>NC_143258.1:86406611-87766611 GCF_984573655.1 Nuphar pumila | reverse complement strand
CTTGGTGGAAGGTTGTATGGAGTTACAAATACTGGCCAACATGAGTATGGAGTTGATCTACCCCCAAATGGATTAAATCCATCTGTACATAGACCGAGTCTAACATTTCGCACTTCCATTGCGAAGTTCTGATGAGTACGATCAAAGTGCTTCCAAGCTTCAGCGTCAACAGGATGCGTGATCTTGTTTTCATTGTGTCAAACTTTATTTGCATGCCATCTCATTTGTTTAACTGTCCTTGAAGACATATACAATCGCTGCAATCTAGGAGTGATAGGAAAGTAGCAGAGCAACTTGTATGAAACTTCCTTTGATCTCGTGCTACCATTGCCTCTTGTCTTTGGCTTGAACCGAGGATGCCCACATGACGGGCATGATATGTTGTTTTCCTAATCCTTGAAATACAACATGTAGTGATTTGGACAAGCATCAATCTTTTTGTAACCCATACCTAGAGCGTTGACCATAACTTTCGCATGATAGAAATTTTGTGGAAATTTCTCATCTTTGGGCAACATACTCTTCACAATCATGCACAAACGGTCAAAACATGATTGACTCAAATTATACTCGGACTTCAAATTCATTAGTTGAAGAACTGCAGACAAGATAGTGTGACTCTCACAATCGTTCCAAAGTGGCTCATCAGCATCTCTAAGTAAATCATAAAATCTACTAGCTGTATCGTTTGGTGATTCTTCATCTACGGCAGTTCTTACATCACTAGAACTCATAACAGAACCCAGTTCTGTTCATGCGGCATCAAATTCGTATATGGATTATCGTGCACCACATTCACCCGTGCATCAAAATCGTTTCTAAATTCTTCTCCATGAAACGTCCAGTTCTGATAATCACTCACAAAACCCTTCCTGTATAGGTGATGTCTAACGCCATGAGGTTCTACAAATTGTTATTCTTACAAATCTTGTAGGGACATCTAATCCGATCTGTGGGATCTACTGTACTGACACTTGTCGTTGCATCCATTCACAGTTTGTCCACTATCCTACGGTACATCCATTCACGGTTTGCAGTCATTTTGTCGTATGATGTTACGAATAGTATCCTAACCAGTTAAAAGAGAACCATCAGAATGCTATGATGAAGAAAATATCAAATTTATCATGCAATATATGATGTCATACAATCACAAGGATTATGATGCATGCATTGATAACTTAATATTTTAATGTGCAAACTATTCATGACACAATACATTCATTTGAAGCATGCTTTCAGTATACAATTTCACATGGAAGACATAATCAAATTGAAAGTAACTACATGTAAGCATGGATACCATCACATCAAACATTGCAATACATCGAAATAATTCATATTAAACAAATGTCAAACATGTACCTGCAACAAACACACTTCAATATCCCACTAACTACTACCATGCCTAGCATGGACTCCGTACTCCAAAAATAAGAACACTTCCATATTCATACATTAAAATCATGCTCAGCATGATCTCCGAACTCCAACAAAGCAGTCCTAGATATCAACAACTAAGTGAGTGCGTGAACAATAAAGTGTTACATTCAATAAATTAAATAACATGTGATGCGCTTGCATCACTTACTCACCACGAGTATTTACCCGATTTGCATTATTTTTGTCACTTACTTACCACGGGTGGCGGGGCACAAGCGAGTTCCGTTGAGAAATCTGCAAAAAACACTGTGTTAAAATGAATATTGAAGCTAATTAGGGAAACACAAACACTTATGCAATGCAAAAAACAACTAAACTGATGATGATATATCTAATGATGAAATGCGATGAAATAAAGTGTGCAAGTAATGTACTGCAATGAATATTGAAGCTAATTAGGGAAACAAAAACACTTATGCAAAAGAAGCAAAAAGACTAAACAGAACTTTTACAAGAATGAAAAACTAAAAGATTAACATTATAATAGTCATGTTTTTGTGTGTTTTGTTTAGCTCATAAGTGACATTATAATTATACTCTTGTTCTAGTAGCTTATACACTTATTTTGAGTATCATTGTAGGTAGACAAGAGATGTTTTCAATGTGGTGAGTATTGATGGGTATTTTTAGGTTCTTTTGTGTGTGTTTTAGTGTATTGTAGTTTGTTTATTTATTCCGTAATTAAATCATTTATTCAATGTGGTGACTATTGTGTTTGAAAAATTAATGATTTTTTAAAAATGTTAAATTGTCTTATTAAATATTTTTTATATATCATATTTGTGATGTGTTTGGCCATCTTCTCTCCATAATATATAACTGATATAGTTTATTTTTGAAATATTTAATGTTTCATGATATATATATATATATATATATATATATATATATATATATATATATATATATATATAGTTGAGATGTTCTGTTAGCTTTATTTACATGTTCTCAACAATTAAATGATATTAAAGACCATTTCTGGAAGAGAACGGTCAGTGGCTTGGTGTGGAAACATAAGCTTTTTGTTGCTTTTGCTTTGATATAGAAATCATGTAGTAAATGGATCCATCTTGTAAGGTCTGACTGATTGAATATTGTATAGTAACCATGTTTGAATGAAAGAATTGGAAGCGTAACGTGAAGTCACCCGAGTGTTGGACGTAAAAAGAAGTCCTCAAAAAAGGAGGGAAACGGGGAAAAAGATTAGAAGGCTTCCTGTGCTACAAGTTCTTATGCAGGTTTGCTTGGCATGCCTAGGGCACAAGGGTGCATGGGCCTAGTTGTTAACGAGACCCTCTTTATGATACCGCCAGGATCCCCCTCAGTTGTCATTCCTTAATGCAATGAATGTCATCCAACCACCATGGATGGGTTGTTTGGTTCTCAGCCAGAGCTCAACAAAATTCTTTGAAGCTCAAGAAAGACAGTTCAGCGATGGATGCCATCATTGTATGAATCAACAACCAATGACCCTAGCGGTTAGCGGAGTTGGAACGGAACCAGCTGCTAGACAGGCAGTTTGGATTCAATTCTTGTGGCCATTATCTCCTTTGCATAAGCCGAACCCAGCATAGGCCATGGGGTCAAGGGTACTAGCCATGGAGTTTTATGGCCCCGAGAAAGCGACCATCTCCAAACCCAAGACTGCAGTTTCCTCATGTAAAATATGGAAAAAAACAACAACCATAGATCGGTTCTGAATGAATGGCATCTGACCACCATGGATGGGTTGTTCTGCTTTCAGAGAATATCTATTCGACATGAAATCCAATCGTTCTTAATGATGTTTGGCAAAGTAGGAATTCAAGATAATTTTAGCACACCTTAATCACTCTAAAAAATCAATAAAGGATCAAAGTCACCGGTGTAAAAGGTAAATGCTAGTACAATGATCATGTTTTTTGATTCAACACCATCCAGTAGGAACGGGCTCATCTGAAAATTCAAATTCCTAATTGTGGAAACAAAAGGGAATGTTGGCACCAGGCTCTGTGGAACTAACGAGGCAGGGGGGTCGACCTCCTGCCGGAAAAACTAAAAGGGGCGGGAGAAGAATAAGAAGAAGAATGAAGATGACTTACCGTACCGGAAATGATTACCTGCGCGTCGCCGGGCGGTGGCGGGAGGCTGACGGGGAGCGGCGGCTGGCGAGCGGTGGATGGGGCGGCTGGCGAGCGGCGAGAGCCGACGGGCGGCGGGAGGGAGAAAGCGGCGGGCGGGCGCAAGACAGCGAAACAGGAAAAAGAGAAAGAGGGATGGGATTAGGGATTTACGTGACATTTAGCGACGGCTTAGCGACGGAATAATTCCGTCGCTAAGCCGTCGTAAATCAAAATACCAAAAAAGCAACGAAATATATTTTGTCGCTAATCCGTCGCTAATTAGCAACGGCTTAGCGACGACAGAGTTCCCTCTCTAAATCCATCGCTAAAATGGTGTTCTTGTAATAAGAATTAGCGACAAAAAATTGCAGTCGCTAATCCGTCGCTAAGTAGCGACGGATTAGCGATAAAAGTTGTTTCCTCGCTAATCTGTCGCGAATTAGCGACAGATTGTTTCTCTAGCTAATCTGTCGCTAATTAGCGATGGAAAAAAGCCGTCGCAAATTTCCGTTGCTAATTAACAATTTTCTTGTAGTGACACACACACACATACACACACACACACACATATATATATAAGAGAGAGAGAGAGAGAGAGAGAGAGAGAATGGTGTTTTTGCATTCTCAAGTGCACCAATGTTATTCACTATTTACTGGAGTTTCAACCATACAGATGTGTCCAGCATGTTGCATTTGATAATAACTGGCCCTTGGTTTATAATTTTTAAACAAATAAATGCAATTTTATATTCTCTGAAATTTTAAAAATTGTGCGTCATTGATTTTTCAAATTAGAAATTTTATAGGGTTTGAAATTTGAAAATTTTTGGGTTGGTGATTTTTTGGCCCTTGTAAAAACTTGGTTACATGTTGTAATTGGATAATTAAAAAGCCTGTCCCCACCAATTTGACCATTGAAAACATGTTTGTATGGTAAGAATTTAAAATTTTATAAAAAAAATCAATAAATGTTAGAGTGTACTTTCTCATACATAAATTTATGCACTCTCTCTCTCTCTCATCATAAGAAAGAGATCATAGGATGCATGGTCTAGAGGACTTAGACCCAACTTGTAGAAACCATGTGTAAAGGTTGTATCTTCTCAATCAGATTCTGTAAATATATTCAATATAATTTAATAGATATTATGTATCAGGCATTGGATATTGTTTGTTGAACTTAAAATAAGATTTTTAAGTCATGAAAACTGCCAATGCTGCGCTGGCTAAAAAAGCACCCTTCTTGATATCAACCACCAAACCCTATTGATTATTCCGTAGCTGACAAAAGAAGCCGACAAAAGCATTGGTATTTTATTTGAAAAATAACATCCATACAGAAGCCAACAAATGAAAATATTATTTTACATCTAGAAGCTCATGTAATTGAGACGAGGCTTGGTGATGATGATGATGTATTTAGGACTTGGTGTTAGGTGCAAGAAGGGAGGTGAGAGAAATTCCAAGAAGAAACGTGGGTTGAGTTTTCACTTTTTGGAAAAAGGTGTGGTTTTGATGACGTGGAATAGTCCCATATTGATTGTGCTTGAGTTTGTTGTGGGGTTTATAACCCACATGTAATCTCATACACTTGTTCTTGAGAACAAGGGGTTGGGATGACCACCACACACATGCGCGTGCGCACCCACCTGTCGTGCCGAGCCGAGCCAGGTTCGGATAATTGGCCATTTAGGGTCATATCCAATCAAGATGAAAGTACCTTTTTACCCAAAGTTTCCTTGGATTTTTCAATGGATTTTTCAACTCCTCGAAGTCCGTGCTTGTTATGACTCTTCAGACTCCGAAACGGATCTCGACCTTTCAAAGTCCGTTAACGGATCACGTCCTTTCGGATTCTGTAACGGGTCCCTGCCATGCTTTGTAACCTTTCGTGGGTTATAAAAGCATGGTCAGGGCTGGGGTTACGGATATGCTGAGACAAACGCTCTGGTTTCTGAAGAGTTGCATTTTCTCTTTTTCCTGTTGCTCTCTCTCTCCTGAGTTATCCCGAAAGGGGTTGTTCTGCAACATTGGTTCATAGAGGTTGTTTTCGAAGGACGATCCGTCGGAGTGCACCGTTCTGATCGTCGTGGCTATTGTATCCTGGGGGAAGGACGCCGGACCCTGATTGCACAGTATGTGGGGGCGAATCTTCTCTAAGGGGAGTACTTTCGTACTCCTTAGCCTATTACATAATCTAAACATGCTTCTGTTGTTTTCATTATGTTCTTTGCATCTGTTTGTTCATGTGCTGCTGTCTAGATTTTGGTTGTATGCGGAAACCGACATGCTTGCTCCTTGTTCCTGTTTCGATCTACTGTTTATCATGATTTATATGATGATTTATATCATGTTTTATATCATGATATTGATTGCGAAACTGTGTGATCCGAAAAATGATCCAACACTTGGATCATAAAATTTTCAACTAAATTGTACGTATATGCAAACAACGTTTGAAAATTTATTCCACGATAGGTTTCCTTATGGTTTACTTTCAGCAAAGGCGGCTAATTAAATTGTGATTTTCTTGTATCCTCATGTAAATGAGCCTCTTACCACAGGCTCGGGCAAAAGTGGGTTTTACTGTCTTCATAACATGAAGGCCTGCTTATATATCTATAGGAAAGCCAAATGTCATATACCCATAGTGGCTTTAGTTTCCTTGTTTGAAGTATTGTAGCTATTGTAGCTTTGCTTTTCGAAGCAAATTAAGGAAAATGGTGAAGGATAAGTGTAACAACCTGATCTGAGACCTCGGGCGTTCGAGTTTGGTTGGTATTACTTTTCAAAGAAAAAAAGTTTAAAATTTATAGAGAAAAAATGTGGCTAGAAATTTGGTTGGTATTTCGAATATGTATTGAGGATGAGCTTGTTAAACTCTTTTCGATATATGCATAAGAATAAAGTGATCACATACAGTTTTGATTCTCATTATGGTCATTTTTGTTAATTTCATAAGGATTAAAGATTCAACTAAGGATTTGTAGAATAGATTTTAAAGGCCAATTTATTCATCAAGTCATTCTCATAAGGTATTCGGTTAAGGGTGTATCATTGGGACAAGTGAGAAAATGTTGGAGTCACCCACATATAAGGACTTCCCTAGAGGTGTCCCTATCAAACAAACCTTACCATTTGTAGGGAATAATTGTCTTAACAGTTTTCTAATAAAAGTTAATGTTATAAAAGGAGTATTGATGAGAGACCCTTGTGCAAAAAGTAGAAAATAATCAACACAATTGATTGCTTTGGGATTTGGATCCTACTCACCGTCGCTGGAGGGCCTGCGCTCATCAAGGGCTGCGATCGGTTGAAGAGACGAATGTCTCAAAGATGATAGATCGGGTTCACTCATCGATCATTATCAGATGAACATGGTCGCTTCAGGTACATTCCATCTCATCTCTTGCACAGGCACCATAATTTTCATCCTTGTTCGGTAGGAAATACTACTCTTTGGGACAAAAACAAAAAAGAAAAGAAAGAAAACGGGTTACAATATCCCTTGAATGCAGCTTACCTTTCTCAACTTACTGCAATTGTAACCACTTCATCCCTCATATCAAGGGATCTATTTTTCAGATGATGATTGCATATATATTCATAAATGATAAAAAATACTTTTTCACAACATATTACTTTCTTTATGGTAATTGAGCACCCAAAAGGGCTCCTTATCATTTTCTAAATAAATTGTTATCCTTTTCTTATTTTTTTCTCTATAACTGCCATTAACAACCAGAATAAGGAAGTCATCACGCCTGTCGTCAATGGAGAACAGATGCCATCATCTTCATTTTTCTTGCATCACTCCGACAACCCAGGTGCGGTTCTTGTTTCTATCTTACTGAACGATGATAACTTCTCTAGTTGGAGAAGAGCCATAAGTATGGTAGTGTAAAAACTAAACTTGCTTTTGTCGATGGTTCATTACCTTGACCAGCATCTTCATCTTTTGAGTTACAAGCATGTGATCGTTGTAATCACATGGTTTTGTCTTGGCTACCATGACCAAAAATCTTGCAAGTAACATGATATATTCTGAGACTGCACGAGACGTTTTGGTTGACCTTGAAGAGAGGTTTTCACAAGGTAATGCCACATGCATTACCAACTCAAAAACTCATTTCAGTCAACAAAAACAAAGTTCTTTAGATGCCTATTTCACCACACTCAAAGCATTGTGGGATGAACTAGCATTTTATTCAAGTGTCATGAAATGCATATGTGGAGTGCTCAAAGAGCAACACTAAGAACAACAGCCTGAGAAAGTTTATCAATTCCTCGTGGGGCTAAATAAATCTTTTTCTACTATACGTTGTCAAATCCTCACAATTCAACTTTTACCAGGAATAAGTAGAGTCTATTCTATGGTTTTGCAAGATGAACAATAAAAATTATTACAACATGACTATAGTTCATCATCGATTCCATAGCTTTATATGTTAAGATTGAAAATCAAAACCGTTTCTCAAATAAAAATCGTGCATCTTATGATAAAGGGCAAACTCGGCCTAAATGTGATTATTGTGGGATGCTTCGTCACTCCAAGGCCTACTCTTATTAACTGATATCCGGCCAATCATAATGTTAAAAATATCAATTCCGGCAAGTTTGAAATACCAAGCAAGACAGCAAATGTCACCGCCCCCATCGTTTCCCAACCAGAACCTGTTTTGAATGGTACACCAACATCATCTTTATTGAATCAATTTACTTGAGGAGGTTAGCAGTTTTAAAAAATGATTTTGAAAATCTTCAGATGATATCAATCGACCCTTCCATGTATAACGCCCATTGGTAGGAAACGGTGGCGCCCATGCTTATTGATTCGTTCTGACTAACGAAACGATGTCAACAAAAAGAGCTCTGGCATATGAGTTGTCATATTGGTTTGTTCTTTCTTGTGAAACGATCAATGAAATCAGGCGGGGTCCACGCTGAATATTATTTTCCTGACAGACAAACCTTTTACCTACATCTTCCTACTAAATAAGATGAAACCGTGTGCGGTAAGTTGGGTAGAAACGCGTTTTCAATTCACAGTTGAGCCACTCAACTGCTCCCTGGATCCCTGTTGGGTAAATGAAGCGCTTATATATCTAAACTCTAAACACAATTTTGATGGAGTTAGCACCAGGATTCTTCAGTTTTGTAGATCTAACTTGATATCAAGAAAGAAAAACCGCGGCTCTGCTTCTCAAAGCAAAGCAAAATGATGCAGACGAAGCGTAAGGAGGATGAGGCAGGGCCATCTGTTTGGTCAGCAAAGCATATTAGCTTTGAGTTTGATGTGTTTTTGAGCTTTAGGGGGACGGACACCCGGAAAGGTTTCACAAGCTTTCTACACAAAAACCTGAAGGAGCTTGACATAGAGGCCTTCATAGACAGCGAGGACCTTCAAAAGGGTGAAAGAATCAACAAATTGGTCAGATATATGGAGAGAACCCAGATGTTTGTGCCCATTCTCTCCAAAGAATATGCGGAGTCGAAGTGGTGCCTCCTGGAGGCTGCCAAGATGGTGGAGATTCACCATTCTGATGAGGAGAAGAGACAGATCATTCCTGTATTCTACGATGTCTCTCCTGATGATGTTAAAAGGAAGAACGGAAAGTTTCATGCTGCCCTGACAAAGCATCAGGAGAATGGCAAATTGGAGGAGGAGAAGGCTGAGGAGTGCAGAGCTGCCTTGAAAACAATAAGCGGCATTTCTGGCTTTTCTTCCGCTGAGACAAAGTAACACGTCTCTCTCTCTCATTTACTTCTGTATTTCTGGGTTTGTTCTTGCTCTTGGCCTTGGAGCCTGTTTTCTGCTTTGATCTTTGAGCTCAATGTTTGTTGACTCTTCGTTCTCTCTCTCTCTCTCTGTGTGTGTGATGAAACTGTTTCACTCATCCCCTATGCCATTCTCCCTCTCAAATCTTATGATGAAGTTGTTTTGATCAAATCCAACCCCATAGACGGATTCAGCATGGACGATTTAATAAGAATAAACCCTTGGATCTATAGATGGATTCACTAAATGAATGATGTAGATCACATCTGTGGACGATTTGATCAAAACAACTTGTGTGGTGTGATCTTATTTCTCTACTTTTTTGGATTAGCAAGCTGATATTAGGCAGACCCTGACCAGTTTCTTTGCTTGCAAAAGGCCAAGGTTATCAATAATATTCCCCAAACAATTGTTTCATGGCATTATACTTAATTTTTGCAGTTAACACTGCCTTATTTATTGCCCATCAAGTTGTTTCATTGGCTCCATTATTTGACACTGCAGGAATGAGGCAGAACTTGTCACCCTCATATGTCATCGGGTTTCCAGTCTAATAAACAGGGTTCGGTTTGGTATACAGCATATTGGGATCGATTCTCGCATAGACTACGTGAGGAAGATGTTAAAGAGTAAAAAAAATAGTGTTTGGAAGATCGGAATCTGTGGGCTAGGTGGCATCGGGAAGACTACAATTGCGGAGGCCATCTATGACGAACTATGTCCTGAATTTGAATTCAGAAGCTTCATCAAAGATGTCAGGGAAAAAGCGAAGCAGAATGGACTTCCCTCACTACAGGCCATGCTCATCTCTGGTGATTCAGAACAAAGAAGTGTGTCCATAGACTCGGTTGAGCAAGGAATCAACATGATCAAACGAAGGCTTAGAAACATGAAAGTCCTCATAGTGCTGGATGACATTGATCAGACATACCAACTTGATGCTTTGACAGGTGACCAAGTAGATCAAAAGTGTGAGGATTTGTTCGGTGCAGGAAGTAAGATCATTATCACTACAAGAAACAGGGACGTACTCGTGAGAAATGGGTTGAAAGAAGACCAAATTTACTATCCTGAGGAACTAGAATATCCACAGGCGCTGAAATTATTCCGTCGTCATGCATTTAAATTTGAGCCACCGACATTAGAGCTTCTCAAGTTGGCAAAGAAAACCGTAAAAGTTACAGGGGGGCTACCATTAGCTCTGAAAGTATTTGGGTCGCACTTTTCTGGTATAAGAACTAGAAAAGAATGGAAAGGCAAGTTGGAAAAATTGAAGAGAAATCAACACTCAGATATTCATAAATGGCTGAAAGTAAGCTATGATGGTCTAGATCCTGCCCAACAGTTTGTATTTTTGGATATAGCATGCTGTCTTATTGGATCCGAAAAAGAATATGCAACTTACATGTGGGAAGCTCGCTATTCTCCAGATGATGCAATTAAAGTTCTCGAGCAAAGGTGTCTTATAACTATTGATGAAGAAAATAGGTTCATAATGCATGACCAAATTCGAGATATGGGAAGATGGATAGTTCAAAAAGAAGGCAATCTCGATCCCCGGATGTACAACAGGCTCTGGGATACGGATGACATACTGAAGGTGTTGAAGGATGCGAAGGTAAGTACTATATATATTTTGATTTACATCAATTTTCAGTAATGGTTCTTACAAATTGTTCATTAACATGAGATCGTCCTCGTGCTAAACTGAAGCTAAGCCAATAAAGAGAGTCAGCTTAGCTTCTTCACACAAATCTAGTTTAGAGTCTACAAAATTTGAGTTGTCGGTTAACCTAGGTCAGGTCCAAGAGAATTACAAGGGTCTAAGAGAAAGGGATTGTATCTTATGACATATGATGTTCTGCATCGTATGTCTATCCTACGCATTCAACTAAGGATGTAAATTACTCGGATTTGGGTCGGATGTAAAGGACTCGGATTTGGCTGGCCTCAAGTTCTTCTTTTAATTGAGTTTTTTCACTTATTAAAAGTCTCATTTAAGGTCGCATAAATCTCAATTCGAAAAAAAAAAACAGTCTTCAGGTCCTAATTGTATTCGACAAGGCTCCCGTATAAAAAAATCTTTGGGAATTCCCATCAAATTTTGCATGTAGGGGATAGGGAATAGTGTACTAGGATATCCAAACATGAGCTGAAGGCAGAGATGGTGGTGATTAGGATTGGTAAGCAAGTCAAACGAATTGAACATGGAATGATTGGGTGTGGCTTTTTTAACAATATGCCGAGCTCGTGACTTAGCTCATGCTCGTGTTTAGCTGAGTCAAGCTCGAGCTGAGCCCAGAGCTTAAATGAGACCATCCAAACATGAGCTTGCTTACGAACATATATAAATTTTATATATCATGTACATATTTTATTTACTAGACTTAATGGTTCATATTTATTATATATATTTTTTATATTCTATGCATTCTCTCTCTCTCTCTCTCTCTCTCTCTCTCTCTCTCTCTCTCTCTCTCTCTCTCTATATATATATATATATATATATATATATATATATATATATATATATATATATATAGTAGCTGCCTACCCCGACTAGATGAATGCCCAATGGACGTGTATGAACTGTCCATCTTGCATGCATCTAACACTGAAAAAAAGTTCTTTTAGCAGTGGGCAGCTGTTACAAGTTGCATTTTTGTGAGAAAAAAAAAACATTTGTGGGCACCATGCAGCGTGCCTGTGCAAGTCCGCCAGCCATTTTTCCAATATAGGGTAGGCAGCTGCGCTCCTTGGTCGATGTAGCTTTGTTAAACCAAACTCCCTGTGTTCTGCTCGACTTGCCAGTGATATGAATAGATCAGGAATGATTTTTTTTTTGTGATAGGCAAGCTAGGGTTAGTCAGATCCCCACCAGTTATACAACCATACCATTGGGATTTGAACTTGCAATGTTTCAACACAAGGTGATGTTCACTCAATGCTCCTACCATCACATGAATTGGGCCAAATTACAACAGGAGCCCCCGTTGGTTGATCATGAATGAGTTCATGACATGAATTGGGCCAAATTACAATCTGCTCAGTTAGTTTACCAGCCTTAGTGGTGACTGAGGAAAACCATCATCTCTTTCTCTCTCTTTCTCCTCATTTGGTTGTTGGCAAATGGTGGTGTTACCTAGGCGTACGGCTGGCTTAGGTGTTTTTGCTCCAAGACCGAGGGGGTATTGCTCTTGTGGCCAAGCATTGTTGGATGGCCCATCAACCAGGTTCTCCATGTGCTTGTTTGCTTCATGCTAAATATGGTGCTTCAGATTTAGCTCTTTTTCGTCATGGAACCCGGGGGTTGGCGATCTCGCACTTGCGAAGCATGTGGTTGAGAGCCTTATCGTTCTTCAGAAATCAAATTGGAGATGCGAGAAATTACGATCAGTGGTTGCAATGAGCGATTGCGCCAAATGGTGCATTTCACACCAAAAAAGTGTATAGATCGTTACTCCCCCCAGGGCTGATTGGTTACCTGAGTGTGTGTTATGAGCTAAGGGCCCTTCCCCAAGATCTTGGGTCTTGGCTTGGTTAATTTTGCATGATAGGGTTCAGACTCACAATTATTTAAAGAAGTTGGGCTTTCAGTTACCTAGTCAGTGCGTGCTTTGTCATGATGCTGAAGAAACTACTTCTCACTTATCTTGGTCCTGCCTAATCTTTGTGGCCCTATTTAATAGGACGTCGAGATCTCCAGACGTAACTGTCAAAGAGGAGTCTTTTGCGCTTGATCTGCTCCTCGATCCTATTGAAATTAGACGATGCAATTGGTGAAGACTTATCTGGAAGACGTGGTTGCTTACTACTTGGTGGTTTGTTTGGATGGCACACAATGATGCTACTTTCCATCATATTCTAGTCATCCTTAATAATCTTGTTCATAAAATCCTGGTTGATGTATATGTGATTCTACGTATTCATCTTAGAGACCTCTCCTTCTCCCTCACCAATGTTCACTCATCGGTGGTTTCTTCTAATCCAGTGGATCCTGGTTGAGCTTGGCTTTGTTGTCTGTCTAGTTTCTCTTTCTTTAGCTTTTTATTTCTCTATATTTTAGTTTGTTTTCTATATTGTTCTGTTCGTGGGTTCAACATTTTGTTGTTTTTCATGAGTGGTAATGTTGATCTTCTCTCTCTCTCTCTCTCTCTCTCTCTCTCTCTCTCTCTCTCTCTCTCTCTCTCACACACACACACACACACAAACAAGTGGTTTTAAAATGAGGAAATTTTAGTCTTTTTCCATTAAGTCAAGATCAATTTACTGAATTTAAGACCAGGCATATCTTTGAAATATAATCTTTAAAAGCAGCGGGTTAAATGTAATAATTGAAATGTTAGGCACCCATCTGTAAATAGCTGATAAATTAGGCGCCTTGTTGTCAACATTTTTATAATTTTTCTCGATCGAATCACAGTATGATGCATGATGTGGGTTGAGGACTTGGAGGTCATGCATGCTGGCCTCCTCCTTTGTTGTTAAGCTCATGAATTTGTGGGAGCTATGTGGCTTCCAATTCTGTAACTTATAATTTTGTTCTAATTTTGACTTCCTTTTAATAGGGGAGGGGGAAAGACATGATCCAAGGCGTCGTTCTTCGTGGGGACCTTTTTGAGCATAACTGGATAAGAGGTGATGCTTTTGCAGCAATGGACGATCTCAGGATGTTGCATCTTAGCAACTTCTATTTTAAAAGTGGGCTGATACAGCTTCCTAGGAAACTGAGATGGCTGCAACTAAATGGTTGTGATTGGATGGACTCGCAACATCATTATGGATGCAATCCTGAGGAACTTTTGGTCCTCCAACTAGATCTCTTCTCCATGCCTGAAGTTTTACGATCTTCAAACATGGTTAGACATTCTTTCAGAAAGAAAAGACTTACACGTACGGTTACACATGGATAGCAGAAAGCAATCAAGCTCATGATAACCATTTGTGGTTGGGGGGTGGGGTGGGTGGGGGTGGTGCACCTCATCTCATCATTTATTCATGCGTCTAATCCTCTGAATGAAATGTTGTGCAGGTTTTTAAGAGATTGAAGGTCCTGGAGCTCCGCTCTTCTTTCTATCTAAACTCTCCTGATTTCGGTCTTATGCCACGTCTAGTGAAGCTGGACATTGAGCCATTGTGTGAAATCGATGAATCGATCTGTCATCTTAAGAAGTTGAAGTTCTTGAGATTAAAAGATGGAAGCATGAAAGAGCTACCCAGCAGAATTTGTCGATTGAGTCGCCTTGAAACCCTCAACCTTCAAGGCTGTCACATGATTTCTGCTTTGCCGGAACGACTGGGGGATTTGACAGCCTTAAGAGAGCTCAACATTTCGCGGTGCGAAGCGTTGAGAAAGATTCCCGACTCCATAGCCGACCTCCGTCAATTACAGAGCCTCAATGTCTTTGAGTGTTCGAATCTTAAATCTCTCCCCCAACTTCCATCCTCTATAATCACTCTCGATGCCATGGACTGTGGTAAAATGAGAACAATTTCAGATGTCTCAAGCCTAAAAGATCTAAGGAAATTGGATCTGAATGGATGCAAATCTCTTAAGGATGTTCCAGGCCTCGAAAATTTGAAATCTTTACAAGTCCTGCGTTTGAGGCAATGCCATGGTACAAGTTTGAGAAGGAGACTCCTCCAGGTACACTCTTTCTTGCTTGTAGTCTTGATCAAACCCATTTGGTTGGTTGGTTTTAGCGATATCGTTATTGCATTGACTAAGGGTTAATTACGTGCTGCATGTCATTTCCTTCTGTAAAAAGCAGGCCAGTTTTGATGATTTGGTGGAGTTGTGCGTCTCTGGAAGCCATGAGGGTCGTCACTTGTTATTTGTGCTTCCTAAGTTTTCCTCTAATAACCTGCACTTCGTTGAAGAAAGTGGCTTCTACTTCGAACTGACACCAGAGGTTGATCGTATTGACATTCCCATCCAAGTCATTGCAGGTGAGCATGAGGAAGGCTTTGAGATAAGAAGGCGTTCTCATGTGCGTCCTTTTCCTTTTGAAGGTCATGTAATTGATTTCACTGATGATGAGGAAATGAAGAGGTGTTTTACGAATGGATATAGGATGTTCAAGGTTCCAACACTCATTTATGATGTTTACGAGCTGACAAGTGGCGAGGTCTCCCTCGAGAAGAAGAATTGATATTAGTTTGGTCAACCGGCTTAAAACTTATTTTTATTTTTGAGCAAGTATATTTTGAAGCCCTTTAGTAGAATGTCGAATATCTGTTTAGCATTTATGACTGGCTCAAATATGTTGTTTTTATCTTTTCTTTTCTTTTTTTTTCTTTTCTTTCTGGATTTATAACTCAGAAGAAACCGAGAGAGAGAGAGAGAGAGAGATCATAGAATGCATGGTATAGAGTACCTAGACCCAACTTGTAGAAACCATGTGTAAAGGTTGTATCTTATCAATCAGACTTTGTAAATATATTCAATGAAATTTAATACCACCAAAACTATTGATTATTCCCTAGCTGACAAAAGAAGCCGACAATCGCATTGGTATTTTATTTGAAAAATAACATCCATACATAAGCCAACAAATGAGAATATTATTTAATTGAAACATTATTACTATAAATTAGTTGCACCTAGAAGCTCATGTAATTGAGACGAGGCTTGGTGATGATGATGATGATGTATTTACGACTTGGATCATAAGATCTCAACTAGATTTTACATATATACAAACAAAGTTTGCAAATATATTCTCTACTTGCCACAATGTTATTCAGCATTTACTGGAGTTTCAACAATGCAGATGTGTACATCATGTTGCATATGCTAATAACTGGCCCTTGGTTCATATTTTTTTCAACAAATAAATGCAATTTAATATGCTCTGAAATTTAAAAAATTATGCATCATTGATTTTTCAACCTTTATAAAACCCGGTTGTGTTAGAATTGGAGGATAATTCAAAAGATGGTCCCCATTAATTTGACTGTGTAAAACACAATTATACACTAAGAATTTTTAAAAGCTTTTAAAAAATTTGTGTAGTCCCTGCACACCTACTCTCTCTCTCTCTCTCTCTCTCTCTCTCTCTCTCTCTCTCTCTCTCTCTCTCTCTCTCTCTGTGTATATATATATTATGTAACTGGGAGTTGTATAATGAGATTCCAACTAGATTGGACATGCAAGCAATGTTGCCAAATATATTCTCTCCATATATTTAGAAAGAGAAATTGGTGGGTCTGCCCGCCCGCACAAGTGCATTGGTGTCACTCACCATTTACTAGAAATGTAACCATATAGATGTGTCTAACATGTTCCATTTGTTATGAACCAGCTATTGGATCATATTTTCAACACGAATAGAAGCAATTTTATAGGGTTTGAAATTTGAAAAATTTTGGGTTGCTGATTTTTTCGCCCTTGTAAAAACTTGGTTACATGTTGTAATTGGATAATTAAAAAGCCGGTCCCCACCAATTTGACCGTTGAAAACATGTTTGTATGGTAAGAATTTAAAATTTTATAAAAAAAATCAATAAAAATTAGAGTGTACTCCTTTCTCATGCATAAATTTATGCACTCTCTCTCTCTCTCTCTCTCATCATAAGAGAGAGATCATAGGATGCATGGTCTAGAGGACTTAGACCCAACTTGTAGAAACCATGTGTAAAGGTTGTATCTTCTCAATCAGATTCTGTAAATATATTCAACATAATTTAATAGATATTATGTATCAGGCATTGGATCTTGTTTGTTGAACTTTAAATAAGATTTTTAAGTCATGAAAACTGCCAATGCTGCGCTGGCTAAAAAAGCACCCTTCTTGATATCAACCACCAAACCCTATTGATTATTCCGTATCTGACAAAAGAAGCCGACAAAAGCATTGGTATTTTATTTGAAAAATAACATCCATACAGAAGCCAACAAATGAAAATGTTATTTAATTGGAACATGATTACTATGAACTAGTTGCATCTAGAAGCTCATGTAATTGAGACGGGGCATGGTGATAATGATGATGATGTATTTAGGACTTGGATCATAAAATTCTCAACTAGATTGTACATATATGCAAACAACGTTTGAAAATTTATTCCCCGATAGGTTTCCTTATGGTTTACTTTCGAACAAAGGCAGCTAATTAAATTGTCATTTTCTTGTATCCTCTTGTAAATGAGCCTCTTACCGCAGGCTCGGGCAAAAGTGGGCTTTACCGTCTTGAGAACATGAAGGCCTGCTTATATATCTAAAGGGAAGCCAAATGTCATATTACCCATAGTGGCTTTAGTTTCCTTGTCTGCTTGATATCAAGGAAGAAGCACTGTAGCTCTGCTTCTCAAAGCAAAGGAAAATGATGGAGGATAAGTCAGGGCCTTCTACACCTTCACCAAATCATTGGAGCTTTGAGTTTGATGTATTCCTGAGCTTTAGGGGCACAGACACCCGAGTAGGCTTCACAAGCCATGTATACGAAAAGCTGAACCGGCTAGAAATAGACACCTTCATAGACAGTGAGGACCTTCGAAAGGGTGAAAGAATCGACGAATTGTTCAGATACATGGAGGGATCCCAGATTTTTGTGCCCATTTTCTCGAAGAACTATGCAGAGTCAAAATGGTGCCTACTGGAGGCTGCCAAGATGGTGGAGATTCACAATACCGATAAGGAGAAGAGGTGCATCATTCCTGTGTTCTACGATGTCTCTCCTGATGATGTTAAAAGGGAGAACGGAAAGTTTCAAGCTGCTCTGACAAAGCACCAGAAGAATGGCAAATTGGAGAAGGAGAAGGCAGAGGAGTGCAGAGCTGCCCTGGAAACTATAGGCCGCATTTCTGGGTTTTCCCTGCAGACTGATGCAAAGTAACAGACTCTCTCTCTCTCTCTCTCTCTCTCTCTCTCTCTCTCTCTCTCTCTCTCTCTCTCTCTCTCTCTCTCTCTCTCTTAAAGATAAAGAAGCCTCATGATCTTATTTCTTAATTCCGGTCGAGGCCAAGATTATCAAATAAGGCCCAAACAAAGATTTCATAGCATTACAGTTGGGTTAATATAGCTTAATTTTGTAATTAGCAGTGCCTTTTATTTTATTGTCATCGAGTTGTTGCATATGCTTTTCCATTCCTTCAAAAAAGCAAAAAAAAGAAGTTACTTACATTCTCTCCGAAAAAAATGTTTGGTACTGCAGGAACGAGGCAGAACTTGTGACCCTCATCTACAAACGGATCTCTGAGTTAGTAAATAGGGTTCCATTTGGTATACAACCCATTGGGATTGATCCTCGATTAAACAAGGTGATGAGGATGTTGGGGAGAGAAACAGATGGTGTTTCTGTGATCGGAATCTGTGGGCTAAGTGGCATTGGAAAAACTACCATTGCCAAGGCCGTCTGTGACAAGCTATTTAGTGAATTTGAAGGCTTCAGCTTCATCCCAGATGTTAGGGAAACAGCAAAGCAGTACAAGGGTCTTCAGTCACTGCAAGAGCAGCTCATTCGTGATGTTTCAAAAGAGAAAGATGTACGAATTCTCACGGTTGACAAAGGAATTAACATGATCAAGCGAAAACTTGGACGGACGAAAGTCCTCGTGATTCTGGATGACATTGATCACATAGACCAACTTAAAGCTTTCACAGCCGACCGGAAATTAACGAAGCGAGAGGAATGGTTCGGTCCAGGAAGCAAGATCATTGTCACTACAAGTGACGAGGCAGTACTCCTAAAGCATGGATTGAAAAAAGATGAAATCGCCCCTAGTGCTAACCATAAATCGATCAGACAATAACGAGTCAGTTTAGCATCATGAAATAGTTCTTGTTTATAGTCTATAAGTTAAGTGATGGTTAACCTTGGCTGCGGTCAAAGCGAAATAGCAGGTCCTGGATAACTGGCTTTAAGCTCTTGTTGAGTTTTTTCAACTTATTCAAACCGTTTTTTAATTAATTCACAAAAAAAAAATCCTGCATAAATTCCACATGTCGAACCCTCTTTTTTTTTGTTGATAGTCCAACTGGGGTTCGACACAGACCCCACCAGTTAAGCAATGTACCATCAGGTTTTGAACTTGCAACGTCCCAACACATGGTGGCGTGCACTAACAGCTCCTACCAAGCAAGAGTCTAACCCTTTTTTGCTTTCACTGACAAATGCTTATAAATATAGTCAACCTTCCTATGCTTGGATTGGAATCTAAACAAGAAATTGCATTTTTTTTTGTGGGAATTGCTGTGAGATTTCATAACTTTTGTGTTACCGCATGATGTACAAGAGAATTTGGATATTTTGTTTATTCTGTCTAAAAAAGCAAAGATATTTTGTTTATTCTCTGTCTAAAAAAGCAAGGATATTTTGTTTATTCTCTGGTGTTGCCACTACATTTTACTTGGACGGATATCTCAGGCTGGTCCTCCTTCGTTATTAAACTATAAATGGTGGTGGTGAGGATGGGTCTCACCTGTAAAGGGAGGGAGGCTGGTTTCAAGTCAATAATTTTGTTTCTATTCTAATTTTGACTATCTATCTTTCCTCTATTTTTAATAGGGAAAGGGGAAGGACAAGAACCAAGGCATCGATTTCCATCAAACCTTGGAAAAGGACTCGGTCATCAGAACTGATGCTTTTGCAGCAATGGATAATCTCAGGATACTTCATATGACCAACTGCAAGTTTGGAGGTGACGGATCGGTACAGCTGCCCATGAACCTAAGATGGCTGCGAATGACGTATTGTCATATGAGGTCGATGTTGTGTTATGACGAAGCCAATCCCGAGGAACTTGTTGTCCTCCAATTATATCACTGCAGAGAGTTGGAAGGAGTCTTATACAGCAAAAACAAAACGATGGTGGGTGACACCTCTTCTTATTTATTATTGATGCACTCAATCCATCTCTTACCGGATGAAATGACTTGCAGGTTTTCGAGGCATTGAAGGTGTTGGAGCTCCATCATTGTGAGGGTCTAACTGCATCTCCTGATTTTGCTCTCATGCCATGCCTAGTGAAGCTTGTAATCGATTATTGTTCAAGATTGCACAAAGTTGATGAATCGATTGGGAAACTTGAGAAGCTGGAATTCTTGCGCATAAGAGCTTGTCGGAATCTAAAAGTATTACCCAGCTGCATATGCCAATTGAGTTCCCTTCAAATCCTCAACCTAGAACAATGTAAATGTGAAAGTGTTTCTGCTTCGCTGAAACGATTGGGCGATTTGGCAGGCTTAAGACACCTCGGCCTTGAGGGATGCCACTCATTGACAGAGATTCACTCTTCCATAGCTGACCTCAACAAATTACAGATCCTCAATGTCAGGGAATGTTCGAGTCTTGAATCACTACCCCAACTTCCCTCCTCCATAACCACTCTTGATGCCTTCCGGTGTTCTGAAATGAGAACAATTTCAGATATTTCAAGCCTAAAAGATTTGAAAGAATTGAACCTGCGTGGATGCAAAAAGCTCGCGGATATTCCTGGCATTGAAAACTTGAAATCCTTACAGGTCCTGCGGTTGTCCTATCACCCAAGCGTGGATCCAAGTTTGGGAAAGAGACTCTTCCAGGTAAACTCCATCTTTCTTGCTTTATGTCTTGATCCAAACTACTTTGGTTGGTTGGTTTTTGGCATATAATTATTTCGGTACTTCTTGACTGAAAGCGTACGTTGTGTCAATATTCTCGTGTGCAACAAACAGACCACATTTGGGCAAGTTGTGGATTTTTGCATTCCTGGAAGCCATGAGGGTGAGCACCTGCTGTTTTTGCTACCTAACATTCCCACAAATTATCTACCCTCCTTTGAAGGTCGCTTGACCTTGCGCATTGAGACTGACGAGCCCTACCAGTACAGTCGTTCTACAATTGATGTTCCCATCCAAGTCGTTGCAGACAGCCACAAGGTGGTCTTTCGGACGAAGAGGTCCGCTAGAGTCGAGGGTGGCTACTACTATGTTATTGATGATTTCACAAATGATGAGAAGATGCGGAAGTATTTGAGCGATGGGCATCGGATGATTCAGGTTCCAACAACCTTCCGGCATCCGAAGGTGTATAGTGGTGAGATCTCGCTGAGGAAGGGGAGTTGATGTGAAAGGCTGGTTTTTATTATCAAGCAAGTCTGATTGCAAAACCGTTCCATAGAATGTCAAATATTTGTCTTATGTCCATGATTGATTCAAATACGTTTGGTGTTGAGAGTCCATCCTTTTTTTTAAGTAGTAGGATCATTCTAAAATAAGCGTGGGGGAGCCTCGGCTTGCCCATCTCTGTTTGTTTCTCTCTTATCTCTTGTTATTTTCATTTCTGTCAATAAGATGAGGTTGTTGCAAGTTTGAGTGGCAGTTGCTACCATTAGGGGCATGTCTCTCTGTAAATCTGAATGCTAAATAAATAATAAATGATATTGGCTTTTCTTTACTAACTCTGTGCTGTGCACAAGGAGGTTCGGTCCCCCTCGAAGAGGACCCAACAATGTTGCTTTCTATTTTTCTTCTCATACAGACATTAACAAAGTTATTTCTTAACAAAATATGTCGTTTTATGCAGCAAATCTAATCATGCTTTTGAGAGAGAGAGAGAGAGAGAGAGGACTGCCCAACAGATTCCAAGGAAATCAAGTAATTTGTTCAACTTTTTAGATGCAAACAAAGTGTCAATGACCAATCATCACCTTTCCTTCTGTATCCTCAAACCTAAATATACACCTTTCTAGGCCTTCTGGCTAAGATCAAGTATAGTATCTGTTCTTACCAGTTTAATACCTGAAACCTAAATATAGCCATGTCCAAATGCGGAAAATGCTAAGGTTCTCTTGTATCACATATAATCTGAACCTATAATCATTGACAAATCAATGGTCAATCACTAGGTATAAGTTCAATGCATAGACATGATTCATAAATCATGCAACACCATTTAGGTTTCTTGACACCTGGTCTGTGTAAATTACGGATTCATCTTTAGCCTTGATAAGTATCATTAGAATCATGCGGTTAACCCAAAATTCAGATTCTGATCCATAAATGCCAACAATATGTTAAATTGCTTGTTTTGAAGTTACTGAAAAGTTAAGTACAATTAATGATTGTGACCGGCATTGTATTGGCTACTTCGGGTTAGGTATTTAATTTTTCTCTTGTAAATGCTGATTATGTATCTTCTCCCCCTCTATCCGCATATGTTTTGCTTGTTTTTTGGTGACTTCTCTTCACTATGCAGAATGAATCTTTTGATCTTGCTCAAATAACTTCTAGGAGATCTAAGGTGATTGCAAACGGAGGAACGTTCTATCAATTTTGTACAATGAATGCAATCTTAAAGAATTCGGGTTAAAATTATTGGATTAAAGTACCTTAGCTTCACTATAATACTTGCTTATTTTTTTCTAAGACTTATGTTTTAATTGGTAGGCTCTCCACAGGGACATACTTCAAAGAATGACCATTTGAAAAAAAGTTAGGATTCATTTTGAGACAAGATTCCATCATGATGAAGCTCTATTCTTTTCCTATGATTGTTAGAGTCAGATAGTTTTAAGTTTCGCCGAAGAAGGTCGCACTGATTCAAAGATAACTAGGATGTGAATGAGCCTCTTATCACAGGTAGGTGTCATTTCCTATTGGGGCAAAAGTGAGCTTTCTTGTCTTGAAAACATGAAAGCCTACTTATATATCTAAAGGGAAGCCTAATGTCATATACCCGTAGTGGCTTTAGTTTCCTTGTCTCCTTTATATCAAAGAAGAAGCACGGTAGCTTTGCTTCTCAAAGCAAAGGAAAATGATGACATCAAATCATGATGGTTTTAAGTTCGATGTATTCTTAAGCTTTAGGGGCACAAACACCCGCAATGGCTTCACAAGCCATCTGCACAAAGAGCTGAAACTACTCGACATAGACACCTTCATAGACGACGAGGACCTTCGAAAAGGGGAAAGAATCAACCAACCGTTTAGATACATGGAGGCATCACAGATTGTTGTGCCCATTTTCTCAGAGAATTATGCAAAGTCAAAATGGTGCCTACTGGAGGCTGCCAAGATGGTAAAAATTCACAATACCGATAAGGAGAAGAGGTGCATCATTCTTGTGTTCTACGATGTCTCTTCTGATGTTAAAAGGGAGAACGGAAAGTTTCAAGCTGCTTTGATGAAGTTCAAGAAGAATGACAAATTGAAGGAGGAGGCAAAGGAGTGTAGAGCTGCCTTGGAAATAATAGGCAGCATTGATGGGTTTTCCCTTAAGACTGATGCAAAGTAGCAGACTTTCTCTCTCTCCTATGTTAATCCTAACCGTCCAACTAAAGCATCGGCAGAGATCAGCCACTGAGCCACATCCAAGTGAAAATATTTACCGATCCTAGCGATTGATTGTATGGGCAGGATTGAATGAAGAAGGATGAATGAACCCATCCTGTGTCAATAAGATGGGATCCGTACTCTAGTGTTGCATGTTTGTGAACGAGTAAATAACATGGTGTAAAGCGCAAGTCCATCCCCGCATGGGTTTTGATTTTAACCTTCATCCCCGTTTCATGTCCTATATTTTTGCTCCAAACGGGGCGGGGCTAGGCGGGGCCCGTTTCCCTCCGGTCAACTGCCATCCCTAAAGCGAAAGAAGCCCTCACAAAGATGGGCATCGATTCTATAATATTTAATTTGCATATCCATGCATGAGAAAGCTCTCTTTATATATATATATATATATATATATATATAGTGCAAAAAATGTGCAAAAATGTTGTTTGTGCTTTTTTCCCTTTAGTGATTTTTGATCGCCGCTAAAGGTCTTAGTGAAAATCGGGACCTTTAGCCATGGTAAAAAATCTGTCACTAAAGGCCCCAATTTTTAATGAGTCCTTTAGTGACAGACTTTTGACTAAACTAAAAGTAAAAAAATAGAAAAAATGCATTTTTGACATTTTTTGCTTTTTTTGTGCCTATCCATTATAGGCATGATGGAAGGCCCTTAGAGTTGCGCATGTAGCTGCACACTTAAGGATTGCGCTGCTACCACGTTTCATATGTAAATTACAATTTTCTTAGAAAGTAAGAATCTCACCTATCATTATCCTATTAAAATCACGCCCATGAGCCAGTCAACCTCCTTGCTTAAGGGCCAAGCTTTTAGATTCTTTCCTTTGTGGGGATCTCTTCTAGAGGTTGCCTTATAGTAATTAGCATCCCTCGAGTCTGAAAACTGTATTTTCTAGATCTCTAATATGTTTATTCTAATTTTATTTATTCGTTGGATTATGTGCTTATATGTGTTTTTTTATTTATATTTGTATATTAGAATCTTTGATGGTACGATTCGAGCTACGAAGATCGAAAAATTTGCCTTGTCTTTACCTTCCTGTCAGGCGATGGATGGTCAGAGCTTGTAAATGGTGTCCCGATAATTTCAAAGAGGATTTCATGAATCTGGGTAAGTCCCATCCTTCTCAATTCAAAATAATTTATCAACATATATATATATATATATATATATATATATATATATAATTATGTCAGGTCCAGTCCTATGTCATTTGGCAACTCTCCATTGCACGCTCCTATCAGGAGGGGTCTTCTTCTTCATCCTCTTCATCTTCTTCTTCTTGTTTCTATTTTTTTTAATTATTCTACAAATCATGAATGACTTTAGTTTTTGTTTCAAATTATTCCATTAATCACTTGATAGGGTTTGGATTTTATGGGTTTTATTTTTTTTAACTAACATAATGTGTGATGTTGGTGTTTATGTTTTTTATTTAGTTATTTTTTTAATAGCATGAATGTTTAATTAGGGTTTAGGTTTTTTTTTGTGTTTTTTAGGAGTTTAGGTTTTGATTTGTTTTTTTAATGGCATAAATGTTTCATTATGGTTTTAGGTTTTTTGTATTTTTTTAATAGCATTAGACATGATATGACTATTTAATTAGATATTTATTTGCTTTTTTAATCAACATTAAACAGGATTCCATGAATGCATGCTTGAGTTTGGTTAGAATTTTAGGTTTTTTTTTTCAATTAGCATATCTACAAGTGATATTTGTTAGGATTTAAAGATTTTGTTTGGTTTTTTTTACTGTGAATTTATGCCCACCCTAGTTTAGATTTTGGCTCTACCATTGCAAACACCCCCCATCCTTGCTACAAGTGATGGTCTCCCAAGGGATCAAATTCATTTTCCCTTTTTGTGCTTTGATTGACCAACTAAAAATTTTGAAGGTCTCTATTGATATGTATCCTTGTTTTATGTGGGATTTGAAAGACTTGGTCGAAGTGCATAAAGTAGCTAGTGAGAACATGTTTAACTAGCATGACCCTTCCCGCAATTGCTAAATTGAATCTGGCCCACAAATTTATTTTTTCTAACACCTTTTCCTCAACATCCTTCTTGTATCGATTCCTTGTGATCGTTTGATGAAGAGGGAGACTCAGGTACTTGAGAGGGAGACTCCCAATTTGGCATTTGAAGATGGTTGATGCAAATGATGATATCCTTCCCTCATCATTAAAGGGTACATAATTGGTTTTGTGGCCATTAATGGATAGACCGGACATCTTAAAAATGATACACAGCAAGACCTATAAGTTTGCAATATTTTTCTCCCATGCATGATGATATGGCCGAATCGATCGTGTAGGTGAGGGGCACCATAACGATAATAAAGAGCAAGGGGGATAAGTGGTGTAGACACCCAATTTTTTTAAGATGCCTAAATGATAACATTGTTAGAAAGTGTTTTTCAGGTCCTAAGGCAGAAATCCCGAAACCAAGTGATTTCTTACCCTAGTTTAGAAAAAACCCAAAAAAAGTTAGGTATAACACTTAGAATTTTGAGAAAATCTCACCAAAATGTAAAAAATATCCAAAATATAACTAAATCCCCAATTTTTACGATTTGTCGTCTGATAGGTTTTGTCAACCGACAAGTTTGGTCGTCCAATATTAGGGACAAAAAAGTGTCTCTGTTGTCCCACCTATTGTTCCCTATTCTCCCTCTTTTGTTCTTAGGACGAACAAACATGACCATCCCACTTTGGACAACCTTACTATTTGGCCATCCTAGTTTGGGATGGCCTCACTGTTTGGACGACCTCCTTTAGGCTTGTCCCAACCTGACCCCATTTACACCTTGGGATGATCCCCCCAATTTGGTCGTCCCACCTTGGTTTGGTCATCTTGTCTCGTGTTGAGTTGTCCCATCTCATCCTGCCTCGTCCCACCTTGGGATGACCCTCAATTTTGCATTTTTACCTTGTGATAGCCCCTTAGTTTGGTCGTCCCAGTTTGGGACAACCCACGATTTGTCCATCCTACCTTGGGATGGCCAAACAGCTTAGTCGTCCCATGACCCAAACAAAAGGATAAGCCATTTGACTTATACCTATTCGTCCCTATCCTAACCTCCTCCCCTCCTGCGCATTTTTTAGAAGGAAATGACTCTTCTGGATGACTCTTATCCTCATTTTGGATAGACTCAAATATATTTGGGTTAGATCTGGATAAAAAAAAATTAGTGATCTGTATCTTGTCTAAAATTCTACAAATAGGGGCTTACCCCTACAGTCTGGTCTTGAAAAATTCATGTCCAAGCGCTTTCTCTAGAGAGACAAGTCTTAGCCTTGCCATACCCTTCTCTCTCAAGTTGTCATACCAACGTAAAAATGCTACCAAAGCCATCAAAGAACCCTCATGCCTGTGCAGAGGTGTTGTCATATTAAAAAGAGCCAAAAAAGAATAAAATGAACTCTCGAGTATGAAAAAAGTACTTTCCAGATCCATTGTCTATTTCTTTTGATTTTATATAGTTAGTTCATCCAATATTTATACACATTTTATATCTTTTGCATACGTGAATATGTGGCGGTGTGGTTCTAACTGTGGAAATCGAGAAACCTATATAGGTTTTACCTTTCCTTTGGGCAAAGGACAGTCAAGACAAATCTTTCTCAACTTTCAAAATTTTTATCAACAAGGGGTCACATTATCGTAACCCCTTATTTAAGCTAAAGTGTGTGTACCTTGTAAGATGTTGAAGTTGATTGTCGTAGTCTAGATTTGAAGAAGCTCCTTTACCTAGCTACACCATTTGTCATTGAAATTTATCTTCTTCAAGCATGCAAGAAGAAAATCTCACTGAATCGTGTCTAAAGCTTTGGTAAGGTCCACCTTTAACAAGAAAGCCTTGGCTTGTGAGGAATGGATATAGTGCACAACCTCATGAGCAAGGATGAACCCCTCATGTAGCTTTGTCTCCAAGATGAATGCATATTGATTTTTGGAGATGATCTTGTCCACTATGAGTTGCAGACTTCAGTGCTTTGAAAATGATTTTGTATATGGTATCACTTAGAGAAATTGGGCAAAAGTTGTCAATGTACTTCAAGACCCATTCTTAGGTATGAGATGGATCTACCAAGGGCCTTGGGGAGGGCAACTTTGAAATGAAATTCCTGAAGAAGGAGGCATAACTCCTCCTTACACACTTCCCAAATTTCTCAAAACAATTCAATAGGGAAGACATCCACCCTAGGGGATTTACCCAAAGGCATGGACCAGACTATTTTTCTCACTTCTTCTTGGTCGAATGGTCTTGAAATGATGCTCGCTTATGCCCTATCCAATAACCAAAGATTTATACTTGTCAAGTTCGGAGCCGATCTATTTGAGCTTTGGTACCTTTCTTTGAACAACTTGGTGATGAACTCCAATGTTGTAGCTCCTTGAAATTGGGTGACATCACAAGATAGAAAAGAAATTTGGTTGGTTCTTCTTCGAGTTGATGTAAAAGCATGAAAGTACCTTGTGTTGAGGTCACTTTCCTTAAGCCAATTTATTCTCGATTGTTGCCTCCACCAGACTTCCTATTGGATTCATCATTCCTCGATCATGGATGCTACTTGATCATGCTTAGTTGTTGGGTTTGTTGCATCCTCAATTTCATCCACTTTCCTTGTCAATTTCTCAAGATTGCATAGCTCAAGTTCCCACACAAGTAGTTCTTGGAACTGTGCTTTACTCTTATCCATGGTCCATTGAATAATGTCTCTTCTAACAAAATATATCTTCCTTAGGATTCGTTGTGCTGCCCACTTTTCGTCTTGTTTAACTAGCCACCACGAAGATATAATTTCTTTGAAATCAGGTTCACAGAGCCACCAAAGTTTGAATCAGAATCAACCTTTTCATTGCCACCAACTAGTGTCTCAAGATAAGATTATTTAAGGCATAATCTGGCACATTGAATTGACTAATTTGGGCTTGAGCATCATGAAACTGTGCTTTACCCTTGTCATGTAATTAAGAGTTATATGTAGTTTTTTTTAATATGTGATGTAAAGATTTCATGGACAAAGTATTTTCATAATGTAATATGAGCAACATGGGCATGAAAAAATGTTAATATGAGATTATTATATAGGTTACCCATGCATATAGTGGTAACTCTCAAGTCATGTAGTGGGACATGTGTCAAGTGTAGAGCCATTGAGATGGCATGTAAAGAGTCTAGAGGGAGGTTATGTGAGTTAAGGCATGCAAGTAGTGTTTATAGTAGTGCATATCATTAGTAGTCATTAATGAGTCATTAAGATAAAAATTTATAGTTAGAGATGTGATTCATGAAAGAAATGCCAAAAGTCATCATGTGTTCATGAGAAGTGTGTAAAAAGGGCCCTCAACTCTATATATAACTATGATAAATGTATTTTAAACATGAGTGAAGAGTATTATCCAATAATTTAATATTTTTGAGTGATTATCTCCCTTGAGCCTTTCTTTGTATATGCTAGCCCCTCTATTTTTTTTTCAAAGTGGTATAAGAGTCATAATGACATCCAACAACATGCTTCAAACTCAAGTTCATAGCTTGTCTCAAGACAACTATATATGAGAATTGGTTATCCAAATGAAGATTTTGTTGAGCTCTCAAGAATGTTGAGAGGTGATCAATGATAACTACACCGAACCAACAAATGCTCAAGCAACTACACTATCAAAGGATGAAAATGAAGCTCTCAAGGTTATTAGAAAGAAAGACAATAAGGTTTTATTCATCATCTATTAAGGTGTAGATAAATATATTTTTGAAATGATTGTATCAGCAACCAATTCAAAGCAAGCATAGGAGATTCTTCAAAATTATTACAAGGGAGCCAAAAATGTTAAAAAGGTTCAACTTCAAACTTTGAGGGCTGAGTTTGAAGCATTCTGAATGAAGAAAGGTGGGCCAATATCAGATTATTTTTCAAGAATTTATTTTTCAAGAGTTATGGTGGTTTCTAATTAATTAAAGAAAAATTATGAGAATTTGAGTGATGTTTGAATCATGAAAAAAATTATTTGATCTTTTGATACAAAATTTGATTTCATTGTTGTAGCTATAAAAGAGTTCAAAGACCTAGAATATATGACCATAGATCAACTCATGAGTTTTGTTCAAGCTCATAAACAAAAATTTGCAAAGAATACTAATGCTTCATCGAAACAAGTTTTGCAAAATAAGATGTGTTTAAGAGAAGCAAGAAGTGGACCTACAAGAAAAGGCCAAAGAGGTCATGGTCAATCATGGACATGGTTTTGGCAACACCAATAATGGAGTTGAAAGATGACAAGCGCAAGCAACAGGTCATGGTGATAGAATGGGCAATCAGTATGATCGCTCTAATGTTCAATATTTCAATTGTAAAAAGTATAGTCATATTAGTACCAAATGCAAATTTAAAAACTTTAATGAAAATAAAGTGCAACATGCAAGTCTTGCCTAAATGAAGATTGATGAGGTGACTTCAAGTCTTTTGTTAGCATGCAAAGAAGATTTTTATAAATACAACTCTTGGTATCTTGATAGTGAGGGTGAGACATATGTGAAAGAAAAAGATATTTGTGGAGCTTGATGAATCGATTAATAGCAGGGTAACCAATGGTGATTTTTCTTAATTTTTGATAAAAAAAATGTAACATTTTGATTTGGTTGAAGAATGGTAAGCATGACTTCATCTCCAATGTTGAAGAACAATATTTTGAGCTTGGGCCAATTATTAGAAAATTGGTATAGTATTGAATTGAAGGATTCGACTTTCACTACCAAATATCAAAATTGATAGTTTGATTGCTAAAGTTGGCATGTCAAAGAATCAGATGTTCTTGCTTGATGTACATACTGATGTATTAAAATGCATGAATGCTTGTGTCGATAACAAGTCTTGGTTGTGAAGTTTGAGCTATGGGGCATCTCAATTTTGATTATTTGAAATTGTTGCATAATTTATGCATGGTAAAAGAGTTATTCCTAATTGATCATCCATTTAAATTTTGTGAGGGATGTGTCCTTGGAAAGCACCATTAAGAGAGTTTTTCATATGGTATTTCCAAAAAAGCAAAAAGGTCTCTTGAGATAGTTCGCACAGGTATATATAGAAATCATATATATTTTATGCATAAGCAACATGAAATCTTTTTACACCAACATGAACTAGCCCATGTTTGGCTTGTCTCATTCAAGAACAAGCTGAGCTTGAGCTTGGCTCCGCCACACACACAAACGAGCCAAGCCACGTGCTCGGTCCACTGGTAAACGAGCCGGTTCTCAACATGCCCTGTTCGGTGCTCGTTTACCAGCCCTACTTGGAGGATTATTTCAGCTTCGTCCTCCTTTTTATTGAACTCATGAATGGTGGGGGTGAGGATGTGTCCCACCTGTAAAGGGAGGCTGGTTCCATGTTAGTAATTTTAATTCTATTCCAATTTTGGCCATCTTTCGTCTATTTTTAATAGGGAACCGGATGGACAATAACCAAGGCATTGATTTCTATCAAACCTGGGAAAAGAACTTTGTCATAAGAACTGATGCTTTTGCAGGAATGGACAATCCTTTTTTTAAGGCAAGCTGGGGTTAGGAATTTAGGCAGACGCCTACCAGTTATACGACTATAGCATTGGGTTTTGAACCTCCAACGTAACTACGCAAGGTGACGTGCACTAGCAGTATTGTTACACGAGGTCGATGTGTTTTGATGAACGCAATCCTGAGCAACTTCTTGTCCTCCCAACAGTATCACTGCAGGAGTCTTATACAGCAAAAACAAAAACATGGTGGTGGGTGACACCTCTTCTTATTCATTATTGATGCACTCACTCACTGAATCCTTGTCTTACCGAATGAAACGACTTGCAGGTTTTCAAGGCGTTGAAGGTGTTGGAGCTCCATCATTGTGAGAGGGTCAAACTGCATCTCCTGATTTTGCTCTTATTCCATGCCTAGTGAAGCTTGCAATCGATTATTGTTCAAGATTGGACAAAGTTGATGGAATCGGTTGGGTATCTTGAGAAGCTGGAATTCTTGAGCATAAGAGCTTGTCAGAATCTAAAAGTGTTACCCAACAGCATATATATGCCAATCGAGTTCCCTTCAAATCCTCATTCTAGGACGATGTAAATGTGAAAAGTGTTTATGCTTCGCTGAAACGATTGGGTGATTTGGCAGCCTTAAGACACCCCGGCCTTGAGGGATGCAACTCATTGACAGAGATTCACTCTTCCATAGCTGGCCACAACCAATTACAGAGCCTCAATGTCAGTGAATATTCGAGTCTTTGAATCCCTACCCCAACTTTCCTCCTCCATAACCACTCTTGATGCCTCGAGCGGTGTTCTGAAATGAGAACAATTTCAGACATTTAAATCATAAAAGATTTGATGGAATTGAACCTGCATGGATGCAAAAAGCACGCGGATAATCCTGGCATTGAAAACTTGAAATCTCTAAAGGTCCTACCGTTGTCCTATCACCCAAGCGTCGATCCAAGTTTGGGAAAGAGACTCTTCCAGGTAAACTTCATCTTTCTTGGTCAAAACTATTTGGTTGGTTTTTAGCATATAATTATTTTGGTACTTCTCGACTGTTGCTTCAATATTCCCGTGTGCAACAAACAGACCACATTTGGGCAAGTTGTGGATTTTTGCACTCCTAAATCATGCAACACCATTTAGGTTTCTTGGATACCTCATCTGTGTAAATTACGAATTCATCTTTAGCCTAGATAAGTATCAGCAGAATCATCAGGTTAACCCAACAAATCAGATTTTGGTCCATAAATGCCAACACTGTTAAATTGCTTGTTTTGAAATTATTAAAAAATTTACAATTAATGATTGTGACAGGCGTTGGATTGGCTATACCTGGTTAGGTATTTGAATTTTCTCTTGTAAATGTTGATTCCGTATCTTCTCCTACTCTATCCCTATAGGTTTTGTTTGATTCTGGTGACTTCTCTTCACCCTAAGGACTGAATCTTTTGCTCTTGTAATTATATGCATTTTTTGTTGTGAGCTAGTTTGAGCTTTTACATATTTTAAAAATATTGAGATCTTGTATTTGCCATTTGTCTTATTGAATATCGGCCAACTGTAGTAATCATTTAGAATTGTTGGTGATGTCCACACATTGTACCTCTCTCTCTCTCTCTCTCTCTCTCTCTCTCTCTCTCTCTATATATATATATATATATATATATATATATATATATATATATTTTTGCCATAAACTTTTGAAATATTTTTTTTTTGCATTATTCTAGTATTGGTTGCTATTTACCCTTGCAAAAAGTTTGAAATTTCTACATAAATTTTATACATTTATCCTTCTTTTATAAAGGTATAGTTCTTATCTTATTATGTTTATATGATTGCCCCTGACTCTTGATATTTGGTGTCTAATGTTGATATATGTTTGAAATCATGTCTTGGCCTATAGTCGTCCGATCTCTTTGTCTTTTATTTTCTCTTGGCACATGATATTTTTTTCTTCCAAAACTTTTCATGGTAATTACAAAACCTATAGTGAACCACTTCCAAATTCCGATATATATGTTACAAGGTCACCTCATTTTGGCCGTGTGTCTCTTGTGACACGACGGGACAGGTGCAGATATGTTGATGTTGATTCTGATAAATATAACCATTATTTTAATGTTTTTAATATTTTAATAAAATATATTTTAATATTACAATAACAAACCTTTTTTAAATAAACAAGCTGGCGTAGGCAGACCCTGTCAGTATATCAGAATATCAAAAGAAATTTACAAGCAAATCTAAACCAATGGTGGGTTGTCCTTCCAACAACGGTCACTACCCAGGACACCAAGATTGGCAAGCTGCACTGAAGAATGGATTCACTCTCTCGTTGTACACAGATGAACCGATCAAAATATTTTTATTAAATGAAGAATTAAAAAATTCATGTTCTCGTGCCTTATTTTTCCAACAAATTTTGAACTTGCAAGTCCTTGTATTTGTGTATCTTTGTGACATAGGCGTGGTTTGTCCGAGGACTAGGGCTGGTAAACTAGCTGAATGAGATGAGCTTGAAGTGTTTAAGCTTGACTCGTTTTTTTGGCTGGTCAAGCCGAGTTCGAGCCTATATCAACCCAAGTTAAACAAGCCAAGTTCGAGTTGGCTTTATAGAAAAATACATTATTTTAGGTTTATACAAAAAATACATTATTTAATAGCTGAAAGAAATAAGATTATATATATATATATTATATTTCTTACTACCTAATAAGCTTGTGTGAGTCACCACTGTGGGGGTCACCAACTTAGCCAACAGGGTGGCTGTGAGGGCATTGAGATGAAGACGTCAGATCAAACCCCTGGGTGACACAAGGTAGGGTGGCCGTGAGGCCCCACTGAGGGTTTACATCGCTTCGATGAGGTTCCTTATCATAAAAAAAACTTATGCGAGTCTATAGCCAAATGAGTACATATTATTCTTCATATTCAGCTTGAAAAATCTATTTAGCAAGGGAGCATATCTGGTATGCTTTTATGTCCAAGGTTCCTATGGATTCACCTCTTGAGTAGGGGTGGGCATTGGCCCGGCCTGACCGGGTTAATGGACCGGGTCGATCGAGCTGGCCCAGCCCATCAATGACAAGCCAAGACAAAGGCTCGGTTCGGGCTGATCCATTGAAAAAACCTTGGCCCACGGCCCGCTCGTTAGGCCCATGGGTAGGGCCTATTATATAATATCTAATATATATTATATTATATATAAAATATAATGTATATTCTTTATATAATATATAATATTATATATTGTAATGCCTTAGATTTTCAAAACAAAACTTCGTCTAAATTTCATAGATTTTCTTTCTTTCTTTGCAACAAAATTTAGAAAAGACTTTAGTGTCGAAAAATAGACGCCAGTTAGTCGTCGATTTTAGAAGATGCTGAACAAGTAAAAGTATGTGGCCAATCACTCATTGTCCACCAAAATATTTCATTTAAGCAAACCAAAACAAGTTATTTATTACAAATAATATTGCCTACTAAAGTAGTACTAGACACTGGGTTTATAAATGAAATATCCAACAAAGCTTAAAAAAACTTTGGATCTTGATGTCGCCCTGCTCCGCATATCACGTAGCAGGTTCAATACTTGTATCCCTCATAAAACGGGGTCAGAACTATTTATGGTCTGGAATGAAAGTATTTTAATTCTAATATGTATAATATGTTAAAAACATAAAAGCCTAGGGCCGCAGTTGAAAATATTGTAGCTCAAGTCTTCATAACTTAGTGTATGGGTATCCCATGGACTAAAGCAGGAGCTCCTCGAGCTTAACTTAGTCATGCAGATATAATTTGGGTCCTTCACCAAATTGGTCCAATAATATACCGAGATCAGTACCTTACATAAGGTGATGCATGAGTAGCACTAACGTACATTCATTCATCTGTCAGTGTACCTATAACTAATGCATTATTCTGATAATTACGAGTTCACTCTCTGGTATGTCAAAAAACTTAAATTTGGTGTCAAACGAAGTCGTTTAGGTGTTTATTATGCTATGTATTTTTATGCCCAGAAGTTTGAGTAACCTTATTCATAGTGAGACAACAAATTTTTGTCGAGAGACTCCCACGAGGTTGGTTCAGATGCATCCTTCTACTGTAGTTGTGGGGTCAACCTCTATATCATAGGGATAACCTGACCTCCTAACCTTCGAGTGACCGAGAAACCGTCTGAACTCTTTAGTTCATAAGATAGAGTATGTCACTTGAGGTGATACCATTATCATCTTCTACGATGAGCGTAAGTCCTGAAGGGGTTCAATGGCATAATCTTTATTATTAGAACATCGAGTGTCACATTGGTAATCAATGCATTTTGCACAAAAAAAAATATGAACACATGCCAACCATCTTTGTGAAGCACAGGTTGATTTTCGTGTAGATAGAGACTATCATTATGTTTTTTTATATGCATGTGGATATCGCTCTTGGCGTCTACGGCCTTCATGAGAGATTCACCTCTTGTGGATGAGTAATCAACTCTGATACAACGATACTTATGAGTATTATTCTTGTGATAGTAGTTTACAGAAGCATGCATAATCAATTATCACTTTTTATCAACTGATCAAACATATTTAGCCGCAACAAGCACTGGCCCAATAAGGTACAATAGCTACCCTTATGAGTATGATTGTCTTGAAGGCAAAAATGGAACAAGTCATCTTAGCATAGTTCCAACAATGAGGGTATCATCATGTCATCCATACTAGCTTAGGTGAGTATTTTGTTAGAAATTTTGGCAGCATCTCGTCTATTTAATGGAGAAAACACTATGTTTCTTTTTAGCTCAAAGAGTACCTTGTCAAAAAATTTGGTAGCATCTACCCTATTTAACAGGAAAAACACTATGTTCATTTTTGGATAGATATGCATCATTGTGTGTATGTTGTATCTTCATGGTTTATCGAAAACTCATTTTGCAAGTGCAATATGGCTCCCTGAATGTTTTGAGTATATATCTCTATGGATATATGCATCATAAGTATAATTGGTTCTACGAAATCCCTTTATTTCACATTCCAAGTGAATACAATGAAATTGCATAAAAATACCTCTTATTTTTATTCAAAAGTTTACTAAAAAATTATGGATCTTATATATATAATGTATTATATATTATATATAATGTATGTAATATATATAATAACGAGGCAGACCGAACTGATCATGCCGACCTGTGTCGACCCGCTTTGGGTTGGGCCAGGCCAGAGGCCTGGTTCGGGCCAAGCCAGGGCCAAATATACTAGCCTAGGCCCAACCCGTGGGCTGCACGATATAGTGCCCACCTCTAGTCTTGAGTGGGATAGGCCCCACAAAGATTTTGGATGCCATCCACTCGAGGCATATTTAAACTATGGTGGGTAGAAATGCAAAATGAAAAGCAAAAATAAATCCTAATAAACCATACTAACAACAATTACTAAACAATAAATTATTCTAAAGCATAACTTTTACAAAAAAACTGAATTCTTATAAATATCATAATTATGCATTTATAATAATTGATTAAAAATCAAAACCCTTAGTATTTTATCAAAAACCAGCATTTATTGTTGATTATTAAGGAATTCATGCCTAATTACCATTGAAAAAATAAAAAATAAATCAAGAAACCATAAAAAAATTATGTCATTTTATAAAAACTAAATTAAAACATTAAATCCTAACAAGTGTAACTCATTTATAGGCTATTTGATAAAAAAACTTAAATTTCTAACTAAAAAGAACACTACAACAAAGCAGTAGATTAGCGACGACCACATTCTGTCGCTAATCCGTCGCTACACATGTTAGCGACGGATTAGCGACAACAAGGCGACGGTATGCTTACGTCGCGAATATTTCGACGCTAACTGGGGACGGAATTATTCTGTCGCCAGGTTCGTCGCTAATTGCGACGGACTAACAAGCGCTATATTCCGTCGCCAATCCGCTGGTACTAAACGGCAACCACGGCTTGGCGACGGATTTACTTCCGTCGCTATGCCGTCGTTAGATTTATATGAATAGCGACGGATGGTTCCGTCGCTAATCCGTCGCAAACACGAAAAAAAATTAAAAAAATTTATTTGAAAATTAAGTACCGAGAACTGTACAATTTATATTTCCTGTACAATTTATATTTTCTGTAAATAAAAAACAAACCACACAAAAAATTTCATATAACAAGAATCTACAACAATTAATCGTTCCACCTTAAAATTAACAAGTTTAATTATTTACAATTCAACAATTACAATTAGGAAACATAAAAAAATAGAACTTCTTCAACACAGTTCTCTAATCATCGCCAAGATTTTGTGTGTCTTTTTGTTCATTGTCTTTATCTGTCCCTTCAGCTCCACTACGTTGATTATCGCTAGCAGCCTACACAAGAAAAGAACAGTCAGTATTGATAAACAAAATATAATGAAATAAATTACACACTATATGTGATTCTATCATGTGCTCATGTGTGATCTAAGGCAATAAAAAAACTCTATATGTGATTCTACCATGCTCATATGTGCTCTAAGGCAGACAAAAAGTTATATATATATATATATATATATATATATATATATATATATATATATATATATATATATATATATATATATATATGATTCTATCATGCTCATATGTGTGCTAAGGCAGTCAAAAAATTGAATATGTGACTATAGCATGTTCATATGTGTTCTAAGGCAGCTATAAAAACTCTATATGTGATTCTACCATGCTCAGATGTGCTTTAAGGCAGGCAAAAAACTATATATGTGATTCGATCATGCTCGTTTGTGTGCTAAGACAGTCAAAAAATTGAATATGTGATTATAGCATGCTCAAATGTGCTCTAAGGCAGGCAAAGCAAAAAAAAATTATATGTGATTCTATCATAAATGATATATGTTCTAAGGCAGTAAAAGAACTCTATATGTGATTTGTGCATGCTCATATGTGTTTTAAGGTAGTCAAAAAACTGAATATGTGATTATAACATGCTCATATGTGTTCTTAGGCAGTCAAAAAACTGAATATGTGATTATAACATGCTCATATGTGCTCTAAGGCAGGCAAAAAAACTTTATATGTGATTATAGCATGCTCATATGTGGTCTAAGACAATAAAAAAACTCTATATGTTATTATAGCATGCTCATATGTGCTCTAAGGCAATAAAAAAACTCTATATGTGATTCTATCATGCTCATATGTGTGCTAAGGCAGTCAAAAAACTGAATATGTGATTATAACATGCTCATATGTGTTCTTAGGCAGTCAAAAAACTGAATATGTGATTATAGCATGCTCATATGTGTTCTAATGCAGTCAAAAAAACTTTATATGTGATTCTATCATGCTCATATGTGTTCTTAGGCAGGCAAAAAAACTTTATATGTGATTATAGCATGCTCATATGTGCTCTAAGGCAATAAAAAAAACTCTATATGTTATTATAGCATGCTCATATGTGCTATAAGGCAATCAAAAAACTGAATATGTGATTATAACATGCTCATATGTGTTCTTAGGCAGGCAAAAAGTTATATATGTGATTCGATTATGCTCATATGTGTTCTAAGGCAGTCAAAAAAACTTTATATGTGATTCTATCATGCTCATATGTGTTCTTAGGCAGGCAAAAAAACTTTATATGTTATTATAGCATGCTCATATGTGCTCTAAAGCAATCAAAAAATTGAATATGTGATTATAACATGCTCATATGTGTTCTTAGGCAGGCAAAAAGTTATATATGTGATTCGATTATGCTCATATGTGTTCTAAGGCAGACAAAAAACTGAATATGTGATTATACCTGAGAGGGACCTGGAATCGAAGATCCCCTTTTCAGAACAACGGCCTTAATCTCATTTCGGAGAAAGGGGGCGACGGTGTATTGGAAGTAGTTATTCAGTGATTCATTAACGATCTGGCGTACATCATCACCGGAAAGAATAGTCGGCTGCTTGGAGCTTATGTCGGCGCAAGAAGTCGGTGAGCCGTAACTGGAAGAACTAATAACTGGTGAAGTGTTCATATTACTCCCAAACCCGAACACGCGACCTTTTTTGGGTTCACCTGCTGCAGTCACCCAAGCTGTAGGATCAAATGATGGATGCTGAGTAGCGTCATCGCCATATCGCTCTACCATCTGTTGCTCATATGCCTCCTACAAAATAATGTTTAAAGTATTCATTAATAATTAATGATAACATTATGATAACTTGCATATATATTGCAATGATTATTAATAGAATTAATACATACCGTTGTCGTTCTCGCCTTCTCTGATACGAAGACTCCCGTGGTCTTCCGTTTATGTGTTTCAACAAACACATCCTTATATGGTACACTGCCTCCTTTTTCTGCTTCGTGCGAAGTTAAATAACAAAAGATTTAGTACACAAGTTTGCAACAATACTTATAAAATTAATATTATATATTAATGAGTTACCATTTTCTTCAGGTGGCTCTCAAATGTCCTAGATCCACCTGTGTGTAGATGGGCTTCGGGCATCTTCGATCGATTTTGTGCAGCCTTTGCAGAGCGATTTCTAAATACATCTCCCGCCCACTTATCGCACATTTCATCCCAGTAATCTCTTCTGATAGTAATAGGACCATGGCCCTTCCACAGTAATGGATCATCTACTACGCCAGATGCTTTTTTTGCTGCAGTCTTTATAGTGTGCAACATGTCTGCAAATCGATTGGCAGCCACCTTCTGCCACACCTTCCTTGCATCATTTTCTTCCACCGTAGTTGCGAAGCGATTCGAAGCCTACAAATATTTTCAGAAAGTTAGTAGACATTGCTTAAATAAATTAAATATGAAACACATTAACTATGAAGAACAACTGTATAGCATGAATGAGGACCACAATTTGTCTAACACCTCCTTTGGGTACTCTTTTCATTGAGCAACTGGTCCAAGTAGATGTTGAAGAAGTGAATTTCTAATCTCCCGTACTACTTCTTGTGGCTCAAACCTCATGTTGCACATGAATTGTTACACAGTAAATATCAATATAAAATATTTAAAAGATATGCAATAATTGAAAACAAAATACTTACGGTCGATTATCGATATACACTATTCGAATGAATCTTCTTGTGCCAGCCTGAGAAGACCCTGTTTCCTGTGTTGGCTGTTGACTTGTGTGATCAACTGGTGTAGGTGGGTCGTGTACAGGCGCAACATCATCTGTAAAAAAATACATTAGAAATTCTCAGAATGCGCATTTGAACTAATCAAGCATCCAATTAGTTATATGATATACCTATCACAAGAGCCCGTGAAGATGAAGGCTGAGCCTGGCTACTACTGGATGAGCGACCACTATAACCTCCACGAACCATATTCTAACAAATAACATATGTCATACAATACATTCAAATAATTTACATCAAGTATTACAATGCATTCAAGTCATTCACATCAAGCATTGCAATGCATTCAAATCATTCGCATCAAGTATTACAATGCATTTAAATAATTCAAATCATTCACATCAAGTATTGCAATAATTCAAATCATTCGTTGCATAAATTATAATACATTCAAATAATTGAAATCATTCACATCAAGTATTACAATGCATTCGAATCATTCGTATCAAGTATTACAATACATTCAAATAAAATTTTTAATCATTCACACCAAGTATTGCAATACAACTCACATCAAGTACTGCAATGCATTTAAATAGAGGTTTGTAGTATAAGATTTTGCTCACTAGCTTGAGAATTCTTCCTCGTCACTAGTTTGACTTTCTTCTTCTTCTTCTTCTTCTTCTTCTTTGTTTGCCCATCTACTTGGTACAACATTTGGATCACATTCCTCTATGAATGTTTCATCGGCCAATGCAGATATGACATGCATATCATGCGCAACATCGTGACCATAAGCGAAGTCATAGACATCATCTGATTTATAGTAATCGCTGTCTTCAGCTAACTCATCTTCCTGTAACTGATCATACTCGGGTATAGTTTGGATTTCACCTTGCAAACTGCCCACCATTCATTTCTATCTGACTTTTTTATACTCGGATATGAAGTATAATAAACTTGTTGAGCTTGCGAGGCTAATATGAATGATTCATATGTTCCAAACCTGGATTTATGATTCACCTCCACAATGCCTGAAGCTTTGTCGAGTCTTGTTGCAGTTGGATCAAACCAATGACACTTGAATATCGTAACCCTGTTATTCATGCCTAAGTAAGTCAACTTCATTATTTCCTCTATAACACCGTAGTAATCATGTTCATTTTCACCGTAGCTGCTACCCTTGACACACACGCCACTATTTATCGTTGATTTGTTTATACCGTAGTCTTTTGTATGGAATCGATAACCATTTACGATATACCTGTTGTAGCATTGCACAACTTTGGTCGGACCATTTTCTAAATCACATATTCCTTGATCTTTAACATCACCATGGCGAACCTACGCACAGACATAAACAATGATTGTGATCACGATCAATTAAGTAACTTAGTGTTGTTTATAAGTACAAAATTTATGTTAGCTTCTTTACCAACTGTTTCAACCACTCCACAAACTTAGTTTCACGTTCTTTTTGTACTTCTGCATCAGTGAGATGTGAAACTTCGCTTTGCAACTCCAGATCAAATCGTCTGCAAACCACAAATACTTATATTACCGAGCCATGTATCCACACATAGAACATAAAAGGATTTATAATTGAGTTGCATATACATATACTTACTCGATGTATGGGTTGATCGCTGAGTAATTAAAAAGAATATGGATGTGTGCTGCATCTTGCTCTCGATCTGTCAATAGCCTTGATCAGCAACTACCAAATGCATGCCCAAATGGTTGAAATATCGACAGCTTGTCAGCTACAGTTACTTGTTCTCCATCATCGTTACGGGGCGGGCATGTGTAACGTGTTGGAATATGAGGTTCGAAGTACATAGATGAGAAATTTGAAATCTCTTCTAAAGTGTACGCCTCACAAATAGAGCCTTCTACTCTTGCTTTATTGCGAACCTTTTTTTTTAGGTCGAACATGCATCTGACAACAATATACATTTCAAATTTTAAATATCTGTCATTAAAGAGACAAATATAAAAAAACATATACCTTTCAAATGGGTACATCCATCGATATTGCACAGGGCCACCAACCCTTAGTTCATATGGCAGATGTATGATCAAATGTTCCATAACATCGAAAAATGCTGGCGGAAATATCTTTTCTAGCAGACAAACAGTGGTGATGACAGAGTCCTCGCGATTCTTTACATCTGATACAACGACCTCCGATGCGCACAATGTTCTGAAAAATCCGCTCAACTCAGACAATACCCCCCATATAGGTTTGTCTAACATATCATGGAATGCTAGGGGTATCAATCGTTGCATAAAGATATGATAATCATGGCTCTTCAACCCATATAACTGTCCATCGTCAATCTTCACAGCCCGAGCAATGTTAGAGACATATCCATCTGGAAATCTCAGTTGTCTCAACCATTGACATACATGTTTTATTTGATCAGGTCCGAGCACGTACTTCGCCTTTGGTTTCAGTACTTTTTCCATTATACTCTTTGAGTTCCAATTCTGGTCTTTTACATATTAATTTTAAATTCATACGGGCCTTCGGATTATCCTTCGTTTTTCCTTTAATATTCATTACTGTATTGAACACATTATCAAACACATTTTTCTCTACATGCATCACATCCAAATTATGTCGTATCAATAGGGTCGGCCAATACGGTAGTTCCCAAAAAATAGATTTTTTCGTCCAATTGTTATCCTTTCCAAATCCACGAAAGGGTGTAGGACTGCGGGCATCTGTTAATACATCTGGAAAGTATCGCAATCTTCTTAGAATCTCTATGCCGGACAATCTTGAGGATGGACCTTCCGTTTCAGTTGTGTCTGCTTTAAATGCATTCTTTTGACGTCGGAACGGATGATCGCTGGGTAGAAATCGACGATGGCACTCAAACCAGCAAGGCTTCCTTCCATGCCTCAATCTAAAAGCTTTGGAATCCTCCATGCAGTACGGACAAGCCAACCTCCCATGTGTGCTCCAACCAGATAACATACCATATGCAGGGAAGTCACTGATTGTCCATAGAACAGTGGCCTTCATGTTGAAATTTTGTTTTTTGTGAGCATCATACGTGGTAACACTGTCATCCCACAGTACTTTTAGTTCATCAATCAATGGCCTTAGATATACATCAAGATTTTGGCCAGGTGAGGTCGGACCAGGGATCAACAAAGACAAGAAAAGATTTGGATGTTTCATACACAAGCTTGGTGGAAGGTTGTATGGAGTTGCAAATACTAACCAATATGAGTATGGAGTTGATCTACCCCCAAATGGATTAAATCCATCTGTACATAGACCGAGTCTAACATTTCGCACTTCCATTGCAAAGTTCTGATGAGTACGTTCAAAGTGCTTCCAAGCTTCAGCGTCAACAGGATGCATGACCTTGTTTTCATCGTATCGAACTTTATTTGCATGCCATCTCATGTGTTTAGCTGTCCTTGAAGACATATACAATCGCTGCAATCTAGGAGTGATAGGAAAGTAGCGGAGCGACTTGTATGAAACTTCCTTTGATCTCGTACTACTATTGCCTCTTGTCTTTGGCTTGAACCGAGGATGCCCACATGACGGGCATGATATGTTTTTTTCCTGCTCATTGAAATACAACATGCAGTGATTTGGACAAGCATCAATCTTTTTGTAACCCATACCTAGAGCGTTGACCATAACTTTCGCACGATAGAAATTTTGTGGCAATTTCTCATCTTTGGGCAACATACTCTTCACAATCATGCACAAACGGTCAAAACATGATTGACTCAAATTATACTCGGACTTCAAATTCATTAGTTGAAGAACTGCAGACAAGATAGTGTGACTCTCACAATCGTTCCAAAGTGGCTCATCAGCATCTCTAAGTAAATCATAAAATCTACTAGCTGCATCGTTTGGTAATTCTTCATCTACGACAGTTCTTACATCACTAGAACTCATAGCAGAACCCAGTTCTGTTCCTGCGGCATCAAATATCAAATTCGTATATGGATTATCATGCACCACATTCACCCGCGCATCAAAATCGTTTCTAAATTCTTCTTCATGAAACGTCCAGTTCTGATAATCACTCACAAAACCCTTCCTGTATAGGTGATGTCTAACGCCATGAGGTTCTACAAATCGATTATTCTTACAAATCTTGCAGGGACACCTAATCCGACCTGTGGGATCTACTGTACTAACACTTGTCGTTGCAAATTCAATAAAACGGTCAACACCGTCCATATATTCATGCGATAACTAATTGTCCACTATCCTACGATACATTCATTCACGGTTTGCAGTCATTTTGTCGTATGATGTTACGAATAGTATCCTAACCAGTTAAAAGAGAATCATCAGAATGCTATGATGAAGAAAATATCAAATTTATCATGCAATATATGATGTCATACAATCACAAGAATTATGATGCATGCATTGATAACTTAATATTTTCATGTGCAAACTATTCATGACACGATACATTCATTTGAAGCATGCTTTCAGTATTCAATTTCACATGGAAGACATAATCAAATTGAAAGTAACTACATGTAAGCATGAATACAATAACATCAAACATTGCAATACATCGAAATAATTCATATCAAACAAATGTCAAACATGTACCTGCAGCAAACACACTTCAATATCCCACTAACTACTACCATGCCTAGCATGGACTCCGTACTCCAAAAATAAGAACACTTCCATATTCATACATTAAAATCATGCTCAGCATGATCTCCGAACTCCAACAAAGCAGTTCTAGATATCAACAACTAAGTGAGTGTGTGAACAATAAAGTGTTACATTCAATAAATTAAATAACATGTGATGCGCTTGCATCACTTACTCACCACGGGTATTTACCCGATTTGCATTATTTTTGTCACTTACTTACCACGGGTGGCGGGGCACAAGCGAGTTCCGTTGAAAAATCTGCACAAAAAATATTGTTTTAAAATGAAGTCACCATGAAAAAAAAACTGTTCTGGCAAGGGGTCGACTACCCTGCTGTTCCGGCAGGGGGTCGACCCCCTTACGGAACATAGGGGGTTAACCCCCTTACGGAATGTAGGGAGTTAACTGACCCCCTGTTCGGGCAGCGGGTCGACCCCCAGCCTGTTACGGCAGGTGGTTAACCCCCTGCCGGGGTCGACCCCCTGCCCGGGTCGACCCCCTGCCGGAAAGGCAGGGGGCAAGGGTCCCCTGCCGAAAAACACAGGGGGTTAGCCCTCTGCAAGAAACGCAGGGGGTTAACCCCCTGCGTGAACAGGGAGGGGGTTAACCCCCTGCCGGAAACGGGAGGGCGTTACCTTTCTCCGGGCGGCGAACGGTGGGACCGGCGGACAGTGGGACCGGCGAACGGCGACAGCGGGACCGGCGAACGGCGGGAGCGGCGAACGGCAGGAGCAGCGAAAGAAGAAAAGGAAAAGCTGCCTGGGATTAGGGTTATTCGAAAGTTAGCGACAGCTTAGCGACGGATTAATTCCATCGCTAAGCCAACATAAAATCAAATTTACGAAAATAGCGACGGATTATATTCTGTCGCCACATCCGTCGTTATTTAGCGACGAACTAGGTTCTGTCGCTAACGTCATCGGTAAATGGTGTGATCGTAACGACAAAACAGTCCAACATCCGTCGCTAATTAGCGACGGACTATCTCCCGTCGCTATTTTCATAAGATTCATTAATTATAGCGACGAATATTTGTCGCTCGCTAATCCATCGCTAACTAGCGACGGAAAGATTCCGTCGCTAACAACGTATTTTCTTGTAGTGGAAGCATCTAGAATCATGTTTAATGTTGATTTAAAAAAATACCTAATTAAATATTCAACTTATTAAAAAAACAAAACCAAAAACCAAAATGCAAATTTAAAAATAAAACACAACAAACCTTGAAACCTAATTAAACATTCATGCTACTAAAAAAATCAAAAACCTATTCCATAACCAACATTATATATATGTGCTAATTGAGAAAAAAATACAAAAGCCTACAAGTCTAACAAAAATCAAGCATGTGGAATGCCTAATTAAATATTCATCTCATTTAAAAAACCTAAATGCTAATTATTTTTAAAACCCTAAAACCTAATTAAATATTCTGATTATTTTAGAAAATAAATAAATAAACCTATTTGCTAACAAAATTCATTCATATATACATGTTAATTGAGGAAAAAATAAAACCCCTAAAATTAAGCATGTGGAATCATATCTAATCTTGATTAAAAACATAAAAATACTTAATTAAACATTTATCAAATTTAAAAACATTATAAAAAACCCAAATGCTAATTAAACAAAAAGAAAGAAACACAAGATACTCTAAACTATAAAAAAAGAAAAATCACAATAAGAAGAATAACACCGAATGATATGCCGAAGAGGCCGCTGAGTGGTAGACAGCCGGATGCAGGTGGCATGCCTACTTCCCTAACTCCCGAACAATCAACACACACACAGGTGGTGTCGGGGATGGGCAGGGGCACATTGTTTTTACGATGTGGGTCCAACCCGGGACCCAAACCTCTCATGCACATGGTGGGTCAGGGTGGGCATTGCCCACCTTGAGAGCGAGAGAGAGAGAGAGAAATCGTTTTTACTATGTGGGTCCGACTCGTGTGGTGCTCAACGTAGTTCTGCCCCTGCGGCATTCACTCTTTAGATCAACGACATCCATCTTTCCAAGATGGACGGCTGTAATTTGTTTACAAGGTTTTGGTGGGTTGTTGGTTGTCCTTCACATTGGAGATGAACGGTATCCACGGACCACAACCCAACCATCAAAAGCTTTTTTGTTTTCCATTCAAAAATTTGTGAGGCGTATCCAGGTGGAGACCAACTTTTTTTACAGCTTTTGGTTGCCGTCCATCTTGACGACGGATGGCATCCAGGGTATGTTGGATAGAAAACTGTGAAAAGGTCTCTTGGACCTGAACCACTGTCAAATTAAAAGGCAGCCTTTTCCTCTAGTCGTCCACTTAGCGCGTAGTCAGAAGTACATTTTAGTCCTTGACCGGATCACCGACGTATTCACGGACGTGAATGAAACATCGTGACATTGGCGTGGACCACTTCAGAGCAATCGAGGATATTTTGGGTATTTCTCGAGAAGAAACGCCCTCCAGGGAAATTGTTCCATAAATTTCGGGTTAGCTTTTGGGAAGCAAAAATTCAAAGTAAACCCAAATGGTGAAAAACTGAAAATACAGCTTCGTTGTCTTGAGAATCTCCTCCCTCTTATACCCTTTTCTTTAAGAAAAATGTCGAACATGTGCTCCGGTTGAGCTTCTCGCGAGTCGCTCAGGATTCGAGTCATATAGACTCGGACTTTCCATAAGGACTTTATTATGAAACCGGGTCCATTGCCATCCCTACCCAGGCAGTTTCCAAACAGAGCCTAAATACCAATAAAAATATAATTGTATTATAAAACTGTTATTATTTCAATTTTGGAGTATTACATGAACTTGAACTATTTCACGATGCAAATGCGTCAGAAGGGGTTAGGCAGATCCCTACCAATTATGCAACCATACCCTTGGGATTCGAACTGGCAACATCCCAACACAAGCTGACGTGCACCAACTGCCCCTGCCAGACACCGAACTGTTCCGTCGCCCTCAATGGTTTTCTCAGAATTTTCCCTGTTATAAATTTCTCTACCTTCCCTCAGTGTTTCACTCTCTCCCTCTTCATCCCCATTGTCCGCTCTCTCTCTGTCTCTCTTACATTTTCTCATATTTTCTCTCACTACCATCTACCTCCTCTTCCCCCTTTCTCTCTCTACATTCTCTCTGTCACCAATATTTGTTTCCCCTTCACAACTTCTCTCTATACTTCTGCAACCAAAAAAAAATGTGGGCATCCGGAGCGATCTCGCTCCTCTCCCTCATCATGGTTCTTTCTCTTTCTAAACTTTCTTTCTCTAGAGAGCTGAGCCACCCCAAGACCACCACCCTCGACGTCGCCGCCTCCATCTCCGCCACCCGCCAGGTGCTCTCCTTCTCCAATCAGGCCCTGGAGGACTCCCTCTCCCTCCCCACCTCCCCCATCTCCACCTCCTCGGCCACCACCACCCTTCACCTCCGGGCCAGGGAGTCCCTAAAACCCTCGGGCCACAAGGACTACAAAACCCTAACCCTAGAACGACTCAGACGAGACGCATCCCGAGTCGAATCGCTCAACGCGCGACTGGCCCTCAGGCTCAAGGGCGTCAGCAAGGCCGATCTCATGCCCCTGGCGGAGGGAGGAGCCCGACCCCGATACGATTCGGTCGAGGAACTGCAGGGCCGGGTCGTCTCTGGGTTGAACCACGGAAGCGGCGAGTACTTCTTCCGTATCGGAGTCGGCAGCCCCGCGAACCCCCTCTACGTGGCCCTCGACACCGGCAGTGACGTCACCTGGGTGCAGTGCCAGCCCTGCTCCGACTGCTACGAGCAGGCCGACCCAGTTTTCAACCCGGCCGTGTCGCAGTCCTACTCGCCGATCTCCTGCAACTCGACTCAGTGCAGGTCGCTCGACGTCTCGGCCTGCCGAAACGGTACGTGCCAGTACCAGGTCTCCTACGGGGACGGGTCGTACACGGTGGGCAACCTCGCCATGGACACGCTGACCTTCGGACCCGGCATGCACGTCCAACAGGTCGCTCTCGGCTGCGGCCACGACAACGAGGGCCTGTTCGTCGGCGCCGCCGGCCTGTTTGGGCTCGGCCGCGGCCCGCTTTCCTTCCCGAGCCAAGTCTCGGCCTCGGCCTTCTCCTACTGCCTGGTTGACCGGGACTCGAACTCAGTGGGGACGCTCGTGTTCGGACCCGGAACGGCCCAGAACCCGGACATGGTCCGGGCACCTCTGCTGCGCAACCAGAAGATGCCCACATTCTACTACGTGGGCCTCTCAGGCATCTCCGTCGGTGGGACCCGCTTGCCAATCTCGCCGTCCGTTTTCCAGATGGACGCTGACGGCAATGGCGGGGTCATCCTGGACTCTGGCACTGCGGTGACCCGACTCCCCGTCTCGGCCTACGAAGCGGTCCGAGACGCATTCACCGGGTCCACCCCGAGTCTCCCGCGTACATCCGGCTTGTCGCTCCTTGACACATGCTACAACCTGTCGTCCTGGACCAGCGCTAACGTTGCCACCATCGTGCTCCACTTCGACTCGGGTGAGTCGTTGCAGCTCCCGGCGAAGAACTACCTCGTGCCTACTGACTCGGCCGGCACATTCTGTCTCGCCTTTGCGACGGGGCCGTCGTCGGGGCTCTCAATCATCGGCAATGTGCAGCAACAGGGCGTCCAGGTTTCTTTCGACTCGGCCAATTCTCAGGTCGGTTTCGCTCCCAACAAGTGCTAGAGAGCAGAGAGACTGATACAGTACGAACCGGACGATACTATCTAGTGGATTGTGTGTAAATTTTAGGGTTGTCAATTAAGGTGATTAGAGGAAAAATAGAAGATTAAAAAATGGGCAAAAGATTTTGGTCGGTGGATGAAGTGTAAATTGATAGCTTTTGGAATTAAAAATAATTCTTTTGGTTTTTGTTCAGGTTTAGCGAATGTAAATAATTATTATTCTATGATATTAAATATGGGTAATTGAGCGTTATTATATTTTTGGTGCAACTCCTTTTTTGGTTTTAGGATTTGCTTTAAATTCTTTGAAGGCCACTGTTGTTGCAATTTGTGGTCTCTGTTTGGGTTTCAGATGAGAAGGAATCTGGAATTCCTAATTGTGGTTGGGAGTAGCAGGAATTCCCCATTCAGGATTGAGAGCATGCTGAATGCTGGCTATCTGCGAAAGGGAATGGGAAATACTTAGAATTCCATCTTGAATTTGTGTTTTTGGAATGTCACCAAGTTGACAAGACGTCACTAGTTCAAAACCCACACGAGGCATCCTTGACTGCTGAGTGCACTTTTCAGTGAACAGGGGCGATTTCTCTCCTGGAACAGGGGAGGATAGGACACCTCTGAACACTTTTGTAAAAAAAACTAAAAAAGTGTAATTGGGTGTCCTTATCCAGGCTGTCCACGAACAGGACATGACATGGCGTCCTTGTCCTCTCCTGTCCACGAATCAAATACCCCCCTAAAAGACTCAACATGCTACATTTTTCAGCTAACTTGTGATTTGAACATGTTTGAAACAGGGAATTGAAGGGAAACTTGCCAATTGCCGTACTATATGTTTGGATGCAAATAGGGAAATGGAAAAGTTGGGAATGCTCAATTCTTTTGGATTCTTTAGGATGCCTGGATCCAAATGCAACCAAGAGCTTCCTTAACACCTCAATCGTCCCTCCAAGTTAAACAGTGAATCTCTTCTAGCATAGTCTAAAGAAACATGGCAAGAAGTTGGACCAAATTGTGAACTGATACAGAATGATCACATGCATGCAAGGCTACCAATGACTCCCATTGCGTCAAACTGGGCTGGCAAACTAGTGAATTGGCCAATTCTACTCTCCAAACTTGGGTATGTGCCTTTCATGATCAAGGAATTGAGAACAAGTCTTTGAAGAATTGGGATTGGGAATCAGTTTGAAAGTGGGACCCATCCTGCTGTAAGGTCTTAGAGTCACGGGTATAAATAAATGGTTGGGTAGGACCTTGTGTCTGGCTTTACTTGTTTCAAGTGATATTAAATATCCCCTACCTCGAGAAAAGAGGGGAAGAGTGCTGCCCACATGCACATGGCCAGCTTAGGCTGAAACAAAACAGCCAAAAACTATAGGATTGGTAGTGTCCCATGTTGTGTGATTTTCTTTTCCAATCATTTTTAAGCTTGTGGGTACCTATATTACCTATGAACCATTCAGATCTTTCATACATGTTAAAAGATGGCCCACATGCCTTTCCCCTGTTCATATTGACATGGGTAACAAGCATCTCCAATGGGACTATTCAAATGTTTCATAACTTTAACTCTTAATATTATTTTATTAAGAAATATAAATCATGTAAAGTGTCGGCAGTAGGGTAGCCCACGATATTAGAATCCAGTGAATAGGTCTGTGTATTGATCATACACTGTTGGAAGGAAAAAAAGAAGAAAATTCAATAAAATCCAATTGGATGGTAGGGCTGCAAACTGATGAGATATGAGCCAGATCCTTCCTGATCCGAATCTGAATCTGAATTTTGTGCAATCGATCCAAATGTCAATAAGATGGGATGATGCAAGATTGTATCCAGATCTGAAATTTATATGATGATAGTGAGTCCAGTAAAAAGAAGATTGAAATCGAGGTTTTTATGTGTAAAATATGCAAATGGAACATCTGGATCTGAATATAGATTAACAAACTGATCCGAATCAGATCCCAACCGTGAATGACCTAAATGTGCAACTCTGAATCTGATACAAGTGCTCGTTTAGATCTTACTTTAATGATCTGTGTCTAGAAATAAAGTGTAAGGTTCAGATTGGAGGTCCAACCAAACTTGATCAGTTTGCACCCTTATGGGGACATTATGAAGTTATGCTTTTTTCTTCCAATAAAATTCAAAACACTATATGGTTTCATGCATTAATTTCTACCACCAAGATACCTATTCATGTGGAATAAATTGATGACGTATTACTGTTTTCCACTTAAAACTATGCTTTATTGGGATCTTTTAGTGACAATAAGCTACATTTTTAATCATAAATGACAAAGATAGAGCCATTATGACTGACCTATAGAATTCCCTAGCAATAGCTTAGTGCCCCAAGTGCTTGTATTTTGTATTTTTGTGAATGCCTGTTGCTTTCTTGAGGGGCTTGATGGGACTTGCTAGGTTTGGGACCTTGGTTGAGGTCACTGCAGGCCTAAGGACCAAGTTCAGTTTGCACCACAAGAATATTTTGCCAGTTCAGTTGTTGGCCTATCTATGGATATAGTTTGTTATAGCTCAAACACAGCCTTTTTTTTTTAACAATAATGCAGCAAAAGGGTTCAGTAATGAAGTTAATAAAACAGAGAGAGAGAGAGAGAGAGAGAGAGAGAGAGAGAGAGAGAGAGAGAGACTCAACTATTGCTACTATTGTTCTTTCAAACTTTACTGTAAGAACATGTTTTGTTCTTTCAAACTTTACTGTAAGAACATGTTGTTTTGATTCTGATTCCTTTGGCCTTGCATGTAGACCAAAGCCATGATACCCTTTACTTATTGGAGACTTGTAGTGATTTATGCAAATTAATGATTATTGATTTTCTCTCATGCATGCATGAGATGTTTGTGTTCAGACAGAGTCCCATCTCTCTCCCTCTCTTGCGTGTAGTGTAACAAGTTTACCATTTTTTCTCCAAGATAATCCAAGTCCTTTGCCAACTATTTCTCCTTTTCATGGGCATTTTAACAAATTAATTTTATAAAAACAAGAGTATCAAAAAGTAATTTGCATTTTCAAAGTACAAATAAATAAATGTACTTTTTAGCTGTCCAATGAGACGGGATCAGGTCAGATTGGATGCCGTTGATCTCAAGATGAGCGGCATCCACAACCTGTACGAATGAGATGCTCATCACTTGGACTCACTCTTTTTGTTTGATGTCGTTCGGGTTTCGGATGAACGGTGTCAGAATGGTCTAATGTTTTGATGGGTGTGGTTGCTCATGTATAATACCAAGGAGAATCGATCATGGGCAAGACAGGGTTCCACCGTCTTTCCAAAGCCACTCTAACCACCTGGGGAGGGCTAATCAATTCCTCTGTTTTGGCTTTGTTTTAAAGGGCCCATTTTTAATGCACTAGATGCCAATCATCTAGAGCATCAACGGCTCTTAAAATTTTTTTGAGCCCTTCTAGAACACAACCAATAACAGCCGTGGCGTTGCTAACATAGTGACAAATATCGTTAGATTTATGAAAATTTTACGATAATATCGTGAGAAATTGCCTGCAAGTTTGAAACGGCAATTTCTCACAAGATTTTCAAAATATCATGAGATTTGTGAAAAAATGTAAATACCATGATTTAAACGTGGCATTTACATTTTAAATGGCTATTTATTGCGAAAAAACATGTATTTTTATTTTTAAATAATTTCTATTAATATTTTCTTATAAAAATAAATTTTATATTTTTTAATTTATTTTTTTTATTGATAAAATTTTGCCAAAATACAAGATTTATGATTTTTTTTTAATTTCTCATGAGTTTTTTGAAAAACGAGATTTTGCCGAAAAAAAGGTGTCACTATGATTGCTAATGACATGCACAAATATTTGTGCATTAAGTACCTCATCACTTTCAGGACAGAGCCTGTCAGTTGTGGGGCCCAAGGCTTGATGGAGGGCTATAAGGTGCTTAATGCACAAATTTCGTGCCATGTGATTGCACCCGATCCAAACTCTGGACGAAAGGACGGTAATGCGTCAGGGGCAACGTTGTCAGTATCGGTATCGGCCCTGTCTTGTTTGGTCAATGATTCAGGTGAATGGACCCGATACTCGAGGTGAATAGTTCTGAATGAGCCAAAAAATAATTAAAAATTATTATATGTCAATCAGAACGTGAAAAATGTTAATGCCATTAAAATAATATTAAACTAATTTTTAAAATAAGCTTAAATGATTTTTACATTTATTAAAAAATAGCCGATTCAGGAGTGAAGAGTATCGATTTTTTGCGGATACAATACAATACAGATACTGACAACATTTGTCAGGGGGTATCCTTGGCCTCATCCATCAAACCAAACTATCAACAGCACCGTACAATCGCATTCTCCCAATAAGGAATCTTACTTTGGGCCCATTGTGGATGAGCTCCAACTCACGGGTCTATTGCATCATGTACCTTTGCAATGTGAAGTCCGTGACACGTTTGATAGTACATAGACAGGTTGGACTTATAGTGATTTACATAGTGCATGTCAGACCAACATAATCTAGGTCACAGGGATACTCCAACTTCATTACCTCCGTGTCATGTCCCCTTGCGCACTAATTTTTAATGAAAAACATAAGCAAGAATGACGTGTCTTGTGCTCTTTACGTCGTGTCCTTGTGACATACAACATAATGCTCTTTGCAATGTTTTTTAACTTTTTTTTTATTGGAGAGCTGGGGTGTTAAGTAAGACCTCCTCATGAAACCCTCAAGAAAACTATTGCAGGTCGAATTCCAGTCCGGGGGCTTGTCTTTCCAGATCAAAGCGTCCCTGTTATTGGAGGTGTGGATATGATCGATCAAAGGAGATAGAAGATATAATGATCTAAAAAAATTATAGAGAAAGAATCTCCGAACTCAGATAGAAAAAGGGAAGTGAAGAAACGGAATATTGGATTCTGGGTCCTACTGGCATAGGTAAACATCGATTTACCAATGTGATTCCAAAATGAATATGAGAAGGTGCCAACGGGAATTCCTATTTCTGTTTGGGAAATGGTGAGAATTCTAACTTGAAATTGTGTTTTGGATTCAAGCCAATACACTCAACGTGCCAAATGGAGGCAAACTCTGTGTAGCTTGAAGATAAATGCTGGATTTCTATGTTGGACAACGGATCTGGGTTCAACCCATTTGGGTGACCCGGTTTGAAACCATTAGTGGGCCACATAATGGGAGATAGTGGGTGTGAGTTACTGTCTCTTTCTTCGTTATATAAGGGGGTCGGTTGCTACGAAGATGATGAGAGATTCATTAGCCTACCCAAATTCCACATTCAGGTTAACGTGGTATAGGGTCCTGCTCACCGTCGACCTAAGGCCTGGGCTCATTGTGGGCGTTGACCGGATGAGGAGAACGCCGAACACCCGCACACACACTCTGTGTCGTTAGCAGATACACTTGCAGATATGCTTTCTGTGTATCTTGTTTTAGGTAATGCCAACAATGGGTTATGGGCCCACTACCATGCATACCGTTGTGCGTGGGTGCGTGTGGGCCTGCTGGCATTTGCTACGATTGTCGCTATGGGGCGACGTAGGTCGCAGGTTGACGACAACAACCACTGTGAGGTGACTGTTTTTTCGGCAGTCTGTTACCGTGAGGCGCCTGCAATAGACTAAAACTGTCGCCATGGGGCAACCGTGTTTCCTGACAGTCCGTCAACATTGGTTGCTAGTAAATGGCGACTGTCGCTGTGGGGCGACAAAGTTTCCCAGCAGACTATTGTCATGGGGCAACAGGCTTCACCGATGACAACGTTTGTCACCGAACGATGGTGACAGTCGTCGTAGAGTGACTGTTTTTCCCAGCAACCGTACGTCGTTGGCGGTTGCAGCCCTGACGACCCTCATTAAAAAAAAATAGATCGAGGGTTTTACCTGTGGCCGTCTGGCTGCAGGGGGTTTTGCCGGCACCGGGATGCGTCGTCGGGCAAAGCCCTCCTCCCCCCCCCCCCCCCTTCTGCTGGCCGATTTACCTATTGTCGTCGATGACATAAGGTATCCAGGTTTTACACCTAGAGTGTCGCGGCAGACAGAGAGGGGGAGGTTGCCGGATTGCCGACGTTTGTCTGACGATGCATGGAATCCGTGGATTAAAACCCTCTTTCTCTGCTTCTTTCAATTGTGGGGTTGCAATGGAGTCAGCCATCACCGAGGGAATCGAGAGATCTCCGTGGGGCGATATGCCGGAAGGAGCGGTCATTGGGTCATTGCGTCGGTGAAGTCTCTCGATCGCATGGGCCGTCACCTGAGATCCTCTACGCCAATCGGGTTGCAAGGTGGTCGGCCTATGTCGAGGTCACCGCAGACGTCGCTGGGGCTGGAATGGGGTTGAGTTCGTCGGATGGCCGACGTTCGAGGTTTGAAAACCCCCTTTCTTTGCCCTGTTTCTTCAGTCGTAATGCTGCATTTTTTTGGTCGATGGAGGTTGTGTCGTGAGCAGACTGTCGGCATGGGTCGCTAGTAGGCGATGCGAGTCACCATTGGGCGACGTGGGTCGTTGTTGGTGTTGTGCCCCTTCCTCTGCTCTGTTAGCCGTCGAGTTGCCAGTGAAGTCGCCATCACCAGAGTTTGAGAGGGGGATGCGAGGTTGCCATCGCCGGCGGTCAACCAGTCGACGTCGATGCCTGCATCGACACATCATCGTGGGGCGACAAGCACCTTCCTCAGGCGACGTGGGTCACTGATTTTCTCTCTCGGGCGACGTGGGTCACCGTGACATCCGGAGGAGAGAAACTGTTTCGGTTTCTCAGGGTTGTGTAAGCAGAAACCCTCGGGTTTCCGTTTTAACGCCTAATAACTGGAACGGGTCCTGTGCAAACCGAGTATTTTGACTCGGTGGCATACCCAATCAAAACCCAATTTTTGGGTGGATCAGGTCTGCCTGGACCCATAAGGCATCGAGTCTGGGCTAGATCCTATAGACTTGAACCCATTCAGCACCGGGTTCGGGTATGGGTCAGAACCAACGTTTTGGATCAAGCTTAGGATCTGATCCCCTAGAGGGACCCAGATCCATTTAGGGTCTGGGTCGGTGATCGGATTTGACTCGATTAGATTGAAGCTGAACCCATTTGGTTTCGGGTCTGGTTTGATCCAGTTGAACCGGGTCAAGATCCAAAATATTTTGGACCAGGGTATGATCTGAACCCATCTAGTGTTCGGGTTTGGATCTAATCCAGATGACGGAGATCTAGTATATGCCGGGTTATACCTAGATTCAGTTTCAGATCGGGTTATGGTTCGGACCCATAAGGTATTCGGGTCTGGATCTCATCCGAACAACACATATCCAAATGGATCAGAATCAGACCCATTTGGTTTTGGGTCTGGTTCGATTCGGTTAAACCGGGTTAAGTTCTAGAACTATTCGAATTGGATTATGATTCAGACCCATCAGCTATTCGGGTATGGATCTAATCCAAAAGACCAAGATCCTATTTATATCCAGGGTCCAGATACTATTTACACCTGAATCGGATCAAGGACTAATACAACCATTTAGGAGACCGGTTCAGAGCTATTTTTGACCAGTTTTGAGAAGCTAAGACCATGTTTTCATAAATCTATGAAGATGTAGGGATTTTGACATAGGGTTATAGGGTTTTATAAACTTTTGTTCATATTTGGTACTGGTTCATAAGGTTCAAAACCTGTTTGGATCCTTGGATGACCGATTTGGGGCCGTTTCAGATTGGTTCAGAGTGTTTTCAGATCAGTTCGGGGTCGTATAAGATCGATTCCTGCTTGAGGACTCTGAGTTTTACCCATATGAACTTGTGTTTGCTATTTTTCATGCTTTATAAAGTGTTTATTGTATAAAAAGCATGCCTTATGCATATTAATTTATGTGTTTCATGTTGGTTAAGACATGCATGATGGTTTTAAGCATTAAGCATGAACTATGACTAAATTCATGACATTTTTTTATCAAAATTAGTTTATGCATATAAGTGAAAGTATGAACTTGTATTTTTGATATAAAGTGTATCTTGTCTTGAATATACAAGCATTTCAATGTGTGCATGGGCATGCTCCATAATACTAATATATTTTTCGGTAAAAGATCTTGATTGGCCGATTCATGTTATCACCAAAGTGATCTGAGTCATGTTGATTAAGGATTCTTTGAACCATATTAAGATTCGTTATTATGATTGTGTGTGAGTTTATGAAACATTGATTCTACCCAAAGGTAGGTCGTTGTGTTCCAAATTCACACAGGGTGTTATAGTAGATGTATTTTCTAGCCTATGAAACATGTTCGTATCCAAAGGTACAATGTTGAATTGTCTTTGGTTACATGATCTTTTAGTTTCACCAACTGAAGTCTATTCCTTAAGAATTGAAGAGACGGAGCAACTATCAGTATTGTCGTTTCCACCAAAGTGAAACGATAATGACTCAACTATGCTTGTCTCAAAAAAGGTGAATAATAAGGGGTCTCACATTTACCTTTTTAATATGAATCTCGTATAAAGTGATTTATCTCCCACTTATATGAAGAATAGAACAATCGTTTTGAAGGTTGTCTATGAGAAGTGAGAGCGCTCAAAATGATGTCCATAAGAAGTGTGAGTATTCAAATAATCTTAGCCTGTTGCTTTTGCAATTTTGAGTGGCTCAGAATATTGAAGTGTCATCTTTCAATGCAAGACAGTGAAGGAATTTCTGAAATTCATTGGAACAGAAATTATTGATTTTATACGAGATTTTATCTGAGGCCATTTGGATAAAAAACTTCATTATGGATCTTGGGATTGCGGACTCTATTGAGAGACCACTAAAGATCTTTTGTGATAATGAAGTAGTTGTGTCCTTTTCAAATAACAACAAGAACTCAATCTTATGTCGATACATAAAATTAAAATACTTTATTGTTAATGAAAGAACTAAGAATCATCTAGTATGTATTGATACAATTGGAACAAAGAAAATGACTCTGGATCCTCTTACTAAAGGGCTAGCACCGAGATTGTATTCCTAACATGTAAAGGGGATGAGTCCTTTTGATTCTTTCTTATGTATGACAATATATTGTGTGATCACATTTGATTCTCTATGGCTTTGTAAATTGTTGATTTTGCATAAAGGATCTCTTATATGGGTTAGAGAAAATAACAGAATAACAATATTAAAGAACCAATAGAATAGGTAAGAGACCAACCTATTCATAACAGTAATTTCAACATGCTTAAGCACTGAAGGTGAATCATAGTATAATACATGAGAATATGACATTTAATAAAGGAGTGTTCATCTCTATGACTAATATGATTCATCTTTGTGATAAAGGATAGCATGTGAACCCACATGAAGAATTAAATCGAGATAACAGTTTAAACCTCGATTTAGTGCATTTTTTGTGTCAATGGGTCAAGTGGGAGAATGTTGGACATAACGGATCTAAGTTTAACCCATTTGGGTGACTCGGTTTGACACCATTAGTGGGCCATATAATGAGAGATAGTGGGTGTGAGTTACGTATGTAACTACCACTTTCTCCATTATATAAGGGGTTGCCAGATGTCATTGTTGCTAGTCAAACACTTGTCTGTCCTCGCACATGGTAGGAGCCAACATAAGTAACAAGGACACGTTTGTATACCACAGATCTCAGATCATGTGCTAAATCTAGAATGAGGCTGGATATTAAGAAAGTATTAAAATTTATTAAAATAAATAATGCATGTATGTGTTAGTGTCATGTTAGTGTCACCATGTCATAATGTGTCAACGTCGTGTCAAACTGGGCGACAAGCTAGTGAATTAGCCAACTCTACTGGCCAAACTTGGACATGTGCCTTCCACGGTCAAGGATTTGGCAAACAAGTCATCAAGATTCTTTGAGACTTGGGAATTGTTTTTTTTTTTTGGAGAAAATAATCAGTCTGTACCAACGGGGGGGGGGAAGATCCCCATGGTTGGTAGGAAGACGTTGCAGGTTCAAAACCCTGTGGTACAGTTGAATAACTGGTGGGGTCATCCTAATCCCAGCTTGCCTTCCAATAAAAAAATCTGTCTGTGGGGACACATCTTCCATAACATTTCATATGATTTGTGTCTTTGGTTTTATCATGTTAAAGATGAGTTAACCTTGCATCTTATTTATTTATTTACCAACTTGTGGGGATACACATCTCCAATGAAAATATTCGAATGCTTCATAGCTTTACTACTTAATTAATATTGTTATATTTATAAAGATGATTATACTAAAAATAACGAATTTTTGTATTTTGCATTTTAGTATGGCCTCCAAATCTTGTAGGTGTGGATAGCAGAGGTGCCGACAATATTAGATTCTGATAAACGAGGACGTATGTTGATTATCCACTAAAATTTTTGAGGCATCTAGAAAAGGTATAAACAATGAAGAACATGATCATCTGAGTGTTGTAAGAATGAAGACTTCCTCTTGTTAAGGACATTTTGTTTTACATCGTTACCATAATCGAATAAAATAGGCTTGAATCGGCCAATTGGAGTTGAATCACACCCAAATGGATTCACTTTCAAGGTCGAACTAGAACCTACTAAAAAGTCTGCTGACTCAACCTCAAGTAGGTTGAATCATCCGATTCGAGCTAAATCAACCATTTATATATTTTGTATGTTTTAAAAAATACAACAACAACAACAACAACTACGCCTTCATCCCAAAACAATTGGGATCGGCGATATGAACCAACAAAGAAAATCATTATGGGTCTTCCAGATGAATCCTTCTCCTCCATTCATTTCTATCCAATGCCATGTCCTCGGTGAGGTTCAAAGCATTCATATCCTTTCTTATCACCTCCATCCATGTCTTCCTAGGCCTACCCCGACCTCTTTTAACTAATATATTTTCCCATTTCTCCATCCTTCTAACTGGAGCATCATTAGGCCTTCGTCGAATATGTCCAAACCACCGTAAACGATTCTCTCTCATCTTATTTTCAATGGGTGCAACGCCTACCTTCTTACGTATCTCCTCGTTCCGAATCTTATCTTTTATTGTATTTCCACACATCCATCTCAGCATACGCATCTCAGCTACACTCATTTTTTGAATATGATGTCTCTTGGCAGCCCAACATTCCGTACTATAAAGTAAAGCGGGCCTAATAGTCATCCTATAAAACTTTCCCTTCAACCGCTATGGCATTCTACGATCGCACAACACTCCAGTTGCACTCTTCCATTTCATCCACCCAACCTTTATCCTATGATTTACATCTCCATCAATTTCTCCATACTTTTGAATGATAGATCCCAAATATTTGAAAGAATCATCCACCGGTATTTCGTTCTCACCAAGCTTCACTACACTCCCATCACTAATTCGTTGCTTACTAAATCGACATTCCATGTATTCTGTCTTACTCTTACTCAACTTAAAACCTCTTGCTTCCAATGTCTGTCTCCATAATTCTAACTTAGCATTAACCCCAGCTCTAGACTCATCAATCAAAACAATATCATCAGCAAACAACATACACCACGACACATTTTCTTGAATTGATCTCGTAAGCTCATCCATCACTATAGCAAATAGGAAAGGGCTTAAAGCAGATCCTTGATGTAACCCAACTGTTATAGGAAAATTGGTTGTCACCCCTCCACAAGTGCGGACATTGGTTACTACTCCTTTATACATATCTTTAATTATACTAATGTACTTGAGAGAAACACCTTTCTTCATCATTGTCCACCAGAGAACGTCCCTAGGTACTCTATCGGAAGCCTTCTCCAAATCAATAAAAACCATATGCAAATCTTTGTTCCTCTCTCTATTTCTCTCAATAAGTTGTCTAAGAAGATGTATAGCTTCCATAGTTGATCTTGCAGGCATAAAACCAAATTGATTCTTCGATATCATGACAATCTTCCTCAACCTAGACTCAATCATTCTCTCCCAAAGTTTCATAGTATGACTCATGAGTTTTATATCACGATAGTTTGTGCAATCTTGTATATCACCCTTATTCTTATATAGAGGCACCAAAGTACTCTTCCTCCACTCATTAGGCATCTTATTTGTCTGCCAAATCTTGTTAAAAAGATTTGTCAACCATTCTAAACCTTTCTCTCCCAAGCATTTCCAAGCCTCAATAGGTATACCATCTGAGCCAACTGCCTTCTTGATTTCATTTTCTTCAAAGCCTCTGCAATTTCTTTCTTTTGAATCTTGCGCATGAAGTCATGATTCATCTCATGAAAAGGAATTGAAAAGTCTCCAAGATCCTGAGCATGACTTTCATTAAATAGCTTATCAAAATAATCTTTCCATCTCTCCTTAATCTCCTCACCTTTGACTAAAACCCTTTGTGTTTCATCTTTGATACATCTAACCATACCCAGATCCCTCGATTTCCTATCTCTCATCTTTACAAGCCTATAAATATCATTCTCACCTTCTTTGGTATCCAACTTGTCATAAACCTCCTTATATACCTTATCCCTCGTGTTCCGAACTATTTTTTTAGCTTCCTTCTTTACTATCATATACTTCTCCAAATTCTCATTATCACGATTTTTACTTAGATTTCTATAACACTCTCTTTTAACCTTAATAGCTAATTTGACATCCTCGTTCCACCATGATGTATCCTTACCTAGCGGTGCACCGCCTTTAGACTCACCCAATACCTCCTTAGCCACCTTTCTCATGCCACCCGCTATCTTATTCCACATAGATTCTGAATCCTCCTCGAGACACCAATCAACTTCCTTAACTACCCGCTCTACAAACATTCCTTGTTTAGCTTCTTTCAGTGCCTACCACTTAATTCTAGGATCTATCATATGTCTATCCCTTTTGCGGTATTGTCTAATTCTAAGATCTAAAATTAAGACTCTATGTTGTGTAGCTACACTTTCTCCCGGTATAACCTTACAATCGATGCAACAACCCCTATCTCTCTTTCTAAGTAGGAAAAAATTTATCTGACTCGTATTAACCCCACTTTTAAATGTTACTAGGTGAGACTCCCTCTTCCTAAACCAAGTGTTTGCTAAGATCATATCATAGGACAAACCAAAATCTAAAATCCTTTCTCCACTTTCGTTTCTTTCTCCTATACCATAGCCTCCATGGATACTCTCAAATCCATCCCTACTAATGCCTACATGCCCATTAAGGTCACCGCCGATGAAAAGCCTTTCTCCATAAGATATCCCTTGTACTACTTCATCTAAATCTTTCCAAAATTGACGCTTAATGGAATCATCTAAACCTACTTGAGGTGCATAAACACTAATAATATTAATAATATTCGTACCTAATACTAATTTAATAAGTAAAATCCTATCACCCTTCCTACGGACCTCAACTACATTATCTATAAACTCACGACTCATAACAATCCCTACTCCATTCCTATTCCTATTTATTCCTGTATACCAAATCTTATATCCCCAAGGTTCTATCACTTTTGCTTTCTCACCTACCCATTTGGTATCTTGTAGACATAAAATATCAATCTTTCTCCTACACATAACATCTACTAACTCTACCAACTTACCAGTTAAAGATCCTATGTTCCAAGTGGCTAACCTAATTTTATGGTCTTGGACTAACTTCTTTAATCCCCACCCGTCCAACAAAGTGAGGGAACCTTTGCCTATTTGACATCACACCCGGGCGCCGGTGTGACGCGTCGCTTCCGGGCGACGACCTAGCAACCCTTGCCCATTTATCACTGCCTCCGGGCCTATAGAGTACAACGCGTCGCTCAGTAGGGAACGCCCCAACGAAATTCTCATATTGGTTCATATTCATAGGGTATGACTAAGTTTTTATGTTGGCTGTCACAGGCCTACCGCAACCCTCCTCCTTTATCCGGGCTTGGGACCGGCAGTGTATAACTAAACAGTTATACACAGGCGGAGTTTGTATGTTTTAAAAAATATATGAGAAAATCTATACTACTTATAAAGGAAGAATCGACGGGGGGTTGTGGAACAAAATGACAAAGGGCATTATTAGAATTGAGTGTAATTTGTTACATTGTTTATCACTTTTTATTTTTTTAGAAAATACCCCCATCACCCAACTTTATGCAGAATGACTAGATTAGTTTTAAGGTTTTCTTGTTTTTACTATAGAAGCAAGAAAAATTCTCATAGGAAAAGAAAATTTTGCCTATGCTAAGTTTAGATATGCTAATTTTAGTTTCTAAAATAAATTTTTTCACTTGTTTGGGTAGCATGAGAAAAATAAAATGGAAAATCTTAAATAAAGTGAGAGAAAGGACGAGGGAATGGTGGTGGAGCTTCTTCGGCAGGATTTTTTTGGAAGGTGGGTGATGGTGGGTGGTGTGGTCATGAAAAATCATCATGGGGTTGTGGTTGTGGTAAAACATTATCTGGGTGGTGGAGTTCTCCAACGCCATTTTTTGGTAGGTGGTGGTAAGTAGTGATAGCGGTAATGGCAAGATGGACAGTGGTGATAGATAATGGAAGGGCAGTTTTCTTAGAGGTGGGTGGTGATGGTGAGATGGGTAGTGGGGAGTGGACCTCACCATTTTCTCTTGATAAAAACATTCCTCCACCTTCCCTTAAGAAGGAATGTTTCTTATCAAAAAGTGTACTTCTTAGGAAAAACTCTTTCAGACAAAAATTTTCTCTCATTTGGAAAAGTCCAAAAAAACCCTAACAAAATTTTCATTATGTATCACTTTTGGTACATGGATCAGTCCAAATCCATAGATAAACCATATCCCACATAAAAGGGATTCTAATATTACAACCTCTTTGCATTCTAGTTGGATCTGGACATACACCCAGTTATGTCATAGATCAGACGAGCTTAGACATGAGCCAAGGCAGTGTATGTGAAGTTAATCTGCAAATGGAGAAAATCGTAAAAAGAAGGAAGTACGAAAAAACAAAAACGTGCACAAACTGGAGATGCGGGGTATCGATCCCCGTACCTCTCGCATGCTAAGCGAGCGCTCTACGATCTGAGCTACATCCCCATATGTGGTTACTAATATAATAGATTTATCAAATCCCTTTAATTCTTTTGAATGGGCCCTTGATCATCCACCATGATGTGTGGTGGATATTGATCCAATATCTCCTTTTAATGGGTGTGTGATTAAACTGACAACTCGATCATTGTCTACATTTAACCTCATTGATTGACCTTTAACACGCTTTTCCTAAATACGATATTACAAACATCCTTTCCCATTATTGGGAGACGCATAAAAACAGCATTATTACTTTGTTTTTTTGCATAATCTAAGAGAAAAATCCCTCATCATCAACTGCACACGGGCTGGCCTCCGGTTAGTGATGGCAGTGGAACCGCGGGAAACGGTCCCGCCTCCCCCGTTTAGACCATGAATGGAGGACATGAAACAGGGATGGAGGTTAAAATCAAAACTCGTGTGGGGGATGGAGGCCGGGATGGACTTACCCTTTCCCCATCCCCGCTCTCCCCAATCCTTCTTTAAGGATGGCAATGGACCGAGGGAAAATGGGCTTCACCTCGCCCCGTTTGAACCGGGGATAGAGAACATTAAACAGGGATGGAGGTTAAAATCAAAACCCGTGCAAGGATGGAGGGCAGGATTTTGAAATGGGGCCAGAGTGAGGTCCACTGTCATCCCTACCTCCAGTTAGTAAAACCCTTTGTTAGGTCTTTAATTATGTTATGTTAGCTTGTGGGGGTTTATGGATTGCCTTTAAAATGCTGGTACAAAAACCAGTTCTGGCAGTCAACATAATGTGCTAGTATAGTTCATGGAAGGAAATTTTGATGGATTGTGTCATTTATTTATCTTTTCTTTACTTCTGGAGAGACTAAGGGTTGTCGTTGCTCCAAAGAAAGAATCACCACTTTCCTTTTTATGTAATTTCCTTATACAATCCACCTTTTACCTGAAATTTCATCGCAGACACCACTTATCTTAAAATTCTTGACATGGACCTACCTTTTTTTCTGACAATGGACAAAAAAGACCTTAAGTTAACCTTGGGTCAAATTTTGAAAACGGTTTAAACTGATCTAAAATAGCTGTTTTACCCTTATTCATTAAAAAGATGTGATTGCCCTTCTAAAAAGGCAAATACCATTCTTCTTAACAAAGTATGACAATGTTTTGAAAATATCAAGATGTTCTTGGATTATATTGGTTTTCAAAAATATCACAATAAAACGACTATAATGTTTTCAAAATATCGCCCATATTTCTTACTATGGGTACAATAATGCTGTTCAAGGAAAACTAGTTGGATGGGCAAACTTGTGTGAATTAAGACATGGCAAAATAAAACATCTAATTGGGTCACTGATAGGGATGACAGTGGACCCGGGGACAACGGGCTCCGCCCCACCTCGCCCCGTTTGAACCAGGGATGAAGGGCATGAAACATGGATGGGGGTGGGGATGAAGGTTAAAATCTATCCCCGTGTAGGGATGGACTTATGCTTTCCCCCGCCCCGCCTCGTCCCCGTCTCAATCCTCGCCTTGCCCCGCCTCACCCCACCCCTTCCCCGATCCTTCAAGGGATGACTATAGACCAAGGGGAAATGGGGCCCCTCCCCGCTTCGCCTCTATTTGGACCGGGAATGGAGGACATGAAACGGGGATGGAGGCGAGGGTGGAGGTTAAAATCCATCCCCGTGCGGGGATGAAGGTTCAAATTTTGAAACGGGGCGGGGGTGGAGATGTTGTCCCCTGCCTCCACCCCGGTCCATTGCCATCCCTAGTCACTGAGTTTTATTCTTAGCAAGTTTTCATTGTTAAATGACCTTGTTTTGGTTTATACACATGCGTGCGCGCATGCGGACACACACACACACACACACACACACATATATATATATATATATATATATATATAGGGTAACTAAAATATGTTTACTTGTGTGAACCAAGAATTTTATAGGTTTTTTTGCTTTTTTTCAAAAATTTCATGATAAGGATGTGATCTGGATGTTTGGTTTTATAAAAGACTATTGGATCATCCAATTACAAAATGTATAAGAAAGATCTTTTAAGGGTTGAAAATCACCGGCTTAGAATTTTCATAAATATTCAAGCTTAAAAAGTCACATTTCTTGATCCGATTACGATGATCCAACAACCGTTTCTTAGCAAATAGACCATGCCGAATGCATATGTAGGGTTAGATTTGCAAAAAAAATTATGAAAATCTGGATTCATATCAGCAAACATATTTGGTTGGGAAACATATTCCAGTTTTCCTATATATATATATAAAGTAGTTTGTGGATTGGTTAGCACCAATTGAAGAAAATAGAATGTGAGTTACAATAGCTGAATAAATTTAAAAAAAAAATATAGACATAGTAGCTAAAATTATAAAATTATGCTGATAGGGATAAAAAGCCAATCTAACTATCAGGCTACACAGTGTGTCAAACTATTCTTATCCTTAATGTTGGTAAAGTCATCATAATGGTTAGTGCATGAACTTTGATTTTGTAACTGCATGCAAAACTATGCTGCCAAATGTTATTTCATTATCTGATGATGTATGTTTAATCCATTTCATCTTAAATATAGGGATAATGTTTGCTATCCTCATTGGTTCCAAACCTCTTAGCAGAAAACTTTATTTATTCATTTTATATATCTTTTGCACATCTGACCCTCCGTATATGATCTACATGTTTGGTTTAGCATATTTTCCCATGTGTATGTCAGATTTTCTGAGGATTAAAAAACTCGATGGCATATAATGTACTGAATTTTGGACTCTAAAAAAATAGTATTTTTATGTTGGAAAAATATGATCCAAGAGTTAATTCTTATTACTTGACCATGCTGAATGCATTCATGGGATCAGATTTATGACATGATCAGCGGAATGCATCTGAATGTCAAGGATCATGTGTATGAATGGGTGTCAAATGTAGACAGCCAAAATGCATTAATTTGGATGGCTAGGATTGACATATATGCATAAGATCGTTTTTCATGTTGGTAGGATATGACTTGAACACTTTTTACACTTCAGTTACATGGATAAGCGTATAAGTAACAATGTATAGACTCACTATGGTATTTTTGAAAATCTAATATGCATGAAGCATGTAGTAAACTAGCTAACGTTCATGAAATTTATTGATCCGTAGAAGGCAGAAAAATGTGATAATAATTAGAAATCGCACTGCATGCACAAAGATGTGCATGCACATGCACCACAATTACACATACACAAAAACAAAATATTTGAGGCTCGGTGTGTTAAGTGGATTGGGCCTTTTAGTGAAAGGGTCTTAGGTTTGAATCTCACCGGGTGCTATCCACGAGGGCTGGTGCCTGACCCACTAAGTGAAGCAATATTTTTTGACAGCAGCGGCGCCGTGGCTCCCCACGGTTGGAAAAAAAAAAAAAGTCTACCTCATTTTTTTTTTATTAAGGACCGGTAAACCACCCTCGGGATCATAGACCTAGTTGTGCTGGGTAAGCCTACTGTGCTTATGGTCATTGTCCCAATGGTGTAAAACCGTGGTGCATCCCTTGCCTCAGGGAGTCGCTAGGCTTCGGCTGAGCAAGGACTTGACACTCATTGGAACAAAACCCTGACCACCCGTCTAGTGGCCAGAGCCCCGATCCATTGTGTCAAACCCCTTTGGGGAAACTTTACCTCATTAATTCCCACATTTTTATATCATCGAATAGTTTTATGGCGATTACCTGCCAAAAAGATCCATTGTCCGGGAGCTCCAATTCATGGGTTTCTTGCAGCACCACACCACGTAGCTTGTACCTATGCAATGTGATATGGCCGTGACACATTCACTACATAACACTGGCCGGATTTAGTAATTTATGTGATTTTACTATACCAACAAACTGCACTTTGCAAGCCCCAAGGGCACAGTGGAGGCAGTAGGGATGGCAGTGGACCGGGGGAAAGTGGGGCCCCGCCCCGCCCCGCCCCGTTTGGACCGGGGATGAAGGGTATGAAACGGGAATGGAGGTGGGGATGAAGGTTAAAATCCATCCCCGTTCAGAGATGGAGGCGGGGATGAACGCACCCTTTTCCCCGCCCCGCCTCATCCCCGTTTGAACCAGGGATGGAGGACATGAAACGGGGATGAAGGCGGGGCTGGAGGTTAAAATCCATCCCCGCCAGGGATGGAGGTTCTAATCTTGAGGCGGGGCGAGGGTGGAGACCTTGTCCCCCGCCCCAGCCCACTGCCATCCCTAGGAGGCAGGGCAGGCTCAAGAGAAGTTGAGGCTCTGGGCATATTAGATTGGAGGCTCATATTTCTCCATATTTTTGTTTTTCATTGGAGGCCCTAAGCGGTGACTCCGTGGGGGTAAGGAGTAAGCCCACAGAGTTTTATGTTGTCAGGCCAACGATTAGGTTTCTGATTCTGGTGTTGTTTCCCCGTATAAAAACTTGGCCCTAAAGGGATTTAGATCAGTGAGATGGGCCTAAGCTGGTAAGCAGGTGGTCCAAGAGGTAAGCCCACAAAGTTTTATGCTACCAGCACAGTCATTGTAAATATTCTGTGTAAATATTAAAAAAAAGTCAAGCATATATGAGTTAATAGTGGCTACTAATGAAGGTACGGTACTAATGAGCTAGAAAACACATGTGAAAGTTGTATCGACTCAATCTAACCGTGTAGACGTGTTCAACATGATTTGTTTGCTAAGAATCAAGCCTTGGATCATGTTTTTCTGAAGTAAAAAATATGATATTTGAGTTATTATATTTTGAGCCATTGATTTTTTTTTTAAATTACTTGTCAAAATTACATTATTCAAAACAAGTTTTTTACTAAACAAACCATGTAGATCATTTGAGTAATTGCACATCTATCTGGTTAGTACCGTACAGTAGCCAATATTAACCCATAATAAGGGAATGTGCTTTATCTCAAGCAACAATCAATATAGTACAGATTTGCAGTTTATGACGGTTGTAACATTCTTTTTTGCAATTTGAAGATGTTTCAGAAGTTTTTTTTTCGCAAGTTCAGTAAATTCATTTGTCACATAATGCAATTTCAGTAAGTTGCAAGCAATTTCTGCAATTTTAGAATTTGGAACCTCCGTTTTTTCAAATTTTGGAATAATAAAACCACTTTTATGTAATTCTTAACTGAATAGTAGTACCACTGTTGTGAGAATGAATAAAACTAGCGCAGCCTTCTACAAATTAATAATGGTTAATATTAGGCACTGTTTTTTAAAATTCTAAGAATTGGAAGCACTACAGCAGAATGTCAACTGGCTATAACAATCATAAAAAAAATTCAAAAAACAAAAAGTTCATGAAAAATTATCTAACGTAAGAAAAACACAAAAGCAAAGTAAATAATGACTTAGTGTCCAATCAAATTCTGAAAATATGCATTACATAATAGCCAACAAACGTCATAATTATAAAAAAAATTGGAAAAAAAGAGAAGAAAACCGATTCAGACAAATTTTCAAGAAAAATCGGTGAAGGGGATTGCATTTAGCTGTTCTGGATCCGAACCGTTTACACGTACCTGAAATAGTAAAATTAAAAACAATAGAGGCACTAAAACATAATATCAGATGATTGGAACCGCTTCTCGACCACTTAGAAGTTAGAGCCACTGAATATCAAATACTTAAAAGTTAAAAGCACTGCAGAATAACTGTCAGATAATATAATTGTTCCATAAGTCTGTCCCCCCAACCGACACCCAAAACACACACACACACACACACACAAAAAGAAAATCTCCGGCGAGCTAGGGCTCAAATCCGGCGAGAAGACGGAGTCTTTCTACGAAATCAGTCGCGCTAAACTGCTGGCTACCGGATTCCTTCCCTCTGCTTCCTGAACCTCAGCGGATTCCGGCGGGCGGATGTGCGAATGAAGAGGGAAGGTAAGTGCTTCAGTTTCAACAAGAAGAGTTTCGGTTCCTTTGGAGGTTCAATTGTTTAGCGAGAAGTAAAGTGAATGATCGACCATTTTGATTGGGTTAGTCCCTCTTTTTATTTGTTTTTCTATAGTTGTGCGAGTGATGTAGACCAAGTGTTTGATCAAATGCCTTTTTTTTTTTCATAAGTAGTATATTGATAAGGGAAAAAACATGAACACAAATTTAGGACATTCTCTGAAAATCTCCCGATTTTAGCGCGATATTTTCACAAACCGATATAATATTGAGAAGGCGCGATATTTTAAAAATATCGCGATTTTATTGTGATATTAGCGAGTTACTAATGCGATCAATTTATGGTTTCTTTATTTTAAGTGTTTTCTTATGTGTTTATGTATTTTTATATATTGAAAATAAAAATACCGATATTTTTACCCGAGAATTTTTTTTTTTTAAATATCCCGAGATTTTCTGTTGCCGAGAAAATTCCAATAACCAGAATTGTGACTGCGGGAAAAAAGGCGCAGCTGATACGGTATGGGGTAAGAGACTTGCATATGAACTGTTTGATACAAAGTCCGTAAAGAGTCATTATGTGCGGATGTAAATCTTCCCGCTTCTGCTTGGGCAGAACAGTGCCTTCTATGTCAAAAATACCGGTTGTGTGTGAGACGTATAGGATGGAAAAGTGGTTGGTTCAAAGGAACTTTTATTGCTAGACGGGTACCTAAATTTTGGCCTAAAGAAGCCCTTGATTGTTTGACCTGATCCGTAGAAGTGCACTCTCCGTTGAAATCTGGTTGTAATGTTCCTCGACGTTCACTGTGTGATCGGGTGGCAGCACGAAACTGGTTATCAATTGCAGCAGAAGCGTTGGTCCAACACCTGGTATTTGGTGGTGGGCTAGCAATGATGAGAGAGCGCCAGAAAGATCTTAGTTAGAAGCCCTTCTGTCGACGGTGTTCTTGCTTGATCTTTAAGGGATGTGGCCCCTTTCTCTCTCTATAAAACCTAACTCCATACTGAAAGGGACCTTCCCAATATTTCTCAACAGTACCCAAATGGGATACGATGACTCTCCTAACCGTCACAAAAATGGATGGTTTTGTTGAGTTTTGGAAAACTTGGTTTGTTTAAAAAACTGAAAACTTGGTTTGTTTAAAAAACTAAGTACTTAGTGTTCGTTAAGGGTTCCACATGCATGAAACCAAATGGCCACACAGGCTCCACGTGAGCCATTGGCTCGCACTTGGGCCAACAAAACATGGTGCCTATAATTGTGCCTAATCTTCTTTTTGTGGTATGGTTTTATGATTCTGCTAAGCAAGAATGCTTTGGCTGTTGGAAAATAGAGATATGATGTAAATTGATGTAAGGAGAAAAGAAGAAGAAAAACTGTTGTTTTGCACTGAATCAGGTTATGCATATTGTGCTGGTAACAAAAATGTGAAAGTGTGAAGTGTTTGACAAAAAATCAAATTTTGTAATAATTTATTCATGTTTCCCAACCTCAGACCTCTGGCAAAGTGTTCATTACTTTAAATTTGATTCTTAAGTCTATATTTTTGTTCCTTATTTCTGTCTCCCTCAATTTCTGGCACACTCTTTACATTTAAATGAGATATCACAAAAAGTAGTTGCTGGTCTGCTGGTTGTGCATCATAACCAAAAATCCATGTGTCCAAAAGCATGACTCAGCCTCTTTAATCTGCTGATGTGTTTCTTTGTGAAGTCACTTATGGTTTGTGTGTTCTATCACATGTATTTGTTGGGATTCTTTAGCAGAGTTACTTAAAAAGTTCCATTATGGCTCTCACATTTATCCATCTTATTTGAACATAAGAATGCATATTAACCTTTTCATTATTCAATTAATGGCTCCTTGCCTCTAAGCCTATAGTCACAATTTATCACAAAAAATTTCAACAGATATCAGGTATTTAACGATTATACTTACTTTTACTGGACCAGAGTGAAAGTTTCTTGGTAAACCATGCATTCCCGTTATATTTATCCTGCTATCAAGTATACTTCAATCAAAATACACCAACATTACATCTGGATTTGGCTTTGCTTAGCCTACATCTAATTTGGGCTGTATCTGAGTTAGTTCTATAGAACTGAAAAGAGAAATCTTTAAATTTCTATATCATAGGGAAACACAGTCTTTTGTTATTCTGAAAAGAAATGTTTAAATTTCCATTTCATAGGGAAACACAGTCTTCTGTTAGACTGAAAAGAAATGTTTAAATTGCCTTCTCATAGGGGAAGGAAGCCTTTTAAATAAGTGATCATATATGTGAAATGTGCATTGCTTGCTAGATAATTGTTTAGTGACAGTTTTGCTGGGTAAATGTATAGGAATATCAATTCTTTGTTTGATATCCGTATCCATGGGGGACTTTATTATCAGAGACAGCTATATAACAAATTATCGTTATGGATTTCTCTTAATTATTTCTTCTTGAAGTTTTTTATCATTGATAAGCTGCCAAACAATTGGTTAATGCACACTGCAGATGGATCTTCGCATACTTTTTTTTTGGGCCTTTCTCCAGCAAGTTGAAGCTACTTTGCTTCTTTGCTAACTTCATTTCAATCCAATGGCATAATAATCTTGTGCATCTAAGTCGTTGACAATATTGACACTTTTAAAATTAAGAAGATCCTTATGCATATACATGCGTTATACTAATTGCAATCCAGTTTGTCGTATTTTTGCCTGCTGTTGCAACTGGCGCTGCATGTCATTCATCGATTCTTTGTTAGTATTATTAGCGTATTTGAATTTAATTATAGTTTCTTGAGGTATTTTTCAGTCAGTCAGTTATGATTTATAAGGCATTAGCTTGCTTCTGTAGGTCAGTTACTAAAACTTTATGTTGTAATGTTTAATTTGATACATGACTCGATTGTTTTCATCACAAGGCAGGGCAAGCAATGAAGGTGGAAGTAGCAGCACCTTCCAGAGGTACAGGTTCATGCCCACTTAAGTTGTTTTGATAATTGAGGAATTCTTCTTCTTTGATCAGTCGGCCGTTTATTTTGATACAATGTGATTCTCTTACTATTGGTGTGCTTGTCAAGATGGCAAATTGTTATTAATGGCATATTTTGTGGCGTAAAAATAAAAAGTTCTATATGAATTGCTTAAGGTGTGATGATGTTTTAGGTCTTCCTCTTTCAATTGAATATTTGACTGTTCTGTTTATTGCATCCTTGATAAACTCATTATTGTATTACCCCGTGATATACTCATGCAGTAAAAAATTAACCATGTATATGGCTGTGCTTCTGTAATTGAATATTACAATCGAATCCAAAAGACACAGCATATAGGCTCCTCTCTTTTCTCCTTTTCAAGACAAATATCATTGCCTTTATTACTTTTTGGAAAATGACATGACATATCAAAAGACATCTTATGGAATTTTAAATGTTTTTCCTTTATTGCTATGGTAGAAATTTTGTTAGTCAAGCATCTCATAACTGATTTTAAGGCATTTCCAGAAACATGTGCTCAAGTCATCTTAGTTTTTTATTTTCATTTCCATTAAACTGAATGTTCAGTCATGTAATTTGATAATGTTTAAATAGATAATAAGATGTTCAATCTCAATTTCTTAAATCCGTGCTCTCTCTCTCTCTCTCTCTCCCTATACATATATTTATATATGTACACACATAATCACACTAGCCTTCTTCTGAGAGCAGTTCACTTCTATTTTTCTTTTTTGGTTGAAGGAGCACTGATATATATTTTTATTCTACTAAGTTGATTTTATTGAAACTGTAGTTGGTTTTAAATTTGCTATGATTGATTTTATATGATGACCAACAAAGTGTGCGTAGTTGGCTTCGTCTTGTGGTTTCATGATTGTGTTTTCGTTGTTTAGTGATGAAACAAAATGAAGCACAGACTGAGAAGGGTGGGAACGTAAAATGGAGTGATTATCAAGTTGATTTTCTATTTGAATGCATGGTTGAACAAGCACGATTTCCTGGCATGAAATCAGGAGGGGGATTGAAAGATAAGGCAATGCGAATAGTTGAAAAGAAGTTGATGGATAGATTTGGGCCTGAGTTCATGCTGGATAAGATCAGGAATAAGTTGAAGCGTGTGAAGCCAAACATGCAGATTTGCAAGGAATTACTAAACACTAGTGGGTTTAGGTGGGACAATGAAAAAAAATGCATTCAAGTTGACGATGAGGTGTGGAATGAGTATGTTCAGGTAATCATGCATTCATGTGTGAAGTCAGTGTTTCTCACACACAATAATACATCCATCTGAATACTCTACATATATTATGCAGAAATACCCAGCAAAAAGGCAATTTAGAAACACCGATAAATGGAGGTACTATGAACAATGTGTGGAGATATTTGAACAATCCACTGTTGCTGATGAACCTAAAAGCATGGCATTGCAACTTGAAAAGAGTAAAATAAATTCTGAGTGTAAGACTCTCCCCTTTGATCCAATGGATGAGATGGCATAATCTAGTATTTTTTTTCATGATATGTATGCTTTTCTTAGGCATTGCTTTGTTCATACTTGCTCTCTAGTTACTATTTTTAGTTTGGTTTTCGTACATAATTATTCTTTGTATTTTTTAAGTTTTGTGTTATTCATTTACTTTTTTGGTTAATTTTCTGTTCATAATATGGTAAATTCATGAGTATCTTTTTCCGCCATCATTGATCTTGTATTTCCTATTGTCTTTTGGGGAAGAATAGGGGTTGGGGGAAATTTGATCTAACATGTGAATGCAGGTCTGGACATTGTAGATGAGTATGTTTGGAACTTACAGACCCATTTCTCATGAGTTTTCATCATTCATGAATTTCATCATCTCTATTCATTTTTGTTTGCCTTTTTTTTATCCCCTTCCTTGGAACTTTTGTTCTTAGCACGTCTCTTTATTTATTGTTTGTTTGGTCTCTGATCTATTAATGAATGATATTGTTTATATTACTTTCATTTTAATATTCTCTTTTCTATGATAGGCAGAAGAACCAAAAGGGACATGACCAAGCCTTTTATGTTTGTTTGATAGAAGTGTTTAATAGTACAACATACTTGGTAAGGACAGTAACCTAAATTCAACTAATGTCATAAATGGAAAGACATGCCTAGGGAAACAATAAAGAAAAGTACAATAAACTTCCAAGAAAGAGGACACAGAGGTCCAAAACTCCCTCTTCACCAGATGTAGGATAGTGGGCTCTATTGGTCATACATGCATACACACATGCATGCACGCACACCCACACACATCATAGTCTCCACTATTGTCGATATTTTGAAAATATTATCCAATAAAGAGATATTTCAAAATATCATCAGAACGTAGAATATGGTGATATTATCATGATGTTTTCATGATTTTTTAAAAAAAAAATCTTACCTTTATATATTTTGAGGCTACTTTTTCTATTTTTTGTTTCTTTTATATTTAAAAGATTTTCAGATTTGTTTCTTTATATTTTTGCAAGAAAAATAATGCAAAACTTATTATTTTCTTATCTTTTTTTATTCTCTATATTTTTTCATTTTCTTAGAACTTCCAAGATTTTTCCAAGGAAAGCCACTTTTTGAAAATAAACTCTTGAGAAAAACCTCATGGAGAAATTTTCGAGAATGGTACAGACCAGTGTTGTGAAAAGCGTTGAGGCGTAGCGAGGCGCTCCACCAAAATCTGAGGTGAGGCGTAAGCCTCAATTTTTTTTAAACTTAAAAAAAACTATAAAAAATATCTAAAATTATAAATAAAAAAAATGCTTTATTGATGAAGCAACAACCAACAAGAAATAAAAAATCTCAAATAAATACTGAAAAAATATGAGATTAACATGTAAAAGTAACATTAATGCAACAACTTGATCTATGTAAGTATCTAAGAAATAAAATATGAGCATTCATTCAATAAAAAATTAACATTAACAACAAAATGCATATTAACATTAACAACATCATGTCATAATTAAAAAATGAATGTTAGCATTAACAACCAAATGTTAATATATTTGTCCAAAACTCTTCAAAATGAGAGTGTTAACATTTACAATTACAAATGAAAGACCCCAAAAAACATATAAATGGCCATATCTCTATGATATGAATTAGGGCCTAGGCTCTTCTTGTGTCTCATCATCATCAATATTTAAGTCTTCAATGTCATCATCTTAGGAATCCATATAAATAGGTTCTCCTTCATCTTCATTCTCTGACTCTTCATCGTCTGCACTTGCTTCCTCCACATCCTCGATCACTTCTTTCGCTTTTCTTTTTCCTTCAATAAAAAATCATGTATTAAATACTTATTTTATGTAATTAAAAAAATACATTTATATTTATAACAAGGTAAAAGGAATATAGCTTTACCTCGATCTCTTGAAGACTTGTCTTGCGTAGAACCACTTTGTGAATCATGCGGTGAAGTGACTTTTTCAATAGGCACATACTCAATGGCATTTATATCGAATTTCGGATCCAACCATGAATCCTCCAACCAATTGGGATCACTAGGCAACATTGGATCTTCTTTCTCCACAATCCACTCATCGTCTGAGTGTATATAATCTAGATATATAGGGTCTTTGGTAGCCCTCCTCCTCATATTTCTCTATCTTAATTTCATATTGTACATTACAAAAATCAATGCATTCATCTTCTCATGTTCAAGTTTATTATTCTGTTTTGTATGCACCTATAATTTCAAATCATTGATAATCAATTATAAGATAATTACACTTATAAAAATGTATTTCAAAAATAAAATACAAAGTCACAAACCAATGAGAAAGTACTCAAATTCCTCTCACAGCCCAATGCACCGCACGTCAAACTTAGAATTCGAATTGCAAAATTCATCAACTTAGGATTTTCGTGCCCAAATAAACTCCACCTGTCAGCTGCATTCAAATAAAACAATAAAAATTTGATAAAAACATTAAGAATGTCATAATTAACAAAAACATAAAAAAATATTAACAAATATAACAATATAATTGCAAACTTATCAAGACTTTTTAATTTTCTTGTTGTAACAGTTGCCTCTCTACCAAATAACCCCTTTGCCTTTTTAAATGCATCGATTTGTGTTGTAATTTTCAACCAAACATTTGCATCAGAAACCAATTTTTCAACACAATTATAAAATCCACTCATAACTTCTCCATCCGGGTTGAAGTTGTCAGTATAATGAAAATGTTGATTTAAATAATAGGCAGCTGTATGCAAAGGCTTATGAAGTTGCAAGTCCCATCGTCTATCAATGATATCCCAAATAGGTTTATATTTTTTTTTCAACCTTGTCAAGGTTTGAAGCAATTTCCTCCTTTGCTCTATCCATTGTCTTGGACAAAAATCCCATAAAAGGCTTATCTGCATCCACTAATCACAGCACTTTCAAGAGCGGTAGTGTAGTTTTAATTGCATATGATATGGCAGCCCAAAACTTATGATCATTAAGAACAATATAAGAAATGTTCTTAACATTAGATTTCTTATAGTAATTAGATGATCTAAAATTTGAAGCCAAGAACATCGACTTCAACTCTTTTTTATAACATCCAATACTATAAAGCGTGAGATATGTTGTAGCAAAACAAGTGACGGTTGAACGTATAAGTTCTTTCTTCTTTGTGAACTTTCTCATCAAATTTAATACTCATGCATGACTATAGTTATATCTTGTAAATTTTTTTGCCTTTTTCACTGTATTTTTAAAAATTGATATTTTTCCAATATCTTCTAACATAAAATTCAAGCAATGCACCACACATGGTGTCCAAAAACATGTTTTTCCTATTGTTAACATATTTTCAGCTGCCACATAAATTGATGCATTATCTGTAATGAATTGCACCACATTACTTTCACCAACTTCTTCAAACAACTTACACAAATTTGCACCAGCTTTTTTCATGTCGCTAATGTCAACGAACTTAAAAAATATTGTCCCAAATGAGCTGTTCACAAAAAAATTAATTAAGCTTCTTCTTTTTCCATTTGTCCAACCATCTGCCATAATGCTGCAATCAATCTTTGACCATTCCTTTTTGAATTCTTTTAAAATTTCGTGAGTATAATCTACCTCGTCCTTCAAAATTCAGGTTCTGATCTCGTGATAAGAAGGCGGTTTGAACCCTCGCCCATAATTTGCAATAGCTTCTACCAACAACAACAACAATGCCTTCATCCCAAAACAATTGGGGTCGGCGATATGAACCAACAAAGAAAATCATTATGGGTCTTCCACATGAATCCTTCTCCTCCAATCATTTCTATCCAATGCCATGTCCTCGGTGAGGTTCAAAGCATTCTTATCCTTTCCTATCATCTCCATCCAAGTCTTCCTAGGCCTACCCCCGACCTCTTTTAACTAATATATTTTCCCATTTCTCCATCCTTCTAACTGGATCATCATTAGACCTTCGTCGAATATGTCCAAACCACCGTAAACGATTCTCTCTCATCTTATTTTCAATGGGTGCAACGCCTACCTTCTTACGTATCTCCTCGTTCTGAATCTTATCTTTTATTGTATTTCCACACATCCATCTAAGCATACGCATCTCAGCTACACTCATTTTTTGAATATGATGTCTTTTGGCAGCCCAACATTCCGTACCATATAGTAAAGCGGGCCTAATAGTCGTCCTATAAAACTTTCCCTTCAACCGCAATGGCATTCTACAATCGCACAACACTCCAGTTGCACTTTTCCATTTCATCCACCCAACCTTTATCCTATGATTTACATCTCCATCATTTTCTCCATACTTCTGAATGATAGATCCCAAATATTTGAAACAATCATCCACCGGTATTTCTTGCTGACCAAGCTTCACTACACTCCCATTTCTACTTTGTTGCTTACTAAACCGACATTCCATATATTCTGTCTTACTCTTACTCAATTTAAAACCTCTTGCTTCCAATGTCTGTCTTCATAATTCTAACTTAGCATTAACCCCAGCTCTAGACTCATCAATCAAAACAATATCATCAGCAAACAACATACACCACGACACATTTTCTTGAATTGATCTCGTAAGCTCATCCATCACTATAGCAAATATGAAAGGGCTTAAAGCAGATCCTTGATGTAACCCAACCGTTATAGGAAAATTGGTTGTCACCCCTCCACAAGTAAGGACATTGGTTACTGCTCCTTTATACATATCCTTAATTATACTAATGTACTTCAGAGAAACACCTTTATTCATCATTGTCCACCAGAGAACGTCCCTAGGTACTCTATCGTATGCCTTCTCCAAATCAATAAAAACCATATGCAAATCTTTGTTCCTCTCTATATTTCTCTCAATAAGTTGTCTAAGAATATGTATAGCTTCCATAGTTGATCTTCCGGGCATAAAACCAAATTGATTCTCCGATATCATGACAACCTTCCTCAACCTAGACTCAATCACCCTCTCCCAAAGTTTCATAGTATGACTTATGAGTTTTATACCATGATAGTTTGTGTAATCTTGTATATCACCCTTATTCTTATATACAGGCACCAACGTACTCTTCCTCTACTCATTAGGCATCTTATTTGTCCGCCAAATCTTGTTAAAAAGATTTGTCAACCATTCTAAACCTTTTTCTCCCAAGCATTTCCAAGCCTCGATAGGTATATCATCTGGGCCAACTGCCCTTCTTGATTTCATTTTCTTCAAAGCCTCTGCAATTTCTTTCTTTTGAATCTTGCCCATGAAATCACGATTCATCTCATGAAAAGGAATGGACAAGTCTCCAAGATCTTGAGCATGACTTCCATTAAATAGCTTATCAAAATAATCTTTCTATCTCTCCTTAATCTCCTCATCTTTGACTAAAACCATTTGTGTTTTATCTTTGATACATCTAACCATACCCAGATCCCTCGATTTCCTATCTCTCATCTTTGCAAGCCTATAAATATCCTTCTCGCCCTCTTTGGTATCCAACTTGTCATAAACCTCTTTATATACCTTATTCCTCGCGTTTCGAACTACATCTTTGCAATAGCTTCTACCATTGCACTAAAATATGGACTGTTGCAAAGATTAAATGATAAGGCATTTGCATAAAAAAATCTACCAATGGCACAACATACATTTTTTCTTTCATCCCTTTTGAAAGCAATGTTTATTGTGGTTTGTCGTGTTTTTTTGTTCACAAAGAGGTCCATAGGACCACTTGCGCTTGTTTTTTCATCACTACACGATCCACTGGTTTCTTTGAGCACATTATCGCTTGTTAATGATCCAAAATAAACACCCCTCTCGTTATCCAACTTGTTTTATTCTTCATTTTGTTTCTTTTACTTCTGATCCTTTAGATGATTCTGAAAAAATCTTTTCACATCAGGTGGAACCGCTTCGCACATGCTTACACCATGTTTTGTGCCAACTAAGTGATGTTTTAACCTATAAATGCCTCTTGTAGTCTGTTTATGACAGTAATTGCAAATTACATGTCCTACGAGTTTGGGATCTTTAGTGGGATTTGGAACTTTAACTCCATGATCTCATACTACATCTTTTCTCATTGCTCAACTGCAAAAATACATATAAGAAAATATATATTAACACAAAAAATTAGATTACAAGTACCATTCTTTGATAAAAGACACATTCAAAATAACAGAAAAAAAAATTGTTGCATTTTATTATTCAATAGTCAACAAATGCACAAACAAACAATAAACTAATAGCAGTTGCAATCTGAATAATGAATATATACATGCTTGTGTATATGAGAAACCAATAAGTGCACAAGATCTTCTTTAACCAAAAAATGTGAACTAAGCCAAGCCAAAAGAGTTAAATGGAACAAGGCTAAACGATTCAAACTTTTTCTACAATGGGTTTTAGCTGGACATTCATCACACACAAAACAAAAAGGAAAAAGCTGGCCATTTTAGCCACTCGTCAGCTGTAAAATGGCTGAATGTTCCTGTAAAAAAAAGGTTAGTGACCGCTGGAACATGGAAGTTGATGATGATGGTAGAAAGGGGAGGGTAGGTGTTCAGGGGGTTCACCTAAACCAGTGTTATTAAAAATGCGCCTCAAGGCGCAAAAAGCGCGCCTCGCCTCAAGGCGAGGGGCTTCATGCCTTGAGGCGCATGGGTAAAGCGCAAAACCTATGAGGCGTGCGCCTCATAGGCCTTGAGGCGCACGCCTCGAGGCGAGGCGCGCCTCAGAATGAGGCGTACATGCCTCAATTGATTTGGTCAAATGAGGGTCAAAACCCTCATTCGACCAAAAACTAGGGCTTAAACAAAGCCCTACCGACTCTTTTATGTTATTCCTTTACTTTTTTTTCTCACCCTATCGCTGTTTTTTTCTCACGACCTTCTCTCCCTCACGGCAGCCTTCTCTCCCTCACGACAGAGCATTCTCTCTTGTGGTGGAGACCAGAAACAGGTACGGGTTTTCTTTTCTCTCTCGTTCTCCTCTTCTTCTTCTTCTTCTTCTTCTTCTTATCTCTTCTCTCCTCTGTCACGTGATACAACATTCTCTCTCGCGCGCGTGATACCGTCGCCCCTCTCTCTTTTTCATTTTTGCTTTTTTCTCAACCCTGTATCTGTTTTTACCCATCTTTGTGCAGTTTAATGTTGTATCACGTGAGAAACTTGAGAAACTTTTTCAACTCGCAGCTTCACATTCATTTGTCCAGTTGAGAAACTTGAAATCACAGACATGAGATATGAGGAGATACATGTTGTCTGGTATGACTGCATGACTCCATGCATATTCTACCAGCCCCTTTGAGTTGAAGTATGAATCTGTTTCTGGGTTCCCCACTTGCATCATGACTCGGGTCAACAACATTAGTTGCTAGCTAGTGGTAACAAACTAACGCTTGCACCTACATGTGCTGCTTTATATATGTGCCATTGAACTATGCTTTCTTTTCTCTGTCTATTGATTTAGAACACATGTAACCAGATGCAAAATGGCACGTTATTTGACTCATTCTAACAGTACATTATGTGTTTTCTATAGATCCAAACTCAAAGGCCAAAACCAATCCTTGGATCATGTTTATTATGTGCATTCTGTGCTTATTTTTCATGTGGTAAAGTTGACCAACAATAAAAGATGTAGGATGGGATTTTTTATTTTTTGTTGTTGCATTAATGTTACTTTTACATGTTAATCTCATATTTTTTCTGTATTTATTTGAGATTTTTCATTTTTTGTTGGTTGTTGCTTCATCAATAAAGCATTTCTTATTTATTTATAATTTTAGATAATTTTTATAGTTTTTTTTTAAGTTTTAATAAAAATTTTTTTTGAGGCTTACGCTTTGCGCCTCGAGGCTTACGCCTCGCCTCAGATTTTGGTGGAGCGCCTCGCTACGCCTCAACGCTTTTCACAACACTGACCTAAACACTGCACACTCCAGCTTTGTCCCCAAACCTGGTTTTAATAAGGCTGGGCTTAATAGGGGAAAGACTTTTTGACAACACTTGGCAATAATGTGAATGTCAATCCAAGAATTCCCCAGCATCAAGAAACCTTTTTGTGCTTATATAAACCTTCTATGGAAAAGTATAGCGTTAGGATCCTGCTGGGATGAGTTGAAGATATTTCCAACAAGAAGGTGCAACATCAACCTATCTATGACGGGTTTATTGGCACTCATCATGTCTCTGCAATTATATTATGAGACTGGAGAAATTATAGGAAGTGCAACCGCGCACTGTCAACAAAGTCTTAAGATTTGACATAGCCAATTAATCTGTATATTGTGCATTATGCTTCTGCCATCAACAAGTTATCCACAAGCTACATGGATTAGTTAAATTATTTTTAGACTTCTGGTTTTGCTGGAAATATATTATTTGTGCATTCTATCTCTGCCTACAAATGTTTGCAGTGTTTGGCCTGATACTTTGGCTGCTTTTACCCTCAGCAAGCAAGTTAGCTGGTGCACAAGATTTCTATTGACATTTGACTGGACGGAAAGATTTTTTTTGGTAAGGACTCTAGTAGGATATAACAGCAACTCAATGCTAGATGAGCATTTGGAAATGAGTGATAAAGGTAGCATGAGACTTACATGCACAAGCTACCTTGAAGAAGACGTGTAAATGGGCTCAAAATGAGAAGAGATAAGAAGAAGAGGAGAACGAGAGAGAAAGAGAAAAAACTAGAAATGAGAGAGAGAGAGCGTACCTGTTTTGGAGCTCCACCACGAGAGAGAGAATGCTGTGAGAGCCGAGAGAGAGAGAGAGACTGCTGTGAGAGCCGAGAGAGACTGTTGTGAGAAAAAAAACAGAGAGAGAGTGGGGTGAGAAAAAAATGATGGGCTTAAACATAAAGGGCCCCCGACCCCTTAGCCCTAATTTTTGGTCAAATGAGAGTTTTGACCCTCATTTGACCAAAATTATTAAGGCATATGCGCCTCATCCTGAGGCGCGCCTCGCCTGGAGGCGTGTACCTCAAGGCGTATGAGGCGCACGCCTCGGGGCTTTTACGCTTTACCCATACGCCTCAAGGCATAAAGCCCCTCGCCTTGAGGCGAGGCACACTTTTTGCGCCTTGAAGCACGTTTTTAATAACACCGGTACAGACGATACTGGTGACTATATATATATATATATCATAAACCATCCTAAATGACTTCAAAGGGACAGAATTTTGGGTGTTTGTTTGATTCGAACTCATAGATATATTCTTTATGGCTTAGTAGAATACATGTTAGATTAGGCATTTTGCATGTTTAGATACATATTCAAAGCGGTTGAAAATCAACGGCTCATATTGCACCAAAACTTGGTGAAATAGAAATCAAGGTTTCTCATCTGATCAATTTGATCCAAAGCATGGTTTTTAGTGAATAAGGAATGAAAAACACATCTACAAGTTAGGATTAAGCAAGAAACACATGCAAGTATGTTTTTCAGAAGAGTTTAGGATGGTTTAGGGCATAAACGGTTTAGGTGCTACATCTCTCTCTCTCTCTATATATATATATGTAATACAGTCTATTGTAGGTACATTCTAGTTGAAATTTCATGGTGCAAGTTGTCTTGACTCAATCTACCCTCATGGATGTGTTCATCATGGTGGATTTAGTGGGAATTGACTCTTGTATCACATTTCTTCAATGAAAAAACATGTTTTTTGGCTTGGAAAAATCGGTGCATTTACAACCTTTGATTTTGCATTGCCAGAAGAACCTGTACACACGTAGGATTCCAGCGATTCAAAAGCCCTTTCCCACTAAAAACATGTAGATCACATCCATGAGGTCGTTTGGACCAAAATAAAAAAATAACCCATAGTCCCATATATGTATGTATGTATATAAAAGCATGCATGCATGTAAATTTGTAATGTATCTTATGTATATAAAAGGAGAAGTTGGGGTACTCAAGATGATCATTGCCTTTATAACTTCTCAGAAAATGACATCACATTTCAATATGTCATCTTAAGGAGTTTTAAATTTATTGGGGAAATTATAGCTATGGTAGAAAATTTGTTACTCATGCATTCCTTAGTTCGTTTTAAGACATTTAAAAAACCGTTGCTTTAGTTTTTGTTATCATTTTACATTAAAATTGAAAAGTTCAGTCTCATAAGTCAATAGTGTTTAAGTGAATAATATGATGTTCAATCTCAATTTTTTTTTATTGATATTCTCTTCCGTTGCAATTTCTTTTGATGTGTGTACTCTCTCTCTCTAACCTTCTTTTGAGTTTTAACTTCTACTATGTTTTTTGGTTGAAGGGGTACTTATATTTGTTTTTATTTGGATAAGTTGATTTTATTGAAATTATAGTTGGTTTTAAATATGTTATAATTGGTTTTATGTTATCTTTAGACCATCAAAGTGTACAGTTGGCTTTGCCTTTTAGCTTCATGATGGTGTTTTCATTGTTCAGTGGTGGAACAGAATGAAGCACAGACGGAGAAGGGTGATAACCTGAAATGGAGTGATTATCAAGTTGATTATTTATTTGAGTGCATGGTAGCACAAGCACGTAGGCCTGACATGAAATCAGGAGGGGGCTTGAAGCATAAGGCGATGAGGATAGTTGAAAAAAAAATGATGAACAGGTTTGGGCCTGAGTTTACTCTAGATAAGATAAAAAATAAGTTGAAGCGTGCAAAACCAAACATGCAGATTTGCAAAGAATTACTAAACACAAGTGGATTTGGATGGGACAATGAAAAAAAATGTATTGTAGTTGATGATGAGGTGTGGAATGAGTATGTTAAGGTAATCATGCATTCATTTGTAAAGTCTGTTTTTCACATGTAAAAATACTTCCATTTGAATAGTCTATATGTATTACCCAGAAATTCCCAGCAAGAAGGCAATGTAGAAATGCTGATAAATGGAGGTATTATGAACAATGTGTGGAGATATTTGGAGAATCCACTGTAACTGGTGAACATAGAGACACAGGATTGCACGATGCAATGAGTGAAACAAATCCCCAGTGTAAGGAGTCCCTCATTAACTGTGGATAAGTTGGCATTGATATGTATTTTTTACATGTACATTTTTGTTTAGCTTTGTTTTTGTTCATAATTTCTCTCTGTTTACTTTTTTCCTTTTGTTTTTGTACATAATTTATTCTTGGTTATTTTCCTTCAGTTTGTTTTGTTCGTTTTCTTTTCTTTTGCTAATTTTCTGTTCATAACATATTTTAGCTGTTGGTGGTGCATTCTGGCCTGAACGAAGTTAATAAATTCATGTGTCTCTTTTTTCCTCATGGTTTTCTTTTTTCTACTATCTTTGGGGAAGAAGAGGTATGGAGGCTGGGGGAATTTTGGATCTAACATAATGCTAATGCTGGTATGGTCATTGTGGATGAGTATATTTGGGATTTCTAGATCCATTTCTTATGAGTTTTCACTTTTCATCATCTTTGTTCATTTCTTTATCCCCTTTCTTGGAACTTTTATTTTTTATTGTTATCTTATTGCTTGTTTGATGATATCATCTATTAATAGATGTTATTATTCATGTAACTTTCCATGTTAACATTCTCATTTCTATGATAGGCAGAAGAATCAAAAGGGACATGATCAAGCCTTATTATGTATGTAATGTTGTTAGATTAAGGGGTTTAGTAGTAAAATGTACTTGATAAAGACACAAATAATCTAAATGCAACTACTGGCATAAAAGGGAAGACATGCCTAGGGGAAACAAAGAACAAAAATACAACAATTCATCAGGAGGTAGGATGAGAAGGTTCAAAACTCTCCTTTAACAAGATATAAGATGGGGGCTCTGTTCATCACACACACACACACACACATAAATTAAGTGTATACAAATACCTGACAAGGGTATTTCTGTCCTTTTATTTAGAACAGTCCACTAGGGACTGAAATGTAATTTTTTTATTTTCTGTTCACTTTTTACTTTTTCTGTTTTTTGTCTGTACATGTCAGAATTTTTGACTGTTGGGAGACAATCCAACGTCTGTTGGACTGCCTCCCATTCATTAGGTGAGGCTCTATAAATAGAGCCTCACCTCTCTCTTGTATGCAATTTTTTTCAAAAGCATTTTTGTGTTTAGAAAACTCTCCTTTGGCTTTAAGCCTTGTGCTATTTTTTATGAGAGTTATTTTTCGGTATCACCTTCGTGAGATTGTTATTGGTCCATTAGTGACCATTTTATAGTCGTGCACTTGTGTAGCCTTTCATTGGCGCTGTAATAGTGCTATCTTGTTTGATTACATGGTATCAAAGCAAGGTTTTTGAAAAGGCTTCCTTAGTAATCCTTTGTGTTGTTGTGCCCTTCACGCTTGTGCTAGCCACTCTATTCAAATTTTTGCAATTCATTATGGGAGAAAGAGATGCCGCCTCGGTCATCACATACAAGCTATTCGAGAATAACTATCTAATGTGGGCTATGGCAATAGAGAATCACATCAAAGGCAAAAAGCTATGGGGCTTTGTTAGTGGTTCCACGAGTGAACCCCAACTCAAGTTGACTAGAAGAGAAGGAGATCAAGTCAAAGTGTTGTCCGAAGAAGAAAAGGAAAAGGCTTTACAAGAATACCAAGATAAGTTGGAAGATTGGGAAGCAACGCTCAAATTCTCTCATGGTTTATGAATACCATAGAATTTAAGATTGCCACCAACATCATCAAGTTCAAGAAAGCATGTCATGCATGGAATCTTCTTAAAGAACTCTTTCATTCAAAAGGATATGGCTAGACTATATTACCTCCAAGACAAGGTACGTAATGCTAAACAAGGAGACAAAAGTGTGAGAGATTTCTATGGGATTCTATCTCCCATTTGGGATGAATTAGCCATGTTAGAACCTAAATGGGAAGGTTCGACTATTGAAATGAAAAAAGCTCAAATAGAAAGAGAAAATCTTTTCTCTTTCCTTTATGGCCTTCGGCCAAAATTTGAACAAGTTAGGTCATCTTTACTTCATAGGACCTCAATTCCTTCTATAAGTGATGCTCTTGAGCAAATTTTCCAAGAGGAAACAAGACTTGGCATGCATAAGTCAAATGATGAGGTTCTTGCAATGGCAAGACCCGAAAACTTTGTAAAAACATATAAACCCTCTCATTTTGAACGAAAAAAACAATGCAGAAGGACATCATGGAGGATACAAGGGCAAAATCATATGTCGTCATTGTAAGAAACCGGGACACATAAGACCGGATTGCCCCAAATTCAAAAAGGTACCCGCTCTAAGTGAAGAAACTCAAGATATCAAGAAAGAAGGCAATTTCAATGATTTAACAATTGCCCAAATAGCGGAAGGCCGTTTCAAATATCCTTAAGGCTACTCCTTCTACATCGGGTGCCACCATCTCTTCATTTTCTTCTCTAGGTAAGTCCAATTGGATTTTGGATTCGGGAGCATCTTTTCATATGACATATAATGAATCCCTACTATCCGATTGCACCAATTCATACTTTTCATGTGTGTCAACCGCCGATGACACTTCTTTAAAAGTCAAAAGCATCAGAAATCTTAAAGACACTTTAAAAAAAATTTGTTTCAAACGTAAGGGTTATTCCAAAATTAGATTTAAACCTTTTTTCAGTTTCTCAAATTTCCGATGATGGGTGTAAAGTCTTCTTCTTATCTAAGGTATGTTAGGTGCAGGATCTCCAATCAGGGAAGCTGATTGGGCAAGACTATAGAAGATGAGATCTCTATTATATGGACTTTTTATGTTTACCCACAAAATCTTTTTGTAATCATGTCAAAGACATAGATTTAGATCTTTGGCATAAAAGATTAGGACATCCAAGTATATCCAAATTATCTTATTTTCCATTTTTGAAATTTTTTGTAAAGATAAAGATTTTGTATGTGAAGATTGTATACTTGGTAAAATAAAAATGATACCTTTTGGATCAAGAACTTCCTCATCTAGTGAAATCTTTGAATTGGTGCACTCGATGTATGGGGTCCCGCTTCTGTTATGTCAAAAGAGGGGTACTCATATTATGTTACATTCATAGATGATTTTAGTAGACATACTTGGATTTTCTTTCTTAAACTTAAATAAGAAGTTTTTTCGTGTTTTAAAATTTTTCATAACCTTGTTGTAAACCAATTTAAAACAAATATTAAAGTCTTCCGCTCCGACTCATGGGAGAGTTTCTTTCAAATGAATTTCAATCATATCTAAAAACTCATGGAATTTTACACCAACGATCTTGTCCAAGGACTCCTCAACAAAATGGAATTTCCGAAAGAAAGCATCGTCACATTATTGAGACTGCTAGAACTCTTCTTATCTCAAAGATTACTCAAAACAATTCTGGGTTGAAGCTGCACCTAATAAATAGAATGCCTTCTCAAGTCTTGGAAAACAACTCTCCAATTGAAAAACTTTTTAAAATCTCCTGACTTGAAAAGACTAAGAGTATTTGGATGCAAGTATTTTGTACTTCTTGAAAATATAACAAACTCTCTCCCAAAGCCATAAAAAGTGTCTTTCTTGGATATGCCGAGAATAAAAAAGGTTGTCGATGCTATGATCAAACAAATGATAAACTTTATGTGTCCAGAAATATCACTTTTCTTAAAAAAGAAAATGGATTTGATTTTAAAAACCCAAGGAAGAAGCAAAGTATGCCTTTTTATTTGATTTATTACCTAAATCAAATAATGAAATTGTTAATGACGTTGAAAATGTCGAGTCTATTAATGACTCTAGTGAAGATAGAGAACCATGCCAAAATCTCTTATAGTATTCTAGACGAAGTATTGGGGAGCATCTGTGTGCCTTAGAAAGATATAATCAATTAACAAATGTCGAGAAAACTAGTGTTAGGAGATCTGAACGAATCCATAGGCCTCTAGATAGATTTGTATCATATGAATCTTTTAGTCCAAATTATAGTGCTTATCTTTTAGTTGTCCATGCATATCATGAACCATCTAACTACCATGAAGCTAAAAACATAGACAAGTGGGTAGAAGCCATGAAGATAGAGTTAGATGCTCTACATAAAGCCTATACCTGGACTATTCAACCTCTTCCCAAGGGTAAGAAGACTATAGGGTGTAGATGGGTCTTTAAAATCAAAACAAAAAGTGATGGGTCCCTAGAAAGGTATAAAGCACGATTAGTTGCAAAAGGATACTCTCAAGAATATGAAATAGATTATGAGGAGATATTTGCTCCGGTAGCTCGTATGACCACAACTAGGACTTTAGTTGCAGTAGCGTCCATTAGAAAATGGCCTATTTATCAATTAGATGTTAAAAATGCATTCCTAAATGAAAATTTAACTGAAGAAGTGTACATGGATCCTCCTCTCGGTTTGACTATTGAAAAGGGCATGGTTCTTCGATTTCAAAAGGCTTTGTATGGGCTTAAGCAAGCTCCTAAAGCATGGTATGATCAATTTAGTAATACCATATTGAAATTTGGTTTTAAATCTTGTTACACTGATAGTGTTTTGTTTATAAGATCTACAGGTACCTCTCTTATTATTCTTCTCTTGTACGTTGATGACATGATCATTACTGGCAATGATCAAAAGGAAATTGAAGAAATTAAAGGTATGCTTAAAAATTCTTTTGATATGACTGATCTTGGTTTTTTGAGATATTTCCTAGGCATTGAAGTGACTTACTCGCCAAGAGGATACATTTTATCTCAAATCAAGTTTGCAGCAGATATAGTTGCACGTTCGGGAATCACTGATACAAAGTGTGCAGATACACCTGAGATGATAAATGCAAAAATGAGAGCTGAAGATGGAGTACTATTAGATGATCCAGCACTTTATAGACAACTTATCGGATTACTAATGTACCTTTTTATTTCTAAACCTGATATTGCATATGTTGTACACAATGTCAGTCAGTTTTAACATGCGCTCACATCAGTTCACATGAGTGCCGTGTTGAGAATAGTTTGATACATTCAGAAAACTATTTCTAAAGGGCTATTCCTATCATCTTCCTCATCTTTAAATCTTATTGCTTATACTGATTCTGACTGGGGAGGAGATCCCAATAACCATCACTCAACAACTAATTTTTGTATTTTTTTAGGTGATTCTCTCATTTTTTGGCGATGCAAGAAACAACAAAAGGTGTCTTTATCCTCCACTGAAGCTAAGTATAGGGCAATGACTACAACAACCGCTGAAGTTTTGTGGATGCGAGCATTATTCTCAGATATGAGAGTTGATATTTCAGAGCCTTCAAAATTATGCTGCGACAACAAAAGTGACATATACATTGCCAACAATCATACCTTCCATGAGCGAACAAAACACATTTAGATGGATTGTCACTATGTTCACGAAGAATATTTGAAGGGAACTATTACATTGCCATATGTTCAATCTGAATTTCAGATTGCAGACTTCTTCACTAAAGCTCTTCCTTTGCCTAGATTTTTGTATCTTCTTAGCAAACTTTCAATGATTTCATCGTAAGTTTGAGGAGTGTAAAAAGTAAGTGTATACAAATACCTGACAAGGGTATTTCCATCCTTTTATTTAGAACAGTCCACTAGGGACTGAAATGTAATTTTTTATTTTCTGTTTACTTTTTTTGTCTTTACATGTCAGAATTTTTGACTGTTGGGAGTCAGTTCAACTAGACGTTGGACTGCCTCCCAACGGTCATAAAAATGACTATTGGAAGGCAGTTCAACGTCTGTTGGACTGCCTCCCATTCATTACTGCCTCCCATTCATTAGGTGAGACTCTATAAATAGAGCCTCACCTCTCTCTTGTATGCAATGCTTTTCAAAAGCATTTTTGTGTTTATAAAACTCTCCTTTGGCTTTAATCCTTGTGCTATTTTTTGTGAGAGTTATTCGTGAGATTGTTATTGGTCCATTAGTGACCATTTTATATTCGTGCACTTGTGTAGCCTTTCATTGGCGTTGTAATAGTGCTATCTTGTTTGATTACAACACACACACACACACGCATGCATGTGCATTTGTATGTATGTGATATATGTACATAATGAATTAAGTAGTGATATTCAAGACATGATGATCACTGCCTTCATAAGTTCTTGTTAAATGACATGAAATTTCAAAAAAAATTGTTTTTCTTTTTTGTTATTGTGGAAAATATGTTGTGCATCCCTTAATTCATAGTAAGACATTTCAAAATTAAATTATATTGGTTTTTACTTTATTTACATTAAATTGGATATTCAATGTCATAATTTGATAAGGTTTAAGTAAATAATAAAATGTTCAATCTCAATTTGTTCTCTCCACTTGCAATTTCTTGTGAGAATAGTTCACATCTATCTTTTTTTTTTTGCTGAAGGAGCACTTCTATTTGTTTTTACTTTACTAAGTTGATTTGATTGAAATTATAGTTCGTTTTAAATTTGCTATACTGGTTTTATATTATCCTTAGACCAACAAACTGTGTATGGTTGGCCCTGTCTTGTGGCTTAATGGTGGTCCTTTCATTGTTTAGTGACTCAACAAAATGAAGCCCAGAGTGAGAAGTGTGGTAACTTGAAATGGAGTGATTATCAAGTCGATTATCTATTCGAGTGCATGGTAGAACAAGCACATAGACCTAGCATGAAATCAGGAGGGGGATTGAAACATAAGGCGATGACGCTAGTTGAAGAAAAAATGATGGATAGGTTTGGGCCTGAGTTCACTCTAGATAAGATCAGGAATAAGTTGAAGCGTGCTAAGCCAAACATGCAGACTTGCAAAGAAATACTAAACACTAGTGGCTTTGAGTGGGACAGCGAAAAAAAATGCATCCAGGTTGATGATGAGGTGTGGAATGAGTATGTTCAGGTAATCATGCATTCATTTGTAAAGTCAATGTTCTCTGACGAAAATACATCCATTTGAGTAGTCTACTTGTATTATGCAGAAATACCCAACAAGAAAGCAATACAGAAATGTTGATAAATGGAGGTATTATGAACACTGTGTGGAAATATTTGGACAAACAACTCTAGCTGAAGAACATAAAGACACACCATCACCCCATGCAATTAGTGAAACAAATCTGCAGTGCGATACTCCCATGCCTGAGCCAGTGGATGAGATGGCATCATATACATCCTTATCACAAAGTGAAGGCCCATTTCAAATCCAACTCCCTAATGAGCCATCATCTTCTGCTAGGCCAGAAGGGGAAAAAGAGTCGAGAAAGCGCCGTGCATCGAGTGATGTGCAAGTACCAGACATGTTAGGTAATATTTGCAAGTATATCAAGGATATGACTAATGCATCAAGCTTTAATCTCATCAACTCCTGCGCAAAGGTGCTAAAGGAAATGCATGATAATGAGGAGATTGACGCAGATTTTCGTATGAGGGCATTGGATCTATTTGAAGATGTCAAGAAGGCAACTATATTCCTTAATTTGGAACCATATATGAGGGTTAAATGGTTATCTAACAAACTCTCCCAAGCTTAGGTATGTATCTGCTAACTCCAAAAATGAGTTTGCATGGTTACTTTTATTTTACATGTTATGTTTTAATATAATGTTTTCCCATAATATCCAAGAAACTCTTCCGAGTTATTTATAGTCATCATTTTATTTGTTGATTGGTGGATTATGTTAATGGTCAGTCAATTGATAAATTAATTCTATATGTGAACATGTGCAGTTATTGATAGTCAATTGATCTATACACTTTTTTTTACGGCACTTATAAATATTCTTGACATGTGAAATAGTTATATTATTTTTATAATTAGATTTGTTATCAATATGTGTACAATTCTACCACAATGAATTATGAAGGGGAAATTGCCTTTTCAATTATGTGGGTGTGCATAATAGTTAATGTGACATTCCATCTATGGAGGAGACCAAATAGGGCAGTTGTTCATGATTCCATCTTCAATTGTATTCATAGTCATCGATTCAATTGTTTTGACCATCTATCTATGGAACCAGAAGTATATATAGCAATAATAGTTTAAGAAATGCAATTGCAGTCCTTATAAGTATTTTGCTTCCTAAGTCACATGGACTCACCTAGGAGGACACCGCACCCGTGTTGATGCTAACTCAACATGGGTGTGGGTGCTGCACCTGGTGCCAAAAAAATCAAGTTTTGTTGCTCCGGGTGCAGTTAATTTTGACCGAGTTCATTTTTGTCCAAATGTGTAAAAAAAGGGAAAGGGTTAGGGCATGATTGTGCCCCCCCTCCTCTTCCGATGGTAGCGATGACAATGACGATGGCAGTGACAACAACGGCGACAGTGGCGACAACGATGATATAGGTACATCTCTCTCTTTCTCATGCCGCCCCCTCCTCCTCTCTTTCTTCTTCTTCCTTCTCCTCCTATCTTTTTTCTTCTTCCTTCTCCTCATCTTCTTCTTATTCCTTTCTCTTCTACCTCCTCTCTTTCTACTTCTTCTTCTTCCTTCCCTTCATCCTCTCTTTCTTCTTCCTCTTTCTCCTCGTTGGTGCAAGGACCGAACCCAGGGCTGCTGGGTTCGGCTCTGTTGAACCCAGGCTTGGGTTCAGCTAGGTTCAGCATAACCGAACCTAGGCCTGAGTTCAGTAGAACCGATCCAAGGCTGACTGGGTTCGGCTCTGTTGAACCTAGACTTAGGTTCAGCTCAGTTCAACTAAACCGAACCCAGGTGTTGGGTTCATCAAAACCAAACCAAGGCTTGCTGACCCGAACCCAACAAGCTTGGGTTCAGTTCTGTTGATGAGTCTGTGCATGATGAATTGATGATATGATAATTGTTTTTATTTCATTAGTATTAAGTGTTAACTGTTAATATATATATATATATATATATATATATATATATATATATATATATATATATATGAAAACTCTCTCAAACCTCCCCAATGGACGTTTTATTGGATTTTTGGTATTTTTTTTCAAAATTCTGATGCTTGGTTTTATAGGAAGCAGTTCTTGGAGCATTTGATTCTGATGCATGGATAGGTTTTTATAAGTTTCAAAATCAACGGCGTACAATTTTCATAAATTTTTGAGGCTCCAGATACCATTTTTTCTATCCAAAATTCATGATTCAAGTGTCGATTTATAGTAAATCAATCATGCTGAACACATCTGTACAGTCAGAATTTTGATAAAAAGCACCAAAACATTTTCATTGGGAAGGTTTATATATATATATATACCCTCCCCGTACCCCCCCAACCCAAGTTTTTTTAAAGTGCTGCATCGCCGCACCCGCTATGTGAAATAGTTTGCTTTGTATATATGCTTGATGCATTTGCTATGTTTTGCTTTGCAGATGTGAGATCTTATTACTTGTGCTAATATATGTATTGTCTTTGCACAAATTTGAATCCTTATTACATCTATTGGTACATGTTTTGCCTCTATGTTTGCAAGGAGTACGAAGATGATGCCTTGTGGTAAGTATTTTGTGATATTTGAAGGAAAGACTAGACATCTATAATTTATGGGGTGACCTGCCTAACCCAAGTTTGCAAGTACAAAGGAGCGTTTTACATGTCATACTATAATTTTTGAGAAGCAAGTGCTAGGTTTGAAGTACATGGTGAGATGGCGAGAAGTGCATAATTAATTTAATACAATTACTTAAGCATTTGCTTTGCCATCTACGTTTTGGATTTTGTTTGGCTTGTCTTCTTTGTATGATTATGGCTTGTATTTGAAAACTTTGTTTGGGTGGATGGTGGATGATTATTTCGTGGATGTTGGAGTTGGTGGTGAGCTTTTGACGTTAGGTTGCTCCATGGTGGTGGTATTGTAATTTCTTTTATTGATGGTGAATTTTTTAGGATTAAAACTCTATCTAGTTGGTGATATTTTATGGTTACATATGATTCGTCTCACTTTATGATGATTTCATATGTATTGCATATGGACTGGTGTACGAGTTTTTTGATATGAAATATGAGCAAGTGCGTGTACATGAAAATTCATTTATCGTGCATGTATGTGCAAGCTTTTTTAGTTGAACGATCACAAAAATACTTGTTTTTGGTTTAGTCATAAATACGTGCATGCCATGATTTGTTCAAACATGGACCATTTTTTTAAAAATGCATTTTTTATGAAATTGAATGTTTGGAGCCTGGTCCAGATTCAGATTCAGCAAAAGGTGGTTCATTTTTTAGTAAAATCAACATTCTTCATGAAATTGAATGTTTGTTTCCGGATTTAGGTTCAAGCTGGATCTTTGTAGTCAATCCATTAAGATGGTACGGTGCTTGAGTTTCAGTTTTTGGAGCATTTGATTCAAATCCAGCTGCTACAGTTTTGTATTTTCATTTTCACCTTTTCCATTTGTTCAATCAAACACTGAATTATTTATTAGGACAAAGTTATCCTGGCAATTTAGGCATTGAACAAATAATCGTTAAGAACATCTTGTCCAGGACTTTTTTGTTCCAGAGAAGTCAACAACCAATTATCCTGACCATCAAATGAACCTTAGAGTTAGAGGGAATGTGCTACGACAATGGAGCATGGAGAGGCTATGGTGCTGTGATCAAGTGCCCCCAATCCTGTGAATAATTGGGTTGGTTAGTCATATTTTGCATCCTCAGAATCTGATGGTTTGATCTTTCAATCTCTTGCCAACTTTATGGCTTCAATTGTCGACCTTCTTACTTCTTTGTACAATCAGAACTTGGGTGATATTACAACAGTTGTAGGAAATGTCAACTACAATGGCAGTCAAATAAATTTTCCTTTTGATGAATGAAGATCAATTGTTTGTTCTTTCCAAAAAATTCATTCCCTAAACCCATTTTTTACTTCTCAATTCGTGCATTATCCAAGGGAAACATTTTCTCTCTCTCTCTCTCTCTTTCTCATAAGAAACTTACCAACTTGTGTACCACTATCTATTCCTCTCTTTAAGTGGGTAGAAATGTGTTTGCAATGGGGAAGGTCTCAGCAAGTTTTGGATGCATAGCTAAAGAACAAAAAAACTATAAAGAAACACCACACGACAAAGATATATGTGGTTCGGCATATACAGGCTACATCCACGAGAAAGATGATCTTGTGTCTTATTAAAGGTACTCACACACCTGCAACCTCGCAGCATATATATATACAAGAGTTCAAAAATAGGTTTTCTTCTCTAAAATGTGATAAAAGAGGCAACCCAACAACCGAATCTATGCCAACCTTATCAGGGTAACTAAATGCCACTAGATAAAGAAAGATCCAAAAACTACCTACTGTGATGGTAGGTCTCCTCAACAAGGCAACTGCAGGTGCATATCCAAAGATAGATATGCTTAACACTCTCCCCCAAGTTGGGAGGCGTGAAGATTTACAATTCCCAACATGGACATTGTACTAAGCAATTTTTCCTTTGTCATCGGTTTAGTGAAAATATCTGCATATTGATCTTCACTTCTGACAAACGACGTTACAATTTCTTTGTTTTGAACTTTATCACGAACAAAATGGCAATCACGCTATTTCGATATGCTTGGTCCTTTCGTGAAAAACTGAATTGGTTGCTATATGTATTGCCACCTAATTATCACAAAAGAGTTTCATGGGGTTATCTTGTTTCAACCCCATTTCCTTAAGGAGAACATTTAGCCATGTGAGTTCACACGCTGCATTGGCCATGGCCCTGTACTCAGCCTCGACACTGGATCTTGAGACAACCTTCTATTTTTTGCTCTTCCATGAAACAGGATTTCCCCCAATCATTATACAAAAACCAGTAGTGGATTTCCTGTCAGACGCACTCCCTGCCCAATCGACATCTGCATACCCTTCAATAGTAGTGCTGCCATTTCTTTTCATCCACAAACTACGTCCTGAAGCCTCTTTTAAATACCTAAGTATTTGATTTATAGCCTGATGATGGGCTGGCCGAGGAGCATGCATGTATTTACTTACCTCACTAATGGCATATGTGATGTCTGGTCTAGTGACAGTCAAGTAGATGAGCTTTCCCACGATTTGTTGATATCTTTTTCATGTCTTCAACTTCTCCTTGGTCCACCATATCTAGCTTGTGATTGACTTCAATAGGTGTCACAACTAGTTTGACTCCAAGTTTTTTGGTATTTTTCAAAAGATCTAAAGTGTATTTTCTTTGAGAAAGATATAGCCCTCTTTTTGAATGACTTATTTCTATTCCAAGAAAGTATTTTAACCTTCCCAAGTCTTTGATGTCGAAATTTTGATGTAGATATTTCTTTATTTTTTCAATCATGGAGTGATCACTTCCTATAATAACAATATCTTCAACATACACGAGTACTAGAGAGATTTGGTTAATGGATCTATATGTAAAGAGAGAATTGTCTGACACACTCCTTCATATCCAAACTCTAATAGAGTTGAGCTTAGTTTTGAGTACCAAGCTCGAGGAGACTGTTTAAGCTCATAGATAGACTTTTTTAGCTTGCAAACAAGCTGATCTTGTTTATTATATTCAAGCCCTTGTGGTATCATCATATAAACCTCTTCTTGGAGATCTCCTTGAAGAAAAGCATTTTTCACGTCCAACTTAAATAATTCTCACTTTAGATTGCAAGCAATTGAGACTAGAGTTCTAAGTGTGGTCATCTTGGCAACAGGAGCAAACGTCTCTGTATAATTGATTCCCTCGGTTTGAGAAAACCCTCGAGCAACAAGACGAGCCTTGTGTCTGTCCAACGAGCCATCACTTCTGAATTTCAATTTAAACACCCACTTACAACTGACCAATTTTTTTTTTCTGGTGAAAGGGAAACAATATCCCATGTTTCATTTTTAATTAAAGCATCTAACTCATCTTCAATAGCTTTTCTCCACTTTGGGTCTTAATAAGCTTGCTCAAAGGTTTCATGCTCAATCATATTTGACAAGTATGTAAGAAAAGTTGTATGTTCACAAGAAAAATTGTCATACTTAACGTGAGATTCAATGGGATATTTGACAGAACTATACATCACATAGTCTCTCAGTCTAGTGGAGGGTTCTTGTATCCTTTCTGATCATCGAAGAGGGACCATGTTGTTGTTTTCATTCTGCCCAATATTGTCTTCTTCAACAGTAGACTCAGTATTTTGAGTCTGAGTTTCTTTTTGAAGAGGCGTACACTCGTCTTGAGGAGTTATATTTGGGAGAGGTAATTGATCATTGTTGGTAGATTTATACTCCCCTTGACCAACAATAGTGTTGAAGTAGATTTGAGATTCATCAAATCTTACATCACGAGAAATAAACATTCTTTTTGAAATTTTATCATAGTAATGATAGCCCTTTTTTGTTGGGGAATAACAAAAAAAAGCACACTTGATGGCCCGAGTTTGTAGTTTATTTCTATGTTTTGATGACCTCCAAACATAGACTACACAACCGAATTCTCTAAAATGCTCGATGGAGTGCTTTCTTCCCTTTAGGATTTTGATAGGAGCCTTATTTTTATGGGCACGTCTAGGGAGACAATTTATATTGTAGTTGGCAGTAGAAATAACTTCATTCAAAAAACACTCAGGAACTTGACTTTGAAAAATCAGAGCACGGGCAACCTCTAGAAGATGATGATTTCTTCTCTCAGAGACCCCATTTTGTTGAGGAGTCTCACTGCAAGAGGTTTGATGGTCAATTCCATTTTGATTCACAAACTTTGTGAATTGTTGATTTATATACTCGGTTCCATTGTCAGTGTGAAGAGTTTTAATCTTGACTTCAAACTGAGTGACAATCTTGTTGTAAAAAAAATCAAATTTGGAATAAACTTCATCCTTTGTTTTTAAAAAATATATCCAACCAACTTTAGAATAGTCATTAGCAAACGACAAATAATATTTGAAGCCGTTATACGATTCAATAGGGGCTGGACCCCAGACGTCAGAATGAACTAAGTCGAACATATTTTCAGACATGCTCTCTGAGGAATAGAAAGGAGGCCTAGTAAGTTTGGCATACCAACATATTTCACATGAGCTGCATTCAAAGTTCAAATTTGACTTCAAATTTTTTAGCACAAAGTTGGATGGGTGTTCCAGCCTGCAATGCCACACTTCATCATCAATTTTATTTGAATTGGCTGCCAATGCCTTATTTGATAGGTAGTAAAGTCCGTGAAACTCTGAACCTTCACCAATCGTCTCCCCTGTGATCCGATCCTGAAACACAGCCTTTAAGGGCAAAAAAATTACATCACAATTATAAGCCTTGGTTATCTTGCTTACTGACAAAAGATTTGAAGCTAATTCTGGCATAAACATAGCATCAATGGAGTTTTTCTTTGCAAAAAACTGAACATCTCCTTTCCCTGCAACACTAATCTTGCCACCATTAGCTATAGTAACGGGTTTGATATTTGAGTCATTTTTTATGTTAACTATAGCCTCTCTAGAATCGGCCACATTATCTAATGCCCCTGAATCAATAACCCAACTATTATTTTCAGCAAATTGAGAGAAGAAACCAAAGTTACCTGTCTCATGGGTACTCTTGCGAGCAACCAATGTTACTGAATTTTGCCTACTAAGATTCTGCAATAGTTGAGTAAGATTTTCCATTGTTACTGGAGTCTCACCTTGCTCTTCATGAAAGGCTTGAGCAACTTTGTGTTTACCCTCATTGGGTTTTTTATTTAATTTCCAGCACCTCTCACGAGTATGGTTTTCCTTCTTACAATATGTGCAATATAATTTTTTCTTTTCCTTCAACTTACTGTCAGACATGGAACTGTAGCCCTTTTGCTTGGTCAACATAGCTGCTTGGGACTCAAGTAATTCCTCAGGTTACTTGAGGTGTTCATAACTTTTCTCCTACATTCTTCACGCATAACAATGGAGCAAATGACATTAAGTTTAGGGAGATCGGGAGTCATAAGTACCTGGCTCCGGAGTTGTTCATATTCGGGTCCCGGACCAACCAACATTTATAAGATCTTATCATGTTCTCTCCATTTCTGAAGTGTAGACTCCCACTCGTCCCATAGAGCTCTAAGTTGGCCAAGGTATTCACTGAAGGTCTTGTCTCCTTTCTTCAAGCCATTGATTTCTTGAACGAGTTGATATCTTTGAGCAATATTGAATTGCTGGCCGTAGAGTTCATGAGCAGCCTCCCAAACGTCTTTGGCTGTCTCAAGAAAAAGAAACCCTCCAGCAATTTTCTTGTCCATCGAGTTCAAAAGCCACAACATGACCGTATGGTCATTTGACTCTCATTCTTCTAACTTTGGATCTCCAGCAGGTGGTCTTGGCTTGCTTCCGGTGACATGGCCAAGTTTTGACTTTCCACTCAAGAAGAGTTTAGACGATTTAACCCATGTCAAAAAATTGAACCTAGTGAGAGGTTCAGTAGTGATTCTGAGTGCAGGATTCACATTATCATGCATACTAACCTGCTACTTAATGGTTGAGCTATCTTCTTTTTGTGGTAATTCGTCCGCCATGAAAGAAAAAATACCTTGAGTTTCTTCACAACCTGGCTTTGATACCATAAAGAACAGAAAAACTATAATGAAACATCACACGACAAAGATATATGTGGTTCGGCATATACAACCTACATCCATGAGAAAAAGGATCTCATCTTATTAAAGGTACTCACACACCTGCAACAAGACACCCGGAGCATATATATACAGGAGTTCAAAAACAGGTTTCCTTCTCTAAAATGTGATAAAGAAGGCAACCCAACAATCACATCTATGCCAGCCTTATCAGGGTAACTGAATGCCACTAGATAAAGAAAGATCCAAAAACTACCTACCGTGATGGTAGGTCTCCTCGACAAGGCAACTGCAGGTGCATATCCAAATATAGCTATGCTTAACAATATCTAAGTTATGCATTTCACCTCACTAATTACTTTGAATGACAATATTACAAGGTAAGCATGAGCTCGTGAACTCTTTTAATGCAGAAAGATGTCCCTTTTCTTGTAAAAAGGAAAATGCAAGCTCCATCAGATATCCTTGCGTTTGGTGGAATCCTGGACAATGATACGTGAGTAGAGCTGGATATCGGGCCAGGTGGCTCGCGGGTGCACGGCCATGGGCCTTGTTTTTGGATGAAGGCCCCACACGAACCGGCTTAAACCCTGCAGGCTAACAAGGTGGCCCGTGGGCCTTTTTATGTACGATTCAAGCTACATGGTGAAAGTAAATATCCATAAAAAAATGAGAGGAAAATAATTTTTCTTAAGGTTAAAACCTTGCCAAATGTAATTAAAAAAACAGATTCATATTGGATTTCATTTATTTTTTTATTTTTTAAATTTCTATTGAAAAAGTTATCCATTCAAGGAAATAAATGAAGAATAGTGTGAACAGAAGATGACTTGTGGCCCGGCCTGACTTGGTCCAGCCTGGTCTAAATTAGGTCCATGGGCCCAACAGGCTGGCCACAGCTTTGTATCAAGCCTGGGCCCGGCCCTGTTGGTCAATTGGTTGGGCTTGACCAGGCCTGGCCTGTCAACGCTTACATGCCCCCAACCCGAAGACCTCATTGATGTACTGTAATATTTACATACAAGTAAACGTTAAGGATTTAACTTTATTTATGCAATATTATCAAGGATAGAATCCATACTAATTGGATTCCAACCACATAGGGCAGTGAAATTCAGATGCTGGCCCAAGTTTGCTTCTCGGAAAGACCTATTACACCTGGATCTAACCTGCTTACTAGGGCTGTATATGGATTACAAAGGGGTCAGACCCTGCCTCATTTGAATATAGATTCAAATTTTGTGCAGTCATGCAATCTGAATCTGAATAAGATCTGATGATGTAACGTTGACTCCAGATCTGAAATTTAGTTTGACACTGATCCTAAATTTCTGGATGTGTGTGACGTGAAATATCAAGCCCTTCTGTTTCTTTCTTTTTTTTTTCTTTTTGTGACTGAACATGCCTTTAAAATTGAATCACTTGAGAAAGTTGTTCCCTTAAGACTTGATTTGATTTGGGTTCCTTCTCTGTTTAGTAAAGTTTGATCATTCGAATCAAGTTGATGATTTCATATGGGTACGTAATTTTAGTTGGCATCACTATGAAGTGTCCAAGGTGCTTATATGACAATATGAGATTAAGGTTGACATTAAACAAAACATTCTAACATCACATTACATATTTTTGATATGCAGTCTCAGAGATATGGGATCATGTAGGGTGAAAGGTAGGGGTGGAAATCAGGTACCCGGCCAGGCGAGTTTTTGGTCACCTTACCCAATAACTGCTAGACCTGAGGTGCAGATTGCAGACCCAGCCCGATGGTTGTTGAGCCTGGCCCTGCCTGGCTACTAATCAGGCCCCTATCTGAGTCGCCCTGGCCTGGCGTAATAAGAACTTGGTAGCCCAAGATGATCGGAGCCTGGTCCAAAGCTGATAATGATTGGGTCAGTTTATGTCCAGGTTGAGTTTGTGTTGGGCCTGTTGGGTCTTTTTCCCACCCGTCCTTTGCTGGTTTGTGTGTGTGTGTGTGTGTGTGTGTGTGTGTGTGTGTGTGTGTGTGTATATATATATATATATATATATATATATATAGAGAGAGAGAGAGAGAGAGAGAGAGAGAGAGAGAGAGAGAGTATTTTGGGGGGGGGGGGGGTATTTTCTACTGTTTAGTGTATATATAATCAAGTTGGAAAATCATATGTGCAAGTTGTATGCAATCAATTTGACCTTGTAATGTGGTTTGTGGTTTGTTTGCTAGGCATCGCACTTTGGAACACCTTTTGTTGATATAAAAATACAATTCATTAACATCCCTATCTAAGGCACTTATATGACAATGTGAGATCAAGGTTGACATAATATTCTAATATCGCCTGGCATATTTTTTGATATGCAGTCTGAGAGATATGGGATCATGTATGGTGAAAGGTAGGAGCGGAAATCAGGTACCCGGCCCGACAAGCTTTTAGTAACCTGACCCAATATACACTGGGCCCAAGGTGCAGATTGCAGACCCAGCCTGATGTTTGTCGACCCTGGCCCTGCCTGTCTACTAATCAGGCCCTTATCTAAACTTGTCCTGGCCCGGCATAACAAGGACTTTGTAACCCAAGATCCACCGGAGCCTGGTCAAACCTGATAATGATTGGGCTGCCGATTTGGGTTTGTATTGGGCCTGTTGGATCCTTTTTACTCCAGCACATCCCGGGCTGGTGCCCACCAATATATATACATATATGAAAGGCAGTAAGGCTGTGTGTTGCGCATTTAAAAGGCCTTTTAGAGGCGTTTCTTGACTGCTGCTAAAGACCTTTTTCTGCCAGGTCTTTAGTGGCGGTCAAGACCACGGCTAAAAACTGTATCTGCACAAAAAAAATTACACCGTTGCTTATGCGATCAGTGGTGCAAAATCATCCTATTTGTGTCGGACAGTTTAACTGTTCGATACAGGCTTCTCATATATATATATATATATATATATATATATATATATATATATATATAGAGAGAGAGAGAGAGAGAGAGAGAGAGAGAGAGGTTGGGAGGATGTGTATTTTCTACTGTCTATTGTATGCACAATCGTCAGAAAATCATGTGCAACTTGTATCCACTCAATTTGATCTCATAATGTGTTTAATGTGGTTTGTTTCCTAGGCATCGCACTTTGGAACAACTTTTGTCGATATTAAATTATGATTTTTTGACTGATGAAATTCTGGTACATTGTGAACCCTAGATTTTTATAGCCCTTGATAACCAGCTTACATGTTGCAAAAACATGATGCAAAACCTGTTTTTCGACTAAAGAAACTATACAGATGAGTAACAAAAAGGTTAAATCTAAAAAAAGTAGGAAGGAAAAGTGAAAAAAAGTAGTGTTTTCTACTGCATTGCTTGTGCAAAAAAGACTAGCAAATCTATATCTTATTTGGGTGCGTGTGATACTTGGTCCTTGTTTCTTCACACTTTTTTTTTTTTTTTGAAAGGCAAGCTGGGGTTAGGCAGACCCCAACCAGTTATTATTCAACATACCACTGGGGTTTGAACCTGCAACGTCACACCACAAGGAGACGTGCACTGACAGCTCCTACCGACCACTTGGTGCCTCCGTTGGTTGTTTCTTCACACACTTGAAGGCCAAAAAAAAACATGCAGTATGAGTATCATTGGGAATACGGCAACAAGCTATTCCAACCACTCCATAACTTCATTCCTTTTTCCTTTCTGTGTAACATGTTGAAAATGCATGTCCTTAGTGCCCAAAAGTAAGGGGACAGCCCAAAGGTTTGTGCAGGATGGCTGTACCAATGTCATGATAAAGGTTTGGCCAAAATAATTGACCAAAAGAACATGCATTTACATGGAATCACTGGTCACCATTCCCCCATTCTGCGGGCTACATTTCCAATAATTTCAGTATGTTGGTGGAAGAATGGACCCAAAATTTTGGTAATTAAGGACATGTTCCACGTGAATGAGATGAAAGTGAAACACATAGGACAGGTTCATCTAGTGTGTCTGTCACAGCTAGCCTGTAATCGTACACTCTATATGAAATTCCTGTTTGGTGCAGTCCATCTCTTTCAACCTGGTTCTAACAATTTGGCCAAGTTCATGCATGTTTGGGATAGGATAATAAGTATCTTTTACAGATACATACTCCTTTTTACAACTTGTGCCAGCCTGATGTAAGATTCAGGAAGGTATCTGCAATGAGGTGAAATGTGTTGTCACATGGACACGTTATTTGGTGTCCCGTGTCTCTAGGGGACACAGTATGTCATTGACACTTATGATAGTTGTGAATTTTTATCCATTTATATTGTTTATAGGGTTTTTATGTATTTTGTTATTAATAAAGATATTTTTTATAAAATAAATATTTAAAAATCTGTGCCCTTATTTTCATAAAAAACATGTGCCCTCATTTTCTTGAATCCACATTCTCTGCAAACATGTGAAATAGGAGATATGGCATACTTTGGATGCTAACCAAAAGTGTTGGTTTTTAAACCACACAAGGCCAACTCTGTTTTAGCTGGTTTATAGTTTTTGTGAGATGAAATTTAACAATGGAAAATATATGGTGGTTCAGTACCAGACAGTAGAGAATGAAAGGCTCACAATAATTCACGTAAATAAGGGTAGCTTAAAAAATAATATAAAACATCATCTTTTACTCAACTTTAGCACAAAAAAATAATAAAAATAGAACATTCTAAGCATGATCCAAAGGTGAGATTTTGCTTATAGAGTTTAGATCTTTGTAAATTTAGGGTGTACCACCATACAAGCACACGAGATGGATTAGTTTTTTCATCTGTGTAATACTTATTAAAAATCATGACACGTCAGCCATGTGGAATTGGAGAGTAGGGTTGTGAACCCGTTGAGTTTGGTTTGGACCCCGGTTTGACTAGACTCAGACCTGATTTGAATGCTAGTACTGGATCCGAAACCTAAGTCCAATTGAACCTACCATAAGAGAAACCATACCCAGATCCTATAGGGATTACATGAACCAGACCGGGATCATACTAAGTAAAATAATATTTTTATCCTTTTTACGTTGAAAATTTATGGATCCTAGTCGGAACTCAGGTCGGACCCGAGTCTGATATGAAATTTCACAAACCATTCCAGGCTCCATATGTTAATCAGATCCTTGAGTCCAACTAGGATTCTAATAGGACCTTCTTATTTATCACCAAGCCTTGACCCTATAGGATTTGGTATGGGCTGGGTCTGGGTCAAACCTGACACATTGACACCCTAACAGAGAGAAGTATGCAAAAAGGTAAAAGGTGAACATTTCATAAATTTGAAAAGTATTTAAGGGTAAACTTGAAAATTCAAATTCTCCTATTTGTAGGAGTGACGTGGAGAGCTAAGATTTGAACAATTTTTTTAAAAATTGTGGAGGTCATTCCCATGGATGGTAATAGACCAGGGGAAATGGGGGGCCCACCCTGCCTTGCCCCGTTTGGACCGGGAATGGAGGACATGAAACGACGAATGAATTGGGGATGGAGGTTAAAATCAAAACCTGTACAAGGATGGAGGCGGGGATAAACATACTTTTGCCCTCGCCCCACCTCGCCCTACCCCGCCCCATCTTGTCCTCGATCCCTGTTAAAGAAATTATTATTATACCTTTATACATATTATAAAATCATATATATATATATATATATATATATATATAACTCTAACATAAAATACTTTCTCGGATCTCTTATCTCTCCTTCCTCTAACGAGCTGCGCGAGGGACCTTGCCCCGGAGATAGAGGACATGAAACGAGAAATGAACCTGGGATAGAGGTTAAAATCGAAACCCGTGCAGGGGCGAGGGTGGAGGCCTTGTCCCCACCCCGGCCCAGGTCCACTGCCATCCCTAGTTAGCTTAAAAGGGCATATTCTATCTAAAGTATAAACCCCAATATTTTTACAGAGAAAATAACTATGATTTGTATTAAGGTTAGTACACTTGTTACTGTCCAATATCTATAAAGAAAACAGTTTTTTCTAGCGTACTAATCAAAGTACGGATAGCCCAATTGGTGAGTTAGGGCAGTCCTTGCAATAAATTATCAACCTCGTGGTGGGGCCCGTTTTCCATGTGCAGAAAAGCTTTTTCCCTGCATGTGATGGATGGTCCTCTGTCATGGAGTTATATAACATAATTGGGCACCATTATTCATTCGTACTTGGGAAGATTATTAGGGTATCAACGGCGTTGGATACGATCCTATCTTGATCCCATAGTGACAAAAATTATAAACGGCAAAAATATCATTTTTCAAAAACTGGCAGAATTAAATTTTTTTTGGTAAACTTCACATTTTTTTGATAAATTCTTAGTAATAAAAAATATAAAAAATAACTTTTATAAAAAATATTAATAAAATTTATTTTAAAAAAAACACAGTTTTTTCATGATAAATAGCAGTTAAAAATGTAAATATCATATTTAAATTACGGTATTTATGTTTTTTCATAAATCTCATGATATTTTGAAGATCTCACGAGAAATTGCCCTGACTGCCCTCCATCAGATTTTGAGCCCCACAACTGAAACTATTAGCCAAAGATGAAGGGCATTAGGTGCAACGGCACACTTCAAAGTGTGCCATGTGATGGCACCTGATCCTGTCCTTTGGGAGGGACTCCTATCATCTGGTATGAACACAGTTTATACAAGTCACCATGTGATAGGAGGTTGCAAGTTCAAGCCCCACTGGTATACAAGTGGTTGCATAACTGCTTGATAGTATGAATGCCAGGCCCCTAGCCTAACCTGTTTGGGTTGGCTAAATGCTGTTTGTAAAAAGGAGGAGGCCCTAATTCCACCAGCTCTGTTATGGAAGAAAAAAAAAAACTACCTGGATCATACCTGTAAGGTCCAATTAGCATATTGAAAACCAGATTGGGGTTAAAGGAAATCTCTCTCTCTCGTAATGTTGATATCTTTGATTCGGCTCTCTCTCTCTCTCTCTCTCTCTCTCTCTCTCTCTCTCTCTCCTAGAGAAGATAAAAAAAGTCACTCCAGAAACTATAAAGTACGCATGACAGACTGACAGGACGTGAGATGGCTTGCATGATCCAGAGCCGAGTCAACTTGTTAGTCATCATCACCATCACCATCACCACAACCACCACTGTCATCATCATCACAATGCTTACCATTATCTACATGATGAGTGCCACGTCAGCATCATTTATCTAATTATCTTTTGAACCAATCCAAATTGTGCTTCAGTCACGGTCCGAAGGGAAAACCAACATACCCACATAACATGGTTGATTGTAAAGATCATAATCCCAGATTAAATATAATGTGTTGAATAAACTAAATTTGGTAGATGGCTCTCTCTCATAGTCACAAATCTCGTTCTCAGGAAAATATTCAATAAGGAAAAGTCTTGTTATATTTGGAACATTTTGGTTTTTTGAGAAAATTTGATCATAAAAATAAAACATATATATATATATATATATATATATAGAGAGAGAGAGAGAGAGAGAGAGAGAGACTAAAATATGAGAACTACCATGTGAACTGCAATTTTCATAGATTTTTTATTCTTTTCTCTTGAATCTAACCTTCAGGATCTGATCTACGTACTAAGTTTTATGAGCACCAGGTCTTGACTTACCAGATTCTAATGCATAGACAAGATTTTTGAAGGCTTTAAAATCATTGACTCATAATCTTTATAAATATTTAAGTATCTAAAAATCAAAATTTTCATTGAAAGTGCACGATCCAACAACTGATTCTTAGCAAATTCGCCATGCATAACACATCTACATGGTTGGATTTGCTACCAAATTCACCATGCCCAACACATCTACATGGTTGGATTTGCAAAAAAAAAGGTCTTGAAAATGCCCAGTTCACAAGGTAGTTCTCATATTTTCAATTCTCATATTCTAGTGACTATATATAGATAGATAATGGGGATTATGCTGCTCCTTTTTCGTTAGGTCACCATTAGGACCTTTAGAAAAACAAAGTTTTCAGTGTTCTGGATCTGAATTGTTAGATGTATTTATCATTGATTATTTATTAAGAAACAAATTTTATTTTGAATTGATTTGACGTAAAAGAATGTGAATATTTTATCATCAAATTTTAGTGCAATATCAACCATTGATTTTTTTACCTCTTTAAAATACACATATGAGAATAAAGATACTTAATAAAAAACATGTTTTCTATCGAATAAACAATGATAAACACATCTAATGATTCAGATCTAGAATAAAACAGGTAAAACTATGATTTTTTGGAGGGTCCTAACTGTGACGTAGTTACCCTATATATATAATTCTTTCAAAAAAAGATATATAAAATATAGATAGCTATATATATCATGGTTGGGTCAAATGAGATGGCTGGATGGTTAGGTCTGCCTATTTAAGTGTCATTTTCTAGCAAATGGGCAGGGTCAGATTTGTGAAAAACGCCCTGAAAACCCCCGTCCATGGTAGGCGCCTAAGTTTGATGGGAACCTACTCTCTACTCTATACATATACCACAAAAACCATTTTTATCGCATTAATATCATGATAAAATCATGATATTTCCAATGTACCGGCCATATTTGTGGGTGTGCATTCGTTTCATCATCATCCTTTTCTCCATCCTCTAGTCTTACAAGATATAAATTTGCTTGGCCACATCTAATAGATTCAGAGCAAGCAGATTCATTTCTGAGATGGGTTCATTTCATATCATGGTAACGATTTCCTTCACAGAAAATGTTAAAAAAGCCATTATAAATGAGTGTCTAGACATGACATGATATTATGAGGTAGGGCCGACTGATCACTCTAGGCATAGATGGGATCTGATCCTCTTCCGACCACTTGACAGACCCACTGAATGATTTGTCTTGACTATTTAGAAGTAACCGAAATCATTATTGCCAAAAATTTAATTTAATGCAGCTGCAAAGCATGGCAGAAAATGAAGATAAATACCACTTTTCCAGCCTAGCAAACAGCCTTTTTATAACAAGTCTCCTTGCATAATTCCTCAACTTGTGCAACTTGCATAACACACAAAAAGGTAGGTTGATTCTTTTGCCTTTTTCTAGGAATAAGCAAATATAAAACTACGTTACTTCGTTTTCAGTATTTGAACTCACTGATCAACCAATGACAATCATGGAACATAGATCTTCAATAATTCAAAGGCAGTTCAGAGTAAAATAACAGGCCAAACCATCATTTTGTTTATGTGGTTGAAATTCTTGTTCAACGGTATTCATTCACACACACACAAAATCTTGTTCAACGGTAGCAATTTGCAGAAACCAACTATTCAACATGTTGAATGTTCAATATTTCTCAAGTTATCATAAGCACCAAAAAGTTCTATTCATAAATTTCATGAATGAAACTTTTAATGGATTATATATATGGCCTTTAATGATTAATGTGGAAATACGTTACTTTTTTTTTTTATGTCAACTGCACTAGTTTAACTTTTTTGATATTTCATTTCAGAAAGAAACTAAATTGGGCAAGAGACTAGACACAACAGATGATACCATCATGTAAATTTAATAATATTTGGCTACTATAATCGAAAAGATTAAATAAAAAGCAAGACTTGGTTGACGTTGGGGTATAGTAAGAAACATGACTTCTAGCTACAACCACCACTGCCATAACAGGTAGTGCTAGCAGAAATGGTAGAGTTCAAGAACTTTGCCATGTTAGTCCGAAAGGAACTTAGCTGTGCATACATGATGTCGAAAAATACTATTGACACATTCCATAGGTACATAGTATTAGAAAACCGCACGTATTCATCCATCAACCGTTTCATATCCACTGTTTCCCTCATCCATGAACCGTTTTTTTCTTTTATTTATCATCCCCTTTCTGCAGTTACCTTTTGTTGAATCGTTTCCACTTCTCCATCCGTTTTTTCCTGAGCACAAGTATTTATACTTGTTACATGGGTTCTGTAAAAGATATAACAGAAAGAAGACCTTCGTTTTGCCCTGTGGACGTAGGGCAATTGGCCAAACCACGTACCGCTTGTTTCATTGTTTGGCATCTTTCTTTTTTTCCTTGTTCACTGCTTTCTTAACATGGTATCAAAGCCATGTTGAGCCTGTTGAGCCTTTGCTTCCATTTTCACCATGGCAGACGGGTCCACCCCAGTTCACAGTGAGTCAACCAAGGTTCTTGTTGCAGAACAGAATCCAACCCTCAAAATCACTACGATCCCCTTGAATGGCTCCAATTACGTTGGATGGGCAAAGACCGCTACTTTATTTTTGAGTGGAAAATCTAGGCTGGGTTATGTCAATGGTAAGATTCAGCCCCCAAGCAAGGAAGATCCGAAATATGAAGATTGGGAGTCTGGAAACCATCTAGTGATGTCATGGTTACTGAATTCCATGGATCCACACATCGCTGAGAGTTTCCTGTTTTTGGAAACTGCTTGAGAGATCTGGGAAACTCTACAAGAAGTCTATGTCGTAAAGAATTATTTGGCTCGAGTATATCAACTTCAGCGTGAGATTGCGTCTCTCAAATGTGATACAAAGCCTTTCCATGAGTACCTTGGTACGTTTAGAGGCCTATGAGATGAATTAACCGAGTATCGTCCAACTACCCATGATCCTGACATTGCAAGACAACGTGTAGAGGAGGATAAAGTCTTCGGTTTACTTGCCGGTCTTCATGATGATTATGATGCCATCCGAAGCCAGATTCTTATGACCATACCTATACCCTCCTTCAACACAATTTGCTCCATCATCCAGCGAGAACAAGCAAGACGAAAAGTCATGCAGCCCAGTGTTAAGGTAACTGATAATGAACCAGAAAAAATGTCATTTCAAGCTAATTCGATTTCCAGTAATCCCTCAGTGCAGACTGCTATAGCCCACAACAAAAGAGAGAAAGACAACAATACCGAAAAAGCCAGAATGCGATCCAGGTTCAAGTGCAACTATTGCAAGAAACTTGGACATACCCGCGATAGGTGTTGGGAGCTCACGGGAAGACCCGCACGTGATAATATGCAAAGCACAAAGCGTGAGATAGCCCAAACCGTTACTATGGAAGAACTTGCAAAAATTTTCCAACAAATGAGCAAAGCTCACTTAGCCACTACGCAGTTGCCAACCGTTGATAAGGATGCACCTACAGGTAACTATCTTGCTTTTCTCACTGGAAAAGAACACCAGGGATGGATAGTTGACACGGGAGCCACCAATCATATGATGGGAAAACTTGAACATGCTACTAATATCCAATTATCCCTTAATAGACCTGTGTTTATAGCCGATGGCACGTTAGTTCCTGTTCAAGGAATCAGAACTTCACATTTTTTTGGATCATGACAAACCATCCGACGTTTTATATGTGCCAAGTTTTCCTTCAAGTTTAATGTCTGTCAGCAAGATTACTAAAGAGCTAAATTATATTGCTATTTTCTTTTTTAAAGGTGTTATTTTCTAGGACACCCTGACAAAGAAGGAGATTGGTAGAGGATATGAACGTAATGGACTATACATTCTTGACTCACCTGACAGAGGAATGACTGCTTGCCAAGAAAACATGGTTGATTTATGGCACTTTAGACTTGGGCACCCATCTAACCGTGTGGTGCATAGTTTATTTCCTGATTTACCTTTGATGATGCATGCTTGTGATGCTTGTGAGTTTGCTAAATCTACTAGATTGCCTTTTCAATTATCAAAAAATAGAAGTGACATATTTTTTGATTTGGTTCATACCGACGTTTGGGGCCCAACACCCGTTGACTCTTATATGGGTTACAAATACTATATCACGTTTATTGATGATAAGTCTCGGGTGACATGGATCTATTTTTTAAAGGGGAAGGATGAAGTTCCTAAAGTTTTCAAAACCTTCTATCGTATGATCCAAGTACAGTATAGTGGCAAAATTAAAAGGGTGCTCTCAGATAATGGTGGCGAGTTCATCAACCTCACTATGAAAAATTTTATGGATGAGCATGGTATTGTTCCTCAAAATTCTCGTGCTGGGATGCCTCAGCAGAATGGAGTGGCAGAGCGGAAAAATAAGCACCTCCTTAACGTAGCCCAGTCATTGATGTTTCACATGAATGTGCCCCCTATTTATTGGACAGAGGCCATTGCCACGACTTGTTATATGATAAATCGCCTACCCAGCAGCAGTATTCAGGATGAGATTCCCATGAAAATGCTTCTTAACAAGCCTATATCCTTATCTCATACTCGCGTCTTTGGATGTAAGTGTTACGTACACGTTCAAGCAGGACTGAGAAACAAATTTGAAAAGTGGGCCCTTAGGTGCATATTTTTAGGACATTCCAACATCAAAAAGGGCTACAAGTGTCTTGAACTTGAAAGTTCCAAAATATACATATCTAGAGATGTGAAATTCTTTGAAAGAGAAGCCTTCTTTGAACCCGATCGTGGTAAGAGGGAGTGTAGATAAGATTGGATTCAATACAGTCTAACACTACCCAACATTCAGCCAGTTGATAACACCCTCAACTTCCTTAAGTCGCCTAATACCAGTGGTCATCCTGAACTTGATCCCCACAATGTCGACACTCATAGTGCTACTGGCGTCATTCCCAATAGTGAGACCCCTAATACCGATACCTCAGACTCCACTTCACAATCAGACCAAATCGAACCCAGACGAAGTACTCGTGTATCCATACCTTCCACTCGACTCAAGGATTTTTACACCTATAGTGCTTCAACATCCACTCCTTATCCTATTGAAAAATACCTTAACCTTGATCATTTCTCACCAAGCTATGTCGCCACTCTTGCCAAAATATATTCCCTTCGTGAACCCAACTCCTACCAAGAAGCCAAAACCGACACCCGTTGGAGAAACGCCATGATAGAGGAGCTCGAAGCCCTTAAAAAGAATAAGACTTGGGAAGTTGTGCCATTGCCAGAAGAAAAAAAAAACTGTTGGATGTTGTTGGGTCTATAAAATTAAACACCATAGTGATGGGACAGTTGAGAGATATAAAGCCAGACTCGTTGCTAAGAGTTATACCCAAACTGAGGGAATCAATTATAATGAAACTTTTGCCCCAGTTGCCGAGATGAATTTTATACGAATTCTTCTTTCTGTTGCTGCCAACAAAAATTGGCAAATTCATCAACTTGATGTCAAAAACGCCTTCCTACATGGTGAGTTAGAAGAAGAAGTTTTCATGGAGTTGCCTCCTGGCTATAGACGGGAAGAAGGTATGGTCTGTAAATTAAAAAAAGCCATTTATGGTCTCAAACAATCCTCGCATGCTTGGTTCTCCAAGCTTAGCCAAGCTCTCAGAGAAATTGGTTTTAAAAAAAGCACTATCGATAACTCAATCTTTATTGCTCATAAGGATACCAGTACTACCATTTTGCTGGCTTATGTTGATGATATTATTCTCACAGGAGATGATGAATTGTTCATTAGACAGATTAAAGAGTTTCTTCATCGAAGGTTCGAGATAAAGGACTTAGGTAAGCTTCGTTACTTCTTAGGAATTGAAGTTGCACACTCTAAGGAAGGGATATTTATTTGTCAGAGAAAGTACGCTCTTGACCTCCTCAAAGAAACCAATATGCTTGATTCTAAGCCTGCCGACACTCCTATGGATCAAAACCACAAGATTCGAAAAGAAGAAGGGCAACCTCTTAAGGATAAGACGAGTTTTCAAAGACTGATTGGGCGCCTCATCTATCTGACTGTGACCAGACCTGAAATTACTTTCGCCGTCGGTACCATTAGCCAATTCATGCACCAGCCTTACACTGTTCACCTTGAAGCTGCTCATAGAATCTTAAAGTACGTCAAGGGGACTCTTGGAAAGGGTATTATGTTAAAAAGGAATCAATCATTCGTCGTGGTTGGAAATGTTGATGCAGACTGGGCAGGAGATCCGAATGATCAAAGATCCACTTCAGGTTTTTGTATCATGGTTGGCGGCAACCTTGTCATATGGAAAAGTAAAAAACAGCACGTTGTTGCACGATCCAGTGCAGAGGCCGAATATAGAGCAATGGCATTATGTGCCTGTGAACTTATCTGGGTAAAAGCATTGTTAATGGATATGGGATTTGAAGTCAACTCTCCCATGGAGCTGCGATGTGATAATCAAGCAGCCATATATATAGGCGCCAATCCCATTTTTCATGAAAGAACAAAACATATAGAAGTTGATTGCCACTTCATTCGTGAAAATATTCAAAAGAAGGAAATCTGGACTCCTCATGTTCGAAGTGAAGACCAAGTTGCTGACATCTTCACTAAAGCTCTTGCTCGGGAAAAACATTGGTTGAACGTTAGCAAGTTGGGGCAAATAGATATCTGGCGCCCAACTTGAGAGGGAGTATTAGAAAACCGCACGTATTCATCCATCAACCGTTTCATATCCATTGTTTCCCTCATCCATGAACCATTTTTTTCTTTTATTTATTATCCCCTTTCTGCAGTTACCTTTTGTTGAATCGTTTCCACTTCTCCATCCATTTTTTTCTGAGCACAAGTATTTATACTTGTTACATGGGTTCTGTAAAAGATATAACAGAAAGAAGACCTTCGTTTTGCCCTGTGGACGTAGGCCAATTGGCCGAACCACGTACCTCTTGTTTCATTGTTTGGCATCTTTCTTTTTTTCCTTGTTCGCTGCTTTCTTAACACATAGCTGGGCCTAACAGATTTAGTGCATTGTGCCAAAGACGCGCATATAAAGAATATCACAATCTTCCAATTCCATGTATAGTAATATTGATTCTTGAATAATGCCCTCGTGTTTAAAATGAATTATTTGTTAGCGAAAAACATGAAGAACACAAGTTACCGGAACCCATCATGGTCGATCTGATTGAAGCTTGCGTAGACGTGAGTAGTCAGCATTCTCCTTAGCCTATCGACACACTCTCGATGAGCCCAGGCTATCAGGTCCAAAGGTGAGGACCCTTGAACCCAGAAGAGAGAGAGATCACCTTGGTAGTTCACATCAAGTTCGGTATTTGATGTATCGTTTACCCCTATTCCAGCAAGATTTTAATGCTTGGAAATAGAGCTAGTGATTTTTCCAGCATTGTGGATCATAAATGGCACTGGAAATGTTACCATCAGTGACGATGGATGATCTACGCCATACAAACACATGCCCACATAAACACATCAAAGTGATAGAAAAAGGACACATATTTGTGAAGCAGCGTAAATAGAAGATATTATAACTTTCCAGCCAAAGAGATCAATATGTTTCTCAACAATAACATGTTTTATTCCTACTTTACAAGTAGGTCCAACTGCTCCATTTTGACTTCTGTTTATGCATGCCAGATTTTTTGAGAGAAAAATAATCATAATGTATTAAGATTAGAAGAATTGTAACAAGAGGTGGTAAGAGTGGCGAGATATCACCCAAAGATGAAGAATATAGCAAAATAATTTAGAACGAGGCACGCCGCAGGTGAGTCAAGCCTGCTGAATGAGGCGCCTTAGCCACCTCAATTCTGCAAGCGAGGAGGGGTCTAGTCTGGCCATTTTATCTTAATTCTTTGAGGGAGCTCCCATTTTGCCCTGTTTCTGATGCTATCACTGGTTGAGACAACCTCCGTAAATACCCAGCTGTTTCTTTCTAGCCAAACGAGCCTCCAGATAATCAAAATCCAGCATCTCTATATGAACAGCAATTTGGTACGTTTTGAGCTAACTGTACTTGCTATCAAAAGCTCCCTAAGAACAGCAATGTCCGCCCAGCTGAGCCGCACTTCACCCCACGTAAAATTGAACAAATCTTGAATAAATTCACAACTCCAAAAGAGGTGCAGGGCTGCTTCATCTTGCGAAAACCCCTTTTCTTAGGAGCCTGGTCTGTTATCAGTTTATCTAAACGAATGAGCTATGTTGTGAAGGACCCCTGAATAGAAAGATCAGTCCCCCATAGTGCACCCTTAGGAAGCCACTGTACCGAAGGAGGGCCTAACATAGAGTAGCAGGACGCAATGGTGAATTCCCCTTTAGAGTTTATACTTCCAAAACAATGTCTTCTATTTCTCCCTTCAGATGGATTGGTGAGAGACCCTGAATAAGTCTAAGCCATTGATCCAACACAAGTAGGTTAGGATCTCTCCTGAGTTGAATGTCCCAACCATGATTAGAGGACCAGAATGATTGAGCATAGTCTTCTTTCCTCTTTGCTAATCAATACAAAGCCTCAAACTCTTCTTTCAGCACCACATCTTCCCACCATGGCTCCTTCCAAAAATGAATTTAGACACCCTACTCCTAATATTAACCTTAATAGCTGAAATAAAAACGTCCAATACCTTTAACCACCCTTTCCAAATACCTGATCCATTCCATTTGCAATTATTCGACCAATTCCAGGGCCATCCCCTCAAATCATATTTGGCTCGTATGACCTTGCACCATGATCAGTCCTGTTTACAGAGCAGCCAAGGCCACATCACAAGAAAACTTGGGTTCCATCTTCAAATATCCTTTAAGCCTAGCCCACCAGACTCCTTGTTATTGGTTATAGCCTCCCAAGAAACCAGATGCAATTTTTTTAGCTGCCTCCCACCAGTCAGACCATGACAGTCAAAATTGCCCTGTTTGATGAAATTAGCCAGGTAGGCCTGCTTTTCAAAGCTGCCCAAGCTTCTTATGTTCCACGTACCCACCTTTATTGGATCTGGATTTAGCAACAACCTTGGCCCCAATGGTCCTAAATCGACCCGCATCTACCGAACTCCTCTCTCACATTTGTTGCTTTGGCCTTTATGTCTTGCAGGATGCCCCTTCCTAGTTGGGTTGTCTAAATGAATACGTGCAGTGTTCCATCTCCTTCAATCTGCTTTGCATCAAATGGTCAGCCCCATCCACCAGAGGAACTTGAAATTCAGTGGACGTTAAGTTATCAGTCACTTGTGTCTGTGGTGTAGAGGCCCTAGATCGAACCAAATGTCTACAATCTCTTTAACTGTTTTTTTCTCCCCAAGAGTTGGTGCATAACTGTCAAACTCTCTCCACTTGTTATCTGAGCAAATGACCCCCTCAGATACAACATCAAAAAGATTTTCTTCGAGGGACTCGTAGTTGATATTAGTGGTGAATCCGAGGGCCTAAGCTGGATCGATGTTAAGGAATGGGATGCTCCAGAACAGTTCTCTGGGTCCGGATGATGTATCTAGATCCGACCACCTCCTTTATCAATAACAAAGGTAGGGAAAAGACTTCCTTCAGTAGATGGGTGATAGGGCTTCTTAGTTGCCAGGTTGGAGGGGGAGGACACCTCAGCATAAGGAGGATTCTTAGCTGCCACGATGAAGGGTGTGGTCACCTCAGCCAAGGGTATCTTGCGCCCAGATTTAAAGTACCATCTACTAAATTAGACGTTACCAAGGCTGGCTGCCGTTGGACAAATGAAAAGATAGACATTTTTTTTTTTTAGTTTTTTGAAAGAAAAAAGACACCCGTTTCTTTCTTTAGTTTTTTGAAAGAAAAAAGACATACGACGTTTCATTTAGCGTGACAGCATTAGGAAATGGTCTGTAACACCCCGATCTGGGACCTCAGAAGTCCGAGTTCGGTTGGTATTACTTCCCAGAGGGAAGAGTGCAAAGCTTACACAGAAAAAAACATGGCTAAAAAAAACTTTTTATTTTATTTTCATAATCAACTTTCTCTTACAATATTCATCATTCATAACAGAAAAAGAACAATTACAATTTTATTCTCAATGACAAGGAAAGTAAAAATACTAATGCTCTGCTGTAGACTGGAATAGCTGCTCACAAGCGACTGATCTAATGCCTGGAACCTACAGTTGTAATTTAAACAAGAATGGGGGTGAGTCTACAACCCAGTAAGAAATAATTATAAGTAAATAAACAATAATGTACAACTGTAGTGGGCTCTAAGCCCCTAGTCTTATTTTAATTCTCGATACACCACACATGTTTGTATATTTTAATTTCTCCCATTTTCATTCTCAAACTCTCTCTCTCTCTCTCAACTATCACTAGGTTGACTATACCGGTAATAGTCATCTATGGCGTAGCAACCCTGTAGAACACCCCAATTCTACATATTGGCCAGATAATGAACCATACACTCTCAGTGGTCCCCAGACCACCAGGCACTGCAGTGAACCACCACGGGGACCCCACCGGTAGCTAGCCGGGAGGTCAAGCTCTCAATCTCGGCATGGTTCATGCTACATCCTAAACCTGATGGTTATCAACCATCTAGGGTTCTCCAGAGTCCCAAACCAGTGTGAGTGAAATCCTAAGTCATAACTAAGTTCACTTAGTGAAAAATTCTCTCAAATTCAAAGTTCACTCGTTCCCTCACGAGTGGTGCCATGACCAATCACAACAATCTCATTCTTAATCTCAGGTTGATGTTAGGACTCACATCGCTCTCACTTAGCACGCAATGATGTAGTGTCTCTACATCATTAAATCACCGGCGGCCCACTCTCCATGGTGGCTGCACTCTGGCCACGAACCAGGTAGCCCTTGCCACAGGTCCTCACTTCCGGGATTTAAGGGATACTGCATGCTAAATTCTAAATATTCATTCATACTACATGAATGAACTAAATGAGACTCTAATCCAAACTTAAATCTCATCATAATGCATGATATTAATGATCAATTAGACATGCAATTACAATTGCTTTCTATCATGCATGACATATTACAACTAACATGCATTTCACAATAAACATGTATTTAAATGAACTCATAATGTCAAGCATGAAATTTATGCATGTCATGGTCTCACTCAAAGCTATCATGCTAATCACATAACCTCTATAGCACTACGATAACAAACAACATGAAACAAGTTTATTTACCTCTAAAGTTACTTATAATATCCCTTACCTCAAGTGCGAACAACGTACTCTCTCCGAAATCGAGCCTCACGAAGCTCTAACAATAGGATCTGGTCATTAAAGCAATATATTTGAATCAGTTCACAAACCTCTTACCAAATTAACAAAATACCCTCCCGAATCTTACTCAAGAAACCACGGTTTCTGCATTACTATTTTGACTAAAGTTTATAAACCAATGAATTTCTCTCTTCAATACAAATCCAATGCACCAAACCTCACTCGATTCCAACTTCAGAGTGCGAAGATATGTCTATTTTACTGAAATGGATCTCAAGTATCCAAATGGATCTCTTGGTACATTTCGGATTTCGGGCAATCCGAAACTATCTTATGATCCAATTCTGATCTGGATCCAAACCCTGTCTTTTTGGATTCAGATCCATTATATAACTGGATCCAAAACTGTTTGACTGGATCCAGAATAGTCTGATTGGATCTAAATCGGATCCATTCTATTCTGACTGGATCCAGAATAACCTGACTGGATCCAGGACAGATTGATTGGATCTGGGCCTGCTGGACTGGATCCTGGACAGTTTGATTGGATCCAGATCTGCCTGACTGGATCCAGGATCATCTGACTGGGTCCAGATCTGAGACTGATCCAGTCAGATCTGGACCTGGTTAATCTGGATCTGAGACAGGTCCAGATTGAACTGGGTCCAAACTGAAAAACCCAGATCCAGACCCGAATGGTTCGGTTTGGACCTTGGTTCAACCGGATCAGTTCAAACCCGATCCGGTCTGAACCGGTTCTACCTGAACCCACAAATAACCGAATCGGTTTGGCTTGAACCAGTTCGACCCGAACCGGTTCGACTTGAACCGGTTCGACTTGAACCGGTTTGGCTTGAACCGGTTCGACCCGAACCGGTTCGCCCAAATCACGTGACCTGGTTCGGTCTGGGTGCGACCCGGACCGACCTGGTTCGGTCTGGGTCGCAGCCAGGCCGAACCAGACTCTTTTTTTTTTAAACACTCGGTTTGGGAGCGACCCAGACCGGTGGGCTTGGTCTGGGTCGCACCCAGACCAACCAGGTTCAGTCTGCCCGGACCGAACCGGTCCCCTCTTTAAAAAAAACCCGAAAGGGGCAAAGCCCCTTTCGATTACAGGGAGGGGCGGCCACCGGCCGACCCTCCCCTCTGAATCCATGGGGGCATCGGCCGGTGCCGGTCTCCCCCTGCCGACAGGGAGATCGGCCACCGACGTCGGCCGATCCCCTCTCTTCTCTCTCTCTCTCTCTCTCTCTCTTTCCCCCATTCTCTGTTTTTTTTTTCTTAAACTCACCGGCAGCCATGGCTGCCGACTTTCTTTGCTTTTACAGAAAGGAAACAAGGAAGGAGTAGGGGAGGAAGGTGCTCACCTCGCCGCCGCTGCTGCCGTTGCCGTCGCCGGAATCCAGTAAGTCCTCCTCTCTCTCTCGCTCCCCTTCTCTCTCTGTCTCTCCCTCTACCGCTCGATGCAATGCGGTGGAGGGAGGCTACGTGAGGGTTTTTATAACCCTCACGCAGAGTGAGGATAACCCTCACCCCCGCGGATTTTGTGGGGTGAGGTTTATTCTCACCCCCTCCCGTTACAGTTTCTTTTTTTTCTTTTTTTTTTAAATTTTTTGATGTTTATCCCCTCCGGCGACTCTGCCGGAGGGGGTTTTACATGGTCGCTTAATCATTGCCTCAGTTCTTTTCTTAGAATACGAAAAGGACGTTCTAGCATTGGGACTTGGTCCATCCATCCCATCTCTCCAATCAGATGGGAATCATAATGATTTCCATGATGGGATTTTCAGGAAACAAGACATGGCGTGCTGGCCTCCCTTGCCTTGCACTGTCCGGCCACCTGATCGGAGAGCACCGTTTGACGACACCAGAAACTTTCATTTCCTTCAACCGCAGAGCGAATCAAATCTCCATTATTAGAATTTGCCAGCATTTCACCCCAATTCGAGGGGCCTGGGATACGGAATGGAGTCGTTTACACTAGATAACAGACTTCTCCTTGACTTGATGAGGAGAGGAATCAAACTTTGTGTAAGGGTGATGTAAAAACCTGTATTCATCTGACTAGAAGTTTCAAAAGTAGTGACTAAACTTTATGAAGTGAAAGTATGATAGTTCCTTGTTTTAAGAAAATGGGGTTGTGGTAAAAGTTATTAGACGTGAGTTGTGGTCCAATTATTTACTTTTTCTGCTTATAAATAATGCAATGCATTTTGTTTTACAGTGTGAAATGAAAAAGTTGTTTTTTTAGTTTCAAGGCTACCATAGCAGCAAGAGTATCATTACTTTACATTTTTTTTTATGTTTTATGTGACATCAACTATAGTAATTAGTTAATTTTTACTAACATTTGTGGTATCAGAGTAACCAGGTTTCGACTTGACAGGGTGTTGTGTTTGTGAAGAAAAGTGTGCAAGGGAATTCGACAGAAAAAGGTTTTGCATGTAGGTTGAAGCTGGAGTAAGAAATATTTGTAAAAAATCAGTATGGTGACTAACTCAAATATTCTCAATATATCATAGTCTTTTATGCTAATTTTTAATAATGATAATTATGACTTTTGGAGTATTAAGATAAAAACCTTTTTCATCTCACAAGATCTATAGGATTTGGTAGAAAATGGTTATGCTGAAATCAAATCTTGAAAAAAAAAATTGAAATTAAAGAATGTCAAAAAAATGATGCTAAAACCTTGTTAGTATTGCAGCAAGCAGTGGTAACCTGTGATCGTTGCAGTTTTTTTTCTTTTTCTTTTCCTCCTTTGAGGGAAAAAGAAGAGAAAAAGAAACTATTTGCAAGATCTCACTTGACCTTTTGAAAGAAAGATAGATTTTGAAATTACTCGCCTCCGTTTTGAAATTTTGTAGAAAAATGAGAAGACGAGATTCGCTCGTCGGTACGAGGTTTAACCGTTCCTGGCGCCTTTACCAAGGGTAATTGAACCAATGATCGAATTTATGCTTTTGACTTGCCTAAATTTATCTAAGTGATTATTCTAAAATCCTAAATGCACATAGAATCATGCTTGTGTTATGATATATGCTTTTGAAAATATTTCAGAAATTTAGATTTTTCAAGTGATTTTGAAATAGGTTTGAAAATATCCTTTAGGAAATGGTTCAGAAATTGAATTGAATTTAAAAAGATTGAAATTTGAATCCAAAAACTTGGGATTGAAGTGAATTTGAGATTGAAATGAATTTGAGATTGAAATGAATTTGAGATTGAAAAGAAAATTAAAAGTTTGAAATTTTGAAATTTGAAACTGAAATCAAAAGTTGAAATTGCAAGAAGTTGAAATAAACTTATGAGATTTCAGAGTTTAAAATTTGGAATTTTAAATCTGAATTGAAAATGAATATTTGAAATCAAAAATGGATTTGGAAAAGATTGAAATTAGAAGATAAAAGACTGAATTTGGAACTTTGAAGTTGATGAATCAGAGTTTGAAATTGTGACTCTGAATTTAATTTTGAAATTTGATTTAATGTTTGAAATCAGAATTGATTTTTAAAATAAAATAAAATTAATTTTTAATATATTCATGACTATGGCCACAAATATATCTCAAATCAATTTATATTTTAAATTCTGATAGAGAAAGAAAAATAAAATTTATTTTAGAAAAATATGATATTTTTCAAAAGGACCCAAAGTGTAGGTCAAGTTTTATTTCATAAAAGATAAAAATCCTAAGTATTGTTCGTATTTTGACTATGGCTATAAATGTGAATCATTTACTTAGAGTTATTTACCTCTTATTAGAATGATGCACATGTCATTCGTGTTATACCATAGTGCTTTTTGAAAAATAAAATAAAATACCATAAGAAATTACTAGAATTTAAAGTACAACTATATGCTCATATATTCTAATCTAAACAGAAAAGTAGAAATTCTCATTAATATGAAATTATTATAGTCTTAAATTGAAATTGAATATGAAAATTTCTTAATCTAGGAAAAGAAATCAGGGTCTTCCATGTTTCCCTACAAATACAAGATAGCACAAGGCAAAAGAAATGCAAAATACAGAAAGGGATTGAAAATGGTATGTTAAAACTAACATACATATGATTATGCTTATGCTATAATGGAAATCTATGTGCATATGTGAAGATGCAATGCCTATGCATGAATGAGATGCATATGCATTTGCCTAAGTGCAATGCCTATGCTTATGAAGAAATGCATATTGCATTTGCCTAAGTGCAATGCCTATGCATTTGCCTGAGTGCAACGCTTATGCTAATGAAGAAATGCATATGCATTTACCTAAGTGCAATGCTTATGCTTATGAAGAAATGCATATGCATTTGCTTGAGTGCAATGCTTATGTTAATGGAGAAATACATATGCATTTGCCTAAGTGCAATGCTTATGCTTATAAAGAAATGCATATGTATTTGCCTAAGTGCAATGCTTATGCTAATGAAGAAATGCATATACATTTGCCTAAGTGCAATGCTTATGCTTATAAAGAAATGCATATGCATTTGCCTAAGTACAATGCATGTGCTAAGTGAAAATGCATATGCCTAAATGCAGGAAGGTTGATGCACACATGATAGCAAACAGTGAAAGCAAGGTGAAATAAAAAAAACACAAAATGTAATGGATTCAAAAAGCAGTTATGGGATGAAACGTTATTTCAGTAAAAAGGATGTTATGTTGTATCGATGCTGATGAATCAAGCCCAGTTGATGTTATGAATGTAAGTGATGCAGAAAAACAGAGAAAATAATACAAAGATGCAGGAATTTAATATGCTTCAGATACAAATGTATAAGTGAAGAATGAATGGTGATGCATCAAATGATGAGGTACACATTTTGGCTGAGCACAACTCAGGTAGAAATGGATGCAGCTAACAGAAGGTAAAATGATGACACAATGATGCTACAACACAAATATACTTAGGCCAACATGTGTAGCACTTGACAGAAAAAAAAAAAGAGAGTCCCTCGTTGATTACACTGTTGGGCTGATTCTGATTCTGTCATAAATGATTCCACTATTTCAATCAAAATATCAATCACTTCTTCCACACTTAATACTGGAACTAGAGCATGATAATAATGAGTTGATGCTAGTACTGCATGAGGGAAAGGATCTCCTTTTGCTACCTTGATCCGCATTGCCCGTGTCAGATGACTCAATGACTCTGTAGGGACTCTTGCTAAGGTGAGTGTAGCTTCAAATGATTTTCCTGTTTCAATAAAGGAGACTCTTGTCTTATCGATCAACTCTTCTTCTATATATACAGTCTCCATCACCCCTTTATACATAATGGACATACAGGTAGGGATTCCACACTGGTGAAGAGGAGTTAATGATAATGCATTTAACAACTGGAGATTACCATCTCTGATTGAGTCTAATACCCTAGATAATGTGATGCCACCCAATGATGTTGATGATGTCACAATATTCAGTGTGTCTATAAGGAGAAGCTTCAACTTACCTTCTACTAGAGATGTCACATACACTGAGATTCCTTGATAATCTGATGATAGACCTAATGATACATGTGAAAACTTCATCATTGACAACTTCCTAATTAGCCCTAGTGACACAGACCTTGCTAGAGGTGGGATCTCTAACTCCCGCATAGCCGTCTCCTTCCTATTTCTATCCCAAACTGACAAGATTCTTATTATCTCATGTTCAGAGATACCCTTGATGATAGTTAGAGGAACTCCATATCTGTCATCACTCTGCGGTAAAGAATAATCAGATAGCCACTTCTCAAGTGCTTTATGACCTAAGGATAGAAATTTTAAAGTGATGTCACACACTGATGTGTAACCTGCTATAACAGCAGCAACTATCATAAGAGGGAGTGACAAAGTGTATGCTAAGGCTGATGGTACATAAAAGGGGAAAGCATCCGTTGTATTGATTTGAATAGAAAACTCAGACAAGGGACCAGGCACTGCTCTATATTCAGCATTTGATGTGGAAGACAAGAGGGTATCTACATCAAGGTCTCTAAGCACTTCAGATATTATCCTATGAATGATCACTTGCAGATTATCATGGCCTTCCCTAAAATCCGTTCGCATAACAGAGACATTCTTGAATGCTGCCTCTAATGAATTATATGAGATAGTCTGAGCCATGGCAAATGCAGGTATGTATCTAAATGCAAACAACCTATAATTGATATATGATTGTGGCTAAAATAATTACAGATGCAAGATTAGAAGATGCTAATGCTGGTGACTATGCAAAATGGATCAGATGTGCCACAGAATGAATAGATCATAGTAGAAATTGTGATGTTACCGATTAAATCTGTACAACAAGCTTGGACGATGCAATGCTGGATGAATAATTATAATGAGGATTGATGGTGTTTCGATGCAAAAGTAAACGCAGATGAATATACTGATGCTCAATTACAGAAAATTTATGGTAGTATTTCAGTGAATTAGATGTGAATGAAGATGCAAAATGAAAGAGAAAATGCAGTGCACAAATGATGTTGTAGATATGATACTATGAATATTATGCAATGCTATGGAAAGGAGTGAATAATGCCAATGAGATCACCACGATGTGGAGTGAATGATATGCTAAAATACGAAATGCAATATGCAATACAAAGAACAAAATGATGTGGATGAAAACAAGGATGAAATGCTTTGCGGAATTAAGCAATGAAATAAAAAGAAAAATTGCAGAAACAAATACACATAGCAGAGTGCATCAAAATGAAAAGGCATAAATGCAAAAGAATACAATACAGTCAATGAGATGCTGATGAACAGATGATCGATGTTGTGAATCAAGCATTTGTGCGACGTGAATGGAACAGAAGTCAATGCAAATGCCTATGGAAACATGAAATGTGGCAGATCAGCCGAACAACCAAAACTAAATGAGATGACTATGAGAATGATGCAAGGATGGGGGAATACATGCTGCATTGATTGAGTCGTTGTGAATGCCGTGAGGTGAACAAAATGCTACTCTACTACCGATTCAACTGATATGCAAGGTTACATCCACAAATGATGTGTACAGGTGGCATCAAAAGAAGGAATATGCAATACATAAACATGATGCTGATGCAGAATGCAATGGAGTTATTAACCAAAATACGCAAGTAGACAATGAAATAGAGGGTAAAATATGGTGATGATGCAGAGATAGAAGCAAAAATCTGCATGGGCAATGAATGCTTAATCGACATGAAACAGATGATCAATGATATTGAAAGGGGACATGTATTAATGTAGAGGAAATGGATATGCAAACGAGAGGTAGGGAAGAGGAAATGCAACCTACGCAGAAGCCGTTGATCAGGTGAAATGCAATGACAATACCCGATGCTAAATTGTCAAAATGTTAACACACGACAAACGAATATCACAGAATGCTAAAATGCTAAGATGAAGATCAACTCTAAAAAAAAAGAAAACCGCAGCAAACGTAAATGCAATGACGAGAAAATGAGGAATGATGATAGGGATGCAGATATTGAAAAGAAAAGAAACAAGCGACGTACTATTGCAATATGCAGGTTAATGCTGCTATATGTAGATCGATGTTGCAAAGTATGCTCCTGATAAACAGTGAAGAATGAAAGGAAAGAAAGAAAGACAATCAATATTATGCAAAAACCAAAACAAAGAAATGCTAAAGATGAAAATTGCAGAAAAGCAAAGAGAGAGAAGGGTTGATTTTCACTATAGATTGGCAGAGGTTGAGAGGAGAGAGGTGCTTTCTCTGTATGCTACTGTTGCAGGATCGAGTTCCTTCACCAATCAAGAAGAGGAACAAGAGAAAAGGAGAAAGAAGAGGGGAAATCAGAAGGGAAGAGGGGAAATAGAGAGAATAACCTCTTGCAAAGAGGGCTCCTGGCAAAGCTCGATGGTCTCTCCCCTCCCCTTTGATGGTGATTATAAAGGGGAGAACCGTTACAAAACTTTTAAAAACAGTCCCTCAAGTTTTTAGAAATTTTCAAAAAGGGGTTTCAGTTTATAAAAACTTCAAAACCCTAAAGTTGTTTTTCTGAAATTTCACCCCTTTTATTTTCTCGAAAGAAAAACCTAAAATACAAGAGAGGGGATCCAGATGAACAAGATTTTATAAAAATATTTGCCTTGAAATTTGAGGATTTTTGCAAAGGAGAGCTTTTGAAATAGAATTGATTTTAAAAAATGAATTTTAAAAACAGATCTGGATCCGAGGTTGAATCAAGTATAGAAAATGAAATTGAATTTCAGATCTTCAAGAAGTGAATCCGAGAAATGATTAGAAATTGACTCAATTGCTCTTCTGAATGACTTAGAAGGTGGGTCATAAGGGCAAAAAGGGAAGTTTTAAAATTTTGAAAATTTTAAGGTGTTTCTAGATGCCCCTCTTTGCTGCTAAGCCGGTGAAAAGCCGAGCTTAGTAGCAAAGAAAACACACCAAATTTTAAAATAAAATGCCTCAGTCAGAAAATCTGAACTGAGTGTGGAATAATTGATTATGAAAATGATTCTCAAGTTTAGCACCTCATCTGGAATGACTTGGAGAAAGATGAAATCCTCTAGAATGAAATAACTGGATGAAAGAAAACGAAGAAATCGTGATGAGACTTTTGGATAAAGATCCTGAAATTGTGACAAAGGGAGATTTTGATCGAAGGAAGGTCTCATGGCTAAGACAAAATAAGTTTTTTGAAAAGACTCAGGTTCAGCCTGTAAACACCCCAAATTTTCCTTGTTCACTTTCAGACACCCCCCTGCCATAGATGTCAAACTTGTAGGTCAGTGTAGGAGTCTAAACTTAGGTATGTCCCCTTTTAGGTGTAATTTCACCCCATTCTATCAGTAAGATTTCCATTTTACCCCTAGGTCACCTAAAATTCTTGTCAGTCAGAGTCGACCAAGCTCATTTTTAAGCTCAAAACAGTTAAAATGCTAGTCATTTCTAGCTCACCTTAGCTCACGATGAGCAGATCATGTTCATTTCTGACCATTCCTGCCAAAATGGGTTCATTTTCTGAAAAATGAGCTCATTTCTAACCGGAATCCCAGTCAATTGTTCTCAGAAAAGTCAAATCCAGTCGACCCTATTCTCTTGAGTCTAACGTGAGCTCACCAAGAGTTCAAGTAGCGCGATTTCAGTTCGAATCCATTTTCCATAGTCTAGGAGCCCATTTTAAACCATTTCAGCTAAAATTGAGCTAAGTCCAGTCAATTGAACTAGTGTTTGAGCTTCGGTTTTAGTTCATCTCAGTATTATTGATCTTTATTACAGCTCAAACCCAGTACTTGTTCGTAACTCACTTCACTCCAGTGATCATTTCTCACCATTTCATGATATCATTTCTCAATCATTCAGTCTAGGAGTTTAGTTGAACCAGTGTCTTGTCAGTTTATTTGAGTTCTGAAACCCTAAAACTCAATTCATTCCAGTTAAAACCAGTTAAAACCTCAGTTTTCAGTGTCACTCTTGGCCCTATAGGGACAAAAACAATTTCTTGAATCATTTTGTTCATTTTTACCAATTTTAGCAATTTTTAAACTAGTGCAACTATCGATCGAGGTCCAATACCTGAAATCCTTTATCCAGGGTTTGCATTTTACATGACATTCTATGTCATTTCTCATCATTTCTTATCATTTCTTATCATTTCTCATCATTTCATATCATTTCATATCATTTCATATCATTTCATTGCATTTTATCTCATTTTTGAGATCCAACACTCTGGTTTTTCAAAAACATCTAATCCAGATTCGATTTTAAAACCTTTCTTTTGAAAGCAATTTTAAAAATCTTTTTTAAATTGACATTTGCCATTTGGCTAACCCCAGAGCTTCATTTCAAAAGCATTTCTTCAGAAAAACAATTTGGATTCATTCCAAACCCATTTTCAATCTATTTTAAACCTCAAATGAGACCCATCCAGGTGGTGTCACTTCTGAATCAATGATTTCTTTTAAAATTTGCACAGTTTCAATTATTTTAGAATTCTAGCTGAACTAGGACTCAATCATTTTACATTTTTAAGCCTTTTCAATCTTCCATTTATTGATTCTGAGTTAGAAGTGGGTCCATACCTTGTTTACTCCCCTTATTTGGTTTTTTTCTTAGAGTTCCAGTCGAATTAGGACTCTGTCTCAGAGTCCTAATCGAATCAGAACTCTATCCTGATTTCATTTTTTTATTATTTTATTTTTACTTGTTTTCAAAAGTCCTTTTTAAAATCTCATCATTTGCTTCTCAGAAAACCAAAAATTCTCAAAGTTCTAGTCAAATTAGGATACTTCCCAAGAGTCCTAGTCAGATCAGGACTCTGAACCCAACTTCAATTTCTATCTTATTTTCACCTGTTTTCTAAAACCCTCTTATTTGTTTTCTATAAAACCCTAAATTTTAAGAATTTTAGTCGAATTAGGACTCGGTCCCAGAGTCTCAGTTAGATCAGGACTCTGATTCTGATTTCAGTTTTCACCTGCTTTTGCAAAAAACTCTCAAAATCTTCTTGTCTGTTTTCAGAAAAATCAAAACTTTTAGAGTTTTAGTCGAATTAGGACTCTGTCTCAGAGTCCTAATCGGATCAGGACTCTGTTCTAATTTCTGTTTTAACTCCCATTTTCACTTGTGTTTAAAACCTTTTCGCCGGTTTTTCAAAAAAAAACCAATTTTGTAGAGTTGTAGTCAATTTAGGACTCTTTCAAAAGATTCAGTTGAACTAGGACTCTCACCCTAACTTCGTTTTTCAGCTCATTTTATCAAATTCTGAGAAAACCTTTTAAAAATCCTTTATTTATCTTTCAAAAATGCCATATTTTCGTAGTTTCACTCGATTCAGGACTCTGTCCTGAAGTCCTAGTAGGATTAGAATTCTAAATTCTCGTGATTTTAATCTTTTATTTTCGTTGTTATTCATTTTAAAGACCCTGTTTCTTAACCTTTGTTTTAATCTTTTCAAAATCCAATTTTATCAGCTTTCTTCAGGTGGAGCCCACAATACATGGAGTGTCCAAACCCTAAATTCTCCATTTTCATTCAAATTTCTTTCATTTCATATTTTATTCATACAAAAAATGTTAAGAAATCTAGGTGCTTTTTGAAGTTTTTTAAAAAAAAAATTATTTTTAACCCCTTTTATTTTCAGCCTTTTTAAAATAGTTTTCTGGAAAACCAAGTGAGGCCCACTCTGAGTGGTGCCACATTTGAGAGTGTTAGGGTTATCTTAGTAACCTAGCTAGGTTATAAGAGTCAAAATTGATTTTCAAATCTCATTTTCAGTTTTCATTTTAACCTTGGGTTTTAAAGTTTTTAAATTAGAGTTTTAAAAACCAAGTGTGGGCCCACATTAGGTGGCGCCACATTTGATCCCTTTTTTTAGGGTTCAATTAGGTTTTAGGTAGATTAGTTAGAGTTAAGGCTAGGTTAGAAGTTTTCAAAAAAATCGCCCCCCATATGGCTTATCCAAACCCATTTAGGAAGTTTTTTTCTTTCTAAAAATAGTATTTTAAAAATCTATAAAAGGAGACCCCAAAGGGGGTCGACCCCATGCTCTCTCTCTCTCCTTTTCTTGTTTCTTCTCTCTCCTCCAAGCATCCTCCTCCTCCTCCAGCCGAAATCCTCCATTGCAGCAACCCAAGGTGAGTTTTATTTCATGTATTTCTAATATTTTTCATGATTATTTTATGTATTTCATCATTATCGCCCCTTGTATATTGGATTTAAGCATATTTTACATTCAAGATCCATGGAATAAATTCAAGAAAGTGATCTAATACCGTATGAAGGTGTTTTCCATGATTTCAAATCCTTGAAATTGTTTGAATCCTTGTTTTTTAACTTTACGCTAAAGAAAATATGAGATTCAATCTTTCCACGGATCGAATCCCTCTTTTATCGGCTAAATCATATTCTAACCATGTAATCCTTGATATTTTTTTATTTATTCATCATTACCATGTTTATTTTATATATTCAAGCATCACATCATTATTTATTATGTTATTTGCATTTTTTTTATGGTTTTGCATGTTCAAATTTTGGTTTGTTCATGTGTTTTTTAGATAATACATACTTTTGATTCTGGTTATGCGGGAACCATGATATGTTACGTCCAAATTTCCGTCAAAAAAATATATTTTTTTTAGGGTTGGTCTATATGTTTGTCAGTGACCTCACATAAAAAAACAGATTATTTTGGGTTCTGTAACTCTGTCAAAAAAATAGAAAACCGAACCTTTCTTTTTAAACTATGAAATCACTCTAGGGATTCAGGAACAACTTGCCAAGGCGGTATCTCCCTCATCGGAGATTCGATCGATAATCCGTAAGTTGCAGTGTCTTGGTTATTCTGTCTAGTATTTGTGGAAAATTTTTAAGATTTTTATGCATCTGTTTGCTATTTTTTCTCTGTTAGAAAGTAGAATCGGTTTTATAGATCCTGTTATGCGTTGTCTAAACCCTAGATTGACTCGTGTCAATTATATCTCCCTCACCAAAGATTCGATCAATGATCCGTAAAAAAGAAAATATTCTTTTATGTGTCTACTTTCATTTGCTAAAATTTTATAATTTTTGAACATGATTTGTTATATCTCCCTATACCCAAAACTGAATGTGTTTATTTCAACTTATTACATATAAGCCAGAATCAATTGTATATTGTTGGAGCAATATCTCCCTAACCGGAGACGATTTTCTAATCTATAAATACGAAAATCTTTGTTTTTTTGTCTAGTATCTTTATGTAAATTTTTATGCATTTCCATGATGATTTGATACCTGATTTGAGTTTGACACTATGATAGATACGTGCCCATGGGCAAAATCTTATATTTTAGGGTTTTATTCAATTTTCATATTAAAATAATGTCAAAAACATATTTTTCGATTACAGTTTACTTTTAGAATTATTATAACTATCCATGTCATTTTTTATAGATTTTTGAATTCATTTGATGTATTATTTGATTAAATCATGAAAACGGGGTGCCCACAGAGTTCTAATTCGAGTAAAACACTGGTGAAAATCACTATTTTATGATATTTTAATTTTTTTATATAAAGTTTTATGTTTTTAATGTTTGATGATGTTTATAATCCTGCTAGGGTGCTTCACACCTGATTTGGTGTTTATGTGAATCCATTTGAGCCCTAAATCCAAAGTTTTACCAAATTCTTTTTTGAAAACCCTGATTTCAAGGCCATAGTCTTGTTTTCAGGGATATTTTTGTCATTTTTCTCTAAATTCTAAATTTTAAAGTTATTTATTTTTATTATTTCTTTAATTTTATATCATATTTTATTATGTTTATCTCAAAGAAACATGAAAATGGCTTATATATGGATAAATCCAACAATTTTCAGATATTGCTGGATAAATCTCGAAAAGCCGGCATATTTTTACTAACAAGCTTTCTAGTTTTGCAGAGATACTCAAGATTGTATTTTCTTTTATTTTTTTTATTTCAATTCAATTAGTGATGTCAATTAATTGTAAATTTGGAATAAGAATTTACTTTTCTTGTATAGAATAGGATTGCATTGCATATAGTTTGTTTTTTATATATAAATGCCAATGTGTGATGGATGATGATTCATGCATATTCAAACTCACAATGGTCTAAACGAATGGCACATGCACTAGCTTCTAAGGAGTTGATAAACTCGATGGGTTTCGTATTTATGGTCATAGTCAAAATACGAACGAAACTCAGATTTATCATCTTTTAAAAAGCCACAATCGGCCTACACTCTTATACTATCTTCAAAAACCATCGCATATTTTAAGAATTTCTAAATATTTTTCTCCTTTTAGAATCAAATGGGTGATATTCAATCCATATCTGTAGCCATAGTCAGGGATATGAGGAGAATTAGTTCCATTGAAATTCTATACGGCACATGAACTTCCCTTTTCAAAGATTATTTCTCAAAATTTCTTCAGAAAATATTTTCTCAAATGGCATTCATGCATCACTTAGGTTAGATCATATCATGAAAATATTTCACAGGGCCACACGCCCCTTCTTCTGATTTACTTCACAAATTCATCTCAGAGAAATCGATTTTCTCAAAGTTGCTAGATTTTGCTCAGAAATTGATTTTCACAACACATCAAGATTTCTTCATAAATCAATTTTATTTTCTTCAGAAATGATCTCTCAACATGGTTCACAAATTTCAAGATCTCCCCTTTTCCAAATATTTCAAAGTATTTCAAGCATACATCATGTTTTCAAATTTTCATTTTCTGAAATTCATAGCACATGCCTGATTCTTTGTGTATTTAATAATAGAACATCGATTTAGACAAGTTGAGCAAAGCAAAGCACATGATTAATCATTGGTTCAATTATCCCTTGTTATAGTGCCAGAAATTGTTGAACCTCGTACCGACAGGCGAGTCTCATTTTTGGAAATTATCCTGCATTTTAAAACGGAGGTGAGTTATTTTCAAAAACTTTTTCAAATGTCAGTTTGACTTGCAAAAGTAAAATTTTACGATGATAATAGGTTTGATGACCGTGATGGGACCTGTTATCGTCTGATCAGTCATGTGCTTTGCTCTATTCAACTTATCAAAATCATGTTCTACATTGTCAGCTTTATATCTTGTGAACCTAGTAGTCTAGAATCAAACCCAACTGACATGGATTGCATGTAGACTTAGGCATGGTTTGGTAGGACTGATTGACGAGGCATTATTCATGCTCACTTAGACTTAGGTCTCATACAATCCTCCTTAATCTAGGATCTGATTGAAAACAATGTTTGCTTCTTATAAATTTTTTAAAACTCTACTTCTTTAGGTTATTAGAGCCTTCTGTTTTCTTGCATGTTGATCATATTTTAAAAATAACCCCACCTACTTTTACCTGACCACCACATTGCTGGGCTTTTTTTTCAGAGCCATAGTTTAGGACAACGCTTCACAACTGGGCCACCTATTTGGGTTGATCCCCCCTGCCACGTACCTAGGGTTATAGTCCAAAGTATATCGGTAAACGCTCAAGGATGTTGGAAAATATGAGCCTAGAATCAGAGAAATATTTTTATGCCACGTGCATCAGGCCTCGACTTGAGTATATCGGCATAGCATGATAGGACACAAATGATCTAGGCCTTAGAGTTAGGATTAAGGTCCTACAGATATTTCAAAACTTGTGCATTTAGAGTTAGCCTTTTACGGAATGCTATATGAGCATACTTGATTATGCAGGATGTGATTGAATGTTATTTCTCTTTATTTCCTTTGTTTCCTTATATTTTTTCATAATTTTTTTTCTAAAAATTCTGGACAATTTTTCAAAATCCCTTATTTTCTTACGTTCTCTCTCATTTTTCCTATGGATCTTGAATTTCCAGCTTTATTTTGATCCTGCTTGTTATTTCTCTCAAGAAAAATCATGTATTTTTCTCATGGATTTCAATCATGTTTTCAAAAATCTCTTCACCTTATTTTTCTAGTGAATTCCATGATCATGGCAATGGGAAATTATCTGCCCACCTTCCCTTATGGTTTACTATAGTTGTGTACTTCCTTTGTCGAAGTAACAACGCAATTATTGCAATTCCAGCTACGACCCAATCCTAGGTAATGGGATATCCTTTCAAAATTGTCAACCTAATCTCATTAGATTTTCCTCTTATCCTTTTCATTCAAATTATTGTCCTCAATTTTTTTCCATCCTGACCATCCCCTTTGTCCTAAAGAGAGTATCAGCAGTGTTGAATGGTTTAGACCAAATCAGGCAAGAAGACTGCACCATATCAGTGCGTCAGCGATATTAGCAGCGAGCAAGAAAGGATGAGTTCACCAAGTTTGGCCAGAGGACAGGGTCAACAAAATGGTGACGACATCAATCCTGCCATGTATACTTTATTCCAGAAAATGATGGTCAAGATGCAATCAGAGCAAGCTGAGGTTAGCTCAGAAAAGGCGCTATCCAAGAAGAAAACTAAGGGAAAAAACATCAGGAAACACATCAAAATCACCCAGAAGAAGGTTCAGCAGGACAACGAGTCTGAAGGGGCAGATTCAACGAAAGAAGAATCTGGAGAATAACAAGAGTTGTCCATTCAAGAGCCCAAATCTATTAACCAGTCGAAGAAGCAGACCCTAGAGGTCGATGATCCAATCCAGCTTCAGTTGAAGGAAGTGACAAGGATGGTCAAGGACCTACAGGCCCAAGATAAAAGCAAAAAGGTCTATACCAGTGAGGACTTCTACGATGGTCTTGAAGGGGACGATGGTCTTGAAGGGGACGATGGTCTTGAAGGGGACGATAGTCTGGAAGATCTCCCCCGTAAATTTGTCAAATTTGATGGGACTGGTGATCTCAAGGCTCACCTGGCCATGTTCTTTGCAAAATACAATCGATTCAAGGGAGATAATTGGGCTTTGTTTAGATGCTTTCCGTGCAGTCTAGAGGGCACATCAGCCAAGTGGTACTCTGAGCATATCAATCCAATCGAGCTGCGAGAGTTTGATAAGGTGGTCAACATTTTTATTGAATAATTTCTATTCAATATTGAGGCATTGCCCATATTGAATTATCTCTGCAGCCTGAGACAGAAAGATGCTGAAAAGGCCAAAGACTTCATTCACAGATGGAGATCCACTTGCAATCGAACGAGGGATTTGATATCAGAAGAGCATGCATTGTCAGTAATCCTAAACAGTTTCTCTCAACCTCTGAGGCCTGATCTCTACCTCTCTGGTGCGATCCTTTGTCGAATTAATAGAATGACCCGAATTACTCAAAATGGGGATAGAAAATGATGTATATGAGAGCCTCACACTCTCGATGAATAGCTCAGACTCCAAAGGAAAAGTGCGAGCCACTTGCGTAACCAACACCATGAGTCAAAACAATAGCAGCGACATAAAAAGCAAAAAGGATAATGCCCTCAAGCATGATAACAAATCTTTTGGCTCCCCATAGAAATCAAGCACTCGAGAGAAGATAAAGCGCGACAGTTGGGGTTATGACCGTGAATTCACTCCTTTAGATCAGCCACTTGAGGAAGTTCTTGAATACCTGCCCGAAAAAGATATGATCAAACTTCCAAGGGTTGTCGATCCTCCAGTCACCCTAGAGAAATGGAAAGATCATTTTTGCAAGTTCCACCGAGCAATGGAGCATGATACTGAACGCTGCTTTATCCTCAAAAACATCATTCAAGACTGCATCGACAAAAAGCTTCTTGTCGTAGATGAAGAAAAAGATCAACCGACCGTCTTGATCAAGCCTTTCCTTGATCATTCAAAAAAGTGACAATATCAATGTTCTTCCATCTTGCTTTTGTCGTTTTAAATGGATGATGCACTCTCATTTCTTTCCTTGATTTGTCATTCTTTCTTTAATGCATCAATATAATTATCTATTTTTTTCTCAAAACCTAACGCCATCTACTTTTTGCAAAATATCTTCTTGCGAGGAGTGACCTCTTTCAGAGTGCCTCCTGAATCAATCAAGAAGCATATTGCCAATCTGTCGCCTTGTTATCTTCAAAGAGCGTTCATCAATTGTCTATCCTTTCGTCCAACATCTTACTCCCCAGTTACACTGAGGCATTTTTTTGAAAATTTATCTCTACTTCAAAATGAGTATGCAGGCAAGATCAAACAAAATCTTTCATCATTCATTTGCATTTATTTGTATTCATCTATATTTTGCATTTATTTGCATTCATTTGTATTTATTTGCATTCATCTATATTTTGCATTTATTTGCATCCATTTGCATTTGCATTGAATTTTTAACCATTCAGGATAAGGGATAATCCTGAGACTCCCGGCAGTTGTCCAAGTAATCGTGAGGCTGAAGATTGAAAATCTCTCATCACAATCAACAAGCACTTTTCAAAACACCAATCTTTATCAAATTTGACCTTTGGGTCGAGTCTTTTATCAAAACCATTTTCAATGGTCTTGCCAAAATCAACCTTCGGGTTAAGCCTTTTTCTAAATCTGGTTCTTACTGGTCGAACTCTCTAAATTCGATTTTTACTGGTCAATGTTTTCAAACTCAGTCCACACTGGTCTAGTTTTCCTTTGAAGATTTGAGTTCTGACTCAAATTTTCTTTCCTTCAAATTCTAGAATTGGTCTAGAAAATCTGAGTTCTGACTTGAACTTCCCTTTAAATCCAGTTTAGCATTGGTCCTTCCACAAAATCCAATTTTCGAGTTGGTCTTTACAAATCTAGTTTAGCATTGGTCCTTCCAAATCCAGTTTAGCACTGGTCCTTCCAAATCTGGTTTAGCATCGGTCCTTTCATAAAATCCAATTTTTGAGTTGGTTCTTACAAATTCAATTTAGCATTGGTCCTTCTAAATTCGGTCTAGCATCGGTCCATCCATAAAATCCAATTTTCGAGTTGGTCTTTACAAATCCAGTTTAGCACTGGTCCTTCCAAATCCGGTTTAGCATCGATCCTTTCATAAAATCCAGTTTTCGAGTTGGTCCTTACAAATCCAGTTTAGCACTGGTACTTCCAAATCGGGTTTAGCATTGGTCCTTCCATAAAGTCTAATTTTTGAGTTGGTTCTTACAAATCCAGTTTAGCATTGGTCCTTCCAAATTCGGTTTAGCATCGGTCCTTTTATAAAATCCAATTTTTGAGTTGGTCCTTACAAATCCCGTTTATCATCGGTCCTTCTATTAAATTTAGCTTTGTATTGACCCTTTTACAAAATCCAACCTTGCGTTGGTCCTTTTACAAAATCCAGCCTTGCGATGTCCTTTTACAAAATCCAACCTTGCATTGGTCCTTTTACTAAATCCAGCTTTGCATTGGCTCTTTTACAAAATCCAGCCTTGCGTTGGTCCTTTTACAAAATCCAACTTTGCATTGGTCCTTTCACCAAAATCCAGCTTTGTGTTGGTCCTTTTACAAAATCCAGCTCTACGTTGGTCCTTTTACAAAACCCAAACCTCTCGTTGGTTCTTTTATCAAATCCAGTTTTGTGCTGGTCCTCTCACCAAAATTCAATTTTCATATTGGTCGCTCTTTCAAAATTCAACTTTCGAGTTGATTTTTTATTAATACCAAGCATTTTTTAAGGTTCACTATTTAGTCACGGATGTGTCAACTGGATGTCAAGCAATTTCTTTCACTAAGGATTTCAAGAATATTTTTGGCAATTTGTCATAAAAAATAGTTGTTAATCTCCAATATTGCACAAAATTTTACCTCATATTACCTTCAGTATTCCCTCTAAAAGGACAAAGCTTTTGCGAAGAAATAATAAAATTCAAGCTTTTCTGTTGGTCAACCAAAAGGAAAAGAAAAAATCCTCGATATGACCGGCAAAGGAAAAATTCAATGATGTTGAAAAGACATAAGTGAACTGATATTGATCATAACTATGGCGCATCTCTAAAGACTATTCTTCTGGTAATAAGGTAGTGGAAATATCTTGGGCGATATAAAAAAATCACTCAATCTCAACTTCAATATCTCTTCAATCAATCAAGCTACAATTAATTATCCACAAAAAGGATCTCTCAATCATCGTCAAGATGAAGACGAATGGATGAGTTAGACCCCCGGGGCCAAAGAGACTCGAACCACCTCCAAGTTGAAGGAGTATCTGATGTGTCCTTCCCGAGAAAGTTTAAATCATCATCAAGTTGAAGGCTGATGCGATGAACCTCTCGACAATCCCTTAAAGATATTTGATCATTGTTATCATAAAGAGATTTTCAATCCAATGAGATAATTTTATCAATATAATTCTTGGAACTAAAAAAGACTTAAATCATCTCCGAGTTGAAGTATGTGACGTGCCCTTCGAGGGAAAATCAAAACATCACCAAGTTGAAGGCTGATGTGATGAAATTCTTGCCAAATCTCAGAAAAACTCATTCTTTATGTCTCAAAAGAGTGCAAAAAGGTCATCATGGGTAAACCCCGGATATCAAACTGCCAAGAATCCTCTTTATTTATGTGAAATTCTTTATCAATATCCTTTTCATCAATTGCTTTTATGATACTAAGAACAAATTTCTTTCTTTTCATATCAAGGAAATGGATAGCTTCCTTGAAGAAACTCAACAACAATAAGTTTGATTTTGATTCTGGATTCTATGGAGTTAGCCCAGTTGGAGGTAATACTCTAGGTAAAAGAGAGAATAATTTTCAAACAAATACGCTGCATTTCAATTATCTTGATTCAACTATAATTTTTATCTTATTGACAATATTTTTAAGTTATCCCAACATGAAGTGAGAGCTTGATATCTATTTTGATATATTCTGGCATTGTTGTTATCCCTCTTTAGGACTTGATAATGGGAGTTTTCAAGATCCTTCCCTTCTTGTTTTAATATGAGCGCCTGGGCTCTTAGATTCACACACTTTCCTGTGTACCCCACTGTCCCACCATAGACAGTTTCCGTTGAGGATAAGGGTTAAACCTGAATTAATTCTGCAAAAGGTCATCTGTTTTAAAAGCCATTCAGTCTCAGCAAGGAGACGCCCAAGATCAATCCCTTTTCAAGCTTTAGGGAATCTCATTTTCTTCCTTTTGCAAACCCCTCTCAGATTTATTGTGCAAAATCCAAAGGTTCCATCATGGTTTCTTCTTTCGAGGATACCTATTTCACATTCAAGTTAAGGGTTAAACCTGAACCTCATTCTTCCATGAGGTATTTTCTCCTTTTAGGATAAGGGTTAAACCTGAACCATTTTTTGCAAAAAGGCTATTTTTCAAAAGCTATTTAGTCTCAGCAATGAGATGCCCAAGATCACTCCCTTTTCAAAGCTTTTAGGGAACCAGATTTTCATTGACTTCTTTGCAACTCCTCATTTCGATAAGCTATCTTTCGTGTTTTCCTCAATCTTTTCTCTCGAGGATTCCACTCTAACCTCCCATTCAGGTAAGGGTCAAACCTGAGCATGGTCTTCTCAATCTTTTCTCCTGAGGACTCCATTCAAACCTCTTGTTCGGGTAAGGATTAAACCTGAGCCTCCTCCATGAGGTATCTTTTTCCCATTCAGGTCAAGGGTTCAAGCCTAAGCCTCATTCCGATGAGGTAAATTTTTCTTCTTCATTCTCCATCTCATATCTACCATCATCGCCAGAAATAATTCTCTCATACCCAACCACAATTTTTCTAACTGGGGATTTTTATAGTCCAAATTTGGTGTGTTTTTCTTTGCCACTAAGCTCGACTTTCAACCAGCTTAGTAGCAAAGAGGGGCATCTGTAAACACTCCAAATTTTCCTCATTCACTTCCAAACACCCCCTGCCATAGATGCCAAACTTGTAGGTCAGTGTAGGAGTCTAACCCTAGGTCTGTCCCCTTTTAGGTGTTATTTCACCCCATTCTGTCAATAAGATTCTCATTTTACCCCTAGGTCATCTTAGATTCTTGCCAGTTAGAGTCGACCAAGCTTATTTTTAAGCTCAAAACAATTAGAATGTTAGTCATTTCTAACTCACTTGAGCTCACGATGAGCAAATCATGTTCATTTCAAACCATTCCTACCAAAATGGATTTATTTCCTGAGAAATGAGCTCATTTCTAACCTAAATCCCAGTTAATTGTTCTCAGATCAGTCAAATCTAGTTGACCCTATTCTCTTGAGTCTAACCTGAGCTCACCAGGAGTTCAAGTAGCATGGTTCTAGTTTAAATTCATTTCCCACAGTCTAAAAGCCCATTTTAGCTCATTTCAGTTGAAATTAGGCTAAGTCTAGTCAGTTGAGCTAGTGTTTGAGGTTCAGTTTTAGTTCATCTCAGTATTACTGATCTTTATTTCAGCTCAAACCCAATTCTTGTTCGTAACTCACTTCACTCCAATGATCATTTCTCTAAGAAATAATATCATTTATCGATCGTTCAATCTAGGAGTTTAGTTGAGTCAGTGTCTTGTCAGTTCATTTAAGTTCTGAAACCCTAGAATTCAATTCATTTCAGTTAAAACCCCAGTTTTCAGTGTCACTCTTGGCCCTACAGGGACAAAAACTATTTCTTGAATCATTTTGTTCATTTTTATCAATTTTATCACTTTTTAAACTGGTACAATTGTCGATCGGGGTCCAATACTTGAAATCCTTTATCTAGGGTTTGTATTTCACATGACATTCCATGTCATATCACATCATTTCTCATCATTTCATATCATTTCATTGCATTTCATCTCATTTTTGAGATCCAGCACTCTGGTTTTTGTAAAACATCTAATCTAGATTTGATTTTAAAACCTTTCTTTCTAAAGCAATTATAAAAATTTGGGTTTTTAAATTGACATTTGCCATTTGGCTAACCCCCAGAGCTTCATTTCAAAAGCATTTATTCAGAAAAATAATCTAGATTCATTTCAAACCCATTTTCAATCAATTTTAAACCTCAAATGAGACCCATCCAGGTAGTGTCACTTCTAAATCAATGATTTCTTTCAAAATTTGCACAGTTCTAATTATTTCATAATTCTAGCTAAACTAGGACTCTGTCATTTTACATTTTTAAGCCCTTTCAATCTTTTATTTATTGATTCTGAGTTAGAAGCGGGTTCATACCTTGTTTACTCCCCCTATTTGCCATTTTTTTAGAGTTCCAATCGAATTAGGACTCTGCCTCAGAGTCATAATCGAATTAGGATTTTATCCTGATTTTATTTTTTTATTATTTTATTTTTACTTGTTTTCAAAAGTCTTTTTTAAAATCTCGTCATTTGCTTCTCAGAAAACCAAAAATTCTCAGAGTTCTAGTCGAATTAGGACTCTTCCCAAGAGTCCTAGTCAGATCAGGACTATGAACCCGACTTCAATTTCTATCTTATTTTCACCTATTTTCTAAAACTCTCATTTGTTTTCTAGAAAACCCTACATTTTAAGAATTTTAGTCGAATTAGGACTCGGTCCCAGAGTCTCAGTTAGATCAGGACTCTGACTCTGATTTTAGTTTTCTCCTATTTTTGCGAAAAACTCTCAAAATCTTCTTATCTGTTTTCAAAAAAATCAAAACTTTTAGAGTTTTAGTCGAATTAGGACTTTGTCTCAGAGTCCTGATCGGATCAGGACTTTGTTCTAATTTCTATTTTAACTCTCATTTTCACTTGTGTTTAAAACCTTTTCACCTATTTTTCGAAAAAAATAATCTAATTTTATAGAGTTTTAGTCAACTTAGGACTCGATTTCAAGAGTTTCAGCTGACCTAGGACGCTGACCCTAACTTCATTTTTCAGCTCATTTTATCAAATTCTGAGAAAACCTTTTAAAATTCATTTATTTATCTTTTAAAAATGCCAGATTTTCATAGTTTTACTCGAATCAGGACTCTGTCTCGGAGTCCTAGTCGGATTAGGACTCTCAATTTTCATGATTTTAATCTTTTATTTTCGTTGTTATTCATTTTAAAGACCCTGTTTCTTAACCTTTGTTTTAATCTTTTCAAAATCCAATTTTATCAACTTTTTTCAGGTGGGGCCCACAATACATGGAGTGTCCAAACCCTAAATTCTCCATTTTCATTCAAATTTCTTTCATTTCATATTTTATCCATACAAAAATACAAAAAAAATATTAAGAAATCTAGGTGCTTTTTGAAGTTTTTGAAAAAAATTTGTTTTTAACCCCTTTTATTTTCAAGCTTTTTAAAATAGTTTTCTGGAAAACCAAGTGGGGATCACTCTGAGTGGCGCCACATTTGAGAGTGTTAGGGTTAGCTTAGTATCCTATCTAGGTTAGAAGAGTCAAAATTGATTTTAAAATCTCATTTTCACTTTTCATTTTAACCTTGGGTTTAAATTAGAGTTTTAAAAACCAAGTGTGGGCCCATATTAGGTGGCGCCACATTTGATTCTTTTTTTTAGGGATTAATTAGGTATTTGGTAGATTAGTTAGAGTTAGGGCTAGGTTAGGAGTTTTCAAAAAAAAATCCCCCCATATGGCTTATCCAAACCCATTTAGGAAGCTTTTTTTTCTAAAAATAGCATTTTAAAAATCTATAAAAGGGGACCCCAAAGGAGGTCGACCCCCATGCTCTCTCTCTCTCCTTTTCTTGCTGCTTCTCTCTCCTCCAAGCATCCTCCTCCTCCTTCTGCCGAAATCCTCTATTGGAGCAGCCCAAGGTGAGTTTTAATTCATTATTTCTAATATTTTTCATGATTATTTCATATATTTTATCATTATCGCCCCCTTGTGTATTGGATTTAAGCATATTTTACATTCAAGATCCATGGAATAAATTCAAGAAAGTGATCTAATACCGTATGCAGGTGTTTTGCATGATTTCAAATCATTGAAATCGTTTGAATCCTTGCTTTTTATGTTTACGTCAAAGAAAAGATGAGATTCAATCTTTTCACGGATTGAATCCCTCTTTTATCAGCTAAATCAATTTCTAACAGTGTAATCCTTGATATTTTTTTATTTATTCATCATGACCATGTTTATTTTATATATTGACACATCAAATCATGATTTGTTACGTTATTTGCAATTTTTTTATGGTTTTGCATGTTTCAAATTAGGTTTGTTCATGTGTTTTTTAGATAATACATACTTTTGATTCTGGGTATGCGATAACCATGGTATTTTATGTCCAATTTTATGTCAAAAAACTATGGTTTTTTTAGAGTTTGTCCATATGTTTGTCAGTAACCTCACATAAAAAAAACAGATTATTTTGGGTTTTGTAACTTTGTCAAAAAAATAGAAAACCGAACCTTGTTTTTAAACCATGAAATCACTATGGGGATTCCGGAATGACTTGCTGAAGCAGTATCTCTCTCATCGGAGATCCGATCGACAATCCGTAAGTTGTTATTCTGTCTAGAATTTTTTGTAAAAGTTTCAAATTTTTATGCATCTGTTTTCTATTTGAACTTTGTTAGAAAGTAGAATCGGTTTTATAGAGCCTATTATGCATTGTCTAAACCTTAGATTGACTCGTGTCATTTGTATCTCCCTCATCGAAGATCTGATCGATGATCCCTAAAAGGGAAAATGTTCTTTTTTCATCTGCTAAAACTTTATAATTTTTAAACATGATTTACTATATTTCCCTGTACCCAAAACTGAATGTATTTATTTCAACTTGTTACATATAATCTAGAATCAATCGTATATTGTTGGGGCGATATCTCCCTAATCGAAGATGATTTTTCCGATCTGTAAAAAGGAAAATCTCTATTTTTTGTCTAGTATCTTTGTATAAATTTTTATGAATTTCCATGATGATTTGATACCTGATTTGGGTCTGACACTGTGATAGGTAAGTGCCCATAGGCAAAATCACATATTTTAGGGTTTTATTCAATTTTTATAATAAAATAATGTCAAAAACATATTTCTTTGACTGCAGTTTACTTTTAGGATTATTATAACTATCTATGTAGATTTTTATAGATTTTTGAATTCATTTGATGTATTATTTGATTAAATCATGAAAATAGGGTGCCTATGGAGTTTTGATTCGAGTAAAACACTGGTGAAAATCACTATTTTGTGATATTTCAAATTTTTTATATAAAGTTTTATGTTTTTTATGTTTAATCATGTTTATAATCATGCTAGGGTGCTTCACACCCAATTTGGTGTTTATTTGAATCCATTTGAGCCCTAAATCTAAAGTTTTACCAAAATCTTTTCTGAAAACTCTGATTTCAAGGCCATAGTCTTGTTTTCAGGAGTATTTTTGTCATTTTTCTCTAAATTTTAAATTTTAAAGTTATTTATTTTTATTATTTCTTCAGTTTTATATCATATTTTATTATGTTTATCTTAGAAAAATATAGAAAAAGGCATATATCTAGATAAATTTGGCAATTTCTAGATATTGCTAAATAAATCCCAAAAACCCGACATATTTTCACTAACAAGCTTTCTAGTTTTGCAGGATACTCAAGATTATATTTCCTTTTATTTTTTTATTTCAATTCAATTAGTGATGTAAATTAATTATAAATTTAGAATCAGAATTTACTTTTCCTGCTTAGAATAGGATTACATTGCATATAGTTTATTTTTTTATATAAATGTCAATGTGTGATGGATGATGATTCATGCATATTCAAACTCACAATGATCTACACGAATGGCACGTGCACTAGCTTTTAAGGAGTTGATAAACTCAGTGGGTTTTATATTGGTGGCCATAGTCAAAATACGAACGAAACCCAGATTTATCATTTTTTTAAGTCACAATCAGCCTACACTCTTAGGCTATCTTTCAAAATCATCGCATATTTCAAGAATTTCTAAATATTTTTCTCCTTTTATAATCAAATGGGTGATATTCTATCCATATCTGTAGTCATAGTCTGGGATATGAGGCGAATTGGTTCCATTGAAATTCTATAAGGCACATGAACTTCTCTTTTCAAAGGATTTTTCTCAAAATTTCTTCAGAAAATATTTTCTCAAATGGCATTCATGCATCACTTAGGTTAGATCATATCATGAAAATATTTCACAGGGCCACACGCCTCTTCTTCTCATTTACTTAACAAATTCATCTCAGAGAAATCGATTTTCTCAAAGTTTCTAGATTTTCTTCAGAAATCGATTTTCATAACACATCAAGATTTCTTCAGAAAACAATTTTATTTTCTTCAGAAATGATCTCTTAACAATGTTTCATGAATTTCAAGATGTCCTCTTTTTCAAATATTTCAAAGTATTTCAAGCATATATCATGTTTTCAAAATTGTATTTTCTGAAATTCATAGCACATGCGTGATTCTTTGTGCATTTAGTAATAGAACATCGATTTAGACAAGTTAAGCAAAGAAAAGCAAAGCACATGATTGATCCTTGGTTCAATTACCCCTGGTTATGGTGCCAGAAATGGTTGAACCTCATACCGACAGACGAGTCCCATTCTTTGAAATTATCCTGCATTTTAAAATGGAGGTGAGTTATTTTCAAAAACTTTTTCAAAGGTCAGTTTGACTTGCAAAAGTAAAATTTTGCGATGATAACATAGCCCTTAACCTGGATGGGACAACAAATACCTCATGGAATGAAGCTCAGGTTTAACCCTTACCTGAATGGGAAATGAAATACGATGTTACCGGAGCAATCTTGGAAAATGAATAAGGCAACTTTTTTTGAAGAGGTAAACAATGCCAGGTTTTATCAAAATGAATACCAAATATTTATTTCATATTTGGATAGCCAGAAAGTTTTGCCAATAAGATAAAATTGTAGTTGATTCAAATGCTGGAAAATGTGCACGTATGTGCAAAACATATTTCCTCTTTTACCTAGAGTATTTCCTCCAACAAGGTTAACTCCATAGATTTAAGAGTCAAATTCAAATTTTAATGCTATTGATTTTTTTCAATGAAGCTATCCATTTCCTTTGTATGAAAAGAGAAGAGATATTCTCAATTTCGTGAAATCAAGTAAAGAAAATATATTGATAAAAGAATTTTGCATAAGGAAAAGATGATTCTTGGCAATTTTGATATCTGAGATATACTTTTTGCACTTTTTGAGACATAGAATTGACTTTTGTTGGGGTTTGGCAGGAATTTTATCGCATCATCTTTCAACTTGAAGATGTTTTGATTTTTCATAGAAGAACACTTGACACACTCCTTCAACTTAGAGATGATCAGGATCTTCCTTTAGAATTGACAATGGTCTCTTTTGATTAAAATCTCTTGATAATATGAATCAAATATCTTTTAGGACTGATCAAAAGGTTCATCGCATCCGCCTTCAACTTGGCAATGATCCAAACTTTTCCTGGAAGGATCTGTCACACACTCCTTCAACTTGGAGTTGATCTAAATCTTCTTTATCCCGAGGGGTCTAACTCGCGTATCAGTCTTCAACTTGACGATAATTGAGAGAGCCATTTTGCAGATAATCAATTATACATGCTTTATTGGGAATTTTGAATGGATTATTTATTGCTCAGAATATTTTCACTGCGTTCTTGCCAGAAGAATCATCTTTTAAAATATACCATAGCTATAATCAATATCAATTCGCTTCTGACTTTTCAAAATCATTGAAATTTTCTTCGCTCATCATACCAAGGATATTTCTCTTATCCTTTTGGTTGATCAACAGGAAAAATGTTTGAATTTTACTCTTTTTCGCAGCAAGCTTCACCTTTTAGGAAAGAATACGAGAGATAATCTAAGGTGATTCTTTTGTGCAATAAAATATTGAAATCAACAAATGTTTTTAGCAAATTGGCATAATGTTCGAGAATCTTTTATAAAACAATTACTCAACATCGATTTTGATGGGACCGTGGGCTGAAATTTTGGAAGGAATAATGTAAAAATTAGATTTTGGAAATCCCGATCAGTGAAAACTGGATTTTCAAAGACTGACCAGCGAGAGTTGAAACTTTTGATTTAATGACCAACGAAAGCTGAAACCTTTGATTTATTGACCAGCGAAAGCTATGACCTTTGATTTAATGACCAACGAGAGCTGGAACCTTTGATTTAATGACTAGCGAAAGGTGAAACTTTGACTTAATGACCAGTGAAAGCTCGAACCTTTAATTTAATGACCAGTGAAAGCTGAAACCTTTGATTTAATGATCAGCGAAAGTTGGAACCTTTGATTTATTAATCGACGAAAGTTGAAACCTTGATTGAATGACCAGTGAGAACTGAAACCTTTGATTTAATGACCAGCGAAAGCTGGAACCTTTGATTTAATGACCAGCGAAAGCTGGAACCTTTGATTTAATGACCAGCGAAAGTTGAAACCTTTTGATTTATTGACCAGCGAGAGCTGGGACCTTTGATTTAATGACCAGTGAGAGTTGGAACATTTGATTTAATGACCAGCGAAAGCTGAAACCTTTGACTTAATGACCAGCGAAAGCTGGAACCTTCGATTTAATGACTAACGAAAGCTAGAACCTTTGATTTATTGACCAACGAAAGTTGGAACCTTTGATTGAATGACCAGCGAGAGCTAGAACCTTGGATTTAACGACCAGCAAAAGCTGGAACCTTTGATTTAATGACCACCGAAAGCTGGAACCTTTGATTTATTGACCAGCAAAAGCTGAAACCTTTGATTTAATGACTAACGAAAGCTGAAACCTTTGATTTATTGACCAGCAAGAGCTGAGACCTTTGATTTAATGACCAACGAAAGTTAGAACCTTTGATTTAATGACCAGCAAAAGCTGAAACCTTTGGTTTAATGACCAACGAAAGCTGAAACCTTTGGTTTAATGACCAACGAAAGCTAGAACCTTTGATTTATTGACCAACGAGAGCTGAGACCATTGATTTAATGACCAGCGAGAGCTGAAACCTTTGATTTAATGACCAACAAGAGCTGAGACCTTTGATTTAATGACCAGCGAGAGTTGAAACCTTTGATTTAATGACCAGCGAAAGCTGAAACCTTTGGAGAAAGTCAAATTTAAAATTTTTTGAAAGAAAGTCTGAGTCGAAACTCAAAACTTTTAAGAAGCCTGAGTTAAAACTCAAAACTTTTAAGAAAAATAGACCAATTTAAAAATTGGATTTAAAAAAACTAGTTTTTGACAAGATCATAACCCGAAGGTTTGATCACAAAAATTGGTTGATTTAAAGATCTAAAAATGAAAGATTAAACTAGGATCTTAATGAAAGATTGGGTTCAAAAAGAATTCAACTTAGAGATCATGTTTTTTTTAGGAAGAAATTAGTTCAAAAAAGAATTCAACCCAAGAACCGCAAATTTGAAAAAGAAATTGGTCCAAGAAGGGATTCACCCCAAGACCAACAAATTTTGAAGAAAAGAGATCAGTACGAGGACTGACCTCGAGAAATAGGCTTGATCTAAGATTGAAATTTTTTGAGAAATAACCAGTGTGAGGACTGTGTTTTACAAATGATTCAACTTGCCAGCTGAATTTGGAAAATAAAGATTCTTGATGAAAATTATGAACTCAATAGATTATCATAGTTAACTGTATATGACCCGCTTTTAGGATTATCCCCTTATCCTGAATGGGTATTGATGATAGAAGATTTGCCACATGGAAATTTTGAAGTAAGATGAAAAAAAAATAAAAATGCCCCAGTATAACGAAGAAGATTAACAAAAGATCATTGTTATTGAAAAAGACTCTTTAAAGAATACAAAGGATAGAGTGGGTATTTTAGGCATAATTTTTTTTTAAATGTAGAGCGTTGATAGGATCCAACAACTCTACTTCATCTGTGATTATCAGACGATATGAATTGCGGGGTAATGCTTCTTTGACCACATAGGGACCTTCTCAATTGGGTGACCATTTGCCATGCGGGCGATGCTTCAGATGAGCTGTTGATCTGAGTACTAAATCATTAACTCAAAATCTTTTCTCTATGATAGACTTGGCATAATGTTGAGCTATCATTTGATGATAAGCTTGAGCATGCTCTGCTGCCTTGAATCTTTTTTCGTCTAGTAGATCAAGTTGTACCAACCTTTGCTGCTGATACTGATCAAGTAGCAATTCTATAAGTGAAGCAAATTTTAGAGCAGGTTTTTTAATATGGAGAGGTAAAACCACCGCAATTTCATAAACGAGCTCTGAAGGAGTGGCATTGGTCAGAGTTTGAATAGTAGTTCGGTATGCTCAAAGTGAATCATGAATTTTCTTATGCCAATCACGACCTGTTTCCACAGTTCTTTCCAAAATACGAATCAAAATATTGTTGGTAGCCTCTACCTGACCGTTCCCTTGAGGATAATAAGGGGCTAAGAAATGATGGTAAATTTTGAATTTTTAATAGGTCTTCATCCTCTCATTCTTGAAATGACTGTCATTGTCTGAAATAATGTCATGTGGTATGCCAAAACAACAGAGAATATTTTTGTGAATAAAAGAAACCATATGGCTATGATTGTTATGATATACAAACCTATATGGGTTGTGAAGATAGACGAGGGACAATTATATGGATTGAAAAGCCATGATTGTCATGTCATTATGCAACAGTTGATTCCCCTAGCATTCCATGATATGTTAGACAAACCTATATGGAGGGTATTATCCAAGTTGAATAGATTTTTTAAAATATTATGTGCATCAAAAGTTGTAGTAACTGAGGTAAAGAATCTCGAGGATTCTGTCGTCACTACTATTTGTCAGCTAGAGAAGATATTTCTACCATCATTTTTTGATGTTATGGATCATGTGATCATACATTTGCCATATGAACTTAGGGTTGGTGGTCCTATGCAATATCAGTGGATGTACCCATTTGAAAGGTATATTTTTTTTATATATTTTTCTCTTCAATGCTATTGGAAAATTATTGTATTATGATATATATATTGTTGACAGATGCATGTTTGACCTCAAAAAAAAGGTTCGGAATAAAGCAAGAGTAGAGTGTTCTATTTGTGAGGCGTACACTTTAGAAGAGATTTCAAATTTCTCATCTATGTACTTTGAACCTCATATTTCAACATGTTACACTTGTCCACCTCGTAATGATGATGAAGAACAATTTACTGTAGCTGACAAACTGTCGATATTTTAACCACTTGGGCATGCCTTTGGTAGTTGTTGGTCAAGACTCTTGGAAAATCAAGAGCAAGATGCAGCACAAATCTATATCCTTTTTAATTGCTCAGCGATCGACCCCTACATCGAGTAAGTATACTTAATATGTAACATTAAGTTCTATATGTACGTACATGATTCGGTAATATAAATATTTGTTAAGTGCAGACGATTTGATCTAGAGTTGCGAAGAAAACTTTCACATCTCACTGATTCAGAAGTACAAAAAGAACGTGAAAACAAGTTTGTGGCATGGTTGAAAGAGTTCGTAAGGATGATGACATACATTCTTTCCGTGTAAACAACAATAAGTTACTTAATTGGTCGTGATCACAGTCATTGTTTATGCTTGTAGGTCCGTCATGTTGATGTTAATGACCAAGAAATATGTGATTTACAAAATAGTCGACCAAATTTGTGCAATGTTACAACGGGTACATCGTAAATGGTTATCGATTTTATACAAAAGACAACGGTGTAAACAAGTTAACAATGAATAGTGGCATGTGTGTCAAGGGTAGCAGCTACGGTGAAAATGAGCATGACTACTATGGTGTTATAGAAGAAATAATGGAATTGACTTAGGCATAAATAATAGGGTAACTTTATTCAAATGTCATTGGTTTGATCCCACAGCAACAAGAGTCGAAAAAGCCTCAGGCATTATAGAGGTGAATCATAAATCAAGGTTTGGAACATATGAACCATTCATATTAGCCTCACGACGGATCATGGCATTCACTAATCTGTCACAAATTAGCAACGAAAGTAGCGACAGATATTTTCCGTCGCTAATTAGCAACACTACAAGAAAAATGCGTATTACCGACGGATTCTATCCATCATTGTACATGTTTACGATAGATTTTGCTATGGACTAGCGATGGATAGCATCCATCGCATAACCCTAGTCTTTAAATTGCAACAGAATTTAGCTGTTGCCAATTCGTCGCTATGTTGTGACGGCTTAGCAACGAATTATGTATATCGCGAATTCATTGTTAAACAGAGACCGATTTGGTTAAGCGATGGAATTTAATCTGTTGCTACCATTTATCGACGGATGAGTATCTGTCGCTAGTGGTCATCGCTAATTGATGACGGACATTAGCGACGACCTAAATTCTACTGCAAATCGATGACTGCTAAATTGGCGACGGATAATATCTATCACTACTCCATTGCTAATTTGTAATAAAATTTTTAAATTTTTTTTTGAAATATTTTAAAAATTGAGAAACATTTCTCGTACAATTCATATATCCTGCTTATAAAAAATAGTACAAATAAAAAATGCATACAAATTAAACAAAAATGCAAAGTTAAGCAAACTTTAACTACCAAGTACAGTCCTTGCAAAGTTATAATTAGTTACAAGTTTGTCAAACAAATTAAACAAAAAAATATAATCCTCACCAAGATTTTGGGCATCATCCGCTTCATTTTCTCGATTTGCCCCTTCCTCCATGCCTCCATTAGCTCCTCTATGTTGATCATCTCCATCATCCTACAAAAGAGAACCAAAATGTTATTATTTATAAACAAAACATAATGAAAAAATTATATGCAATTCACCTAATCTAATGCAACAAAGTTAATGGCTGAATGACACATAGACTAATAATAAACTGAAGGACATTAACAAAATTATAAGAAAAAATTTATAGCAATTCAATCATGCATACCTAACGGGCACCTGAGCTCATGTTGAATGTAGATGAAGTTCTCTTGTCCCAGTTGGTGCACATAAATAGACCTGACGGACACCTGAGATCAGTATTTTTAGTTCATCAATCAATGGCCTTAAATATACATCATGATTTTGGTCGGGAGACGTCGAACCAGGGATCAATAGACAAAAGAAAAGATTTTGACGCTTCATACACAAGCTTGGAGGAAGGTTGTATGGGGTGAAAAATACCGGCCAACACGAGTATGGGGTTGATCTACCCCCAAATGGATTAAATTCATTTGTACATAAACCTCGCCTAACATTTCTCACTTCCAAAGCGAAGTTCTGATGAGTACGATCAAAGTGTCTCCAAGCTTCTGCGTCAACAGGATGTGTGATCTTGTCTTCATCTTGTCGAACTTTATTTGCATGTCATATCATTTGTTTAGTTGTCCTCAAAGACATATAAAGACGTTGCAATCTAGGGGTGAGAGAGAAGTAGCAGAGTGACTTATACGACACTTCTTTTGACCTTCTGCAATCATTTTCCTTTGTCTTTGGCTTGAACCGAGGATGTCCACATAATGGATATAATCTACTTTTTTCTTGATCTTTAAAATACATGCAGTGATTGGGACAAACATCAACCTTTTGATACCCTATACCTAGAGCATTGACTATAACCTTCGCATAGTAGAGATTTTGTGGCAATTTCTCATCTTTGGGCAACATACTCTTTACAATAGAGCACAGACGGTTAAAACATGATTGACTTAAATTAAACTCGCACTTCAAAGTCAGTAGTTGAAGAACTGTAGACAAGATAGTGTGACTCTCGCAACCATTCCACAGTTGTTCATCAGCATCTCTAAGTAAGTCATAGAATGTTGTAGCAACATCGTTTCTTCCTGCGGCATCAAATATCAGGTCCACATATGGATTATCGTGCACCACATCCACCCTTGCGTCATAATTATTCTAAAATTCTTCACCATGAAGCGTTCAATTTTGATAACCACTAACAAAACCCTTCCTGTATAGGTGATGTCTAACGTCATGAGGTTCTACAAATCGATTGTTCTTACACATCGTGCAGGAGCATCTGATCCGATCGGTGAGATCCACTGTACTGACACTTGTCATTACGAATTCAATAAAACTGTCAACACCATCCATATATTCATGCGACACCTCATTATCAACTATCCTACGATGCATCCATTCATGATTTGCAGTCATTTTGTCCTATAATATTACAGATATTTTCATCGCTAGTTAAAAGAAAATCTTAATAATGCTATGATAAAACAAATATCTAATTTATCTATTAATTATCAAGCGAGGCAGGGGGCGACCCTGTCAACATCACCAAGTTGATGAACATAAATTGACTGATAGAGATACTGAAACAAAAAGATATCTAATTCCTATGCCCAAGAGGGCTTAAAACATTGGAACAATGTTATTAATTTTGTAAACTTACAAAATGGGTCGGTTGTTAAATTAAACATGCTAATAGATTTTTGATATATTTTTTTGAATTTCTGACCCTATAAATGTGTTTAGCATCATCAACACTTAGATAATGCTTTTGGATGAAATAATTGTTATTTAGAGCCTAAAAAATTTATAAAAATTATATGTCGTTGATTTTTGAAACCTTATAAAAATCTATCTATGCATTTAAATCAAATGTTTGAAGAAATGATTTTTAAATAATTGTTTGTGAGCAATTTTTTGTTTAAACTTTTATGTGCAATACACCATCACATCATATTTATACACATCACGAGGATATTTACAAATTTGAAATCAAATTACATAGAACGATACATTCATTTGAACTAAAAATTCATAATAGAATTTCACATGGAAGGCATAATCAAATAGAAAATAACTTCGTGCAAGCATGGATACAGACACATCAAACATTGCAATACATTCAAATCATTCATATTAAAACAATATCAAACATGTACTCGCAGCAAACACACTCCAATATCCTGCTAACTACTACCATGCCTAGAATGGAATCTGTACTCAAAAAATAAGAATACTTCTATTCTCATACATTAAAATCATGCTCAGCATGATCTCCAAATTTCATCAAAGCAGTCATAGATATTAACAACTAAGTGAGTGTGTGAACCGTAAAGTATTGCATCCAATAAATTAAATAACATATGATGTGCTTGCATCACTTACTCACCACGGGTATTTACCCAATTTGCATTATTTTTGTCACTTACTTACCACGGGTGGCAGGGCACAAGTGGGATCCGTTGAGAAATCTACAAGAGTCACTGTGTTAAAATGAAGCCACCCTCTGCCAAAAAAAAATTAGTCAACAAAGCACTTAATCGTGCACCAACAACTTATCTAGAGCTCAAAGCTATAAACTAAATATTGAATAGGATTCACAAGCAAACCAACATACTATATCGGGCCCTTGGTTCTTGCAATTCTTTATCAAAACAACAACCAATCAACCATTCAATGAAGAATAATTTAAATATCATAAAATTTTGATGCTGTGTAAGGATACTTTCATAAAAATGTCGTTTGAACATCATCATAACATTAAACAAGTCCGAACTTAGTAATACAGAAAATTAGTAGCATATTTACTTTTTTACCCATTTAAATTCAAATGTTTTCTTATTTGTGAAAAATTGAAACGCTTCACCCCTGAATTGGTTTTGTGCCAACACGAGTCAATTAATTAACTCGAGTCACAAGTTGACTCGCCGAGTTTTCCAACTATGCTTGCAGGTGTTGTCACCATTGTTTGTTTAGTAGGAAAGGACCTTTCAATGATCTAATTACAACATATGAGCAGGTTTTTATAAAGCTTCAAAAATCAATGGTCCAAAATTTTTATAAACTTCAAGACTTATAACAAAATCATATTTTTCTCATAAAAAATACATAATTCAAGAATCAGTTCCTAGCAAATAAACCATGTTAAACACATATATTGGGGTCTGATTTAAAAAAACAGAACTTGAAACATAAAGAATTAGCACCTTAAGCAACTTGTGATGCTCTAAATATCATTAATCATTAAGATAATAAATACGTAAATGGTAAATAATTAACTTTTAATCCTATTTATTTTCAGGAAATACGTTGGTGGCTCGAAGAAAAGAAAGGTAGATTTGAGCTTTAAGGTGGGATTTAGGACAATGTCTGAAGTCGAAATAATGGACGATGGCTACAGATGGAGGAAATATGGAAAGAAGTCTGCAGATATGGAACTTAGTAGCACCAATGAAAAATCACAAAATAGAGACGAGAAACCAAATCCTACGATAAATTCCCATGTAAGTAAATCATGATCAGGCTTCTTACCTTATGCAAATCATCAATAATTCCACCACCATAACCACCTATCAGCCTCAGACTCAGGAACGAACTTCGCACCTCTCTTCCCAACACAACACCCTAACAGGCACCCAATACAGGAGTCAAAATAAAACCCAACCTTAAAACCAAAAAAAGGGAAAAAATTAAACAGAAAGCGGAGCCATCTTCTGCAACCAATTGATGCCACCATCAGCCTTGCCGGAGCCATCTTTTGCAATCGAGAAGGCGGTGGCTCTGTTTTTACAACATCAAAAGGGGATTTCTTCCCTTTTGCTTCCGTCGGGAGGCCGGTGGTGGTTGACAGCGGTCGCCGTTGCTATCGATCGACTGTCAAGGCCAACTGCCCAAGTTGGTGACTGGCAGCCATGATTGATCGCCGGTGGAGGGAGAAACCCCGACGAAAACAAAAGAAAAAATGTGCTAACCCTTATCTTTGTTGGGGTTTCCATCGTGGGTCATCCTCCGAATAGGGGGGTGACCTTCATCGGGGGTCGCCGATTCACTGGCAGCCTTGCATTTCGATGGAGAGAGGGAGGGGTGGTAGTTGGATAGAGGGAGGGGGCGGTTGACGGAGAGCGGCGCGGGTGAGAGAGAGAGAGAGAGAGAGAGCGGCGCAGGCGAGAGTCAAAAAAAAATGAATTCGTGCCTTAGGGCATTTTATATCGACATTTAGCGACGTATGGGCGACGAATTGTTTTCATCATAAACGTCGTCGCTAACTAGCGTCAAAAAACAATCTGTCGCTAAGTGCACCGGTTTTTGTGACATAAAACTTTGGTCGCAAATCCGTCGCTACTTAGCGACCAATTTGGCGATGAAATGTTTTTCGTCACTAATTTCGTAAATATTTACGTAATTAGCGACAGATGGTTTGCTCTCGCTAATCCATCGAAACATTGCGACGGAAAAAATTCGTCGCAAAGTTTCATCGCTAATTAGCATTTTTCTTATAGTGCGACTAGGAATTTGCGATGAAAGTTATTCGTTGTTAATCCATCACTAGTCTGTCGCTAAACTGTTTAGCGACGGATTAGCAATGGATTACTTCCGTCGCTAATCCGCAGATTTCTTGTAGTGTTGGGATATTCTGGCTGAACCAAGGAATCTTATTATTATAATGGGATATTCCCTATTATACATAGAACTTCAGATTTTCTATTGTTAATGAAGATAAGGGCCTTTGACTTTCCTAAATGAAGGCAGTTCTTGGTAGCTTTCTGTAGTAATGACATGAATGTTTTTTTTATTCAAATTTAAAGAAGTGACTGGCAGTCCCTCATCATGGACACACTGCAGTTCAGAACAACATCAACCCATTAACTTTCCTTCAAATAACAGAAAGTTGGCATAACAGTTTTCAACTGTTATTCATGTATGTGTCATGAGAGAGAGAGAGAGAGAGAGAGAGATGGTACGTATTCCAGGTGCATGCACTCCTTAAAATCAATATTTCCATTAAGATACAACCGTACTGCAATTAGCGTGGAGCGTTTTAATCATTCAATGAGGAAATATGGATAAAACTAGGAGCGCAACCCTCAAAAATATAATTTTTTGAATTAGGAGATTGGAAGAAATTTAATTAAAACAACCTTCTATTAAAAAAAAGGAAAAAACAAATCAAAATCACCTAACAAACAGCTTTATTTTTCTTTTCCTTTTTTTGGAGAAGGAAAATGCATTTATTCATGCACCAAGAACAAATAGTTTTTTTAATTCAATTTTTCTTTTTGAATTCCAGAACAAACAGCTTTATTTTTTCAAATGAGGACCAGACCATCATAAGAAATTCAATGGGATCTCTCAATCGCCTAACACAAAAGTTTGTTCCATCATTTCACATGCCAAACACACCATTCAAAATTTTTAAATACCATGAGACAAATTGGGAATAATTCAATGACTTTGACCAAATCAAAACCTTGGTCAAGGATTTAAGCCTACCACTGTGAAAGCTTTAAGTTGCAATATATGCCTCGATGGTGCAAACTTTTACTTTTTTGTTTATTCTTAAATTAAAAACAAATGGAAGCATTTCCAGCCTAGCAACAGCCACCCAAGGCAGAAATATCTCATGGTCATCATCAAAGCCTATATCAACTTGTGTTCCCACTTGCATAAGCAACACGGTTTCATGCTCCCAGACACACGCATGCACATGTGCATTTGCAGTGATTCTGGAGGCCCTTTCTATAATCCCCTCAAGACCCAGATATTGTTAAACAATAGCCATGCTGTGCTGTAGAATAGGCCAGCATTTCAATGCTTGCAAAAAAATAAAAAAAGACAACAGAATAGGTCAGTATATATATATATATATATATATATATATATATATATATATATATATATATAGCGCAAGTGAAAAAATGGGACTTTAGTAAAATTAACTCAATATCAAATAAAAAAAGCATCATAGAGAAAAGTCAAAGGCCAAGGAGGTAAATTTCTAAGCTAAACTAGGGTTTGATACCTTGACCTAATGAAGTTCGAAGGACAGCCTCTAGTTTACGCAATTTAGATGCACATTAAAAAGGGTACAGGAAAAGAAGAGGCCAAGTCGGTACCTTCTCTTCTTATACTCTAGTTTACTATCATTGTCTTTTATTGTTATTATAGCTTTTGGTTTGCACACCAAATTCACTATTATAACCTTTTTATCTTTACAAAGAATACACACCTAATTTAGAAACAGCGAATCATGAAATTCCAACAAAATGAAATTCCTTAATTTTTAGAACTTAATTTCTTTTAAATTAAAAAGGATGGTCTCTGATGGTTTATCCCATTCCTTTTGAGAATAATATGCTGTACAGTAAGCATATCTTAGTTTATCATTGCAATGTTAATAAAAAAACAATGCATATATTTCATTGCATCACCTAAATGAGCTGTATCCGTGCCAAGCTGGCATTAATTTATGCAGAATGAGTAGTCTTCTAAATGGGAGGATCAGGGCAATGCATATCTCAGTGTTTTCAGACTATTTTTTACTAAGGTTTTTTCATTCTTTATGGCACGAGTCATCGTGCAGCATCGCTTGTAGGAGCATTCTGATCAGCCGTCCATCTTGAGATGGATGGACATGGTTACAAGATTGAAAGAAAAGATTATGGCTAGGGAATGGTGTCCAATTGTCCATCCATCTTGAGATGATGGTCCAGACCAGTGCTGCTTCATACAGCAGTGCTTGATAAAGATTACGACCAGGGAATGGTGTCCATCCATCTTAAGATGATGGATGGTCCATAACAATGCCGCTTCATACAACAGTGCTGCATAAAAAAATGATCCAGTTCATCAGATAACCAAAAGATACCCACTAAGGTGCTATTTATGCATGCGTACCTACAAGATCCACTGGTTGCATTCCAATTGATGTTTATTGTTCACCGTTCAAAAGAAAAAAAACATTATTATTGTTTCCATAACGCAGTTCCTTACAAGCGTTATTTTCTAAGATGGCTGTCAGGATTGTCCATAGCACAGAAAAAGGAATAAAAAGACATGTCCTTTATTTCAACAAGAAACTAGATACATCCTCTTTTAGGGTTTCCATGTCCTGCGAGGAACCTTGAAGATGAAAAAAAGAAGCAAAAGGAAATGATACCATCCCGCTACATTCATGTTCATACAACAAATTTCCAAAATATTCGCCTCTATCACCTCATGAAAATTCAGAGCATATCATACACCCCAATATTCTCTAACATCATCTCATAAAGATTTTCACCATACCATGATAACCCTCTCCCCTCTATCATCTCATGAAGATCATCATATGTATTGCAGTAACATCATGAAGATCATCATATGTAAAACATCACCATCTTTTGTCATCTCACAGAAAAATTCATTATGTACAAACAACAAACCCTTTTAGGGCAAAAACCAAAACCTAATTCTACTGCACACAACAAAAGGAAGGATAGAAAAAGACTTGATCATTGTACAGTTTCATTGAGGAAAGAAAGAATTACCGAATCCCAACACACTGCTTCTTGAAGCACTCACCACTCATCAGATCCAGTTCATTATTCCTTTTTACACCAAGGTTTGGTGTCTTTAGAAGGTTAACCCCGAAGAGCCGGACCACCCGATCTGGTTGGGGTCTAGGCGTGGAAGGCAATAGGAAGCACCCTCTTCTAGTCTGTAGGTGCACTGCAGGCATGACTCCGGAGCTTATGCCGGTCCTCACCTTCCAACCGATGTAGAGTTGCCGGTCGGCTCCTTTCGAACGGGCAAAGCTCACTGTGTCACCGGCCTGAAGACCCTTGTCTTTGACGAACCGGCTCCATCCTTTGGTTAGGACATAGCTCTGGCTGCTGTTCCAGTATGAGTACCGGAACCTCCAGACCTTGCCATTCTCATCTTCAAAATTCAGCAGCACACCTTTGCATGTGTCTGAGCTCGACACCTCCAGGGGGAAGTATTTCTCAGCGTGCTGCTTAGGTATCACCAACCTATTCAATTTGCCAACATCACTTGGTGTGACGGCCTTCTCAAAGAGCAACTCAGTCTCTTCTTCCCTGAGTCTAAGGTCATCCCTTGTCATGCCCATTTTACGTGCAGACAGCACATCAAATGTCATAAATTTCTCTGATCTATCATTAGACAAGATCATGAGCCTATTCTTCTTGCTTTGGCTCAATTCATCATAGTAGGTGTGCTTTCTAAGCATGTCTACTATCTCAGCCTTAGAGTGGGAGCTAAGGAACATGAACTCTATGTCATCCTCAGTAAGGGGTTTAAAGTTGGTGATGGCATCCTTGCCTCTGAACTTCACAGCAGCTATATCATATGCCTTTGCTGCCTCAATCTCCTTGTTGAATGTCCCCAGCCACATGCGCTGGTGTTTCTCATATATCTGAGCCCCCCATCGGCCATTCGGCTGCGGCACAACACCCTTATATTGGGAAGATGGGAGCTTCCTTGTCGATGGCATCGAGTCGGCCTCAGCACTGGGCTCTGGATCGACGATAATGCTTCCGCTTCCCATCCTTTGTAATTCTTCATGGCTTCCTTTCTCTTTTGGCGATGAACCAACATATGGTTCATCGCTGTCGATTACGATACCCACCGGTTCGATCGAATCAATCGAAGTATTGGTGAAATCAGGGGTATCCATGTTGTTATTGGTCGGAAATGGCTGGAAAAAAATAGGAGCAGGTCGATGATGTGCAGAAGAAGAAGGTAATGGGAGTTTATATAAGAGGTGTATGTGAAGGTTGGGGGGATTTATGAGATATTAAGTCTTTTATAAGGTTCTGGTCAACTAGGGAGATAAGTAGGAAGGCTCAGAGGACGACTTGGAGGCAGCTTCTCTTGTATGTGTTTGTACGTGAGTGTGTATGTGTGGGCCCCATTGTTGCAAGTTGATTGAATTCACATGACAGTGGACCTTTGAGATATTGTGGGTGCATCCCCCCTGAGCTATGCTGCTGAATTCCAACTGTGGTTGTTCCTCCCTTTTTCCTTTTCCTTTATTATTTCTTCCCCTCAATATCTTCATGGCTGATATATTATGTTCACTCACCCTTTTTTTTATCCTTTTTCTTTTACTGTTTTTGGCAATATGGGGGGAATCTTGCAAGTATCTGTAGTTCCTAAAAAGGATAGGTTGTTGGTATTTGACCTTGATAAAATGATATAACTATCCTTCAGGCTATGCTGGGACTGAGGTTTGTATAAGCCAATTGAAGGTGTGGCTTAGTTCAACTGGTTCAGATGGACATTACTGTGTTGAGAAGAAGGGGTCTGGTTTCTGAATTATTTAAAGTCCTTTGAAGGGGCACACTGTGTGGTACCCATTAAACATGGGGAGCTCCATCACTTGAATGTTGATAGATTAGGGTTTGTTGATAATCCTTGGCTTCCTCTCCATTATTGGAGATCTTAATTATCAACAAAATTTGGTCCAATTGTTGGTTAGAATTAATTTTTTTAGCCCTTCCCTTTATTGATGCGTTTGGTGTTCATTTTGGCTCACCTGGTGTCAAAATTTTCCAATAAAGCAGGGTTTCTTATCCAAGTTTTGGATGAGTTGGCTGAGACCACAACCAGAAAAGTAGCAGAAAATCTTAAGAAGAGCCTGTTTTGAGTTGGAGACGGCTTGACCCACTTAGTAATGAATTATAAGGAAGAGATTGGTCATGGCTTCAAGTTACCAACTTCTTGAATCTGTTCCTTCGATTCAAAACCATGCCACAATATCACAATCCCATTGCTATATTTTCAAGGCATGCAATATCTCGAAAATATCACAATCCGATTGCTATGTTTTCAAAGGTTGCTGTGTTCCCAAAAAACATGCTAAGTTTATTTTCTGAAAGAAATAAAAGTTCAATTAAAAAGATACTAAAAACTTAGCTAGTACAAAGGGTAAGTCACCACCCTAGAAACATTAGGGAACATGGTGCGAATGGAAACCACACTCGTACGGGTCACTTTGATGGCATATCTGGAGAAGGCCGTGCCAATTCTAATATTGTTCATATGAATAGTAATTGAGCAAATCACTTGCATTTAGTACATGCCAAAATATCACCTATTTTTAAAATATCATGTTTTTATCCTGATCACAGCATGATAAAACTGCTTCTTTTAATATTGTTAAATGTTTCATATTTTCTTGAGAATTTCTTATATATTTTTATAAACTTCCATACTTTCCCTAAATTTTTTTTTAAAACCACAATTGGTCGCACATTTTCCCAAGAACGAGATTTGTGTCATTGATTCAAAATAAAAGGATAAACAACCACTAAGCCTTTGTCTATGCGCTATCCTTCAATTTGGATTGACATAGTCTAAATCCTATTTCTACAATATGTATAGCACCATTGAAATGAAGACATTGCATGCAAGGGCTCCCCTCATTTGGTAGGGGCCACTTGTGAACATCTAGAAGCTGAAGAGATGTCACAAGTTCGAAACCCATGGGTGTGTGTCCCTAATTACCATGAGGCTGAAGCTGGAAATACCCCATGGTAGGCAAGGGGGACAGGATTTTTACACCAATGTGTGCTTCGCCAGTTATCAGAAAAAAAAAAGAGATTGAAGATATAATTGAGGACCATCCAAGTCTATGCTAAACTATGATGTTGGTCAATCTTAATATGGTGTGGGATATGTAGGTCAATCTTTTCATAGGTAATTATTTACAAGGCCTTTCTTCCACGCTTAACTTTCGACAAAAATCTCTCAAACCACACACAGATTTTTCAGGCTATTTCTGTCATTTTAAAGAAGCTGCAAACCCTAGCTCCTGAGAAATTATTTCTTTATATATTCATGGTAATTGTTTTTTTCCTGTTAGAGGAAAGGACGTGGATAGACACGGATAATCTCATCCGATGGGAGGCGTACGGAACTGACGTGGCAGTTTCCCATTGGATGCAGCCGTATATTTGGCCTACAGTGTTAGTCAAGTTGCACCTATGGTCCATTGCCTAACAAATTATTTGGGAAACCTAATCATCGCCTGGTGGGTGGTGGGGAGGACTGCTTCTTGGCACGTGCGTTAGGGCTTTCCCACTAGAGCCTATTTGACTATCTCCATATGTGGTTTAGTGTTTTTAGTCGTCAATGGCGTGCTAGTTAGTATTGTTGGCACGTGTGAACAGTTTATCACAATCTCTCCTCTCTTTCACTTACATAGATAATATATATATGAGAAATGAAAACCTACAAAGTGAGCATGATGCTAAATGCAACAAGCTAATGAATTTTTGATATTTTTTTTGAAGTTCTGATCCCAAAGATGTGTTTAACATGATCGATTTGTTAGAAATCGATATTTGGATCATGCATTTTGGATGAAAAAGGTATTTGAAGCATAAAAAATTTATTAAAATTGTAGGCCGTTGATTTTTTAAACCTTATAAAAACCTATACATGCATTGAAATCAAATGTTGCACGAAGTGATTCCTATAAAAACAATCATATATATAGATCACATTTTTATGGTCAAAAATTTAAAAAAATGACAAAAATCCAATAGCATGTTTCATTTAGCACTATACCCATTTTGTAGGTTATATATATATATATATATATATATATATATATATATATATATATATAGAGAGAGAGAGAGAGAGAGAGTAATGTGCTGGTTCTGCTCACTTTCTTGTTCTGCCCCTTCAAAATCATAGCTTTTTGGTATTTTTTCTCACATCTTACACCATAATGTGATCTATAGGTTTTGTTTAGTGGGAACCGACTTTTGGATATACAGGTTTTTTCGATAATCCAAAATCAATGGCTATAAAGGAATCAATTTTTTCTGGCTCATTAAAATACATTTTTTCATTGAAAAAATATGATCCAAGAGTCAATTCCCACTAAATCAAGCATGCTAAAAACATCTAACAGTTCAGATGCATTATAAAATACTTAGAACTATGAGGCAGACTGGGGCAGAATGAGAAAAGTGGGCCTAATATGTTCAGTTATATATATAAAATCAACAAAAGTAGTTTTGAATACCGCGTTCCCAGCTGCATGTTTTGATTGGTCAAAAGAATAATAAAAAAATATATCAATGTGGGAACAATACTATTAATATTATTATTTTATGAAGTTGGAAAGGGATAACAACAAAAGAACACATTTTCTGTTCATTCTTTTCTTATGTTTATTATATTCCATGAAACTAGGGAAGATGAGAAGTTTATTGTTATGTATAAATGACCTAACTTACTTTCGTTTCCACAGGAATACTCATGAGCCCAAGTAGGCCCCATGGACCAGGCCTAATTTTCTAAGCCGCCCCACGAACCACGGCCTTCCGCTGGTGCCGTTGTGCATAATTAACAAAAGATGATTCTTCATAACCCCCACTAGGGGTGGCAATTTCTGACACGACCCGCCAACCCGCCTCTTAGGCGGGTTCGGGTTGGGCTTAAGCCAACCCGTTTAATAAATGGGTCGACCCGCGTAACCCGTTTATTAAACAGGTCGGGTTCGGGTTGGGGTTATGCCAACCCGCCAACCCGGCTGACCCGTTTAATAAACGGGTTAGGCGGGTGGGTCAACCCGCCAACCCGTCTGCCCGACCCGTCAACCCGCCAACCTGACCCGTCAACCCGACCCGCCAACCTGCCTACCTGCCAACCCGATCCGTCAACCGCCAACCCGACCCGCTAATCTGACCCGCGAACCTGAAAACCCGTTTACCCGACCCAACCCATTTATTAAATGGGTTGGCGGGTCGTGTCGGGTTACCCGTTTATTAAACGGGTCGGGTTCGTGTTTGCCACAGCTGACCCATTTAATAAAAGGGTCGGGTTCGGGTTGAGGTATGCTGACACGCCAACCCGCCAACCCGACCCGATTGCCACCCCTAACCCCCACATACACACACGAAACCAATGTGATATTTATAGATAATATGGCACATAAATGACATAGTAGGTAGATAGATGCCTCTCGATTCAATGTTATTGTCACGTTTGTGGGCACTTTCAGAGATTTTGGATCATAAGAGAATCTTTCTCTCTGAGAAAGGGACTCACTTTGCCCACCTGGGCTCGACTCTGTGACTCCCTTTCTCAGGAAGTTGCGGATTCTTTTTCTTTCTTTCTTTTTGTTTTTCTGAAAGAAACAGAATCTTCTTCTATTTTTGAGCCATTTTCTCGTATAATCCTAGGAGAAGAGAAATGTGTAGCTTCCAGGCTTTTTATCTCCCAGGCTGTCTCAGACTCTTTTAAAAAACATACTTACATGAGTGTTTTGCTTAATCCAAACCTGTAGATTCATGTCTCATTGCTTATTTACTAAAAAAAACATGCTTTAGATCAAATTAATTTAACAAGAATTTTTTATTTTTTGTTAATCAAGTTTTTGGTGTAATATGTACCTTTGATTTTTTGATGAGCTAAAATCACATCCAAACATGAGAAATGTTTAAACTAATTCATGTTTAGCATGGAGATCGCATCTATATATTTAGTTTAAACAAAGACAAATGCAAGTATGTTGTTTAAATGGGTCTAAAACAGTCTGGGAGATAAATTGACTGGAACCTACACATCAGTCCATAGGAGAAACACCTTATCTTGTTTGCAATCATGTGAGAAAATAGTTCTGAGATTCATTCTCACAAAACTTGAGATAATGATTCCCACAGTAATATAAGCAAACATGCTCAAGCTTGATGTGGACCAAATCCACTTGATGCTTTGTGAGTCGATACAAGTCCATGATAGGCTCTTAATTTTCTTGTTTTATTGTGACTTTTTTGAGACAAAGGCAAGGAATAGAACAAACTGCTGAACAGAAGGTCACAGTGCTAAAAAATTAGGCTTTGATTCGTTCATGGACTTGGCCAGTGCCACAGTTAGAATGACCTCAGAAATGTCAATGCCATTCGGTTGAATTTATTGAACCAGACAGATCTATTGAGCTCTTTTACACCTTCAATGGGGCCTTATAATTAAATTTGTTCATTGACTTCCTATGCCTTCAATTGATACACATCCCTTGTGCAGTGGGTTAATTTGTTTTTTTATCACATAGAAAGTCAATGAACAAATTTATGAGGCCCTATTGAACCGGACCCAGTGGGATTAACTCTGTCTAGACAAGATGCTATTTGGAGGTTGACAAGTCAGACCCAGTTTCTTCCCATTGTCTACTTATGTCAAAGTCAATAACTATAGTTGATTTGGAGTAGATCTCTATTAATTAACCAATTTTAGTTGCAATACTAGTTATGTATTGACACTACTAAAAATTTACTCAATGTCTAAGCATTCCAACTTTTTTTTAGATAGCCTAAGCATTTCAAGTTGCAGCATGTTAATTTCTCTTCTCTTTTACCCTCTGAAAAGAGCAGATGTTCCATCACATTAGGAGAATTCAGTTTTTTCACTGTACAAGAAACCCTCTAGCATCAGTATAATGGGTATCTTAAGCTGCATCCTTTCAAAGATAGATGGTCCTTATTTGCATATGAAGGTATCCAAGGGATGATTCCATTGGTGGATGCCAAGGAGTACTTTTCCTGAATTAGGTTGATGTCTGTAGCTGGATGGTGTCTTCCCAAATAGGATAAAAAAGTGGTGGGATATATGGGATAATGTAGTTTGTGGAGTAGAAGGTTGGTAGCAAGAAAAAAAGAAGTGAGGCTCTAAAATGTTGTTGATAAAACAAAACATAATAAGCATCAAAGTATCACTAAATGGCTGCAGTATAGTTTGTGGGTATATATATATATATATATATATATATATATATATATATATATATATATATATATATATATATATATATATATATATATATATATATATATATATACTGGGGAATAATTGGAGACCTCCATATAAGGCATTATTATTGCTTGGATAAGTGCTTTTAATTTGCATTATTTGGTCAGAGAATATGAAGGAGAAGTTCAAAAGAATAAGCTGAATTGCTTGATATATGATCAAATTTCAAGGAGATGATTTATGTGCTGAAATCATTAGAAGAGATTCTCACAAGCTACTTCATGGCTTGACTGGGACAATGAGAGAGAGAGAGAGGTTTTAATGAGTCCTCCAGTTTCACGACAAAGATGGATTATATACAATGTAAGAATGGTTAATTGTATGTAGATATGAGCCCCACATATCTCACACCACCATAAACTAAGTTCTACTACTGTAATTGATGCATCTCTCTCTCTCTCTCATGAAGGAAAGTGGTATGATGCCAAACCTACTAATGTTGTTATCCATTACATTAGCAATATCCTGGTAACAAACCACCCTTGACATCAATAATAACGAACATTTCGAACTAGTTTCATTATTATAAGCTTGCAGATTGGACTAAATGCATGCCATCTTCATCCATTTCGTCATCAGCCTCATCCAGCTTAGTGGATGGTCCTCACTCTAGAAATTTTATTTATTTATTTTGAAAAGCAAGCTGGGATTAGGCTGACCCCTACCAGAACAACAGTCGACCAATGTGGCAGAGGGTTTCGATCCTGGACCTTCAGCTTGACACAGGACCCCGCTTACCACATGGGATACCACCTCTGTTGTATCCCACTCTAGAATTGATAACGAATGCCTACGGAGGCTAAGTCGGCAGGTTTCCTTTTTTTTCTTTTATCTGTATTTGCCAGCTAGCTATCAGACTCTGCAAGCATATATGGAATCCAAGAAACAGGATTACTTTAATTATTGTAATTCAAAATCAGGACAACTTTGCTTATTATTAAGATGGGCGTACGTACAAAGGAATTTTAGGTAAAGTTGCAGGCCAATTATTTTCAATCATCCAACTTGGGTCTTAGGTTATGAACCTCTCTCTCTCTCTCTCTCTCTCTCTCTCTCTCTCTCTTATATATATATATATATATATATATATATATAGGTTAACTAAAATATGTTTACCAACTAAATATGTTTACTGGTACGAATCAAGACTTTTATAAGTCTTTTTTACTTCTTTTTTTTAATTTTACTCTAGACACTTGATTTTATAGAAAATCAATTCTTTAAATTTTTAATGGTTGAAAATCAGATGTATAAGGATCTTTTTAAGGGTTGAAAATCAGTTCTTTAAATTTTTTATAATATTTAAGCATAAAAAATTGCATTTCTTGATCCGATTACGATGATTCAATAGTCGATTCCTAGAAGATGGACCACACCAAATGCATATGTAAGGTTAGATTTAAAAAAAAAAAACTATGAAAATCCTGATTCATATGATCCAACATATTTGGTTGGTAAACATATTCTAGTTTCTCTATACATGGGTAACTAAAATATGTTTAGTAACCAAATATGTTTACTTGTATGAACCAAAATTTTCATAGATTTTTTTACTTTTTTTCAAAAAGTTCACCGAATGTGATTTAAATATTTGGTTTTATAAAAATAGACTCTTGAATCATCCAATTGCGATTTATAAAAAGTTCACTGAATCATCCAATTGCGGTTAAAATCAATCGCTTAGAATTTTCATAAATATTCAAGCATGAAAAATCACATTTCTTGATCGGATTATATATATATATATATATATATATATACATATTAATGATTGTGGTTGTTATATTTAATCAACTTGGGATATGTGACAGTGAGGCCCACGCTAGTATGTTCTTCTCTCTCTTATAGCATGTAACCTGATGGTCTGTTATATATATATATTATGACCACGGACTCTTGCCTAAGTGAGGATATGCGAGAGCGGGGCCAACACTTCCATCAATGAGATGTAGGGTGGTGATGGCATATGACAATAATTCGAAGATATACAATCTCTCTCTCTCTCTCTCTCTCTCTCTCTCTCTCTCTCTATATATATATATATATATATATATATATATATATATATATATATATATACAAGGACGAATTGGAGAAAGAGCTACTAAAACTTGGCGTATTATAGTAAGCTACGAAACTTTGATAATTGTTGCCAATATCAAACGTAGTTGATAATTAAGAAGGTTCATTTAATGTTGAGCATGTTCCAAACCAAGTGCTTTAGATGCTAAGATGGCATCTTGCAAAACAATAAAAAGTGGTAGTTCATATTGCACTAGCATGTCATTTCAAAATTAAAAAACAGAGTGTATCAGTCAAACCACTTGATCCAACAAATGCCTAATAGAAAAAGGACCATAGTGTTCAGATCCATCGAATTTGAGCTACTTGACAATCAATGGGCCCGTGAAATTTTTATTGCATGGTTCCAAATATTTGGTGTCATCTTTAGTAAACTAATATTTACGCCGTGTTGCTTTTGCTGCACAGAAACAATTTGGAATTCTATACCATATTTTGTTTTTCGTGAACAGGGAAATCAACAAGTTTTTTTTTTTATTTACAAGGACAAACCGTTCCAAAGAACATAGACCTAAGCATGCTAGCTCTGCCTGCCCAACTTATGATCACTGTCTTAGCAGAATAAACTCTGAGGGTTTTATCTTTTACCCTCAGGGAGTTGCCTCGCTTCGACTTGTGCAAGGGGGTGATGCTCATAAAATTTGAACCTAAACCACCTGCCTAGCAGCCTAGACCCCATCCAACTAAGCCAAACCCCTTTGAGGAATTAGGGAGTGATTTGTTTCATCCAATTTACACTTCTGAAGATGAAGGTTTACATGTAAAACCTTTCATTTTCTTATGCAGGTGAAACAAACATCCTAACTTCATTTTCGTGTGGGGGCTCACAGTCATCATGGGTTACTTTTCACGTTGACCATGTTATATCACTTATTAGTTTAACTCTTCAAAATGATACTTTTAACTTTGCTCTTTTACTAATTAATTAGCTGTTGTCACCTTCTGTAAGTCCGCATTTTTGCAGCTAGAGTTAGGCACAAATAAGTCATTTTAAAATGTAAACAAATAGCATATATAGGTGGTCATCAAGCAATTTCTTAAAAAGGGTAATAGGCATTTATCTTAAATATTTAGAGACTGAAATAGCTAAATATAAATCCACCATACATTAGGCCCCTATAAGCAAATTACACTAATAGAATATGATATATAAGCAGAATATGAGAATGAAGGGGCATAGTGACGAATGTGAATCCTAAGGGCGGCTAAGTGCCATGGCCCACATGAAATACTGCCATGTGATTGGCTATGGCAGTTAGCCATGGCACTTAACCGCTCCTTTGATGTCAACTCAGACTTTTCATAGGTGTATTTTATTGGTTGGGACCAAGCATAATATAAGCCTTTGAGGAGAGCATATTTCAAGAAAAAAAGAAAACGGTCCATGGAGGAAGACAGATCAACTCTATTACTTGATCTTAAAATGGTGGTCTGCTTTTTCGAACTCTATGAAACGAGACTTTTTTTTATCATAATAAAGTGTCCTCCATAGATTTTTGTTATCTGGATATCCTGCTCAGTCTAAATCTGAATAATTAGAGATGTTCATATCTTTAGATATTGAAAGTAAAATACCACAATATTCAAGGGTTTTCTTTAGATAGCGAAGAATACATTTTTACTGCACTCCAATGAATGTCTGTAGGAGAATGCATGAATTGACATACTGTAAAGCACACAATGCTTTTGTGTAGAGTATGATATGCTGTGAGATGAGGAGAGGTAGCCAAGGGCATGAAAACCAACTTAGCTCATTGTAAGGATACGCTTTGAATTAGATTTAAAATATACTTTTGCTGAGATAGAAAAGGTATCCTTTGTTTAAGTGGTTTCAATCCCCAAGAAGTAATGAATAGGTCCTAGATCCTTTAGAGCAAATTTGGCCTCCAATTTTGAGATGAGTTTTTCAACATGAGAAGATGAGTTTTTCATTTCCACCAATAAGAAAATAAGAAAATAAGAAAAGACTCTATGGGAAAGACATTCCATGATGGGAAGGCCGAAAAACTAAAGAGATTTTCTTAGTAGTCTATAGGGGGTACCCTAGGAGTTTTATACTAGGGGTTGTTTGTTTCATTCTCACCAATAAGAAAAAACTCCATAAGAAAGGCATCCCATGATGGAAAGACCATCTCATGTGTGAAAAAATGCATACCTAAATCCATTCGGGGGGGGGGGGGGGGGGAGGGAGTCATCTTTGCTGGTTTTTTACCACTTGATCTAGCCTAGCTACAACCTCTCTTCAAATGTAATCTTGAACTTTTCTCATTTTTGCATGTCGATTCCTCATCAACCGTGGATCTATGTATGATGTTTGATTCGGTTGTGTGCGATGAAATGTTTTTTCTTTTACAAAAAAAAAAAGAAAAAAAATCAAGGTATGTATTTATCTTAAATATTTGAAAACCAATGTGGCTAAAAATAAGTGCCACACATTAGGTGCCTATATTAAATTACCTTATACGGGGAGCACGTCACCTTGTGTTGGGACGTTGCAGGTTCAAAACCCAATGGTATAGTTGTATAAATGGTAGGGGTCTGCCTGACCCCAGCTTTCATTGCCTCTTTTCTTTTTCTTTCAAGGACTTAATTCCAAAAGTTGGAAAATTTTCATTTTTTTATAATCAAGCCAGGGAATTGTGGCCCCTTATACTACTAAGTTAGGAATTTTGACCTTTACAAACAGGCTAATCTTAGGGCTCGTCTTTCCAGCTAAGATGCTACCACAATTTGTTAACAAGATCCAAGCAAGGGCTTGAATGCCTTTCACAAGAAATTGGCTGAAGTTAGAATTAGAACAAAAATAAATACGTCCTGTCAAAATTTGGGAGTTGAAAAAAGAGCACATGTTAAACGGGAAAAAAAATAAAAAATAAAAGATAAAAAAACTTTTTTGGCTGCTTAAGTGAGGTTGGGCCCATGTCTAAGCTTGTGGTTGAGTGAGCATCGTATCATGGTCCAGGTCCAATAGCCGACACTTGATATCATTTCTAGTGGGACCCACCATGTCCGCCAAATCTAGGTCACGTAGGGTTGTATTCTTGTCTTTTGAACCAAGTTAGGGTTGTCGGCAGCTAATCAGATCATGGGTCTGGATCACTGCATCAATCAGCATGTGGGGATCCAACACTATATGAACTGTGGATCCAGTCAGGTGTTCGATTTCGAATTCTCTTGTGGGGCATTTGAATACTTCGAATCTCATGTCTAGGGATTTAAAAACATTTTTTGAAATTGAAATAATAGAAATTGGACTCTAGACCTGCACAAACAAGTTGAGATGGCTCATTTACAAAATGGATATTATTGTACTCAAGCTTATTACTTGCAAGCTAAACAAATCAACTATCTAAAGTCTTTAATATAAAAGGCATGTAAGATACATCTATTATACGTTAACAAGCCTAGAAGAGTTGAGCCAAATCGCGCGTACTCATCGTAACCTATTTTCGAGTTTTAAACGAGCTCTTTACAAGCCGGGGCCGCAAGCGATTTGTCTCCTTTCACAAACCTAGACCAAATTCCGGGTCTCATACTCTTTATGAGATATTGGAGCTTGATCTGGATGGAATTTCATCATTTGGATATGGATACCCAACCCATTCAAATAGCCCAAAAAGTTCTGGTATCGACCATATGCATTTGGATCCATACATTTCTGGTTGGATCCATGACCCTTTCACATGGTCCACTTCGATCTGCACTCCGATTTCCCTAGGAGCAATAAAGTCCCGTAAGGGGTGACCAAACCGCACCTGGTTTCTGACCAACCCATGGTTTTCTGCCTTGCATCATTATTATCATTATCATGATTCCATGATGATGGATGATGATGATTATTGATGTGCCGCACGTGACTCCACACACGCCTCTGCGTACACAGACTTTAACGTGTGTCCACGTTATCTGTCATCAGCCACGTCACGGGACTCAACTTGTCAAGCGTCCCACGTCGACGATGAACCGACCTGGTCCGTCCATCCACTGCAGCGGCCAACGTCAATTGATTCCGAGTTGGTGGGTCAAAGCACGTGACCTTTAGCGACTGGACAAATTAGGCCACCAAGGAGACACCCAAGTTGTTACTTGTAGCCTTGTGTAGGTTGCTGATTTAGAAAATGACTTCCTTTTTGTACTCTTTTTGGGGCACCTTCGCTTGGCTCCAAATGTGAATCATTTTCTTATGATCATCAAAGAATGGTTCTCATTTGCTGCCATTTCTCACGTGCAAGCAAACGTAAGAAAATGAGTCGGTGAAATTCCAAATCACATTAGGGAGCCATTTCGCTCACTTCTCTTGCGAATGGAAATCACATTGTCCACTCTGTGATTTCAAATCACATGTGATTTTGAGCAACATGGGGTGCAAGCAAACGTGCTCCTCTGCTGCATACAATGCACTGGCCAAGTGGGTCAGTGGTGGGTGCATGCAGGCTAAGGATGAGGGTGTGGATGATTGGGCATGAGTTGGGTTGTCCTTTTTTCTTCAGCTACCTGTAATATGAACAAGCAATGCATCTCCTTTTAGTGTTGTTTTACTAAAAAAATTTGATATCTGAAAGGGCATGGTATGAGTCGGTCCTTAAAATTTCTTGGCTGTATGTGCTGCTGGTTTTCTACTGTTTTTATGACTTTGGTGACTGCTCTCACCTGTTCCTCACTCTGTTTTCCTGAAATCTGAATGAACTTCATTTTCAAAAGAAAACTTCTTGGCTGTATGATCCTTAGTGTGGTCCCTAGCATTTCGGAAGATATATTGTGTGTGGCTATGCAGTCCTCTCATTTTTCAACTAATGATAGGCTATATACTAGGTTTAAACATTATGGCAGGTTTGTTGGATATACATAGATTTTATGTAGAACTATTATTGGTAAATAAACAGGCTGTCATTGTGTCAACTAAGATGGCACCGAGCTTGAAATCTTCCAAATCATTGAGTTAAGCATTTCTTGTGCAAAATTCTTGTACCAAAAGGTTTATGATGATGTTCAATGCCTATAATTTGCTCCTATTTTCAAGGATTCTCTACATGCAATGCATCCTCTTTTTTATCTTGTTTTAGTAAAAATTTTGTACCTGAAAAGGCATGGTTTGAGGATAGCCTTCGAATTCTTTTGGCTGTATGATCCAAGTGTGGCCCTTGGCATTTTAGAAGACTTAGTCCTTTGTGTGGCTAATGCACTCTTCCTTTCATTTTCAGCTAATGATAGGCTATATAGTAGGCCAAGACACTATGGCAGATTGGTCGGGTCACACATATATAGATTTTACGCCAATGATTATTGCAAATTAAATTGGATTATAGTTACACTACAAGAAAATTGTGTATTAGCGACGGACACTATCCATCACAGATTCCGTCGCCAACGTGTTTAGCGACGGATTCGCGATGGATAGCATCTGTCACATAATCCTAGTCGCTAAATTACGACAGAATTTATCTGTCGTCAGTCCGTCGCTAATTACCGAAGGCGTAGTAGCAATGGTTTATTTTCATCGCTAATTAGTGACGGCATAGCGACAGATTATATTCGGATATAATCCGTCGCTAACTTGACGTCAGTAAGTTAGCGACGGATTAAAGTCCATCGCAAATCATTGTCTGATTGAAATTGGCGACGGCTTGATGATGGAAATAATCTGTCGCTAATTCATCGCTAATTTAAAAAAAAAATGAATGATGAAACTCGAGAAAAATTTCTCGTAATACAATTCATATAACCTGCTTATAAAAAATAAAATATATATACAGGTGAAACAAAATTAACACAGGTTCTAAGTTAAACAATCAAATGCAGTCTTTGCCAAGTTATAATTAATTACAAGTACGTCAAACAAATTAAATATATGAAATTAATCGTCGTCAAGATTTGGGGCATCATCCTCTTCATTTTCTCAATCTACCCCTACCTCCATACCTCTGTCAGCTCCACTACACTGATCATCTCCAGCATCATACAAGATAACCAAATTGTTAATATTTATAAACAAAATATAAACAAAATGCTCATATGTGTTATAAAACAGTAAAAAACTTGCATATTAATTCAATTATGCTTATATGTGTTCTAAGGCAGTCAAAAAAAACTATATGTGATTCTATCATGCTCATATGTGTTCTAATACAGTACAAAAACTTTATATGTGATTCAATCATGCTTATGTGTTCTAAGGCAGTACAAAAACTTTATATGTGATTCTATCATACTTATATGTGTTCTAAAGCAGTAAAAAAACTTTCTATGTGATTCTATCATGCTCATATATGTTCTAAGGTAGTAAAAAAACTTTCTATGTGATTTAATCATGCTTATATATGTTCTAAGGCAGTAAAAAAAATTTATATGTGATTCAATCATGCTCATATGTGTTCTAAGGCAGTAATTAAACTTTATATGTGATTCTATCATGCTCATATGTGTTCTAAGGCAGTCAAAAAACTTGCTTGTATGTGTTCAATCTAACGACATGAAACAAATGACATAAATCTTTATACCTGACGGGTATCGGAGCTCATGTTGAATGTAGACGAAGTTCCTCTGCCCTGAAAAAAGTTGCACAACTCATTACGAACAATGTTGTGAATGGCTTCATTTAAAAAAAATGCAAACATGGATACAGTCACATCAAACATGGCAATACATTGAAATCATTCATAGCATATCAATGTCAAACATGTACATGCAACAAACACACTCCAATATCCCGCTAGCTACTACCTCATAATTACATTCAAATATAAATGTTAACATTAATGCAACAACTTGATCTATGTAAGTATCTAAGAAATAAAACATGATCATTTATTAAATAAAAAATTAACATTAGCATTAACAAGATGAGGAATTTCTTCTTCTTCTAAAATTATAAAAAATAAAAAGTTAATTATCACTTCTTCTTCTAAAATCATAACAAGATGACAGTTTATGCATTTGGTGATAACTACCACTTTTTAAAGAAGCTAATTGCCAAATCTAATAATTGGCAACTTATGCCCAAGTGTGAAAAACACAAAGCCTTCTGATGTGGATTGAACATTAAAAAACCAAAGGCATGGATTAAACATCAAAAAACCAAAAGCATCAATATCCAAGAAAAACAAGCAAATAAAAATCCAGAGAGAAAGAGAGCAAATAAAAAAGATAGGAAATCGTATTTTTTTTCTACAACAATGCTAATTATTTCACTTAACAATTAACTAATTGCCATATTAACAACTAACTAATCTATTTAACTAAACAACTAACGAAGTAATAAACTAACACTAACACTAGCACTAGTATTCAATCCAAACATAAAAAATCAATAAAACACAAGTAAAAATCAGTAAAACAAACAGTAAAAATATGCAATGGAACTTAGTTAACAGAGTAAAAAAAATGTAATGAAACTTCAGTTACTATTCAGTAGAAAACAGTAAAAAACATAAATAAAACCAGTAACAAACAGTAAAAGCATTGTAATGAAATTCAATTTCATTCAAATATTGAAAATCATTTAATATTCAGATTCATTCAGACAGAAATTGTAGCTTAATCAAATCAACATTTACCAAATTTCCAATAATCAAACAGAAAATGATTTCATCAAACAGAGACAATAAAAAAGAAATGTGGCATATTTCATTCATAAGACAATGAACAGAAAAATAACTAAAACAACCACGTCTAAGAACATCCAAAAAATTTCATCTAACTCCAATATACAAGTATTAAGAACAACATCAAAGAATTCTGGAAGAAAACAATACTAAAGCAATGCTAAAACCTAAAACAAAAAAGATTATCAAAATGTATACTCTGAATATTTTCCAATAAAGCATATTTAACCAAAACGGTTCATATTTATACATAAATGACAATATATCACTTACATCCATAATGAAATGTCAAAATATCAAATAAAAGAAAGAGGATCTCAAAATCATGTCCTTCGCAATGAAATTAACAATAATCTATAAATTTGAGATAAATAATGGTAGAAGAAAAAAAAATCTCGTATTCCCTAAAAAATCGATTGGTGCTATCAACAAATTACTTGAGAGAGAGAGAAAATCTCGTATTCCCTAAAAAAACAATTCATTCAAGAATCACATTTTAACGCATCATAGAACACAAATCAATCCAGATATCTTTCAATCGCATGCGTCAAAACCCAAGAAACACAATCTCTGTCCATTTCCAAGCAATAATCGCGCAAATAAAAAACGAAAATAGAAGAATCAAGATCTAAACAAGAAAAATGGGAATAAAAATCAAACTAAGCTTACCTCGATCAGAAGGGCAATTCTCAGAGCAGGAAAAACGGAGCGAGGTTCGAGAATCTCAATCTGTAGAGATCGCTAACAACACGAGAGATGACGAGAGAGCCGCAGAAATGGAAGAGGATGGATTGATCGAGAAGGGAGAGGAGAGAGTCGACCTTAAATAAGGGAAGGCGAGGAGGCACCGGTGGAGCTGCTGAAAAATGGGTGGCGGTGGTCAGACAGGAGGATCGATGGAGACGAGCGGCGGACTAGGGTTTATGGTTTTGGGGAAAATCAAAGAGAGAGGAGTCGGCGGTTACCTGAGCCGAAGGGAGGGAGGGGGCGGTAGCCGGAGAGAGGGAGGGGGCGGTTGACGGAGAGCGGCGTGAGTGATAGAAAGAGAGAGAGCGGCATGGGTGAGAGCCAAAAAAAAAAGATCGATTTCGTGCCCTAGGGCATTTTACATCGACATTTAGCAACGGATGGGCGATGGAAATATTTTGTCGCTACTTCATCGCTAACTGGCGAGCATTTTACATCGACATTTAGCGACAGAATGTTTCTGTCGCAAACTCCATCGCTAACTAGCGACAAAATATTTTTGATCGCTACATCTGTCACTAAGTGCGACGGGTTTTGCGACAAAACTTTCATCGGGAATCTGTCACTACTTAGCGACGGATTTGGCGACAAAATTTTTGTTGCTAATTTCATAAATATTTTGAATGTTAGCGACGGATGGTTTTCTCTCGCTAATCCGTCGCAACTTTGCGACGAAAAAAATCCATCGCAACTTTGCGACGAAAAAAATCTGTCGCAAAGTTCAGTCGCTAATTAGCATTTTTCTTGTAGTGTTATGTTAAGCTGCATCAAGCTTGAAATCTTCCAATTACATCAATTTAATAGCATTTCTTAATTTCTTGTACCAAAATGTGTATGAAGATGTTAAATGCCTAACTTCTCCAATTTCAAGGATTCTTTACATGTAGCAACAGACTTTGTTAGGTGTAATTCATCTCTGAAACATATGGTAGTAAAAAAAAAGTGAAGTTGTATGGAAAGTGGAAATATAAAATGCTGTGACCAGGTACCGACCAACAACAGGAGAAGAAAAAAAAAGTATATGTAAATGTCGTTTTATGGTAAATATACATGCATAATATAAAAGCATCAATCAAGTAACTTAACATTGTACATTGATGGTAAAAAATTGTCCTAGTTCTAGGGTTGTCATTAGGTTGGACCCCATGTCGGGTACCCTGTCCATTTGTAGGGCTGCCATCATTTCAACATACACATCTTGCCAATTACATTACACAAGTCATTGCATAAGAAGATACATTACAGTAGAAATGGGAATGAAGATTCTACCTGGAAAGAAGAGATGGCCATATCTCTCTTTTTCTCTTTTATAAGAAAGGTCTACATCCACAATTCAAAGTTGATCAGTCATAATCTAAGTCACCATCAAGTCATCAATTCAATATAAGCACTTGACATTACATTTAAATGTAAGTAAAGAAGAAAAGGACAGCAGTAAATTCAATTGTTTATCTGGTAAAGAATAATCAGAAACAGGTTTACACTATTTGTTATATACTTCTGTTGTAGTTTCTAAAATGTTGTTAGTATATTATATATATGCATGATTTAGCCTTAAACGTACTCCTTTTTGTCTGCTTTTGAAATCAAAATTGCTATAATCCTAAGATTTTAGTCGTTCTTTGGTGTGGATTGTGCCTCTTCAATCCTAAATTAGTATCGAGTTAACGCAATAGCATCCCTTAGTGGATATTATTCCTTGTGTGCATTGGGTGCCTTTTAACTCTTATATTTGTGTCAAGATGAATGCCCAGGATCGAATTTTGCTGGTGCATGGGGGCTGTCATTGCTTTATCACGGTTGGGGCATGTATGGTTGGGTGGTTGTGTCCTCAACCCGGAGTTTTACCTTGCAGGGAGGCTGGCACATTAAGTGACTCAGTCCTCGTTGAGGGTTTTCCTTCATCATAAAAAAAAAAAATCTCTTTTGGCCTTGTGGCAAGGGAAGTGCACCACGGGTATCAAACTCTTTGATGTCCTTCAGCTAGAACTAGGGGTGGCAATTTCTGACACGACCCGCTAACCCGCTTCTTCGCCAGGTTTGGGTTTGGGTTTGGCTTAAACGGGTTCGTGTCGTAAACGGGTCGACCCGCCTAACCCATTTACTAAACAGGTCGGTTCGTGTTAGGGGTATGCCAACCCGCCAACCCATTTAATAAACAGGTTAGGCGGGCAGGTCAACCCGTTTACCCAAATCCAACCCGCCTGTTAAACCGCCAACCCGTAAACTTTTCAATGTAAAACCCTGAACCCGACCCACCAACCTGTTTACCCGACGTGACCCGTTTATTAAACGGGTTAACCGTGTCGCGTCGGGTTACCCGTTTAATAAATGGGTCAGGTTCGTGTTTGCCACAGCCGACCCGTTTAATAAACAGGTCAGGTTCGTGTTGAGGTATGCTGACCCGCCGGCACGACCCGCCAACCCGACCCGATTGCCACCCCTAGCTAGAACGTTTTAAGCCGCCCCCACATGATTCTAAGTCTGTGGAGCCTTGTGGTGTCTTTATAATCTTGTACTAATTCAAATACCCATGTAAGTTTTCAAGTATGCAGATGAATGACCTAACCTTGAAGTATTGACTTTTCAAAGTTGAATGGCCAAGTTTTTCAGTTCGACTGATTGAGCCATTACCGTTAGTTGAGACCATGATTAAGACTCAACCAAGCTCCTTGGGCATATCTATTGTTTAATCAATTCCAGTTCCAAATTGGTCCAAAATCTTAATAGCGTTGTCTAGCTGCTCGTGTGAAAGTTGGGCTCCATTAATAAATGACATTGTTGCCTGTTAACCTTGCGGGATTCATACCTATCCGGATGGGGCTCGAACCTCTTGATGTTTAAGGCCATATATACCAAAGTTCGTTGACTGAAAAAGATATGCATAAATAGGCCATCTTTATTGTTCATTTAAGACACCCAAAGTTGTGGCCTACAACGTTGTAGGATCCACACCAAGAAGTCTGTTTCATGACCTTGCTTCTTTGTTAAGACTTGAATTGCTAGTCTAAGAGATATTTTTGTCTTGAAAGGTTGCCTTCTTAAAGCATAATTAAAGGATGATATTGTGGTCCAATTTTTCATAAATAATATAATTTAGTTGAGGGTTTTTTAAAAGCATTGATCAGCAGCATTATAGCTGTTGAAAGCATAAAATTGACAGCCCCCTCAAGAGCTTTGCAGAAATGCTCAGTATTTACTATCATCTCTCATGCTTACAAGGATCTTTTTAGCTGTTTAGAGAGAGAAAGAGAGAGTATAGACTCTTGTGTCTAAGTGACATGACATGCCATATGACACGCTTTGCGATGTTTGAACATTATTTTATAATTTTAATAAAATAATAGTAATATTTTAACTATAAATATGTTTTTTTATATATACCAAATATGAGAATATTTTTGTCATCAGTTGAGTAATGAAAAAAAAACAGTCATATTCTAGATTTTAAAAGTTGTGTTTAATCCCTATATAGCGTCCTTATCAAATATGAACCTGTATTTGTGTTCAGAATAACTGGATCTAAGGTTGGTTCCTTTCAAAGAATAGTGTGTACCACCATATCCTTCAAAAAAAGAGTGTGTACTACCATAAAGTATTGTGGTTTAAAAACGCATAAATTTCTTTCATGCATGTGGAGAGAGAGAGAGAGAGAGAGAGAGAGAGAGAAAATATTCTTTTAACCTCTTGTATTTTCAAATGATATTTTTGGCATTGGGACATTTGATTGTTGGACCAAAGCTGGTGCGTTTTTAACACTCTAACCAGGGAAAAGAGCAACTCAGTGAGGCAGAAATGCTGAATTCTGGGATTTGTTGGCTTTTGCAACCTTCTGGTCCCAATCAAGTCATTGTCAGAAGGGGACAGGTATTGACTAAAAGGCACCTCCCAAACTTTTTCTTTTATTTTTTATTTTTATTGTTTTCCTCTCTTCTGTTTTGTTGCTCTTGTAATTGAATTTTGAGAAGACATTTTATGAAAAACAAAAAGAAAAAGTTTGATATTGAAGTAGATTGGTCATACCCTTGTGGACCCCACGAGGAAACTTACCAGTAAAAGAGTGCAACTACCAAAAGGGAGGATGGTACATCACCCCTCCACATACTTTATAAATTAAAAAATGGCAGTTTAAGGGCTATTAACCCAGGTGGTATCCCATGTGGTAAGCGGGTCCTGTGTCAAGCTGAGGGCCCAGTATCAAATCCCTCTACCACATTGGGACGGCTGTTGTTCTGGTAGGAGTCTGCCTAACCCCAGCTTCCCTTTAAAAAAACAATGGCTATTAGCAAACAGATTCAGAAAAATATTCAATTTATAATGCAACAAGCATGTTCAAACATATAGTCGACCACAGTTTTATGTAGAACAGCTTGCAACCACACCAAAAAGGTTGCTGTCCTGTGGACATACTCGAGGAAAAATACTCAAGGACAAACTTTAGATTTGTGTGATCTTTATCTCTGCATTGAAAAGACTTTGCATAAGCCCTAGGTTTTACAATTAAAATTAAAAAAGAACAAGTTGAAGCCCCAAATCACAGTGGATACCGGTAAGGCCAAATTATGTATCAGAACAACTGACGAGTAGGCAAGTAGGCCTGCGCTGTTTCTGACTCAGTGTACTGAACCACCATAACTTATCGATTAACATGATTGTAATCTCCAAAATAAAAAACTAACCTTTGAGAGAATGGGGGCATGCTTAGCGTGTTTTATTTACTATGTTCACGTATTAATGACTTCAAAATTATGTTTTAGTCTACTTTTAAACCATCCTCATCCTCGTAAAGTTGTGAGCTATTGATTTTTCACTGTCATGAAAATTGGATCTTATTCTCTAAAAAAAAAGAAAAGTGAATCTTATGGTATATGAAAGATGAAAATGCCTAATCTAATACGTGTTTTCTATTGGGTAATCCGTGATGAACACGTCTACTGGTTCGTGATCGTTCAAAACCAGCTCCAACTATGTTTTTTGGGTCGTAACGAGTGACCCAACTTATTGGTAGGATGATCAATGCTCTCTCTCTCTCTCTCTCTCTCTCTCTCTCTCTCTCTCTCTCTGCACTATTCGTATTTAAATGTATTTTCAGTGATAAATCAACAGCTCATACTGCCCTAAAAGTTGATGATAGAAAAATCATATTTTGTAGCAAAATTGGTTTGATCCAAATATGGTTTAATTTTAGTAAACAGGCAATGGTAAGCAAATCTAAAAGTTTAGATTAGGTATAAAATATTAAAATTACACTTATGACTGTTTTTCTTTAAGTTTCAAAGTGGTTATATAGAGTCATGTTTCGTCATTAGCAATAAATGCATCAGCCAATGTGAAGCTTTTCTCAAGCTTGAAAAGTTATAGTAAAAGCATGAGCTCGAATAGAGGCTTGACTTGGTTCAGCTGTGTTTATAAAAAATTATAAGTTGGAAAAGATTTGACTTACACATATTCTTAAAATCCTTTTGAAATATGTAGAGACGCTGTATGCAAGTCTTGACAGTCTTTTGCTCGATGGAAAGGTAAAGCCCAAATAGCTTTTTCGATTTTCGTAGCTCGAACTGAAACTTTCATTTTCATCTGTCAGTACCTATATCTCTGATGACTTTGAGACAGAGTGCATGCAAGGCTTGAGTAGACTTCTTCTTTGATCCAATACTTAGGTATGAGATTTTCAGATTTTTTTTATCCTTTAGACTATAAGTGGTTACCCTTATTTATGAGAATTATATAGGAGATATGGATTCAAGAATTATTGGGTTTGAATCTAATCCAAATGAATATGTTTTCCTCCTTATGGAGGATAAGATTCATCCAAGAAGAGTAATCTTGGGATATGATTTTGGGTAGGATAGGATTTTACTTTTTTTTCTCTAGAGAGACAAGGATAGACTTTTGGGTGGTTTCTATCCAAATGGCACATGTAGATGAGGCTCCTACAGGTTCTCTACTGATTGGATAATGAAATTTTGGATCTCCATGATTAAATCATGGTCGTGCTTTAGATCTTTTATGATAGGGTAACTTGTTTTGGATATAACTTTATGTCCAGATATCATATTGAGGCACCGTTTGACTTTATAAAGCTAAATTCCTCAACGCTAATTCATCTTTTAAGTACAAACTAAATTCAATCATTTTGATGGTAAAAAATGCACTTAAAATAAGATATATCTGAAAAACAAGATTTTCATTAAACAAATTATGTCATTTTTGTCATAACTTTCTACTCTAATATCATATTGACTTGATTTTTAGTCTGTTGAAAAGTTAAGATCCTCTAGTTTAATTGATATTTTGAACAAAAGTTTAGAGAATATTGTTTTAGAGTTTAAAAGTTTAAGTTAACAAAACTTTATAATGACCTAGTCAAAATTATGGTGTTTAAAGATGACCTTCTTTGGCATTAATCAAATGCGGTTCAATTTATGACAAAAAAATAGACACCTATAGAGACTAGCAATTTTTTTGTGCTACTGGGTTCTCGAGACATTTTTTGGTAGTCTTGTCGAACATGCTCGGTCCAATGTTGAGACAACTGGGTTTTCAAGACCGTTTGTGAACTCACCGACTCAGGTTGGGCCAGTGACGGGAGGTGAATCGGGTTTTCGAGACTGAATTTGATTTTTGGATGACTGAATTACCAAGACCATTTGGTGGTTTTACCGAGCGAGGTCGGTGTAAGTACAGAGATAACAGAATTGTCAAGACCATTTGGTGGTCTTGTCGAACGATGTCGGTGCTAATGTCAAAAAGAAAAAGAATTGGGATATGAAAACCATTATGGGTCTCTCTAAACAAGGTCAGACCAATTTAGAAACCACTTTATTTATAGTAGAGAGAGAAAATGTTGGGCTTTAGAAAAGAGTAGTATAAGAAAAATGTAGCTCTTTTTCATGTCTTTTAGGCTTATTTTGATCTTTGATGTCGTTTAATTTTTTTTTGTTTGAGAGTTTGTGGGGGTAAACACCAGAAGTCCTATACCTCTCATGAGTTCATGGATAGGGCAGAGTTGCCTAAGTAAGGCCTTAAGGCAGAGGTGCCCTTTATAGGATGATCAATTTACACATGAGACTTCCTATACCAGTGAGAAGAGGCATGCATACTTCGGTCATGTAACACCGAAGAGAGGGTATATCTTTTTATGTACTTAGACTTAGGATTCATATAGCTAGATTCTTTTATGCATGTAATGAACTTTTGTAATATGTAGTGAGGCTCATGTATTTATAGTAGAGTGAGTAGCCTAAGCCAACTATGAATAATTGATTACATAAGGTCACACATTTTTTGCTCTTTATTCAAAAATTAGAACCTTGCTAACAAGTTAATTTTTGCACTTGAGATTTCTACACTTTAGACTTTCTTCCTCTCAGGTTGGTATAAGATAGTACACTTGGCTTCACTAGAAAATTTTTCCTTTAGTTTTACCTTAGTTTTTATTGATTAGTTATAAGGACATAAGATTAGGTCTCAAAGCATTCATATTTGGTCTAATGGTCCCCACTAAGGCTTGAACTTTGAAGGACTAGGGCTTGATGAGAACACTTTCAAGTGCACCTTTTGCCTATAGGTAAGTTTTTTGGAGTCTTTGTTTTTAACTCAGAAGAAACTTATTCTTCACTTTTGTCATATTTTGACCTGAGGCCTAACAATCATGGGTCTCATGGCTTTCTGGTCCAAGAGAGGTGCCCCTATCTATCTAACTTCTACCTCCAAAAGCCATATGATCAAAGCCTGCCACCTTGACATAGGTTTAAAGGCAAGTATTGGCTTTCTTCGAGCACACTCTTCTCTATTTTAACCTCTACCCTTAAGGCAACCTCATGATCAGAGCCTACCACATCACCATGGATTTAGAGTAGGTGTCAACTTAAATGCATTGCTTTTTCTTTTTGGACATTATCTCTTTTTGTACTTTTCTTTTTTTCATGCTTTTTCAATGTTTTTTCTCATCGAGATAAAAGAAAAGGCTCGTTAAGAGGCTAACCTATAAAGTTGATTAGCATTGAAGGTATTTAACACCTAACTTTTTGTGTTTTACACTTATGCATTGATAATGATCTCATGCTCTTATAATCCAAACTTATAGGCTTATAGCTAAAATTATCAGATCAAAGTACCTTAGCCTCACTGTGACACTTCCTTACCTTTTTCTAAGACTTAGATGTTTTATGTGGTGGACTCTCGAGTGTAGGGACATACTTGATGGAGCGACCATTTCGATGAGAGTTAAATCTATTTTGGGAGAAAATCCCTAACCTTTATTGATCTTTCAATAATATGCCTAGCATTATGATAAAATTTTATCCTTTTATGATTGTTGAAGTCATGGTGAACTGAACTATCAAGACCATTTTGGGTCTTACCGAATGAAGTCAGACCAGTTCAAGGATGATTGAGGTTGTAGAGACCATTATGAGTCTCGTCGAATGAGGTCAGACCAATTTTGCATAGATTGTTTGTATGCTTGATTGTTTGAGGTCCCTTATTGTCTAAGAGATGTAGACTTTGTAATGCCATGTCCCTAGGTCTTGTATAGGTTCAGAATCCTTTGACATGCCCTCACATGATTTTTACATAAAGACATCATTTAGAATGGCCTGAAAACAAAAGAAGGGATTGGCAAAAGCTTTCTTAGTATTGTCAATAGGAATAATATGATTATGCAACGAAGGTGATAACTTGGACCCTAAGAAAGAAAAAATCTTTTAAATTTTCTTGGCTTTTCTTTTTTTTTTTTGGATTTATAGAATATTTTATTTTATTTTGGATTTTCAAAACTTTTTTATTTTTTTAGAAATTTTGGATTTTTTGTTTTGTTTTGTTTTGTTTTGTTTTGCAAAAGACTATTTTATAGAACCCAGGTTTTGAATGCTTACCTAAAGTTGTGGGATGATGACTCATGCATAAGGTCTTTCCTCTTCCATATCATTGTGATTCTTCCATGACATGTGGTTGTCTTGTTTTCAGCACATTGGCCTTTTCCAAAAGGAGAGATGAAAAGGCTCAGATTGTCATTTGGCCTTTGTGAGCCCATGTTGAGTTTATGCAGAAGAAATGCAATCTCGTATTCTCAAATGCAATCAGACTCTTTACTAAGCTGATGACAATTGGCCCCTTCCTGAAATGATCCTTCAGGACCCATGTAAGTTTTTTCTTTTTTTTTTGCCCTTTTTTTGTTTAGGTCTTTTGTAGCCTAGACCTTGGCTCATTGCTTTTGGCACCGCTGGGAGAGGCTCTCTTATGCTCTGCTAACTTTTTTTCAGTCCTTAGAAAGGTTGATACTCCATGTACAAGGCTATTCTTCATTCATTTCTATATTTTTGCACATGCTGGTACATGTGATAACTCTTGAGGTGTATCATTTATCTTTCTTTTGATCCTAAAAACCTTGGGCCTTCTAAAAAAGTCTATGACTGACACTTGGCCCAAACTAGATGATGAACTTGTGACTAAGCTTGATGATGTAATTTTTTCTTTCTGTGACCAAGCAATTAGCTTGTCAATTTGCCTCTCAGGTCAGGACCACATGGGTTGTACATGAAGGTCATCTTTTTTTTTATAGATGTTAGGGGAGGAACCTTAGTGTGATTATTGTATGAAGGATTCAGATAAATCATACTTATTTGAGGGGACTCTCCTGGGATTTCTTGGTTCTCCCATAAAATATGTCTTCTTTGTATTTTCATCCCTCTTTAGTAGTAGATTTAGGAAACTAGGGACATTGGGCTGAAATAATTACTGCATGTGAAGACTTGTGGAGCATAGATTATTACATTATCAGATGACCCTTGCTTTATACATTTTTTAAAAAATCAGTTTTCTCTCATTTCGCAAGCCTAAAATGCTCCTTCTGTGATGCTATCATTGTTGCTTGACTTTGATTGTTCTTCATTCACTAGCAACTCTTAACCGTCTATATGATTTTGAATGATATGCTTTAGGATAAAGCATCCATTGGTGTCGTGACCCACAACTCTGTGATATTTGCAATATTTAGCTGGGTCTCTACCCCTTATCTTTGGTAGATTTGACACCTTAGGTAACTTGACTAAGTTGTCTTGTAACATTAGATCCAAGACCTATGACCGAGGCAGTTTGAACTTAAAGAATGTTCGGTCTCTGGTCTACTTGGGATTGTTTCCATATTTGTTCTTATTTAACTTTATTGGAGATGTTTTCTGCCATCGGTTACGTTGCTTCTATGGGGTTTGTCCTGAGGTTGTAACAACATTGACCTAATACTTAGATGAATTTGACGTCTTGTAGACATTGTTGTTCATTTGAAATGTGATGTCCTTGAGATTCTTCTTTTGGTAGACTTATCCATGCTAGAATTACTCATCTCGTAACCCACATGAGAAACTTTACGAGATCGATAAGGGTATTGATGTGAGCTGAACTCATGGAACATTAGGGTCTTTCTCTTTTTTATCGTACATAGGCTCATCAAGGATGTTAATGTGGGTCCTTTTTTAGGATCCTCATCGAATATGATGTTTGACATCATATAGGACTGCATCCTATATGTGGGATTCTCTAGAGATGGTTCTTGAATGATGAATTAGATTTGGAGTTTTTGAGTTTTGGATCATGTATTTATTATACCTTAAGCAATTAGTTCACACATACCCAAAAAAATAATGAGAGATTTTCAAAAATTGATGGGTAAAGATATATTCATGGATCTACAATGTCACTTCAGGTTCTACGGATCGGGGCTTCTTTTTGGATCTATTATCAATATACTCAAGTTAATCGTTTAAATGTACTGATGAATGAATTATCCAGCTTCAAGGTACCACCATCGATATACTCAAGCTCATTGCTTAAGAGTACTAGTGGATGGATCCGAAGATCCGAATTATAGGATAGAAAATTTAAAGGAAAACCCAAATAAAAGAGGGGATTTGACCTAAGAAAAGGGATTAAAAAATATGAAGAGCATACAATGAATCAAGCACAGTCTCAATCAACCCTAGCTTACTGGAGGTGATATTTTTTCTATTTTCTATGTGACATTAATTTTCTTCAGCAAGTGTTTCTAAAATACGATAAAACCTAAACCTGATATGTATGCATGTACCTAATGCAAATACTATATTTGATATTAAAAAAAATAAACAAACAAGCAAGGCACTAAGAAGCAACATTAAAGAGAATGATATTATCTCTAAAAAGAAACAAAAACCATGAGATTTGGATTTTAGAGCTCGAAGATACTTTACGGAATGCCAAAACACCAATGAGCTTTTCAGTCCCAAAATGAAATAACAAAAAAAATCAAGAATTTTAACCAAGAAAATCATTTTTATAGATTTTTTTCTCAAAAGATCAGAAAATTTTTGGGATGTCAGCTTTCAAAAGAAATTGATTTGTCCATATTTGACACTCGAGTAGAGAAAAACACCTCCCAGAATAAAAATTGTTTTGCCACCTCACCGGCTACCAAACATGAAATAGAAACTTCTTGTGTAATTTAGACCCCAAAATTCTTGTTTTCAGAAAAAACTCATAGAAGATAAAAATTTTAAAAATGAGTTATCTTTCTTAAGAAATAAAAATCACATGATTTTGATATTGGAGAGCCGAGATCCCTTTCTCAGAATATAAAGTGTCCAAAATTTTTTGTCTCAAAACAAGAACACAAATTTTCCAGAAACTTTTGGCATATAACTATATAGTTTTAAGAAAAACACTCAAAAGATAAAATAAATTTTATGAAACTCAGCTTTCTAACACATCAAAAATCACTTGATTTCGATATCAGAGTGCAGAGATACAACTTTCAAAAGACTAGTTGTTTAAAAAAAATTATAGAAACCAAGAGGCAAAAGAGTTTTGCTATTTTAGTCCTTGGACGATCGAACTGTTTTATCATTTTGGTTTTGAATGACAAAAGAGTGCTTTCTTTACAGTCCAAACCTAGAAATATCTGAAATTTAAAGGTTTGGGGTTTGGCAATGCACTTCTATACACGAAAAATCAAAAAAATATGGCGTACCATCGTGATTGTCAAAAATTGTTAATAAAAAATTGTAAGTTAGAAAATATTGGACTTACACTAACTCACAAAAACCTTTTAAAAGATGTGGGGACTCTGTATCTTGACCATCCTTTGCTCGAGGGAAAGGTAAAACCCATATAGGTTTTCTGATTTTTGTATTTCGAATTGCACAGTCGGGAAACTCTGGTATATAATAAAAAGCACTTGTGTGTAAGTATATGTTCTAGAATATTGAAAACTGAAATGAAAGAACAAACTTAATTAAATGATCTAAAAAATTACCTTTTCAAACTCGAGGGCCTGTTTAGCTTTTATGCTCATTTTTATTCGTCAGCACCTCCGTGTAAGTACGATAATTCTTCAATGGCTTATGAACAAAGTGTAGACAGGGCTTGGGTAGGTTTCTTCTCTGGGCCACCACTTAGGTAGGAGATTTTTAGACTTTTTGATCTTCTAAACTATAGAGGGCTACCCTTATTTATAGAAATTCTGCATGAGATATGAATTCAAGAATTATTGTGTTTGAATCTAACCCAAATGAATATGTTCTTATCTTTATAGAGGATAAGACTCATCCAAAACGAGTTCTGCTTGGGATACGACTTTGGGTAGGATAGGATTCTTTTTTTTTTTTGCTTTAGAGAAACAAGGATAGACTTTTGGGTGGTTTATATCAAAATGATACATGTAGATAAGGTTTCTAAAGGTTTCTTCTGAATTAGATAATGAAATTTCGGATCTCTATGATTAAATCGGATCATACTTTGGATCTGTTAAGACATGATAAATTGTTTTGGCCTTAACTTTATGTCTAAATGTCAAATTGCAATATTATTTGATATGTTGAAAAGCTAACATCTTCAACTTTAATTTATTTTTAAGCACAAACCAAATTCAATCATTTTGATAGTAAAAAATGCACTCAAAGGGAGCTATATCTGAAAAACAAGATTTTTATTGAATAAATTATATTATTTTCGTTATAGCTTTTTATTTTGATATCATATTGACCTGATTTTTAGCTTGTTGAAAAGCTATAATCTTATAGTTTTGTAACGACCTCAACTCATACCCTTTAAAAATACAGAATTTTTTTAAGAGTTGCGGAAATCTTCCCAGAGACCTGGGGTCCTTAAAGTTCCAATTTCAGCTGTATAACCACACACCACAAACGAACTTATATTTATCATCCATAGCCAAATAAACCAAACTCTTTATTAATGAATCAATATGAGTCTCATACTCAAGTCAAGAGTGAAGTAACAACTGAAGGAAATAAAAAGAACTAAAAGAAACAAAAGTAGAGTCACTTTGTCCATAAGTGAAGCAGTCTCAAGCAAGTGTGACCCTCGTATACTCTAAAAATTTAGTCGACTTCACTGATCACCTGCAGCTGTGAAAAACCATAAAAGTAGAGTGTCAGAATCTGAAGAATTCTGTGTACAAGTCCCTCTAGTGAATCAAATAAGAATAAAGGACATAAATAAGATTCATGTAATATTTTAGAGGGATGCAATCATGATAACTTCATATTTTAAATAATCATTTAAGCAATGAAGATCAATTACTAAACAAGAGGAAACAATTATCATCAATAGAGAATATCAATTACGCAATAAGGACAAGTATTATGCAATAGAAAATAATTATTAAACAACAAAGACCATAAATTAAGCAATACAAACATTTAACATGCATTAAGGAACAAACATCATGCATACATCAATATATCACAATTAAGGGAACAAATAAATATGCATGATCTAATGCATAGCAGGAATATGCATGATTTCAGTGCAATGCATGAATAATTTATCACCTTTAATCAAGTTCTCTTTCATATGCATGTCCCTATTAGGATGCACACACATTTAAGTTCCACTTTTTGTTATTACTATTGCTCGCAGATACTCAAAATAGTTAAAACCCCAAGGTCAAGTTAGTTTCTCATGGTAGCTTAGTACACAATTTGTATTTTATTACTAGGTTTCAAACTTAGCCCTCGACCGATATCAGGAAACAACACCATTCATCGAAACATTAGAAAACATCTAATGTTTGGGACACCAGGGACATCAACATCCATAAGTGCTACTTTTCTTGGTATACCAAAATAATAGTTGTGTCTACACACCACCCCCATACAAAGTGACAGACTTTTCCTAAAACCGTGGTTAAGAGAAAGAACCTCAATATTGGGTTCAGAAGAAACAACAACGCACACAGAGTTTTTGTATCCTTAGGGTTTTTCCCAAACTGTAACCTCCAAAATTCCTACATTAAAGAAGTGAAATCAAGAAAACATAAATTACACTATTCTTTACTTTCTTTTATCTTGTTATTAATTCATCTATTTTATATTTACAAATCAATATGCAGAATTAATAACATAGGTTTGCAAATCAACATGCCAAGCTCTTCACGGGACCACAACCCGTGGCATCATGGAATAGTGCAATAAAACAATAATGTTATATTCAATTTTTGCAATGCATAGAACAACTAAAACAAGAGCAACACATGCTCAAAGCTCACATAGCCCAGAATGATCCATTTGATCCTCAATGCCTTCATATGCAAAAATCATGAATCATATGCCAATATGCATCCACTTTTAAATGCCTCTCAAATTACATTCATTTATGACATCTTCAAGAGGATGTGCAAGTAACTATAATATTCATAGGCATGTACATGAGTTCACACACTCACATTAGATGCAAACTTTCATTCAGTGTACAATTCCTGACAAATGCATGATTTCATTAATGAACCATTCCAATTAAAATGTGAGAACACTCATGCCATTTTGATCTTGCAAAAGCACCTAAATTTTGTATATGTACATGCATAAGTAAGCCTGTTTACAACAACAATTTCGAATAAGTATCACACAACAATTTTAAGCACATAAGGAACACCACCCCTTTGTATGCATATGATTAAGACTAATACACTTAGCATAATTTGTAATATTTGCATGCATAGCCTAACCAATTTATTTCCATAAACGCAAAAAAAAATTGGGCTTGTCCATACCAAACTGCATATATATTTTATAATTTTTTTTTTGAAATGAAGACTGATCTAGCACCCAGTCGACAGACGGTCGACTGGGACTCTGCTCCAGCCCAGCTGACCCAATCGGTTGGGGCTCAAACAGTTAAGAAACTATTTTTTTTTAAACAGGCCAGTCAACTACTCAGCTCGACTGCCACAAGGTCTGGCAAGTCAGGCCAGCCGAACTGGGTTTAGTTGGCTGAGTTACAACCCCAGCTCAACCGACTGAGTCAGCTGGGGCTGTCTGCACATGGTTCAGCCGACTGGGGTTGGCTGAGGCCCAACACAACAAAAAGATTCCTATATATATTTTTTGATAAGAAATACATTCATGTTTAAAAAGAAGAATTATTTTAGCATGCATGTACAGGTTGTCTTATGAGCATATATGCGTGAGTATGTTTGCATATAAAACAACATGTGTATACCTTTCCATAGTTTGAAATATGAGCATATATGTGTGAGTATGTTGGCATGTAAAACAACATGTATATGCCTTTCCATAGTTTAAAATATGAGCATATATGCATGAGTATGTTGGCATGTAAAACAACATGTATAGGCCTTTCCATAGTTTAAAATATGAGCATATATGCATGAGTATGCTGGCATGTAAAGCAACATGTATATGCCTTTCCACGGTTTGAAATATGAGCAAACTCCCACTGTCATGCAAGCTCTTCAGTTAGGCATGCACGTTCAACATATTCCTTTAAGAGAACACATGCATCTACTTGTTTTGAGAGCCTATTATCAAGAATTTTCATACAGGCCAGATTTATGCATGTTACAAACATGGCAAATCTATCCCGATTTAAAGACCCACCAATACAAACATCAATATATGTATTTTTCCCAAAATAAACTTCAAAAATAATGCAAACACATTAATCTTAACCATGGATTTTAGGGTAAATATTTAGATTTACTATTTCACATGGATTTCTAACAAAATACCGCATGGAAATCAAATCCATGTTCTTTTTCTCACTCAAAACAAAATTAAGAGAAACACGTACCTTGAAATAAACTATAAAAATAATGGTGAAGGAAGCTTAGGGCTGAAGAAGAACACTACAAGAAAAATGTGTATTACCAATGGACGCTATCCATCGCTAAGCCATCGCTAATCCATCGCTAAACACGTTAGTGACAGATGTTGTGATGGATAGTGTCTGTCGCATAACCCTAGTCACTAAACTGCGACAGAATTTATCTGTCGTCAATCCGTCGCTAAGTAGCGGCGGATCATGTCCGTCGCTAAATAGAGACTAATTTGGTTATGCGACAAATTTAATCTGTTGCTACTCTTTAACGAGGGATACATATCTGTCGCAAACCAATGACTGCTTTGAATTGGCGACGGAGTAGCGATGGATAATATTTGTCGCTAATTTTAAAAAAAAAAAATTTTTTTTGAAATATTCTAAAACTCGAGAAAAATTTCTCGTTTTACAATTCATATAACCTGCTTATAAAAAATAAAGTACACATAAAAAACAATATACATGTAGAATAAATTTAACACAAGTTTTAAGTTAAACAAACTTTAACAACCAAATACAGTCTTTGTCAAGTTATAATTAGTTACAAGTACGTCAACAAATTAAACAAATGAATCTAATCCTCGCCAAGATTCTGGGCATCAACCTCTTTATTTTCTCGATCTGCCCCTCCCTTCATGCCTTTATCAGCTCTTCTACGTTGATCATCTCTAACATCCTACAAGAAAACCAAAATGTTAGTATTTATAAACAAAATATAATAAAATAAATTATATGCAATGCACATAATCTAATGCAACAAAGTAAATGGTTGAATGACACATAGACTAACAATAAACTGAAGAACATTAACATAATTCAAATATGTGTTCTAAGACTGGAAAATTTTTTTATAGTGATTCAATCATGTAGATATGTGTTCTAAGGTTGTCAAAGAATGTCATAGTGATTCACGCATGCATATATGGTTTATAAGACTGTCAAATAAATGTGTTATGTATCACAATCATGCATATATGTGTTACAGGGTAGTCAAAAAGCTTTCATAGTGATGAAATCATGCTTATATGTGTTCTAATGTTGTCAAAAAACTTTCATAGTGATTCAATCATGCTCATATGTGTTCTAATGCAGTAAAAAAACTTTCATATTGATTCAATCATGCATAAATGTGTTCTAAGAAAATTTTTATAGTAATTCAATCATGCATATGTGTGTTCTAAGGCAGTAAAACAATTTTATAGTGATGAAAGCATGCTTGTATGTGTTCTAAGGTTGTCAAAAAACTTTCATAGTGATTCAATCATGTATATATGTGCTCTAAGGTTGTCAAAAAAATTTCATATTGATTTAATCATGTATATATGTGTTCTAAGGTTGTCAAACAACTTTCATATTGATTCAATCATGCATATATGTGTTATAAGGCAGTTAAAAAACTTTCATATATGCTAATATCATGCTCATATGTGTTATAAGGTAGTCAAAAAACTTTCATAGTGATTCAATCATGCTCATATGTGTTCTAAGGCAGTAAAAAAACTTTGTATGTGATTCAATCATGCATATCATGTTCTAAGGCAGTCAAATTTTTTTATAGTAATTCAATCATGCATATATGTGTTATAAGGCATTAAAAAACTTTCATATATGCTAATATCGGGCTCATATGTGTTTTAAGGTTGTCATAGTGATGAAAGCATGCCTGTATGTGTTCTAAGGTTGTCAAAAAACTTTTATAGTGATTAAATCATGCATATATGTATTATAAGGCACTAAGAAAAAATTATAGTGATGAAATCATGCATATATGTGTTGTAAGGTTGTAAAAAAACTTTCATAGTGATTCAATCATGCATATATGTGTTATAAGAGTGTCATAAAAATTATATAGTGAATCAATCATGCATATATGTGTTATAAGGTGTCCAAAAAAATCATAGTGAGGGAATCATGCATATATGCATTTAATCATGTATATACTAGCTTGAAATTTAATGACATGAAACAAATGACATGAATCTTTATACTTGACGGGTACCAGATCTCATGTTGAATGCAAACGAAGTTCCCTTGTCCTTAAAAAAGTTGCACAACTCATTACGGACAATGTTGAGAATGACTTCATTTAAAAAGTATTACATTTTATCCTCAAGATGTTGACAGACACCATCCCAAGACATAGCAGAGTCAATTGAGAGTTGATGCTGGCGGGAGAACTCTGAGAGTCATGGCTGCAGGAGACAACGACTCTTGTGGTATTCATGTTACTCCCAAAACCGAACACACGACCCTTTTTGGGTTCACCGGTTGCAGTCATTCATGCTGCAGGATCAAAAGGCAGATGCTGAGTAGAGTTATTGCCATATCGTTGTACCATTTGTAGCTCGTATGACTCCTATAAAATAATAATTAGAATATGAATTAATAATTAAGAATTACAATATTTATGATAATGTAATTCATAGTAACTTGTAAATTACAATGTTTATTAATACAATAAATACATACCGATGTTGCTCTCGCCTTCTCTGATACAAAATATCTCGTGCTCTTACATTTATGTGTTTCAACAAACACATCCTTGTAAGGCACAATGCCTCTTTTTTCTGCTTCCTGTAATGTTAAATGATAAAAAAATCGATTAATAAGTATGCATAAATACTTATAAATTTGATTTTATATATATATATATATATATATATATATATAAATTTTTTTTTTGATGAGTTACCATTTTCTTCTGGTGGCTTTCAAAAGTCCTAGATTCACCTATGTGTAGATGGGCATCGGGCATCTTCGCTCGATTTTGTGTAGCCTTTGCTGAGCAGTTTCAAAATTCATTGCTCGCCCACTTGTTGCATATGCCCTCCCAATAATCTCTTTTGATAGTAGAAGGCACATGGCCTTTTCACTGCAGTGGATCATCTATCCCACCAGCTACTTTTTTTGCTGCAGTCTTCATATTGTGCAACATGTCGGCAAATCGATTGACAACCACCTTCTGCCACACTACCTTGACATCTTTCTTCTATTTCGCAGTCGCAAAGCGATGAAAAACTTACAAATACTTTCAGAAAGTTAGCACACATGAGTATAACAAAAAAGTAAATATGAAACACATTAGTTATGATAAACGATTGCATACCATGAATGAGGACATTAATATATCCAACACCTTTGTCGGGTACTCTTTCTATTGCGCGATCGATCCTGGAAGATGCTACAATAGTGGCTTCTTAATTTCTCGTATTACTTCTTGTTGCTCGAACCTCGCACTACACATGAATTGATACACATTAACAATGGATTGTCGATATAAACTATTTACAAGATAAATATTGAACAAGTGACAATGAAATACTTATGGTCGACTATCGATATACACTATTTGAATGAGTCATCGTGTGTCACACTGAGAATACTCTGCATCCGGCGTTGTCTTGTGATGTGTATGAGTAGCTAGTATAGGTGGGTCATGTGTAGGCGAAACATCACCTACAGAATAATGAGTTAGAAATTCACACAATGCACATTTAAACTAATCAAGTATACAATTATTTAAATGAGATACCTATCGAAGCATTGCATGAAGACGAAGACTGAGTCTGCCTATCACTGAGTTGTGATCCTATAAAGACGATTAACAAGTAACAATGTTTATATCAACATATAAGCAAAAATATAATGAATGCCTATATTTAAATATAACACAAAGATATTTACCTAATGATGTTCCACGGCCTCCACTTGGTCCTCGACCACTGTGACCTCCACAAACCATATTCTAACAAATAAAAATGTTATTTAGATCAGTTACATGATATGCAATTTCATGGATACATATTGAAATAAAAAATAACTTCATGCAAGCATGGATAGAGTCACATCAAACGTGACAATACATTCAAATCATTCATAGCATATCAATGTCAAACATGTACCTTCAACAAACACACTTCAATATTTTGCTAACTACTACCTCATCAAACATGGCAATACATTCAAATCCTTCATAGCACTCAAACATATATTTCACTAAATCGAGTATGCTTCCTCATCACTTGTTTCACTTTCATATTCTTCTTCTTCCTCTTCATTTTTGTCATCTTCGTCTTCTTCTATATTGGGTACCCATCCACTTGGTATATCATTTGGATCACATTCTTCCATATATGTGCCATTGGATAATGAAGATGTAACATGCAGACCATGTGTGATATCGTGACCATAAGAAAAGTCATATATATCATCTGATTGATAGTAATCACTCTCTTCAGTTAACTTATCTTCCTATAATTGATCATACTCGGGGTATAGTTTAGACTTCACCTTATAAATTGTCCGCCATTCATTTCTATCTGACTTCCTTATACTCAGATATAAAGTATAATAAACTTGTTGAGCTTGTGAGGCTAATATAAATGGTTCATATGTTTCAAACCTTGATTTATGATTCACCTCCACAATGCCTGAGGCTTTGTCAGCTCTTGTTGGTGTGAGATCAAACCAATGACACTTGAATAAAGTTACACTATTATTTGTGCCTAAGTAAGTCAACTTCATTATTTCTTCTAGAACACTATAGTAGTCATGTTTATTTTCACTGTAGCCGCTACCTTTGATGCACACGCCACTATTCATCATTGACATGTTGACACCGTAGTATTTTGTATGTAATCGATAATCATTTATGATATACCCATTGTAATATTGCACAACTTTGGTCAGACCACTTTATAAATTATATATTCCTTGATCTTTAACATCACTATCGATAATTTGTCAGCTACAGTAAATTGTTCTCCATCATCATTATGATGTGAGCATGTGTAATGTGTTGGAATGTGAGGTTCAAAGTATATAGATGAGAAATTTGAAATCTCTTCTAAAGCGTATAATTCACAAATAGAGCTCTCTACTCTTGCTTTATTCTGAACCTTTTTTTTGAGGTCAAACATGCATTTGCCAACAATATACATCTTAGATTACAAAAAATTTCTCAATAGCATTGAAGAGAAAAGTATATATATCTTTCAAATGTGTACATCTACCGATATTGCACTGGACCACCAACCCTTAGTTCATATGACAAATGTATGATCACATATTCCATAACATCGAAAAATGTTGGCAGAAAAAGCTTCTCTAGCTGACAAATAGTAGTGATGACAGAATCCTTGAGATTCTTTATCTCAGATACTATGACTTCTGATGCGCATAATGTTCTAAAAAATCTACTCAACTCGGACAATACCTCCCATATAGGTTTGTCTAACATATCGTGGAATGCTAGGGGTATCAACCGTTGCATAATGACATGACAATCATGGCTCTTCAACCCATATAACTGTCCATCGTCTATTTTCACAGCTCGAGCAATACTAGAGACCTATCCATCTGAAAATCTCAATTGTCTCAACCATTGACATACATGTTTTACTTGATCTGGTTCAAGCACATACATTGCCTTTGGTTTCAGTACTTTGCCATTGTACTCTTTGAGTTCTAATTCTGATCTTTTATATATTACTTTTAAATCCATACGGGCCTTCGGATTATCCTTCATTTTCTTTTTCACATTTATTATCGTATTAAACACATTATGAAATACATTTTTCTTCATATGCATCACATCCAAATTATGTTATATCAATAAGGTTGGCCAATATGGTAGTTTCCAAAATATAGATTTCTTTGTCCAATTGTGATCCTTCCCAAATCCAATGAAGGGTGTCGGGCTACGGGCATCTGTCAGTCTATATGAAAAGTATTGCAATCTTCTTAAAATCTCTATGCCAAACAACCTTGTGGGTGAACCTTCCATTTCAATTATGCCTGCTCGAAACACATTCCTTTGTCGTCAGAATGGATGGTCGTTGGGTAGAAATCTACGGTGATAATCAAAACAGCACGACTTCCTTTTATGCTTCAATCTAAAAGATTTTGTATCCTCCATACTGTACAGACATGCCAACCTCTCATGTGTGCTCCAACCAGATAGTATACCATATGCAGAAAAGTCACTTATTGTCCATAGAACAACAACCTTCATATTGAAGTTTTGTTTTTTATGGGTATCGTATGTTTGAATACCGTCATCCCACAATATTTTCAGTTCATCAACCAATGACCTTAAATATACATCAAGATTTTGGCCCGGAGAAGTCAGACAAAGGATCAATAGAGACAAAAAAAGATTTTGATGCTTCATGCATAAGCTTGGAGGAAGGTTGTATGAGGTGACAAATATTGACCAATACGAGTATGAAGTTGATCTACCCCCAAATGGATTAAATCCATCTGTATATAAACCTAGCCTAACATTTCTCACTTTTATTGTGAAGTTCTTATGAGTATGATCAAAGTGCCTCCAAGTTTTCGTGTCAACATGATGTATGATCTTGTCTTCATCATGTCGAACTTTGTTTGCATGCCATATCATTTGTTTAGTTGTCCTCGAAGACATATACAGTCATTGCAATCTAGGGGTGAGAGGGAAGTAGCAGAGTGACTTGTATGACACTTCTTTTAACCTCATGCTACCATTTTCCCTTGTCTTTAGCAATAACCAAGGATGTCCACATGATGAACATGATCTGCTATTTTCTTGATCTTTGAAATACAACATGCAGTGATTTGGATAAACATCTATCTTTTGATACCCCATACTTAGAGCATTCACCATAACCTTCGCACAGTAGAAATTTTTTGGCGATTTCTCATCTTTGGGTAACATACTCTTCACAATAGAGCACAGACAATCAAAACATGATTGACTCAAATTATACTCTAACTTCAAATTCAGTAGTTGAAGAACTGCAAACAAGATAGTGTGACTCTTGCAACCATTCCATAGTGACTCATCAACATCTCTAAGTAAGTCATAAAATCTACTAGCTGCATCGTCTATTGCTTCTTTCTCTACCCCAGTTGGTGCATCATTATGTCTCATAGCAGAACCCCTTTTTCGGTGCTGCGACATCATATATCAAATTCACATATGGATTATCGTGCACCACATCCATCCGTGCATCAAAATTATTCTAAAATTCTTCACCATGAAGCATCCAATTCTGATAACCACTAACAAAACCCTTCCTGTATAGGTGATGTCTAACGTCATGAGGTTCTATAATTGATTGTTCTTACACATCGTGCAGAGACATCTAATCCGACCGGTGGGATCCACTATACTAACACTTGTTGTTGTGAATTCAATAAAATTGTCAACACCATCAGTATATTCACGCGACACCTCATTATCAACTATCCTACGGTACATTCATTCACGATTTACAGTCATTTTGTCCTATAATGTTACAAATATTATCATCACCAGTTAAAAGAGAATCTTAGTAATGCTACGATGAAAAAAATATCTAATTTATCTACTAATTCTTGTTTGGTGATTGTTTGTGAGCAATTTTTTGTTTTAATTAATGCATAAATTTTCTTTCCCTCTATACCACAAACATGCTTAACATAAAATGCAATTCCATGAACTATTATGCGTGCATTGATAATTCAATATTTTCATGTGTAACACCATCATATCATATTTATACACATCGCAAGGATATTTAGAAATATAAAATCACATTCTATAAAATGATACATTTATTTGAAGCATATTTTCATGATACAATTTCACACGGAAGGCATAATCAAATAAAAAATAACTTCATGCATGCATGGATATAGACACATCAAACATTGCAATACATTCAAATCATTCATATCAAAACAATGTCAAACATGTACCTGCAACAAATACACTCCAATATCGTACTAACTACTACCATGCCTAGCATGAAATCTGTACTAAAAAAATAAGAACACTTCTATTTTCATACATTAAAATCATGCTCAACATGATCTCCAAACTTCATCAAAGCAGTTCTAGATATCCACAACTAAATGAGTGTGTGAATAAAAAAATATTGCATCCAAAAAATTAAATAACATGTGATGCACTTGCATCACTTACTCACCATGAGTATTTACCCGATTTGCATTTTGCTTGTTTATTTTCGCATAGCATTTTAAGCCGCATGCGATGCTTAGCATTAAGCATCACACATTTTGCTCTCTTACGCACATGCAATGCACATTACTCTTGCCCGTCAAAGACAAAGACACAAGAAAGTACCAGCCCGGTAGAGCAAATACAATGGTAAGGGCAAATCCCTCTGCTGATGTTGCGTAAACAAGGGCAGGGGGCGAGATCCTCCTGCTGGAAAGTACTAGCGGCAGAGGTGCGGCCCCCCTGCCATCTGAGTAAACACAACGACAGTGGGGGAGGATCCCTCTACCGCCCTTGCTTAAACAAGGGCAGGGGGATCCGACCCCCTATCGGAAAATACCAGTGGTAGAAGAAGCGGATCCCCTACCGCCCTTGCTTAAACAAGGGCACGGGGTCGCCCCCTCTGCCGGAAAATACCAGCAACACAGGGGGGTGCATCCCTTGACGCCCCTGCTTAAACAAGGGCAGGGGGCAGATCCCCTGCCACCCTTGCTTAAACAAGGGCAGGGGGTTCTCCCCTCTGTCAAAAAATGACAACGACAGGGGGGCGATCCTCTATCGCCCTTGCTTAAACAAGGGCTGGGGGGTCCAACCCTCTCTTAGAAAATAACAACAGTAGGAGGGGCGAATCCCCTGCCAGAAAATACTAGCAGCAGGGGGGTGGGTCCCCTGCTGACAAGTTAGAAAGAGGCACAGAGGGGAGGCGCGGGTATGGGAGGCGAGCTCACCAGTGTACTTTCATGTCAGTGGGTTGCCGGAGAGCGGGAGCGGTCGGCGGAAGAGCAGGGGCGGAGATGGCCGAGGCGATTGCTGGAGAGTAGCACAGGGGTGGTTGGCGGAAGAGCAGATGCAGAGATCGCCAGATAGCGGGAGGTGGACGGGGCAGTTGCTGGATAACGGGAGGTGGCCGGAGCGAGCAGCGCATGGGTGGTCAGAGGAATAACGAGTGCAGAGAGGGCCAGGGCATTCGTCAGAGAAAGGGATGTGGCTGGGGCAGTCGTCGGAGAGTGGGAGGTGGCCGGAGAGGTCACTGGAGAGTTAAAGGTGCCCGAGGTGGTCGCCAGAGAGCGGTAGGTGGCCGAGGCGAGCAACACGAATAAGAGAGAAAGAGAGAGAGAGAGAGAGCAAACACAATTTTGTGCCCTAGATGGGCGTTTTACATTGAAACTTAGCAACGTATTTGCGATGAAACAATTCTGTTGCCAATACCAACACTAATTAGCGATGAAATAATATCCGTCGCTAAGTTGTTACATATTTTGAGACAGAATAATATCCGTCACTAAGTAGCGACAGATATTATTCTGTCGTAAATCCTGCAACTAATTTCAATGTTAGGGACGACTCATTTTTTCTCGCTAATCTATCGCAAAATTGCGATGAATTATTTCTGTCACAAATTTCCTTCGCTAATTGACGTTTTTCTTGTAGTGGAATTGCTTCTTCTTCCTTTTCTTTCTCCTTTTCTCTTTCCCTCTTTTTTTTTTCTTCTTCACTCACTTTTTTTTTTTATAAAGTGAGGGAGAGGGGGTCACGTTCCCCCTTCTTCCAGCCCTCTCTTTTGAGAGAGTTTCCAAAAATTTTGGAAACTCCCTTTCTAAGGCTAGTTTTCAATTTTTGTAAATTTCTCCAAATGTTGACTTTTCCCTTCTTTTATGAATTCTAACTTTTCTAAACTCTTTTAGGTAAGCATAGAGACTCTTTTAGAGAGTCCCACTCAGCCCAACAATTAAATTATAGAATTGATATTAATTAATTATTATTTTTTAATCAATTAAAATTATTTACAACTTTCCAAAAATAACCAAATTAATCCTAGAGGCTTTTTAACTATAATTAACCCCAAAATAAAACTTTTAAACTAAAATTAAAGCTAGAAAAACATTGGGCATGGAGTTGGATCCAGATTCGGATCCAAGATCCAAACCCATACCCAAAACAAAAATGGATCAAGGCTTGGATCAAACCCATATTTAAGTAGGATCCATAGGATCCAAACCCATGAATTTTTGGATCGTAGGCCTCAGATCTAGTCCGATCCAATCCTGAATCCATTTCGATAAACCGCTCCTTTTTTTCAGAAAAATACAATTTTTGGGCCAAACGTAGCCCAAATCAAGGAAAATAAAGTACCGTTGCGCTCAGAATTCCAAGGCGCATCCAACAACATATAATACACATATGAAATTCTGAATTCCGTCTAAAATTAAATTGAATTTTGTTCGATTTTTGCTTTCATTTAAAGGTCGAAAATAAAACTCTCTACCACGTTTTGATTGACTCATCTTGACCTTGTCGATGAGACCTTGGTCAAACCCAGACTCAAAGGTATCAGTCTAAAAATTGAGCCTCAAATGATTTTTCTTTCAGATTTAGACAATTTTTTTTGAAAATCTCAAGAAATATCTAAGTACCAAAAATACGCGATCTTACAAGTTTAATTGATATTTCGAACAAAAGTCTAGAAGATACTGTTTTGAAGCCCAAAAGTTTAAGTTAGCAAAACTTTACATGCTGCCCTAACTTTCTATTTAAAGATTACCTGAACTTAGCTCAGTAGACATCCTACATATTAGGATCCAATTATATCTTTTTGGTCATTAAAAGTCTTACCTGATTAGGATTTCTCACAGGTTTGGGTTTCAAACCTAGTTCAAGATCAACCCCAATGGAGTTTGGTGCAATTGAGGGGGCGTTGGCCACTAGGCAGGTGGTCAGGGTCCCATTCCCATGAGCATCAGCCTCTTGCATTAATGAGGAGACGAGATAAGCCCTTGCTGAGCCTGAGCTTGGCGACTCTCTGAGGGCAAGGGTTGTGCGCCACAGGTTTACACCGTTGGGACAATGACCGTAAGTATGTCAGATGACTTAGCCAGCATGACTAGGTCTTTGATCTCGCGAGTGGTGTGCCTGTTCTTTATGAAAAAAAAAACCGGGTTCAAGATCTTATGTAATTGGATTTGAATTTATGTACCAAATTTCACAAGCAAGCCCTTCTTTTTTTATATAAAACAACCAAATTTAACTATTTTAAATCCCAATATACGTGCTTTAACCTTATCCAAGCGCATGGTCTGGTTTCCTGTAGAATTTCCAGGCAAGTTGGAACTGAGATCAAGGAATGTGGTTCCACCTCGATTTGTGTCAGACAAACATATTCAATCCAAAATAAATAAATAAATGGAGCAAATTCTGACTTGGGTATTGTAGACATTACCAGATCCAGTTCTGTTTTTGACGGGGATCCATACACTTGGACCGGAAAGATTTGGGTACATAAATATTTGGCCCACATTCAAGAATGACTAATTAAGTCCAGATTCATCAAGAACCATTTGAGAGCTCCAAGATCTAGGCTCATTGTTGAAGTAATCACTAGAGTGCTTTGGTCTTGCTATAGCAGAATCATCCATTAGAGATATTACAAGAACCGTTCCATTAAGCACTTAATAATGAAACTGCATGTAATTACAAGGAGGCGTGGCTGTGTGTTTGGGACAGAACACATATATACTGTTCCATTAAGCAGTTATAATGAAACTGCATGTGATTACAAGGAGGCGTACGCGGTTGTGTGTTGGGGGGTCAGATGTGATTATTTTTTCCTTGAATCTTGTGAAAGTTGTCTTGGCTGTGATTGTTTATCCCTACCTGTGACCAAAGCAAACATGACCCACATCTTTTCCTCACTAGTTTTTCAATAACATTTTTTAGTTCTCTTCCCCCATTATATAGAAAAAGTAAACACCGGCACATATACAAAATTTTAGATCCAGGCCCGTTAGGTATCGGGCTGAAACCCGGCCCGTTATATACGTGGGCGGGGCTATTGGGCTAGCCTGATGGGCCTGAGTTATTTATTAATTTTTTAATAATATAAAATTTTTAAAATTAACTATTATATAATAACTTGGATAACTATTATTATTTACTTAATTAGTTGCATAAAAACTTGTTATTTGTTAATTATTACTATTTACCTAATTAATTACACTAATTACTAATTAGTTGCATGAGAACTTGCTATTATCTCATTAACCCATAATTTCTGTCAAGCACATATGCATTCTAAGATTGGGTCGCTGGGCCGGGCTGGACTGGACCAGACCTGGCCCGCTTCACATAGGCCTGTTGGGCCAATGGGTCGAGCCGCCCATGTCAATGGCCCAGTCGGCCCGATCCTTTAGCGGGCCAGGCCAAGCTCGCCTGATGCTCACCCCCTACTTCTGCCTGTTGAGTAGGTTTCTTCATCGCATCGGTCTTAGGGCAGAGGTCGTGTACTATGGGTATCGAACTCTTGACATTTTTGGGCTTAAATGCTTTAAGTCGACTCACCTAGCTAGGTGTGGTGCAGCCATTATAGCAAATCATATTTAATACACATTATTAGGAGTTTTTGGATGCAAACACTTACCCAGATAAATTCAACATGAAAATAGCATTGCAGCTTATGAAACATGTCCATTTAATCAAGTCTACGCACCTAAATAGGGGTGTAACTGGGTCGGCTATACGCGATGTCCCAAACCGATTATACCCAACCTGAACCGATTTTAGTAGACCCATGTGTTCGGGTAGGGTTCAAATTATAGTCTTGTAACCAAAACTGGATGAGACTTGGGTATTGCAAATGAAGAACCAAACCTGTTTGGACGCCACCTGATTTTTATTTCTGACCCAAATGGTTCTCCATATTGTAAAACCGATCGGACTTGAACTCGACCCAATTTTATCCCCGAACCTATTTTATTCTTAAACCGATCCGAACCCAAACCCACTTCATACCCAAACCGATCCCAACCCAATCTGATTATATAACCAATCCTATTTTATATGTGAACCAACCCAAATGGAACTCAAATTTATGATATATTTTGAATATGATGTATCATTGATGTCTTTTATTTCAACTTCAAATGATTGATTGTTTTGAAAATATTCTTTTCATATTTAGATTTTGGCATTATCTAAAATAGTTAATAAAATTTTCACTGTTAGCACATAATCTTCTTAATGAATAGTTGATTCTATTAAATTACATGTGTTTTATTTGCAGGTAATTAAGTCTAGAATAACAACCATATCAGGGAACCCGTTAAGGCCCGAACTGATCATACCCAAACCCGTTTACCTATATGGATCTACTTTTTCAGTCATAGCCAGACCCGAACCCAACCCGAATGAAAATGGGTCAATTAAAGATCCAACCCAATTAGACCTGACCCGATATATACCTGAACCCTTTAACCCATATGGTTTTATAATTTCCAGTCGAAACTGAACCCAAACTTAGATTGGGTTGGGATTGGGTCTTACTTTTAGACCATATTCAAAATCAGATCTGATAAGATGTGAACTGAATAGTTATCATGAAGTCGGGAGCATCCATCCGCCTTGATAGCCTCAATATAATACCTTGGCATCATTTTTATCTAGGCCTGTAAAAATGGAACCCTCCTGTAATCTTCAACAATGAATACCCTTAATTTTCTTGGAAAACAATTCAGAGACCAAATTTCACCTAACAAACACATCAAGAAAATGAAATCTCAGACTTGGATCCGTATAATTTAAAGAGCTCATATTCAGTAAAAATAGATATAAAAATCTCAAATTAAGCAGGATAGAATGAATATTTGACAAGAACGACAACCCAAACCCAACTACATATTATTGGAGTCGGGTTCCCGTTGTTCTGGATAGTATTGGGGTTGGCATTGTTTATGCCCATACTTAAATTTTTGGGTTCGAGCTGAGTCTGGTACCTGATAAGACCCGACCCATTGACGGTAGGGATGTCAACGGGTCATATGTAACACAAGATCCGACCTGATTCCGATTAGTCAGATTTGGTAGACAAATCTGAATCCGATTAGAAATTGGATTCAGGTTTCGTATTGACATTTCATTGAAACCTGACCCGATTAAAATCCGAATCTGAGTAAAACCCAAACCCGATCCAGTGTAAATATCAGGTTTGAAGCTAGTCGGATCTGGATAATCTGACCCGAATCTGATCCCCAATTGACAGCCAAAACACCTTGCCTTTGAAATATGTAGTACCACAAGAAAAAATGATCACCTGACTGTATACTTTACTGAGGTCTTGGAACATGTTATGCTGAAGTGATTCTTCCTATTCCTAATGAATGTTATTTAAAAAAAAAATGTTATGCTGAAGTCACGCTACTTACTGGATCCTAGATCAAGTTTTGGATCCAAAATTAAACATGTGTCATCATCAAATTGCATTTGCATCTTAAATTTGAATTAAATCATACCATTGATTTGCACCGTTTTTGGCCGCGTGTCCTTGGTGACATGACCGGAATTGCAATGAGCCTATGACATTCTGTTTGGCCATTATTATTATTTATTGTCTTTTTATTACATTTTAATGATAACTTCAAAAATAATTTTTATTTTATTTTTCTATGATCAGCTGGGGTTAGGAAGTATCAAAATACACAAAACTATTTTTTTTTATCAAAAGTCCTTGTTCTCGGAATCTCGTGTCCTATTTTTTTCTGAAAAAACAAAAAATCCTCGAGCTTGCGAGTCGAACCTGCATTTCGTGTCATCGTGTCCTCGTATCTATGTGACATTTCTCGGAGTAACAAACAACTCGACGTCGGAGTGGGATAATCGATTCCGATTCGAATCGGTGTGGGTGCGCGCCATACACTTGCCGCGTTGCCCGCCTCGTTATCTCTCCAAGGAACGTTTTTCGCAATTTCCTATGGCGACCTTTTCTGCAACTCGCTTGGTTTCCCCCTTGATTGGGCGCTCTACGCACTCGTTTGAAGACTCTTTCATGGGCACCCAACTCGGAATCTCTCCTGTTTCTGGTGATCTCTCTCTCATGTTTCTCAATAAGAGTTTCCGATTTTTCTTCCAACTTTCCATTTGATAGTTCTGAATAACACCATTCTCTTCTGTTTGGTTCAACCGCAGTCAGTGGCTAATTGTCTGTCTCTGCTTTCAATTCGAATGCAATTGAACGCATATAGTTTTTATTCATTGTGCCCGTTTTGAATTGTTGTGAGATGAGGTGTTGCTTGATTCATGTGGGCTTGCTTGGTGCTAGCTCAATAGTAAACGTTGTATCCTTTTTTGGGTTTATGCCTTTTTTGTTTGATTTTCATCTGTAGCAAAGAAACCCACAAGATAGCATCCTTTTCAATACAAATAAAAGCTGTTACCAAAGCGCAATTGGTGGTTGTAAGGGATTTTCGATGTAGTGAAACATCATTTTTAAGCTTTGGATGCTTCTAACGTTGTCAATATTCTATCACCATAACCATCGAGCTCACCTGCATTGCTAAATATTTGAATGGAGCTGCTTTGTGGCTGCTGCTGGAACTAATTCGGAAATAGAAGGCGAGTGATCATTCAAAATTGTGCGCGTTCTCTTCCGACCAAATAAACCACCACTTTTGCTACTTGTTGGCAAACATCACTTCTGCATCACATCAAGCGCCTTTTTGTGTTACTGCTAGTAGTTCACTAGTTCATAATTCGACAATGAACCCCTTTGTCATCATGTTCAAAGATGATGGGTATGAAGGAAGAGGCCAGAACATTTATATAGTCCTCACTGCCATGCGTTTACTCCATAAAGGGTCCTTGCGCCTAGGTGGCGTCCTTGTTCTTCAAGGTCATCACCGGGGAGCATTTTGTGTGTGAGATTGGTCATTGACACATGACGCTCGTTGTGATTCTGATTCTCACCTAAATGAGAAAGCAACTCTCATTTCTAAGGCCAAATGAGAGTCCGTTTCTCACCACTCATTTTTGAAGTTTGTTTAGCCAATTACAATGAGATTCATTCTCTCATTTCGCATGAGAGTCCAAATCTCATGAGACTCAACCAAACATGCCCATAGTGTTAAGTTAAATAATGCTTTTCTTACCTAGATTTCAGATGTTAATCCCAGTGTTTTTATCTTTATAACTACTATACGTATAAATAACGTTTTTTTACCCATGCCACATGGATACAACTGCAGATTTGGGGATACTATCTTATCGATGAAACACATAGTATGTACATGTTAGGCAGTAGAATAGAAATGGAGTATTTGTATCATATAGAATATTGCAGTTTTATATGTGAAATAAATAAGGAAGCTAGTTTTAGATTGCATCAGTATTAAATAAACATGTCTGTATATATTTTTGCCTAATAGTAGTTTCATATAGCATGACAAGTTTCACTCTTTTTACTTTTAAATTCTACTCAAATTATTATTTCACTTATTAAATGCATGCTAGTGACTTCTCGCTTCCTATTTCATATGGACTTGAAAAACCCTTGCTTCTCACATTTGCTTCCTGCTTTCCTCCTTGGTAACTCTGGCTTATACCAAATGTTAGCTCTAATGGCACAAAACCTTTCATATCTGTGCTCACAACTCACGCATGCATGCATATATGATGATCACATAAATATAAATACATATGTTATAAATGTGCTTATCTTTTTACATGTACATATACACACATGTGTATGCAGGCATTTATGTGGTGTTATCTGTGTAGTCATATACTTGTTTATCTATAGTGATTGTGGTCAGCTCGCAACCATGGTTGACTCAAACTTAAAAGATGATTGGTTAGCTGGTTACTGTGATTGGAAAAGTTGGTGGATGGCCTAAACAACAACAACAACAACAACAACAACAACTACGCCTTCATCCCAAAACAATTGGGGTCAGCGATATGAACCAAAAAAGAAATTCATTTTGGGTCTTCCACATGAATCCTTTTCCTCCAATCATTTCTATCCAACGCCATGTCCTCGGTGAGGTTCAAAGCATTCATATCCTTTCCTATCATCTCCATCCAAGTCTTCCTAGGCCTACCCCGACCTCTTTTAACTAATATATTTTCCCATTTCTCCAACCTTCTAACTGGAGCATCATTAGGCCTTCGCCGAATATGTCCAAACCACCGTAAACGATTCTCTCGCATCTTATTTTCAATGGGTGCAACACCTACCTTCTTACGTATCTCTTCGTTCCGAATCTTATCTTTTATTGTATTTCCACACATCCATCTAAGCATCCGCATCTCAGCTACACTCATTTTTTGAATATGATGTCTCTTGGCAGCCCAACATTCCGTACCATATAGTAAAGCGGGTCTAATAGTCGTCCTATAAAACTTTCCCTTCAACCGCAATGGCATTCTACGATCGCACAGCACTCCAGTAGCACTTTTCATGTGAGAATGAACATTGTTAAGTATGCACATCTGATAAAGATATTGATAGACTAGAATATAAAGAGGCAAATCTTTAACAACTATATCTTTCACAATCCTTCCTATACCTGTCAAAGATGCTCAACTAATAAGTAGTAGAAAAAATGAAAAAGTACAACAATATACAAATAGAGATTGCTGTAGGCGATTATAATTCAAAAGAGAGTGAAACTGGTGTAAAGATATTTTCTTATGATGAAGATTTCATTTTCAATCTTATGGTTTTATTAATTTTCTGTTGAATACATCTAATTTACACCTCAGTGCATAAGGTTATTTCTTCTTATCATTGGATGCATAAGTTCATGATTTAGTAAAAAGAATATTCCACTATCTTTCCACACATTTGTATATTTGAGAACTTGTCTTGTTTTTTTTACTACATTCTCATTAGTTTATACTTGATTGGCTTATTTTTATTGTCCATGACCTCTTTTCTTGCTTCATGTCTACTTCAAAGTTGTTGCCAAGTTGTGATATTTTGACCTTGTTTTTTTTTCCATTTCAGGTAAAGGTGTACAACGACATCTTTTGGTCTTCTCAAGGAAGCTGTCTGGCTTAGAGGAGGCAATGCGCATAAGGAGGTAACTTTGAGACACATGGCCTTCATATAGAGAACTACATGGATAGTCATATAGAAAATCACACAAATGGAGAGTACTGTGATATATATATATATATACACACACACATGAAAGGGGGTATCGTTGAACCCCCGCTTTCGTCGGACGAGTATCGGACACACAAGGCGCGTCCAAGTGTGTTTAAAAAGGACATTTAGCGGTGGTTGTGACCGCTGCTAAAACCTGTATAACGTAAAAAAATATGCGTCGCTGATCGCACACACAATCAGTGGCGCATATTGTGTCCGACTTTGGTCGAACAAGATGGGTGTTTGACGATGCACCCATCTCTCTCTCTCTCTCTATATATATATATATTGTGGATATATTGGTTATTGTTGGAAAACTCATATCTTTAGATGTATTGGAAGAAATAGAAAAGTCATATGGTAAGTGCTCATCATGATTTTCGTTTTCTAAGAATTTATTACAGAAACATTGTTGTAAATGCAATATATTTGCAGTATTTGTTAATGCAGCCTACAGTGTATAGTGAACCCCCTTTCTATTAGTGATTCAGCCCCACAGGGGTGTCTCGTGCTATGTCACATGGATATGGCTGCGGATACTGGCATACGGCTATTTTTTGTGAAGTTTTCATTCAATATGACTACTGTATAAGGGGACATGATATGGGTGCCAAAATGGAGTATCCGGGAGACATAGGTCTCATGTCTTTTACATACCATTTTCTATTGTTAATGAGCTATGCTTTTCTTCTATGCATAATTTGAGATCTCTTGTCCATTTTTGTGATGATTCATGTTGTCTAATATCATTGAGATACTAGAACAGATGTTTCTAAAGTCATTTTCACTTGTATCCACTTTGTTTGCCTAGATGAGTCCACTAATTTTTTTTTTTTGAGTGAGAAAGGGTATAATTCAAGTTAGCAAGGTGCTTGGTGCTTCTGAACGTGGCAACATGTTCTCTTTGTGTTATTACGTAATTTATGTAAATATTCATATTGTTTTGGTAATGTTCACCAAATTTATGTCTGATTTAACCCATGTCTAAGCAAAAAGTGGATGGAAATCAGGAAGAGTAACCGATCTGGCTCTGGAAAGTACAAAAAACCAAAGGTTCACTATTGGTGCATGTCATTGTCACCTTCATGTGCACTTTAGTGTTTCTTGTTTTAGGATTTGGTCTCATATCTGATGTAATTTTGTAGTTGCAATATGTAATTTCAGATAGAACCCCAAAATCATGTCTCCATCATTTCATCCTGCTAGTTCTACAAAATTTGGGGATGTTTTTGGCATTGAGAAAAGAGGACAGTGATTTTGGGAGAAACTTTCATTACAGTATAGGTGGCAGCAGCTAGCTTTAACTTTTAATCCTCTACTCTGGCTCAAGAAATTGCTACTCTAGATTCTTATGTGTGCTTGTGAATTTCCTTCATGATCTTTAGGGACTGATCAGCAAAAGAATTAAGCCATAGTACTCAGTTGGAAAATTTCAAAGGATACAAGTTAGTTCATTTACTTCCCGTTTCATATTCCTATGTCAAGGAGATTGCACTCGTGAACTTCAAACTCATTGATTTTTAAAGATAGTTATGCATTCGTCATTGTTTTACTTCATTTTTAATTGTTCTCTTGGTTTGTCAGCATAGCATCAACTATGTATTGTGCAGCCACTTTAATTTATAAACAATATATTCTCTGTGGTCATCAGATCCCGTGAGTCAAATACCACAGGAAAAGTGAGAAAAAGACCCGCTTTAAGACGTGGGAAGGTATCAGGTCGTCTTCCTGTGCCAGAGCCCATTCAGAAGCCTCCTTATGTGAATTCAAGTTTATTGCCAGAACTTTCAAGTGAACCACAAATACATGACAGTGAGGGCATCTCCCGTATGAGAGATGCTTGCAAGCTTGCTGCTCTTGTCTTGGAAAATGCAGGGAAGATGGTCAGGGTGAGCACAATGTTAAGCAAAAACAACTGATTGTCCTTTTCATTGATCAACTTTAGTCTTGCTTGACTATCCAACAAAAGAAGTCTTGTTTCGTTATACTTTACCCAGCTTTTAGTTCATTGTTTGGTTTTTTCTTGTTGGTTATATTCTCTGCCATTCTGTTTTGCTTGTAGTAGAATAATTGCAAATTTTATAAGATCATGTTGATTTTTAGTTCCAAACAGTAGTTACTGAATCATAGAAAAAGATTGTCAGCTTATCATATTGACACCACAAGAATTGTGACTACCTCCTAGACTCCTAATGTATATTAGCAACATAAGATGAGCAGTAACATTAAAGTAATTGATAAATATAAGTGTTATTATACCAGTTGTTTCAATCTGATTGCATAATTTTAGCATTTCTTACTTTCTGCATGTGAAGTGAAATCAATATTTTTTAGGGCAGTGCGTACATCTGAGACCTAAGTTTTTTCCTCTCTCAAAAGCATATGGTGGGAACTTACTTTTATAATCTTGGTATGATCAATCTCAACTACTAGTGGCGGTTGTTAAAAATGTAAATGATTATACAACGTATGTGTACATATACATGTATATATATATATATATGTTAGGTTAGTACCTAACTAGTAAATAGTAACTAGGTTAGTCCCTTTTTTACTTTTTTCTTTTTACTTTTTCAGCCACCTTTAGCTAGAGAGGCATTGGAGAGAAAGCCCAATGACTCTATTGGAGCCATTGGGACCTCTCCCGACTTCTCTCTTAGGAGACCTCTATATGTGTATAAATAGAGGTGAAACTCCATCTCAAATATAAGCTTCTTGCATGGTCTTGATCAATAAAATATTATTTTTATTCCTTGTGTTTGCCCCTTTAGTGGGTGTTTGTGTGTGAGCCCATTTTGTGGCTTGTGAATGTTCTTTTGGTGTTTTGTTGAAACTCTTTGAGTGTCCACCTTGTTGTTTTGCTGAACACATTTTGGAAGACCTTGTTTCCTTACATGGTATCAGAGCTTGGAGATCAAGCTGTTTTTTAGTGCATTGGGAAGCGTGCCAATCAAGATTTTGAAGAGATAAAGTCTCTTTTGCAAAATTTATTCAAGTGCTCGTGTGTTCATGCTTTTCATTAGAGGTGCTCTCTTGCTGGTGGAGTGCTCTTGTGTTCGTGTTCTTCATTTGAGGTGCTCTCTTGGTGGTAGAGTGCTCGTGATACTTTTGATTATCTTCTCTCTTTCTTCCTTCTCTCTATCTTCTATTATTTCTTTTAGCCCTTGTAAACATGAATGACAATGATAATGTCACCCTAAAACCTATCAAACTCAATGACACAAACTTTGTAACATGGGCTTCAATCATAAAACACTTCATATGGGGAAAAGGGTCGTGGAGATTAGTGGATGGGTCAAATTTGAAACCCAAGCTAATTCTTACTATGATAAAAGGAAAAAAAGAGGTACCTCTTACAGAGGTTGAAAAAACCAAGGCTATAGCCACACATGAGAAAAAATGGAAAGAATAAAGAATGGGATATGCCAAGATTATGTCTTGACTCAGTAATAATGTTGATATCAAGAAGTGTTAGAGTCTAGCCAAGTTTGAACATACAAATAAAGCATGAGAATATCTCAAGAGAATTTATTCTCTTAAAGATATTGCTCACATTTGCATCTTTCAAGACAAAGTATGCACTGGGACTTAAGGAGGAAAAAGTATTAGAGAATACTTTAGTGAGTTGTCCGACCTTTGGAATGACTTGACTCTTCTTGAGCCACAATGGCATTGTCCCAAAGAGATAGAACTCGTTAAAGACAAATTGATGTAGAGCATTTCTATCAATTCATCAATGGTCTAAGACTCGAGTTTGAGTCTACCAACTTGGATCTTCTTTATAGAGGAAAAGTTTCCTCTATTAAAGATACTTGAAGAACTATGTATGGAGTATAATAGACTAAAAAAAAAGACATCTAAAGAAGATGATGATTTGGTCCTAGCCATGTCTAGGCCAGGAAACCATGTCTATGCTTACAAACAACCGCATTATGGGAGACTAAACAATGATAGCTATGGAAACAAGGTAATGAGTTTGAGAAGAAAACAATTATTTGTTATTATTGTCGTGAACTGGGTTGGCCTTCCCAATGTATCCAAAATCCAACACTTTTCAAATATGAAAAAATTTTGTAATCTTGAAAATTTTACTTGTGAAGATTGTATTTTTGGCAAGATAAAAAGATTGCCATTCAAAAAAAGAACTTTTGTCTCTACATGAACACTTGAGTTAGTGCATTCAGATGTTTGGGGCCCAACACCTGTTATATTTAAGGGTGGGTTTACATATTATGTAATCTTTATGATTTTACTAAACACAAGTGGATTTATTTCCTTAAACATAAATATGATTTTTTTTCATATTTTCAAATATTTCACAATTTGGTCAAAAATAAATTTCAAAAGGATGTCTCTATCTTTCACATTGATTCAGAGGGAGAATTTTTATCAAAAGATTTAAAGATTACCTGAAATCAAATGGTATTACACATCAAAAATCTTATCCATACATTCTAAAAAAATGATTTGTCCAAAAGAAAACATAGGCACATCATAGAAACCACAAAAACTTTGCTTATCTCAAATCAAATACCTAAAGAATTTTGGGCCGAAGCCACTTTGACCGTAGTTTATCTTATTAATAGAATGCCATCTTTTATCTTGAAAAATATATCACCAGTTGAAAAACTTTTTAAACTTACTCCTGATTATCCCAAACTAAAGGTTTTTGGATGCAAATATTTTGTATTCGCTGATAAAAATGATAAACTTTCTCCTTGTGCTATTCCTTATGCCTTTTTGGGGTATGCAAATAACCAAAAAGGCTATAAATATTTTGATTTTAAAAACCTAAAATTATATGATTCAAGAAATATGTCTTTCTTAGAAAAATAAATTTTTTTTTGAATTTGAATCCTAAGGACATAACTGAGTTTGGTAATTGTGATGCTGATCTTGATGAAGATCAGGATATCATAATTGGTATGATGAGTGAAGAAGAATCTCTTGACAATGAGATAGGTGAAGAACAATCTCAAAATCAGAATTGTATTCAATATTCCAGGCGTAGTAGTTATAAACATGGTTATACGTATCGTATGATACGGTACGATACATATCGTTACTTTTGTGTTTTGTGATACGATACACACTCGTATCGTGATATGAGTGTGTATCGTATTCGTATTGGGTGTATCATACGATAGAGTGTTGGTGCACTTAAAAAAGACCGAAAGTTGTATTTATTTCATTTTGGGTTTAAAAAACCTCTTGAGAGTCGAGTTCTCTGTATGTCTAGAGTGAAAAGATACTGTCATTCAGTATAGGGTCTGGATCTCAAGATCGAGACCCAATTCCTTTTATTTAAACACATGCTCATTAATGTTTCATTAATGGCATGTTGTAATTTTATCATATCATATAATAGGTATTTTCATACCCTAGCTATTGTATATGTGTGTATTTAATCAGAGAAGAAAAACTGAATACCCGAATTGGGGATTTTTGTTGCAGCCACGTTCTCTCTCCCCTTGCTGTGCTGTTGCTTGTGGATGAAGAAAGGAACCCATGATTTCTATCATGGTATCGAAGCGACAGGTTCAATATTGAAGATCGGTTCCTCCTATGACTGATTTGTCTCCTTCTAAGGTACCTGTTTTCTCCTTGCCCCTATCGATTTCTCTTTGCATTCAAATCTGCAGTCCATCTGAAATCTCTTCTTCGTACTGTCCCCTTTCTTTTTGTTCTTTTGAAATACCTCATTAATCTGCTTATTGTCTCCTTCAAGTACCTCTTTTTGATTTCCCCCTTTTTTATTTAAGCCAACGTGTTTCTCTTTTTTCCAAAATCCAAAACTTAAATTTGGTCACATTGTCATATTTCCTCCTCCTTTCATTGCCTGCTGTTCTTCTGTCATCTTCTATCATACCTGCTACTTCTTTCACATTGTTGCACATGATCTTACCCATCCATAACTAAAATAATCACACAAGATCAATTTTTGATCTATGTGTGATTACAAGAGTTGAAAAGGATCACGCCAAACTCATTCACATATTGACGTTAGATCAAATTGTGATCTGCACGCCTAGATCTGTCTTGATTAAAATAATTTCATCTTCGAACTCATTTTCATCTTTGTTTGTATTGTTTTGCCGCTTTTCTCATTATTCTAAAAGGAAAACACGTTATTTTCAAAATAACGTACCTATTACTGATTGAATTTTATTCAGAACAGATCCTTTACTGCGCAGTTTCGTTTTTCTGCCTCGGGTTCATCAGTTTAAAAAAAAAAAGGTGGCCGCAGACTTTAGACTTCTCTGATATTAAAATTTCTGTTCTGAATTATACTAGAATTCAATTGTGGTTGGGTCTTTGTCATAAGGCCATTTCCTTATTTCTTATTCTTTCTTTTTTTTGGCTTCAAAAGAATATGGACTCATTCCCTCATTCTCAGTCTGGTCTTTCCTCAAACTTTCTCAGCCAACTCGTGTCTGAGAAACTAAGCAATTCCAATTTCCTAACTTGGAAGCGACAAATCATACCATTCATAAGAAGTTAGGACCTTTCTGGACATCTAGAGGGTTCTATTCCTGTTCCTTCAGAATTCATACCACAAGAAGAAAATAATGGTGAGGGAGATCTTTCTATTACCTATGTTAGAAATCCTGAGTATGTATCCTGGATGAAGCGAGATCAGGCATTGGTTGCCTATATCACTTCTATATTGTCATAGGAAGTGCTTGTGGCAATTCCAGATGACTGCTCAGCAATGCAATTATATCATCGACTGGTTCAGACATATTCTCAAGTTTCTCAAGCAAAAGTATTATTTTTAAAGAAAGAGTTTCAAATGCTGAGGAAGGATTCCATGACTATTATGGAGTATTTGAACAAAATGAAGACTATTACAGATCAATTGGCTATTGTGGGATGCACTCTTAGTGACAAAGATATGGTGCAACAAACTTTGAGTGGGCTGGGATCAGACTATCATATGATGGTTACTTCCTTATTGTTTTTGCCAGATTTACCTACATTTGAAGATCTTCATGCCAAGCTTTTGCAGTATGAGATGACATTGAAAGGATTTTTTGAAGATATTCATGCTCATGTTGGAGCACACAATGTTCTTGCTACAGGAGTTGCCTATGGGCGAAGACCTGGTAGGTATGATTTTCGAGACAAAGGGGGTCAAGAAAGAAATGGACAAGAAAGTCGTGGAATACTACCTACCCCCAATATTCCTCCCAATGGGCAAAGGCAAAGGACAATACCTACCTGCTTTCTCTGCAACAAAAAGGGTCACATAAAAGCAAATTGCTGGTTTAACCCGCAAAATAGAGGAAAACAATTGGAGACAAGAAAGGGAACAAATACATTGAAGAATAGTGGAGAAGTCAAAGAGTTGCTATTATCTGCCTTGGCTGAATTGAATATCAAACAGAATAATCAAGGTACTTGGTATGTTGATTCGGGTGCAACCACTCATGTCACTGGTGATGCTGGTAAGCTCCTAAATCTTGTTCCTTATGTTGGTAGAAATAGTATAGTCATTGGAGATGGGTCTCACCACCATATTTTGCACATTGAAAATTCTGTAATTTCCATGTCCAACTCTTCTCTTGCTCTTTCAAATGTCATTCATGCTCCTAATATCAAGAAAAATATTGTCTCTGTCTCTGAACTTGTAGATGACATTAATGCTTCAGTTGAGTTTACTCCTTTTTCTGTTTGTGTTAAGGACCTTCAAACGAGGGAAACGTTCGCTGAAGGAAAACGTCAAGGAAATATGTACGTGTTCCAAGAGAATCCTTCCTCTCGTGTTCAACCTGTTGATTCCATCTTGAAGCTCACATCATCATCTTCAGTTTCTCCTGAGAGTGTCTTTAATCTTTCTGAATGTATTGAGTCGAATCTTTGGCATGGTCGTCTGAGTCATTGTAGTAGTCGCTTTATTGATAAGCTTGTTTCAAGTAGTCTTATTCCCAAGTCAAGTCTAGACTTAAGTGTCGATAATAAAAAATGTTCTAGTTGTCTTCAGTGTAAGAGTCATGTTCTTCCTTTTCATTCCATTAATAAAAGAACTTCAAGACCATTTGAAATTATATGTTCTGATGTTTGGGGTCCGGCTCCAGTTCCTTTCATGTCTGGCACTAGATATTATCTCATATTTGTTGACAACTATTCTCGATATACATGGATCTTCTTTATGAAAAGTAAATCTGAAACCTTCAAGTTATTTCAGAATTTTCATTCTTTTGTTCAAAACCAATTCTCTGAGAATATAAGAATATTATTTGTTTCCAATGTGATGGAGGGGGTGAATTCTCTTCAAATGACTTTATTAATTTCCTCCAGACAAATGGAATAAGTAGACAGATGTCTTGTCTTCATACAACTCAACAAAATGAGATTGCTGAACGGAAGCATCGCCATATTGTTGAGAGTGCAATGAGCATGATGCATGATAGTAACCTTCCAGTTACCTTCTGGCGGAGGCTTTTCACACAACGGTCTATGTCATAAATCGATTGCCTATGAACATCTTAGAAAACAAATCACCCTATTTCTCTTTGCATGGTGTGCATCCAAATTATCACGATTTGCGTGTATTCGGGTGTGTATGTTATGTTCATGTTGACAGTTAAATGTGGCACAAGTTTTAGGATAAGGCCTTAAAGTGCAGATTTATGGGGTATGCTGATGATTATAAAAGCTACAGATGCTATGATCCTGTGAGCAAGCGCATCAAAATATACAGAAATGTTGTGTTTGATGAATCAAATTTTAGTCATAATGCTAGCACTCCTCCTGAAATTGAAGTTTATCACCCTTGGTTGAACTCAGATCTCTTTTCTAGCATTGATAATGTATGTTCTTCTGAATGTAATCAAAGAGACGAGGGAAACGTATCTACTGCTGCGCAAATGACTCAAGAAAGTGTAATGTTTGAATCACTATTGGCCCCCGAAAGGTATAAAGACATTGTTTACTCTCGACGTGAGAAGAAGATACCTCCCAGCCTTAATCAGGAGCATAATTTTCCTTCTGGTTCCACTCAATCAACTGCTCACAGAAGGTCTACCCGACCTCGGCATCCTATTGATAGATGGGTTAGTTTTGAGAACTTCACGATGGATTTTTAACTTTTCTTAACCTCTTTGGGCAAGGAAGATCAACCCACAACATTTTATCAAGCAATAATTTCTAAGAGATGGATTGAAGCTATGAACGATGAAATGCAGGCTCTTCATGAGTGTGGCACTTGGGATATTGTTCCTAGACCATACAATCGAAATGTGGTTGGGTCAAAGTGGGTGTATAAGATAAAGTATAAGCCAGATGGTACTATCGAGCGATACAAGGCAAGGCTGGTTGCCAAAGGATTCACACAGGAGCAAGGACAAGACTATGATGAGACCTTCAATCCAGTCGTGAAAATGAGTACTATCCGCATCGTACTATCATTGGCTGTTGAGCACCAGTGGACTCTCAGCCAACTGGATGTGAAAAATGCGTTTCTACATGGAACTCTGAAGGAAGAAGTATACATGGAGCAACCCACTGGGTATGCAGAAGGGAACTCTAAAGAATACGTGTGCAGGTTAAAGAGAGCTATATATGGTCTGAAGCAGGCATCTCGATCTTGGTTTGACAGTTTCTCTCTTGAAGTAGAAAAATATGGGTTTAGTCGGTGTGTAAGCTTCTTGCATAGTCTTGATCCATAAAATATTATTTTTATTTCTTGTGTTTGCCCCTTTAGTGGGTATTTGTGTGTGAGCCCATTTTGTGGCTTGTGAATGTTCTTTTGGTGTTTTGTTGAAACTCTTTGAGTGTCCACCTTGTTATTTTGGTGAATATATTTTGGAGGACCTTGTTTCCTGTTAAAATGTATCTAATATATATATTGTATATTACATCAATACCCGATAGGGGTATTTTTGTAATTTCACATAGTTGTTTTAGAAAACAACTATTTTCAGTTTTTGTTAAAATGCATTTTCTTTTTCTTATTTTTTACTTTTATTTTTTTGTATTTTTTAAATAACAAAAGGGGCTCCAACCATAGAGTCGTTGGAGCCCCCAACGGTCACAAATGTGACCGTTGGGGGCTCCCAACGACTCCATGGGAGCCCCCTTTTGGGCTCTCCTTTTGAGGCATTTTGCCTCTCCTTCTCTCCTCTCCCTTTTGTATAAATAGGGGTGATCCCCTTGTATATTTTTCATTCTTGAGAGCTTTCTCTCTTCTCAATAAAAGGCTTTTTATATTATTGCCTTCTTAAAGGCTTGTGCTTGTATTGTCCCTTCGTGGACTTGTGATATTGTCTCTTTTATTCATTGTTGTAAGTGCTTGTATGCACTCTTTGTATTTCCGTAATATCTCATTACATGGTATCAAAGCCACTCGATTCTTGAAGGAAAGGTGTGGTTCGTGTATTTCATATTTAGTGGATATCTTCTCACTTCTTGGCAACATCATGGAGACAAAGATTGACCTATCTTTCAAGCTCAATGAAAAGAATTATATGATGTGGGCATCGACAATGGAAAATAATCTCAAAGGAAAGAAGCTTTGGGGTTTTGTCATGGGTACCGTTCCAGAACCTAAGCTTATGCTCATGAAGATTGAAGAAGGTCAAGAAAAGGCTCTTGAAGGAGATGCTCGCCTCAAGGCCATTGAAAGTCATCAAAAGGAAGTGGAAGATTGGGAAAGCAATCACGCAAAAATCCTTGCGTGGTTTATGAACAATGTGGAGCTTAAGGTATGTGCTAATATAGCTAAATTTCGTAGAGCCAATGAGGCTTGGTCCTTTATGAAGGGTATGTATACCCAAAAGGATTTTGCAAGAGCATACTTCTTGCAAAAAAAGATTAGAACCACCAAGCAAGGTGATTCTAGCATTCAAGACTATTATAGTGCTTTAAACCCACTATGGGATGAATTGGCCCTCTTGGAGCCAAAATGGGTTTCTATGGAAGATATTGATTTAAGGCAAAAACAAATGGAACAAGAGCGATTGTTTCAATTTCTTTTTGGGCTACGTCCCGAATTTGAGCAAGTGAGATCTTCACTTCTCCATAGATCTATTTTTCCTCCTATTGAGGATGCTATTGCCGAAATCACTCAAGAGGAGACAAGGCTTGGCATAAGTAAGCATGTTGATGAAGTCCTTGCCGTATCAAAACCGGGTAATAATGTTAGAACCTATAAGCCTCCTCATTTTGGGAAACAAGGAAACTACAATGGAGGAAGAAAAATGATTGTTTGTCATTATTGCAATGAGCCGGGTCACATTAGACCCGCTTGTCCAAAGTTTATTGGAACCTTCAAGCCTAAAGTGGCTTCTCTTGAGGAAACCACCACCAAAGAAGATGAAGGCAAGAACAATGACATCAAAGAAACTCTTGGACAAATATCTATGGCTCTTCAACAAATGCTAAAAGTTTCTTCCTCCACATCAGGTGCGGCTATTGCTTCATCATCTTCACCCGATACGTATTCTTGGATCCTTGACTCCGGAGCTTCTTTTCATATGACCCCTCATGAAAATGCACTTATTGATGTTTGCACCAATTTAAATGACTCTTGTGTCTCTACGGCCGATGAAACCTTTTTAAAAATTTCAAGTATTGGCTCTTTTAAAGATTCACAAAATTTTTGTGTTCCAAAAGTAAGAGTTGTTCCCAAACTAAATTTAAACCTATTTTCGGTTTCTCAAATTGCCGACCATGGATGTGAAATAGCTTTCTCATCTAATGGTTGCTTTGTACAGGATCTCCGGTCCGGGAAGCGGATTGGGCAAGGCCATAGAAAGGGAGACCTCTATTATATGGACCATCTTGATCTCTCTACAAACTTTTTTTGTTCTTATGTCCAAGAAAAAAACATGGAAATTTGGCATAAAAGACTTGGTCATCCATGTTATTCCAAAATGTATCTCTTTCCTTTTGGAAACAAATTTTGTAAGGAAAAATAAATTAATTGTAAAGATTGCATTTTTGGAAAAATGAAGTCTATTCCATTTCCAACTAGAACTTTTCTTTCATCAAGGCCTTTTGAATTGATGCATTCAGATGTTTGGGGGCCTTCTCCGGTTATGTCTAAAGGGGGTTATTCATATTATGTTACGTTTATTGATGACTTTACTCGGTATGTTTGGATTTATTTCCTTAGTCATAAATCAGAAGTATTTACTTTCTTTAAAGATTTTCATAAAAAGGTTCAAAATCAATTTCAAAGTAACATATCTATTTTAAGATCCGATTCCAGTGGCGAGTACTTATCTCACGAATTCAAAAACTATTTAACCCAAAATGACATTTGCCATCAAAAGTAATGTCCTAGGACTCCACAACAAAATGGCCTAGCGGAAAGGAAACATAGGCACATTATAGAAACCGCTAGAACATTAGTTATTTCTAAGAATATTCCAAAGAAGTTTTGGGCCGAAGCCGTTCTAACCTCAACCTATCTAATCAATAGAATGCCCTCTTCTAAGTTAAAAAATGCTTCTCCCTATGAAAAACTCTTTAAATTTTCACTGGTTTCAATCGTCTTCGTATTTTTGGTTGCAAATGTTTTGTCCTATTACATAAAAGGGATAAGTTATCTCCAAAAGCAATTGAATGTGTTTTTCTAGGATATGGTGAAAATAAAAAAAGGTATAAATGTTATGATTTTAAGAATGATAAACTATATATTTCAAAAGATGTAACATTTCTAGAAGAAGAAAACGGTTTTGATAAACTAGAAGAAACAAATGAAATTGACTATATATTCTTATATGATCTTATTGATGACATACAAGAAGATTTTCTTGAAAACATTGATGATTCTCGTGAGGTATCCCCTCTTGACATAACACCCTTAAATGATAGTAATTCAAATATAAATGTTCATGATAGTGATACCAATATAAATGTTTACTCAAGAAGAAATCAAGAAAATCCTATTAGTGCCCTCAAAAAATACTCTCAAATTTCTGAATCCACTGAGGAACCACAAGTTAGGCATTCTTCTAGAATATCAATACCCCCAAATAGGTTTGTATCTTATGATTCCTTAACTCCCAACTATCGGGCATGTTTAATAACCCTACATTCTTATTTTGAACCGGCACACTATAATCAAGCTAAATCTATACCTCATTGGGTTGAAGCAATGCAAGTTGAACTTAATGCGTTAAAAAAGGCCAATACTTGGAAAATAGTTAATCTACCCTCACACAAAAAACCTATTGGTTGTCGCTGGGTCTTCAAAGTTAAAACAAAAAGCGATGGCTCTTTAGAACGATATAAAGCTAGATTAGTTGCTAAGGGATACTCCCAAGAATATGGCATTGATTACGAAGAAACATTCGCTCCCGTAGCTCGAATGACCAGTGTCAGGACCTTAATAGCTGTTGCATCAACCAAAAAATGAACTATTTATCAACTTGACGTAAAAAATGCTTTTTTAAATGGAAGTTTAAGTGAAGAAGTTTATATGGATCCGCCATCCGGAATAAATATTAAGCAAGGTCAAACACTTTGGCTTTTGAAGGCATTGTATGGCCTTAAACAAGCTCCTAAGGCTTGGTATGATCGTTTCAGTAATATCATGATAAAGTTAGGATTTCACTCTTGTTATACTGACATTGCTCTTTTTGTTAAACATGCAGGTTCTAGTATCGTAATTTTGTTGCTTTATGTTGATGATATGATTATCACTGGGAATGATCAAAATAGTATTATTAATGTTAAAAATATGTTAAAAATTAATTTTGATATGTCTGACTTAGGTTTTCTCAGATATTTCCTTGGAATTGAAGTTGCATATTCTCCTAGAGGATATATTTTGTCATAGATGAAGCTTGCTGCAGATATATGTTCTAAGTCTGAGATTTCTGATGATAAGAGAGTAGAGACTCCCGAGGTTATTAATGCCAAATTGCGGTTGGAGGATGGGGTTCTTCTGGAAGATCCCACACCTTATAGACAACTCATTGGGTCTCTTACCTATTTAACCATCACCAGACCAGATATCACTCATGCGGTTCACTCTGTTAGCCAATTTCAGCATGCTCCTACAACTGTGCATATGAGTGCTGTTCTCCGAATCATCCGCTACATTCGGAATACTATCAATAAAGGGCTATTTCTATCCTCCTCTTCTTCCTTGAATCTTCTTGCTTATACTGATGCAGATTGGGGAGGTAATCCCAATGATCGAGTCTCAACTACTGGTTTTTGTGTTTTTTTAGGAGACTCTTTGATTGCCTTGCGATGCAAGAAGCAGCAGAAAGTTTCACTATCATCCACTGAAGCTGAGTACCGGGCTATGGCAACCACGACAATGGAACTTGTATGGCTTCACAGTTTGCTTAAAGACATGGGAGTTGATATTACCGAAGCCTCAAAGCTATGTTGCGACAACAAGAGTGCCATCTATATTGCGAGCAATCATACTTTTCATGAGCGTACAAAACATATCGAAATGGATTGCCACTATGTTCGTGACGAATTCTTGCGAGGAACTATTGCTCTTCCATATGTCACTTCAGAATATCAGTTGGCGGACTTCTTCACTAAAGCTCTTCCGGCTCCTCGCTTCATGTTTCTTCTTGGCAAACTTTCCGTCATTTCCCCGTAAAGTTTGAGGGGGGTGTTAAAATGTATCTAATATATATATATATATATATTGTATATTACATCAATACCTGATAGGGGTATTTTTGTAATTTCACATAGTTGTTTTAGAAAACAACTATTTTCAGTTTTTGTTAAAATGTATTTTCTTTTTCTTATTTTTTACTTTTATTTTTTGTATTTTTTAAATAACAAAAGGGGCTCCAACCATAGAGTCGTTGGAGCCCCCAACGGTCACAAATGTGACCGTTGGGGGCTCCCAACGACTTCATGGGAGCCCCCTTTTGGGCTCTCCTTTTGAGGCATTTTGCCTCTCCTTCTCTCTTCTCCCTTTTGTATAAATAGGGGTGATCCCCTTGTATATTTTTCATTCTTGAGAGCTTTCTCTCTTCTCAATAAGAGGCTTTTTATATTGTTGCCTTCTTAGAGGCTTGTGCTTGTATTGTCCCTTTGTGGACTTGTGATATTGTCTCTTTTATTCATTGTTGTAAGTGCTTGTATGCACTCTTTGTATTTCCGCAATATCTCATTACAGTTTCCTTACCGCGGTTAAGTGCGCAAGCTAAGTTGGTAACCTGACATAAATTGCTTTGGCTGATTGAATAGCATTGTAAAGAAATGAATTCTTTTTTCTAAGAAATAGCTAATGTTTGGTATCTGGAGTTTGATGTGTTGTGACGGAAAGGCATGGGAATCTGTGGTAAGAATAGGAGAATATGATCGGGTCCCTCTTTGGGGAATCTTTAGAGGATAACAGCATTAGCGAGAAATGGGAAGAGACATATAATTAGATATCTTTTCTTGGTTAAATTTTATAGCTGCAATGTTTCTGGCTAAGATGTCTGCACTCAATCTGCATTTGTTACTGAACTACATGGTATTTCTTGTCATTGCAATCTGAACCATAAGCTGCCAGAGTGTCATACATCATGACCTTGTTCCCCATGTCAGAAGGATGTCACAAAATGGCATGAAACCCAAGACACAAGAAACTAAAAGAACATAGAAGAAATCCAAATGCATTATAGAAAAATGTATTTGGCTGGATACAAAAGGCTATGCAAATACAAAAGAAGAAACAAGATATAAAATAAAATATTTTATTGATGTGAAATAAACACAAAAATATACAAGAAAAACCTCACTACAAACACACTCATGCACACAGCTAAAACTACCCATCACTCTCTCACTTTACAACACCCACCCACCAATATTTATAAGAGAGGAAGAGTGAGAGAAAGGAGGACTAGCCCAACTTCTATTTGGGAGATGTCCAATGGCTAGCTTGGTTAACATATTTTGACCAATAAAAATAAAAAATAAGGAACAAAAAAGCAGTCATTTAAAAATGACAAAAAATACAGTAAAGTTCCTATTCTACCTCTAATGGTGTACATTAAGTATACCCAATCTATACAATACCTAGGCTAATGACCTAGAATGCAAAATGAAGTTCAAAAGATATACAAAAGGATATACCGAATACACCTAGGTATACTTTGGTATGAAAATACACATTCCCAACTATACATATAACTTACGAACGGGGCTCTGCGTGGTTGGTAGGAGCTGTCAGTGCACGTTTCCTTGTAGTGGGACGTTGCAGGTTCAAACCCCAGTGGTACTCTGAATAATAACTGGTGGGGGCTGCCTAATCCCAGCTTGCCTTTCGAAAGAAAAAACCAATACATATAACTTAAAAAAGGAGACACTATAAGGGGTCCCATATCTAAGCGACATGACATGACATGACATATGGACATGCCACATGATGTGCCATGCCAAGTCCAACGATATTTGAATATATTTAATAGTATTTAATATTATTTTCAGTAACAAATATATTTACATATATTGAAATATCAAAAATAGTGCCATTAAAATATGTGAACTGTACGAATCAGGTATTTCTGGTTTTTTTGTTTTTTTGCAAATCCAACCCAGTAGATGTGTGTTGCCACGGTCAATTTTCTAGGAATCAACACATGATTTGTGTTTTTCTGATGAAAAAAAAGAATTTTTGAGCCTTGAATATTTATGAAAATTTTGTGTCGTTGATTTTCAAACCCTATATAAACCTATCCAGGTGTCGGAGGATGATCCAAGAGTTGGTCCCTATGAAATCAAGCATGTAGGTCACTGCCGTAGAAAAACTTCGAAAATTCCAGTTTGTACGGGACTCCACATATTTCCATTTTTAAAATGTATCAATTATCATTTTTAATTTTGTTGTTTGCTGACCCCTGAAATCACTGTTTACATCCACTATTCAGCTCCTAGTCAAATTTGTAAGATTTTTGAATTTTCATTTGATTGGATCATCTTTTTGTGCTTTAAAAGGATAACTCCAAGACCTCTGGCCTAAATGGGAGCTAATATACGGTTCCAGCTGTATCATTCAAAACTTTCACTCATGCTTTATAATTTGCATGGTTTTCAATGACAAACACTTTTTATTCTCCTTTTTCTGGTGACCTGATTTTGTCTCCAATTTTCATTTACACGTCAGAAAAAAATAATGTAGCATACTGTCTGCACAAATTTCTTGAGATGAACATGGTCACTTGGGAATGTTTTGGCCATCATGTTATAGTTCCTTGAGATCCACGTTGTTAGGTGGGAATGTTTTGGCCATCATGTTAGATTTTTCAAACTATTCATGATAAACTGTTGACAAATACACTTCCATATGGTTCCCTTTAGTTTTGCTAGTATTATTTAGTGGGTTTAAAAAGTGAAGATTCATGGGTATCTTTTTCTCTGCATGTTTTCCATGGGAAACCCAGGGCAGTGTGCCATTGAAGAATGAAAAACATCTGAAAGGCTTGGAATAGTATATTATCTGATTGAAGTAAATGGTTCAGAAGATGAGAAATATGCTAAGAGGAAATTTGATGTAAAAAGAAACATGCACATGTGGACAGCTTTCTGTGATATATTGTTGCGTACTGTCATTATAACTGGCCTCAGTAAGAACTGGTTGGGAGGCAATGTAAGTGGGATGGGAGTTCAAGGCACAATGCCCCCGAGCTGTAGTTCCAGCTTAATGAAAGTAAAGTACTCCATCATTTGTGTTTTCTTCTACAAATAAATTTCGTTTCATCAGACAATGTTTTTTAATTTGCTTTCTCCATCCACTGGCCTTTAGGAATCACATAACAGCACAAGGTCTGCTATGTGTGAAGTAATTTAAGTTTTGAGTAGTGATTCTTATTGTCTTAAACAATTTTAATTTGTATTGCTAGCGGATCTTCTCTGATGTAAATTTTATGGTATCATCAGTCCTCTGTTACCACAAATGAAATTGATAAAGCAGTGCACCAAATGATCATTGATGCTGGGGCTTACCCTTCTCCTCTTGGCTATGGAGGATTTCCAAAAAGCGTCTGTACATCAGTTAATGAGTGCATGTGTCATGGAATACCAGATTCTCGTCAATTACAGGTTTGGTCCATTTGGATAATTTGTTCTTTCATTATTCATTTTTGTTTGACCAGTTTTATGAAGGAGTAGGATTTTGTTAACATTTTATAAAATTCTTCTTCAAATATTGCAGGATGGTGACATAATTAATATTGATGTGACCGTTTTTTTGGATGTATGTTCCTGAACCATTTCCTTCTTTTGTTTTTGTACTTTCATAATGTTCTTTTGTCATTTTGTAACAAGTTTTATATTATTGTGTTTATTTTGCAGGCATTTATTCATAGAGTTAACTGCATTTCTAAAGTTATCATGTCTAAACCAATGTTTAATTGCATTAAAAGTACATAAGACTGCAAACTCATGTGAATACAATGGATACGATTTTATATCTTTGGGTTCATCCCAAGGTTGTCAAACTAGGAAGCGGAAGCGGGAAACTATACAGGAAGCGAGAAGCGAGGCATTTTAAAATTTATACGAAGCGGGAAGCGGAGTTTCAATTTAAAAGCAAAATATGAATAAAAAATAAAGCAATATGGAATCAAACAAGAAACAAATAAAAACTAAAATAAAATTGATCATTTTTATATTTTATGATTTTTCTGTAAAAGAGTTAAATTTTTTGTTAAAATCTAACAATGATGGTTACCAATTTAAAGAAAGTACATGAAAAGTGAGTGAAAGCATGAGAGAAAATACATGAAAAACATGAAAAGAAACGTGAGAAAAGTATATAGTATGCATAGAGTCATAGACCATGTGTATTAGAAGCATAGAAGAAGCGTGGGGGAATTGAGCTTCCCATGAAGTTTCGGAAGCGAGGAGTATCGTTTTTCCGAAGCGAGTTTCCGGGAAGCGAGCTTCCCACCTACCTAAGAAGCTTTCGGTAACTCTGGTTCATCCCATAAAAATTGCTGGATCACTGTAACAACTAATTGATCATGATCATATCCTTATTTGGTACACTCAAGGCATGTAGTACCAGATAATAGTAGAAAATTAATTTTTCATAAGAAGCTCACCCTATGTCATAGGGACTCTTCAACTAGGTGCCGCACCTGATGCGGTCAACCTGACTCTGGGTGCAGTCAACACACCTAGGGTCATTTATGTCCAACTTTTGGAATTTATATATGTATAATTTTTTTATATTTTTGCCACACCCCCGCACCCAAGTTTTTTGAAAGTGCCGCAACCCCGCACCCGCAGCCGCACTCGCACCCACACCCGCACTCATGTGACATAGAGCTCACCCTAAATACTTGAATAACTTATATCATCTCTTGTAGAAACTCATTTCTAATGTTTTGTAAATGGATACCAAGCTTGTTTCTGTCATCATTCTATTTAAAATTAGCAATTCATTTCTACTAGGGCACAATTTTGATTCAATCTTAAATATCAAAAACTTATAGCTCAATAATAAGTGCTTTAATATGCATGTTAATTATTCATATTATCAGGTATCTTTTGGAAAATTATACTGAAATTCTACATGTTTCAAATTAAGACATCTGAAACTTTTTTCTGATAACTCTATATTAACAAGATGCTTCTTGGTAGCAGCATCATTCTTGAAAATAGTTTTGAGGAATTAAACATAATTTCCACCATCAATTAATCATGTATGACTGAGAAAAATTTCATAAACTTTGCATGGATAAAGATATCAAGAATATTCTCTAGATCTACTACATTTCTTCAGGCTGCAAGCTCGGACAATGATCTTTTAGTTAGTCAAAATGATCTGGTGAAAGAATCATTGAGATGCATGTGTCCATGCACTGCACACACTCAAACACACATATATCAGGTCATCTTATGGAGGCCATTGAGAAGTGTTAGACATTTTTGGTAATTCTAGTAGAATGCATTGAAAGGGAAACAGTTGAGATGAATCACTATGGAGAGGATGTGTGTTAGCAATATTTCTTTGAACATCCTTCTGACATGCTATGGCAATGCCTGGTGGCTGTCTCACAAAACTTCTTGAGGTAGATCTGTGGGTTTCTACTTAGGACTTATGCCTTTCAGGTGTTTTCCACTACATTTCATTAGGTTACAGGTGGTTGAAGGTGGAATCAGGATGTAACAAGTGAACCAAATTGATGCTAGAGAGTGTATGTGATATCCTGGCATGATCGGGGGAATGGTGATGTAAAATGACGTACAAATTGATGCATGTCCTCCTAACCGCATGTGGGATGTACCAGGGTTACCGGAAGCGCCTAGCTAAAAGGGGAAGCACGCTTCCCCAAAGCGCGCTTCCCTTTAATGGGGGACGCATTTCCCTTTAATGGGGGACACACTTCCCTTTAATGGAAAGCACACTTCCCATCACGCTTCCCCCTCGCTTCCCCTGTTTTTTTCAAATTTTTTGTATTTTTTATTTTTTATTTTTATTTTTTTCGCTTCCCCCTCGCTTCCGAGACGCTTCCTAAGTTGCTTCCGAGACACTTCCTAGGTCTCTTCCGAGACACTTCCCGAATCGGTCCTAAGTGGTCCCACGCTTCCCCACTTCCTAAAATTTTGAAAGTGCCTCACTTCCCGCTCCCGCTTCCCGTATCGCTTCCCGCTTCCTCAACTGGCAACCATGGGATGTACTAATAGGTCCACCTTGGTTGCAGAAGTTATGGAGGTTGATTTGGAAGGATAAATCAATACTGATTTTGTACATCACCTCATTCAAAAGGATATCTCTGCATTCCAAAGGACATTTCATGGATTTGTTTCTGTGGAATTGGTTGTAATGTTGCATTCCATTTTTATGTTTTTGCTTGTGCTTTAACATTTATAGACATCTCACTTTAATACATTTCATTTCTCTCTCTCTCTCTCTCTATATATATATATAATTTGTTTATTTATTTATATTCCTGTTGCTGACTTATGAGTCCATTCTAACGAGACTGAAGCCTTTTGAGACTTTTATAGTTGCCTTGGTGTATTGCTTATTGGTTGGTTTAAAATTTACTCTCTTCCTTTGTCCTAGACAATGTTGTGGGTGTCTTGAATTCTGTACCCGCTCTGATCCAAAAATATTTGGTGACTGTACAATGGAAAATTTTTATAAGGTTTTTTGTGGTAGTGGAGGGATTAAGCTATTAGGTCCAAGACCGGAGCCCACCACAAACCTCTTTGGGGGTGCAGGGGCAGGGCCCCCATAGTATGGACCTGTCTAATTTTGTAATTTTTCCATTTGTACTGGCTAAGGTTTTATGCCCTTCGTCGTATATGTATCCGTCTCCTTTTAGGGTTGAGTATTGAGAGTTTCGGGTGTATTGGGGATTATGGTTTTGAGAGCTCTGTATCTCACCTCTGTATGTCCTCACATCTTGCTAGTGGATTTTTGCTCTCCTTTTGCCCATGGATGTAGGCCTGAGTGCCAAACCACGTAAATCTCGTGTCTTCTCTCGTTTTCTTTCTTCTCTCTATCTTGTGGTTTGCTTTGTTTTTTGTTGTGGTTTGCATAACCGGCAGTGAGGACCAAGGCCAACATTCGTGCATTGATATTGTCTATATACAATTTTGGGTTAGCATTGTACACTAGAAGTTTTGTTTTTGGAATTAAGAGATATGAGCTGATAGTTACTTGTCTTGCTATTTGTTTGTTTAGCTGTGGGTTATTTGTTCATTATTTTTGTGATCTTTACATTCTTGATGGATAATATGGTTCATTTGGATTGTTTTATACAAGTGTGCTTGTGCATGTCTGCATGTTTGTTTGTCACTAAGCAACAATTAATTTTTATTTAAGTGAAATTTAGGGCTATCATGGAGACACTTCCAAGACCTTTCTTTGCGGAAATGTTGATGAAGCAGCCAAGCGTCTTGTAAGGGTAATGCTTTTACTGTAGTAACTAATTGCATTTCAGATGATCTTTTGGTTCTTTCACCCCCTTAATTTTTTGCTAAAAGTGATCAATCCATGTTAAATTACTTACCATCTGTCACATGGATATGGTTGTGGTTACAGGACATGATGCGGATACACTTGGTACAATACATTAATTCTCAAAAATTAAGACATAGGAGACTGACACATTGTTGACTGTGTGTGAAACTGATTTGACTGTGTCCCTGTAGTGTCCTACATTGTCCATGAATTGTCCGAGTGTCATATCGTGTCGACATGGGATGCACATGCTAAGTGAACTGTTCGTTTGACAGCTTACCATAACAAGTGGTTGCAATTGTTGGAGGTTTTTATTGCTTTTAGATTTCTATAAGTTTTCATTTATGCTACCCAATCCAATGGATGTTTTATTGAGATAGCATTTAAAAGTTAGTCCTGTTGAGATGCATTTACTTCACTACATGGATAGAATTGATCCAGTTTGGTTCATTTTGTACAATAGGTTGGATCACTTGAATTGGCTTCTGATCTGAATCCTGAATGCATTGCGTCATGAACATTCAGTTTTGTTTTTCAGCCCCAACTTGGCCTGACCACATCCCGTCTTGAATGCATTGCGTTATGATTGGGACTTTTTGCAAAACCAATAATGTTTTAGAGATCATAGTTCTGTTCTAAGAATAAAATAAATCACGAGAAGGGGGCTCCTACCTGAATTTCAAGTGCAGTATAGGACTTTTGATATTTACTTCTATGAGTTTTACTTGTGCCTTGGATCTTATCCCCTTAAAATTTTAAGATTAAAGACTTAGGGAAGTCGCTAAAAAATTTACTCTTATATGGATACTTAAGTTTGATAAGCACTACTAAGATGACAGTATCAATAATTAAAGTTTTGTATGGCAGCCTACTTTGCCTCACAAGTTGCAAATCCTGTACTTTAGCTCATAATTCACAACCAATAAAGGTTGAAGGATATAGCTGGATGGTTAGAGCCTCACTATTTAACTGAGGGTCTTGGGTTTTAAACCCAATTCGAGGCAACTGTAGCTTGACTATTAAAAAAAACATAAAAAGACCAGTTTGGTCTCAAGGTAGATCTTCTACATTGGAATGGGATGTTAGAATGAAAACTACTTAAAACTCCCATGCTATGTCACATAAGTGTGGGTACGGATGTGGGTGCAGGTGCAGCGATGCGACACTTAAAAAACTTGGGTGCGGGAGGGTATATATATATATAGTTTTTAACATTTTTAAGTTAACACTAATGAAATAAAAACAATTATCATATCATCAAATGTTTTGTACTTCTTGAAAAGTATGATAAACTTTCTCCCAAAGCTATTGAATGTATTTTCTTTGGATATGCCGATAACCAAAAAGGCTATCGATGCTATGATTTAAGAAACAACAAACTTTATGTATCCAGGAATGTCACTTTTCATGAAAAGGAAAAATAATTTGATCTTGAAAAACCTAAGGAAGAATGAGTATGCCTTTTTGTTTGACTTATTGCCTAAGTCAAAATTTGAGTAATGATTGTGAAAATGATGATAATGAAGTTAGTAATAATACTTAACTAAGGGATGAATCTAGTGTTGGCGAAGAACCTACCCATGATCTTATGCATTATTCTAGACGAAGTAATGTGGAGCATCCATGTGCACTTAGAGATATAGTCAACCGCTTAAAATAGAGGAACATAGTCTTGGAAGATTCAAACGAATTTTTAGAATCCCAAGTAGGTTAGTTTTATATGAATCTTTTTCATCAAATTATAGGGCATGTATTCATTCGTACTATGAGCCATCCAACTATAAAGAAGCTAAAGACATCAAAGAATAGGTAGAGGCTATAAACTTAGAATTAGATGCCTTATATAAAGCCAAGACTTGGGAAATCCAACATCTTTCCAAGGGCAAGACAATAGGATGCAAGTGAATTTTTTATATTAAAACAAAGGGTGATGAATCCCTAGAAAGATACAAAGCTAGGTTGGTTGTAAAAGGGTATTCACATGAATATTATATAGATTATGAGGAGTCCTTTACCCCATTAGCTCGTATGACCATCGTAAAGACTCCAGTTGTCGTAGCATTCATTAGGAATTGGCCTATATTTCAATTAGATGTTAATAATGCCTTTCTAAATGAAAATTTGAATGAAGAAGTTTGCATGGATCCACCCCCTGGTCTAAATATTGAAACAGACAAGGTTCTTCGCCTCTGTAAAGCTTTATATGAGCTTAAACAAGCTCCTAAAGCATGGTATGATGGGTTCAGTAGGACTATGTTAAATTATGGATTTAAATCATGTTATACTGACATTGCTCTTTTTATAAGATCTACTGGTTCTGAAATTGTTATTTTGCTCCTATATGTTGATGATATGATTGTAATGAAGTATGCGAAATTACAAAAATAAGGTGCAAAAACACCAAACAAGTTCAATAATGGACAATTACAAAGGCACAATAGGCACAAAAGTGCATAAGCAAAAAGTCACCTAAAAATACAATGTTGTTGTAGCCATTGCACAATATTCAGCTTCAGTTGAGGATAATGATACTTTATGTTGCTTATTGCATCTCTATGAAATTAGTCACCTAAAAATACACAAAAGCCAATGGTTGAGACTCTATCATTGGGATTTCCACCCCAATCAGCATCAATATAAGCATGTAAATCAAAAGAATAATATAAGGATAAAAAAACCCCATTGGTTATAGTATTCTTGATGTATCTAACAATTCTTAAGACAACACTCATGTGCACAGTGCTAGAAACTTGCTGAAACTAGCTGACAGAGTGAATTGCATAAGCTATGTCTGGCCGAGTGATGGATAATTTAGTGAGCGACCAAACTAGTTAGCGGTAAGTAAGATCTTCAAGCAGAGTCCCATCTTCCAGCCTCAATTTATCCTTAATCACTTATGGGGTTTCTATCTTCTTATCATCTGTAATACCAGACTTGTTAAAAATATCAACAACAAGTTTCATTTGAAAAAGAATGTACCCTTTGAGAGAGTACACAACTTTAATACCTAAGAAATATCTTAAAAAACCTAAATCAGACATATCAAAATTTTCTTTTAAAATATTTTTAATATCACTAATTCTTTGTTTCTCACTTCCAGTGATAATCATATCATTTACATAAAGTAGAAGAATAACAACCATAAAACCTGTGCTTTTAACAAAAAGCGCAATGTGAGTATAGCATGAATGAAAACCCCGATGAGTCATTACATTACTAAATTTATCATGTCAAGCTTTAGGAACATGTTTTAGACCATATAAAGCCTTTTTAAGTTTAAGAGTTTTACCTTTTTCAATACAAAACCCAAGCATTGGATCCATGTATACCTCTTCATTTAATTCACCATTTAGAAAATCATTTTTCACATGTAGTTGATAGATGAACTATTTTTTAATAGATACAACTGCTATGAGTGTCCTAACACTAGTCATTCTAGCTACCAGATCAAATGTTTCTTCATAATCAATTTCATATTCTTGAGAGTACCTTTTGGCCACTAACCTAACTTTGTATCGTTCTAGAGATCCATCACTTTTGGTTTTAACCTTAAAAACCCATTTACATCTTATAAATTTCTTTCCTATGGGTAACAAAGTTATTTTCCATGTTTTAGCTCTTTCAAGAGCTTTAAGTTCTATATTCATTGCTTCAACCCATTGTAGAAGATTTTTTACTTCATTATCGTGTGATGGTTCATGATAGGAATGTAAAGCTATTAGGCATGACTTATATTTTGGTGTTAATGTGTCATAAGATACAAACCTACTTGGTGGGTTGGACATACGATTGGATCTTATAAGAAAGCTTTCTTCTAACGATAAATGTTGTGAATATTTTTCAAAAGCATTTAAAGGATTCCTTTGCTCACGTCGAGTATATATTTGTATGGGTTTATCAACAATATCATTATTTCTTCTAGATGATTCCTCGTTCTCATCAATTGAATGCACATTATCATCACCATTTTCATTGTCATTTAAGGTATTATCTCCGATGTCATTCAAAGAATCATCACAAGAAGTCAACCCTTCTTGTGGCAAGAGATCAAATAGAAAAGTATGATCTATTTCATTGTTTTCCTTGGTTCTCTCAAAACCATTTTCATTTTTAAAAAAGGTTACATCTTTAGAAACATATAGTTTGTTACTCTTAGGGTCAAAACATCTATATCTTTTTTGGTTTTCTTCATAACCCATGAATACACATTCAGTGGCTTTTGGAGACAATTTATCTCTTTTATGCAAGAGTACAAAGCACTTGCAACGAAAAATTCGCAACCGCTTGAAATCAGGTGTTCTTTCAATTAATTTTTCATAAGGAGATGCATTTTGCAAGGATTGTAAGGATGATGAGGCCATTCTATTTATCAAATATGTTGATGTTAGAGCGGCCTTGACTCAAAACCTTTTTGGAATATCTTTAGAAATAAGTTGCATCCTAGTGGTCTCTATAATATGTCCTAGTGTTTTCTTTCGACTAATTCATTTTGTTGGGGAGTTCTACGACATGACTTTTGGTGACAAATCCCGTTTTGTTCTAGATAATTTTGAAACTCATTTGGTAAGTATTCACTACTCAAATCGGATCAAAGAATAGAGATGTTGCTTTGAAATTGATTTTTGACAATCATATGAATTTTTTTAAAGAAAGAGAAAAATTAAAAAGTATATCCATACGTATCTAATAAAATCATCGATAAAGGTACCATAATATGAATATCCTCCATTTGATATGACGGGAGAAGATCCCCAAACATTCGAATGCATTAATTCAAAAGGTCTCTTAGAGACAAAGGTTCTATTAGGAAAGAAAGTGGATTTCATCTTTCCAAAGATATAAACTTTGCAAACTAAATTTTTTTCATTGCAAAATTTTTCCCCAAAAGGAAGAAGATACATCTTTGAGAAGCTTGGATGTCCAAGTCTTTTATGCCAAGTTTCAATATCTTTATCTTGGACATAATTACAAAAAAAATTTGGAGGAAGGTTTAAATAATTCATGAAGTAGAGATCTCCCTTCCTATAGCCTTGCCCAATCTGCTTCTCGGACTAAAGATCCTGCACGGAGCAACCCTTAGATGAGAAGGAGATTCCAAATACATGATCGAAAATTTGTGAAACGGAAAGAAGGTTTAAACTTAGTTGAGGAACAACCCTCACTTTTGGCACAAAAAAATTGAGAGTAATTTGCAAAGATGTTTCATCGGCAGTTGAAACATAGAAAGTTTTTGAATTAGTGCCTAAATCGGATAGACGATTCTCATGAGGTGTCATATAAAAGGAGACCCTATAATTAAGGATCCATGAAGACATACTTGGAGGAGAAGATGAGGCTATCGCAACACCCGATGTAGATGGAGATTCGAGTAACATTTGAAGTGCCTCCGATAATTGAACAAGAGGAAAACAATATTTTCCTTTGATTGATTCTTCTTTGGTGTGGTTTCTTCAATGAAAGCCACTTTGTTCTTTTGGGTGTCATATAACTTGGAACAATTAGGTTGTATATGACCCAGTTCATGACAATGATGACAAATAGCCTTCTTGTAACCACTATTATAGCTATCTTGCTTCCCAAAGTGTGGGGGCTTGTAAGTTTTTACATGATTGCCGGGTTTGGACACGACTAACATGGCATATCTTGGCAACGACATCCTTCAAAGGAAGATACTTAGACTTATAAAGGAGATAAGATCTAACTTGTTCATATTCGGGCCTAAGTCCATGTAATAATTGGAAAAAGTGTTCTTTTTTTATTTGCTTTCTTCTTAGTTTAACATCTTCACTAGCAACCCACTTGGGTCCAAGAAGAGATAATTTATCCCATAAGGGACTAGGAGTGCTAAAGTAATCACGAACACTCATGTCCCCTTTTTTTATGGTACATAATTTTTCTTGAAGAAAAAATTGCCTTGCAAGATCTTTTTGTTAAAATATACACTGCGTATGGATCTGGATCCAGATCCATACGCATGGCATGTTAAATGAAACACATGTCAAATTGGCTTCATTAATGGCATCTTTGTAATATCTCTGATATTACAAGGATCATTGTATACCTGTTTATTTTATATATCCTAGGGTTTGGAGGTCGAGCCAATTCGTGTGCCGCCCCAGCCGATTGTGCATCTCTCTCTCTCTCTCTCTACTTTCCTGTGTATAAGCTGAACCCTTCATACGAAATCTGATATGGTATCAGAGCTAAAGGGTTGTGGAATCCTATTAGAGGCCGTGTTCAGCAAGATCTGAAGAAACAGGTTTATTTGGCTCTTCTTCCTTCCTTTTCTATTCTCCTCTCCGGTAACAGGTTCGTCTCTTAACTCGTCTCTTATTCTCCTCTTTGAGTAATCCAATCTTTCTCTGCAACTCGTCTCTTATTCTCGATTCTTAACGTGATATCCCATCGTCTGCAATTTTTTTTTTATTATTCTTGTTCAACGACTGTCAGTCATCAACGACTGCAGCCATCAACGACTGCAGCCATCGACGACTGTCAGTCATCAGTCTTTGATTTCCACTCTTAACGTCTGTCAGTGTTTATTCATTCTTTGGTTCTAAAAAAAATTTATTTTTTTTTTGGTGTCCCCTGTGCAACGCTTATAGTCAGATTGTAACAGTTTACAATCTCGATTCTGAATCTGCAAAAAAAAGAAGAAGGGTTATTTCCAGATATTCGTAGCACATGTACATGTCTTGTTGAAGTTTTCCTGATTAATTAAGTGATCTCAAACCTCTTTGTTTCTATCCATTCGTTTTGTTTGCTTATTCATTGTCCCATTGATATGGATTACTCATCGTCATCCGGTTCCTCTACAAATTTCTTGAGTCAGCTCGTTACAGAAAAACTTACTCATTCTAATTTTTTGACTTGGAAGAGGCAAATCCTCCCTTTTATACGGAGTCAGGATCTCGATGAACATCTGGATGGTTTAGTTCCTATACCACCACAGCTTATTTTGCAGGAAACCAAGGATGAGAAGGGTGACATAATTACCATTTCTATTAAGAATCCAGAGTATACAGCTTGGAGGAAGCGGGATCAGTCTTTGGTTGCTTATATTACGTCAACACTCTCTCAAGAAGTGTTGGTTACTCTTTCAGATGATTGCACTGCGGCGGATCTGTGGAGTAAGCTGTCTCAGACATACTCTCAGATATCAGAAGCCCGAGTCATGTACTTAAAAAATGATTTTCAAAGTTTGAAGAAAGGCTCCATGACAGTCATGGAATACATAGGCCGCTTGAAGAGTATTACTGATCAATTAGCGGTTATTGGAAGTGCTATTGCAGATAAAGATAAAGTTCAACAACTTCTCAATGGATTGGGTCCTGATTTTGACATGTTTACCACAACTTTATCATGCCTTCCTCACTTGCCCACTTTTGACGACCTTCAAGCAAAACTTCTCCAACATGAGATGATTATGAAACAACGGGCAGAAGGAAATGAATCAGCTCGTCCTCATTCAGTTTTGGCCATGGACACTTCTGTAGGTTTTGGACGAGGGAATGGAGGGCATCAAGGAGGCAGAGGTCGTAGACGTTTTGGGCAGGGAGGACGTGGTATCTTGCCTACACCTAATATTTCAGGGGGTTTTAATACAGGGAATCAGAGAAGAGTGCTCACTTGTTTCTTATGTAACAAAAGAGGACATGTAAAAGCTGATTGTTGGTTCAATCTACAGAATAGAGGTAAAATAAACAAAATTGAGAATAAATCAGCTACTAATGTGGACACAAAAGTGGCATCCTCTTCCACAGATGTGCAACAACTTTTGTTGTCAGCATTGTCAGATGACGATCAAGCAAAATGAACAAGGCGAATGGTATGTTGATTCAGGTGCCGCCACACATGTTACGGGCAATGCAGGTAAGTTATCTCACTTATTGCCTTATTTTGAAAAAGGTAGTATAGTTACGGGAGATGGAACTTATCACTCCATTAGTCATACTGGCAATGCACGTATCCCTATGTCAAAGTCCTCACTTTACTTGTCCAATGTCCTTCTTGCTCCTAATATTAAAAAGAACATTGTTTCTGTAGCTAAACTTGTTGACGATATAAATTCTTCCGTCGAATTTACTCCCTCTTCTGTTTATGTTAAGGATCTACGAACGAAGGAGACGTTCGGTAAGGGGGAGCGACAAGGAAACATGTACGTCTTCAAGGAGATTCCTTCAGTGTCTTCGCCTTCGCCTTCAGTCCCAGTCCTCCAGTTGAAGTCGTCCAAGCATTCTTCAGTGTCTTCGTCTTCAGAGTCTTTGTTTTCCCCTTCATTAGAAGTTTTTAATTCATCTCATTGTAATAAGCCAGATATTTGGCATAGTCGTTTGGGACATTGTAGTCGGGGTTTCGTTGAAAATCTTGTATCTGATGGTCTCCTTCCAGAGTCTAGTTTATGTCCATTTTTTGATAATAATAATAAATGTTCTTCATGCGAACTGTGCAAAAGCCATGTTCTCCCTTTTCATATTATAAATAAAAGAGCTTCAAAGCCATTTGAGATTATTTGTTCCGATGTTTGGCGACCCACACCTATTCCTTCTCTTTCTGGCAGTCGTTACTATGTTATCTTTATTGATTCTTATTCTCGTTATACTTGGATATATTTCTTAAAACACAAGCATGAAGTTTTCCAAATATTTCGGGAATTCTATTCGATGGTCAAAACAAAGTTTGCTTGTGATATTGTGCATTTATAATGTGATGGTGGAGGAGAGTATTCATCGAACGAGTTTATTGCCTTTCTTCGGGATAAAGGAATAAGTCGACAGGTTTCTTGCCCTCATACTCCTCAACAAAATGGGGTTGCGGAGAGGAAACACAGGCATATTGTCGAAAGCGCGATGAGCATGTTACATGATAGCAATGTGCCTGTTAGTCTTTGGACAGAAGTTTTTCACACATCTGTTCATATCATAAATCGTCTTCCTATGGCACTTTTGGATCGAAAATCTCCCTATTATACTTTATTTGGGCAACATCCCACTTACGATGAGCTGCGTGTTTTTGGTTGTGTATGTTATGTACATATTGATTCATCTCTGCGAAATAAGTTTCAGGACAAGGCTGTCAAGTGCAGATTTGTTGGGTATGCAGATGAATACAAATGTTATCGATGCTATGACCCTACTACAAAACATATTAGGACCTCCAGAAATGTTGTCTTTGACGAACAAAATTTTGAGGTCAATGACTCTGCAGCGTTGCCATCTCGAGAATTAGAAGTATATGATCCATGGATGAGTGCATATCTTTTTGCTAATACAGGAGAAACATGTCAGACAAATTGTCCTTCCTTCGGCTTGAGTAGGAAGTTACATGACCCACAGATGCATGTTGAATTATCTCCAGTTGAGCCACCCCCAGTAGAACGCTTCTCTGGACAGATATACACTAGACGGGACAAAAATACAGAGCCGAGGAATGTGGGCAGCATCGCCACTGATCCAGCTCAAAGGCCGTCACGCATTAAGCATCCTATTCAACGATGGGTGAGTTATGAGACCTTCTCCCTTGATTTCCAGTTGTTTATGTCTCAGCTCACAAAACAGGATGAACCCACTTGTTTTAATCAAGCTCTTCAATCCCGTCATTGGACTGAAGCTATGAATGAAGAAATGAAAGCTCTTCATGACTGTCAGACTTGGGAAATAGTCCCTCGGCCAGAAGGAAAGAATGTAGTTGGCTCAAAATGGGTTTATAAAACAAAGTATAAGCTTAAAGGAAGTATTGACAAATATAAGGCACAACTTGTTGCTCGAGGATTCACACAACAATATGGTGAAGACTACGATGAAACTTTTAGTCTCGTAGTCAAAATGGGTACTATTCGTGTCATCATATCCCTAGCAATCGATCGAGGTTGGAGCCTTAGCCAGATGGATGTTAAAAATGCATTTTTGCATGGAACTTTAAAGGAAGAAGTGTATATGGAACAACCTCCTCGTTATGCCGAGAAGGATCCTACTGCCTGGGTGTGCAAACTAAGGAAATCTCTGTATGGGTTGAAACAGGCGTCCCGTTCCTGGTTTGAAAGTTTCTTTATGCAAATTCAGAGTTATGGTTTTAGAAGATGCTCTCTGGATCACTCACTCTTTATTTACCAAAATGCAGACATTGTTATACTTCTTCTTATATATGTTGATGACATTGTGATCACTGGGAGTTCAGATAATCATGTGCAAGACGTGAAGCTGTTTTTAATGAAAATTTTCAAGATGAAAGATTTAGGGGAGTTGAGGTACTTTCTTGGTGTGGAAGTTGACAGACAACAAGACACATTGACACTCATGCAACAAAAATACACTCTTGACCTTCTGGAAAGAGCCGAAATGACGAATTGCAAACCAGTCAGTACTCCTAGTGTATTACATCAAAGGCTGAGCTCTGAAGATGGTCATCCTTGTGTCAACCCTACAACGTATAGAAGTCTCGTGGGGATGTTACAATACTTGACCTTTACCAGACCTGATATAGTTTATGCTGTGAATCAGGTATCCCAGTTTATGCATGCTCCAACGGAGGGTCATATGGAAGCTGTGAAGCACATTCTACGCTATTTAAAAGGAACTATAGGAGACAGACTTGTTTATCGCAAGAACGATAATCTGCATAGAGGACATGAACTTATCACTTATACAGACGCAGATTGGGCAGGGGATCCAGATGAGCGACGATCTGTCTCTGGATATTGTGTATATATTGGACACAATTTAGTGTCTTGGAGCAGCAGAAAACAAAAGGCAGTGGCACGATCGAATACAGAGGCTGAATACAGATCGATGGCTGCAGGGACGGCAGAAGTCACATGGCTTAGACACTTATTGAGTGATCTTGGGGAGACAATTATTCGATCATTTCTTCTATGTGACAATCAAAGCGCAATCAACATTGCATGTAATCCTATTCAGCATAGCAGAACGAAGCACATTGAGATTGATCAACATTTTATACGGCAAAAAGTCGAGATGAAGGAGATAGAACTACGTCATGTTCGAACAGAAGATCAAGTGGCAGACCTGTTTACCAAGGGGTTAACAGGACGTCAATTTTGGCTATTGAAGAGCAAGTTGTACATGCTCCAAAATCACGTACAACTTGAGGGAGGGTGTTAAAATATACACTGCGTATGGATCTGGATCCAGATCCATACGCATGGCATGTTAAATGAAACACATGTGCATCTCTGATATTACAAGGATCATTGTATACCTGTTTATTTTATATATCCTAGGGTTTGGAGGTCGAGCCAATTCGTGTGCCGCCCCAGCCGATTGTGCATCTCTCTTTCTCTCTCTCTCTACTTTCCTGTGTATAAGCTGAACCCTTCATACGAAATCTGATACTTTTCATGTATGCATACCTTTCATAAACAACCATGCCTCACTTGCCTTATGAAACTTAGCGATGTTGACACATTATGAGCTCAACATTGTTCATAAACCATGCGAGAATTTTGACATGTTTACTTTCCCAATCTTCTATCTTGGATTGATGGTGTTCAATAGCTTTTACGCAAGCATTTCTTTCTAAGGCTTTTTTATACAGAGCATCCTGAAGATCCGCGCATTGATGGCAAAGTTGGATCCATATCTAACCTATCAGATTCGATCCGGGATGCGATCTGTGGCAGATCCAATCATGCAGGACCATCTGGGTCCAATTGGATCTTCGCGTATCCAGATCCGTTTTGAATATCATGTTCCAATTTCTAGGCTATTTTGTCTTCTCAGAAATTGTATTTCTATGTTTGATTCCATTTTGTATGTCTGGAATCATTTATGCTTTTTTTATGTATTTTATTTTATGTAATTTTTTATTTATTTTAGGTGCCTGATTCTACGGATCTAGATAGTCCTAGTGCCCTGTAGGATTGTTTTGCGGCACTAGAGGGTGTATGGGGTACTCAAGGTAGTTTTCTTTTTCTTTTTTTGATTAAAAAAAACCCAATATCGTGAAGGGTTTTTGGAGCAAAAGTATCATTTGGATCTTGGATTTTATTCAAGATCCGATTCAGCCCAAACCATAGATGGAGCCACCTTGATTGGACCTCTATAACTCTCGTTTGAAATCAGTTTGACCATAGAAGGTCAAAAAGGGTTGTAGGAGAGGCAATGATGCCCATTTTCAAAAGAAGCCCATGCATTGGACAAGTGAGCGGCACCTTGGAGAAGCTCACCCCCCTTTTGGTGTGATTGGAGATGGGGGGTGGCATCATCATTCTACCCTCCAGCAGAGCTTAAGAGCCCATGGGGGTCGACCATATAGGGGGTCTTCTTGTTTTTGGGAAAGAAATTCGAAATGGTGATGAGGGAGGGGAAGACCCTATTTAAAGGGTGAATACAGTCTCAGTATTTTGGTCATATCTCCCTAGATACTGGTCTAAACTGCATGATCTTTAGCTTTCTGGAAAACTAAGATCGTGCTCTACAAGATTTTTGTTTACCATTTGGCTTGATTCGGCTCGATTAAGCCGTTAAAGTTCCAGACAAGTTTCCTGCTGACGACATCAAGCAAGAAGGTGAAAGGATTGGAGGAGTGACATTGTTAGTGTGTGGTTCGGCTAGTGGCTGATTGTGGCAGCACTAACTTGAGGGTGTTGGAGGTTGGAAGGTCACAACGAGCTGATGTGCAAGGGCATGAGACAGTGGCTACTGTCCAGCAACTCTCCCTCTTGGTCCATCTGACTATTGTGTTTGGTTTTGTTCCTTTCTACTTGTTTTTGTTGCTAATTCTAAGATCCTTGTTCATCGATTGCAAACTGCAAAACTAATTGATTATTGTCCATGTACTGAGTGTTTACCAGTTTTTTATGATATTTAAGGTGATCTTTAGCCATGTTTTGATTCTGAGCATAGGGTTTTATCCATTTCGTTTTCTGTCAAAAAATCGGATTCTCGGTTCTGGAGTTGTCAGAGACAACTCCAAAGAATCGACTGTATCTGCTAAGATACTAGTTCGATTCCGATGTTTTTAGGCTTCTTGGAAAGCTAAGACACGGGCCTACAACATTGCTGTTGAGGTCACGTCCTGATTCGGCCGGTAGGGTCCCAAAAATTCCCTGTCAAGCAGTCGGTCATACATAATCTATCGAACCCTGTCCCGTCCAGAACACTATGAATAGTGTTCTGTATTTTGGGGATTTCTCACGATTCCCTCCATGAAAATCTGATCTGTTTGATTCTGTAGAAAACCAAGACAAAGATCTAAATTTTTTATGTTTTTTATTTTAATCGATTTAGCCTGAAAGTAGTCCGAAAAAAATCAATCTTTCTGTACTTTTCTTAAGTTTGAATATAATATTCACTGTTAGAGCATTATGTGTATGTCTTCATATTTTTTGAATATCTGAATATGTTTGCAGTGAAACCGAAATCCGAAAGTTAGTATTGTTAACTAACATCCGTCCGCACCATAGTGAAGTTTTGGGTTTCTTCTGAAACCCTCGTCTGAGTCCTCGAATCCGGGGCGATTCGCACGGCCAACTAGAACCCAATTAGCAGGTTAGGCTAGTTGAAAACTAGTTCGTCAGAGATTTTAAAATTCAGTAGCGGCGCGTAGGTTTGCTCAAAAATTACGAGCCATAGCTTTCTAGAAAGGTCTGAGTCATACCTTCAGTTTGTTTGTTGGGAGTTTTCGCAAACTTCATCGTCTGAGGAGTCAAAATCCTCTTCGAACAGGCTGTCCTCCGAACCTGAAGAGCCTGTCACAGATTTGACTATCAGTCCCGCTTTTCAGTTCGTGGAGCGGACATTCTTGATCCGAATCTAGTGATTTTGGATTTGTTGGAAAGGTGTGCGAGTCGCACACAACTTTCTTTTGGATCGCCTCAGACGAAATAGAGTGCACGGGTCCCGAAAACCCTATTTCTCAGAGTCCGAACATCTTAGTGAAAAAGCTTCCGCGCGTATTGAGATCCGTTTGGATCTTGGATCGTGGATCGGTGCGTACCGAGTCCACATCACCTTTTCTTGCCCTCCTTCTATCTTGGTGAGTTTGAGTTGAGGTTCCAGAATAGCGCCCATCATATATCCCCAAAGCTTCTTGCCTTTGAGGGTATTTTCCATGACGGATGCCCACATCATGTAATTGATACCATTCAACTTGAAAAAGAGATCAATCTTTTGTTCATTCTTCATTTTGGCTTATAGGAAGAGAGGAGTATGGAAGAACACGAAAGAGATCCTCCATTAGAATTATCGCAAGCACGTCGAGCTCCGAATCACGATCTTTCAGTAGTTACTCTTTGGTCACTCTTGAAGAGACCAAGAGCACAACCTTGCTCTGATACAATGCAATGAAATATGCGAAATTACAAAAATAAGGTGCAAAAGCACCAAACAAGTCCAATAGTGGACAATTACAAAGGCACAAAAGTGCATAAGCAAAAAGTCCATGATGGGACAATACAAAGTGCCTACAAAGGGCAACTCCAACAAGTAAAAGAATATAAATATTATTAATAAAGTGCTTGAAAAGCAATGAGAAAAATAGGAAGAACTCTCCCCTATTTATATACAACACAAGAAGGGGAGACCATTGGGAGCTCTCTTGATAGAGTCGTTAGGGAGCTCCCAATGATCATATTTATGACCGTTGGGGCCCCAACGATCCTATGAGTGGGGGCCCCATGGCAATGAAAAAAAACAAAAACTAAAAAAAACTAAAATATAGTTGTTTCTAATACAACAACAACAACAACAACTACACCTTCATCCCAAAACAATTGGGGTCGGCGATATGAACCAAAAAAGAAAATCATTATGGGTCTTCCACATGAATCCTTCTCCTTCAATCATTTCTATCCAATGCCATGTCCTCGGTGAGGTTCAAAGCATTCATATCATTTCCTATCATCTCCATCCAAGTCTTCCTAGGCCTACCCCGACCTCTTTTAACTAATATATTTTCCCATTTCTCCATCCTTCTAACTGGAGCATCATTAGGCCTTCGCCGAATATGTCCAAACCACCGTAAACGATTCTCTCTCATCTTATTTTCAATGGGTGCAACACCTACCTTCTTAGGTATCTCCTTGTTCCGAATTTTATCTTTTATTGTATTTCCACACATCCATCTAAGCATACGCATCTCAGCTACACTCATTTTTTGAATATGATGTCTCTTGGCAGCCCAACATTTCGTACCATATAGTAAAACGGGCTTAATAGTCATCCTATAAAACTTTCCCTTCAACCACAATGGCATTCTACGATCGCACAACACTCAAGTTGCACTTTTCCATTTTATCCACCCAACCTTTATCCTATGATTTACATCTCCATCAATTTCTCCATACTTTTGAATGATAGATCCCAAATATTTGAAACACTCATCCACCGGTATTTCTTGCTCACCAAGCTTCACTACACTCCCATCACTACTTCGTTGCTTACTAAACCGACATTCCATATATTCTGTCTTACTCTTACTCAACTTAAAACCTCTTGCTTCCAATGTCTGTCTCCATAATTCTAACTTAGCATTAACCCCAACTCTAGACTCATCAATCAAAACAATATCATCAGCAAACAACATACACCACGACACATTTTCTTGAATTGATCTCGTAAGCTCATCCATCACTATAGCAAATAGGAAAGGGCTTAAAGAGATCCTTGATGTAACCCAACCGTTATAGGAAAATTGGTTGTCACCCCTCCACAAGTCCAGACATTGGTTACTACTCCTTCATACATATCTTTAATTATACTAATGTACTTGAGAGAAACACCTTTCTTCATCATTGTCCACCAGAGAACGTCCCTAGGTACTTTATCGTATGCCTTCTCCAAATCAATAAAAACCATATGCAAATCTTTGTTCCTCTCTCTATATCTCTCAATAAGTTGTCTAAGATGTATAGCTTCCATAGTTGATCTTCTAGGCATAAAACCAAATTGATTCTCCGATATCATGACAACCTTCCTCAACCTATACTCAATCATTCTCTCCCAAAGTTTTATTGTATGACTCATGAGTTTTATACCACGATAGTTTGTGCAATCTTGTATATCACACTTATTCTTATATATAGGCACCAAAGTACTCTTCCTCCACTCATTAGGCATCTTATTTGTCTGCCAAATCTTGTTAAAAAGATTTGTTAACCATTCTAATAAACAACTATGATTACATGTGAAAAGACAAAAATGCCCTTATGAGGCAAACTAATACAAAATGGATTATATATATATATACAAACATATATATTTTAACAATGATCATTACAAGAAGTGATAAGAAGAGAGTTGAAAAAATTAAAATTATGCTTAAAAGTTCTTTTGATATGATTGGCCTTTGTTTTTGAGATACTTCTTAGGTATTGAATTAACTTATTCGCCAAGAGGATATATTTTGTCCCAAATCAAGTTTGTAGTTGACATTGTTACACGCTCGGGTATTACAAATAAGAAATATGCTACTACTCCTGGAGTGATTAATGCCAAAATGAGAGCCGAAGATGGAGTCTTATTGGATGATCAAACTCCTTATTAGGAAGCTTATTGGATCATTGATGTACTTGTCTATTACTAGACCGGATATTGCACATATAGTGCAAATCAATTTCAATATGTGCCCACTTTGATTCACATGAGTGCTATGTTGAGAATAGTTTGATATATTAAAAATACTATATATAAAGGGTTTTTCTTATTTTCTTCCTCACTTTTAAATCTTATTGCATATACTGATTCTGACTGAGGAGGCGATCCCAACAACTGACACTGAACTACGGGCTTTTGTGTATTTTTAGGTGATTCTCTTATATCTTGGAGGTATAAAATATAGCAGAAGGTGTCTTTGTTCTCCACAAAAGCTGAGTACAAGGTGATAGCTACAACAACAACCAAAGTCGTGTGGTTGCGGTCTTTACTTGTAGATATGGGAGTTGATGTTTCATAACCTTCAAAGTTGTATTGTGATAACAAGAGTGCCATATATATAGCTAGTAACCATACATTCCATGAACGAACGAATCCCATCAAAATAGATTGTCAGTACGTTTGGGAATAACACTTGAAGGGGATGATTAATTTACCATATGTTCCATCTGAATTTTATATTGTAGACTTTTTTACCAAAGCAATTCCTCTACCTCATTTTCTTTTTCTTCACAAACTTTCGGTGATCTCACTATAAGTTTGAGGGGGAGTGTTTAAATATGTTGTATAGATCATATATATTCATTTCTGTTTATGTAAACTGAAATATCCGTTAGGGGTATTTTAATAATTTCACATTGTAATAGGGATCAGCCTATAGAGCTATTCCTTTCTTTTCTTTTTCTTTTATTTATTTTCTTTTTGTTATGTTTTTTGTTTATAGTTGTTGGGCTGCACCCACTCTCCCTCTTGCTTGCTTATAAATAGAGTTTTTTCCCCCTTGTATTCCTCAATGCTTTTACAAGCATTTCATGTGAAGAAATACACTTTATATTTTTTATGTTCTTTTATGAGTTGTGATTGTGCATCTCTTTTACGAGATTGTAATTGGTCCATTAGAGACCCTCTTGTTTTTTGTGCACTTGTGTAGCCCTTTGTTAGCATTGTGATTGTGCACATCTTATTTCATTATAATGGCTACACTAAGTGAATTAAGAAAACATGAAACAATCAAACAAGTCAAGCAGAATAGAAGTAAATTATACTAATAAAAAAGTAAACAATGCATAATTGTATGTCAAAAGTATATCATACATAATATATATGACGATGAGATAATAATCCTAATAATTTTCTGCTTCATCATCAAGTTCATCATAAGAAGGAAGAGTAGACTCAGTTAAGTCCATGCTTATAGTGGGGAAATCGTGCTCCCCTTCCTAGTCACTCCTCTGGGTTTACATCCCAAAATAAAATTCATAAAAAAAAGCTAGTCGAACTCAGAACCCAACCCAAGCTTGAGTTCTGTTTTTGGTGAACCCAAGCTTGAGTTCACTAGAGTCGAACCCAGTTGGCTTGGGTTTAGCATAAGTGAACCTAGGAGTCGAACCCAACATGCCTTGGTTTGGTTCTACTAAACCCAGGAGCTGAACTCAATAGCCCTAGGTTCGACTCTTGTGCCAACGAGGGGAGGAGAAGGAAAAAGAAGAAAGAGATGAGGTAGAGAAGGAAGAAAAAATAGAGGAGGCGACAGCGGGTGAGGGAGGAGGAGAAGGAAGAATAAGAAAGACAAGAGGAGGAGGAGGAGAAAGAAGAAGAATAAAGAGAGGAGGAGAATGAAGAAGAAAAAGAAAGAGAGTAGGAGGAACAAAGAGAGACGTACCTGGGTTTGTTGTCGTCGTCAGAAGAGTAGGAGGAGAGGAGGAGTCGGGGAGCGGGAGGAGGAGGAGGAGTTGAGGAGGAGGGGTGGGGGAGTCGGGGAGAAGGAGGGATCGGGTGGGTGGGTGACATGATTGTGCCCTAAAGTAGCCCACCCCTAACCCCCCAAACCCATTTTTTTTAAAAAAGGACCAAAATAGGCTTGGTCAATGTTGACCGAGTATATTTTGGTCAAATATAACCTTGGGTGCAGGTTGACTGCACCCAAGATCATTTGACCGCACCTGGTGCGGAAAATTTCACATACTGCCGCACCTGCACCCGCGTCGGGTCACGTCAGCGCGGGTGTGGCAACCCTTTTAAAGAGTCCTTGTGACATAGCTCCCATGGCTTTGAATGTCAGATTACAGGAGAACTAGGATGGAGATGAGCTTCCCAAGGAGGCAAAATATAGAATTGTAGTGGGGACTCTTCAATGTCTAACATTCATTTAGGTAGATGACATTTTAAATTAGGTTTCACAGTTTATATGCCCCCAGAAAGAAGTCATATGAAAGCAGTGAAGAGAATCCTGTAGTATATCAAGGGAACGACTAGTATATAAGAGATGCAATGTGGAGTATACTTTGGATCCCACTTGGTCTCTTGGTAAAGTAAAAGATAACTGTAGCATGCTCCAATATGGAGGCCTAATAGTGAGTGGTGGCTGTTGTAACAGCTGAAATTTTGGATTTGTTATCTATTGAAGCATTACTATAGTTTGTTGGAAGATCCTTATTAGATTGTGATCTATGTCACATGGGTGCTGGTGCGGGGGTGCGGCATTTTCAAAAAACTTGGGTGCGGGGGTGCGGTAAAAAAAATAAAAATAAATAAATATATATATATATATATATATATATATATATATATATATATATATAAAGTCCAAAAGTTGGACACAAATGACCTTGGGTGGGGTCAATGCACCTAGGGTCAGGTTGACCGCACCAGGTGACGCAGCTGCGTCGCGTCGACGCGGGTGAGGCACCCAGTTGGCCGAGTCCCTGTGACATAGATTGTGATAATGAGTGTTGTGGAAATATCAACCAACCCTGTACCTCATGGAAAGAACAAATTCTTGAGCATCAATTCGAGATCATTGTGATTATAAACATTAGCTAATAAATCTTAGTTGAAAATTCAAATGTAATGTAATCAATAACAAATTAAAAGAAAAATACACAAGTAAATGCAATATAACAATAAAGGCCACAAAAAGAAATTGATGAAGTTACAGGCATAATGTACAACTCAGCTTTGATTGTTGAGAGCGTATAGTTTCCATAAGTTCAGTACAATGTCACTCATGTCATCACAGGATGGTGAAGTGCCCTTATGAGAGTCTATAGTTTACCATAGGTCACCAGCAAATATTATAGAAAGTTAGCATCCTTTTCATGAGATCTGTATTTGTTTGCATGACAGATCTTATGAACATTAAAGAAGATTCTGAGAGGTACTAAGGAAGCACTTACAGTTCCTATTTAAGTATCTCTTGTATGTATTTTTATATCTTAGAATAAGTTTGAGTTAAGAGTTGCTAAGTAGCACCATATTGGAGTTCCATGATATCATTATAGAATCCTAACAGTTTGGAAGCTAGAAAAAGAGCATAGCACTTTCTTGTGGAGTTTTTGTATTTTAATGAACTATACATCTAGGGGAAAACTATTCAGTCGGTGTTATTTTTAATACATTTTAGCTGTAATGGTTGAAACCATGTCAACATTTTACTGGCTCAAAAGCTTCTCCACCGCATAGCAACTGGGATATCTTGAAGCTTTTACTAGTCATTCATTTTTTTTCTCGCTTATGATTCCTGAACTTCTTGTTTCTTTCTTTATTGTTATTATGTTCTTTGCAATGTGAATGATGCCTTTCTATATCCTTTTCTCCTGGTGTCGTAGGTGACAGAAGAGTGTATGCATAGGGCCATCTCTGTATGCAAGGATGGTGCTAGCTTCAAAAAAATTGGAAAAAGAATAAGGTACAGATGCTTGTGCTGGGTTCTTTCTCTTTGTGATGAATAACGGTATTGTACTCTGTTGGAAACAAAGTTGACATATAGAGACAATAAAAGGGAAATCTGAAGACATTAGCTTCTTCAAACTAAAACCTATGGTATGAACTTGAATCACCATATCAGATTGATTATATTGATTTAAGGGTATGTTTTTTTATACTTCACTTTCAGTTTCTCACATATTAGAAGATTCTGCAAAGTTAATGATTTTTAAGGTTGCTCGTTGTATGTTAAACATTTTGATCTAAGGCTAGCAACAATAAATAGGGCAATCTATGTTCAGAAGTTGGAAGTTGGGAATGGCCAACCAATGATTTAGATTGTCCTTACTTTATCAGTTTATTCACTTATTCACATATAAGCTGACCTTTTCTTCATGTCACCTCTCACTTCCTCCAAGTTTTGATGTTGAAGATTGTTTGATGGTTCTGTCTATCTGCTTGTTTGTATTTATTATGGTTGTCTATTGACCATCTTTTGCTTTTGTTTTTCAGTGAGCATGCTGAAAGATTTGGTTATGGTGTAGTGGAACGATTTGTTGGACATGGTGTTGGTAAAGTGTTTCACTCCGAGCCAATTATATTGCACCACCGTAAGTCCAGCTGTGTATTATAGTGTTTTGATCTAAGATTTCAATTGTTCCATATTCAAATAAGTGAAGGTTAATATATTTTATTGGGCTGTAGACTTGCAATTTAAGTTATAAATTACCTCTCTAATGTAATCAAAATTGGCATCTCTCTTCCAACATATGGTGCTATTTGAATTTTTTTTTTTTTTAGTTTTTTTTTTCAATTTCAGATCTTTTATGTTCTATTGTCTAAATGTATTGCCTTTATAGCGAGTACTTGCCCACAAGCCTAGAGAACACTTCATACTTGATATAAGGCCAGGTGTATCTTTTGCCCAAATGACTTTTTTAAGTTCTCTAATGACTTGATATAGGGAAAGTTTTATAATGACTTGATATAGTTGCTTCATACTTGATATAGGGCAAGGTGTATCTTTTGCCCAAATGACTTTTTTAAGTTCCACATTTTCCACTGCCTCATAGTTGTGAGATGGCTCATTTGCAGGCAATGACAGACCTGGCCGCATGGTTGAAGGTCAAACATTCACTATAGGTATGTAATGCCATTTTCAATCTATAAAGTGAGTGTGTTTTGAAGATTGTTGTATACCACATGTTAATTTAAGTTGCTCTGGGAAAAATCTTAACTGCAAACCCCAATTATAGTTGCTTGGTGACTTATTGTGGACATGTTCAGAAAAGTAGTGTCTTGATTGTGTAGTTCAAGGGATTCAGTATGTCTAAACTTTTCAACTGAAGTCAGCAAAATATCAATTTGCTGAAGTGAAATCAAGGCTGAATTATTGTTTTTTTTTTTCACCAGTAGGTGTCATGTTACCACTTATTTCATACTTGACACACCACAAGCTTTGATGTGGAGTGTTTATGTTTGTCTGTGTGTACATGTGTCTCTGTATGGATATTGTGTGCTTGGTTGTGTCGTGCACCTAAATTGTTTTATTTGCACTGCCAAGTTGGTTAGTTGTACAGTTTTCATCATTATCATATATCTTGATGATTTTTGAGTTATCACTGGTCAACGATGGTGGTTGAGATACAGCTGCAACATTATTTTTTTTATTCCAGCATTAGTTCAGAGCAGATTCAGTGATCGAGCAAGTACTTTGCAAAAGTACTTGCCCCAATCACCGACACCCACATCACAATCTCCACCCCCCCTTCCTACTGTGCCTCAGTAGTTTCAATATGAGTGTAGGCAACATTTATCCTTTGTATCACTTTCTTCACCTTACTGTCTTTTCCCACATCATCCTTTACCATATTCTCTAAAGAAAATCATGACAGCTTTATGTGCCACATAAGTAATTTTTTCTTGTTGATCCAATCATGTATTTTTTATTCTCGAATGTGGGGAACTGCAGAACCGATCCTTACAATGGGAAGTATAGAGTGTGTTGCATGGGATGACAACTGGACCACACTTACAGCTGATGGCAGCCTTGCTGCACAGTGTGAGCATACAATTTTGATCACTAGGACTGGTGCTGAGATTTTGACCAAGTGCTGAAGTAAAAAAAACTGAGATGCTTCATATTACATTTAATTGTCATATTTTTTTCCTGGAGACAAAAATGTCCTTTGTAATTGTACAGATTATTGTCATTTTTAATGAAACAATCTTGTTTGATTAGTTGTCTCATGCTTCAGTGTTAACTTGTGTGCTTGTGTGAGCGATGCTAAAATTAAAAATGAACTTTTGACTGGGTGAGATGAACTTGATTTGTTTTTGAAAGGCAAGCTGGGGTTAGACTGATCCCTACGAGTTATACAACTATACCATTGGGGTTTGAACCTGCAACATCCCAACACAAGGTGACGTACACTAGCTGATCCTACCAGACAAGCAGATCCCCCATTGGTGGGTGAGATGAATATGATTCTTAATGGATAAACCATGGATATTTGTGATTCTTGAGTAATATCTTGAATTTTTTGAGAAAATTTTAAGCATATGCCTCCGACTGTCGGATATTCAACTTTTTTCTACTTGTTTTTTTTCTTTTCCATCAATTAACAAAATTTGTGCATGATATGCTGAAATTTCAAAATTTCATCGTCAAACAAGTTAGTGGAACTCACATACAACTCTCTTTCAAATGACGTTTGGGGCATGGTGATGATACTCATGAAGACATGAAATTGGAAGAACTTGATATTCAAGTTGGTGCTATGTCACGAAATGGCATGGAATTTGAGACAAGACCCCTTTCAACTCCTTGCAGCCATGTAGTTGGATGATAACAAGTTCCTCAAGATTGCATTCATCATCACGCGATTAATCGAACATTCCTCCATTTGCAGCCACCTTAGATCCCCAGACAGTTATTTGAGCGACACCAAAAGATTCATTCCGCTGGGTGAAGAGAAGTCACCAAAAAACAAGCGAAACATATAGGGATAGAGGGGGAGAAGATACAGAATCAACATTTGCAAGAGAATTTAAATGCCTAACCAGGAATAGCCAATCCGACGCCTGTCCCAATCATTAATTGTATTTAATTTTTCAATAATTTCAAAACAAGCAATTTAATATATTGTTGTCATTTATGGATCAAAATCTGATTTTTGGGTTTACCGCATGATTCTACTGATACTTATTATATAGGCTAAAGATGAATTCATGATTTACACAGACCAGGTGTCCAAGAAACCTAAATGGTGTTGCATCATTTATGAATCATGTCTAGGCATTAAACTTATAACTGGTGATTGACCATCAAATTTTGTTAATGCTTATAGGTCCAGATGATATGTGATACAAGAGAACCTTAGCATTTTCCCCACTTGGACATGGCTATATTTAGGTTTCAGGTATTAAAATGATAAGAACAGATACTACACTTTTATTGGAAGGCAAGCTGGGGTTAGGCAGACCCCTGTCAGTTATACAACGATACCATTGCGATTTGAACTTGCAACTTCTCAACACAAGGTAACATACACTAGCTGGTCAAGGTGACATACACTAGCTGCTCCTACCAGTCAAGCGGATTGTTCTCGTTGGTAGAACAGATAAGCCCTCGTTGGTAGAACAGATACTACACTTGATCTTAGCCAAAAGGCCCAGAAAGGTGTATATTTAGGTTTGAGGATACAGAAGGAAAGGTGATGATTGGTCATACTTATTGAACTTTGTTTGCATCTAAAAAATTGAACTAATTACTTGATTTCCTTTGGAATCTCTTGGGCAGTCCTCTCTCTCAAAAGCATGATTAGATTTGTTGCACAAGGAGATGCATAAAACGACATATTTTGTTAAGAAATAACTTGGTTATGTCTGTATGGAAAGAAGAAGAAAGCAACATTGTTGGGTCCTCTTCGAGGGGGACCGAACCTCTTTGCACACGGCACAGAGTTAGGAAAGAACCAATATTATTCATTATTTATTTAGCATCCAGATTTACATAGAGACTTGCCTCAAATGGTAGCAACTGCTGCCACTTAAACTGGAGACAACCTAATCCTATTGACAGAAATGCAAATGACGACATAAGAGAGAAGAAAACAAAGATGGGCAAGGTGAGGCTCCCCTATGCCACGCAGGCTTATTTTAGAATGATCCTACTACTTAAAAAAAAAGAGGGACTCTAACACCAAACGTATTTGAATCAATCATGGACATAAGACAAATATTTGACATTCTATGGAACCGTTTTGCAATCAGACTTGCTTGATAATAAAAACCAGTCTTTCACATCAACTCCCCTTCCTCAGCGAGATCTCACCACTTTCCACCTCCGGATGCCGGAAGGTTGTTGGAACCTGAATCATCCGATGCCCATCGCTCAAATACTTCCGCATCTTCTCATCATTTGTGAAATCATCAATTACACAATAGTAGCCTTTACCGTCGACTCTAGCGGACCTCTTTGTCCGAAAGACCACCTCGTGGCTGTCTGCAACGACTTGGATGGGAACATCAATTGTAGAACTACTGCACTGGTAGGGTTCGTAAGTCGCCATGCGCAAGGTCAAGCGACCTTCAAAGGAGAGCAGATAATTTGTGGGAATGTTAGGTAGCAAAAACAGCAGGTGCTCACCCTCATGGCTTCCAGGAATGCAAAAATCCACAACTTGCCCAAATGTGGTCTGTTTGTTGTTTGTTGCACACTGTGTGTGTGTGTGTGTGCATGCGTTCATGTGGTTATGTGGGTTCAGTTCATATTGAGCTGGGGGGTATGCGTCGCCCATTGCTTGTTTCTAGTTTCTGCTTTCGGCCACATTTCGTTAGCACTTCTGTTTTGTATTGATCTTCGTCTTCGGCATCTCAACATTTCTGGCTTAGCCCTCTTGTGATCAGGACTCTTCTCTGGAGTGGGCCTGTTTTTTCTGCCACAGGATCTTTTACCGCTGCAGGGATTCGAATGGGTATGCTCAGGCGCCGTCGGAACTCTGTATGAAAATGCCGAGGTCTGATTACATGATGCTGTAATTTGCTCGGAGAGGTCTTTTTGGCTTTCAGGATTAAGACTGCTTCGCTGCAGCTCAGAGGTTGCTCAACCAAAGCAAGTTCGAGCGGGGAATCGGCTGCTGTGGCTTCAGTTCGTCTGCTATCGTTCAATTTTGGCTGATGCTTCATCTGGACTGTTATTGATCTTACCTGCATTGGCATTCGATGCTGGGGGCGGTCTTTCAGCTTGACTGGTTCTCATGTAATCTCTGCGGTTTCTAGCTATCCTGTTAGGTTGTCTCTTTCAGTTTCTGTTGTTTCTAAGGTTGTTAAATGCGATGAGGCGAAGCCAGGCGTTGAGCATGTTATGAAGCGAGGCGTAAGCCTCCAGGCGTTGAAAACGTACGTTTCATGATCAAAATAATAAAATATATAATATTAATAAAATAGCACTGGTAAATAGTTTTTTAATATAAATATACATATATGAGTTTGTTATATACATATATGAGTTTTGTTTGATGGTTGATTTAGTAAATATAAGGTTTTTGAAGGACTTGAAAAATAAATAGCTCCCAATTTTTTTAAATTATAACCTTGAATTTGTTTCCATAAAAAACGGCCTAAACAAAAAAAAAATCTTAGTGATGCATATAAATATTTTTTTCTTGGACATATCAAATGCATACATGCAATAAAACTATCATGAAACTATAGTTTTTCTGCAATGCACTTTGCGCACATCTCTTACTTATATACAGGTATATGTAAATTTAAGTTAGTTATACTAATGCAAGTTTTTTAGTGGTTTACCACCACGCAATTAATCGGGAGCTATTAATGCTATTGAAACTTGCATTAAACATTTAGCTGAAATCATAGTGATGGCAATCTTGAAATTATTTTAGATAATTATGTATTCAAAGCAATTCCAGAACGCTTCAGGTACTGAGGGTGCGCCTCAGTACCTGGAGCGTGTGCCTCGCCTGTGAGGCGTACACATCAAGTACTGAGGCGTACACCTCTCACAACACTGGTTCTGTTTGCCTTTCCAACGATACGTCATCGTTTGGTCTTCATGCATTAATCCTCACTTCTTGGTAATGATAATTTTGTTTAAAAAAAAAGTGGTCTTTTTGTTGCACAAGACAATATTGACACAAGTGACACTTTCACTCAAGAGTGTTGGAAATGCTGCTTTACTGGTCAAGCAATCGAGCTTAAACCAAGTACACTCAGAGCCACACGTACTTGGTTTAAGCAATAGTTGTTTCACGCACTATCTTTCAAGCAATAGTTGTTTCACTTAAGATCAAGTTCTCGGTACAATGGGTACTCGTGCAAATATGTTTCCAGGATACAATCGATCTTTCGCCTTCTCATGAATGATCAGACCACGCTCCGCACAGAGTGAGTTCAACAACTTTGAAACGGACCACCTTGAACAACCTCTTAACTAGAGTTGAATCTGGTATGAATCCTGGCATGAAACTGGATTCTAACAGCAATTGGGTTGGGATCCGAACAATAATTGAATATGAGTATGATCAGTAACCAGATCTGGATCCTGAATAAAGATCCAAACTACAATCAAATCTGGATCCTGAATAGGAGTTCAAACTATAATTGGATCTGAATCCTGGATAAGAAACTAAACTACAATTGGATCTAGATCTTGAATAAGGATTCAAATTGCAATTGGATATGGATCCAAACTGTAAGTTTGAAACAAAAAAAGAGAAAAAAGTAAAGCTCAAGGGAGAAGAGGAGAGAGGAGAGTGGTGATAGGTTGAGAGAAATGGGAGAGGGCCGAGGTTTATATAGGTCCCAATCCAAGGCCACCCATAAAGGCCATAAAGAGCTTTTAAGAGGTCAAAATAGTCAGCTATAAATGGGTCATAGCTGACCCAAATGGCTAAACATAAAAGCCCAAATGGCTGGCTAAGGAGAGAGCCCAAACAGGGTAAAGAAAGATCCTCAAAGGGTCAAGTTCGACCAAGACTGGGTCAATAGTCAAAGGTCAAACCTAGCTAAGGATAAGAGATAGCTATAGACCATTTCAAACTTTAATAGCCATGCACAACTGTTGGGCAAGGTTCAAACAAATTCGGATAAAATCCATAAAAAATTGAATAGGTTTAATGCAAAGTCAATGACAATTTTAAGGCTTGGTCAAAGGTCGATTTTACTCTTGGAGATTAAATTTGTCTCAAGTACTAAAAAGATAAGTCAAAGACCAAGGTCTAGGATCCAAGTTTTAAGGTTTAAAATTCAAATCTAAATCCAAATCCGTCAAGGGTCAAGATCAAGGTCAAGGTTGAGGTCAGATCTAAGATCCAAGAATAAAGTGATGCATAAACCCAAGATCTAATGCCCTTGAGGGCCTTGCCTTTTAAGGCACCACCCCTCTATATAAAGACAAAAAGTTTCTCGAAATCCTTCAATGTGTAACTAAACTTTTGTAGAGAACCCATTGCCCACAACTTTGGAAAAACTTTGAAAAATGAGAGAATACTTAGGGATAGTTTTGAGCCAATATCCAACAATCCTCCATATGGATCAAAACTATAGAAGAGGACTCAAGAGGCTATTGGAGAAGATACAGTGCATAAGTGAAGATACTTTTTGGGTTTTGAACCCCCACATTAGTGTTACATAGTCAGTTTATGACCTCAATAACGTTAACTTTGAACTGAGAATCCTAATTGACCTTTCAAATACTGTAATACACACTTTCACTTCAGGTGGTCATAGTGTGTCTACTAATATATATAATCTGCATATTAAGGGTCATGTGTTGTATCCCAGTTTTATGAGTGCTCTAGAGACAAAGTCCATGTCCCATAGAAGGTGACCCCCACCTTCACACTCGCATAGATATGTTCATCAATAGTGCAAACCTATTTGAAACACCCCAGCTATAAGGCCTATAGATCTTATTAAGAGTTTAATTCAAACTCATTCTCTATACATAGGTTTGAGCACTCGATATCAAGAATAAAAAATATTAAGTGCTCAACCTAATCACTTAGAAACTTTTTTCCATTGAACCACTTGACATGAGTTGACCCTTATCATGTGATTGAATTTCTGTCAACAGTAATTGCTTTTATAGACTTTAACCCCATTCTTCACGATGTCTTAAAGATGATATTTTAATAAAGTTTCTTTGTCAAGAGAAATGCTAAATTTTGACAAGATTTCACATATTCAATTGAGATTATTCTTTGCTTGTTGCTTTAGATCCAAGGGTAAATATTCAACCACTTGTGGATAATGACTCATTAGAATCAAAATTTTAGTTTGCATCATTGTACCCTTCAAGTGAAGTGGATTCTCTTTTATAAAATATTCTATATTCTAGAGTTTCTCTCAAGTACTTCAGGACTCAATATATTACATCTCAATTTTCTTATCTAAGGTTACTAGTATATCGACTCAACTTGCTCACGTTGAAAGTTATGTATAATCTAGTTTCATTCAAGGCATACATGAGACTACCAATAATACTTGCACTCTATTTGAAATATATTTCTTTGAGTGTTAATCAACAACTTAACACTAAGATCAATCGAAGTAGCCATAGGCTTACAATCATAATGATTATATTTCTTTAATATTTTCTCAATATAGTGGGATTGAGTTAATATATAACTATTTTCTTGTCTAATCAGTTTAATATCAAGGATGACATAAGCTAAACCCATGTTTTTCATGTTAAAATTAGATGAGAGAAAACTTTTGTTATTATTTATGAATTTTATATTATTACTCATGATTAACATGTCATCCATATAGAGACAAATAATTATAACATAACTATCTTCTACATTGCTATATATGCATTTATTAAAGTCATGAATTTTAAAACCATATGAAATGATTACTTCATCAAATATTTCATGTCATTATTTAGTTGATTGTTTTAAACCATACAATGACCTTAACAATTTGCAAACTTTCTTTTCTTGACCTGGTGTTACGTAACCTTGTAGTTGTTTCATATAAAATTTTCTTCTAAAACACCATTTAAAAAAGCAGTTTTAATATCCATTTGATGAATTTTAAATTTGTAAATTGATGACAAAGCAACAATAGTTCTAATAGATGCAATTCTACTTATAGGTGCATAAGTGTCAAAATAATCAAGTATGGGTTTTTGTTTGAAACTTTTAGCTACAAATCTAGCTTTAAACTTTTTCAATAGAGCCATCAGTACGGAGTTTCCTTTTGAAAATCCGTGTTAATGGAAAACCATAATCTAGCTTTAAACTTCTCAAGGGTTTAAAGCTAGGGGGTAAATCCACCAAAATTCAAGTTTTATTTGTTAAGGTAGAATCTAATTCTCTCTATAGATTCTTTCAAAAAAGGGGTATCAGTAAAGGTCATAGCTTCTGAGAAAGAAACAAGGTCTCTATCTATCATGTAGAGATGAAAATCATGACAAAAAACTTTTGGTTTTTTTGATCTTTTACTTTTTTAAATTTAAGGATTTTTAGGCTTACAAGTTTTTTTTCTTGGATTATTTTCAAAAACTTTTTAAGCTTCAAGTGATCTTAAAGTTAAATATTCTCTAAATTCTGCTTGGATAGATTTTAAAATCACTTTGGTTTTAATATCTATAAATTTATGTCTTACTATTTTGAGAATATCCAATGAAGACACATGTTCTAATTTTTGGATTTAGTTTGATTAATTTTGGTTCAGTAAGCTTCACATAAGCAATGCAAGCTCAAACTTTTAAATAATTTAAATTTTAGTTTTTTACCTTTTAAAAGTTCACAAGGTATAGTGTTTGACTTAGAATATGAAACTCTATTTAGATTATGACACAAACTAAGTAATATATCACCACATAAATTATAATCTATACCAGAATGAGTAAGCATTGAATTAACTATTTCTATTAGAGTCTTATTTTTACATTCAACTACACCATTATGTTGAGGAGTATATGAACCAATATTTTGTCTATATATTTCATAAAATTCAATGAACTCATTTAAAATATATTCACCACCTCTATCAGATCTAAAAAACTTTATTTTACAATTATAAAAGTTTTCAACCTCTGTTTTGAAAAAACTTAAATTTTTTAAATGATTCATCTTTTGGTTTCTTGAGATAGATATAAGCATATTTTGTGAAATTATCAATAAAAGTTATAAAATAATTGTTAACCCATGAGTTTGAGTATTTTTCAAATCACATACATCACTTTGTATTAAACCTAATAATTTAGAAGTTTTTTCAACACTCGGAAATGGCTTTTTCGCAAATTTTGCTTGAATACAAATATAACATTTTCTAAGATGTTCAGTTTTGCATTTAAGAATAAGTCCTAAGTTGCCCATGCTTCTCAAAGACTTATAATTTATATGTCTTAATCTAACATGCCATAAATCATATGAGTGAAGCATATAAATAGAAGCATAATTAATTTTATTCATCAAATTGAGCTTGAACAACCCATTGATGACGTAGTCTTTGCCTACAAACTTATGACTCTTCGACAATATAATAGTGTTGGATTTCATTGTAACTTTGAAACCATGAGTTGTAAACAGATAGCCAGATACACGATTTTTGGTGATGGTAGGTACGTGATATATATTTTAGAGGGTTAGGCATTTTTCAGAGGTGAAATAAAGTTACACACTTCCTTTTCCATGAATCTTAGCTTCATGTTTATCACTCATATAGATCATATGGTCTTACTCTACGGTTTCGTATATTTTGAATATACTTCTATCATTGCACAAATGTATTGTTGATCCAAAATCGATATACCACTCTTTATCTAAATTAATCATAAATATCTCACTAACTACAATCATCTGGTCGTCATCAAGTTCACTAGCTTTATTGCTTTAAAATTTCATTCTGGCTCAACATTCTCTCGTATAGTGACCTGCTTTTTCACGAGTATAATAAAAAATATCCTTTCTCTTTTTAACATTGAATTTGGTTTTTTTGTTCTTATTCTTAAGTCCAGGTTTGAACCTTGGTTTGAGTTTAACTATATTTACCTTAGCACAAACTTGTTTTATTTCATATTTTTTATCTTGATATCGAGTTTCCTCTTCGATTCTAAGATGTTGAAGAAGTTGTTCTAAGATAAACTCTTCATTCTTTTGTTTCAATTCATTTCAATAATCTTTCTAAGATAGGAGCGATCTACCAATGATTGCAGCCACCTGAAATGATTCATCAAGGTTCATACCCTTATACTTGATTATATTAGCTAAGATTTGCATCTCTGGACTTGAGGTAGCATTGACTTATCTTCGAAGAATTTGAAATTTATATACTTGTTAACCAAAAACTTATGATTTCCTGCATCCTCTGTTTTGTACTTACTTTCGAAGGCTTCCCATAACTTCTTTGCAGTGTTGACTTCTGAGTAGAGGTTAAACAAGGTGCAACACATGAAGTCATCCTGCTTTCACTTTAGTATCCTACGATTTTCAACAATGGTTTCATCATCTTGTTCTTCTAAATAGTCATCAGTGAGCATGCACACCACTTTTTCAATAGTGAGGAAGATAAACACCTTGTGTTGTCATCGTTTGAAATTGGTGCCATCGAACTAGGACAACTTGAGCAGCTCCTAGTTTTCAACCTTTATAGTCGTCATTTTATAATAATATCACTTAAAAATGATTGAAAATATTGCTTAACTTAGTGGGTCAGGCAACTGAGCTTGAACCAGGTATGCTTGAAGGCATGCACATACACGTGCTATCTTTCAAGCAATAGTTGCTCCACTTAGTATCAAGTCTTTAGTGCATTGAGTACTCGTGCAACTATGCACCCATGTTACAACCGAGCTCCTGCCTTCTCGTGAATGATTGGGTCATTCCCTGCACTCAACAACCTCGACACAGACCATCTTGAATAGCCTATTTACTATGATTGAATCAGGTATGAATCTTGGGTATGGATTTTGATTCTAATAGCAATTAGGTCAAGATCCAAACAATAATTATATATGGGTCTAATCAGTAATAAGATCTAGATCTTTAATAGAGATCCAAACTGTAACCAATCTGGATCCTAAATAAAAATTCAAACCGCAACCAGATATGGATTCGAACCACAACTCTAAAACCAAAGAGGAGAGAGAAAAGAGCAAAGCTCGTGGGGACAAAAGGAGAGCTCGAGAGAGAGTGAGAGGGATGAGAGCGGTGAGGGGATGGGAGAAGGCTGGGGTTTATATAGGCTCCAACCCAAGGCCACCCTAGGCAAAAATGGCCAGCTATAAATGGGTCATGGCTGACCAGAATGGCGAGCCATAAAAGCCCAAACAAGTGGCTAAGAAGGGTGCCCAAGGTAAAAAAAGATCTTGAAAGGGTCAAGTTCGACCAAAACTGGGTCAACAATCAAAGGTCAAACTTGGCTAAGGATAAAAAGCGAATATAGATCATTTCGAGCTTTTAATGCCCATGCAAAACTGTTGGAAAACCGCATAGCATTGACTCCATCTGACAGAATTTCATTTGCAGCCATCTCAGATCCATAGGCAGTTGTATTGGTCCATTTTGGAAGCAGTACTTGTCAATATGGAGCAGCCTGAGCCTATGCATTTCTGTAAATGCATCCCCTCCCATCAATTGTATTTCACCATCCAACGGTCTGAGAATGATGCCTTGGATCTTGTCCTTCCCCCTTCCCTATCAGACAGACAGAGAAACACAAAATTAGAATGATGTTAAAAGTAGCCACTTGGAATCAGTTGCTCTCCTGAATGCCCCCATTCCTAAACTGTCGTTAGCTTGTCCTTGAGTTAGCACTAACCATCGTTTTAAAGTTATTATTTTGCCCTTATATAGCAACTGAACTGCACGTCTGGACTTTGCCATGCTTGTTTAAAATTACCTTTTTTACATTTATTTTAGAAGTTGAATCCGCCCTTATCCTATGTAAAATTGGCTATTCTTCTACATGAATAAAAACAGATTGAATATGGGCATAGTTCGTATATGAATCCGTGACTTTCTTTTCATGTTTGAGTCAGATCAGGGTCCAAATTTGAACCTGTTTTCAAGAAATAGCCAAAGTTACCCTTGACGTGAGGAATAATATTAATAAGGGTTGAATATGGGGTTTGTGCCACCATGACCTAAAACTGCATTTACATTATTGAAAATGAGACTACGTTATTATCCTTAAAGAAAATTTGTCTAGATTTATATCCGAACTCAACAAAATCAAACTTCACCAAAATTGAATATTCAACATTGTCAATGCTGAACTTTAAATTGACCAAAAGATCATTTTGCTTAGAACACACTATCTAAAAAACAATTACTGCTTTGCTGTTTCCCTAACATCTTGGATGAAGTTGAAGCCTTTAAATTCACTAAATAACTTGTCACAGACGGCCTTGGCAATGGTAGTTTTTCCAATGCCACCTAGCCCACAGATTCCGATCATAGAAACACCGTCTGATTCTCTCTCCAACATCCTCATCACCTTGTTTATGCGACGATCAATCCCAATAAGCTGCATACCAAATGGAACCCTATTTACTAACTCAGAGACCCGTTTGTAAATGAGGGTGACAAGTTCTGCCTCGTTCCTGCAGTACCAAACAATTTTTTCGGAGAGCATGTAAGTATGTAACTTCCTTTTTCTATTTCTTTTTCGAAGGAATGGAAAAGCATAAAATAAATGGCACTGCTAATTACAAAATTAAGCTATATGAACCCAATTGTAATGCTATGAAATCTTTGTTAGGGGCTTATTTGATAACCTTGGCCTCGACTGAAAGTAAGAAATAAGAGAGCCGAAAGAAGATCAACATTACCACTCATGAAGATTAACAAAATGTTACCCATGAACCGAACAATATAGAAAACAAAACTAAAATATAGAAAAATAAAAAGCTAAAGAAAAAGAAACTACAAACAGACAACAAAGCCAAGCTCAACCAGGATCCGCTGGATTAGAAGAAACCACCGATGAGTGAATGTTCTTCTGAGAGAATGAGAGCTCTCTAAGATGTAGACGTAAAATCACATATACATCAACCAGGATTTTACGGACAAGATTATTAAGGATGACCAAAATTTGACGGAAAGTAGCATCATGTGCCATCCAAACAAACCACCAAGTAGTAAGCAACCACGTCTTCCAGATCAGTCTCCATCGCTTGCATCGTCTAATTCCAATAGGGCCCAGAAGTAGATCAAGCGCAAAAGACTCCTCTTTGATAATTACATCCGAAGATCTCTACGTCCTATTAAATAGGGCCACAAAGATTGGGCAAGACTAAAATAAATGAGAAGTAGTTTTTTCAGCAGCTTGACAAAGCACACACCAACTTGGAAACTGAAAGCCCAACTTCTTTAAATAACTGTGAGTCTGAACTCTGTCATGCAAAATTAACCAAGCCAAGACCTGAGATCTTGGGGAAGGGCCCTTCCCCCATAACACACACTCAGGGAACCAATCTGCCCCGGGGAAAAAATGATCTATACACTTTGTGAGTGTGTAGCACACCATTTGGCGCAATCGCCCATTGCAACCACTGATCGTAATTTCTCGCATTCCCAAATTGAGCTTTGAAAAACGATAAGGTTCTCAGCCACATGCTTCGCAAATGCGAGATTGCCAACCCCCGGGTTCCATGACGAAAAAAAGATAAATCAGGAGCACCATATTTAGCATGAAGCAAATGAGCACATGGAGAACCTGGTTGATGGGCCAACCAACATTGCTTGGCCACAAAAGCAATACTCCTCTGTCTTGGAGCAAAAACCCCTAAGTCAGCCATACGTTTAGGTAACACCACCGTTCTCCAACCAACTGAATGACTCTTACTCTTAAGTTGACACCCAGTCCAAAAAAAATCCGCCATTAAACGACAAATCTGCTTCTCCACACCCACAAGCATCATGAACATTGACATAAAGAATTCAGGGATAGAAGAAAGAATATGTCTGATTAAAGTCAGACGGCCAGCGATGGAGAGATAAGATGCCTGCCACGAAAAAAGCTTGTTTTTCACTTTTTGAATAGTTGGAGCCCAAGCAACGAAAGAGAGGCGTTTCATTTGTAACGGCAGACCCAAATACGTCATCGGCAACTCAGAGATTGCACAATTAAAAATACGTTGACTTGTTGCAAGCATAAAAGACTCAACATTGAACATAGTAAGAGAGCATTTGCTATCATTTAGGGAAAGTCCAGAAAGAGAAAGAAAGAACTGGAGAATAAGCTTGAATCTAAGCATCTGTTGTACGTTTGATTGCCCAAAAATAATCATATCATCAGCATAAATAAGAATATGGTCTGAGAAATCCGAAACATGATCTATCACGCACTTCTCTGCAGCACGCTTGAGCAACACCACGAGACCCTCAGCAATGACATTGAACAACAAAGGCGATAGAGGGCAACATTGCCTTAATCCATGCCCCAACTTGATCTGGCCACCTCTAATGCCGTTAATCTTAATCATGGTCTGAGCATTAGAGACCAATTCCCTCACCTACCTAGAAAAACGATGACTAATGCCAAAATTGGATAACATTTGAAATAAGAAGAGCCAATGCACAAAATCAAAGGCTTTATGAAAATCTAATTTAAGAGAAAAATAGGGCTAACCACTAAGATGTAAGGAGTGAATGACTTCAGAGGCCAAGATGAATGAATGATGAATCCTCTTATTGTGGATAAAAGCGAACTGAGAGTTCGAAAATAATTGGTGAGCCACGACCTTCAACCTATTAGCCAACACATTGGCAATCATCCGATAAAGGGCACTCATAACAGAAATCGGGCGAAACCTAGAGATATCAATGACATCATCATCTTTCAGAATTAAAGAAATAATTGCCAAGTGGGTTTGAATAGGCAATCTGGAGTTGCAATAGAACTCATCAAACATGTTAATAACATCAGGCTTCACACAAGACCAAAAATTTTTGAATAAATCCACATGAAACCCATCAGAACCTGGAGCTTTCTACCCCCGACAAACCTTTAAGTCAGAGAGAGAGAGAGAGAGAGAGAGAGAGAGAGAGAGAGAGAGAGAGAGAGAGAGAGTTACTTTGCATCAGTCTTCAGGGAAAACCCAGAAATGCGAATGCGGCCTATTGTTTCTAGGGCAGCTCTGCACTCCTCTGCCTTCTCCTTCTTCAATTTGCCATTCTCTTGTTGCTTTGTGAGAGCAGCTTGAAACTTTCCGTTCTCCCTTTTAACATCATCAAGAGAGACATCATAGAACACATGAATGATCCACCTCTTCTCCTCATCGGTATTGTGAATCTCCACTATCTTGGCACCCTTCAGTAGGCACCATTTTGACTCTGCATAATTCTCTGAGAAAATGGGCACAAAAATCTGGGATGCCTCCATGTATCTGAACAATTGGTTGATTCTTTTCCCTTTTCGAAGGTCCTCATTGTCTATGAAGGTATCTACGTTTAGTCGTTCTAGCTCTTTGTACAAATGGCTTGTGAAGCCATCGCAGGTGTCTGTGCCGCTAAAGCTCAAGAATACATCGAACTCAAAACCACTATGATATGATGATGGTGTAGATGGCCTTGCCTCTTCCTCCCCATCCTTCATCATTTTTGTGAAAAATGACTCACATGAGGAAAAGGAGCAGAAATATAGAAATTGAATATATTATTGAAAAGAGAAAAGCGGTCTTAAACTCTTGCGCAACACCATAGGTTTTCTAATAAGGATATCAACGACTTCTCAAGTTTTCTGATAAGGATAAGCAACGACTTCTGACAATGATAAAAAAAACCAATCAGTCGAACTTTAGAACTCTTAATAAGTCAAACTTTCGATAATAATTTTAAACTTCTGATATACCCAACCGATACTCTACGACATTCAGAATTCTAAATAAGTCGTTGCTCTTAACACTCTCCCTCAAACAGGTGCATGGAGATTGCACACACCTAGTTTGTCGAGAAGATGAACAAAAGCTTCATTTCCTAATGCCTTGGTGAAAATGTCTGCTATTTGATCTTGATTACGAATATAACAGGTCTGAATAATGCCTTGTGCCAACCTTTTGCGCACCACATGACAATCAATATCAATATGTTTGGTGCGTTCATGATATATTGGATTTGCGGCAATATGTAAAGTCGCTTGATTATTACAAAATATAGTGACGGGCTATGTGTGCACAACACATAGATCGTTCAATAATAATTTAAGCCAGACCACCTCACACATAGCATTTTCCATGGCATGGTATTTTGACTCAACAAACGAATGAGAAACTGTGGTTTGTTTTTTCATTTTTCAAAAGATAGGAGTAGGACCCAAGAATATGCAATACCCGCTTACGAAGCCCCGCGTTTGTGGGTAGGCTGCCCAATCTGAGTCACATAATGCAGTAAGATGAAGAGAATTATTGCTTTGCAGTAAAATACCTTGTTCGGGTTGTGACTTCAAGTACCGAACCACTCGAAGGGCAGCTTGAAAGCGTGGGAGTCTCGGTTGCTGCATGAATCGACTCAAAACATGTACTGCAAATTGTATGTCTGGTCGTGTGATACTTAAATATATCAATCGTCCAACTAGATGACCATAAGGAAGAGGATTATGTATAAGGCCCCCATGTTCTGGACTTAGTCTGTGTTTTTGCTCCATGGGAAAAGAGTCAGGTTTGGCACCAAGAAGGCCCATCTCGCTTATAATATCCAAGGCATACTTCTGTTGAGACAAGTAGATTCCCTTATCTGAGCGAGCAACCTCAATGCCCAAAAAATACTTTAAAGCTCTTAAGTCTTTCATGTGAAATAGCCGAGAGAGATATAACTTCAACTCATCAATTTCTTTCGAACTGTTACCTGTGATGACTAGATCATTCATATATATTAAAACTACCACAAAGACATGACATTTATCATAAATAAAGAGCGAATGATCTGCATGAGACTGTTTAAACCCTAGCTTTCAAGAGCATTAGAGAGTTTGTGATACCAATTCTGTAGTGACTGTTTCAAGCCATACAAGGATTTTTATAACTTACACACAAGATTCTTCCCATGTGGAGCATATCCCAGAGGGATTTTCATATATACATTCTCATGTAAGTCTTCATGCAAAAACGCATTTTGAACATCCATTTTGCAAAACACTCATTTGTGAGCAGCTACAACTGTTACTAGAGTTCTTACCGTGACCATTTTTGCAACGGGAGCAAAGTCTCATTATAGTCAAGACCCTCTTGTTGTGAGTATCCTTTGGCAACCAACCATGCCTTATACCGTTCGATCGACCCATCAGATTTATATTTTACTTTATATACCCATTTACAATTGATAGGTTTCACATTATTTGGTAAAGTAGTGATGGTCCAAATATTATTCTCTTGCAAAGCACATATTTCTGAGTGCATAGCGTCTTGCCAAACTTTATAGTGAACTGTTTCTTCAAAAGTGTCAGGTTCATGAGTAGAAGCAAAAGAGGCTAGAAAGGTCGAATGTTTACTTGAAAATTTTTTGAACGAGACAAACATTGATAATGGAAAGCGAGTACTTAACTTGAACCATTGTGTTGAAGACGTGTTCAGGCTTGGCAAAGAAATCAACAAGCAATAGAATTCCTTTAGCCATGTATTGGGTTTTCTTGGTCGAGATGACCTTCTAAGACCACTCTCAAAAGAAGGTATGGGGGACACAAGTTCAATGCTATTAGGATTTCCATGCACGGTTTCAGGTTGAGGCTTTATAGAAGGGCTTGGAGTTTCATGGGTAGACTCTTCAGGTACTGTAGCCGGTAACGGATGTGACATGGTAATGGTTTCTGGGTTTTCGGCATGATCTATAGGCTTAGGCAATACAGTTTCATCCTCCTTTTCTTCAAAAGATTTATAAGGAAATATGTTCTCATAAAAAATCACATCTCGACTGGTAAAACTTTGACAGTTTTTTAAGTTATACACTTTATATGCCTTTTGCACTTCTGAGTATCCAAGAAATATGCAACGCCAGGCTCTTGAGTCAAATTTACTTTTATGTTGGTCAGTGTCAGTGGCAAAGCATAAAGAACCAAAAACACGAAGATGTTTATAATTTAGTCTTTTATGAAAAAGTTTTTCATAAGGCGTTTTCCCCTCAAGTTTAGGTGCCGGTGTTCAATTGATTAGATAGGCTATAGCGAGAACATACTCATCCCAAAAACGTTTAGGCAAATTTGACTGAAATTGGAGAGCCCAAGCCACTTCAAAAAGATGTCGATGTTTACGTTCAACTACCCCATTCTGTTGGGGAGTGTAAACACAACTATGTTGGTGTACTACATCATTATTTTTGAAAAAAACTTAAATCTCATTCAAAAAAAATTTGAACCCATTATCAGAATGAAGGACCTTAATTTGTTTACAAAATTGGGTCTTGACATGGCTAAAGAAATCTTTGATAAGAGCAAAAGTTTTATACTTGTGTCTCATAAGAAAAACTCAGGTGCTTTTGGTGAAATCGTTCACTATGCTTAAAAAATAGTGTGCACCGGATAAGGTGGACTTCAAATAGGGTCCCCATATGTCACAATGAATCATATCAAAAGCACTTTCTGTATTAATCTCACTTAAGGAAAATTTCAATATGGATTGTTTGGCTTTATGACAGGTATCACAAAAAAATGAATTGTCAAAGTCAAAAACTAAATCTAAATGAGATTGTACTAATTTCATTCTTGAAGACGAAGGATGTCTGAATCGTCTATGCCATAGTTCATGATTGGTTTCGGTAGTAAAACAAGCTTGAATATTAGTGTTTGGTTTTAGGAAGTACAACCCATTTCTTTCTTCACCTTATCCAATCATCATCTTCGATTTCATGTCCTGAATAACACAAGAATTAGGATAGAAAGTTAATGAACAATTCAAAGATTTAGTCAATTGACTTACTGATAGTAAATTCAGTTTGAATGAAGGAACACAAAGAACATGCATCCATGCTAAACTGGGGAAGAGAAATTGAACCTTGATGTGACGCAAGAATATGTTTCCTATTAGGTAACAAAATAAGTATATTACATGGAGCAAGATTATGAAACTCAAGAGACTTGGTTCCCATATGTTGACTTGCATCAGAGTCAATAACCCAAACCTGGTTAGAAAAAGTCGTGAATGAAGAAGTCATACCTACAAAGTTGGCCAATGTGGGCTGATTTTTTACAAGTGACAGGAGTTTATGATACTCATCCATAGTGAATGCATGTGCAATACTACTTAACCCATCACCCTTACCAGTACCACTATGTGTATCCATTGACGTGGCCTGAAGATCGTTGCAAAAAGATGTTGTAGCAGTGCTAGGTTTAAAATTTGGGTCATAGAATCGATGACCTGGAGGATAGCCTATTAGCTTGAAACATTTTTCTTTGAAGTGACCGACTTCATTGCAATAGCTACACATAGGTCGATTTTGACAGTTATTTCTGAACATCTGGAATCAGGCTGTCGATTCTCGTCTGACTCCATTTGATGATTCACGGCTGGTGGTATTGCCCTATGGCATAGCTAAGGCCAAACTCGACTGACTAGTAATCGGCATCAAGATCCTTGCTTCATGATGTTTTTCCTCTTGGAGCATTAATGCATATACTTTAGTCACATTGGGTAGGGGTTCAAGCAGGATGATTTGTCCTCTAATAGCATTATAGGAGTCGTTTAACCCCATAAGGTATTGAATAACCCTTTCCCTTGGTATTTGATCAAAAAACATTTTCATTGAGCCACATTTGCATGTTGGTACTTGAGAATACGAACTGAGTTCGTCCCATAAAATTTTTATTTTGGTAAAATAAGTGGCAACTGACATTGTTTCTTATTACAAACGATAAATAGAACTTTAAATCTGATAGATCCGTCGTGCCAGGCTTTGAGTGTATCTTTCCTATAGATCCCTCCACACCTCATGGGCAGTGGAGGAATAAATAACACTGTCGATAATATCCTTACTTATCGAATTTAAAATCCAGGATAATATCATGTTATTGCAACGAAATCACGACGGGTGATCGATTGTTTTTACTTCAGGTTCGGTGATAGAACCGTCAATAAAACCGAGTTTATTTTTTGCACTAAGAGCCATCATTATGACTCTGCTCCAAGTGTCATAGTTATCTCTGGTCAACTGTTGTGAAACCAAGACGTTGCCAGGATTACCAGAGTGATGAATGAAGAAGGGACTAGAAGTATCCTGACCTGATTCTATCTTGAAGGACATATCCTTCAAACGTCTTTCTTCTTGCGCCATTAATGCAATGACAAAACCTCAACCTTAGTGATGTCGCTCTGATACCATGTGAAAAATGACTCACAGAGAGAAGAGTAGGAATATAGAAATTGAATATATTATTGAAAAGAGAAAAGAACTTGATACAACCGACTTCTATACATAGTTATTTATAATAAAATTACAAGGCATCACATGTCTTAAACTCTTGCAGCACCACACATTTTCTGATAAAGATAGCAATGACTTTTGATAGCACCACACATTTTCTGATAAGGATAAGCCACGACTTCTGATAATAATAAAAATAACCAACCAGTTGAACTTTAGAACTCTTAATATGTCAAACTTCTTATAACAAATTTGAACTTCTGATATGCCCAGCTGGTACTCTATGACGTTCAAAATTCTAAATAAGTTGTTGCTCTTAACAATTTTCCTTTGCTTTGAGAAGCTCAGGTACAGTGCTTCTTCCTTTATATCAAAACGAGAGGTAGCAATGAGGAGATTTCTCTTTACCGACCTTGTTTCGCTTGTTTGCTTCTCTACGGGTTCAACTTTCTTGTTTTGGATTTGTAGTATCGATTATTGAATAAGATGGGCCCCACTGTTTCCTACTTAATAAGGTGGAAATGGGTTGGATAAAACTCATATTCTAACTACTTGTGCATGGACCACAACGTTTTTATGGATCCTTTCCTGAGTCAGAAGGATCAATAGTCTGGCACTTTTTATTATTAATATCGTTATATTAGTCAGACATAGTCAACAAGATGGACCTACTGTTTTCTACTCTTTTTCCTGTTTTCTTTTCTTTGAAGAGTCCTGTTTTCTACTGAATAAGGATGAAAATAAGCCCCACAATGCCTCCGCTCATCTAGCAGGGCCGACTCGTAAACATCAGCAAGCCATAGGTCCTTTGTCGCAAGCTAAGGTCGAAGCTAAATGTACTCCCCATTGGGCAAAGGGGACCTCAAAGGTTTTACCAACAGAAACCAGCCATATGCGGTCAGTAGTGATAGGGAGTTTTCCTTTGGATTATCCAACAAAAAAAGAATGAAAATGGATGGATGAAACTCATAATCTAGGTTTATCTTGAGCATGAGATGTGAAGACATGCTATAGATGTAGGGCCATATATGATGATGCAACAATGCTGATCCTCTTTCTGTAAGGCCTATGCTTCAATCGTAGGCTTCAAAACGACTTTCTGAGACTTGGGTGTTCCCTGTTCCATTTATGTGTTTGCAACAAGGGCATTATGGAACACTATTGACAACTTCCTCATAAAATGCAGGTAGTTAATGGTGAACCTCTAATTGATCGGTTAAGGAAATGGTCAATAGTCCAGGGTTCGAATCCTATAGCGATTGTTCCCCAGCTTGTTCATAAAGAAAAATGACAGTGAATAAGAAAGATTGTTTATGGAAATGTGCAACGAAGCTTCCTCTGAAAATGTTACAACTGAAGTGGGAAATCCTCAAATCGTAGTTTCTCGGTATAATGATAGGCATTCGGCCAGCCAGGCCCATTCGGTTTTTGGCATGGCATGAAACCGATTATAATTCCATGCCCAGATAAATTTTGGGCAATAACCATAAAGTCAAGTTCATGGCTCACTTCATTGACACACTAGGCAGTGGCAATTAGGAAGGGTCATGCTAAAACCCAACTCAATCTCAATTGCAAAAATCAAAGAAAGGCAATTCGTTTAATTATTTGATTGCTTTGACGGGTTAATCGCTCAACAACTTGGCCCAGCACTCACCTGATAAATTTCAGGCCTATTTCCAACTCTTGTAATTTCTAAGCCAGAAAGAAAAGGTCGTCTTGTCCCAAACCCAAGCAACGCAATACATCAGTGTACTGCATCAGTGCCTATTGTTATTTATTTCCAAAAACCACATCTGTATGTATGGAATTAAAGATTGCCTTGGATCAACAATCTTCCCCTTCCAAACACAACCACATACATACAAAAGGAAGCAGATCAGGTCATGCTGAAAATGAGCGTTTTTGCTCATGCTGACATCGTGGCCATCCGATTTGCATTTTAAAAAGCTCAAAAGTCAAAAAAACCACCTGGCATTCATCCAAAATGCAAACAGACGGCCACGATGTCCGCATGAGCAAAAACGCTCATTTTCAGCATGACCTGATCTGCTTCCCATACAAAAGGCCTTTTTTTTATAGCGACATATAAGGCTTAGAATCTAATAAAGTTGAGCATATTCCATTCCTGATAAGAAAATCAAGAAACCAACTTTTGCGATAAGATTGCAAAATCATAAAACTTTATTAAAGGAATGTCACTGCAAGAGCGTCCTTGTCTAAGATGTGAAAGATGGCACATACACAGATTAACCTATCCCCCTTCCAAGCTTGTAAGATACTAAAATTCCCTCATTATGAAGGGCTTTTTTCAGACTTGAGCATATCGTAGGTGTTTTCTTAGGGCACGTTTGGAAGAGAGAAAAACTCTCATAGGAAAAGATTTTTTTTGCCTACGAGTGTTTTTGATACAAGTTCTCCAAAAGAAAGTTTTTTGCTTGTTTGTGTAACATGAAAAAAAACAGAGTAGGAAAATGTAAAAAAATGAGAGATGAGGAGGAGGGTGGTGATGGTGGTGGGTGGCGGTGAGATGGATAGTGGTGGTGATGGTGAGATGGTGGTGGAGAGTGTAAAAATAAAAAATATTTTTTTTCTTGGTAGAAAACAGTCTTCCACTCTTCCCCATGGAGGAATATTTTCTATCAAAAAGTGTACTTTTTAGAAAAACTTCTCAGCAAAAGAGTCCCTCGTTTGAAAGGGTCTGAAAATTCATACAGTTTTTTCATTTTGCATCAGTTTTCCAACATCTTTCTCTCTTTCAAATGTGCCTTTAATGAAACAATGTTTTCATTAATATCTTTCTCTCTAACCTACCAAGCTACGAAATAAAGTTAAAAAAAGGTTGATTCACATAAATGCCCTCCTACAAATCTTCATAGTGGAATGTTGTTTTGATATCCGTTTACTCCAAACTCCAAATCAAATATAAATAGCAAAACTAGCAATAAATGCATAAATGTTTTACCACTTGAGTGAATATCTCATTATAATCAATACCTTTTTTCTAAACAGACCCCTTTGCAACCAACCTACTTTGTATTCCTGCAACTCTTGTCACAAGGTGATTTTGTCTCTGAAACACCCATTTGCACTCAACAGCTCTCTTGCCCTTAAAAATTTTCACCAAATCTCATATATGATTCTTATGCAAAGAGTACATCTCATCCTTCCTAGCATCCAATCACTTTGCATTGTCTTTTGCTTCAATGACCTCTTAATAAGTGTATAGATCCTCAAAACCAATTGAAAGTGCATAAGCAAATACATTATTTTCTCTATAGCGAATAGGTGATTGAATTTTAATTTTTGTTCTATCTTTTGCAATCGAATATGAAGGCACCTCTTGATGTAAAACATCATCTTGTGAGTTTTATTGTGAAGGTTCTTCTCTACAGGGAGTTAAAATCTCCCATGATACACCAAGATTCATGAGCCAAGGAACCAATCTTATTTAATTCAATCTAGAAACCTTTCTTTCGATAGTTTCTTACCAACCCATATACAATTGTTAACATCAACTAAGCTTGATTATGCTAAGTAGTGAAAAGGATGGTGATGGAATTGTTCCAATCTCAATAATGTCACCTTTTCAATCCGGGTTCTAACAAAGGATAATGTCACAAGAGGATCCTAGTGACAATTTGTAACAGAAATTGCAATCCTTCAATATTCATTTGACTAAAGAAGAGTCAATTTCTTGAAGCTTCGTTTCAACAATAACAAGAACATCAAAATTTTCTTTCTTTCACCAATTACCAAGGAATAATTGCAAATCCTTGGAATTGAGTCCCCTAATATTCGAAGCCCCAAGTTTAATTTTAATTTTGAAGAGATTCTCATGGACTGTTGATTAGGTCCAATGTTCGTAGCTTCATGTTTTGCAAGAAGGGGTAGGCTTCTAAGCTTTCGCTTAAGTTTTCTAAGGCAAGTGCTCATATTAGCTTTGAAGGTAGAATCCTACGCTTGAATCTTAGAGTTTATGAGCTTTGAAATAGCTGATATGTCATACTCATCGAGGTAGACATCAAGCTTGTTTACAACCTCAAGAATTGAAATCCCCATGCTATTGGATTCCAAAAAAAAGTTAGGAGCATAAGGCCGAACAATGTCTCTTGACAAAGAAGTGGGAAATTGGGGTGAAGCAGTATATAGGGTTCAAATGGGATAAGAAAGACGGATGGACATGGCATGCTTGATGTTGAGGAAGAGGATGAAAGCAAGAGGGAAAGAGCAAAGAAGAGAGGACCTTGTTGAAATGGAACAAGGGAAGAGTGGAAGGGAGGGGGCAAGGGCATGCTTGAAATTTGCAAAGAAATAAAGAAAAAGGATGGTCAGAGGGACCGTTAGTGGAAATAAGGATGCAAAATGATGGGTGATATAATGGTCTAAAAGAGAGCATCGATGTTAGAAACGATGCAAGCCAATTAATGCCATCAAGGAAAAAGAGAGAGTTTTAAAAGAAAGGGATGATTGCATTAGGAACCATTAACTGCACAGGGTGAAACCGTAGGAGAAAGCAGTAATTGGGAACCAAAGATGACATTGTTTTGCAATGTTGTATGTGCATTGAGAGCTGAACTGATCTCTTGGTGAGAGACATTAAAAATTGAGCCATTCACTAGAGAGGGATGACCAAATTTCAACCATTGTTCAACTTGCCAACATTACATAGATTTAGAGAAGGAAGATGGGTCGAATGGAACTCCTACAGACTACAATGATGAATTGGAAGCCACCAAGAACCAACTTTGACGTGACTCAATTGTAACGACCCCGACTCATAACCCTTAAAATATGAGATTTTTTTTATAAAATCAATTGCAGAAATATTTTCAGAGTCCCAGAGCCTTTATAGTTTCACTTCCAATTGGATAAAAAAATCGACCACAAGAGATCTTACATTTATCATCCATACCAAACCAAATCAAACGTTATTGAATAATTAATGATAGTCTCGATACAATTTGCATAAGGAAATTCAGAGTGCATGAATAATTAAATATAAATTAAAAGTAAGGAAAAGCAGAGCCACAATGTCTATCTGTGAAGCTGTCTAGCAAACGTGTAGCACACGTAGTTCTCCTAGAAGCAAGTCGCTTCACTGATCCTCTGCGGCTGCAAAAACCATAAAAGTAGGGGTGTGAGAAATCTGAAGAATTCTGCGTACAAATCCCTTTAATGAAATAAATAAACATAAAGAATACAGATAAGAATTAATACAATAACTTAGAGGTATGCAATAATGATAAATTCATAATTCGATTAAGCATTCATGCATTAGATACAATTATTAAGCATGAGGAGATATTTAATAAATAAGAGGAATCACAATTTAAGCAATACAATCATTTAACATGTATTAGGGGACAACATTATGCATTCATCAACATTTAACAGTTAAGGGAACAAGTAAACATGCATGATCTAATGCATAGCAGGAATACGCATGGTTTTAGTGCAATGCATAAGTAAATTATTACCTCTTATTAGAATTTTCTTTTCGTATGCATGTCCTTATTAAATGTACACAATTTAAGTTTCTTTTTTTAATTACTGTTGTCCGTGGATACACCAAACGAGTAAAAATCTTCGAGGTCAAGGTAGGTTTTCAAGGTAGTTTAGCACATAATTTGTATTTTATTACTGAGTTTCAAACTTAGCCCTCGACCGAAACAACCTTCAGAACATTAGACCACGTATCTAATGTCGGGGACATCAGAGACCACCCATCTACAAGTGCCATTTTTTTTGGTATACCAAAATAACAACTGTGTCTACACACCACCGCTAGGCAAAGTGACAGACTCTTCCTAAAACTATAGCCATGAGAAAGAACTTCAATGTCAGGTTCAGGGGTAACAATAGCGTACACAAAGTTTTTGTATCCTTGTGGTCCCCCAAAACTAAAACTCTAAGATTCGCATTCTTTCGACAAGAGATCTCAGAACGTATATTACACTGTTCTTTTATTTTTATTAGATTATTATTATTATCTCATTTCTTTAATCTGCAATTAAGCATGCAAACAAAGACAATAACTCGCATATTCCTCTACGAAAACCATCACAGGACCACCGCCCTTGAAAAAGAATAGAACAATGCAATAAAGTACAAAATACTAATGTAATTTTTTTGTGATGCATTTAAAATAAATAAAGAGAGAGCAAATCAAAGCTTGAGGCCCACCAGACCCACGATGATTAATTTCAATCATCGATGCACCATATGCAAAAACCAAAACAACATGCCATATGTGGAATAAAACATATGCTTTCTAAATGCACATTTATATATGCAAATTTCAACTATGCGCAAGAAACAAAAACATTTAGAAGCATGTCTATATTCAATTCATATGATAGTGCAACGCTTTCATTTAATGCACATATTCAAGCCAACCGCACGCTCCCATTTATGAATCACTCATATGACCATTCATACAACTACATTCATGCAAAACACATTTATTTAATTAGGTACATGAACATGAGTCATCAATACATTACTTTGATTAGGCCAATCACATCGATTCAAACACCCAAAACTTTTCATTCATAGCATGTGTTAAAATCAACACACATGTACCTAAAAAAAGACTGAAAATTTAACATGTATACCAAAAGTCTAATTCCAAATTTAAATGACATTAAGAGTTATATAAATTTTTTTTCTTGAATTTGGCTTATCAAGACAAGCCAACCTCATTGACTAGGGTTCAACGCTGATCCAGCTGAACCCAAACATGTCATCCAGCTGTCAAAACATGTCTTCTTTTTTCTTTTCTTTTTTTATTTTATTTTTTAACTTTTTTTTCCAAAGGTTATGTTTCATACATCAAACTTTTCTTGTATGAAGAAACAGGCCAGCACCTATGATATAGAAATCTTTTTTTTTGTAACACACCCAGGCCAACACCCAGCCGACCCAGTCGGTTGGGCCTGACACGGTACTGCAAGGCCCAGGCTGGGCCTGTGCACCACTCGTCACAGGCTGCCAAGGACTGGCAGTCAGCCGAGGTCCACTAGACTGGCTGCCAGCCAGCCCAAACAACTTTTATATTTTTTTCAAAGTTGTATTTTAAACGTCACTTTGTTTTTTTTCTTTTTTCTTTTTAGCCTCTTCCACCTCATATTACATACACGGCTGGGTTTAGTATGGGGTTTCAAAATTTGATTTTGTTAAATGTTCATATTGTATAAATGATCTCAATCTTCGATCATTGTACATGAGATTTCTTAGGGTGTTGTCAGCAAATTTGGTTAGATGTGTTCCTACATGGTCCTGATTGCAAACTGACTCTAGGTATATGAGTTTTTTAAGTTATGTTGTTATTTATGTTATACTTACATTTTCTTGGCATAATATGTATTCCTATAGGTCAATAGAGAAAGTGATGTTCCTTGACAAATGAAGAAACAAAGAGAGATTATATCTTCAGAATTTTATGTTGTTTAAAATTCTTATAAAGGAAAACAAATTCCCACAAGAATAACTCCACTAAACTCTAACCAATGCTAGAAATACAAGCAACCAACTTCTCAAGCAAACCACATCTATCTGATAATCTGAATAATGTCTGAATATTCATAAATAAGAACTCAATAAATTGGAAATATTGGGCATTCAGCAGGTGGACCAAGGTGGTAGTGGCAAAGTTGCAAATTTCTAATTCCCCCAGTCCCCAAAACAAGTTGAGAAATAGATCGGGGGAAATCTAATCCTTCTCTGCCCTAACAAAAAATAATTATGTATTTATATTCTTTATTATATATATTCTTAAAAAAAAAAAGAAACAAACCCTGCATTCAGACAGGCTCCAAAATCTCAACATAACCATATTGATAGTTCTTATTTCTCTCTCTTTTTTTTAAAATACATTGGTCCAAAGCCCCAGCCAAGTTCGCTCGGCTGGGGTCGAGTTGAACCTGCACACAGACCTTGCATAGGTCAGGCCTGTGCAGGGCCCTCTCCAGCCCACTTTAAGGGACTGTCAGGCCAGACCCAGGCCTAACAATTAGTGTACATGCCTTGCTAGGGACTGTACATTATACTGCCCAGGCCTGCCAGTCATCCCACCCAACTTTTTTTTAATACTATTTAGTACATAACACACACACACACACACATATATATATATACATACATATATATATATATATATATATATATATATATATATATATATATATATATATATATGCATTTTTTTTAAATGAACACCATAAATAAACAGAAGTAAACCATGCAGGATGTTCATAATAGGCTTGGACAAATTTTAAATTAAACCTTTTATATCATACAAATTTCATATGCATTCTTGGAAGAAACTCATGTAATCAATCCCATATTCATCCTTAGTATGTCTACTTCCAACGTTACCTAACATGCATCTCTTGTGAAGATCTACATCTACTAAAAGCAATATCGAGATAAGCATGCCCGCTGCCCATAAAAGCTCTGTTTTTGCATAGAAGGAAGTATGCACAAAAATTTAAATTCAGCAAGGAAGTAAATAAACAGAAAATCTCATCCATGGAAGAAGATCCATGGATCCTCTTTCATATTTGTTGAAGTAGACTTATAGATCTACACTTTGCTCATGAGTTTCCATCAAACCATGCATGGAAACCCATCTACACTCAATATCCCATTTGATTCAGAAGAGAAGACTTGTACCTTTGTAAGAATCAAGGAAAAGGAGCTGAGGTGCAAAACGTGGGTGGAGAAGGTGCCTTCTTCTCCCACTCTTCTTCCTCCTTCCTTTTCTTCTCCCTTTTTCCCTTTTCCTCTCTTCTTCTATTTTTCTCACTTTCTTTCTTTCTTTTTTTGTAGAGGATGCCAAAGAGAGGGTGACGCCCCCCCTTCTCCAGCTCTCTTTAGATGAGCTCGAGAGGGTGGGTTTCCCTCTTGGACCCTCTCCTTTCTTGTCATTTTCTAAGGTTTTCCATTTCCTAAAACTTGACTTCTTTGAAAGTTTCTATATATTTTTTTTCAAATTTCCTTTCTTAAAACTCTCAAACCCTCTTAGGTAAGCATGATGACCCATTTTTGGAAGCCCTAATCAGTCCTAATTATCAACTCAAAATTAATAAAAAATAAATTAAATAAATAAATAATTATTAAGTATTTATTAATTATTTAAAAGATCCCAAAAATAGTCGAATTGACTAGAAAGACTTTTTATACTTAATTAACTCCAATTTAAAGCTCTTAACTGAATTTAAAGCTGTAAAAATATTGAGCATGGATTTGGATCTAGATCTGGATTCAATATTCAAATCTAACTCCACAAATCCCAGTAGATTTTGGATTGTACCAAATCTAGATTAATATAGGTCTTGGATACAGTCGTGATCAATATTAATTTGGGTCAAACCCATTAGATTTGATTTGATCCAAATCTGGATTCAGTTTAACAAACTGCTCCCTTTTTATTAAAATGCAATTTTTGGGCCAACCAAAACTTGAATTCAGCAAAGTAACATACCGTTGTGCTCGACATTTCGAGATGAATCCAATGACATATTACACTACTATCAAATCATGAACTTTATCAAAAAATAACTTGAATTTTCCTTGAATTTAAAAGTCGAATTTAAAACTCTTTCCTACGCTTCGATTGGCTCGTCTCAACCTTGAAAATGAGACCTGAGCCAGACTCAAACTCAAAAACATTGGTCTAAATGACGGAGTCCAACTGATTTTTCAATCAAACTTGGCCAAATTTTTGAAAAATCATAATTTAGCTAAGTGTGAAAAAACACAATATTATACCAATGCACGGGGATTCAAATCCACAACCTGCACAGGATGGGAGACAACTGAAGAATGTGCAGGATGGGCTTTTTTCCTCTAATGCTTAGGCATAATCATATTTTAATTTGGGTTATTTTTTTCCTTGAACATCTGCAAACAAAGCAAATGATCCTTCATTTGAAATTGAGGCCATGCATTTTTCATACCACCAACCAATGTTTCTACTATTGGTGTTAACAAACTTTCTTAATGAGATGAGCTCAAAAGGTCACCTTGTCAAGGAGGTTAAAGGATCATGCTCACCTTGTCAAGCAGCGAAAAAATCAAGCCAAGGAACCTGCTGTGGAAGGAAACCACAACTGGCTCATCTGAGAAAACAAAAAGTGCAAATAAGAAAACAGAGTGAAAATGTCAATACTATCATGCCTTCAAAAAATCCTCAAGATAAGGAAATGAAGGACACAACTAAGGCAACCTCAAATGGCGTCAATGCTGGCAGGGATAAGGAGGATAATGTGGCCATTTAGAGAATGTTGATAAACAAGGATTTTCATTCCTTTATGTAAAATTTTTTACGTTATTTTTTTCATGGCATAAGTTGTATAAGAGTTCTGAATGTTTTGTTAAATAAGAGAGAGAGAGAGAGAGAGAGAGAGAGAGAGAGAGAGAGAGAGAGAGTTTTATTGGTCATGGACTTAGCTCACAAGGATTGAACCACTTAAAGGCTTCCTGTGTTCATTTTTTCTTCCTCCTTGCTTTATTTATGGCATATGAGCTCAGCTATGTGTGAGGATTAGCCATTCTTTTTCACCTCTCATGTTCTATTATTGTGGCTTCTTCTACCACCGCCCCCAAGCATCTCACTATTCTCTTATCCAACAACCCTAAATGTTTCACATTTTGTGATACTAAAATTTAACCATTACAACTTCTTGTTATGAAAAACACATGTACTAGCACTCGTGGAAAGCCAGGACTTACAAGGATTCCTCACTAGAGACACACCCAAGCCTAAAGTCTCCATTAAGCAGTTTGCTCAAGGCAATGTCGAAGTTTTAGAGGCACTGAATCTCTCTTACCAAGAATGGCGCAGATCTGACCATCTCCTCAAAGGTTGGATCACATGGACTCTTTGAGAGTGTCCTCAACTTAGAGATATCAATGGAGATTTGGATAGCTCTCATTGACGCTTTTTCTCAAGACTACTAGGAGAGCGAATTTCACTTAGTGCAACAAATAACCTCTCTAGAAAAAGGTAATGATTAGGGGTTATGTTATGATCTTGTGGCCATCAGAAAGCCTATCAAGGACAAAGCAAAAGTCTTTTGGCTGCTTGATGGACTTGAGCTAGGATACAAATCCTTTGTCAAATATATATTTAAGCCTCTTGTACCTTCATATACGAAAGTAGTATTGCTTCTCTAAACAAATATGCCTAGGAACAAGATCCAAGAACACTATAATCCTCAACAAGTGGCCTTCTATGCTCAACAAAATGTCCCTAAAAAAAGAGAATATTAGACAATTAATAACAAGGAATGTGAAATTGAACCAAAAGACAATACCCATGACAATAACAAAGGGTCAAGATGCAAACCAACAATGTCCTAATGTCCCAATGTCCAAACCCAAGGGAATTCTAGCGGTACTAAATAAAAAAACAAGTATGAGATGTTGTATACCAATTTCGTAACAAGAAGAATCATTTGACCATAAATTATTTCAACCTCTTCAACCACACCTTTTAGTCCGAAGATGTTCTTCAAGCTCTCGTTGCCTTAACCATAGCCAATAGCCAAGACTCATAGTGGTTCCTTGACATTGATAGGTAACATTGGTAAGTTATTTAATCTCAAAGAATATATTGTTCATAACTCATTATGGTAGAGAATGGAGAAAAAATTAGCATTTCTCATGTTGGTGGCACCAAATTCAATTCCAAACCGTCATCTATCACTCTAAGAAATGTTATATATGTCCCAAAAATAACAAAATCCATGGTTGTGTTATAAAAGATAGGTCGATCGAACCAAGTAGTGGTGACAAGGAGTAGAAAGGGACTATACACCTTGGAGCAAGGACATTCAACATTTTTTGCAAATCACTTCAAGAAGGACACAAAAAGAAGATGGCACAAGTGTCTTGGCCATCCCAACATTGATATTGTTCAATTTTTGGGATAATATAATTTTATTGACATTTCCAAGTATGATAATAAAGAGTCTTTTTTGTTCAAGTTTCCAAATTTGAAAGTCATCTAAACTTTCTTTCGAAACATCAGCGAGTGAAAGTATTGAATCTTTTGCCAAAATTCATTCAAACTTATCGGGACTTGCACTGGTTTTATCAAGGGTGGACTATTAGTACTATGCTATTTTTGTTGATGATTTCCCATGGTTTACCTGGTTTTACCCTATGAAAAAAGACAGATTTGTTCTATTGTTTGAAGCATTTTCATAAGCACGTTGAACATCAGTTTGAGAAGAAAATAAAAGTGTTTCAATCCAACGAAGGTGATGAATATGCTAGTAGTGTTTTTATCAAGTACTTAGATGGTCTTGGGAAAAAGAAAAAGTTTACGTCCTAATACTTCCAAACAAAGCAAGGACTCATAATGGAAACATAAAAGTATTAAAAAAATATTACTTACTATGCTATTTCATGCTAATTTACCTAAGAGGTTTTGGGTTGACGTGTTTTTCACCTACTCATCTATGAAAAGAGCTTTCATTTTAAACTTCATATCAGTCACCAAGATTATTCTTTCTTATGGGTTTCTGGAAGTCGGTGTTTTTCTTGCACTATTATTGCAAAAATAAGTTTGATACAAAAAACCTGCATTTTCTTGAAGTATAGTGTTCATTACAAGGGCTATAAGTGCTTTTACCCACCAATTGGGAGAATATATATTTCTCGTCATGTCATCTTTGATGAGCCTAAACTACCATTCAAAAAATCTACTTTTCTATACAAAAAAATGACAGGGTTGAGGGGGAGCTTAGCACCTATCCAATTGGGATGTTGATGCCTTTAAAACCAATGCCAATAATGAGGAAAATATTCATCGGGTTAGCAACAACTCTCATGAAAATCATGACGGCATTAATATGCTTCTATGTTCGGGAGATTGAGATCGTGAAGATTAGTCTCATGACACTCAAGAAACTGTGGTCATGATCAAAATGAAGTTTCTGAAAATCGTGCTGAAAATAAATTACAACAACAAGAAAATTCTCAAGAACCATACACGCGATCAGAATGAGGATCTAGATATTTTACAAGATAACAACAAAATGTTGGTTTCTCAGGAGGAACCCGACAATGATCATAACATCCAAGCAAATATCAGCAATGAGAACCGTGTTATCACCCGGTCCATGCATGGGATTTTCAAACCAAATCTCAAGTATCTTGATCTGCATGATGTTGTCAATTATGTTCCTAAGAAACCTCGAAACATTAGGGTATTCATCCGAGGTGGAAGGCAACCATGCATGAAGAAATGAAGGCTCTTCTTGTCAATGCCACTTGGGACCTCATTTCCAACAGACCCAATGATAATGATGTAGGGTTGAAACGAGTGTAGTTGATGAGATACTTGAAAATCTCATTAGTTCTGCAAAAATGACTTTGAATTCTCCAAACGTTAAAAAAAAATCAATATAAAAACTCCGACTAAGAGGGGTCCCAAACCCAGTATAAAAAATCAATAATATAAGACAAATATTTAGCTGCCACTGGTAATTATAAAACAAATGCCCATCTTAACAACCTCAAAACCCGAGTGTTCCAATTTACACAGAGAACCTAAGATCAAAAACAAATGTCAGCATGCCAATTAGGTTAATGATTCCTTCAAATATATTAGGTAGCTCTTTTAGATCCTGATAATTTCTGATGCACAAGAGTTTCAATGTTTTGAAAATCTGCAAAACATTCTGAATGCATGAATAAATGAGAAGGTGCCCTTTCATGGTTATGGTTTTTGTTGTTTTCTGCCTATGATGTCTAACAGTGTTAATTGATCGCAAGACCCTTGTCAACTCCTGGCAGCCATGTAGTTAGAGGATAACAAGTTCCTCGAGATTGCATTCATCATCACACAAGATTGATCGAACATTCCTCAATTTTCAGCCACCATAGATCCCCCCAGTTATTTGTGCAAGAGCAAAAGATTCATTCCACAGGGCAAAGAGAAGTCACCAAAAAACAAGCAAAACATATGGGGTTAGAGGGGTATTCAGAATTAACATTTACAAGAGAAAATTTAAATGAAAAATGGTCATACTACCCTTGTAAAATAGTGCATTTCTCGAAATGCCTCACAATTTGCTGAAATCCTCTCTATGTCTAAAATTTTGATTCTCAACTTTTTTAAAATGTTTTTGCCTTTCTACAACAACGTTCACAAATCATTTTTGCGAATGTCCCAAAAATGTGCAAACTTTCTTTTACTAAAAAAAAACAATCACATAAGGGGCACAAACAAGAGGACATTCGCATGCAAAAATCATGACATTCTCAGATACGACCTTCGCAAATCATGTTAGTGAATGTCCTCAAAATATGTTAACCTACTTTTACTAAAATTGCATAAAGGAGACAGGGAGGAGGACGTTCGCAAATGTGTGATGACATTGAAAAAGCAAGTGTCTAGTTTCTTTTCTCTTGTATTCTCTTTTGATCACCTTAGTGAACTTTGATTGTTTACTCTTGGGATCCCTTGTTTCATCTCTCTATGAACATTGTCAGGTGTACTCCATAAGGAGTGATGGACAAGACAAAATGTTGGTTAACAACTAATTTATTGCTTCTGCAGTATAAAAAGAAATAAAAACGATCAAAACAACTGATTTGGATCAATCATTAACTGGATTAATATAAACTCTTCTTGAGGGAGAGGTAAGCATTTTTCAGATTATAGGCTCCTGTTGGAACCCGAATTACCCTATATCCATCCCTTAAATACCTCACCACTTTGTCATCACCTTTTAAATCAATTATACCCGAACGACGAACATAAGAACCGACAATGATGCTTATCCTTGCCCGCCTTACCTTCCCAGCGACTATCTCGTTGTCATCTGACATGATATTGATGGCAACCTCAAAACCACTATGGATTGCGCCCAAAAACTCATGTTCGAAGAAGAAGGAAGCTTCACAGTCGGACAGATTATTTGGAGAAATCTTGGGAAGCACAAATAGCAAGTAGCGACCCTCGTAGCTTCCAGGAATGCTACAATCCACCAATTTTTCTACAGTGGCCTGTTCGTTACAGGGAAGGAAAAAAGATGAAAAAAAAGCATGCATCCTTTAGTCAATAAGCACAATAACGATATGTTGAATAATTAGTTAATAAAAAAATGGCATGCTGAAAACCAACTAACCAACCAAATAATTTAAATGTAAGACCAGATTATCAGAAACTCTAGTTACATGTGAGAAACACATTTCCTTGGGAATTTGTTATAGAAACCACAAATCTAACGCTTTTAAAACTTGTGGGAAAATTCTAAGACACAGGAAACCTATTTTTCATTGAATGAACCTGGAGGGAAGGGGATCTAGGTGGCAGCTTATTTGGAGATGTTGGTTACTGCTGGCCTGGAAAATGGTGTGGCTTGAAAGAAATAGAAGAATTTTGAGGGATGAGAAGTCAGAAATCGCAGTAATTTATTTGAAGAATAGATGGGAAATGAGGAACTGGGCCATGTTGGGATGGCCTGACAAGGATATTAGCTGGAAGGGGTCCCCTAGGATTGGCTCTTGACAGTTCTTTCTTTGAGTGGATCTCTCCTTGGTCTCCGGTGTAGGGAATGACATCTCATCGTTCCTCACTTGCTGGTGGTCTTTTGCACCACTATTTGTATATTTTTTATATTTTAAAATGCAATTGTTGAAATAGTCTTTCCTTCAACAAGATGTAACCACATTCATACTCTTTTTTTTGTGTGTGTTTTGGTCCAAATGACTTCATAGATGTGAACTACATTTTCCTTTTGCAAACCGGTTGTAAAACCACCTGAGGAGATTAAAAAAAAAATCAGGGGAAGACGTTTTCCCCATTTGTGGAAACCGCCTTCCCCATTATCGACACGAGGGAGGTTGAGGATAAAACCTCACCCCCCCCCCCCCCCACCACCACCATGATCGTCGGGTGGGGTGAGAACCTTTCACCCCTCGATACATAGAGTGAGAGAGCGTGAGGAGAGAAAAAAATAACGAGAAAGAGGAAAAGAGAGGGGGAGAGGCTTATCGAAATCTGCCGCCAGCAATAGGTACATCGTCCTCTTCCCCTTCTTTCTTTTTTCGGTTGATCAGAGGGCTGGCAGCCAATCCAGCCGATAAGTAGTAGAGAAAAAAAAACAGAATGATACCGGCCTTGTTGCCGAGAGAGAGAGAGAGAGAGAGGGTCGGCTCTGGTTGTTGGCCCCTCTACTTCAAAAGAGGAAAAAAAAATCGAGAAGGGGCCGTGCCCCATCTGCCCCTTTTTTTTACTTAGAAAATCGACTTGGGTCAGTCTGGGTGCGACCCAGACCGAACCATGTAATATATATATATATATATATATATATATATATATATATATATATATATATATATATATATATATATATATATATATATATATATATATATATATATTCGGTCATACCAGACCGAACCAAACAGGTCCAGTTTGGATCTGGTCTAATCTAAACCAAATCAAATTTGAGTCCAGTTAGATCCACTCAGTCTGGACCAATCAAAATTGAACTGAATCTAGATAAATTTAGGTCTGAATCTATTCTAACAAATATAGATCCAGATCAGAACTAGATCTGGTTCGGATTAGTGTTGGATCCATATTAGAACTGAATTTGGTTTGAATCAGTGTTGGATTCAGATCAAAGTTAGATCTGGATCCAACTAGATGAATTAGTTTTGGATGCAGATCAAAACTGGGTCTGAATCTAGTTTAATATTTTTGGATCCAGATCAGAACTGGATCTGGATTCAGTTTGTGATTAGTTATGAATTTTGATAATTTAATTGAGTTTTTAAACCAAACCCAATTGGGTCGAGACTAGGTTCAGTAAACCTAGTACTCTAAATTCAAACCAAACATATTTTGACCTAGGATAAGTCATGTTAAATCATAAGAGTTGAAATAACCAAATTACCCCTAGGTATACCCAATATCCGGTTAAGTAAAATGGGTATAGCTTTGCATTCCAAATTCAGAATTGAGTGAGGTTTAGTGCATTGGAATTGTATCGTAGAGAAAAATCTCTTTGTCCTATGTTTTTGGACAAATCAGAGGCACAAAAGTCGAGGTCTGACGAGTCAACTCATGAGAGATATTTTGGTCATTTTGTCAAAATATAAAAGTATGTGTATTAATATGAACATGCTTGTATGATAATCAAATTATGTTTTAGAGCCTCTTAAGACTCGATTGTGACTAGAGTACAACATTCATATTCGAGGTAAGAGATATTATAAGTAATCTTAGTTGTGAACATATTGCGCTGCATGTTATAATTGATGTTGCATATTAGCATGAGTAGAAATGTAGCTCTTGAGTGTGAACATGATATGCATAAAATGATCATGCATGAAATTATTGCAATGAGATAATTATATGCACATGTTAGTCGAGATATGTCATGTATATTAGAAAAAAAATTGTGATAGCATATCTATATTATAATCTGCAAATAACATGCATTGTAATGAAATTGTGATTAGACTTGAGTCTTTTTAATCTAGTAATGCCACGTGAATTCTATATTGAGATTAACATGCATAACCCCTTAACTCTCAAAAATGACGAATTGTGTAAAAGGCTACCTGGTTCACGGCCAGAGTACAACCACCATGGAGAGTAGTTCGTCGGTGATTTAATTTAATAGAGACTCTACCTCATCGCATGCTTAGTATAATACAATGTGTGTGCCCTAATGTCATTTTGAAATTGAGAATGAGATCCATCGTAATTATTTCATGATATCACTCGTGGAAGAACGAGCGAAACACGAGCTTAAAAGTAAGGTTCAAAGTAATGTACTTAAAATATAACTTAGGCTTATATTCACATAGTATCTAGGACTCTAGACAACCATGGATAGTTGAAAATCATTATGATTAGGATGTAGTATGAATCATGTTGAGTTTGAGTTTGAGCCTGACCTCCTGACTAGCTACAGGTGGGGTTTCTCTTGTTGTTTCACTACAGTATCTAATGATCCGAGGATCACTGAGTGTATGATTCATAGTTTAGTTAACATTGTAGAATTGATGTGTTCTATGCAGGTTGCTACACCCATAGACGGATATGACCGGTATAGCCAACCTAGTGTTATTGTTTGGTGTATTTTATTGAGAGAGTTAAAGAGGAAAAATTAAAACATACAAACCTTGTGTGATGTGTCAAAAACTAAACTCATACCAAGGGCTTATAACACACGACAGTTTTAAGTTAAAGTTATTATTTGTTTATAAATATTCTTTATTGAGTTGTAGACTCATCAATGTATAATTACAATTATAGGTTTCAGACACACTAACGCAGGAAAGACTGTAATCGACTACTCCTACTTTGCAGTACTTATTTAATCATTATTTTCATATGTTATGAATAATGAACTTTATGAAGAAAATTGAATTATTAAAAAAAAAATTAACCATAGTTTTTCTATGTGAAGTTTGTATGCTTTCCCTCTACAAAGTAATAACAACTAGACTTGAACTCTTAAGGTCCCAGATCAAAGTGTTACATTGGTTTTCATCAGCTAAAATTCAACTTGTGCACAAGTTTTTTGGGTGGTGCAAAAAATGCATGGCTCTAAATGTATTGATTTTTTTAATAAAAATTATTTTTTTTATCGAAAAATATGAACGACTTTACAACTAAATTGAGCATGCCGAACTGATTTACAAGTTCAGATCCAGTCAAAACAACTTGCGCTGTGAGATATCAACTAGATTGTACCTACAATCGCCTGTATTATGTGTGTGTTTCATCTTGAATGGGCTTGAGAAAATCTCATTTTCGTTTACGTTTCTCTTTCTAACAAACTTTGTATAAAACATTAGGCAAGACAAGAATGTACCTCAAAGAGTCTCTTCCCCAAACTTTGACCAAGGCTTTGGCAACCGGCCAGCTCCAAGACTTGCAATGATCTCAAACTTTCAAGACCAGGAACGTCCACGAGACTTAGGCAGTCATTCATAGACAATTTCTTCAGATCTTGCAGGCTCGAAACATCTGAAATCGTCCGCATGGCATCACAACCTGAGGCCTCAAGGGTGATGACAGTGGAGGGAAGTTGGGGGAGAGATTGAAGACGCCAGCATTTCTTGACATTGAGGATCCTTAATTGGTTGAGGCCGCCTATGGAATTGGGAATCTCGATTAACGAACCACAACTGTCAAGGATGAGCTCTATCAGTGCTGTCAAATCCCCCAATCCTTCCGGCAAAGCAAAAAGTTGATAGCATCCTCCTAAGATGAGGGTTTCAAGGCAACTCAACTGACAAATGTTGTTGGGTAGTTCTTTAAGAGAGTCGCAACGTCTCATGTCCAAGAATTTCAGCTGCTTAAGAATCCCGATTGATTCATCAAGTTTTTCCAATTTCTCGCATCGAGTAAGCACCAACTTCACTAGGCATGGCATACGAGTGAAATCAGGAGATGCGGTCAGACCCAAACACCGAAAGAGATCCAGGACCTTCAATTTCTTGAAAACCTGCACAACATTTCATACGGTAAGAGAAGGTTGAATGCATGAACGAATGACGAGAAGAAGGGGCACTCCATGGTAATTGCTTTCGTTGTTTTGTGCTATTATGACTGACCGTGTTAGTCGATTGTAAGATTCTTTTCAACCGTTCGCAACCATTCAGCTGGACGACAGGAAGTTCCTCAGCAGGGCATTTATCATCACATAGCATTGACTCCATCCCACATCCTTCCGTTTGCAGCCATCTCAGATCCATTGGCAGTTGTACTGGTTCATTTTTGAAGTGGTAGTGGTCAATATGGAGCACCCTGAGCTTGTGCATTTCTGCAAATGCATCCCATTCGATCAATTGTCTTTCACGTTCTGACAGTCGGAGAACGATGCCTTGGATCTCGTCCTTCCCCCTTCCCTGTCAAAGAGACGGAGAAACACAATATTAGAATGATGTTAAAAGCAGCAACATGGAATGGGTTTCTCTCCAAGTCTCCAAATGTTAAATCAAATCAAGAAATAGCCAAAGTTACCCTTGACACAAGGAATAACTAAAAAGTGTTGAATATGGACTTGGTGCGACCATGACCTAAAACTACATTTGTATTCTTGAAAATCTGTCACAAAAATTGAGCATTCAACATTACCAATGCTGAATTTTAAATTGACTAAAATGTCATTTTGCTTAGATCGCACTATCTAACAAATAAAGAAAAAATCCGAAAGGTCTATTTTGCTTGCTGACAAAATTGAGGTGAAAGGTACATTTTCAGTTCAAGTAAAATGAAGTGGCAACACCATAGAATAAACAAAAATATCCTTGTTTTTAGACAGAGAATAGACAAAATATCCAAATTCCCTTGTACATCATGTGGTAACACAAAAGTTATAAAATCTCATAGCAATTCACACACATACAAAAAATGCAATTTCTTATTTAGATTCCAATCCAAGCATAGGGAGGTTCACTATATTTATAAGCAGTAGTCAAAACAAGGCTCGAAATGCATATATGCAGGACAATTTTTTTTTGTGAATTAATTAAACAACAGTTTGAATAAGTTGAAAAAACTCAACTAAACAAGAGCTTTAAGCCAGTTAATTGTGATTTCGTGTCCAAGACCTGCTGTTCCGCTTTGACAATGGCCAAGCTTAAAACCAGATTTGTTTCAAGATGCTAAGCTGATTCATTTATTGGCTTATGAGTCGGTTTATGGTTAACACTAGGGACGATCTTATAATAGTGATCAATATCTAAATACCATGACAGAAATTTGATGAAAAAAAAAATTAGAATATTACCTTAACATGCTTCAACACCTTTGACATATCATCCCTCTCCCATAGTCTGTTGTACATTCGAGGATCGTGTTTGCCTTCTTCTTGAACTATCCATCTTCCCATATCTCGAATTTGATCATGCATTCTGAACCTATCTTCGCCATCAATATTTACAAGACACCTGTCTTGGAGAGCTTTAATTGCATTGCCTGGAGAATACCCACAATCCTCCCACATGTAAGTTGCATACTCCATTTTTGATCCAATAAGAAAACATGCTATATCCAAAAATACACACTTTTGCTTAGGATCTAATCCTTCATAGCTTATTTTTAGCCTTTTGTGAATGTCCTCATGTTGATCCCTTTTCAATTTCTTCAACTCATTTTCCCATTCACTTTCAGTGCTTATATCAGCAAAGTGCTTCCCAAAAACCTTAAGAACTAATGGAAGTCCCCTTGAAACTTCTACTGTTTCGTTCGTCAACTCACGAAACTCTGTTCTCGGTGCGTCACTCCCGAATGCGTGGAAACAGAATAGTTGCAGTGACTGCTTCTCGTCCAATTCTTGGGGGTAATAAATTTCATTTTCCTTCAATCCATGCCTGAGTAGTACTGCCTTGTCTCTTGTAGTGACAATGATCTTGCTTCCTGGACCGAACCATTCCTCTCGCTTTGTTAATTTCCGGTCGGCTGTGAAAGCGTCAAGTTGGTCTATGTGATCAATGTCATCCAGAACTATGACGACTTTCCTCTGTCTCAATGTTCGTTTGATCATGTTAATTCCATCGACAACCATGTCAATTCGTACATCTTCCTTTTTTGAAACATCACGAATGAGCTGCTCTTGTAGTGACTGAAGACCGCTGGGCTGCTGTGTCCTTTCCCTAACATTTTGGATGAAGCTGAAGCCTTCAAATTCACTAAATAACTTGTCACAGACGGCCTTGGCAATGGTAGTTTTTCCAATTCCACCTAGCCCACAGATTCCGATCATAGAAACACCATCTGATTCTCTCTCCAACATCCTCATCACCTTGTTTATGCGACGATCAATCCCAATAAGCTGCATACTAAATGGAACCCTATTTACTAACTCAGAGACCCGTTTGTAAATGAGGGTGACAAGTTCTGCCTCGTTCCTGCAGTACCAGTCATTATTTTTCGGAGAGCATGTATGTAACTTCCTTTTTCTATTTCTTTTTCGAAGGAATGGAAAAGCATATGTAACAACTCGATGACAATAAAATAAATGGCACTGCTAATTACAAAATTAAGCTATATGAACCCAATTGTAATGCTATGAAATCTTTGTCAAGGGCTTATTTGATAACCTTGACCTCGACCGAAAGTAAGAAACAAGATCATGAGGCTTCTTTCTCTTAAAGAGAGAGAGAGAGAGACTGTTACTTTGCATCAGTCTTCAGGGAAAACCCAGAAATGCGGCCTATTGTTTCCAGGGCAGCTCTGCACTCCTCTGCCTTCTCCTCCAATTTGCCATTCTTCTGGTGCTTTGTCAGAGCAGCTTGAAACTTTCCGTTCTCCCTTTTAACATCATCAGGAGAGACATCGTAGAACACAGGAATGATCCACCTCTTCTCCTTATCGGTATTGTGAATCTCCACCATCTTGGCAGCCTCCAGTAGGCACCATTTTGACTCTGCATAATTCTCCGAGAAAACGGGCACAAAAATCTGGGATGCCTCCATGTATCTGAACAATTCGTCGATTCTTTCACCCTTTCGAAGGTCCTCACTATCTATGAAGGTATCTACGTCCAGCCGTTTCAGCTCTTTGTACAGATGGTTTGTGAAGCCATCGCGGGTGTCTGTGCCCCTAAAGCTCAAGAATACATCGAACTCAAAACCACTATGATTTGATGACGGTTTAGACGGCCCTACCTCTTCCTCCCCATCCTTCATCATTTTTGTGAAAAACGACTCATACAGGAGAGGACCAGGAATATAAAAATTGAATATATTAATGAAAGAGGAGAGAACTTGGCACACGCGTCTTCTACACACAAGTATTTATAACAAAATTACAAAGCCCCCACACGGTTTCTTTTCTAATAAGGATAGCTACAACTTATGATAGCACTTCCTGGATAAAGATGAAAAACGATTTCTTATAATATAATGATAAAAATAACCAACCAGTCAAATTTTAGAATTCTTAACAAGTTAAACTTCTGATAACAAATTTGAACTTGTGAATTAGAATTTTAAATAAGTCATTGCTCTTAACACTCTCCCTCAAACAACTCTCCCTCAAACAGATGCAAGAAGATTGCATACACTTAGTTTGTCCAGAAAATGAACAAAAGCTTCATTTTCTAACGCCTTGATGAAAATGTCTCTTATTTGATCTTGACTAGGAATATAACAAGTTTGAATAATGCCTTGTGCCAACTTTTCGTGCACCACAATATCAATATGTTTGGTGCGTTCATGATATATCATTATTTGCGACAATATGTAGAGCCACTTGATTATCACAAAATATAGTGACTGGCTGTGTGTGCACAACACATAGATCTTTCAATAATAATTTAAGTGAGACCACCTCACACACAACATTTGCCATGGCACGGTGTTCTGACTCAGCGAACGAATGAGAAATCATGGTTTATTTTTTCATTTTTCAAGAGATAGGAGTAGGACCCAATAATATGCAATACCCGCTTATGGAGCGTCATGTTTGTGGGTAGGCTGCCCAATCTGAGTCACAAAATACAGTAAAATAAAGAGAATTATTGCTTTGCAATAAAATATCTTGTTCAAGTTGTGACTTCAAGTACCGAACCACTCAAAGGGCAGCTTGAAAGTGTGGGAGTCTTGGTTGTTGCATGAACAAACTCAGTACTACAAATTGTATGTCCAATCGTGTGATACATAAATATATCAATCATCCAACTAGACAATGATAAGAAAGAAGATAATGTATAAGGTCCCCTTGTTCAAGACTTAGTCTTTGTTTTTGCTCCATGGGAAAAGAGGCGGGTTTGACACCATGAAGGCCCATCTCGCTTATAATATCCAAGGCATACTTATGTTGAGACAAATAGATTCACTTATCTGAGCGAGCAACCTCAATGCCCAAAAAATACTTTAAAGCTCTTAAGTCTTTCATGTGAAATAGTTGAGAGAGATGCAACTTCAACTTATCAATTTCTTCTGAATTGTTACCTGTGATGACTAGATCATCCACATATATTAAAACTGCCACAAAGACATGACATTTATCATAAGTAAAGAGTGAATGGTATGCATGAGACTGTTTAAACCTAAAGCTTTCAAGAGCATTAGAGAGTTTGTGATACCAATTTCGTGGTGACTGTTTCAAGCCGTACAGAGATTTCTATAACTCACACAAGATTCTCCCCCTGTGGAGCATATCCCAGAGAGATTTCCATATATACAATATCATGTAAGTCTCCATGCAAAAACACATTTTGAACATCCATTTGGCAAAGCACCCATTTGTGAGCAACTACAACTGTTAGTAAGGTTTTTACCGTGACTATTTTTGCAACGGGAGCAAAAGTCTCATTATAGTCAAGACCCACTTGTTGTGAGTATCCTTTAGCAACCAACCATGCCTTATACCGTTTGATCGACCCATCAGAATTATGTTTTGCTTTATATACCCACTTACAACTAATAAGTTCCACGTTATTTGGTAAAGTAGTGATGGTCCAAGTATTATTCTCTTGCAAAACACATATTTTTGAGTGCATACTTTATATTGAACCGCTTCTTCAAAAGTGTCACGTTCATGAGTAGAAGCAAGAGAGGCTAGGAAGGATGAATGTTTACTTGAAAATTTTTTGAACGAGACAAACATTGATAATGGAAAGCGAGTACTTAACTTGGACCATTGTGTTAAAGACGTGTTCAGGCTTGGTGAAAAAAACAATGAGCAATAGAATTCCTGTAGATTGGGTTTTCTTGGTCGAGATGACCTTCTAAGACCACTCTCAAAAGAAGGTATGGGGGACACAGGTTCAATGCTATTAGGATTTTCATGTATGGTTTCAGGTTGAGGCTCTATAGAAGGGCTTGGAGTTTCATAGGTAGACTCTTCAGGTACTGTATCCGGTAACGAATGTGACATGGTAATGGTTTTTGGCATGATCTATAGGCTTAGGCAATACAGTTTCATCCTCCTTTTCTTCAAAAGATTTATAAGGAAATATGTTCTCATAAAAAATCACATCTCGACTGGTAAAACTTTGATAAATTTCTAAGTTATACACTTTATATGCCTTTTGCACTTCTGAGTATCCAAGAAACACACAACGTCAGTCTCTTGAGTCAAATTTACTTTTATGTTGGTCGGTGTTAGTGGCAAAGCATAAAGAACCAAAAACATGAAGATGTTTATAATTTGGTCTTTTATTTTATTTTTTTTCATAAGGTCTTTTTCCCTTAAGTTTAGGTGTCAGTGTTCGATTGATTAGATAGGCTACAGTGAGAACACACTCACCCCAAAAATGTATAGGCAAATTTGACTGAAACCGAAGAGCCCGGGCCACTTCAAGAAGATGTCGATGTTTACGTTCAACTACCCCATTCTGTTGTGGAGTGTAAACACAACTATGTTGGTGTACTACACCATTATTTTTGAAAAAACCTTGAATCTTATTAAAAAAAATCAGACCCATTATCAAAATGAAGGACCTTAATTTGTTTACAAAATTGGGTCTTGATATGGCTACAAAAATCTTTGATAAGAGCAAAAGTTTCATACTTGTGTCTCATAAGAAAAACCCAGGTGGTTATGGTGAAATCGTCCATTATGCTTAAAAAATAGTGTGCACCAGATATGGCAGACTTCAAATAGGGTCTCCATATGTCACAATGAATCATGTCAAAAGTAGTTTCTGTATTAATCTCACTTAAGAAAAACTTCAATCTGGTTTGTTTAGCTTTATGATAGCTTAAAACATTTTTCTTTGAAGTGACTGACTCCATTGAAATAGCTACACACGAGTCAGTTTTGACAGTTATTTCTGAACTTCTAAAATCGGTTTGTTGATTCTTGTCTGACTCCATTTGATGGTTCACAGTTGGTGGTATTGCCCTATGGCACGGCTAAGGCTGAACTCGACTGACTATTAATCGACATCGAGATCCTTGCTCCACGTTGTTTTTCCTCTTGGAGCACCAGTGCATATACTTTAGTCACATTGGGTAGGGGTTCAAGCAGGAGGATTTGTCCTCTAATAGCATTATAGGAATCGTTTAACGCCATCAGGAATTGAATAACCCTTTTCCTTTGTTTTTTATCAGAAAACATTTTCATTGAGCCATATTTGCACGTTGGTACTTGAGAATATGAACTGAGTTTGTCCCATAAAGATTTTATTTTGGTAAAATAAGTGGCAACTGACATTGTTTCTTGTTACGGGCGACAAATAAAACTTTGGATCTGATAGATCTGCAGTGCCAGGCTTTGAGTGTATCTTTTCTGTAGATCCCTCCACACCTCATGGGCAGTGGAGAAATAAATAATATTGTAAGCCATATCCTTACTTACCAAATTTAAAATCCAGGATAATATCATGTTATTGCAACGAAACCAACACAGGTGATCAATCGTTCCTACTTCAAGTTCGGTGATAGAACCATAAAAAAAATGAGTTTATTTTTTACACTAAGAGCCATCACCATGGCTCTGCTCCAAGTACCATAGTTATCTCCGGTCAACTGTTGTAAAACCAAGACGTTGTCGTGATTATCAGAATGATGAATAAAGAAGGGATTAGAAGTATCCTAACTTGATTTTGTCTTGAGGGACATATCCTTCAAACTTCCTTCTTCTTGCGTCATTGATGCGATGACAACCTCAGCCTTAGTGATGTCGCTCTGATACCATGTGAAAAATGACTCACATAGGGAAGAGGAGTAGGAATATAGAAATTGAATCAAAGAGTGCATCTCATCCTTTGTAGCATCTAATCACTTTGTATTATCTTTTGCTTCAATGAGCTCTTAATAAGTGTATAAATCTTCAAAACTAACTTAAAGTGCACAAGCAACTACATCATTTTCTCTATAGAGAATAGGTGATTGAATTTTAAATTTTGATCTATCTTTTGCAATCGAATATGAAGGCACCTCTTGATGTAAAACATCATCTTGTGAGTTTTATTGTGAAGGTTCTTCCCTAGAGGGATTTAAAATCTCCCATGATACACCAAGATTCATGAGACAAAGAACCAATCTTATTTAATTCAATCTAGAAATCTTTCTTCCGATAGTTTCTTACCAGCCTATATACAATTATGAACGTCAACTAAAATTGATTATGCTAAGTAGTGAAAAGGATGGTGATGGAATGGTTCCAATCTCATTAATGTCACCTATTTAATCTGAGTTCTAACAAAGCATAATGCCATCAGAGGATCCTAGTGACAATTTGTAACAAAAATTGCAATCCTTCTATATCCAATTGACTAAAGAAGATTCAATTTCTTGAAGCTTCGTTTCAACAATAAAAAGAACATCAAAATTTTCTTTCTTTCACAAATTACCAAGGAATAATTGACGATCCTTGGAAATGAGTCCTCCAATATTTGAAACCCCAAGTTTAATTTTGATTTTGAAGAGATTCTCATGGACCGTTGATTAGGTCCAATATGAGTAGCTTCATGTTTTGTAAGAAGGGATAGGCTTATAAGCTTTCGCTTAAGTTTGCTAAGGCAAGTGCTCATATTAGCTTTGAAGGTAGAATCCCACGCTTGAATCTTAGAGTGCATGAGCTCTAAAATAACTAATATGTCCTACTCATTGAGGTAGACATCAAGCTTGTTTACAGCCTCAAGAATTGAAATCCCCATGGTATTGGATTCCAAAGAAGAGTTAGGAGCAGAAGGTCGAACAATGTCTCTCGACAAAGAAGGGGGAAATTGGGGTGAAGCAGCTATACAGAGTTCAAATGGGATAGGAAAAAGGGATGGACAAGGCATGCTTGATGTTGAGGAAGAGGATGAAAGCAAGAGGAAAGGGGAGGAGAAGATAGGACCTTGTTGAGATGGAACAGGAGAAGAGTGGAATGGAGGGGGCAAGGGCATGCTTGAAATTTGAAAAGAAATAAAGAAAAAGGATGGCCAAAGGGACTGTTAGTGGAAATAAGTATGCAAAATGATGGGTGATATAATGGTCCAAAAGAGAGCATCGATGTTAGAAATGATGCAAGCTAATTAACGCCAGCAGGGAAAAAGAGAGAGTTTTAAAAGAAAGGGATGATTGCATTAGGAACCATTAATCGCATAGGGTGAAACCATAGGAGAAAGCAGTAATTGGGAACCAAAGATGACATTGTTTTGCAATGTTGTATGTGCATTGAGAGCTAAACTGATCTCTTGGTGAGACAGCCATTCACTAAAGAGGGATGACCAAATTTCAACCATTGTTTAACTTGCCAACATTGCATAGATTTATAGAAGGAAGATGGGTTGAATGGAACTTCTGCAGACTACAATGATAAATTGGAAGCCACCAAGAACCAACTTTGACTTGACCTAATGCATGAGGATTCAAATCCACAACCTGCTCAGGATGGGAGACAACTGAAGAATGTGTAGGACATGCTTTTTTCCTCTAATGCTTAGGCATAATCACATTTTAATTTGGGTTATTTTTTCCCTTGAACATCTACAAAGCAAAAGATCCTTCATTTAAAATTGAGGCCAAGCATTTTTCATACCAGCAACCAATGTTTCTACTATTGGTGTTAACAAACTTTCTTAATAAGATGAGTTCAAAAGGTCACCTTGTCAAGGAGGTTAAAGGATTATGCCCACCTTGTCAATCAAGGAAAGAATCAATCCAAGGAACCTGTTATGGAAGGAAACTAGAGCTTCATAGCTAAAGGAAAGAATGAATCTGCTAAGCAAACTAAGGTAGAAAATTAGAGTCTACTTGAGTAGTCATCTAAGGTAAAAAATTAGAGCTCATCTGAGAAAACAAAAAGTGCAAATAAGAAAATAGAGTGAAAATGTCAATACTATCACGCCTTCAAAAAATGCTCAAGATAAGGAAATGAAGGACACAACTAAGGCAACATCAGATAGCGTCAATGCTGGCAGGGATAAGGAGGATAATATGGCCATTTAGAGAATGTCGATAAATAGGGATTTTTATTCCTTTATGTAAAATTCTTAATGATTGTTTTTTTATGACATAAGTTGTATAAGAGTTCTGAATATCTTGTTAAATAACAGACTCGGAGAGAGAGAGAGAGAAAGAGAGAGAGAGAGAGTTTATTGGTCATGAACTTAGGTCACAAGGACTGAACCACTTCAAGGCTTCATGCATTCATTTTTTTTTCTTCCTTGCTTTATTTATGGTATCTGAGCTCAACTATGTGTGAGGATTAGCCATTTTTTTTCACCTCTCATGTTCTATTATCATGGCTTCTTCTTCCACCGCCCCAAGCACCTCACTATTCTCTTATCCAACAACCCTAAATGTTTCACATTTTGTGATACTAAAATTTAACCATTACAACTTCTTGTTATGAAAAACACATGTACTAGCACTTGTGGAAAGCCAGGACTTACAAGGATTCCTCACTAGAGACACACCCAAGCCTAAAGTCTCCATTAAGCAGTTTGCTCAAGGCAATGTCAAAGTTTTAGAGGCACTGAATCTCTCTTACCAAGAATGGCGCAAATCTGACCATCTCCTCAAAGGTTGGATCACATGGACTCTTTGAGAGTGTCCTCGACTTAGAGATATCAATGGAGATTTGGATAGCTCTCATTGACGCTTTCTCTCAAGACTACTAGGAGAGAGAATTTCACTTAGTGCAACAAATAACCTCTCTAGAAAAAGGTAATGATTAGGGGTTATGTTATGACCTTGTGGCCATCAAAAAGCCTATCAAGGACAAAGCCAAAGTCTTTTGGTTGCTTGATGGACTCAAGCAAGGATACAAATCCTTTGTCACATATATATTTAAGCCTCTTGCACCTTCATATACAAAAATAGTGTTGCTTCTCTAAAAACATGAGCCTAAGAACAATATCCAAGAAAACTATAATCCTCAACAAGTGGCCTTCTATGCTCAACAAAATGTCCCTAAAAAAGAGAATATTAGACAATTAATAACAAGGAATGTGAAATTGAACCAAAAGACAATACCCATGACAATAAAAAAGGGTCAAGATGCAAACCAACAATGTCCTAATGTCCCAATGTCCAAACCCAAGGGAACTCTAGAGGTACTAAATAAAAAAACAAGTATGAGATGTTGTATACCAAATTCGTAACAAGAAGAATCATTTGACCATAAATTATTTCAACCTCTTCAACTACACCTTTTAGTCCGAAGATGTTCCTCAAGCTCTTGTTGCCTTAACCATAGCCAATAGCCAAGACTCAGAGTGGTTCCTTCACATTGATAGGTAACATTGGTAAGTTATTTAATCTCAAAGAATATATTGGTCATAACTCATTATGGTAGAGAATGGAGAAAAAATTAACATTTCTCATATTGGTGGAGCCAAATTCAATTCCAAAATGTCATCCATCACTCTAAGAAATGTTATATATGTCCCAAAAAATAAAAAAATATTTAGTATGTTACCGTCCCAAACCTGAATTCTTTTTATTGCAGCCTCCATTTTCAAACCAAATCTCAGGTATCTTGATCTGCATGATGTTGTCAATTATGTTACTAAAGAACCTCAAAACATTAGGGTATTCATCCAAGGTGGAAGTCAGCCATGCATGAAGAAATGGAGGCTCTTCTTGCCAATGCCACTTGAGACCTCATTCTGAAGAGACTCAATGATAATGATGTAGGGTTGAAATGAGTGTTTAAAGTCAAGTTGAGGAGTGATAAAGATCACAAACAAGAAGTGTAGGCATGTTATTTTGGAAGAGCCTAAAGAGTCCGACCCAAACACGGTATTCTCAAAGTTGTAGACGTGAAACAGAACTCTATTTTATCATAAAAACTCTGTGATACAGGACCTATTGGAAATCTGGACAGCAAATTGGCAGAATCTAGCAGAACAGGTCAAAGGATAGCCAGACCAGAGTGAATGATTAGAGCAAGCAAAGTTAGGGGCATTCAGGTATTGGCAGGGTTAAGAGGTAATTGGATCATCAGAGTTAGTCCAAGCATAGACAGGTCAGCTAAGCAGTACAGTTGGTATCCATTAGCTCAGTAATGGACAGGCAGTTTCAGCAAACGTCTAAAGAATGACACCAGTGAAGTTTGATTCAAGAGCCGCCCGAACAGCTGGAAGGCACTTTAAGTCAAGCTATAAATAGTGGACGTCTTTTGTAATTCATCATCGAGATATTTTTCTGGAAGTCAGTTTGAAAGTTGTAATATGAAGTTTTTTAAATAAAAATTGTTTTTGGCTCCACTTGTGGAGAAGGCCTCGCAAGAGGATTCGGCTTCCTAAGTTCGTCAGTGAGCTAGGAAGACTTCACGTCATCATTCTCTTTTCAATCCAGTTCTTCTTCTCATGGACTTCAGCACAACTCTGTTATGAGCATCAGAATAAAGACGTTGAGCGGAATCTCGGTTCAGCAATCCGCCGATTTACTAAAAACGCTTTCGATGAAATAAGAGCTTTAACTAGTTCTTAATCATCGCGTCGCCTAATTCAGCTAAGTGCATTTACTTGAATTGAATCAGTGAAATCTGTTGCAATGGCAAATCAAGTTCCCTCTTTCAGATTAGCTCATAAGGAGATACATAGGCCAGAAGTAGCTCGTTGACGCAGCGTGCAGCTGGAGTACCTAGGCGAAGTCTGCAAAATGTTGCCAGTGTTTAAGAGCCAACGCTCTCACACTGAACTCCAGATTTCAGTTAAGTGCATAGACATTCTTGTTGTCTTTAATTCTTAATCCTCTGGATTTTCAGCACTGCGACTTGCACAAATCAGAAGGACAATCCAATTAGCTCAGCGTTTGGCCAATTTGTGTGCAACAGTGGAGCATTCAGCCTCTCCAGAAGCAACACAATTATTAGATCATTGTCCGACCTGCGTGTGCATCACTGAGCCAAAGGCGCCTGCGTGCGCTGACACTGTGACTCTTGCGTGTGGCCTTTCAGCCTGCGCCTGTGTGCACCGAGCAATAAAATGTTTTTTTGTGCCTGCGTGCACACTGGAATCTTGTTAGGCGGTAGAAATCCTGGACATGCCCTATCATTTGAGATTATAAAAAACAATAATCTGGATAGATCTTTCTAAAACTCTCACCTCTCTAGAATTCTCTGTATATTATCGGTAATCCATGTGCTGTGTAACTCTAGAATTCTCTTTGAATTATCAGTTTATATGATCATCATTATCATAAACGATAGTCCATGTGTTGTTAGCATTATCAAATTTTATGTACTCTTACATTAAGCTATATATATCATTGCTCGGTCTCTCAGAAATCATGAGAGAGAAATTTGAGCTTTTCAATCTTCTGCATCTCTTTATGGTATCAAAGACATCCATCTCTAATGAGCTTTCAATGGCCATTCCATCATCTCTCTCATCCTCCATGACCCAATGGAATGCCATCGCCAGCCTAGTCTAGGTAAAGTTAAACCGAGACAACTATCTATTGTGGAGATCATAACTTGAATATGTTATGATAAGTCAGGATCTCCTCAAGTTTGTTGATGGATCCTGTCCCCCAACCAGTTCCCTTCACTGCCGAAGGAGGTAAGATCGAAAATCCGAATTATCCTATTTGGATTTGTTCTGACCAGTTGGCTCTAAGTTAGATCAAAGAAACTGTCTCTGAAGTTGTTCTCGAGCAAATCATAAGAACAAAAATGGCCCGTGAAGCCTGACTTCTCTTGGAAAAGTCATATGGGTCTCAATCACCTTTGAGACTCATGCTTCTGAAGAAAGACCTCACTTTTATCAAAAAGGAAAGTATGAACATGTTATCCTATCTGGACCGTATTAAGTTTTTAGCAAATTCTCTGGCCACTGCCTGCCATCCTGTAGAGAACGAAAAATTAGTGCAAATAACCTTAAACGACCTTCCTTTTGAATATGAAAGTTTTGTAACTTCAATCACCACCAATTCAGCCACATACATGTTCACAGATTTGTATGATTTGCTCCTTAATCACCTCACTCATGCCAAGCCCCTTGAACCTCAAGAACGACAACAAACTGCTTTTACTTTATTCAAGGGCAGAGGATGAGGTCGAGGCTTCTATCAAGGCCGTGATAGAGGACAAGGGAGAAGTTCATCTCCACACTTGTCCAAGGTCAATATTGTGCCTCAACCGCAGGGTGGTCGTGGAGTAGTTACTTGTCAGTATTGTGGCAAATGTAGACATGTGGCTAAAACATGTCGGGACATCCCCAAAGCCTTTTCGGCTATGTCTCTCGAATAAAATACTAATGATTTTTGGTATCCCGACACCGGTGCTACGAATCATCTAACTATAGATGATCATTAGTTCTCTCAGAAATCTCAGTATCAAGGGGGTAAGCAAATTATGATTGGTAATGGTAAGATGTTTCTCATCTCACATACCATTAATCTTACTCTTAAAGCCCACATCTTTTCATTTGATTTAAAGAATGTTCTTCATGTTCTTGCTATCACGAAGAGCTTGTTATCTGTGGGTTAGTTTACTGAGGATAATAATTATATTTTTGAATTTACTCATCTTGAATTTCATGTTAAGGACCAACAGACAGTCAAGATTCACCTCAGGGGACCGAAATCCAGTACGGGACTTTATCCAATCAAGTTTGATGGTTAGTTGCAGCTGGCGGCATATGCAGGCAAAGCAACATCCTTTGATATATGGCACCTATGCCTTGGTCATGTAAATAAAAAGATTGTTTCCTTTTTAAACTCCAATCATTCTATTTCTGTTAATAAGCACAATAAAATAAAAGAGTGTGAGAGTTGTTTCATTGGGAAAGCTCACAAGCTTCCTTTTGGTAAATCTAGCTCTTCTATAACAACTCCTCTGGAACTTTTACATGTTGATGTCTGGGGTCAGCTCTGATATCTTCGAGATGATTTTTGTTTTTATTTTCTTGTAGTAGACAACTTTTCTTGATTTACATGGCTTTTTTTGTTACAAACCAAGTCTCGGGTTTTTGAATGTTTTAAGTCTTTTAAGCACATTATTGAAAAGCAACTTCAACTCTCCATTCATACCTTCCAAACTTATAATGGAGGATTGTTCACTGGTTGTGAGTTTGAACAATTTTTGCGAGACGATGGTATTCTTCATTGGTTCTCCCGTCCTCACACCCAGAGCAAAACGGTCTGGTTGAGCGCAAACATCAACATGTTGTTGAAATCGGTCTCAGCCTATTACACACTTCCTCTTTGTTTGACTCTTTCTAGGATGATGCCTTTTGCATCATAGTCTACATTATTAACCACCTACCAACTCTTGTTCTTAATTGCAAAAGCCCGTATGAGCTTTTTTTTCAAAAACCGCTCGACTTTAGCCATCTTTGTGTCTTTGGGGCTCGATGTTATCCCTTGTTAACACCCTACCACACCTCTAAACTTCAACCCAAGACTCTCTCATGTATTTTTCTTGGATATCCCTCTCGTCATAAAGGCTATATTTGTTTTGATCCTATCCAGCATCGTGTTTACACCTCTCGACATGTCTACTTTGATAATTCTGTCTTTGGATCTCCCTCTTCTTTCTGTTATTCTTCCTCTACTTCTCCAGCACAGGTTCTTCCCTCTCCTGTTCCTCTACCGCCTCCTGACCCTCTTCCACTTCCCTCCTCACCCTCAATCGTTCCCCATGTCTCTTCTCTTCCTCCTTCCTCACCTGCCCCTTCTTCTCCTCAGAGCCCCATCCCAACCCTGCCTGACCCTTCTTCTCCCTTATCGTCCCCTTCTCCTCCTTCTGAACTTGTTGTCACTCGCCCACTTGATCACACTCACCCAATGGTCACTCGTTCTATGACTAACTCCCTTAAACCATGTGCCTTGATCACTACCCACTATCCCTTACTTGCTTTAACTCTGTTCTTAATCCTGAACCGACTACCTTCAAATAAGCCAACCTTGATCCCAAGTGGCGCACGAGTATGTAGAAGGAACTTCATGCTCTTCATCTTAACAGCACTTGGCACCTTGTTCCTCCTCATCCCCATTATAATGTTGTTGGTTCCAAGTGGGTTTTTCGTATCAAACGACATGTTGATGGTTTTGTGGCTCGTTATAAGGCTCGTCTTGTTGCCAAGGGCTTTCATCAAGATGAAGGTATTAACTTTTTTGAGACATCCAGTCCCGTCATAAAGCTCACTATCGTTTGTGTTGTTCTTACTCTTGTTGTTTTGTCAGGATGGCCCATACATCAGCTGGACTTCAACAACATTTTTTTAAACGATCTTCTTTCTGAAGAAGTCTATATGGCATAACCTCCTTGCTTTGAAGACCTTGCTTTTCCACGGCATGTATGCAAGCTGAACAAAGCCCTGTATGGCCTTAAGGAAGCTCCTTTTGCCTAGTACCAATAACTCAACTCTTATCTTTAGTCTCGTGGATTTCACATCTCCCTATTTGATGCCTCGTTGTTTATCCTACAAGATCATGGATTGGTTCTCTCTCTCTCTCTCTCTCTCTCTCTCTCTCTCTCTCTATATATATATATATATATATATATATATATATATATATATATGTATGTATGTATATATATATATATATTGGTCTATGTTGATGATATTATCATCACTAGCAACTCCACTGTCGCTATCCAGGAACTCATATTGACAACTCAGTCTAGCATTTTCCATTAAAGATTCGGGTCATCTCAATTATTTTCTTGGTATTAAAGTACTTTATGGTTCCTCAAGTCTTCTTCTCTCTCAACATGCCTATGCACTCAGTTTACTTCATGACACTACTATGGTTGATGCAAAGCCCATCTTCACTCTTTTGAGTGACACCACTCGACTGTCTAAAGATGATGCCCCACTCCTCCAAGATTTCACCTTACATCATAGCATTGTGGGCGAGCTTTAGTACCTTACCATCATGTGGCCTGATATTGCTTTTGTGGTCAATAAAGTTTGGCAGTTCATGCACCAACCCAAAGTTGCTCATTGATCCACCATTAAGTGTATTTTGCGCTACATCAAAGTGACTATTCATCATGGCTTGCACCTCTCATGGTCCTCCTCATGACAGCTTAGTGCCTTTTCATATGCTAATTGGGCTGGTAGTCTTGATGATTGCAAGTCCATGAGTAGTTTCATCTTGTTCTTAGGGTCCAATTTAATCTCGTGGTCTTCCCACAAACAATAGACGGTGGCTTGTTCCAACACTGAAGTCGAGTATAAGTCTCTTTCTTGTGCTGCATCTGATCTCCTGTGACTCAAATCTCTTTTCCACGAGCTAGGTTGTGGGCCCACTCCTCCTCCCATTCTGTGGTGTGACAACCTTGGTGCTCTATATCTTGCAACAAATCTAGTTTTTCATGCTCGCACAAAACATGTTGAAATTGATTTTCACTTTGTCTGAGATCATGTACAAAAAGGTCATCTCCAAGTTCAGTTCATGCATTCCTTTGATCAGCTTGTGGACAACTTGACTAAACCTATTTCATCTTCACGGTTCACCTTTCTCAGAGACAAGCTCAATGTTGTGGACCCCACGTTGAGCTTGCAAGGGCATGATAAAGATCACGTAAACAAGAAGTGCAAGCGTGTTATTTTGGAAGCGCCTAGAGAGTCCAACCAAAACACGGTATACTCAAAGTTGTAGACGTGAAACAAAACTCTGTGCTATCAAAAGAACTCTGAGGTTATCAAAAACGATAATCTGGATAGATCTCTCTAGAATTCTCTCTATATTATTGGTAATCCATATGCTGTGTAACTCTAGAATTCTCTTTGTATTATCAGTTTATGATAATCATTATCATAAACGATAGTCCATGTACTATTAGCATTATCGAATTGTATGTGCTCTTACATTAAGCTATATATACCATTGCTCGATCTCTTAGAAATTGTGTGAGAGAAATTTGAGCTTTTCAATCTTCTGCATCTCTTTTAAGGAGATACTTGAAAATCTCATAAGTGCAGCAAAAAGGACTTTGCATTCTCCAAACATTAAAAAAAAATCAATATAAAAACTCCGACTAAGAGGGGTCCCAAACCCAGTATAAAAAATCAATAATATAAGACAACTATTTAGTCATCACTGGTAATTAGAAAACAAATGCCCATTTTAACAACCTCAAAACCCGAGTATTCCAATTTACCCATAGAACCTAAGATAAAAAACAAATGTCAGCATGTCAATTAGGTTAATGATTCCTTCAAATGTATTAGGTAGCTCTTTTAGATCCTCATAATTTCTCATGCACAAGACTTTCAATGTTTTGAAAATCTACAAAACCTTTCATATGGTAAGAGGACTGAATGCATGAATAAATGAGAAGGTGCCCTTTCATGGTTATGGTTCTTGTTGTTTTCTGCCTATGATGTCTAACAGTGTTAATTGATCGCAAGACCCTTGTCAACTCCGGGCAGCCATGTAGTTGGAGGATAACAAGTTCCTCAAGATTGCATTCATCATCACACAAGATTGATCGAACATTCCTCCATTTGCAGCCACCTTAGATCCCCACAGTTATTTGAGCAAGAGAAAAAGATTCATTCCACAGGGCGAAGAGAAGTCGCCAAAAAACAAGCAAAAACATATAGGGGTTAAGAGGGGTAGAAGATACAAAATTAACATTTACAAGAGAAAATTTAAACAAAAAATGGTTGTATTGTTCTTGTAAGATAATGCATTTCTCAAAATGCCTCGCAATTTGCTGAAATCCTCTCTATGTCCAAATTTTTTATTCTCAATTTTTTAAAGATATTTTTGCCCTGATATAAATATATCATGATGTTCGCAAATCATTTTTGTGAATGTCCTAAAAATGTGCAAACCTTCTTTTTATTAAAAAAATTAATCACATAAGGGGCACAAACAGGAAGACATTTGCAAATGTGTTAGGACATTCTTATGCGAAAATCATGACATTAGTAAATATCAGAGTATTTGGTGAAAGGAGGGGTTCATACATATAGTATGACCTTAAATCATGTTAGTGAATGTCCCACCTCCATTTACTAAAATGGCATAAAGGAGACAGGCTGGAGGATGTTCTCAAATGTGTGATGACATTGAAAATGCACGTCTCTTTTCTCTTTGGGGGGGGGGGGGGGGGCTGCCTGCAGCAAATAGTTTGATTTGTCCATATGAAATAGATTTTTGGATTTTTTATTAATTATTGTAGCCATTTTTTATTTTATCTCAAAAAAAATTTGTGTGTGTGTGTGTGGGGGGGGGAGAGAGAGAACCCCAGACTATCACACCAAATGTTTGTTAACAACTAATTTATTGCTTCTGCAGTATAAAAAGGAATAAAAACGATCAAAACAACCCATTTGGATCAATCATTAACTGGATTAATATACACTGTTCCTGAGGGAGAGGTAAGCATTTTTCAGATTATAGGCTCCCGTTGGAACCCGAATTACCCTATATCCATCCCTTAAATAGCTCAGCACTTTGTCATCACCTTTTAAATCAATTATACCCAAACGGCGAACATAAGGACCGGCAATGATGCGTGTCCTTGCCAGCCTAACCTTCCCAGCGACTATCTCGTTGTCATCTGACATGATATGGATGGCAACCTCAAAACCACTACTATGAATTGGGCCCGAAAACTAATGTTCGAAGAAGAAGCAAGCTTCACAGTCGGACAGATTATTTGGAGAAATCTTCGGAAGCACAAATAGCAAGTAGCCACCCTCGTAGCTTCCAGGAATGCTACAATCCACCAAATTTTCTACAGTGGCCTGTTCGTTACAGGGAAGCAAAAAGGATGAAAAAAAGCATGCATCCTTTAGTCAATAAGCACAATAACGATATGTTGAATAATTAGTTAATAAAAAAATGGCATGCTGAAAACCAACTAACCAACCAAATAATTTAAATGTAACACCAGATTATCAGAAACTCTAGTTACATGTGAGAATCACATTTCCTTGGGAATTTGTTATAGAAACCACAAATCTAACGCTTTTAAAACTTGTGGGAAAATTCTAAGACACGGGAAACCTATTTTTCATTGTACGAACCTGGAGGGAAGGGGATGTAGGTGGCAACTTATTTGGAGATGTTGGTTGCTGCTGGCCTGGAAAATGGTGTGGCTTGAAAGAAATAGAAGAATTTTCAGGGATGAGAAGTCGGAAATCTTAGTAATTCATTTGAAGAATAGATGGGAAATGATGAACTGGGCCATGTTGGGATGGCCTGACAAGGATATTAGCTGGAACGGGTCCATGTTGGGATGGCCTGACAAGGATCGCAGTAATCTCTCTCCTGAATTTGCTATTACCACTAATGTAATATATATATATATATATATATATATATATATATATATATATATATATATATATATATATATATATATAGAGAGAGAGAGAGAGAGAGAGAGAGAGAGAGAGAGAGAGCACTTTCTCTATCATTTGCTACTGATGGTTATTTTTACATTTTTGTTTCTCATGAAAATATTTTGATTGTAAAAAAAAACAATGTTTTTACTGTTGCAAAAATTGCACTTGTAAAAATATAAAATTTTTTTTAAAAAGAGACTTTTCGGCTATTTCAAAGTCAATGGTGACTATATATATTGTCAATTTTTAATACATAGTCGACGATAAATATCAACATTGATATTAAATATAGTTAACGATATTTATCATCAAATTTAATTACTATAATGACTATATTTTTTGCTGGCTATTTCAACATATATGAACTTTTAATACATATATGACCATAATTATCGTCAACTTTAATATATAATCGGTGATTTTTCAATATAAATACAATGATAATTATCATCACATTTTAATATATAACCGATGATATTTATCGTCAACTTTAAATAATATAGGCGATGATATTTATCGTTGGTTTTAACTAGTATAGACGATGATAATTATCGTCGCCTTTAATTACTATAAATTATGATATTCTAGAGCCGACCGTTTTATACCAACTATATCAAATCGTCAAATTTATTTTTATAAAAATAATGATATATAAATATCATTGAAAATAGTAATATAAATGACCATAAAAAGCCAACACCTAAGGCGATCATATTTATTGTCGTTTATGTTATTGTTCACCATAAATCATATATTACCGATGATATTTATGGTGAACATCAGATAATTACTCTCTCTCTCTCTCTCTCTCTCTCTCTCTCTCTATATATATATATATATATATATATATATATATATATATATATATATATATAAGAAAACCCTCTCAAACCTCCCCAATGGACATTTTATTGATAATTTTTTTTAATCTGAGAAACAGTTCTAGGCACAGAAACTTGGCCGTGCTGGCTCAGCCTGCCGTACTTAGGTCATTGTCCTGTCAGCATAAAACTCCGAGGGCTTACTCCTCGACCCCAAAGAGTCGCCAAGGCTTACACCAGGAGGTGAGGCCCCATGGGATTTGAACCTAGACTGCTCGTCAAATGACCATTTGTTGCCTGGGCTTTCTCTACTTGGAGAAACTTATCCAGGAAAAAAGTAGCATGGTCAAACAGCCATTTGTTGTCTGTACACCGATGTGATGCCTCTAGAATTCCTGTTGGATTGAGCAAATGCTCAGCCCAACCACAAATGACGGATCTTGCGCCAATCGACTTGTCGATTCTGTTGAACAAAAGCCAACAAGTGGAAGATGATGAGTGCCAAACACAGTAACTCCAGAAACATCAAAACCACATTCAAGAGGAAGCCCAGAGAAACCTACACAAATAGCCGGCAATTAGTAATGACAGACAAACACATGCCCCACATAATGCATTAGCTCTATCAGAAATTATCATGGTCATATTGCGAAGACACGGAAAAAAGCTGACCTTGGATGTCACTGTTAGTTTCTTCCCTTGCTTGAAAGGTAGATTGTTCTCGGCATGTTCTAGCGAATCCGTTAACATATTAAGTATTGACAATCTGGTAGCAAGATTCCACTTATCTGCTGGTTAAGTGACAAGATTTAATCCATGTTCAATAACAAGAAAATTAGTCTAAACAACTTGATGATTGTTACCAGGGATGTCATAAATGTTTAGTGGCGAAATGCCTAGCACTTCTCCCAGTTGCATACAGACATTTGCACGATCAGAGATCTCAAGTAGGTCACCATGCGTGACGACCAGCACTGGTTTGTCATCTGAGCTCATAACAAAGAAAGTCAAGACACATTAAACATAACCTTTTCGTATATTATAGGCCTCTTCTGAATCAAGCGTGCAAAGAAAAAAAAACTGGTTTCATCTCATATGTACAAAATCAGTTTGATATAATAAATCAATGTCTACAAGCTAGCTGACTGCTGTTGCCTTATAAGAAATGTTTCAAAGGTTATCAAGGATCTAGAATGTATGCAAATACCATCAACAATAAAAAAGAGCATCTCGATCCATTGATAGAGGGTCAAGATAAGCCTAAATTATTGCAAGAGTTTTGGCCAGCCGATACTGCGTAGATGTACCCTGCTTCATTATTTAAAGAAACAACAGTAATTTATTTAAACAAAAATTCAGTACTACCTATGCCTGCAAATTCTTTCATTAAATAAATTAATAACAATAAATATATTCATTTTCCATGTCATTGTGGAAATATTGCACTAAATCTATGGAAAAAATGACGGGCTAATAATCCTTCTTTACAACAAACAACGAAGTACAAACAGAAATAACCTACAAGTCATTCCTTGCAAAGTACACAAGACTGTTTTTTCCTTGTTTCTCATCATACAAGAGGACAGCAGACCTCAAACACTAAAATACTTTAACAACAAATAAGTCAACTTGAACGAACATAGATCTTGGCAATTCATCTTCTTTCCTACAAACACAAAGAGACATCAAGAGCCCAGTGCATCAACAACTAACCTAGAAGACATCCCTTTCGAAGACGGTCCACTAGAGACATTATGTTATTGCCTTTTGATAAGCTACAATAAGTCAACTGAACATCCTTGGGTATCTACTCTTGGACAATCCACAGCTTGAGGATGTTGTCATCATTGAATGCCATCTCTCTCTATATATATATGATTATTCCACTCAACTTCTCAAATATTTCCAGCTGCTCCACTCTACTTAAAAGGTAATCCTTTCAAGGATGGAAAGATTCTTAATCCCAATGTATTTTGGTAGATATGCATTGGAACTTACAGCATACTTGACAATTATCTTTAGATCTTTTACATCATATACTTACTAACTCTCCTGTGGTATTTCTCATAACAGAAGGCAATCTTCTAGATATACAAAACGCTTCAATTAGATATGTAGCATTGTGAATGACATAATAATATCTTTGTTCACAATAATCAGCCAATCAGTTCTGGAAATTCAACCAATGAATTTAGCAAGGAACAGATACATGAAATCCTTTTTGCACAGCCGATGGGTGCTCTATATTCACTCATAACTTCTAGGAACCGCATGCACTGATGCATGATAATGAGTGGCATACAGAATTTAGTTACAGATGAAAAATAACATATAATATTGCATGATAAATGAGAAAAGCTTTTAGTTAGCAGTCATATCATATACTATCTGCAGAGGAGATATAGTCTTATCCACCATGAGAAGCCAGTGAGTTCTCAGGGATACATTCGTCATGGCTAGAAAGCAATGCCATATCTGAGAATCACAAATTCTATGCTGGAACACATGATCATGAGTAGCACAAAGAATATACAGTGCCTGCATGTGCACGTGCCAGACAGACCTTGACAGTTCCTCCCTTCCCAGACTCTCTCTGGCTTTCCCCTGGGAGGGGCCATCCCATCTGAGTTTGCATGCATGGGTGCAATTTAATGGGCCACTTTGACTCAATTCAGTTCGGTTAAGAAAAGATGTTTGGCCTAATCTTGTCAACTTGTAAGATGGATCATCTCAATCAGATCAGACTCAGGAGTAACTGCCGCTTTTGCCTAGTGCTGATCAGCATTGCAGTTGCAAATTTGGTTGACTAACCCAGTTCTATAACTGCACAGATGGAGAATATATACTTGTCTAGGAAGCCAAGCATTAGTGGAAAGGATAAGTTATATTAGAGTACACATCCGCTACATCAAAGTGGGAGAATAGTGTCAACTGCCATTTTGGTAGTCAGGCAAACCCAGTTGACATGAATGACCAGAGGTGAAAACTTAACCAAGAAGATGTTAATGAACAAAAATAGATGACAAAAGAACAGCTTTATCACTTTAATGGCAGGAAGAAAACACAGGAAAGTTACGCACAAAAGTTTTCACAAGTTAAAGGAGGAACTTATGCACATAGAACAAAGTTGGTTTACTTGTTAGTATCCTTCTCAAATGAACAAAGGAGCAGAAAAATGATGCATAATCCAAAAGCTTTGCTGACGTAAACATGAATAAGGGATAGATGCACTGGAGAAAAGAAAAAGACTGGCAACTAAGATTTCGTAGTGTCAGAGATTTTTCCTCTGACACCCAGACTTCCAGCACTAATCAAATATCCTAATTCACATATTGGATTATCAAAAAGTCACTTTTGCCATTGGTTCACATCACTGATAATCCATTAAGCTATATGACTATCATAAACACAATGATTAAATACCACAATTTTGAATAGTATAATCATGTAGCAATGAAATATTAAACCCAAACAACAACAGAAGCAACAACAGATCTAATGACAACACCAGCAGCAGGCAAGCGGTGTATGATAAATTGCACAGACATACCTTTAAATGACAGATAGGGGCAGTTGAAGTTTTCAGCAAGATTGTCAAAATATTCCTTGTCACCACTTCTCATTGCTTGGAATACTGAAAGTCCATTCACGACAAATATGACAAAATTGACTGCCTTTCCCCTATTGAACAAATAATCAAGTTGTCGCCCTCTACATAATATAGCTTTGCGCATAGCTAAAGTGTCAGATTTTCTGTTCAGAGCATATATTGTTAATAGGTAGTCATCATCACATAGAAATGAAAATATAATAGCACGAAAAGCATACCTCAAGACTGGTCCTCCATGATGAACACCTGCTGTCATCCATTCTTTAATGTTTTCTAAATTTTCATTTATATCATCTGATAGGCTTCGGCTATCATAGATACAAAATGAAGGAGAATTCAAGGGAATATCATACTCCTGGAGAAAAAGGGTACCATCCCCAGCTGAATTATCTGCAAAACAGCACATTGCAATCAGCACTAGTTAGTCATTGTGCCTATATATAAGATCATCCAGAATATCGTCATTTCCATATGATGGTGGTATAACTGTATTATTTAAGATAACGGCAGCATTTCCATTAAATGAAAGGATCAGAGCTCAAAGCTAGCCTTTAGTCCATAAAAGGTATCTTTTCTTTATATACAGCATTGCAAAAAAAAAATAACCAAAGAGTAACATAACCTGAAAAGCTGGAAGGATACAAACTAGGTTAAGATAAATATATATATATATATGAGCACCCGGGTTTTCATTTAATTATATGAGTTCTTTTTGAATTTTAATGTGTGGATATAATTAGGAAAGGACAAGCACCTTTTTCAACTTTTAAGAGACAGGGAACATAAGGAAAATTCTAGATCACTAATAACTCAAATAATGTACTATCTAAATATAATAGAATAAACATTCCAAATTAATGTCTTTGTAGACATAAATGAGCAGGGTGTCTACAAATCACCAAAAAGAAAAACACAAAAAAAAGTTATCTACCGGCACAGTATCTTCTTCAGGATATTTTCTGCAAGATAAACTTCTCAACAGGGATTTTGAAGAAATTGAGCTTGAAGAATCTAATTTATAATTAATTCCTGATAAGTTGTCAGATCAATTTGCCAATGTTATCAGCAGGAAATGGTTATCCATTTGGTGTCAAATTCGACTTTATTTTTCTTAAGAGTTAAAACAGGATTTGATAAAAATACTGTTCAAACTTTGGTATTAGGTTAGAGATGATCAAATAGCATGTACCATTTTACAATTAAAAAACAGAATAACTCAAAAAATATTACAAAGTTCTAATAAATTTATTAGATGTGGATTAAGTAAAATGACAAGAATAAAAAAAAGACTACAATATGGCTTGACTTTGTCCTCAGAAAACTAAACTTCCAAGCTTAAATGCATAGAAATTATCACAGTTCCAGGTACTTGCAAATCACTGCAGTTTTCAACTCAAAAGAGATAAACCATACATACTGAATTATAAGCATGACACTAGAGATTTCTCACAAAAACTTCACAAAGTAAATTCATCATTTTCTGCTAAAGCAACACAATCAGAGAAAGAGAACTGTGTTTTGTTTATCTTAGTTTCTTATTTTTTCTGCAGCAGTGACCTTGGCTGCAAACACGTTAATGAAGAAAAAAGAATTTCACAAAAAATTGAACATATACCAGATAAACCTCGAGTAAAATTATTCCAATTTTGACACATACAAACAAGTCTAGAACTCTTTCATCAGACAGGAACTTACAAGTAACAGAAGCCCCCTCATTGAAATAGCACTCCCTTTCAAACACCCTCAAAATACTATTAACAAGTTTGCTCTTTCCTGATCCCCTGGGACCGACCAACAATAGTGTGGTGATTTGTGGAATCTGACGATCGTACCAGTTCATGCCATCCCTCTCAGTTATATAATCTCCAGGCTTATATCTACACAAATTACACTTGAATCAATATCCATATCATGCATAACGTTCCAAAAACAGAAAAGGGCTCGCATACAAATTTGGTACATAATGAAAGCAAAATTAAGGATAACAACCAGAAGGTTGACATTGGTACCTCAGTATATCTTTCTTCAAACTTCTGTATTCATCATAATCCGTGGAAGTTTGGTAACTCTTCATCAAGCACTTGTACATTCTAGATATCTTCTTATCAACTCCAAAATACAATGGTGCCTCTGTTCCGATATATCGAGACCCACTAGAAACAATACCATAATCACTCACTTCTGTTTGCTCCTCATGATCTTCACCCTCATCGTCACTACACTCTTCTTCTTCTTCATCTTCTTCATCTTCTTCATCTTCTTCATCTTCTTCTTCTTCTTCTTCTTCTTCTTCTTCTTCTTCTTCTTCTTCTTCTTCTTCTTCTTCTTCTTCTTCTTCATTATCATCATCATCTGCCTCTTCTTCTTCACCGTCATCATCATCATCTTCTTCTTCTTCTTCACTTACTACGCCCTCTTCCTCCTCTTCATCCATAACTTCTTTTCCTTCTTCTTCAACACTTACTACGGCCTCTCTCTCCTCGTCATCCATTACTTCTTCTTTAGCGTCACCAACAGCACTACCAAAAACACCATGACAACCACCATGAGTTTCTCTACGATGGTATTCATCCACTGAGTTCTCTGCACTCACAGAACCATCGTCGTTCCCAACGAGACTCCAGTGAGAGCCCCTTAAATAGCGACATGGGTCGATGGGGAAGTCAACGACCGTGAAGTTGTCGTCGAAATCTTCTTCGATCATCTCCTCCCCAACAACACCTGAGAGAGGTAGAAATCGTGTATTCAGAGAAACAGAACCACATAGAACAGAACAAAAGAGCTAAACGTCGGTTGCGAACTGCCTTACCTTCATCACCACCACCCATGATGCTTTGCTCCAACTCTCAAGACTATATGCAGTGGGATTCTCGAGGGAAGACGAAAAACAATACTGCCTCGTGGTTCCCCTCTGCTTCTTCAACTGTATCGCTCTCCCTGTTATATACACAACAGACAGAGAGAGAGAGAGAGAGAGAGAGAGAGAGTCAACTTCTTTAAGAAAACCATACAAAATTGAATCCCAAACGACGTAAAACTTTTTTCTTTCAACTCAGTTTTATAATGATTTCTTGAAGATATGATAGTGTTGCGAACCAGGCCTTAAGTCGCTTCTGTCACGTTTCAGTATTAGTTGAAATTTCATTAAATAACCAGTATGATAGGAAAAAATCACATTTGACAGCTGGCAAATGGAACAATTGAACTTGACTTTTAGGTGCTACCAAGGAAATCTTCTCATCAGTGTAGGAGAGAGAGAGAGAGAGAGAGAGAGAGAGAGAGAGAGAGAGGGGGGAGGATCAACATTATCACTCATGAAGATCAACAAAATGTTGAACCCATGAACCGAACAAAATAGAAAAACAAAAGCAAAAGAAAAAAAAGGAAAAAGGGAAAAAAAAAGAAAGAAAAAAGAAAAAAAAAGATAAAAAAAGGAAAAAAAAAGAAAAAAAAGGAAAAACAAAAAAAAAAGATAAAAAAAAAAAAAGATAAAAAAAAAAAAAGAAAAAAGAGAAAAGAGAGAGAGAGAGAGGAAGTAGAATTGGTTAACTCAGTAAAATGAAATCCTGAAGATGGCAACCACCCACTATCATTTGGCAATTAGGAGATGAGCCATTGGGCACGTCGCCTTTAACTTCGGGATTTGGGCGGTGATTTACTTTGCTGATTTAGATGAGTAGTGATTTGTAAGGTATGGTTATGACTCTGTGTGGCTCGAGTCAAAGGCTCTGTGTTTGAGTCTATGTCCAGGATGACTTGGACCAAGCTCGACTGGACTCTTCCTCTTCGACTTTGTTTGGTGTAACCTAGCATAAGCTCGGTCTAGTCCTTACGTGGTATGGACCTTCAAGTTGTGCAGGTTGTACAATTTCAAATTTGAATGTCTTAATTGCTTGATAAGTGCCAAATTGTGACTGGGTTGGAGAAAGTGAATGCAGCGATGCAACTGACTAACTCGGCTAAGACTCAAACTGAATTGAGGTTGACCCAGCTGATTCTACTAAGGTTTGGACCAAATTGACCGAGTCATAACCAATGCTCAGTGGCTTCAATTCTGGTGAGGTAGCTTATGTAACGATGCTTAACCAACTGAGCTAGGCTTTCAGCGTAGGCTGCAAAATAAGGCAGGCCATATTCAAATTTGCAAGGCTCGAGAGGGATTTAGGTCACGCACAATAATGGACCAAAAGAATGGGAATATATTGGCTGTACTAGATTGTACTGTACTCTCTAGCAGACCTCACATGTGTGATCTTTATATGACTAATTCTACTTTTCAAGTGTACAGTCAACATGATCTTTATTAAGAATTAGACTTTAATTTGTGGTTTCAGGTGGATTTTGGCTCAAAACTATTCCAATGATTTTTTCTCTATTTTTCTAATTTTTTTCTTAAGTTTGTGGTGTTAGATTCTCTGCAAAACTTTAGTCCAACATTAAAAGATTTTTGAGAAACCTTTATCCTTAAAGGGCAAGGGCATTAGATCAAAGTCATTAGATTTTGGGCTTGTTCTTGGATCTTTAATCTATCTTTTTTTATCTTATTTAGATTTGTTTGAACTTTGCCCAACAGTTTTGCATGGGGATTAATAGTCTATAGCCATCCAGCCTCGTTGACTTTTGACTCAATCAAGGTCAGTTTTTGACCTTCCAAGATCATTTTGAACCACATTTAGCGCTCCTCTTTGGCCAACCATAGTCTTTATGATGGCTAGGGGACTAGGCCTATATAAACACCAGCATTTCTCTTATCTCATTTTCTCCTCTTTTCTCTCTCTCACGAGTGCTCTTTCCCTTTTCTCATGAACTTTGCTCTTTCTTCTTTTTTGATTTTCAAAGTTTTAGTTTGGATTCAAATTTAATTTCAGATTGGCTTATAGTTTTAGATCCAAATCTAGTTTGGATTTTATCTTGAGATCTAAATCCAGTTGCAATTCAAATCCTATCTTGAGATCTAAATCCGATAGTTATTCGAATCTATTACTAAGATCCATATCTAATTACTATTCAAATACTGATTCAATTGCTATTTAGATCGGGTTGTTATTTAGTTCTATACCCACTTACAGTTTGAATTCATACCTTTATCCAAACTCAAGATCCATACCAATTCAAACCTAAATCTTTCTATCTAATGAAGAAGGTTATTCATGGTGATTCGTGTCAGGTTATTGGTTTCATTCAGTGTAGGGCGTTACCAATTTTTTGGCGAAAGCTCGGTCGTATTCTAAGAGCATAGTTGCATGAGTACCCATTGCACTGAAGACTTGATCCTAAGTAAGACAACTATCGCTTGAAAGATAGTGCATGCATGCCTTACCCACTAAATTAAAGCAATATTTTCAACAGTTTTGACATAAAGTCATGATTTTTTCAATTATATCTCTCTTGAAAATCTGATTATGCAACACAATCACAATAAAATAAAAAGTATGTTGTTAAGTAAAACAAACCTTGTGGAACATATTCATTGGGTCTGATCGATAAAAAAGCCAAAAACATAAAAAATATAAGTAGTTTTTCCTCTAGTACGGGAGCCAATATTCCCCCCAACTAATTACACAGTTAAAAAACGAAGATATGGGATTTTTTTTATTGAATTTAAGATATGGTACTTGGGAGCATCAATTTTATTATAAATACTTTTTAGTTTCCTTTGGTATTAAGGAAAGATGGTCCCATGGGAGAGCAGATCCTGTCAAACGCTCGTCCCATGGGGAGTGACAACAGGGCATACTCTCTCTCTCTCTCTCTCTCTCTCTCTCTCTCTCTCTCATATTCATGCAAAATCCATCATATGCGCATCTCAAAAGACTGATTTATGTTAAAGACCTGCCACAAAATGAAAATATCATGATTGCAACGTGGCAAGTTCATTAGCCAACATTTCGAGGAAAATAACTTGATATTTTGGAAACAAACGTCTGTGTTGAAAATGTTGCATTTTTAGCATGACAAGTTTTCGCAATACTTTTCATATTATCTATATATTTTTCATTGTACCAGATTCATAATGAATTCATTGAATTCTGAAGAACCCTCTTATATAAAACATTAAAAAAAAAAACTTATTATTTGTTTTGGGTCTGTACTACACCAACATCCAGTCCAGTTGTTTAATTAGAATTAGACGCCTCGAAAACGTCACTCCATTTCTGAATGCTAGTTATGACTGTACAACAAAATAATAGGTGGCAAAGTTTGCAATTTAGATGATAGGAGATAAGCTTCATTATTGAAAGGGGAATAGCCCTAATCACCAACTAAATCCCCTAAATGACTGTTCAGATGTAATGAGGTAGGAGCCCAGAGATAGCAAGTATGTCAGCGTAAATGCAGCTCACTCTTAAATGAGTACATCACAGCTAGGGGTGGCAATCGTGTCGGGTTGGCGGGTCGACCCGACGGGTTGGCGGGTCGACCCGACGGGTTGGCGGGTCGACCCGACGGGTTGGCGGGTCAGCATACCTCAACCCGAACCCAACCCGTTTATTAAACGGGTCGGCTGTGGCAAACACGAACCCGACCCGACAACCCATTTAATAAATGGGTTGGGTCGGGTAAACGGGTTCTCAGGTTCGCGGGTCAGGTTGACGGGTTGACGGGTCGGGTTGTCGGTCGACGGGTTGTCGGGTTGGCAGGTCGGGTTGGCGGGTCGGGTTGGCAGGTTGGCGGGTTGGCGGGTTGACCCACCCGCCTAACCCGTTTATTAAACGGGTCAGCCGGGTTGGCATACCCCCAACCCGAACCCGACCTGTTTAATAAACGGGTTACGCGGGTCGACCCGTTTATTAAACGGGTTGGCTTAAGCCCAACCCGAACCCTCCTAAGAGGCGGGTTGGCGGGTCGTGTCAGAAATTGCCACCCCTAATCACAGCTCACTAATCGAGTGCAAGACACTAAAACTAAACGGAGCTAAGACGATCTGCTGAAGCTGTGGGATGTAAAAATGCGTCGGTAGGAGAATGTCCAGCCTTAGACTGAGGTACCCGAGGCATAGATTTGAACGAAGCAAAAGCGACAGTGTCAAAATCCTACAGTAACGTTAACATCTGAGTTCACTCATTTCTTTTACCGATCCTGTTAGTGATGGTCAAACAACTAGGTGTGTGCGCAACAGGGCAGTCTGACCCATTCTTGAACAGGCAGAAAAACAGAAGAAAACTAGCTCATTTTAGCAGACTTAGTGCCGTATAGATCTGAATCAAATTCAAATACGAGGCTTCATTGTGAGTTTCAAATTGAATATCCATTTTGCAAAGTTCAGATTAGTGTCAGACCAAGCATAACCATACCAAAGCCAACCCAATGGCATAATGTCATGGCAACTGTGCTGACAATAACGATTGGTGATATTAATGTGGACCAGAGATGGTCACAACCATGTTCATTGTCTTCTTTCTTATGTCAAAGAACCCTTGTCGAGTCGAGGAAAATGCCGGGTGGCCCAACTCTGAAAGCTGCGGACACACCCGTCCTCCAGCGGGGTTTGATCCGACATCATCTCAACACCCTCACAACCACCCGCTGGCCACACGGGCGACCCCCATGGTGGTACAACAATGTTCATTGGCATGCTACCAAGTGAGCAGCGTTAAAGACTGATATTAACCTAAAACTAGAAGGTTATTGGAGAAAATCCACAGAGCACCCCTGTTTAGCAACACAAAGGAGATTAGTTGGGGATGTTGCATGCTACTGTAACATGGATTTCCCAGTTTTTTCCCAGTTACATTTAAAAGATGCAATCAGATAAAATTTTGATCTGAATCCAAATTAGATTAATATAGAATAATGATATGAATCTGATACAAATCCGATAATAACCAAATAAATAAAATCATATCTGAATATGTAATTGGATCGTTTTTTGAGGATCCAAATCAGAAATAACTTGTCGGGTTCAGATCAGATATCAAACTATATCCAATCTATTGCAACCCTAATTTGTGGTGCATTATGCATAACTAATTTGCTTAATATGTCTGGTCAATGAATGAAACAGATTACAAGCATATTGTCCTCAATATCTAACACCAACGATGGTTGCTTTTGCGAATGGACCAGGTGATATGCAAAATCATTATCAATGTTTTGGCATCACATTCTGTGGCATCCATCTCAACCATTCATCACACAAACAGCAGGGCCCACTATAATAGCACTTGTGGTATCATCATCATTGGCCCCACTGGTTGTTGTTAATCGCCATGATGGACAGTCACGATACCAATCACCAACAGGTGGTGATTTGGCAGATCACCTTATCTGCTTCTGCTATTTTCATGCAGTGGTCCAATATACAACAGCGACATAGAATTGGCCATCTGTGACTGTCATGGCCATCCAATCTAAAGATAGATGGCTCACTATAATGTTGTTAAGGCATCACTCTTAGAGAATGAGATAACAAACCAAAAAAAAAATCAATTTGCTGAAGTAATTAACAATGCATGCATAAAGTTCATTTAGTTATTTCCAACAGATGAGGACCAGTGATCTGTAGTAAATTTCATCCAAACTTGAGTGCATCAACTGAGGCATGTTGATAGGAATTCACAAAATCAGTTAATGATTTATTCAGTAATAGAATCTTGCAGTGAAGCACAGTAATCTAACAAATAACTCAACTTGGAAAATATGCACACACACACAAGCCTCAGACTGAGGAGTTTATGCCAAAATATACAAGGGATTCAATAATGTTACAAGAAAAAACCAGGAAAAGAGAAAAGCAGAAACAAAAGAAAGAGTTCACCTTCTACCAGTTTCAATATCAAGAGTAGGTCCGATGTCATTCATGCTACATCCCATTTCCTCCTGTCCTGCAGAATCAGTCCCGGCATCTGTTACTTGTAAATTAAGGTGATTATTATTTGGTTGTTCTTGGTTCCTGTGTAATTCTGCCAACATCTCGAAATATGCATATGGTCCCGAACCTGCAATAGAAAAACCAACCCCTGAATACATGATAAAATCCTCCTTAGATTATTTGTCACTTTTGCAATGAGCCGGGGCACATAAAGTTGGTTTGCCAAAAGTTAAAAAAGATGGTTTCAGTTGGAGATCCCTCCAAAATAAGCAATGATGTCAAAAAAAATGTGATGAACTTAAAGATCGTTCAATTGCACAATTGGCAGAGGCTCTACAACAATCCTTGAAAACAAATATTCCTATTTCGGATGTCGCGGTCCCATCTTCTTCTCCTTCGTGTATGTCATCTTGGATCCTTGAGTTAGGGGCTTTTTTTCACATGAAAACTAATGGATCTCTATTATCTAATTGTCGCACCAATAAAAAAAATCATAGTGTTTATACCGTCGATGATATTTCATTAAAAATCACAAGCATTGGAGATTTTAAAAATGATTCTAAAAATTTCTTTGTTCCAAAAGTTAGAGTTATTCTTAAATTAAATTTGAATTTACTTTTTGTTTCTCAAATATCTGATCATGGGTAGGAAATCTTCTTTTTATTAAGAGTTATTTGGTGCAGGATCGTCAATTAAGGAAGCTGATTGGGGAAGACCATAAAAGAGGAGATTTAAACATGGACTTTTTGTATATTTCAAGAAACTCTTTTTGTAACTATGCCCAAGAAAAAATATTGAAACTTGGCATAGAAGACTACTGTAATGAAAAAGAGGGGCAGCGGAAGCACCAATAAAACAAATCACTCTTTAAGAGTGATTCCAAGAGCCAAGAACACAAACACTAAAAGTGTATACAAAAACCCACTAAAGGGAAAAATGACCAAAAGTCATAAGTTGGATATTATTGAAGAAGGAAAGAAGAGGGTGAACAACCCTTACAATACAAGAGGAAACCTCCTCTATTTATAGAGGAGGAAGCAAAGAAGAAGGGACCACAAGGGGCTCCCATGTAGTCGTTGGGAGCCCCAACGGTCATAAATATGACCGTTGGGGCCCTAACTACTACATGAGTGGGGCCCTTGTGGTCTTACAAAAAGGTAAAAAGAAAAAAGAAAAAAAAGAAAATGAGAAGAAAAGAAAAATAAAAAAGGAAAAAGGGTTTACATGGAGATTTACCAAAATACCCCTATCGGGTATTTTCTCATATTGGTTCATTTTCATAGGGTATGACTAAGTTTTTATGCTGGCTGTCACAGGCCTACCGCAACCCTCCTCCTTTATCCGGGCTTGGGACCGGCAGTTATACACAGGCGGAGTTTCATGTGGAAGACCCAAAATGAATTTCTTTTTTTGGTTCATATCGCTGACCCCAATTGTTTTGAGATGAAGGCGTAGTTGTTGTTGTACCCCTATCGGGTATTTTGAGAACAAAAAGAAAAACTGTATATATATACATATATGTATATATATATACTTATATATATATACGTATGTATATATATATATATAAGTATATGTATATATATATATATATATATTTATATATACATAATTTAACACGCCCCCTCAAACTTTACGGGGAGAAGACCGAAAGTTTGCTAAGAAGAAACATAAATCGTGGAGTTGGGAGCGCTTTGGTGAAGAAGTCAGCCAGTTGATATTCTGAAGTGACGTATGGTAATGTGATAGTTCCTCTGAGGTATTCATCTCGAACGTAGTGACAATCCATCTCGATATGCTTGGTCCGTTCGTGAAACGTATGATTGCTTGCAATGTAGATCGCACTTTTGTTATCACAGCAGAACTTGGTGGGAGAGGAAATGAGGACACCCATGTCACCAAGGAGCCCTCTGAGCCATACGATTTCCATTGTTGTCATTGTCATAGCCCGATATTCAGCTTCAGTAAATGAAAGTGAGACCTTTTGCTGCTTCTTGCATCTCCACGAGATGAGAGATTCACCTAAAAAAATGCAAAGACCAGTAGTTGAGATACGATCATTGGGATTTCCTCCCCAGTCAGCATCAGTAAAAGCAGTTAATTCAAGAGATGAGGAAGAGGATAAGAAGAGTCCCTTGGAGATGGTATTTTTGATGTATCACACAATTCTCATTACAGCCGCCATATGAACTGTAGTAGGTGTATGCTGAAACTGGCTTGTAGCATGAACTGCATGAGCTATGTCTGGACGGGTGATGGATAAATAGGTGAGAGACCCAATTAATTGACGATAGGGGGTTGGATCCTCAAGAAGAACACCATCCTCAAGTCTCAGTTTTGCATTGATAACTTCGGGAGTCTCAACTTTCTTTTCATAAAATATTCCTGATTTGGTACAAATGTTTGTTGCCAATTTCATTTGAGATAAAATGTATCCACGCGGGGAGTAAGCCACTTCAATTCCTAAAAAATATCTCAAGAATCAAAGGTCAGACATATCAAAAGTTTCTTTTAACATAGACTTCACATCATTTACCCCCTTTTTGTCATCCCCAGTAATGATCATATCATCAACATATAACAGAAGAATAACAATGAGATTACCTGTTTTCTTAACAAAAAGAGCAGTATCAGTATAGCAAGAAGTAAATCCTAAATTGATTAATACATTATTAAACTTATCATACCAAGCTTTAGGAGCTTGCTTAAGTCCATATAAGGCCTTTTTTAATTTCAAAATTTTACCATTTAAATTCATACCCGGAGGTGGTTCCATGTAAACTTCTTCATTTAAATTTCCATTTAAAAAGGCATTTTTGACATCTAGTTGAAAAATTGGCCATTTTTTAGTAGAGGCTATTGCAATAAGAGCTCGAACACTAATCATTCGAGCAACAGGGGCAAAGGTTTCATCATAATCTACCCCATACTCTTGGGCATATCCCTTGGCCACTAACCTGGCCTTATATCTTTCTAAAGATCCATCGCTCTTAGTTTTTACTTTAAAAACCCATCGACATCCAATGGGTTTCTTGCCATTGGGTAGATCAATGATTTCCCAAGTTTGAGCCCTCTTAAGTTCATTAAGTTCCAGTTCCATACTTCATTCCAATGAGCATATTGTTTAGCATCATTATAATGAGTTGGTTCATGAATTGAATGAAGAGCAAGCAGACATGCCCGAAAATTTGGAGAAAAAAAATCATAAGATACAAATCTATTTGGTATTTTTGAAATTCGATTTGATCTTCTTTGAGAGGATTCTTCAGTTGACTCATTTTGAGAGAATTTTTCAAGGGCACAAGGAGGATTACTTTCATTTCTTCTAGAGTAGACTTGTATTTGCCTTTGTACATTTTCTTGTAAATTTTGGTCATCATTTGGAGTTTCAAAAAAATCGTCTATGAGTGATTCGCTAGATTCAACATTATCATCAATGACCTTTTCTTGAGGTAATAAGTCAAATAAAAAGAAATAATCAATATTTTCACTTGGTTTATGTGAAAAACCATTTTCTTCTTCTAAGAATGTGACATCTTTTGAGATATAGAGTTTATTATTGAATATGTCAAAGCATCGATAACCTTTTTGTTTTTCGCCATATCCTAAGAAAATGCATTCAATAGCTCTAGAAGAAAGTTTATCATTTTTGTGAGTTAAAACAAAGCATTTACATCCGAAAACTCTTAGTCTTTTATAATCGGAAGACATTGTAAAGCTTCTCAAATGGAGAAAGATTTTTTAAAGAAGATGAAGGAGTTCTATTGATAAGATATGTTGAGGTTAGAACCGTTTCGGCCCAAAAGGATTTTAGAATATTTTTTGAGATTAATAAGGTTCTTGTGGTTTCTATTATGTGTCTATGCTTTCTTTCTGCAAGACCATTTTGTTGCAGAGTGTTTGGATAAGAACGTTGATGGCAAATTCTGTTTTCTTTTAAATAGTTTTGAAATTCATTGGACATGTATTCACCTCCCGAGTCGGACCTAAGAATTGATAAATTTCCCAAAAATTGATTTTTAACCATCGCATGAAATTCTTTAAAGAAGGAAAAAACTTCAGATTTGCGACTTAAGAAGTAAATCCATATAAATCGAGTGAAGTCATCAATAAAGACCACATAGTATGAAAATCCTCCTTTGGACAAAATAGGGGAAGGTCCCCATAGATCGAAATGAACAAGTTCAAAAGGCCGAGTGATGAAATAATTTCTTTGAGGAAATAGAGTAGCTTTAGATTTCCCAAAAATGCAATCTTTACAAGTCATGTGATTGTCTTTACAAGTATTGTTCAAAAAAAGAAAAAGAGACATTTTTACAAAATTTGGATGACCAAGTCTCTCATGCCAAATTCCAATACTTTTGTCCTCTACAAGATTGCAAGATGACTTAGATGGAAGAGTCAAAAAATCAATAAAATAGAGATCACTCCTTCTATGGCCTTGCCCAATCAGCTTCCCTGACTAGAGATCCTGCACGGTGCAATCTTTATGTGAGAAAGAGACTTGGCATCCATGATCGGTGATTTGGGAAACGGAAAAAAGATTTAGATTAATTTTTGGAACGACCCTTACTTTGGGAACAAAGAAGGTTTGAGAAGTTTTAAAATCAAGTGTTCCAATACTTTCAATTTTTAAAGATGTCCCATCGGCCGTTGAAACATAAGAAGATATGGGTTCGGAAAAAACATTAGAAAGCGAGTTTTTATGGGATGTCATGTGAAAAGAAGCACCAGAGTCTAATATCCACGTACCTGGAGGTGATGAAGAGTAGGCGATGGTGGCTCCGGATGTTGAAGATGAAGTCTTGAGAAGATGAAGGAGAACTTCAGAGATATGATTAAGAGTTTATTTGATATCTCCCTCTTTGGCACTTTCTTCTTCCTTCTTTGGAGAATTTTCTCCAACCGCGGCCACTTTTCCTTTAAGCTTTGGGCAAACCGGTTTAATGTGACCCGGTTCATTACAATAGTGACAAATCACTTCCTTTCTATATCCATTATTTTTGTTAAAGTGGGGAGGTCTATATGCTTTTACATTTGATCCGGGCCTAGAAACGGCCAAAACTTCATCACTCTTGATACTTAGGCCAAGTCGAGTTTCTTCTTGGCATACTTCGGCAAGGGCGTCTTCAATAGATAAGGCTTTACTTCTATGGAGAAGGGATGCCCTAACTTGTTCATATTCCGGTCATAGCCCATGAAGAAATTGAAAAAAGTGCTTCTTTTCAATTTGTTCTGTTCTTAACTCAATATCTTCTGGAGCCACCCATTTAGGCTCAAGAAGAACGAGCTCATCCCAAAGAGGGGTTAAAGAGCTAAAGTAGTCACGGACACTCATATCCGCTTGTCTAGTGGATCAAATTTTCTCTTAACAAAAAAATTGTCTAGCAAGGTCCTTTTGGGTATACATACCCTTAAGAAAGAACCATGCTTCATTGGCTCTTCTAAATTTTGCAATATTTGCACAATTTTTGAGGTCCACATTGTTCATAAACCATGCCAAAATTTTGGCATGATTACTTTCCCAATCCTCAATTTTGGATTGATGATCATTGATAGCTTTGATGCGTTCATCGCCATCCAAAGTTTTTTCTACCTCATTTTCAATTTTAGTGAGAACAAGAGAGGGTTCGGGAGTAGTTCCCATAACAAAACCCCAAAGTTTCTTACCTCTTAGATGATTTTCCATAGCGAAGGCCCACATAAGATAATTGGATCCATTGAGCTTGAAAGAAAGCTCAACTTTAGAATCACGCTCCATGAGAGCCGAATGGTCTTCTTTCTTTCTTCAAAAGCTTGAGAGGCACGCGTCCCAAGACAACAAAAAGGTAGAAGCCGGATCACCAACCTTGCTCTGATACCATGTAATGAAAAAGGGGGGCAGCGGAAGCACCAATAAAACAAATCACTCTTTAAGAGTGATTCCAAGAGCCAAGAACACAAACACTAAAAGTGTATACAAAAACCCACTAAAGGGAAAAATGACCAAAAGTCATAAGTTGGATATTATTGAAGAAGGAAAGAAGAGGGTGAACAACCCTTACAATACAAGAGGAAACCTCCTCTATTTATAGAGGAAGAAGCAAAGAAGAAGGGACCACAAGGGGCTCCCATGTAGTCGTTGGGAGCCCCAACGGTCATAAATATGACCGTTGGGGCCCCAACGACTACATGAGTGGGGCCCTTGTGGTCTTACAAAAAGGTAAAAAGAAAAAAAAGAAAAGGAGAAGAAAAGAAAAATAAAAAAGGAAAAAGGGTTTACATGGGGATTTACCAAAATACCCCTATCAGGTATTTTGAGAACAAAAAGAAAAATTGTATATATATACATATATGTATATATATACTTATATATATACGTATGTATATATATAAGTATATGTATATATATATATATATATTTATATATACATAATTTAACAGACTACGTCATCAAGTGTATTTAAACTATTTCATTTTTTTTTTTGAAAAAATTTTGCAATGAGAAAGAATCTGTGTGCAAAGATTATACTTGAAAAAATGAAAACTCTTTTTTTTTCTAGATCTTATGAAACTAAGAGGTCTTTTGAATTGATGCACTCGGATGTATGGGGACCCGCTCCGGTCATGTCTAAAGGAGGATTATTCTATTATGTTACATTTATTGATGATTATATTATATATACTTAGATTTGTTTTCTTAAGAAAAAATCGAAAACATTATCTTGTTTTAAATAATTTTATAATTTAATTAAAAATCGATTTCAAACTAATATTTATATTTTTTGTTCGGATTCAAGAGGCAAATTTTTATCAAATGAATTCAAGTGTTATTTGAAGGAAAACAGTATTTTACATCAAAGATCTTTACCAAGAACCTCACAACAAAATTGCCTCACCGAAAGGAAACAGACACATTATAGAGACTATTAGAACATTCCTTATTTCGAAAAATGTTCCTAAAAATTTTTATGTTGAAGTCGCTCTTACACTTTTAGTAAATAGAATGTCATCTTCCACTTTAAAAAAAATCTCTTCCTTAGAAAAGATTTTCAATATTAAATGGATTTTAAAAGATTAAGAGTTTTTGTTGTAAATGTTTCGTGCTTTGTGAAAGAAATGATAAATTATCTCCTAAGGCCATAGAATGTGCTTTTTTTGGTTATCGAGAAAATCAAAAGAGTTATAGAGGTTATGACTTAAAAAATGAAAAACTTTATATTTCGAGAAATGTTACTTTTCTTAAAGATGAGAATGGTTTTTAGAAAGAGATAACTAAGGAAGATATTAATTATTCCTTCTTGTTTGATTTATTGCCAAAAGAAATGAATGAATCATCTAACATTGATGAAATTTGTGTGAATGATGTTGATAATGATTGCATCATTAATGAACCTAGTAATAACGATGATCATTAATATGATAATGTGAATGATGGCCCTCTAAACATTTTTAGTAATAAAGTATTGACGAAGCCAATGATGTTCAAAAAAAAGTTCAATAAGGAACATCCATGTGCACTTGATAAGTATATGCAAAATCAACCCATAGATGAGACAAATCTTAAGAGATCAAATCATATATATAAGGCCCCTAGTAGATTTTTCGATTAGCCATTCACGCCTTTCATAAACCATTTACATACAAAGAAGCCAAAAAATATCCTCATTGGGTAAAAGCTACGAAGGTTGAGTTAGATGCCCTCCATAAAACCAAAACTTAACAAACTGTGAACCTTCCCTTAGAAAAGAAAACCACAGGATATAGATGAGTATTCAAAGTTAAAACCAAGAGTGATGGAACTTTAAAAATGTATAAGGTTAGGTTAGTAACCAAGGGATATGCTTCAGAATATAAGTTCGACTATGAAGAAATCTTTGTGTAGCTAGAATGACAAGTGTTAGAACTCCCATAGATGTAGCCTCTATTAAAAAATGGCTGATTTACCAATTTGATGTCAAGAATGTATTTCTTAATAAAGATCTTAATGAAAAAGTGTATATGGAACCTCCACTAGGGTTTGATGTTGAGGAAGGTAAAGTTTGACTTAAAAAAGCTTTATATGGTCTTAAAAATTGCTTCTAAGGCATGGTATAACTAGGGGTGGCAAAATCTGACCCAACCCGCTTCTTAGCCGGGTTAGGGTTTGGCTTAAACAGGTTCGTGTCGTAAACGGGTCAACCCGCCTAACCCGTTTATTAAACAAGTCGGGTTCGTGTTAGGGGTATGCCCACCCGCCAACCCGTTTAATAAACAGGTTAGGCGGGAGGGTCAACTCGTTTACAGGAACCCTGGTGTGGGCTGTGGGCAAGGTGAAGAGGGAGGCGGACCGAATCAAGAGCGAGCTCCAAACGCAGAAGACGGTGGACAGGGTTCGGATCCAGCCGAGAGAGCAGCTCCGCCTGAACGAGGAGCTGATGTGGTTGTTGCTCTGCCTCAACATCGTATCGGGGACTATCCTATTTGAAAAGGAGCTGAGGCGCCTCCTCAGTCAGAAGATCGTTAGCTTGCTATTGCATCACCACTGAGAAGGAGGTGGTGGTGGACGTCGAACGGTCACGAAACCCAACATTCTGCTTCTACAGAGGTTTTCGCTGGAGCGTGCAAGCATCATTGTCGGAGTCAAGGTCTCTATGGGATAGTTGCTGTCGGCGTCAATGGAGGCAGCTTCAGGGGCGATGGTGGTGGTTTTCGAAGGTGGGAGCGGCAGAGGCAGCTGGTGGTGGAATCCCCTCCATCGGACGGGCGGGCCTGTTAGAACCCGTGATGAAGGTGACGGCAGCCACCCCACTTCTTCTTCTGGTTTTTTACCCATTCGTAAAAGGGATTTACGGAAGAGGGTGAGAAAGAAAGGAAAAGCAAAAAGAAAGAAAAGGAAAAGAAAAAAAAAAAGGAGAAAAAGGGGCTTTAGGGTTCTAAAGGTTGGAATCCATTAAGATAAACGGGTCGCCGTGTTTAGGGTCTATGTTATCGGGTCGACCTCTTAATAAACGGGTCGTCGTGTAGTGTAATCGGGTCGTGTCGACCCGACCCGTTTATTAAATGGGTTACCCGTGTCGGGTTACCCGTTTAATAAACGAGTCGTGTTCGTGTTTGCCACATCCAATCCGTTTAATAAACGGGTTGTGTTCGGGTTGAGGTATTCTGACCCGCCAACCCGACCCGATTGCCACCCCTAGGTATAACCATTTTAGAAAAGTTATGATTGATCTTGGTTTTATATCTTGTTATATTGACACTGCTATTTTTATAAAAAATACAAGAACAAGAATCATTATTTTACAATTATATGTAGATGACATGATTATTATTGGTATTGATAGAAAATGAATTGAAGTTATTAAAAATATTCTTAAAAAAAAATTGATATGTCTAATCTTGGTTTTCTGAGGTATTTCTTAGGTATCGAGGTTCCCTACTCCCTCAAGAGCATATATTGTCTCAAATGAAATTGACATCTAACAATGTTGTTAGGTTAGGATTGTCAGATGAAAAAGTTGTGGATACTCTCAAAGTCATCAATGCTAAAATGAGGGTCAACAATGGAATTCCTTTAAAGGATTTCATGCCTTACCAATAGCTAATTGAATTTCTTACATACTTGTCTATTACTCGACCTAACATAGCACATGTTGTACATAGCATCAGCCAGTTTCAATATGCACCCACTTCAGTTCACATGAGTGCAGTCATGCAGATCATTCGATATAACAATATCAAGGGCACTTTAACTAAAGAATTATTCCTCTCATCTTCTTTTTGTTTAAATTTAATTGCTTATATTGATTCAGATTGTGAAGGCAACCCTAATGATCATATTTCTACTACAAGTTATTGTATTTTTCTCGATAACTCACTTATATCTTGAAAGTGTAAGAAACAACAAAAGGTGTCGCTCTCTTCCAACGAAGTTGAGTACCGGGCAATGACAACTACCGCTTCAGAGATTGTTTGACTAAGAAGTCTATTAAAGGATATGGATCTTACCATCTCTACTCCATCGAAAATGTGTTGCAACAACAAGAGTATTATCTACATTACTAGCAATCACACATTCCACGAGCATACAAATCATATAGAGATGGATTACCACTATGTTTAGGAAGAGTTTCACAGAGGCACTATTGAACTTCCCTATGTGATATCTGAATACCAAATTGCAGGCTTCTTTACCAAAGCATTGTCGACGACTCGTTTTTCCTTTCTTCCTAGCAAACTTTTGGTGATTTCACATCAGTTTGAAGGGGGTGTTATATATATATATATATATATATATACATACATACTTGTAGATTGTATTTTAGGAATTTATGTACTTTTATTTTTATTTTTACTTTGTTTTTTATTTTTTGTATTTTGCCTTTTTTTAGGAGCTTTTTGGTCTTTGTGAGCTAGCTGTTGGGACTAGGCCAATGTAATGCAGCGATTTTTCGCTATTTCGTTGCCTCGGATCGTGTGGCAGAATCGGATCCATTTGAAGATCCAATTTTTTAAGATGTTTTTTTTTTTAATTTCTGTAATTTTTATTTTAGCTCCAATGGCCCGTTAGGATCTGTTTGGGTCATTGGCGGGTGTATGCAGGGTTAGATTATTTGTTGCACACTGATATAACATCTGGTGAGAAAAACATATTTTTTGCAGTGTGGTGGAGGCGTGAATCAAGAAGTCAGATTCAGGAGTGGGTGTATGAGTTCCTGTTTCCCAACAGCTAACGTCAAAATGAACCCTCTTGGATTCAGTTTTGGATGTCCTGTTGAGGAAATTAAATCTGAACTATTCTGACTTCTTCCAATCTGAAAAACGATGTTTTGAGACTTAATTTGCATGCCTCTTATGTTAACACTGTTAAACTGAACCTCTATTGTTGTTTAGAAAACAGGTCCCTTCCAATCGTGAGGAAACAATTTGTGAATTTATTTTACTGAGTCATCTGCTAGGCGTGTTAATATCGAATCCAGGCTACAGTATTTTGTTTACAGAAATTCAGTTTAAAAAAATTAAAATATTGGATGTGTTGAATGTAGTTGTTGGTAAAAAAAACAATTTTTAAGAAACTATTTTGAGGTGTTAACGTGTTTCATTCAGGCTTGAATTTGACATCATGTGGGTTCCGATTGAGACTAAAGGCCTGATAACAAGGGAGACCAACTGTGTTTGGACGTCCTTAGGCCCTGGTCTGAATACTGAGGTTCATTTGTTCTGATTTATCTGCAGTTAATTATAAACTCAATTTCAATTTATAGAGGATATGACTCTTAGATTAGACGTTTTTAAATTCAGGTTTGATTTGTGATGGTGCTGAACTGAGTGACATCTTAGCTGAATTTAGTCAGCCTATTCATTGTGCTTTAAAGAAGTAATTCGTGAATCTGAAATGCGTGTCGTGAATGCATATTTTAGAAATGTTTAGGACAGGGTATATATATATATATAATCACTAGAATATGAGAACTGTAAATATGAGAACTAATCTGTGAATCACGATTTTCATGGATTTTTGTTCTTTTCACTTGAATCTAACAGTACAGTTGTGATCTGCATGCTTGGTTTTATAAAAACCTACTCTTGAATTGTCCGATTTGATGCATAAACGAGATTTTTTTAAGTCTTTAAAATCAATGACTCATAATCTTCATAAATATTCAAGCATTCAAAAATCACATTTTTTCATCGAAAATACACTTATCCAATGGCTGATTCCTAGCAAATTCACCATGCCGAGCACATCCACATCGTTGGATTTGCAAAAAAAGTGTTGGAAATGCCCACATTTCTAGTTCTCATATTCTAGTTCTCATATTTCAGTTCTCATATTCTAGTTACTATATATATATATATATATATATATATATATATATATATATATATATATATATATATATATATATATATATATATATATATATATGTTTGCTGATATTTATTTTGCTTTCTACATTATTGCTCGATCCCGTAATATTCTAGAAATTAGTGTTCAGAGTTGCTGATCGGGTGCTCCTCTGGCATCACACCTCCATTAATCTTTTGTGTCACAATGGCTAGTCCTCTTTTTTTGTATATATATGGGGTTAAACCGTCTTGTAATGGTATGCTTCTCTTGAGCATTTTATGGTCAATAAATAATATTTTTTATATTGTGCTTAAGCCCATTAGTGGCTTGTGTGTGTGTTCTTGAGTTCTTTTTCTTGCCCTTAGTGGTTTATGTGTATTTCCCAGTGGACTTGAGTTTGTGCACTTCTGTGCTATTTTCATTTCACAGTGGTTACTGGTCCCTAGAGAAAGAGAAAGAGAAAGAGAAAGGAAGAAGGAAGCTGTCAGAGAGAGAAAGAGAGATGAAATTCAATATTTTCTTATAAAAAAAATTTCCCACAGCAATTATATGACCTTTCAGAATTGAACAAAGACAGATTACTAAATTAGTTATCTTCAAAACTATAAAATTAAAGGTCCCACAGCATATAAGCATGCCACTAAAAACAAAAAGAAAAGGCAACTAAGACAAACCTTCTGAATGATATGGAGCTGGGAAGAACTGCAAATAACAAAATGTGGCAACTGTCAAACCTGTGGAAGACAACAAAGAGTCCGTAAGAAACAAGATTAAATATTCACATCTAAAGAATCATTAAAACCAGATCTCTTGGTTTAATGGCAATATTAATGGTTCACAAACCTAGAAGGCCACCAGCAAATACATCTTGCCAATGATGCCAATAGTCATCTACTCGAGAAGTTCCAACAAGAGCTGCAAGAAGTAAGGGCAGGAAGACAATGCACAGTTTTGCAACATGACCTCTTTGATTGAATGCTTTAATTTTTCCAGACAGATACAGTGAAAGAAATCCCAACCCAGCAAATGACCCTGCATATAATTTCAACTTTGAGTATGTCTTAGTATCTTAGCAATGGACATAGAACTAGCCATGCGTATGTCCATGCATTTGTGCTAGAAAACCAACATGCTTGTGAGAATGCTATGCATGTAATGGAATAAAAAGAATAATAAAAGGCCTTATAGAAGTTGAAATTACAGGATTAGGTATAACAGATTATCAACCAGAAAGATCTATGCACAAGCACAAAAAAAATTGTTGCTATGCAAATAAGCCAAATCTATAAGAACATTGTTGCTCGGAAAATGATGCTGACTAAATCTAAATGCCTACTAGGATCTTGAACCTAAAATTCTAAAACAATGTTTCCATAACTTCATCAAAAAAGGCAAGTTCATATGTTGTATGTAAAAAATCAAAATCCTTTGAGCTCTGCATACATCTACTGTGGTTGTTAAACCTTAGAATTTGCATTATTATCATCATCTTCATAACCTAAAATTTCTAGAACCTCTCTCTCTCTCTCTCATACGTCTGTTGTGTGTGTGTGTTTAGTTATATTTCAGTAGGATAGCTACCAAGTATGCACTCACTTATTTTATTTCTCTTTAATCAAAATTTTGCAGGATTCCCCACAAATGTGTGTGTGTGTGTGGCTATATTTCAGCAGCACAGCCACCAAGTATCCACTCACTTATTTTACTTCTCTTTAATAAAAAAAAATTCAGGATTCCCCACAAACTGAAATAGTGTTTCATAATGCTAACAGCAGTATCATTCAAACTTTAAACTGTCATATATTTAACTCAAGTTTCACAAAGACAGTATTACGAAAAAAAAAACATAGCAGGGAATATCTGATGGAAAGGAGAAGGGAAAAAAATTACAAGAAGTATGGCCACTAGGGAAACTCTTATGGCCCTCTTTTATAACACTAGCAACTCCATGACAAATGACACCACCTGTAACAGGATCATACACCTGAAAGATTCTATGTTAACAATTAGTTGCATAAGCACAAAAATGTCATACAAATAAATTAACATAAAATAATCAATTGAAAGAGTACACAAAAACACTGAAATAATTGAAGAAACGAAAACCCTACATCCTTTCCATCTGGGAAGCACCGCCAGAAAAAGTCAGGTCGAGGTCGACCAACAGCATCTTTAATAGCATCAGTTATAACTGCCGTTAACAATACAGCATACAAAATTCCTATTTAACCATGCAAAACAATATCAGAGGACAGCAGGAAATTTGATCTTGTAAATTACTGGTGCTTCCAATTCAAAGGAAAAAAAAAAGAAAAGGCAAGTGTAAGAAGACAATTACCTAGTATGGCATGGTGAAAATCATACACGTCTCTTCTGACTTTGTAGAATACAAGGATGATGATGAATGGCACCAAAATTGCAACTACCTAGAAATAATAAATTAATGAGCAACAAAATTAGGCCATAGTAGAGCAACATGACATAAAATTGTCATATGAAAGGCAATGCAATTGCGGATCAAAAGAACATACAGGGACAGCCCAAAATGGCACTGTATTGTCCTTCAGTGGATACTTCAAGTCTGACATCATATCCTTCCCGACAAACCGGTAAAATGGGGAAATAACTACTGCCAGAATAAGCTCCAGCACCATAAGAAGTGCAAGTATTAACCAGTCATGCTTATGAAACTTTGCTACTTTAACTCCATGAGATTTAATTGTGTGGCCACCCAACTGAACCGTCGGCATGTTTACCTGTCATACGACAGATAGACAAAAGGATAATGAGTGCAGCTTGTTTTTAAGAGAAATGGAGTTTGATCAACAAGACTCATTTCTGAAACTTTAGACATGCTTATACTGCTGAACCTTAGCCCCATACTAAGAAGAAATCTGCTTATCATAATGTGAATTTCATTTTCATAGGATGCATTTACAGGGAAAAGCCGTCAGTAATATAAGCAAAAATAAAAAAGAAATGGAAAATGTGTTAGATCTGTTTATGGGTGCATTTGCATTCTGAGGAAGAGGGCTTCCTTTCTGCAAGGAAAAGGAAGCTCACATGTTCATTGCCATGGTGAGGCCCGCAGAAACACATGGGTTGCCGTGTGTTTCCTCGCAAAGTCACCATATATCTTCAAGCCAAACCAGGTATATCCCAACTTTCCTGTTCTATCGACTTACTTAGCTTGACATGGATTGTATTGTAATCTAAATCAATTGTGCATTTTCCGAATTCAATTGTTAACAAAATTGTGAGCAATGTCTATTTATTTTAGTATCAACAAAAATTTTTCAGTGACAAAAACAAAAAAATGATTCCTCTTGCCTCACTGGAACTGCCTTAGTTTTTTGCTGTTAGCTACATTTGGGGTTCTTTAACAAAATTCTCATTCTCAAGAGGAGCCCAAATGCATATTTGTATATGGATATGCTACAATGGATTAGTAACATGTATTTTTGTAATTTTGATACTTGTCAAAAAAAAAGTATAAAAATAACAAAAACACATGCCATTCAGCTAAAACACTTGCACAAACAAAAGTAACAGCAACAAATCCAAAAAAAAAAACTATGATGGAACACGCACAACCCTAATTTACATTAGAGAATCGTCAAAAAGAAAATCACCAAAAGGAATTTAAACTAGACATTGAAAACAACCACCCCCAAAAACAAATGTTACAGCATCCAACCGAAACACCACCACTGAAGAAAAAGAACCCAAAATTTTGCATTAAATTCTCATCCCATTAGGCCATGAAACAGAAGCTCATACAGCCCATCAAACCCGAAAAATATACAGAATACCAAAATCCCAACAAAACCATATAATCTCTCTAAAAATAAAGAAACAAACAGAAACTTTAGAGAGAAACTTAAAGAAGGAATTAAGGAGAGTTTGAAGGGTCAAATGACTCAAATCCTACCTGATTAGCAGAATACCCAGAAGGGAATAGAATGGGAGAACCCCAATTCGGAGAAGAGCACACTGAGAACTCTCTCTCTCTCTCTCTCTCTCTCTCTCTCTCTCTCTCTCCTTTCATCATTCTGTGGTATGGAATTAATAAAGGGAAATGTGGTCCCAGCCATCAAAGACGGAAAAAACGGATTAGATGATTTGCTTTTTCTCACATCAGACATGAACCAAACACCATTTTTTTTTTAAGTAGCTCTTTGTATATTTTCAAAAGTTGTGTACTCAGACGTGCAAAAATATCGGTTGGAGAATCACAATCAGTGTAGGCTATATCCGGTGCAATCATATCCAGGCCGCATCCTTCAAAGTAAATCTCGTTAAATGTTTCGACTTTTTGACCACCTGCCCACTGCGTTCTCGTAAAGTGTTTTTACTTCTCGTGACAAAACAAAAGATATTTTTAAAATAAGCTGTATTTTGAAATTACCATATTTTCAAAGAATAAAATTATGATATTTTCTAAATAACAATAATGCTTGTTGTCCGTTTTGCTCACTCTGTTTTCATGAGAGTCGCCGGTTGGATTTTGGTTCATGATTTCTGGACCTACTAAATATGGTTGGTTTTAGTTAGGGCCTTGTTCAGTATGTCTTTAAGTGCTGCAGATCATCCAATAAAGAGGCATTTAGATTCAGTTAGGCTCAATAAACAAGCCAAACGAAGTGAATCACAAATTGTTTGGAGACAATTCGTCCACAGCCAGTAAGAGTAAGATGCAAACGATGCATGTAACACCCTTATCCATGACCTTTAGAGTCCAAGCCCGATTAATATTACTTTTCAATGTGAAAAACTAGAGGGTTCACATAGAAAAAGAGTGGTTACATTTTTTTTCTTTAATAAACTAAAATTCTTTAACAAGGTTCATTATTCATAACATAAGAGAAATAAACATTACATCAATGTTCAATGACAAAGAATTAAATTAATAAATGTTATGATCGACGGTCACATTCTGCCTCCGCTAATGTACTTAGAACCTACAATTGTAATTATTCAAGAGGTGAGACTACAACTCAGTAACACATATTTATAAGCAATAAAAGATTTTGACTCATAACTCTAAGTTCTTAGTTTGAGTTTCATTTTCAGCACACCACACAAGTTTTGTATTTTTTTTAAAAAATTCTTAACTCTCTCAATCTAAGACTCACTCATGGCTAATTATAATACTAGGTAGGTTATACCGATCATAGTTGTATATGAGCATAACAACTTAAGTAGAACCCTTCAATTCTACATTGTTGGTTAGACTATAAACCATATACACTCAGTGATCCTCGGATCACCATGCACTATAGTTAAATAAAAAGAGAACCCTACCGATGGTTATCTGGAATGTCAGGATCAGACTCGGCATAGCTCATGACACATCTTAACCATAAATGACTTTTTACCATTTATGGTTGTATAGAGTCTTAGATATTGTGTGAATTTTAAACCCTAGATCATATCTTAAGTTCATTACCCTAAACCTTACTCTCAAGCTCGGATTTCATTTGTTCTTCCACAAATGTCATCATGAAATCATCACGACAGATCTCATTCTCAATCTCAGAATCTTCCTGGGGTTCACATCTTATATCATAATAAGAATGCAACAAGGTAGTATCTCTAGATCATCAAATCACCCATGACCCACTATTCATAGTAGATTTACTCTAATCGTGAAACAAGTAGCGAATTTCACAGGTCGCTACTTCCAAGATTTAAAGGGTTAAGCATATTAATCTCAATTGAAGTTCAGAGAAGATATAACTAAACTGAAGAGACTCAAGGCTAATCACAATTCTTATAACAATGCATGTTATTCAAAGAACATAATATAAATATGTTATAAAAAAAAACTATTTTTTTCTTTCTATCGTGCATGTCATATCACAATCGGGATACACATACATTTATCTCACTACAACTAACTCATACATGATCATTCTATGTGTATCATACTCACACTCAAGCGATACATTTCTAAACATGCTGACTTACGAAAGACAATGATAACATGCAACACAAACATGATTTATTCACAACTAAAGTTACTTATAATATCTCTTACCTGATCGTAGAAAATATCCTCTCTCAGCAGTCTAATCTCTCGTATGACCACTTGGATCTGTAATTTAAATCAAGTCCATCGAGTTAGCTCAACTCTCTCTCTATATATATATACGATTACTAAATTACCCCTACAGGGGTTAATTAGATTTCTCTCTTGACTCTCTGGGTTTGGTTGCGGATACAGAACCAACTGCTGCTTTCTGCATTCTATTTTCAATGAGCCAAACTTTGCTCCAATCCGAGTTTAGAGTATGGAGTTATGCTAGTTTAAACGATCGAGGTTGGGGCATGTTTTAGGGTATTTTGGTATTTTCACCCAAATTTGGTTCAAGGCCAATCCATATACTTAGCCTTATGGTTTCCTTAAACTTGCTAAATTAATCTTGGTCTGAGTTTGGATTCATAGGACCCGAATTGGAGTGTATGAACTGAACCTCTCTTTGATTGTTCATCTCAGACCCAGATCCAAATTGATCTGAACTAAAACAGGAGTTGACACTCCCTATCTCATTCCATTTGCAAAGCCGAATCTGGATCCGAGTTCACACTGTACCTCTACGGCACCACCAAGACGGAGGGAGAGGGTTCTCCTTCTCCCCCTTAAGGGATGGCAGTGGACCGGGGGAAAGCGGGGCTCCGCCTCGCCTCGCCCCGTTTGGACCGGGGATGAAGGGTATAAAACGGGGATGGAGGCAGGGACAAAGGTTAAAATCCATCCCCGGGACTTACACTTTTCAACTCGCCTTTCCCACCCGACACAGTCGGGTGGATTTTACAATTTAGATCTGAAACTAAATACATGAAGATTTGAATCGAGATTGAATTTGAAACAGCCAAAATTTGCAAAACCTCCATCCTGGATCCAACCCACTTGCATCCATAACAGTTAACGGTCAGATATTGGATCTGGGTCCTGTACCAGTACTGACACCTCTTAGTCAGATCCGAGTTCAGACCTAGTCATTTCTGCTAAGGGTCCAACCGTTAATTATCTCCCCTGATTGGATAGAGGCTCTAACCACCAGGTTAAGGGTTCCATTCTTACTGTGGTTCCTATGAAAGAAAAAAAAAAAACAAGAAAAGGAGTTCGGCTCAGCTCACCTGTCATAGGAAAACCAGACCTGGGTCGGATTAAGATTAGATAAACCAGACCCAGCTCTACCTGAAAAAATTATATTGTTTATATTTTTACATTGAATAATTGCAGAATTCAATCAGAACTTTGGTAAAACTCTTTTCTGATATGAAATTTCATAAACCAGACCCGGTCCGTATATTAATGGGACTTCATAAGTCAGCTCGCTAAACTCAATTGACGAGGCCGAATGAGCTTCCTGCATGCCAAACAGAGCCGAGCCCTGATCTGCTTAGTCATTTATTAACCTGGATTTATTGTCAGATTCTTAACTGGTCAAGCACTGTTTGACCAAACTCGATCCAAACTAAATATATTAGGTGAACGCCAAGTTACATGATGCACCTTCACAGCCAAATTTTTTTGGACAGTTGTCACGATTTGGATGTTGCAAGTTGGACATAAATTTTTTTTAAGTGGAGGTAGGTGAACTGGACCCAACGAGATTGAATCAGGTTGAGGTGGTATCCCATGTGGTAAGCGGGGTCCTATGTCAAGGATCCAATCCCTCTGCCACATGGTAGGGGTCCGCCTAACCCCAGCTTGCCTTTAAAAACAAAAAAAGGTGTCTGTGTCAGGTTGAATTGGTCAATTGTCAGAACCGCAATCAGAACAGGTTTGATCACTCTTAGGACACGTTTTGAAGAGAAAAAGAAAGTTGAGTAGGAGAGTTTTTTATATGAAAAGTTTTTCAAAAGAAAGTTTTTTCTTGTTTGTGTAGTATGAGAAAAACAGAGTAGAAAAATATGAAAAAAGCAAGAGAGAAGGAGGAGGGTGGTGGTGGTGAAAAAATATGAAGAAAGTTTTTTCTTGTTATATTGAGAAGAAAAGGCATCCTTACCTCTGTGGATCCAATTTTTTTATGTAAAGTTGAGTTTGGGACTAGATGCAGATTTGTTGAGAAGAAAGCGGAACCCCTGTTTACAAGACGAGTGTTTTTCCTTCTCTGTAAGAAGGGATCAACCTGGCCAGGAACTTTGGTTCCCGGATCTTGGATTTAGCATGAAAACTGACCTACATTGAACGTGTTCCTATAAAAAAAGTTGAGCTTTATGGTGTAGAGACACCATAAAAACTTGAAAACACCCAAAAGACAAGCATACAATCCGTTAGAAAAATCCATATTTAGATAAAATAAAATAAAAATAAGCACGGGAATTGTGTCTCACCTGCTCTTTCTACGTTGATGATGAGGCTAGTGACCAGAGCTTCGGTTAGGAAGAGGCTAAGTGAGGCAAGGATCTAGATCTAAGGATAGGGTCCACGCTCCATCAAAGCATGTGTATATGTGTGAACTAAGCTAAGATAAATCCGGTAGAGTCAGGGTGTAGAGGTACTTAGATCATAGATGTACTAGGGGTTTAGGTCACTTATTTACAAGTGTTAGATCGAGTCCTGGGCTTCAAGGGATTTTGGGCCAAAAAATCTAGATTCAGGTGCAATGTAGGAGCTTGGATCTAATTGGCCAAAATTTTGAAGTGTCAAGCTCCAATTGACTAGGGGTTTAACATAGTGGCTAAGAAAAACATATTTGGTACGCTGAAAGGGCCAAGTTTGGATTTTTAGAAGGTTGGAACTCAAAAATTTGGATTTTTGAAATGTTTTGGTGTCCAAAACACCTTTTCTAGTGTAAAAACGGATCTAGAATGGTAAAATTGGGTCTGGACCACAGTTGGGGTCTGGACGACTGTCTACAATGTCATTCTAAAGTTTGGATCTAAATCCTTTAGCCTAGACAACAGCTAGACTATATATAGTCCAGACAATTGGATCTGGATCTGCTCCCATGCATGAACGACAATCTAGCTTGGATTCAGTACACAAAATTGAATTAAATCTTGACCCTCTTGTCTGGACAACAATCTATGTTGTCGTCCAGAGATTTGGATCCATATCCACTCATGTGGATGACAATCTAGCTTTAATCCAATCTAAAAACTTGAATCAAATCTGGATCATTTACTATGGATGGCAATGTTGGGAATTTGGGTCGGGATCCAAATTAGATTCAATATTTAAATGACAATTGAGAAAACTGGGTCTGGATCCAAATCTATGTCCAAATGATGGGGTAATAGTCTACATTGTCATCCAAGCAAGTGGGTTTTGATCCAAATAAAATCGAATTTGGGTCAGATCTAATTTGACAAAAAATCTTGTTTTGGCCATAACTTGGATGTTCTTTTGAGGTGTTTTTTAGTTCGTTGTAAAGCTTATGATGTCTAATTTCATTTTTATTTTAGGTGAAAAGCTTGAAAATATCATTTTCTAGGCCAAAAGTTTACTTAAAATGGATTCAGTCATTTTAAACTTAAAACATCAGTGTTTGGAAAATAATCATTTGGATAAAATCCATGAAATAATTAGTTGTTGAGGGAGAGAAACTTGCTTAATAACAAATAATTAGACACATCAATTTTGAAATACGAGACAACTTTTGAAAAAGCTTAACAATCTTGAGACTTCTCTAAATGACTTTTTGGGTGAAATGTCTGTGTTCCATACCTCAAGGCACATGCACGACTTTACACGAAGGTCTTATAGGCTTTGTGCCCTAATGTTTGGTGGTCTTGCTGAGCAAGGTCATATTAAACAAGATAAAGCCAATATTTTTTCCTATGCGAGGGTCTTTTAGGCGATATGCCTAATGTTTGGAAGTCTTACCAAGCAATGGCAAATTTACAAGATGAGACAAGTGCCAATGGGCATAGGAATTATTGAAAAACTAGATAATTTTATGAAAAAAGGCAACATGAGTGACATACTATAGGCACCCCAATTTTGAATCAAGTTCTTTTAAGTCAAGAGTCACTCACTAGAGATCCAGTATCTTTAGCTCCTCGCTTAGAGTCTTTTCAGATTCAATTGTATTCTTGACCTTCAAAATGACATCTTCAAGTTTTTTTTTTAAATAAAATAAATTAAAGGATCTTAGTTTTCAAACAAGACAAAAATCAGGTCAATTTGATATCAGAATAGAGAGTTATGACAAAAAGAAGGTGACTTGTTCAATAAAAATTCTGTTTTCAGGTAGGGCTCACTTTGAATGCATTTTGACTCTAAAAATTATTAAATTTGACTTTGCATTTAATAGATACATTAAGGTTGAGGATGTTAGTTTTTAATTCATTAAATCTTATATCAATATGACATCTAGATGTTAACAACCCGATATGAAACGTGGAGATCTGAAATTCCTAAATCCAATCCAAGGAAAGCTTTTGGAAGCCCTATCCATAACCCTGAATTGTTACTCTTAGAAACCCTAAAAGTCACATAAAAATTTTCTCCCTCTATCTTAGAGCTAAGCCTTCCTAAATCTTAGGTTCAATAATCAGTTTTAAGTTGTTTAGCTTCTAAGAAAGGTAACTCTAACCGATAGAAATTAGCCTTGTAGACTTAACCAATAGAATAGTGCCATTAGAGATTCTCAACCAATAGAATTCAAGCTACTGCACAATAGTTGGATCTGACCTTTGGACACAAAATCTCATGTATTAGGATCCAAACCTACTTAAAAAACTATAAATAGGGCTCTCCTCTCCTTAATTCAACATCTAGATCCTAAGCAAAGAAGCCTTGTTGAACTAAAAACCCAAGCTGTCAATGTTTTTATGTGCTCATTATTGCCATAGAAAATGACTACCTAAGCCTGAGGTGAGATTTAGTTTCGTTTAGCAATTTTATTATCTTTATTCTTTTATTTTATTATCAAAAGTGCAGATTTTTCGAAGTCATCATATTTGCTTATTTTTGTGTTTTTTCAAACATTGATGGTGTCTTACACCATCAATCTCATATTCTTTTAGGATCTGGCGTTCGAGATACATGACCATTGCAAGATAAAACCCAAAAGTTGAAGATTTCAAAGTTCTTATAGTGGCTGATCTTTGCTCACTGGAGGAGGAAAGGCGTGTGCTTTGAAGAGTGAAAACCCCACAACTCTTTGTTTTTAAAATTGGATCCATTCTAAATCTAAATCCGTCTTGAAAATCTGCCCTTATTTTCTCTCAAAAGTTCGAGGATCCACACAGACAACAAAAAGACTTTTTAACTCTTTTTACCAAATCATTTTTTAAGAAAATTGACTATTCTACTCATGACAACACAGGTTTTGCTTGGTGAATGTGTTTTGATTTGACTACACCCTTCTTTAGCATTTAGACTATTTTATCAGCACTTAGGACAATCTATGGACCTAATGTCCAACTATCAAATAGGATGATTCAAACATAGAACTAATAAGTTTCTCTTAATGAATCAATCGGGTTTTGCTACAAAACACAAAGTTTAGCAAAAGAATGCAAAATTGCATAGAAATACATGAAATTCATGAAAAAATGCTAAGATGTATGCTATGCGATTTCAATGATATCATGTATGAATGAATGCATTGCATATGCATGTATGCATGCTAGACGGATATGCATGACTCATCTTATGTGTCAAAATGTGCATACATGTTTCTACATAAGACCATGACAACTCATATAAAAAACTTTATAAGATATAGATCATAAATGCAAGTAATGCAAGACAATGGACTTCAAGAGGATCCAAATCGACAATTTATTGGGGTCCAAATCTAGACTCAACACACATGATAAAACCTTCCAATATAGCAAATGAATCATGCTAAACACATCTATATGGTTGGATTTATCGTTTGATGGCTGGGTCTATGTAACAAGAGCGTATACTACCTTATGGTATCACAGTATAGAACCACCATGTATATATATATAATTTATTTTCTTACTCATTAATCTATTAAACCTTGGAGACACAACAATCTTTCATTAGTCCTAGGATATGCAAAATCCCATTGAATTCGATCCAGTTCAAAAGCTTGGTAATTCATTATAGGTTATCCCCCAGGTAGCCTAGGAAACCCCAAATGTCTATCCTTATTCAGTCAAAATTGCATCAAAATGAGCTTGCTCAAATTCGGATTGTATATTTCCCAATAGTGTAGTCTGGAATCACTATTCTAAACTACCCATTTGGTCGCCATTTGGAATTAGACTGCACATTTCTTATTTGTGTAGTCTGGAATCACTATTCCAAACCACACATTTGGCTGGTGTCTGAATTCGGATGGGACTTCACCCGAATCGACTCAAAGTTGCTAGAATTGGAGATAAATCTATCTTGAGCTCTATCCTATCCCTTTTGCCTTCCTACCCTATCTAAAACTCTTTTTTTTACAGAGAAAGTTGGGGTTAGCCCGACCCCTACCGGTTATACAACCATACCATTTGGGGTTTGAACTTGCAATGTCCCAACACAAGGTTGTTAAGATAGACACCTAATTAGAAGGATTCCTTTTTTGGAAAGATGATCTCCTCCTAACGGTCATCGTCTATCTCTATCGTGTTATCCTATTCTCTTGGAAAGTTTTTTTTTATGCCTCTGCCTCATGTATTATAAATGTCTTGTACCTCTCATTAGTTTGTAAGCGAATATATCAAAACTGCTTTCCGTGGATGTAGGATGTATCGCCGAACCACGTAAAACCCTGTGTTGATTGTGTCTGCCTTTTCTGTGGGCGTCTACAAATCGTAACAACTCCGACATGTATGCCAGGTAAATCGTAACCCAATGTTGCATGGAAATTGTGACATAGCGAGTCCAAAAATTGCTACATGGCTTTGCCTATGAATCGTGACATAGCGATTCCTATAAATCGTAACAAGGGCAACAATTGCAACACATAAATCGCTACATGAGATTGCGTACAAATCGTGACATCGTATCAGAGCGTGCGATCTGGGCAGAGTAATTGTTGTTCTTCAATCTCAAATCAGTAGCCCTTATTCTGCATCTATGGCCAGTGATGAGAGCAGCTCAACAAAAACTGGGACTCGCTTTCTAAGCGGCAAAAGAAAGTTTGGCCATATCACAGGTAAAACTCTCAAACCTGATATGACTGATGCCACATATGATGATTGACAATCTGTCGACCATCTTGTTATGGCTTGGCTTCTAAATTCTATGGAAACAAACATAGTAGAAGGCTATTTATTTATTGAATCTGCTATGGACCTATGGAGTGCCCTGAAAGATCTTTATGGACAACAAAATAATGTTGCTAGAATCTATCAACTCTGACAACAAATAGCCCAACTCTAAAAAGGAGATAAGTCATTCCATAGTTATTTGAACACCCTAAGAGGAATGTGGGATGAACTTAGTCGTTATTGCCTCATCACCAATGATGTCAACATGTTGAAACAAAGAGAGGAGGAAGATAAAGTGTTTAAAATTCTTATTGGATTAAGTCAAGAGTATGAGAGCATTCATAGTCAAATCTTGATGACTAAAACATCTTTTTCATTAAACACCATCTGCTCTATAATTCAAAGGGAAGAAACTCACAAAAATGTTATGGGGTCTCAACAAAAGACTGAAGATGAGACCCATGATAGAATTGCTTATACAACCTCAAATTTGTGCGGTCCTAAATCTAAAAGCACCAATTATCAAAATCGGAGCAAACCAAAGTTTAAGTGCAGTCACTGTAAGAAGACTGGTCACACCAGAGATCGATGCTGGAAGATTCATGGAAAACCCATAAGAGAAAAAAATGAAAAAGAAGGACGTCTAGCCGCCAATATGGATGACCTTACCAAGCTTATTCAGCAACTTACTCGATCAAATATGGCCATATCAGCTTCAAACCATCAACAAGAAAATAAAGAAGAAACTCTAGGTACTCCTCTAGCCTATAATGCTATGTCATACTCCAGCAAATGGATTCTTGATTCTGGAGCCATAGACCACATGACTGGTCAAAATACATTGATTGATGATATTACCCTGGGAGCCAATAATTTGTCCGCATTGCTAATGATGCACTTGTGTTAGTTCAAGGGATCTGTCATGCCTCCTTATTTGAAGGAAAGGCTAAGGAAGATGTGCTTCTATTGTCCAACTTCCCTGCCGATCTTATTTCTATCAGCAAAATAACCAAGTCATGTAATTGCTTGGCTATTTTTTTGGCTAATCAAGTTGTGTTTCAGGATATCTAGAGCAAGAGGGTGATTGGTAGAGGACAAGATCAGAATGAACTATATGTCCTAGAAAACAACCCTATGAGTTTTAATGTGCAAAAATCAAGTAACTCCCACAGACTATGGCATTAAAGACTTGGTCATCCCTCGAAAAAAATCTTGAATATTATGTTTCCATCATTAGTTAGCGATAATACTTCCTGCGATGCATGTCAATATGCAAAGCAAACAAGAAACCCCTTTAACATGTTTGAAAGTCGATGTAATAAAAATTTTGAGCTTGCTCACTCAGATGTTTGGGGGCCAGCCCCCGCCACTTCTTACTTAGGATTTAAATATTTCACTACCTTTATTGATGATCACTCTCGTGCCATGTGGATTTATTTTCTGAAAAATAAAAGTGAAGTCTTAAAAGCATTTAAAAATTTTTGCTCTATGGTTCAGACTCAATTCAATGTCAAAGTTAGCAGGTTAAGATCTGATAATGATGGGGAGTATATAAGTGAGGCCTTTAAAGAGTATATGGCTCAAGAAGGTCTCCTTCCTCAGAACACCTGCACTGGCACACCATAACAGAACGACATTGCCGAAAGGAAAAATCAACAACTCCTCAATGTTGCTCGTGCTCTCATGTTTCAAAGCAATGTTGCCAAAGAATTTTGGAAGGGTCACATGAAGAAGGACTATACAAAGTATGATGTCTGGTGTGAGAAGAAAGGTACACTCCTTACTTTGATTTGTTCTGAAGTTAATTTGATTTCTGTGTTCGAAGACACTTGGTGGATGGATTCTAGTGTTACCACTCATATAAGTGTGTCTATGCAGGGTTGTCTAAGTTGCTGACTGCCAATTGATGTTGAAAGATTCATCTATGTGTGTGATGACAAAATAATTAAAGTTGAGGTAATACAAATATTTAGGTTGATTTTAAAGACTGAAAATTATTTAGATTTGAAAGAAACATTTATTGTGCCATCTTTTATGCAAAATTTGGTTTCTATTTTTATTTTGGATAAATACAGTTATTTTTATTTTGTTTAGAAATAATGAATTTAAATTATTTTTTGATTCAAATTTTATTAGAACTGGTTCTTTATCAATGATTGATAACCTTTATTTGCTTAATATTATTGCCTCATTTAATAAAATCTTGCATTTAAGTTCTCATGGTACAAAACAAAAACTAACAAATGAGAATTCTGCTCTATTATGGCATACACACTTAGGTCACATTTCTAAATAAAGAATTGAAAGGCTTGTGTCAAGTAAGATTCTTGATTTTCTTGATTTCACTAACCTTGAGGTTTGTGTTGAGTATATAAAAGAGAAACAAACAAACATAAGAAAATTAGGTACCGAAAGGATAACAAATGTCTTAGAACTAATCCATACAGATATTTGTGGACCCTTTCCTATGGCTTCATGAAATGGTCAATAATATTTTATTATATTTATAAATGACTATTTTCGTTATGGGTACCTATACTTAATTCATGAAAAGTCTTAGTCTCTGAATGTTTTTAAGTCTTTTAAGGCCGAAATTGAAAACCAACTTAGCAAAAGAATTAAGGTCATCACATCTGACCGTGGTGGTGAGTACTATATATGGTAGATCAGGTTAAAAACGTTCAGGACTCTTTGCTAAATTTTTAGAAAAATATGGGATCGTCCCTCAGTATACCATGTCAGGCACTCCTAGCATGAATGGTGTTGCTGATAGACAAAACATGACTCTTAAGAATATAGTAAAGAGTATGATTTCTCATTTTATCTTACGCATTGAACATGGTACCCTCTAAAGCAGTAACCAAGACCCCATATGAATTGTGGACAAGCCGAAAGAGTAGTATAAAAAAATTTCATATTTGGGGATGTCTAGCTGAGGCTAGGCCCTACATGTCATATGAAAAGAAACTAAATTCTAGAATGGTTAACTACTATTTCATTGGAAATTCTGAAAGATCTAGGGGCTATAAGTTTTATGACCCTGTGAATAAGTCATTTTTTGAAACAAAAAACCCTTGTTTCTTTAAGGGTGCTGAGTTTGGGGGGAGTGATAAAGTAAAAACATTGCTTTTGAAGAAGAGATTATTTCTCTTCCTATAATTATGGATCATAATGATCAAATTTTTATTCTTGACATTGTTTCCACAAATTCAGATCAAGGTAATGCTTTAGATCTCCCTATCCAAAATCAAGCTTTTACTTTTGGAGTTCAAACTCAACAACCTCAAGAAACACCTCCTGAACCAGTGCCATTAAGGAAATCCAGTAGAAAGAGAGAGAAGAAGGGTAATTTTAGATGATTATATTGTCGTTCTCCAAGAACATGAGAATGATATTGGCCTAAGAGAAGATGATCCAATAAACTTCTATCAAGCCACACAAAGTTCTAACTCTCAAAAGTGGATTGAAGCAATGCATGAGAAGATTAAATCCATTATGGACAATGACGTGTGAGATCTTGTCCCATTACCTGAAGGTGTAAAATCCATTAGTTGCAAATGGATATTTAAAACCAAAAGAGATTCAAAGAGTAATGTGGAAAGATATAAAGCTCATCTTTTTGCAAAAGAATTTACTCAAAGAAAAGGCATTGACTACACAAATACTTTCTCTCCGGTTTCTACGAAATACTCTTTTAGGATCATGATGGCACTTGTAGCTCATTATGATTTAGAGTTGCATCAGATGGATGTTAAGACTGCATTCCTTAATGAGGATATCGATGAGACAATATATATGGTCCAACCAAAATATTTTATCCTATGCGATGCCAAGAAAATAATTTTTAAACTAAAGAAATCTATCTATGGACTTAAGCAGGCTTCCCGTCAGTGGTATTGTAAATTTTATCAAGTTGTCCTCTTATTTAGTTTTAAGATAAATGTGGTAGATGAATGCAATCGAGTCAGTATTGGAAATCCAAAACGACCTGAGCATGAATGAGAAACCCATAGAAATCTTAGATGCAAAAATGCATAAGCTACGAAACAAAGATATATCACTGGTATTGGTCAGATGTGGTCATTATAACAAAAAAGAGGTCACATGAGAGCGCAAATCAGACATCCATGTATGATCTTCATAATTGTTTGTAGGTAAGATTCAAGGCGAATCTTCTTTTAAGAGGGGTAGAATTATAAAACCACCTGACAAAATCATTGAGCGAGGAAAGTAAAAAAAAAAATTAGAAGACGATTCTCCCATTTACGACAAGCTCCTTCTCCATAATCACATGGGGGATGAGGATAAACCTCACCCCCCACGATCGACAGGTGGGGTGAAATTTATCCTCACCCACCATGAAAGCCCTATAAAGAGCACTCATGATGAGCCCTCCACCCCTCGATACACAAAGAGTGAGAGAGAGGGTAAGAAGAAAAAAAAATGAGAAAGGGTTGCAAAGAGAGGGGGAGAGACTTACCAAAAATGTCGTCGACGACCAACATATATGTTTTGTTTTCTCCTTCTTTCTTTCTCGGTCGTTTAGAGGGCCGACGACCATGGTTGCCGATGAGCTGCAGAGAAAAGAAAAGAAAAGAAAATAAAAGAAAAAAACCCAGACAAGCCCGCAGCCATGACTGTCGACCTTGTTGCTGAGAGAGAGGGAGAGGGCCGACTCAAGTTGCTTGCCTCTCTACTTCAGAAAAGGGAAAAAATGCCCTCGTCCGCCTCTTTTTACCCTAATGACCAACTTGGGTCGGTCTTGGTGAAACCTAAACCGAACCAATTTAAAAAAAACAAAAAAGGTTGTACTAAACCGAATTGGTTCGAACCAAACCAGTCTGACTCGGTTATACTAAATTAGAATGAACCGGTCTAGGTGTGAACCATACCAAGTTAGGGCTGACTGGGTCTCTGTTCTCTATTTCGATATGGTATGATCTGAACCAGATTAAATCTGGGTTCAGTTTGATCCAGTCAGTCTGGACCAATCCAAATTGAACTGAATCATCAAATTTGGGTTTGGATTCTGTTTGATAAACTTGGATCCAGATCAAAACTAGATCTGATTTAGATCAAGGTTGGATCCATATCAGAACTGGATCTAGTTTGAATCATTGGTAGATCCATATTAGAGCTGAATTTGTTTTCAATTGGATGGATTAGTTCTGGATCCAAATCAAAACTGGGTCTAGATCTAATCTGACAATTCTGGATCTAAATTAGAGCTAGATTAAGATCTAACTCATAATTGTATGGATCAATTCTGGATATAAATTAGAACTTAGTATGGATTCAGTCTTATAGTTTTGGATTCATATCAGAACTGGGTCTGGATCTAGTCTGACAATTTTGGATCCAAAGCAGAAATGGATCTAGATCTAGTTTGTAATTAGTTATGAATTTTGAGAATTCAATTGAGTTCTTATACCAAACCCATATGAGTTAAGACTAGGTTCAGTAAACCTAGTATTTTTAAACTCAGACTGAACCCTATTTTGACCTAGGATGAGTCAGGTTAAATCGTAAGAGTTAAAATGACCAAATTATCCCTGTGTACCTAATATCTGATTAAGTAAAATATTCATAACTTTGTACTCCAAACTCAGAATTGAGTGAAGTTTGGTACGTTGGACTTGTATCAAAGAAAAAATATTTTTATCCGCTCATTCTAGTCAAATCAAGAGCACAAAAACCAAAGTCTGACGAGTCAACACGAGAGGGATATTTTAGTAATATTTTGAAATTTTAAAGAAGGTATGTGTATTAATATGAATATGCTTGTGTGATGATCAAATTCTATTGTTAAAGTCTCTTGAGACTCAATTACGACTAGAGTACAACATTCGTATTCGAGGTAAGAGACATTATAAGTAAGCTTAGTTATAAACAAACCATATTACATTGCATGTTATTATTAATGTTGTATATTAGCATGTTTAGAAATGTAGCGCTTGAGTATTAACATAATATGCATAAAATGACTATGCATGAGACTATTGTAATGAGATGATTATATGTACATGTTAGTTGTGATATGTCATGCATATTAAAAAAATTATTTTTATGATATTATATCTATGTTATAATTTATAAATATCATGCATTATGATGGAATTATGATTAGACTTGAGTCACTTTATTCTAGTCACGTTATGCGAATTTTACATTAAGATTAACATGCATAACCCCTTAAATATCTAAAGTAGCTATGTGTGGAAAGGCTACCAAGTTCGCGGTCAGAGTGCAACCAACATGAATAGTGGGCCATCAGTGATTTAACGATGTAAAGACTCTACTTCATTGCATGCATAATATGATATATAATGTGAACCCTAATGCCATTCTAATTTTTTTTCCTTTCTTAAAAATCAAATGTTCATATGTGCTTCACCCAGTGCAGCCATTCTTGGCGGATTCATCGACTAAATCGTCAATGAATCGTGCCTCATCCAAAACAATTTGGCGACCACATAGATCTTAATTGAAAATCATCGGGTCACCAAGTCGCCGATTCAACCGGCCGTGCAAATGGCTATATATCCTTGAGATAGAGAGACAGAGAGAGGTAACAGATGTAGAGGGAGAGAGAGAGAGAGACCCCATCTTTTGTGGATGGTAATTGCTCATTTAGGATAAAATTCAAAATTATTTATAATTTGTTAACAAATAATATAAAATAAATTTTTTTAAAGTAAAAGTAAAAATAAAAACAAGAACCTTGAAAATATTTCATGCATATTCAATTGTTTTATGAAGTAATCTTAATTTAACAAATTTAATAATATAAATTTAAAATTATTTAATAAATCAATAAGCTTTTTTTTATTTATATGGTTTAAAATTTAATTAGCGGAATATAGTTACTAATGTGTATGCGAGATTTTGTCGATTAATCACGATTTGGCAAGGAGTTTACAGTTTTTTATCCCGATTAATCACGATTCGCCCTAGTGAATCTGAGTTTCGTCTTATGGGTATGGAATTCACTGTGTAGCCAATACTTTTCCTTTTAAAATTACTCAACATTAAAAAAAAATTAATGTAAGATTATCATATCCTTAATAGGGTGCTGGCTGGATGTCTAATGTGACATTTCCTTCGCATCAAGAACAAGGGAAAAGAGTTTCCAAAAAACATATGTTTTTCATTAAAACAACTGCCTATTCCAACTTCTCCTTCCTAACCATCTCTATTCAAGTCAACTAATACATAATATATTAAATAAAATTTCCAACTTTCTAACCTATCATTTAACACCTAATAAATTTAACAAAACTAAGCTAAGCTAACCCTACTTACCACCTACTTCTTTTAAGCAGGAAAGGTCTCTCTTCTTGGAATACAAGTTGCCGCCCGTGTGGCCAATGGGGTGGCCCTCTCTAACGATTGGGTAAGTTTCAAAAGCTGGACTCGAACCCGATCCAATTGAGGCTGATTATAAAAAAATAAAAAGTAAAAATAACGAAAACTAAACCAGAAATTTTAAAAAATCTATCTTCAAAAACAAGATATTCAAATGGGTCGGCTCTAGCACACAAGCTGAGGCAACAAATAAGTGAAAACTCTCTGCATCAGACTCTCAAGATTTGTTTCGCTTCATCCTGGAAGCATGCAAACCATGTTGCACTTTTGGGGTTGCACGCAAACCATAGAGGTAGTTTCACATCCATCTTAGCTCTAGGACATAGATTATGACAAACTAAGAAGCTTAACGACATAGCTCTCATACCAAATGATGGTGGCAGCCGACAATATTAGAGCACGCATCATTTTTTGGTAATATAATATTTAAGCTACAAGTCTTACAATATAATCAAATATCCATCTAAGTTTGTCAAACTTTATACGTAATCGATTTTTTGTTGAATATTTCAATGTTTGTCTTAAGTCGTGCCCTAGTTTATTAATTAATATTAATTTGTGTATTCTACAGCTTATGAGCACCGGTCTTGTTCAACTCATTCCCTATTATGATACGCCTAAAGCAGGGGCGTAGCTAGGATTCATGTGAGGTGGGGGCAAACAAGGGTGTAGCAAAAAAAAATTTATTTGTGCCATAGTCGGGGGTTTGGGGGCAGCGCCCCCGAAAAAAATTTTTTTGAGATAAAATAAAAAATGGCTACAATTATTAATAAAAATCTATTTCACATGGACAAATCAAACTATTTGCTGCAGTCAGGGCTGGGCTAGGACTTTGCTGGGCTACAAAAATGGATAAAAATCTATTTCATATGGAATCGGGGCTGGGCAAGGACTGGGCTTTTAAAAAAATTTTTTTTTTTTTAACTGTTTCGGGAGTCAGTTGCCCCCCCCTAGCTACGCCCCTGGCCTAAAGGCATTGCTTTTGATTTTCCAAGGCCATTTTTATGTTGACAGAGCATTTTTTACCACCGAGGTGGTATCCCATGTCGTAAGCGGGCTCCTGTGCCAAGCTGAAGGCACAGGATCGAATCCCGGCGGCTGTTGTTCATGTAGGGGTCCCCTTAACCCCAGCTTGCCTTTACAAAAAAATAAATAAAAAGGCTGTTTTTTTAGTTATACAGTATTTTCTTGCATAAGTGCCTCTCCATAATCACTCCAACTTTTGTCAAACTATATATATAATAATTAATGTCAACCTCTAAGGTGTTTGGCCAACCACTAAGAAACTGGCTGCCCCAAGGCCCACGCCTCACCCTCGCCTCTCCCCTTATTAAAAAAAGGCAATCACACAACCACGTCTCTCCAGATGTTTGACCCGATCAAAGTTGGATATCGGCATTTCCATCTCATCCCAGCCAAGATTAACCACATGGACGGTGAGAAAATAGTTGTCTCCCATGACTACTTTATCCAACAGATACAATCAAAGTCGTTCTCCTGGATGTGCGATGACGAATGAACATAACGGAGAATTTGGTCATATAAGATATGACCTTATCTACTCTCAATTATGTTGACATGCTTGAGTTACATTCTGATCAAGCAAGTTGTTCTCTGATCAAGGCATCATTTTCCTTATTGATTCTATGTTTGACAACTAAAAAAAATAAGGATAAATGAGTAATGGTGTGTTTGATTGCTTGTTCAAGATTGGATAACATATGTTTTGTCTATTCTGTAACAACTGTACTACTATAGGTTGGATAACTTCTATATAGGTTGGATAACTTCATTTTGTAATGTTGGGTCATATAGTGTTTTAACATGTTTATTATAGATTTTAGCTTTAGATATGGATCTCGGATTAGATCTAATAACTAAAAAATGTTTAACATTTTGGTAATTTAGGAAAAAATAAGAATTAATAGTTTTTTTATGTGTAAATTCGGTGTCATATTTGATTTAATTATGAAAGTTTATCAAAAACTTATGGATTTTAACTTCGATTGTGAATCTTAAACTGGATTCAAGTATGCAAAAGTATTTTAGATTTTTGGATAATTTCAAAAAAAAATAAAAATTCAATTCTTTTGTATACAAATGTAAAAACCATATGCAAACGACCCCCAGCATCCCCTTATATATAAGAAGGTTGTATGTTCTCATTCTAAGTCCCATCTTTTTCTCTCTCTGATACTCAAAGAAATGATTGCACCCGTCATCGCCATCATCGTTATCATCATTTGTGTAATGTTTAGGCAATTGAATCGAAGCACAGGAGACTCAACGAGTATCCCTTTAAAAGAATAAGAGCAGCACCCATCATCATCATTATCAAAGGGACAAAATGATGGTTATGATTTCGATGTATTTTTGAGTTTTAGAGGACCAGACACCCGAAAGGGTTTTACTAGTCATCTTTATAAGCAGTTAGAACAGCGAGGTGTTCGGGCATTTATCGACAGCAAGAGATTGAAGAAAGGGAGTAAGATTTCAGAGCTGCTTAATATCATTGAGAGGTCACAGATTGTGATTCCCATCTTCTCAAAACGCTATGCGGAATCAAAGTGGTGCCTCATGGAAATCGCCATGATGGTAAAGTGCGAGAGGTTGGTTATTCCCATATTCTTTGATGTCACTCCCTCCGATGTTCGCCATCAGATGGGGCCCTTTCAAAGTGGCTTCTATGACCATGAAAGGAAGCAGAAACCAGAAATAGTGCAAGAATGGAGGCAAGCTTTAAACCAAGTAGGAGACGTTTCCGGCTTTGATCTCAAGACTGAAACTGATGGGTATGCGCTTGTCTCAAATCTCCTTCAGAAGAATAATTGACATTTGTTGCCATAATTATAAGTTTATGTACAACAATCTCTCTCTCTTTCAAACAATTGCTTCGTCTGGTCTTCATCACTTTGGTAAGTGCATCTCTGTTAGCCGTGTATTGCAGGGCTCCGCCTGCATTGAACAACACATCTTTCATCTGGGAGGGCGACTTCGAAGGCATGGGGGGTTACCCAAACTCGGTGTATTCGTCGCTTGCGGGTTCGTCATCTATGAGTGGTCATCTTTCATCCATTATGGGTCTGTCTGTGGACGATGCAGCTCGGCGTCTCGAACTCGTGCTTACCCAAACCCAGTTACTCAGCATCGATTCTGTTATGCGTGAGTCCCTGGCTGCGATCGCAGATCGTTTACCGACCTTGGTCACGGATGATGGGCGTTTCACAAACGTCAGCTCCCTATCTCCTTCGATCGGGGGGTTATCTCAACCTGAGCGGGGTGGTCTCCCAATAAGGAGACGTCGTCGGCCTTCACTTTCTCCATCCGGCGAGTCTGGGGTCTCTCCTAGGCGGTCTGTGAGGATCTGCACTCCTCGGGGATTTCTGGACTTTCAATTATGAAGATCTTGTGTTGGAATATTCGGGGACTGAATTGCCCCTCCAAACGTCTTTTCCTGGCGAGTTGGATCCGTCAATAAAAGCTTGATTTGATTGCTCTTTGTGAAACGAAGATGGCAGATATCTCGAGCTCCGTCGTCTCTGAAATCTGGTGTGGCGCAGATTTCTTCTTCAAGCCTGCGATTCAATATGCGGGAGGCATCCTCATCCTCGGGAAGCATTCTCTAGCCTTATAACAGGTGGATGAAGTTACATTTTCTATATCCATCACTCTTCCACTTCCTCCAAACGCAAATCCAGTTGTGGTCACTATGGTGTATGGTCCCCACCGTCAAAGCCGGCGGGAGGAGTTTTGGTTGGACTTGAATATGGTCATTGCTTCATTTGGGGACCAACATATTATCATGGGAGATTTCAACTGCCTTCTGTCTCCTATCGACTCAAGTATTCCGGTGCCCTACTCGGCTTCAATAAGGATTTTTCAAAACTTTATTTAGATGAACCAGTTGTACTACGTTCCCCATGTAGATGAAGCTTTCTCGTGGACCAATCGGCGATCTAGACCATGCTTTCGTCTGCTAGACAGGGTGCTTGTTTTGTCAGATCTGCTGAGTTACATTAATGACATTTCATGTTACCTACTTCCACCATCTATCTCGGACCATAGTCAGATTGTTATCTGATGGGGACAAGGCTTCACCAGCGATAGATCCTTTAGATTTGAGCAATGGTGGCTTAAGGAGGCGGGTTTCAAGTCATTAGTCCAACAATCTTGGAGTAGACCTTGCTATGCGGTTCGGGCGGCTACTAGATGCATGGTTAAGCTTTTTCGCCTATCCCACAATATCAAATCTTGACTTATCTCTAATAAAATAAGCAAATTCCAAAATATGGAGGATTGGGAGCGTGAGCTGTCTTCTATCAATCAGCCTCGCTTGGATACGACCTATATGAATGCATCAGATATTGAAAGCATCAATGCTAGATCGGCTGAGCTGACTCTTCTAGTGCAATCTTGGCGTCTAAAGGATGAGATTCGTTGAAAGCAGCGGTCAAGGGTGACTTGGCTTAAAGCAAGTGACGAGAATACAAGGTTCTTTCATTCTTTAACGTCGCACAGACATCGAAGACATGCGATTCATTCTATGTATATCAACGGTGTCTCCTTTTCGGGCGATCAGGTAATTAATGTTGTCACCAACTATTTCTCTAACCTGTATTCCTGCAACCAAGCTGCAAGTGGCAATATGGGTACGACTTTATTTTTGTCCTTGGATCAAGCGCTCTCCAACTCGATTCAGGGGTTATTCACCGAAGAAGAAATCGTCTCGGCGGTGCAGGATTCGTCTGGGTGGAAAGCTTCAGGTTTCGATGGGTATCCACTGGATTTCTTTAGCATATTTTGGCAATGTGTTGAGTGACATTCTTAGTGTCTTCGCTGAGTTTCATCGCAATGGCAGATTGCCGGTTCATTCTCACATAGCAATTGTGTCACTTATTCCTAAGGAGGAAGCCAAATCGGATATCTCGCAGTTTCGCCCTATATCAGTGTTAGGGAGCTTATATCGCATTATCGCCAAGGTCTTGGCTAATAGGATGCGGTCAGTCGCTCCTAGGATTTTTTCAGAGGCTCGGTTTACCTTCATTTCTAACAAAAGACTTCAACATTCCTTCATTTTGGCCACAGAAGTGTTGCACTCTCTCAAGATCAGCGGGGGGGGGGGGCTTTCTTCACTCTTAAGCTTGACTTTCATAAAGCCTACGACTCGGTTCATTGGTTGTTCCTCTTCAACATGTTGGCGAACCTGGGCTTCGGTAGACGTTTCTCTAGCTGGGTGCATGAGCTGGTAACCAATGCCAAGTCACAGATTCAGATCAATGGGGTCAAGGGAAATCAGTTCAAACTTGGTCGTGGTCTTCGGCAAGGATGTCCTTTGTCTTCGTTACTCTTTAACATCGTCTCTGAAGGCCTTGTGGTTTTGGTTAAGAGGGCAGTGGAGGATGGTCTAATTGAGTCTCTCGGTATACAGGAGTGTCGTCGTCAGATTCTGACCTTTGCTGATGACATAATTATCTTCGGAAGGGCTTCCATCCAACAAATGTTAAGATTCAAACTTGTCCTTCTTTTTATCCTATCGATGTCAGGGCTATCCATGAACTACGATAAGTGTTGTCTATCCATGGTCAATGCCCCTCCGTCAATGTTGGACATGGGTCAGCGGATATTCGGGTGCTCGGTATCAGAAAATTTCTTTTCTTACCTGGGTCTGCCGCTTCAAATCAGTCGTGTAACAACGACAGCCTGGAGCGATACTATTCAAAGGGTTCAGAACAAAATATCGGCCTGGCAAGCTTCCTACCTTTCTATCACGGGTAGACTGACTCTCATCAAGCACGTTCTTTCTGCTATGCCAGAATTTTTTATGTCTATGTTCTTTCTTCAGCACAAGTCTCTCATCAAGATCGATGAGAAAAATCAGTTCAGAATACATGATCAAATTCGAGATATGGGACGAGAGGTCGTTCGTCGGGAAGGAATTTCAGAGCTTGCAATGCGTAGCAGACTCTGGGACTGTGATGAAGTACTTAAAGTTGCGATGAATATTGAGGTAAGATTTTATTTGCAGAACTTTTATTCCGTAACCTTTTGACCTTCAACCATTTGGAGCATGGTACCTGGATCATAGAATGGGGCTAGTCAAATCAACTTTCTTTTTTGTTTATAGAGAAGAAACCCCACCGGATCAAAGGGTGGGCCCAGAAAAGATTGACGTTCTCTTATGGGCCACCTGCAAACAGTTAAAAACTAGGGATGGTACGTGACTCCGATCGTCATCGGTTCGTATAGTTCGCAAGCTGAGCCATGAGCAGCTCGTTTAGCTTAAACGAATCAAGCCCGAACACAAGGTGTTCAGCTTGGCTCGACACGGATAAATAAAATATATATAGTTTTATGAATAATATATATTTTATGTAATATATATAAGGAAGAATGAATAATATCTATATATATATATATATATATATATATATATATAAAAGAAGGATGAATGAAAATATATACATAAAATATGAACTATTGAGTAATTTATAAAAAGTTAAATATATTTTCAAGTATAATATATAAAAATATTGTGTTCGGCTCGTCTCGGCTAAAAATGAACACGAGTGGAGCCACGATCGAGCTCAATCCACTAGTAAACGAGCCGAGCCTGAACATGCCTTATTTGGGTCGTTCATCTCGTTTAACAGCCCTAGTTAAGACCCCTCAGCTGCCCCTCTTGCCCACCATGGAGCCTATTGCTTTAGCCATACAAGGTGTCGATCTCATGACATCCTTCAAGTTGAATGTCTTAAGTTTACCCACCTAACCTAGCCATATGTGTAAAGCCTGTGGGCTAGTCAAATCAAGCTTAAACTCAATTATTCGAGCCCCAAAAGTGTGACAAATTGGTAACTCAGACCTAATTTGGGTTTAGACTCCATGGTCTCATCAATATCTAGTTTTGGAAGATAAAGGTCCATCGATTAATGGACTCAGAACCAACAACAGGTCTATTTATTTATTAGCCTATATTTTTTTAAATAGCACAATGGTTGAGGCCCTGAGGGTATGTTTGGTTTTGTTTTTAAAAAGTGAAAATATTGTTTAAATGAGATTTACTTTCAAAATTTTATGAGATTTAAACATTTATTTTATAAAATCTTATTTTTGGGTTATGTGTCAACTCATTTTTTATTAAGTTTGTTTTTAAGGTTTTTTTAGAATACCATTCAAATGAAATGTGAATCTCATGTGATCGAACCAAACCTACCTTAAGTGAGTAAACGTTGAAGGTTTATTGTCTTTGACTCTTGGGAACCCACATTGAGTCTGTCTTTAAAGTCTGGATTGAATGCAAATGCTTGAATTGAATTCCAGAAAAAATTTCTAGACTTTTGAAGAGTACACATATTTAGGGTTGCATAGGGGTCGATGTGTCATGATGCTGCATCAAGCCCGAAGCTATAATTGTGTTATCCTGCAGTCAAGGATTCAATGTTTCTTTTTTTTTTTTCTCATTTTTGTGGGTCTCTACTGAGTCCTCGTTGTACTCGGTCCGAACTGATTAGAACCAAGGACTCAGTGTGTGTGTGTGGGGGTGGGGGCTCACAGGCTGGCTCTATTGGACAGGTATCACAGTCGGATGGGTCTGACCATATCTTAGACATGGAATAGCCTTCTCATTAAGTCTTTTCTTATTGGTAGGGGTGGCAATTTCTGACACGACCCGCCAACCCGCCTCTTAGGCGGGTTTGGGTTGGGCTTAAGCCAACCCGTTTAATAAACGGGTCGACCCGCGTAACCCTAAACAGGTCGGGTTCGGGTTGGGGGTATGCCAACCCGCCAACCCAACCCGCGAACCTGAAAACCCGTTTACTCGACTCAACCCATTTATTAAATGGGTTGGCCGGTTGTGTCGGGTTACCCGTTTATTAAACGGGTCGGGTTCAAGTTTGCCACAGCCGACCCGTTTAATAAACGGGTCGGGTTCGGGTTGAGGTATGCTGACACGCCAACCCGCCAACCCGACCCGATTGCCACCCCTACTTATTGGTGAGAAAGAAAGAAACGACGAGAAAAGTAACTGTTGAGGGTAATGGTAAAATTTTTGGATGTTTTTTTTTTTTAAACAACTAATAATTGGGCATGTCTTTTCACTTCTTCTTTTCCCCCTTTTTAACGTTTTGGTCCTTGGTTATATTTGAACCATATTAAAAGCTAAAAGTGATTGAATTTGAATTTACCCATTCATCACATACTAATAGGGGTGTCAACGGGCCGGGTTTGGTTCGGTAGAACCATACCCAAACCTGATTTGAGATGATGGTACTGGGTCTAGACCCGGATCTAATCAGACCCACCATAAGAGAAACCATACCCAAATCCTATAAGAATTACATGAACCAGACCCATACCATACACGGTAAAATAATAATTTTTATCATTTTTATATTAGAAATTTGCAGATTTTAATCGGAACTCGGGTCATTCCGGAGTCTGGTATGAAATTTTACAAACCATACCCAGATTCATATATTAATCAGACCCCTTGGGTCTGATCCGGATTCTAATCGGACGTTCTTATATATTGCCAAACCCTGGCCGGGGTTCGGTATGGGTTGGTTCCTGTCAAAACCGAGCCATTGACAACCCTACATACTAGAAGGCTTTGTTTGGAAAGTGATCTTCCCCAAATGACTGATATGGACTGCCATGCAACTTGTTTGAAGAGGAAAAACTAACTGATTCGTGATATGGACTGCCCACGTCTGCCATTTCTTTTCTTTTTTTATAGATATATAGTATATTCAGAAATCTTTGGTGAAGGTTGTTTCCAAGTTCAGTACTCGTTTTTTATAACGCCAATTTGATTTTTGTTGTCCATCTTTTAAGGGAAGCGACAAGGACAAGATCCAAGGCATATCGCTCTGCGCATCGACGAGGAAACACAACATTTTAGTGGAAAGGCTTTTGCAGCAATGAGCAATCTCAGGATGCTCTTTATTACAATCGGGCTTGGCGTTTCTATGCACGAACCTGCATGGGTGGCCTAGTAACCTAAGGTGGCTCCAAATGAAAGGCTGTTCAATGAAGTCGATACTATGTGATGATGATGAAAGCAACCCCGAGGAAGTTGCGGTGATCCAACTACGCGGCTGTCACAATCTCGAAAGGGCCTTAGGGTCGACTGAAACGGTTAGTCATTCATGGTATTTAATTAGCTGAAAAGCTAAGGGTTACATCATATCTGGTGCTTGAGGGTCCGTCCTTTTATTCTGTGAAGCTTTGAGGGTCCTAATTAATTAATTAAATGTTTCATCTCCGTGCTGATTGACAGTCTACAGAGAATTGAAGAGGGTGGTGTATGTTCCGCGTCTGTGTTGGGGGCTTTGAATAAGCACCACGTATACAAGCATATGGGACTCGTATTTTGTATGGTTGCAAAGACTTCAGTACCTTTTTTTGCTAGTCTTTTCATAAAGTGATGGTTTGAGAAAATGACAAAAATGCCTTTTATTCAAAAAAGAAAAAACAAAAAGTTTAAAAAAGGATAAACATGTCCTCCATCAAGAAAGTCGAGGATGATGTTGACTCTTCAAAGTCTTCTTCTTTTTCCGTAAAACATTGTAAAATCATCTCTCTCTAGAGAAGAAATCAAGGGAGGCAAAGAGTTCTTCCTGGAGAAGGCCATGAACATCAACCCTCTCACACTCTCTCCCTTCTCTCTCTACTTCTGTGCACATCCAACAGACGATCCTATATTGCTCCATCAAACACCGACTGACTTGTACACTGACTGTAGCATCGTTCAACTTGATGAGTTGTGAAACTTGATTCATAGTTTTTGCCCTTATAGGAGGAGGGTTTGAGGGCTCCTCCCAACGTGGATAACATCGTTCAACTTGATTCGTTGTATAACCTGATTCAGAGTTTTGCCCTTACAGGAGAAGGGTTTGGGGGCTCCTCTCAGCGTGAGTAACATTATTCAACTTGATGAGTTGTGGAGTCTGATTTGGAGCTTTTGCCCTTACAGGAGGGGGGTCCGGGGGCTCTTCAACGAGCCCGCAAATTGCTATAGCGATTTATAGTGTTTTTGGATCTCACTATAGCGATTTATAGTGTTTTTCGCAAATCGCTATAGCGATTTATAGTGCTTTTGGATCTCACTGTAGCAATTTGTAGTGTTTTCCGCAAATCGCTATAGCGATTTATAGTGTTTTTGAATCTCACTATAGTGATTTGTAGTGTCTTTCACAAATCACTATAGCGATTTGTAGTGTTATTCAGTAAGCAAATCGCTGTAAATCGCTACCCGAATTAAGACCAACTTGTCAAGACCATATCTCCCTAACCGGAGGTCATATTTCAAATCCGTAAAAAGTGGTATCTTCGTTATTGAGTCTAGTTTATTTATGTAAATTTTTAGCGATTTCTATTGTCATTTCATTCCCCATTTTAACTAAAAACCAGACCCCTATTATTCTGTGTTATTTGAGGGGGAGCCCCCGGACCCCACTCCTGTAAGAGCAAAAACTCTAAATCAGGTTCCACAACGAATCAAGTTGAACGATGCTACCCACGCTGAGAGGAGCCCCCAAACCCTCTTCCTATAAAGGCAAAAAATCTAAATCAAGTTCCACAATGAATCAAATTGAACGATGTTATGCACGCTGGGAGGAGCCCTCAAACCCTCCTCCTATAAGAGCAAAAACTCTGAATTAGACTCCACAATTTATCAAGTTGAATGATGCTACCCACGCTGGGAGGAGCCTTCAGACCCTCTTCTGTAAGGGTAAAAACTCTAAATCAGACTCCACAACTCTTCAAGTTGAATAATGCTACCCACGCTGGGAGGAAGCCTCAGACCCCCCTTTTTGTAAGGGTAAAAACTCTGAATCAGACTCCACAACTCTTCAAGTTGAATGATGCTACCCACGTTGGGAGGAGCTCCCAGACCCTTCTCCTGTAAGGGTAAAAACTCTGAATCAGGATCTACAACTCATTTAGTTGAATGATGCTACCCACGCTGGGAGAAGCCCCCAAACCCTCTTCCTGTAAGGGTAAAAACTCTGAATCAGGCTCCACAACAGTCAATGTGCAGGTCAGTCGGTGCTTGATGGAACAATGTATGATCTTCTGCTGGATGTGCACAGAAGCAGAAAGAGAAGAGAGAGAGAGAGAGAGAGAGAGAGAGAGAGAGAGAGAGAGAGAGAGAGAGAGAGAGAGAGAGAGAGATGATGTTCATGGCCTCCTCCAGGACAAATTTCTTTCTCGGATAATCCTGCAGTGCAGAGACTGAGTCTTAAATAATCATCTTCGGGGCACTTAAGTCTTTACAACCACTCCTTTTCAAGAATCGTCATTTTTTTTTACACCAATGGAGGAGAGAGTACTTAAGTCTTTGCAATCGCATCAAACTCCAATGCTAATTAATGCTGACAAACATGGGGATACGAGTCACACATGCTTACATACGTGGTGCTCTTTGGGACCCCCCGAACATGAGATGTAGCTAAAGGAAATGACCCTCGATCGCAACATGAAACACAAAAGCAGTAACCATAACCTCATGCACCATTTGCACGCACATTTATCCTCCTTTTAAATGCAATATTCGTTAATCCTTCTCTTACCATATGATCAAACGGCGTACAGGTTTTCAAGAAACTCAAGGTCCTGCATATCTGCTATTGTTGGAATCTAAGCGCATCCCCTGATTTTGCTCGTATGCCATGTCTAGCGGAGCTGGTGATTGTAGGCTGTTGGGGATTGGCAAAACTTGATGAATCGATCGGGAATCTTTCCCAATTGCAGAAACTCATCGTCAATCACATTGTTCTTCACTCTCTCCCCCAACTGCCCTCCTCTCTAGTTACTCTCGATGCCAGGCATTGTTCAAACATGATAACAATTTCAGACCTTTCAAACCTAAAGGATTTAAAGGAGCTGCATCTGGAGGATTTGAGAAATCTTGTGGACGTTGCTGGCATTCAAAGCTTGAAATCTTTAAACGTGTTAGAGATACTTGACTGCGATAGTGTAACAGAGAGTCTGTCCCAGGTAGTACCTCCTCCTCCTTCCTTATTTAATTTCTTGCTGCTTTTGTGCAAATGATGTTTTTCTTTCTTCCCGCATGCTGCGGCAGGCCACGTTCGAGCATTTGGTGAGGTACATCATTTCAGGACGCCCTGAGGGGAGGCACTGGCTGTTTAATCTTCCTAAAGTTTCACCAGATCGTCCTCTTAAATGGAAAGCTTCCTTCTTCTCCGGAGGGCGTCCTTATCCAAAAGTGCTCTGCGCTGTCATCCAAGTCATGGCAAACAACCACGAGGTAGTCTTAGAGACAATGGTGCCCTGCCGTCTTCTCGACTTCGCTACTACTTTGGTCTGTGACTTGGATGATAAGAAGGTGCAGAGGTACTTGAGGGAAGGATATACCAAGATTCGGGTTCTAATAATAGCCGATGGTTGTCAGTGGCATTCGGCTGTCCTTAAGGCATACTAGGCAAAAAAAGGGGTGCGGAGGAAATGGCTTAGTGCTTTGAAATCACCACCTTCCTTCCTTCCGTAGTGTAGTATGTTGGGGCATCAGCAGTCAGCACTTTTGGTGCCCCCCACCGTTTGCACAACGAACGGTGGGTAAGATTTATGAAGGCCGTGGACGCTGATGCAGATGATGCCCTTGTCTCTTATTATAGTGTTTTCCCGTTTCATTATGTGCCTCTCCTGTTTCAGGCTTCTTCGTTAAAGTTTTTATTCCCATGCTCTCTCTTCATGTAATTCAGTTTCGTGCTACTTCTGTGAAGTTGCAGAGCTTGAGCTGCAAGGGAAGTTGCAGACACACGAGAAATGCAACACACGAAAAACAGAGAAAGAAAAAAAATAATTTTTGCCTGTTTCAATGAGAGGTCTGCGACTCTTTTATAGTTACAATCCCATATTTTATAGAATGAGAAGAATAAAACAGATTACACTGAAATCCCACGATTTACGGAATGAGAACAAAAAACATAATATTTCAGAGATCTACAATATAACCAGAAACCAAATGAGACTTCTAAATGTGTCTCTCTTGCACAAGTGTGATCACGATAACGATGAGACTTCCAAATGCATCTCTCCTGCCCAAGTGTGATCGCGATAACGATGAGACTTCCAAATGCATCTCTCCTGCCCAAGTGTGATCGCGATAACGGTGAGACTAAGATAACGTGAACACAGTAACGGATAATGTTTCACGTTAACGTAACAACTTGCCTAATGTGTTCACGTTAACGTAACTTGCCAAATGTGTTCACAATAACATGAACAATTTAACACATCGTAACACTCCCACAAACGCCCAATCTAGATAGATTCAAAAATTGATCCTTGCCCAGAGATTTAGTGAATAGATCAGCTATCGGATCTTTGGAAGTCACATATGCGGTCCGAAGAACTCTGCTGCACTTTTTTTTCAAATCAGATGACAGTCGATGTCAATATGCTTTGTTCGCTCATGATAAACTGGGTTTGCAGTTATATGCATTGCAACTTGGTTATCACAATATAAAATTACTGGTTATGATAGTTTAACTTGCAAGTCTGATATTTCAACCACATTATCTCACTAGCTGCATTCGACATTGCACGATATTCTGCTTCAGTAGATGATGTGAATACTATAGTTTGCTTCTTAGACTTCCATGAAATAGGACTATCACCCAAAAACATGCAATATCCAGACATGGACTACCGAGTATTCAAACAACCTACCCAATCTGAGTCACAAAATGCTTTTAGTTGTCGTGATAAGGACGATGTCATGAGAATATCTTGACCCAGATTTTTCTTAAGATAAGGCACCACTCCTCCATGTGAGGACATCTAGGTGTTTGCACAAATTGACTTAAAGTATGGACTGCAAATAATGTATCCGGTTTCGTGATGGTTAAATATATCAGTAATCCAACAAGACGTCGATACATAGTTGGATTTTCTATAAGATCACCATCTGAGGCACTTAGATTTAATCTTTGTTCTATGGAAAATTCAGCTGGTTTGGCACCCATAAGTTTTATTTCATCAATAATTTCTAGTGTATTTCCTTTGAGACAAACAAATGCCATCTTTGGAGCTAGCAACTTCAATTCCAAGAAAGTATTTGAGAACTCCCAAATCCTTTAAATGAAATTTGAGCCTCAAGTAGTTCTTGAAATAAGCAATAATGTCCTCATCAGTCCCAACGATAATGAGATAATCAATGTGTATTAAGATGACTATAAACTTGCTTGTTAATAAAAAATTTTGAGACTTACCTTTTAAATCACAAAAATTCCTTTTTAAAATATATGGGGACACCCTTCAAACTTCGACCGTCCTTTGCCAAAGGAAAAGTAAAGCCGAAGCACGCCTTTTGATTTCATAGCACAACTCACACAACAGATGATGTAGATAAAAAAAAACCATGTAAATATCTATTGTAAACTAATAAAATTAACTAAATAAATAAAATAAACAAATAAAAGGAAGGAAATAGAGTAAGCACATCTTTTTCGGACTTGGGGTCAATTTTTAAGCTTTAGAGTTCTTTCCATCCATTTAGCAGCACTTCCACGAGAAAGTGAAGGTTTTCTGTAGTTGTTTTGGCAGAATCTTCGTGCAAGTGAGGAAGATCGAAGAGGCGGGTGGCGATGGTCATGCGTTCATTCTTCTTAGTGTCAGAGCTCGAACATCTTCCCATTCTCCCCTTGATCATAGGGGTGTGCCCATATTTATAGGTGTTCAGAATAGATCCAAATCAAGATACTTTTTAGGTTCAGATATGATCCAAATAGATCCATACTCCTCCTGGATAAGAGATTAAGAGGAGTCCTTCTTGGGAGAAAGTTTATCCAAGAAGAATATTCCCTCAAATGTGCAAAAGTGATTGAAGATAAGGCAAATGTATTTAATTTGCTTGAACTGATTGGACAACTAATCTGGTTTGTTCGTCCCAAGATGGATTGCTAAACTAGTTTGTCTATCTCGAGATGGATGGCTAAACAGGTTTTACCATTCTTTGTAGATAGGATAAGCCAAATATCGAATAAACTGATATAGTCGACCAGGGTTGGACTGCTAAACTGAGATAGTTGTCTAGTGTTAGACTACTAAACTGAGATAGTTGTCCAGTATCGGATCACCAAATTGAGATAGCCGTCTTCTGTCGAACTGCTAAACTAAGATAGTCGTCCAGTGTCAGAATGCTAAACTAAGATAGCCGTCCAGGGTCAGACGTCTGAACTGAAATGGTTGTTTAAATGTGGTGGACGGCTAAACTACTTTAGTCATTCGATAGATTTTCTCAGTTTTCTCGCATTATCCTTTTTGTAAACTCCAACTTGCATCTTGATTCTTCCAAAAATGTTAGTATTTTGGGCATCTTGAGAAAATTGGGTTTCGATAGATGCCCCTTTTTATCATTAATCGATGTGATTTGGTTTATGACAAAGAAGTAGACACTCAAGGTTTGAAAGACTAGGTTGTCGAGACTGAATTCAGTTCTATCGAATGAGGTCGGGCTAGTGTCTGAAGAAAAACTAGATTGTTGAGACCGTGATTGGCCTCATAGAACAAGGTTGATGCCAGCATCCGAAAGAAGAGTTGGACTCTTTGAGATTGTTATGGGTCTCACCGATCGAGGCCGGATCGGGTTGAGGACAACTGGATAGCCAAGACCATTTTGTGGTCTTACCGAGCGAGGTCGAAGCCAGTGTCGAGATGTGAGCTGGGTTTTCAAGACCATGCTTAGTCTCGTCGAGCGAGGCTGGGCCGATCCTGGATGACTGGATTGCCAAGACCATTTGATGGTTTTGACAAGTGAGGTCGGTGCCAGTATTCGTAAACACTTTGTTTATAGTAAAGGGAGAAAGTGTTGGGCTTCAGGCAAATATAGCACAAGAGGAATGTGGCTCTCTTTTGTGCCTTTTTGGCTCGTTTTGATTTTTTGATGCCTTTGTTGATGATTTTTATTTTGAAAATTTATGGGGGAGAGTGCTAAGAATCCTATACCTCTTGTGGGTTCATAGATAGGGTGGAGATGACCCAATAAGGTGATTGATTGATGATTTCTTGCCCCATTGAGGAGAGTCAGGCATACTCTGGTCAGATAGCACAGAACCAAGCTTTCTGGGTATTCTTCAAACTCAGGATCCCTATGGCTAGAATCTTTTGTGCATTGTGATGCATGCAATGATATGCAGTGATACTCATGCATTTGTGATAGAGTGGGTAGCCTATGGCAACTATGATTAATTGATCATATACGGTCACAAATTTTTGTAAGATTCTTATACTTTAGACATTTCTCTTCTCAGGTTGGTATAAGGCAGTGACACTTGGCTTCACCAGGATTTTTCTCCTTTAATTCTGCCTTGGTTTCAAGAGACTAGCTATATGAATGCGAGATTAAGTCTCAAGCATTTTTGCTAGGTCCAAAGGTTCTCATTAAGGCTTAAACTTTGAATGACTAGAGTTCAGGTGAGAATATGCTCATGTACGGATTCTGCCCCTAGGTAAGTTTCTTTTTAGCCTTGACTTTTATCTCGCAAGGGGTTTATTCATTAATTTTGTCATCTCTAGAACTAAGATCCGGCAATCATAGGTTTTCTGACTACCCAATCTAGGTGGGATGCCCCTATCTATCCAACCTCTGTCTCCAAGAATACCTGACTGGAGTATGCCTCCTTGTCATAAGTTCTAAAGGTAAGTATTGTCTTTCTCATAGCACACACTTTTGTTTTCAATCTTTACCCCAAAGGCCATTTTATAACCGGAGTCTGCCAACATTCCATGGTCCTAGTGGTAAGTATTAACTTAAATGCACTACTTTTTTTTTATTCATGTATTTTCAATGTTTCTCTATTGAGATAGAAGAAAAGGCCTCTCTAGGGGCTGACCTATAAGCAAATTAGCATCAAAAGTATTCACCACCTTACTCTTTTCCTGAAGAGTTGGTCACCTAGGTGAGCTTCCAAAGGGTTTACATTTATGCATTGATAATAATCTCGTGACCCTATAATTCATCATTATAGACTCATGAGCTGAAATTATTGGATTAAAATCCCTTAGCCTTGCTATGTCACTTCCTTATCTTCTCCTTAGAATTTGATGTCCTATGTGATAAACTCATGTGTAGGGATACACTTGAGTGAAGGACTATTTTGATGAGAGCTGGATCCATTTTGCAAGAAGATCCCTGACCTTTAACGATTAATGCAATGATATGCCTAGTATCATGATGGAGTTCTATCATTTTCCTATGACTGTTAGAGTCAAGGTGAACTGGACTGCTAAGATCGTTGTGGGTCTTGTCGAACGAGGTTGTGTTAGTCACTGGGACAACTGGGATGTGGAGATCGTTTGAGTCTCACATAAGGAAGTCAGGCCAATGTTAAGAGGTAAAACAAGCTTTCAAGACCGTCTGGGTCTCGTCGAACGGGGTCAAGCCAGTTTGAGATGTGATGCTTGGCTGCTAGCGGTTCCTTCTTGTCTGAGAGGCTTGAACTTTAGATGGCTTTGAAATATCCTATTTTTGGGTTCTTGATAGGTTTATACTCCTTTGACTTGCCCCTACATGATTTTTACAGAAAGACATCATTGAGAAATGGTCCACCAAAAGCTTGCTTAGTCTCGTCAATAGGAATAACATGCTCCTGCAATGAAGAGGATATCTTGGACCCCAAGAGAGAAAAATATTTTTGGATTTTCTTGTCTTTTCTCATTTTTTTGAATTTTTAAAATATTTCATTTGTTTGGGTTTTAAAATTTTCTATTTTTTTGATTTTTTTTTATTTTTTTAGTTTTTCAAAATACTGTTTTACATAATTCAAGTTTTTGAGGGCTTATCTGGGGCCGTGGGATGACGATCCATGCAAGAGGTTGTTTTTCCTCCATACCATTATAGTCCTGCCTTGACTTGCAGTCGCATTTTTCTGAGTATGCTGGCCTTTTTCAGAAGGAGAAGAACAAGAGCTCGAGTGGCTACTTGACTTCTGTGAGCCCAAACTGGGTTGATGCAAAGGAAGTGCCAACCCTGTATTCTCTGAAGCAACTGAACTCTCTACTGAGGTGATGATAGTTAAGACATTTCTGAAGTGATTCTTCAAGACCCATGAGAGCTTTTTCTTTTTACCTCTTTTTTGTTCAGGTTTTTTGTAGCTTAGACCTTGGGTCCTTGCCTTTGGCACTATTGGGAGAGGCTCTCTTATATCCTGTTGGCTTTTTCTCAATCCTTGAAATAGTTGGTACCCCATGTGCAAAGCAATTTTTCATCCATTGCCACATTTTTGCACATGTAGGTACAAGGGGCGACTCTTGAGGTGAGAATAATCTATCTTCTCTCTGTGCTTGAAATTTTTGTGCCTTTTAGGGGGATCCACAATTGACGCTTGGCTCGAACTAAATGATGCCCCATTCACCACTAAGCTTGGGGATGGGGTCACCTTCTTCTTACTAGATTTGGGCTGAAAAGCGATCTGATGAGGCATTAAAGACCATACTCACTTCAGGACTTTTGGCTGATAAGTCTTCCCTGGACGTGCAGTTTGACTCACATCATTTTTCAGTTGACTCTTCTTAAGAGAGAGTACATGTTGACTATCCCTTTTTGTGCTAGTGTCTTTGTGATAGGACATTGGGGGAAGAACCCTGGTATAATTATTGTCTGGAGGGTCCAAACGAATTGCACTTATTTGAGGGAATTATCATGATATTTCTTGGTTCTTTCCTAGAATCTGCCTTTCTTGTACTCCCACCCCTCCTTGGTAACATATTTTTGGAGTTACAGGCAGTTGTTGAGGACTAATGTTGCATGTAAGGACCCCAGTAATGCAAATTACTGAGTTGGTAGGTGGCTTTTGCTTTATAGCTTTTTCCATAAGCCAATTCTTCGTTTGTTCACAAGCCTAGACTTTCTTTTCTGAATTATGATTTGGAAAGGGTTCTTCGAAAATGCTTATCATTGTTGCTCTGGTTCTATGGTTCCTTATCAACCAATAACTCACCACTCTCAATATTGTTATGAATGATGTACTTGAGAACATAACACTCTTCAGTGTCATGGCCCACCACCCTGTGAAACCGACAATACTTAGATAGGTCCTTACCCTTCATCTGTGGGAGGATTGATATTTCAGGCAATTTAATCAGACCATCCTATAACAACAAATCAATACCCTATGATCAGGTTGGTTTTAACCTTGTGAACCTCTTATACCTGATCCACTTCAGATTTTCACCGTACCCACCTTTCTTCTCATTTTATTTGTTAGTGGCACCTTTTTGGTTACCTCCCCTCTAGCTCTGGTGGCCTTGCCTCTGGTCTTGGTGACCCTAATTCCGGCCTTGACGACCTTATTTCTGACCTTGTTTGGAGGTTCGGACGACATTAACTTGGGCTTTGGACAAGTCTATTTTTTTATAGACATTGTTATCTTTATTGATTTTCATGAACCCGTTATACACTCCCCTTTTAATGCCTATCTCAAAGGCGATAGCTTTCTTTATGAGTTCGACATAAGTCTCCACCCAAGCCATGATGATCAAGCTCCTTAGGAGTTGAGAGAAATTGTCCATTATAATGACTAGCACATGCGAGTTTGAGATCGACTCCTTCATCTTACTGACCATAGACCTCCACCAATTTATAAATTCGTGAGCATCCTCCTCCTTCTTCTTCTTGAGGTCATACAATTGGCTGATGGTGGGCAGGGCCTCCACGTTAAAATGGAACTGCTCCATGAACATGTTGATAATTTGCTTAAATTCTCAAATTCTCGGATGTTCTAAAGATTTAGGATGATGAATTGGTCCAATGCCTCTCCTTTAAGGCTTCGAGGGAACCAATTGATTAGACTTTTATCATTGTTTTGATATTTGGACATATTGCTTATGAACAATGATAAGTGAGTCCTTGGGTCCCCCTTCCTAATGAACTTTAGGAACTTGGGAGGCATATCATTGTCATCCTCATACCAATTGAGCAAAAAGTCATCGATGAAATATTCTTTCTTCTCTATGTTCATATATCTCATTCTGAACATTAAGTTCTGAACCATGTCTTCCAGAGATTTGATTTTTTTGTCTGATTCAGACGACATGGTTTGGGTTGGACGTATAAACCTGGATATGTGAACTCTCTCTATATCAGACACTTAGGACTCTCCCCACTGACCATACTCTTATTGTGACTCTGGAGTCTGTTTGTTCCTCCTGGCCTCTCTATCTGATTGTGCCTGTTCTTGTTCTGATTCCTGGGCTCTCCTCTCAGCTCGTGTATGCTCCCATCCCAACTGTTCCTATATCTTTCTTATCTTCTCCATATTCCTTCTAGCTTGTGCTAGCACATCGTCTTCCTTGAACTGGAATATAAAATGTGAGGTCCTATAGGGTTAATCTCCTTGTAGGCTCACCTATGCTAGAGAGTTATCTGTCTCGTAACCCGTGTGAGGGACTTTACGAGACCGATGGGGGTGTCCTTCAGATCTAGCTTTGAAATGTGAGGTCTTGTGAACTCATCTTTTGGTAGACTCATTTGTGCCAGAACTACCAATCTCGTAACTTGTGTGATGGACTTTATGAGACCGATGAGGGCACTGACGTGAGCTGGACTCAGGAAGCATCGGGGCCTTTCCCCTTTTCTGTTCATCCATAGACTCATCAGGAATATTTGTGTGGGTCCTTTCGTTCGGATCCTCATCGAATATTATGTTTTACATTATGTGGGGTGGCATGTCATATATAGGATTATCTAAAAGTGGTTCCTCTAGGATTGATTGGATTTTTAGTTCGTGGGCTTTGGATCGGTGTTGTCATCGCAAAATTTTTACTACTTTTTGCGATTCAAACTTACCATTGAAAAAGATTTTGAAAATAACTCACCTCCGTTTTAAAATGCGGGATAATTCCGAAGAATGGGACTCGCCTGTCGGTACGAGGTTCAACCGTTCCTGGCGCCTTTACCAGGGGTAATTGAACCAAGGATCAATTGTGTGCTTAGCTTTGCTCAACTTGTCTAAATCATGTTCTATTTCCTAAATGCACAAAGAATTAGGCATGTGCTATGAATTTCTGAAAATGCATATTTGAAAACATGATGTTTGCTTTGAGAATTAAAATACTTAGAGAATTCTTGGAAAAGATAACACTTGGAAAATCATGAACTTAGTGAGAATATTTCTAAGGAAAGTGAAAATTGATTTCTGAAGAATCTAGAGGTTTTTGTGAAAACCGATTTTGAGAAATGTGAGATAGCTTTGAAAAACTTGATTTCTTTGAATTCAAACTTTGAAATTGAAAATATAACTTAGAAAATCGAATTTGGAACTTGGGAAATGCTTGAAATATCATTGGAAAATCAATGTTTTGAGAAAATCGATTTTTGAATAAGACTTAGAAAATTTTTGAGAAAATTGATTTTCTGATTTGGAATTTGAACTTGCAAATTGAATGAAATGAATGAATATGGATTTGAAAGACTTGATTTTGAGAAATTGAGAAAATCTTTTTGTATTTTTCAGAAATGCAGTGCATTTTGAAGTTAGCCTAAGAGTGTAAGCTGAATGTGGCTAATACGGAGATTACAAATCTGGGTCTTATTCGTATTCTGACTATGGCCATAAATATAAATTCCACCAAGTTTGTCAACTCCATAAGAGCTAGTGCACGTGCCATTCGTGTAGACCACAGTGAATTGGTAAAAATATGCATGAATTGGCATACATAGCAGTTATATATCAAAGTTTAAAATTATATGCAATGCATCCTATTCTATGCAGGAATTGAAATTCTTATTCCAAAATTAATTACAATTTACATCACTAATCAAATTTAAATACAGGAATTTAAAAGAAAGTAAAGTCTTCAATGTTCCTGCAAAACTAGAAAACTTTGTTAGTGAAGATATGTTGGCTTTTCTAGATTTATCCAACAATATCTGGAAATTACTGGATTTTGCTAGACATAAGCCTTTTTGCCATGATTCACTTAAATCAAAATGATGAAATATGAAATAAGATTGAATAAATAAGGAAGATAAGATATGAAATTTCGAAATTAGGGTCAAAATGACCAAAATACCCCTCATAGCAAGACTATGGCCTTGAAATCAGGGGTTTCAGAAAGATATTTTATAAAATGCAAGTTTTGAAATTCAAATGAAGATAAATCAAACTAAATATGATATGACATGATTAAAAATATGAAAATTAGGGTTTAGAATTTCAAAATTTAGGTCAAATGACCAAAATGCCCCTGATAGCAAGACTATGGCCTTGAAATCAGGGTTTTCTGAAATAGATTTTGGGATTTATGATTGAAATAAACATAAAATCAAACATGAAACATACTAATATGATTATAAACATGAACAAACCCTAAAAACATGAAATTACATACAAAAATCCAAAAATATCCCAGATATCATGATTTTGGCAGTGTTTTTGGATCTTTCAAGGACCCTGTTTTGCAATTTGATTAATTCAGGCATCAAACAAATTCCAAATTTCATAAAAATTGGTACCTGAACTTGTTATGTCTTTAAAGTCAGATTGAAATCATAAAAAAAAATTGACATTATTTTAATTCGAAAATTGCATTAAAACCCTAAAATACGCTATTTTTAACCTAAGTCACAAACCGGTTTCAGAGTTAGACCCGAATTAGGGGTCAATCCTCTATGAAAATATTTGAATTTTTTTAGAGATAAACTAGGAAGAAAAAGAGATTTCCCAATTTACAGATCGGAAAAAGCATCTTCGGTTAGGGAGAAACCTGCTTCAGATTGAAAAATACAGAAATAAATAGAAAACCTAATAAAAAACTTCTGAAATTTTAGAAGTGAATAGTAGACAGAAAATAACAATATTCATTTTTTACAGATCATGAATCGGATCTGTGGTTTGGGATCTATGAATAACACAAGTCTGATTAGGGTTTTGGTAAACCCTAACGAGTTTTAAATTTAAAATCAGATTCTCTGACAGAGGAAAAATATTAAACAGAGATAAAAAATCTCCAAAATTCCACAGTAAATAGATCTCATCAATATGAATCCATGAAACTTTACAGATCTTGAATCGAACATCGGATGAGAAAAATATCATAACAGCAAGTTACCCTTTTGATTTTAACAATGATTTTAAAGTTTTAAAAACCTGATTTGATGTCTGATTTTTCTGACAGAGTTCCCGAATCACAAAACCTCTGATTTTTTTACAGTAGCTCAATTACACATGCACGTATCACATATAAAAAAATCAGACATTAACAATAAATATTTCAATCTGAAACAGCATGTTCTTTTCTGTTCTAAACTAAAAACACACAGAAATCTAATAAACTTAAGAAATCATGCTTTATCTAATGAAAAATAATAAAATAAACACTAAAACAGTAAAATAAAAATTATTTCTATGCTGAAAAACGTATAATAAACATAAACAAATACATAAATAAATAAAACTTAGAGAATCAATGGCTGGAATTTGATGTTACCTTTAAAAACATGGATTTAACCCATTAAAAGGGTAAATCACATGTTTTATTGGTTAATAATGCAAAAACCAATATTAAAATTGATTCTAATGGATTAGAATCCCTGTAAAACACAAAAAAACTGAGTTAGATCATCTTCTTGGACCGTTCTTGATGGTTCTTGAGGTTGAATCATGGTTGAATCTTCATAAGGAGGGGCGCCCAAGGCTAAATTCATGTTTTAAATCATGAAAAGCATTAAATAAAAACCAAAGTTAGGGAAGATGATTACCTTGGAGTTGCAGCAATGGAGGAAGGGCTGAAGAGGAGAGAGAAGCTCCAAGAATTGCCAAAGAGAGAGATGGGAAAATTGTCCCCCCTTATGCCTCTTTTTATAATAAAAAATTAGGTTTTAAAATTCACACTTTTGAAAATTTTGGACTCTCTAAGGGGGGGGGGGGATTTTTGGGTGGAGTTACCTAACTACCCCTAGCCTAGATTATCCTAAATAATGCCTAATTAACCCCTAGCTAAACCTAAAAAATCCCCAAATGTGATGCCACTTGGCATTTTCCACATTTGGGGTTTTAAAGTTCTTTAAAAACCTTTAAAAACACTAGTTTTAAAATCCAAACTTCAAAATGAGTTTTTAAAATGGCCTTTGACTCTTCTAAACCTCTAACACTCACCAAGACACTGACTAACCCTAGTCTAGCCCTGACTTACTCGAATATGGCGCCACCCCAAGTGGGCCCTACTTGAGTTTAAAAAAAAAATGATTTTAAAACTTGAAATTGAGAGAGTTTTCAAAAAAATTTCAAAAGTAAACTTTGAAATTAAATTTTTTGAAATGGCATAGGGTCCTAACTGGGTCAGAACTCCTCTAGATATGGTGCCAACTGAGTGGGCCCACATCGATTTTTGAAAACTTTGAAACAAACACTGAAAACGACTTTGATAAGGGGTTAAAATCAATAATTGGATTTCAAGATTTTTGAAAATAGAGTCTCAAGCGAATTGAAACTCCGAGTTAGAGTCCTGAACTCTTAGGACTCTGAGATTTTGGATTTTAAAATCCAAATAAAAGAGTTTTTGAAAGAATTTATCTGAAATTGGTAAAACAAGTCGAAAAATACAGTCAGGGTTAGACTCCTAACTCGACCGAAACTCTGAACTAGAGTCCTGAATTAACAGGACTCTGTAAAATGACCTAAATTTTAAAAACGAATGGAAGAGATTGAAAATGGAATTAAAATAGAACTTCAAAACAAACTCCTGACTGGATTAGGACTCTGAGACAGAGTCCTGATCGGACTGAAACTCTAGAATTTTGAGAAATTTGATAAATAAAGGAATTCAGAAGCGACACCACTTAAATGGGTCTCATCTGAGAATTGAAATCAATTGAAATTTGAATTTAAAATGAATCCAGATTGTTTTCTGAGAAAATATTTCGAAATATAAAGTCTTGGGGTTGAAAAATGACAGAACATTGAATAAAAACCCAGGTTTTAAAAATTGATTATGAAAGAAAAGCTTTAAAATAGAATCTGGATTAAATGTTTTGAAAATAAAAGCGCTGGATCTTGATAATGAGATGTGATGACATGCAATGTTATCTAATGCGATGAAATGATATACCGAATGCATGCAATGATATGCAATGACACATGAAATGTAAGCACTGGATGAGGGTGAAAATTTGGGGTGTTTGCAGATGCCCCTCTTTGCTGCTATGCCGATTGAAAGCCGAGCTTAGTGGCAAATAAAACACACCAAATTTGGATTATAAAAATGCCCCAGTTAGAAAATTTTTGGCTGGGTATGAAAGAATTAACTCTGACGGTGATCATGATAGGTGTGAAATGGAGAGTAAAGAAGATTTACTTCAAAAGAAGTGAGATTTAGGTTTTGCCCTTAACCTGGATGGGACAGAAAATACCTCGTGTAGAAACGAAGCTCAGGTTTAACCCTTAACCTGACCGGGAAATGAAATACCTCATCAAAATGAAGCTCAGATTTATACCCTTATCCTGATCGGGAAATGAAATACCTCATCAAAGTGAAGCTCAGGTTTAACCCCTTATCCTGATCGGAAAATGAAATACTTATCAAAGTGGAGCTCAGGTTTGTACCCTTATCCTGATCGGGCGGAAAATAAAATACCTCATCAAAGTGAAGCTCAGGTTTAACCCCTTATCCTGATTGGGCGGAAAAATGGAATACTTCATCAAAGGAGGCCCAGGTTTATACCCTTAACCTGATTGGGCAGAAAAATGGAATACCTCATCAAAGGAGGCCCAGGTTTATACCCTTAACCTGATTGGGTAGGAAAATGGACGGAATCCTCGAAAGAAGAGACCGTGATGGAACCTTCGGATTTTGCACAATAAATCTGACAGGGGTTTTGCAAAAGGATGGAATTGAGGTCCCTAAAGTTTGAAAAGGGATTATATTTTGGGCGCCTCATGGCTGAGACTAAATAACTTTTGAAATTGCCTTTTGCTGGAATTGGTGGCTTAACCTCAAGCCGAAATTGGACTGCCTATTGTGGGACAGTGGGGACACAAGAAAGTGTGTAAATCTGAGAGCCCAGGCGCTCAGATTATACCAAAGAAGGGAAGGAATCTTGAAAACTCCCGTTATCAAGTCCTAAAAGAGATAACCACTGATGTCAAGATGCGCCAAAGATGAACCTCAAGCTCTCGCTTCACGTCAGGATAGCTAGAAAATATTGTCAAAATGTTGAAAATTATTGTTGATTCAAAATAATTGAAAATGATGCATATTGTTTTGAAAATATTCCCTCTTATCTACCTGAAGTATTACCTTTGACTGGGCTTAACTCCGTAGAATCAAGATTCGAATTCAAATTGCTTGCGATTGGATTTCTTCCAAGGAAGTTATCAATTTCCTTGATATGAATAGAAAAGAAAGTATTCTTGATATTGCGAAAATCATTGGTGAAGGAATATTGCTAATAAAATTTCACAAAATTAAAGAAGATTCTTGATAGATTCAGCAGTCTGATATCTTGGGATTCTTTTCTCACGATGATCTTTTTGCACTCTTTTTTTAACAGAATTGGAGCTCTCTTGGGTTTTTCAGGAATTACATCATCCTTCATTTTGGAGATGTTCTGACTTTTCTCTCTTCTTTTGGAAGTGTACGTCACAAACTCTTTCATCTCAGAGATATTGCGATCCTTCTTTTCTCTCAGGGATTATCTTGATAGTTATTGGCTCTTTGGCGGGAAATCTCTTGGTGATAGCAGAAATTAACTATCTTTTAGGGTTTGTCGAGAGGCTCATCACACTCGCCTTCATCTCGACGATGATTTAAACTTTCCCTAGAAGGATCCGTCACAAACTCCGTCATCTTGGAGATGATTCAAATCTTCTTTGGCCCTGGGGGTCTACTCGCTTAATTCACTTTCATCTTGACGACAATTGAGAGATCCCTTTTGCAGATATTTGATTACAGCTTAGGTGATTGAGGAGATTGAGTGGATTTTTCTATATCACCCAAAATATTTCGACTGCTTTATTTTTCAAGAATGGTCTTTAAAAATGTGCCATTGACTGCGATCAATATCAATCACTCATGGCTTTGCGACAACATTGAATATTCTTTGTTAGCCATATCGCGGATTTATTCATCATCCTTTTGGTTGGCCAATAGAAAGATTTTGAACTTTGAATCCTTTTTCGCGAAAGCTTTGTCCTTTCGGAAGTAATACTAAGGGTATTCTGAGGTAATAATTTTGTGCAATAAAGATTTTTTTGAAATCAACAAATATTCGACGACAAATTAGCAAAATTTTCTTGAAATCCTTTGTGAAAGTGAGCATTTGAGGTGCAACGCAACACATCCATGACACAAATTTTCTTCTCTTTTCCTCAAAGAAGAAGATTCAGAAATTGGAATTAGAAATTACTCCTCTCTTCCCTGAAGAGGAGGTGTTTGCAAAACAAACTTTCGAAGAGAAATTAAGCTTCCGTCAAAACTTCCTAACATTAGGCTTCTCTTATGGAAAGGGGGCCGGTATTGGTGAGGTTAGTGAATTGGTCATGAAGGAACGAGTTCATCACACTCTCTCTGAAAAGAGGGTCCTTCACAATGAAATGGCCTAGTCTAGAATTATGGTCACAAGGAAAGCGAACTTCCGTCGAAGCTCTCCCTGAACTAAGGGTTTCTTGTATGAAATTGAAATTTTGTTTTGCAAACGGTTCACAAAGACACGAGTCCCTTCAAACTCTCCCTAAAAAGGGGCTAAGTGAACGAATTGGATAGCATGCGAAAAGAACGAGCTCCCTTGAACTCTCCCTATAAAAAGGGTCTCTCGCAAGAGAAAATGATTGAAATTGGATATTTGGTGACCCAAAAGAGTCAAATTTGGAAATTTGAAATTTGAATTTTTGAAATTCGAAATTTGAAATTTGAAATTTGAAATTGGAGATTGATTGACCTAAAGGTCAAAATTTGAAATTTGAAATTTGAAATTTGAAATTTGAAATTTGAAATTTGAAATTTGAAATTTGAAATTTGAAATTTGAAATTTGAAATTTGAAATTTGAAATTTGAAATTTGAAATTTGAAATTTGAAATTTGAAATTTGAAATTTGAAATTTGGTAATTGGGAATTTAAAAATTGGAAATTGATTGACTCAAAAGGTCGTCATTTGAAATTGAAAATTGGATGACCATGGAGATCAAAATTGTGAATTGGTTTACTGGGAATGACATGGGTTCTGTAGGGATTCAGCCTAAGAACGACATTGGTTCGATTGAGAACGACATTGGTTCGATTGAGAACGACATTGGTTCACTGGGAACGACATGGGTTCAATAGGGATTCAGCCTAAGAACGACATTGGTTCAATTGAGAACGGCATTGGTTCACTGGGAACGACATGGGCTCAATAGGGATTCAGCCTAAGAACGACATTGGTTCGATTGAGAACGACATTGGTTCACTGGGAACGACATGGGTTCAATAGGGATTCAGCCTAAGAACGACATTGATTCGATTGAGAACGACATTGGTTCGATTGAGAACGACATTGGTTCACTGGGAACGACATGTGTTCAATAGGGATTCAGCCTAAGAACGACATTGGTTCAATTAAGAACGACATTGGTTCACTGGGAACAACATGGGTTTAATAGAGATTCAGCCTAAGAACGACATTGGTTCGATTGAGAACGACATTGGTTCAATTGAGAAGGACATTGGTTCACTGGAAACGACATGGGCTCAATAGGGATTCAGCCTAAGAACGACATTGGTTCGATGGGAACAACATGGGTTCAATAGGGATTCAACCTAAGAACGACATTGGTTCGATTGAGAACAACATTGGTTCGATTGAGAAGGCATTGGTTCACTAGGAACGACATGGGTTCAATAAGGATTCAGCCTAAGAACGTGGATCAGGAGGACTTCAACCTACAAATCACATTTTTGGCAATGGGATAAGTTCTGAAGGGGTTCAACCTAAGAACCAATGATTAGTAGGACTTTTGGTTCACAAAGGGGTTCAACCTATGAGCCGTATTGGTTTGACAGGCGTTCAACTTACATATCACATTGATTCTGCAGGGGTTCGACCTACGAACTATCAATTCCATGGGGATTTAACCTAAGGATCACATCGGTTTCGTAGGGGTTTGACCTACGAAGTATCAATTTCATGAGGATTTAACCTAAGGATCACATCGATTTCGCAGGGGTTCGACCTACGAACTATCAATTTTATGGGGATTTAACCTAAGGATCACATCGGTTTCGCAGGGGTTCGACCTACGAACTATCAATTTCATGGGGATTTAACCTAAGGATCACATCGATTTCGCAGGGGTTCGACCTACGAACTATCAATTCCATAGGGATTTAACCTAAGGATCACAATTTAAGAAGGAAGAGTTCAACTTATGGGTTTTGAATGGACCAGGTGCTAAACTGAGTTTTGAAGAAAGATTCAAATCGAAATTCAAATCTTGAAGGAAAAACTAAATGAATTGGATTTTGAAAGAGAATTCGAGTCGGAACTCGAATCTTCTAGACCAATTGCCAAATTTGCAGGAAATTTTGAGTAGAAGTTCGAACTTTTGAAGGAAAGCTAAGCGAATTGAATTTGAAAGAAAATTTGAGTCGGAACTCTGATTTTCTATACCAATTTTGAATTGGATTTGAAAGAAATTTTGAGTCGGAACTCGGATTTTCTAGACCAATTCAAGACATTCGAAGGAAAGAAAACTAGATGAATTGGATTTGGAAGAAAATTCGAGTCGGAACTCTAATTTTATAGACCAATTCTGAATTGGATTTGGAAGAAGATTCGAATCGGAACTCGAATCTTCTAGACCAATTCAAGACATTTGAAGGAAAGAAAACTAGACCAATATATTTTGTGTTTGGAAACATTGACTAGGAAGAAAACCAAAAGAGTTTCAACGGAATTTAGAAAAGTACCAGCACGAGCACCGGATTTGAAAACAATACCAGTACGAGCACTAGATTTTAAAAGGTTTGCCAGTACGAGCACTGGGTTTTGAAAGATTGCCGGTTGATAGGGGATTTTCAATCTGCACCCTCACAATGACTTGGACAAATGCCACGGGTCTCAGGATTTATCCCTTATCCTGAATGGGAAACTCAATGCAAATTGATGCAGATGAATGCGAATGAATGCATGCAAATGCAAATGAATGTAAATGGGTGCATATGTGTGCAAAATGAGAGATTTGTTTGATCCTGCTTGCATACAGAAAGTTTTGAAGCCAATTTTTAAAATAATGCCCCAGTATAACTGGAGAGTGAGAGTTTGAATAAAAGGAAAAGTAGTTGATATTTGAAGAATGCTTTCTAACTTTTGATTGATTCAGAGACTCTGAAGAGGATCATTCCTCCTGAAAGAACATTTTACAGAGAAGGAGAATAAAAGGTGGCACCGAGCTTGAGGAAAAAATAGACAGCTTTATTGATGCATTGAAGGAAAGTGACAAATCAAGGAAAGACAGACGGGATTGTATTCTCCCATAAAAACAAGACAAGAAATTGGAAAAGCACTAGTGTTATCAATTTCTGGAATGATTGAGGAAAAGCATGATCAGGATGATTGGTCCTTTTTTTCCATCTTCAACGAGGAGATTCTTGTCAATGCCGTCTTGAACAATATTTTTAAAGACAAAGCAGTGCTCGGTGTCGTGACCCATTGTCCAATGGAATTTGCAGAACTGATCTTTAAACCTTCCCATAGTCACAACATGATCCACTATCTTGGGGAGTCTAACCGTCCCTTTGGCTATCATATATTCTAAAACTTGCTCCAGTGGCTGTTCTAAGGGAGTAAAATTGCGATCGTATCCCCAACCATCATGCTTTGGTCTTCCTTGAACACTTGAGGAAGAATTGTCATTTCACTTGTCCATTGTATCCTTTCGACTTGCGAGGTCGTTTCTCTCTGGGTTTGGGTTTCCTGAGCCTCCAGCATGATTTTTTCTATCCCCTCTTTTGTTGTGTCCATTGCTATGTCTAGTGGAATTGGTAGAAAATGTGGAGTGAGCCTTCAGAGATCTTACTGTATCCTTCGCGAGCATGTATTCCAAAAACTTTCAAATATTTGATCTAAAGGGGCCATCTTGCGGTCCTGATTTCGATCATCATGTTGTACCTCTTGCCGAGTGCTTGGTTTCCGCTGAGACTTGGCAAAGACAGTCGACTTGTATTCTTTCTCACCCTTAACAAAGAAATTCTTGTCGATATAGTCTTGAACGATATTCTTAAAGACGAAACAATGTTCAATATTGTGCCCCGTTGTTTGATGGAATTTGCAGAAGCAGTCTTTCCATTTCTCTAAGACGACCAGAGGATTAGCAATTCTTGGAAGCTTAACCATTCCTTTGCTCAGCATGTATTCAATGACCTCTTCTAGGGGCTGATCTAGAGGAGTGAATTTGCGATCGTAACCCCAACCGTCATGTTTTTTCTTCTCTTTCTGTTGACTCAATTTTTCACTATGCTTCAAACACTTTTCTTTCTGACTTGTATGATCTCCCTTGTTATTATTGCAATCACTGCGATTGGCATGAACGAAGAAGGTGAGTTATGTCTTCTTTTCTGAATCTTGATTATTCCTGACGGAGGTGATGCCATCATGGAAATCTTTGCTCCTGAAGACCTTCTTTCCCTTGTCATGAGCTTGCAAATCTTTAATCATCTTGGCCATTTCCTTCAGCTGTATTTGGACTGGATCATCCATTGCTTGATTTTTCAATTTATAGGATGTCCCTTGTCTATGAGGGCATCTTTGAAATGCTTGCTGGACTTCATACTCTTCATCAGTGTCACCTACCGATTCTGATTCATCAGATGTATCCTCATGTTGGATATGTTTCTTGGATATCATCAACTGCTTCTTCAATGTTTGGCCCTTAGCCTTCTTCTTGCTAGATATCTTACCAGAATTGACCTCTGCTTGCTCTGCCATCATTTTACTCATCATCTTTTGAAACATGACATACATCTGGGGGTCAACATCATCATTGTCCTGCTGATTTTTGTTTCTGACAGATCTTGAAGATGTCATTTCCTGTACTGAAGCTGACGGAGAACTGATAAGCCGAATTGGTGCGGTCTTCTTTCTAGACCTCGTCTGAACCATGTAAGGATGTAAGTGCTCTCTTGAATGTCACTAACGCTCTCTAGGCGAGGTCGTCAAACCAAGGTGAAATGAAGATTAAAGGAACTTTATTGAAAATATGATTTTAATAATACACTTGACAGAGGAGAGGGGGACAGACAATTTTCCACCACTCTTGATAATCAGAGGACAATCGAGAACCAGGAAAAATAGTAAGAGTAAAAAAGGAATCCCAGCCATGTCTGGCAGAATGGTATGCCCCGGACCACTGATCTGATATGAGATCGAACTCTGGCAAGATTTCTGATAGTGGGCAAATTTCTATGCGCTTCTGTCTCTGAGAGAACTGCCTGACACACCTCTCTGGATGGTAATATGCGCAGAAGAATGGGCCAAGTAGCCTGAATTGCTTGTCGTATGCATACGTATATTTGGGAGGTGATTCCTGACGATCAAAGTAGTCCCATACGACTTCTTCCTCCTGAAGGTTATCGATCAAGAACCAGTATCGCGTAACTGGCAAAAGTTTTTTGCCATTGTATCTGAATGAATTGGCTCGGGCTGGCACATGCCGGAGGAACCAAGATTGTAATGCGTAGGTGCACCCTTCGACTAGAATTGATTCTCCGACGTGAAACGGGTCAACCCTCGGTATAGAAAGGCGAGTGCGGCCATGGCAATGGAGAGGCGGCTGGTCTGTCGACTTCCCCACTTTCGCATAAGTTTAACTATCCTGATGTCCATATAATTCCGTCCATCGGGAAAGAGAGCTAATCCCACAGTGCATAAGACCATCGCATGCTGGATTCTCTCTCGGGTTGTTCGAGATAAAGAACTGACTTCCACAAATGCTCTATACTGTCTCTAGATTTCGAGCAGGTCCACATATTCGTTTCCATCTTCTTCGATCAATGACCAAGACTTGCATTCTGTCATGCGAGCTAAAACGTCTCGGGGATCCAGACCCTTGACATTAATAAAAAATTGTTTCTCCAATGGATCTTCAGGCTGATCGGCTGGCTCGGACAATCCCATGATTTTTGAAAAATCATCTATCAGCACTGTCATCTCGCCCCATGGGAACCAGAAAGTAGAAGTGCTCGGATTCCACTGTTCTGCTAGTGCATTGATCAAATTGCCGTTGACTGTCTGCTTTCTCACTGCGGACGTCAGTTCTAACCCACAATCATCCAAGTGGTCCGGAAACATACGAGAAAATTCTTGAACCATGAATAGTACCACCAGGGAAAGAAGGATCCGGTGCTGAGGACTCGATGCTCGGGAAGACTTTGTCGCACCTCGTAGGAGATGTGACCCTCAGAGAAGACTGAATCAAGCTGACTGGATGCCATCAGACTAGAAAACACGAAAAATTGGAATAAGACTTGGGAAAATATAGAGATTTTGAAAAAATGCAGGTAGGATAAAATGAAGTAGGAAATTCGAGATCCAGAAGAGAGAAAGGATGAAAAATCACCTGGAGTTTTGAAAGAAATTAAGGGAAATTTAGAAAATCGTCCAGAGTTTGATGAAATATGAAGAAATACTTCATAAAATGGAAAATGAAGCATTTGAAAAATCGTTCAAGGTTTAAAGCATGGACAGTATATGGAAATGGATTGGGGATTTCTGAAAAATCATCTAGTATTTTGGAAAACTTGTAAAAAATGTAATAAAATGGAATAAAAGAATCTAACATTCAATCACATCCTGTACAATCAAGTATGCACATACAACATTCCCTAAAAGCTGACTCTAGATGCACAAGTTTTGAAATAGCTGTAGGACCTTAATCCTAACTCTAAGGTTCAGATCATCTGTGTCCAATCATGCTTTGCCTATATACTCAAGCCAAGGCTCGATGTACGTGGCATAAAATCAATTTCTCCGGTTCTAGTTTCAAGTTTTCCAACATCCTTAAGCACCTGCCGATATACGTTGGACTATGGCCTTTGGTATGTGGCAGGGGGGCGTTAGCCCAAATAAGTGACCCAGTTGTGAGGCTCTGTCCCGAACTATGGTTCTGGAAGAGAGCCCAACAACGTGAAGACCGGGTAAAGATAGGTGGGGTGGTTTTTTAAAACATGATCACATGCAAGCAAATCAGAAGGCTCTAAAACCTAAAGAGATAGAGATTTTAAAATTTTTGAAGAAGCAAACATTGTTTTCAATCAAACCTAGATTGAGGAGGGTTGTATTAGACCTAAGTCTATGTGAACGTGAAAATTTCCTCCTCAATATGGTCCTACCAAACCATACTTAGTCTATATGCAATCCATGTCAACTGGGTTCAAGTCTAGGCTCCTAGGTTTACATGATATCATGAAATAAAAGCTGACATTCCATAGAACACGATTTTGACAATTTGAACTAAGTTATGCACACAATTGATCAGACGAAGACATGTCCCATCTAGGTCGCCAAACCTGTTGTCATCGCAAAATTTTTACTACTTTTTGCGAGTCAAACTGACATTTGAAAAAGATTTTGAAAATAACTTGCCTCCATTTTAAAATGCGGGATAATTCCAAAGAATAGGACTCGCCTGTCGGTACGAGGTTCAACCGTTCCTGGCACCTTTACCAGGGGTAATTGAACCAAGGATCAATTGTGTGCTTAGCTTTGCTCAACTTGTCTAAATCATGTTCTATTTCCTAAATGCACAAAGAATCAGACATGTGCTATGAATTTCTGAAAATGCATATTTGAAAACATGATGTTTGCTTTGAGATTTAAAATACTTGGAGAATTCTTGGAAAAGATAACACTTGGAAAATCATGAACTTAGTGAGAGAATATTTCTAAGGAAAGTGAAAATTGATTTATGAAGAATCTAGAGGTTTTTGTGAAAACCGATTTTGAGAAATGTGAGATAGCTTTGGAAAACTTGATTTCTTTGAATTCAAACTTTGAAATTGAAAATATAACTTAGAAAATTGAATTTGGAACTTGGGAAATGCTTGAAATATCATTGGCAAATCAATGGTTTGAGAAAATCGATTTTTGAATAAGACTTAGAAAAATTTTGAGAAAATTGATTTTCTGATTTGGAATTTGAACTTGCAAATTGAATGAAATGAATGAATATAGATTTAAAAGACTTGATTTTGAGGAATTGAGAAAATCTTTTTGTATTTTTGAGAAATGCAGTGCATTTTGAAGTTAGCCTAAGAGTGTAGGTTGAATGTGGCTAATACGAAGATTACAAATCTGGGTCTCATTCGTATTCTGACTATGGCCATAAATACAAATTCCACCAAGTTTGTCAACTCTATAAGAGCTAGTGCACGTGCCATTCGTGTAGACCACAGTGAATTGGTAAAAATATGCATGAATTGGGATACATAGCAGTTATATATCAAAGTTTAAAACTATATGCAATGCATCCTATTCTATGCAAGAATTGAAATTCTTATTCCAAAATTAATTACAATTTACATCACTAATCAAATTTAAATACAGGAATTTAAAAGAAAGTAAAGTCTTTAATGTTCCTGCAAAACTAGAAAACTTTGTTAGTGAAGATATATTGGCTTTTCTAGATTTATCCAACAATATCTGGAAATTACTGGATTTTGCTAGACATAAGCCTTTTTGCCATGATTCCCTTAAATCAAAATGATGAAATATGAAATAAGATTGAATAAATAAGGAAGATAAGATATGAAATTTCGAAATTGGGGTCAAAATGACCAAAATACCCCTCATAGCAAGACTATGGCCCTGAAATCAGGGTTTTCAGAAAGATATTTTATAAAATGCAAGTTTTGAAATTCAAATGAAGATAAATCAAACTAAATATGATATAACATGATTAAAAATATGAAAATTAGGGTTTAGAATTTCAAAATTTAGGTCAAATGACCAAAATGCCCCTGATAGCAAGACTATGGCCTTGAAATCAGGGTTTTCTGAAATAGATTTTGGTATTTATGATTAAAATAAACATAAAATCAAACATGAAACATCCTAATATGATTATAAACATGAACAAACCCTAAAAACATGAAATTACACACGAAAATCCAAAAATATCCCAAATATCATGATTTTGGCAGTGTTTTTGGATCTTTCAGGGACCCTGTTTTGCAATTTGATTAATTCAGGCATCAAACGAATTCCAAATTTCATAAAAAATTGTACCTGAACTTGTTATGTCTCTCAAGTCAGATTGAAATCATAAAAATAATTTTTTGACATTATTTTAATCCGAAAATTGCATTAAAACCCTAAAATAAGCTATTTTTAACCTAAGTCACAAACCAGTTTCAGAGTTAGACCCGAATTAGGGGTCAATCCTCTATGAAAACTTCTGAATTTTTTTAGAGATAAACTATGAAGAAAAACAGAGATTTCCCAATTTACAGATTGGAAAAAGCATCTTCGATTAGGGAGAAACTCTTCCGACGATCTGAACTAAAATCTAACAAATCTAACAGGGGTTAAAACAACTACTTTAGATTGAAAATACAAAAATAAGTAGAAAACCTAATAAAAAACTTCTGAAATTTTAGAAGTGAATAGTAGACAGAAAATAACAATATTCATTTTTTACGGATTATGAATCAAATCTTTGGTTTGGGATCTATGAATAACACAAGTCTGATTAGGGTTTTGGTAAACCCTAACGAGTTTTAAATTTAAAATCAGATTCTCTGACAGAGGAAAAATATTAAACAGAGATCAAAAATCCCCAAAATTTCACAGTAAATAGATCTCATTAATATGAATCCATGAAATTTTACAGATCTTGAATCGAACATGGGATGAGAAAAATATCATAATAACAAGTTACCCTTTTGATTTTAACAACGATTTTAAAGTTTTAAAAACCCGATTTGATGTCTGATTTTTTTGACAGGGTTTCCGAATCACAAAACCTTTGATTTTTTTACAGTAGTTCAATTACACATGCACGTATCACATATAAAAAAATCAGACATTAGCAGTAAATATTTCAATCTGAAACATCATGCTCTTTTCTGTTCTAGACTAAAAACACACAGAAATCTAATAAACTTAAGAAATCATGCTTTATCTAGTAAAAAACAATAAAATAAACACTAAAACAGTAAAATAAAAATTATTTCTATGCTGGAAAACGTATAATAAACATAAACAAACACATAAATAAATAAAACTTAGGGAATCAATGGCTGAAATTTGATGTTACCTTTAAAAACATGGATTTAACCCATTAAAAGGGTAAATCACATGTTTTATTGGTTAATAATGCAAAAACCAATATTAAAATTGATTCTAATGGATTAGAATCCCTGTAAAACACAAAAAAACAGAGTTAGATCATCTTTTTGGACCGTTCTTGATGGTTCTTGAGGTTGAATCTTCATAAGGAGGGGCGCCCAAGGCTAAATTCATGTTTTAAATCATGAAAAGCATTAAATAAAAACCAAAGTTAGGGAAGATGATTACCTTGGAGTTGCAGCAATGGAGGAAGGGCTGGAGAGGAGAGATAAGCTCCAAGAATTGCCAAAGAGAGAGATGGGAAAATCGTCCCCCCTTATGCCTCTTTTTATAATAAAAAATTAGGTTTTAAAATTCACACTTTTGAAAATTTTGGACTCTCTAAGGGGGGGGGGGGGGGGGGGCGATTTTTGGGTGGATTTACCTAACTATCCCTACCCTAGATTATCCTAAATAATGCCTAATTAACCCCTAGCTAAACCTAAAAAATCCCCAAATGTGATGCCACTTGGCATTTTCCACATTTGGGTTTTTAAAGTTCTTTAAAAACCTTTAAAAACACTAGTTTTAAAATCCAAACTTCAAAATGAGTTTTTAAAATAATAGCCTTTGACTCTTCTAAACCTCTAACACTCACCAAGACACTGACTATCCCTAGTCTAGCCCTGACTTACTCGAATATGGCGCCACCCCGAGTGGGCCCTACTTGAGTTTTTAAAAAAAATGATTTTAAAACTTGAAATTGAGAGAGTTTTCAAAAAAATTTCAAAAGTAAACTTTAAAATTAAAATTTTTGAAATGGCATAGGGTCCTAACTAGGTCAGAACTCCTCTGGATATGGTGCCAACTGAGTGGACCCACATTGATTTTTGAAAACTTTAAAACAAACACTGAAAACAGCTTTGAAAAGGGGTTAAAATCAATAATTGTATTCAAGATTTTTGAAAATAGAGTCTCAAGCGAATTGGAACTCCGGGTTAGAGTCCTGAACTCTTAGGACTCTGAGATTTTGGATTTTAAAAGCCAAATAAAATAGTTTTTGAAAGAATTTATCCGAAATTGGTAAAACAAGTCGAAAAATACTGTCAGTGTTAGACCCTAACTCGACTGAAACTCTGAACTAGAGTCCTGAATTAACAGGACTTTGTAAAAAGACCTAAATTTTGAAAACGAATGGAAGAGATTGAAAATGGAATTAAAGCAGAACTTCAAAACAGACTCCTGACTGGATTAAGACTCTGAGACAGAGTCCTGATCGGATTGAAACTCTAGAATTTTGAGAAATTTGATAAATAAAGGAATTCAGAAGCGACACCACTTAAATGGGTCTCATCTGAGAATTGAAATCAATTGAAATTTGAATTTAAAATGAATCCAGATTGTTTTATGAGAAAATATTTCGAAATATAAAGTCCTGGGGTTGGAAAATGACAGAACATTGAATAAAAACCTAGGTTTTAAAATTTGATTATGAAAGAAAAGCTTTAAAATAGAATCTGGATTAAATGTTTTGAAAACAAGAGTGTTGGATCTCGATAATGAGATGTGATGACATGCAATGCTATGCAATGCGATGAAATGATATGCCGAATGCATGCAATGACACATGAAATGTAAGCACTGGATGAGGGTGAAAATTTGGGGTGTTTACAATCGGGTATGCATTATATCCCAAACAATTGTTCACACATATCCAAACAATTAATGAGAGATTTTAAAAACACTTGGGTACCCTAGAACAATTTTATTCATGAGGTCTCTTTGGGTTATAGGGGTTTTGGGCTCCCTTTTGAGTCCACACCGTTATACCCCAGCTGACAACTGAAGGGTACTAGTATGGAGAATCCGACTCTAATGGTACCACCATCGATATACTTCTGCTAACAATTGAAATGTACTAGCAAGGAGATCCAAAGATCCAAATTATAGGGCAGGAGAGAGTTGAAAATCCAAAACAAAAGAGGCCTTTATTCCTAAAAGAGAGAGAATAGAAAAAAGTAGGAAGCAAACAATTGAAAGACAAGGTTTTCACACAATATCCTAAAATTGCTAGAAGGTATGTTTTCTTAATTTTTAAATGTCATGCAATTTCTCCACCAATGGTATCTAAAAATATGATAAAATCCTAAACCTAATATTTATGCATGAAACTAATGCGAAAAATGCCTATATTCAGTATAAAAAGAAACTAAATGAAATTAAGGTTTGGGATACCGGGTCTCGGATAACCAAAAAGAGCTAAACAGTCAACAGAGCCAAATGACCAAACTAGACCAAACTAGGCCACAGAGCTAAATAGAGCTGGATGACCAAACTAAGTTAGACGGCTAAAACAAAAAAAGGCATTGGACGACCAAAGAGTGAAGGGTTGCAGGGCTTGGATGACCCACTCTACAGGAAACTTGCAATGCCTGAACGACCAAGTCTGCAATGAGGTTGCAAGTCCAAGATAGCCAAGTCTGCGAAAAGGATCTGCAGGACTTGAACAACCAATATGCAGGAAACTTGCAGTACCTAAATGACCAAGTATGCAGTGATGTCGCAGGACCAAGATGACAAAGTTTGCAAAAAGGGCATATACGACCTGGATGGCCAATCTGCAAAAACAAAAAAGAAAGAAAGGAAAATTATGGCTGGATGGCCAAATCTGTCAGCAACAAAGTTTGGCTGGATGGCCAAACCTATCAGGAACAAAGTTTGCCTGCAAGGCCAAACTTGTCAAAGACAGTAGAGTAGATGGTGGGTAGGCAATACACAGATAGGGCCTCAGATGATCAAGTCTGTGGAAAAAGTAGGATGGATGGATAAACCTAATCTAGTCATCCAACAAAGTAGAAAATTGTTATCATCGCGAAATTTTTCCCATCTTCCCTTCCTTGCGGAAGAGAGAGAAAAATGCTTTCGCGATTCAAACTTGACCGGATTTTGGGAAATTTGTTTTGAAATACTTGCCTCCGTTTTGAAAATTACGGGAAAATCCATGGGATGGGGCTCGACCTATCGGTACGAGGTTCGACCGTTCCTGCCGCCTTTAACAGGGGTAATCAAACCAAGGACCAAAATTGTGCTTGACTTAGTGAAATCATCGAAATTGTGTTCTATCCTAAATGCATAGAAAATTCAGGCATGTGCTATGAGATTTTGTAAAATGTAAATTGGAAAAATATGATGTATGCTTAGAAAACATTTGGAGTTGAAAAGCATTTCTCAGGAAAAATATGGAAATCAATCTCTCAGGAAACTCAGATGAAAGAATTGGGAAATCACCAGAAAGTTTATGAAGTTTTGGGAAAATAATGAATGGATGAAAATCCTGGGAAAATGTTGAAGGTTCTTGAAAAAAAGATGAATATTGGAAAAAGAAAATATTTACCAGGAAAACTCTGATTTTGAGAATTTTCTGAAGAAAATGATGGAAAATTTATAGGAAAGCTCTTTGGATATGGAAAGTCAAAACTTAAGAAATTGAAATCCTGAGAATCTTGTCTTTGAAATATCTAGAAATCAACTTTGATTCTTGAGAAAGATGAAAAATTTCTTTTGAAAATGAATCTTAAGAAAATAACATTTTCAGGGAAAATCACGGGAAAACTTTGACTTGGGAAATCCAACCTTGAAAATCTTCATAGTTTCTTGAAGAATTGATTTCCATGGAATGAAAATTTCTTGAGAAAATCATGAGAAAAACAGATGATGCCTTGATGCAGATGATTTGAATGTATGAACGCACTTTGGAAAAGATTTTCTGAGAAATTTATTGGAAAAATGTGTATTAAGCCAAAGTAAATCATTCACATATTCTGACTGTGGCCATGAATATGTTAAGAGTTTATTTGAGTTAATTCATAATATTTTGCAAAATTGAAAATATGATGTGCATTTTTAAGATAGCCTAAGAGTGTAGGCTTAATGTGACTGGTAGAAAGATGATGGATCTGGGTCTTGTCCATATTTTGACTAGGGCCGTAAATATAGACTCCACCGAGTTCATCAACTCTCTAAGAGTTGGTGCATGTACCATTCGTGTTCATCCACAGTGAATTTTGCAAAATGAGATATATGAATCATAGAATCAGGAAATTGCAGGAATCAAACTACATGAGATGCATCCTAATCTAAGCAGTAAAAGTAAATATTATTCCAAGTTTGATTGTTACATCTCTGACATAAGTCAAAATAAATGAAATAAAAAAATACATGGTATAAAAGAATCAGCATCCTCCAGATTTTCCTGCAAAATGAGAATTAGTACAAGATAACCAAGGAACTGGGTATATATATAATATGTACAATAAAGATATACATGGTTATATCTAAATACTTGAATTTGTGTTAAACGACATGTGATAATGAAGAGATATTACAAAAAGAAAAAGAAAAAGAAAAATATCTACATAAATACTTGTATGTGAAAACAAGTGCACATGAAGATATCCCTATATATATATTCATATATATATATATATATATGTATATACATGTATATATATATGTATATGTAGATATACATAGATATATATATATAGATATATATATATATATACGTATAATGAGAAAATACATATAGTAATTAGAATTCTATATGTAATGGGTAAAACCAGAAAATACAGGGTATATACAGTTTCCGTAGGTGATTTCACAAAGCCGTAATTCCCAAATTATAACATATTTCTCAGTAAAATTGGGTATGGAGCTTCCCTATATATCAATAACAAAGCATGCAAAAGATTGTCCGGACATCATGAATGGATATTAAAATATCCATCCATGAACATGGCTCATTCTCAAGACTGCACTTCTATAGAAAAGGGAATGAAAAACACATGGATGACACACCTATGAATGAGAATGATGGTGAACGACCAAAGGGATCGAATTTCTGTACCCTTCCCAACCAAAATGACGAAAACAGAATGACATGAATGTTGTACATTAACTATTACAGCATGGACTTGATGGCATAAAAAAAAATGCAGAAAATGGTATGCAGGGTATTGGCAAAACACAAAAATTTTTCTTTGATATGCTTCCTCCTTAAAGCTCATTCAACATAAAGACAAAGACTCATCCCACAAAAAAAAACTACATAGGAGAACACTAACTGTGGTAAATTACCATAAAAGCAATACACAGAAAATACATCACAGAGCCTAACGTTTACACCACTCCAGAAGGGAGGCGCAATACAAGCTGCCCGCCAAAACACTCTTAACAAAATAGTAACAGAAATCTGCAAGAAAAATCTGTACAACTTCAAAGAAAAGACTATTGAAGGCCAATAGGCCATAGCCTAAAGCAGTCAGCAATCACCCACAAGTATCCAAAATCTGGAACTAAAAAAAAATATGTCATCTGTTCACAAGACTTTTTCTTTTTTACACTCTGCTCTACTGAATGATGGATCATTGCAGAAAGTTGCAGCTAGTTAATGCATCATTTAAATGATGATGAATGTAGGAACATCCTGGTCCGAAAAGAAAGAAAGAAAAAAAAAACACATAAAGGTTGTCCATAAAACGATCACTTCCAATCTCTGCAAACAGTCCATAATTAAGCCATCAATATGATGTCTTCGGCTATCACGAAAAGAAAAAGGACAAACAAAGAACTTGGAACCTTTTGAACAAATGTTGCGATCATGTCATCCACTTAACATAAATTTTTTAACAAATAATCAACAGACTTGCTGACTTCTCAATAAGGACATTTCCAAAGCTACTATGTAAAATCCGATTACGATTAGGCATCAAACACTATGTAAAATTCCACCAACAACTGCAAAGAAAACGTGAAGACCTGATCCATTTTTACCACACTGAGTTAACAAATTCCGTTCAGTTCAGAAACGAAATAACATGTAGCAGGTGAAACGTTGATCAATGTTTCAGTTTACACAATGAAGCATGAATTCGATGGATAGAATATAGCCATTTCAAGAAATGATTTTAGACATTGATGCTACTATTGATAATTTAATAATACACAAGGCTGCGTTTTGGGTGAACAGGGACATGGGAAATGGAAAAACGTGAAAACAGGAAAAGAAATGAAAGGGGAAAAGAGGAAAAATGACATCGATTATGGAAATGATGTTTCTTACCGTGAATTAAAGGAAATGATGTCTCCTGGAATGTTATTACTGCAACTAATCTCACAGATGGGATGATGGCTGGATCTTCTGATGATGATTTGAAGAAAAGGCAGATGATGAAAATGTTGGTTGGAGTTTCCTTTGCTGGTGGGCAGAAGAAGATGCAGCCACCTGCTATATCCCCTGCGACTGGGCTGAAGTAGATGGAGATGGACAGCAATTGGGTGGGCTAAAGAAGAGGATGGACACGTTGGCTCTCCTACGGCAGGGTTGAAGAAGAGGATGGACATCAGTTGGCTCTCCTGCGGCTGGGCTGAAGGAAGATGAGAAGCAGCTGCTGGAGGTGGAAGAGAACTCCACGCTGAGAAGGAAATGCCTGCAAAACCGAAAAAAAACCCCTCAATCGGCTTCCTCCTCTTTTCGATCAATAGCCCCCTTCTTTTAAAGAAATTTTGAGCCTCCTTTAAAAAAAATCGCAATTTCCTTTCAGAGATTCTGTTACATCTCTTTGAAAATTTTTGAAACTGAAAACTTTAATGTAGCCATTTTCAAGAGGGGCGCCTCTTGTGTTTTTCAGCATTTTTATTTCATTTACCTAAGTTTTAGGTAAAATGAATTTTTTTTTTGGAAAGTATGGATGTGGCACCATTTTGAGGTTGTTTCTTAGAAAAAGGAATTGTGAAAAAAAATAAAAATAAAAAAATAACATTAAATGGGAGATGCCACCTCAGCCAACCTTTTTTTTTTAATTCTTTTTGAAAATAAAGTTTTATTTTGCTTTGGTTTCTTCTACAGGGAGCTTAGTGGGGTGCCACATGTGTGTGGGCCCACTAACATATTTTGTAATATGACCAAACTAAAAATATGTTTTTGCACAATTGGTGCCATCTCCGGGTGGGTCCCGCTAGAAAATAAGAAACTTACCTGAGAATTTGAGTATGATGCTAATTCAAAGGCGAGTCCCGCTCCATTTATTTGAAAATAAAAACAGAAGAAATAACCTCTTTTTTTGGAATTTTTATAATACGAGATAAAACTTTGTCTTTTTTCAAGAATTTGGAAGAAATTTGGTTTTTCAGGGCAAAAATATGGATAAAGAAAATACAGAAATTTTGTAAAGAGATTTAAAATCTTTTTGTAAAAAGTTTTGAGATAAAATCTTTAAAATCAATATCTAAATATCCAGATTATTTTCTTGAGAAAAACTTTTGTAATTAAAAGTCCTAAGGGTAAAATGGGAAAGATTGGCAATTTTGAAAACCCAGGGTTTTGAAATTAATTTTGAAAAGAGTTAAAGCTCGAATCTGGATTGAGAATTTTTGAAATCGAGAGTTTCTGGACCTCGAAATGACATGCTGTGCAGTGAAATGATATGAAATGTTCCTGCAATGCTATGCAAAGACATGTTTCAAGAAATGCCACTCTGAATTTAAAATTGGAAATTCTAATTTGTTGTCAGAAATAGGATTTTGAAAATTTATAGTTTGAAGATGTCTCTGAACCTAAATATAGAAATTTTGAGGCTCAAGAATGAAATTTTAGACTTTCTGCAAGGTTCAATCTCAGAAAATGACCATTATGCCCTTCATTGCTTCCGAAGAACTGAAATGTGATAATTGGTGGAGATGTCAGGAAGGTGAGTGAAAATTTGGGGTGTTTACAGATGCCCCTTTTTGCTACTAGGTCGGCTTGTGGCTGAGCTTAGTGGCAAAAAAAACACACCAAATTTGGGCTATATAAAAAGATGCCCCAGTTAAAAAGATCCGACTGGGTATGAGAGAATTAGCCCGATAAAGATGCTAGACATGAAATGGAGAATGAAGACGAATAGATTTGCTCTGTGAGAGTGAAGTTCAGGTTTTTGCTCTTAACCTGGATGGGACAGAAAATGCTTCTTATGGAACGAAGCTCAAGTTTTAACTCTTGACCTGATTGGGGAATGGAATATCTCATCGAAATGAGACTCAGGTTTGTACCCTTAAACTGATCGGGCGGAAGATGGAATACCTCTTTGAATGAGGTTCAGGTTTGTACCCTTAACCTGATTGGGTGGAAAATGAAATACCTCTTTGAATGAGGCTCAGGTTTGTACCCTTAACCTGATCGGGTGGAAAATGAAATACCTCTTTGAATGAGGCTCAGGTTTGTACCCTTAACCTGATCGGGTGGAAAATGAAATATCTCTTTGAATGAGGCTCAGGTTTGTACCTTTAACCTGATCGGATGAAAAATGAAATACCTCTTTGAATGAGGCTCAGGTTTGTACCCTTATCTTGATTGGGCAGAAAATGAAATACCTCTTCAAAGGAGGCTCAGGTTTATACCCTTAACATGATCGGGCGGAAAATGAAATACCTCTTCAAAGGAGGCTCAGGTTTATACCCTTAACCTGATCGGGCGGAAAATGGATGGAATGATAAAACCTTCAGATTTTGCACGATAAATCCGACAGAGGTTTTGCAAAAGGAAGGAAAATGGGGTCCCTAAAGCTTGAAAAGGGGTTGATCTTGGGCGTCTCATGGCTGAGACTAAATAGCTTTTGAAATTGCCTTTTGCGAGAAAATGATTGGTTGTTCGACCTCGAACCGAAATGGGACTGTCTATGGTTGGACAGTGGGGACACAGGGAAGTGTGCGAATCTGAGAGCTCACGCTCTCAAAGAAGGGAAGGACTCAAGTCCTTAAGAGGGATTTAAAAATTGGTGTTAGGATGTATCAAAAACGGACATCAAGCTCTCGCTTCACGTCAGGATGGCTAGAAAATATTGTCAAAATGCTTGAGAATTTTGTTGTTGATTCAAAGTATTTGAAAATGATGCATATTGTTGCAAAATATTCCTTCTTTTCTACCTGAAGCATTACCTCCAAACGAGCTTCACTTCGTAGAATCAAGATTTTGGAATCCAATCACTTACGATTGACCTTCTTCAAGGAAGCCATCAATTTCCTTGATATGAACAAGAAAGAGAATTTTATATTATGAAAGCAATTGATGAAAGGATATTGATAATAGAATTTCACAAGTTTTAAAGAAGATTCTTGATAAATTTGGCAGTTTAATATCCTGGGAGCTTCTCACATAATAATCTTTCTGCACTCTTTTGGATCTCTTGGGTTTTGGCTACATTCTCCTTCATTTTGGAGATGTTCTGACTTTTTCTTTCTTTCTTTTTCCTCTTTTGCTCTCTTTTGGAAGGGTACGTCACAAACTCCTTTAACTTGGAGATGTTTCGATCCTTCTTTGACAATATTGGCTCATGGGTTAGAGATCTTTAGATGATAGCTGAAATTAAATATCTTTTAGGGATTGTCGGGAGGTTCATCGCATCTGCCTTCATCTCGACAGTGCTTTGGACTTTCCTTGGAAGGATCCGTCACAAACTCCGTCATCTTGGAGATGTTTCAAATCTTCTTTGGCCCCGGGGGTCTGCTCGCTTAATTCGCCTTCATCTTGACGACAATTGAGGGATCCCCTTTACGAATATTTAATTGCAGCTTAGGTGATTTTGAGGAGACAGAGCTTGGGTGAATTCTCTCTTTTTCTAGTGCTCAGGATATTTTCACTGCCTTGTCTTTACAAGAATAATCTTTAAAAATATGCCATAACTGCAATCAATATCAATCTTCTATGGCTTTTCAATAACATTGAATCTTCTTTTCTGGCCATATCGAGGATTTATCCTTCATCCTTTTTGGTTGGCAAATAAAAAGAATTTGAATTTTGAATCTCTTTTCGTAAAAGCTTCATTCTTTTGGAAGTAATGCTGGAGGTAAGCTGAGGTAAAGATTTATGCAATAAAATTCTGAAATCAACATGTAATTGATTGACAAATTGACAAAATATTCTTGAAATCCTTGGTGAAAGAGAGCATTTAAGGTCCGACTCAACACATCTGTGACGAAAATTCTCCTCTCTTTTTCCCCAAAAAGAGAGACTCAGGCTTGGCCCTTACCTGAATGGGAAATTAAAATTACTCCTCTCTTCCCTGAAGAGGAGGTGTTTGCAAAACGAACTTTCGAAGAGAAATTAAGCTTTCGTCAAAGCTCCCTAATATTAGGCTTCTCTTATGGAAAAGGGGTCGATAATAGTGAGGTCTGAAAATTGGGTCATGAAAGGAACGAGTCCATCACACTCTCTGTAAAAAGAGGGTCTTTCATAACGAAAATGGCCTAGTATGAAAATTGAGGGGGTCATAAGAAAAGTGAGTCTCCGTCGAGTCTCTCCCTTTAAAAGGGTTCCTTGTGTGAAATTGGAAATTGTTTTGCAAACGATTCACAAAGACGCGAGTCCCTTCAAACTCTCCTTAAAAAGGAGCTAAGTGAACGAATTGGATAACATGCGAAAAGAGCGGGCTCCCTCGAACTCTCCCTATAAAAAGGGTCTCTCGCAAGAGAAAATGATTGAAATTGGATATTGGGATTGATTGACTCGAAGGTCGAAATTGGAAATTGGGAAATTGATTGTTAGAAATTGAATGACCCTGAGGTCGAAATTGGATGACCTAACAGTCGAAATTGGGAATTGGTTGACCAACAGGTCGAAATTGTGTGGCCCGAAGGTCGAAATTGAGAATTGAGTGACCCGAAGGTCGTAATTGTTTGACCCGAAGGTCAAAATTTGAGAATTGAGTGACCCGAAGGTCGAAATTGTGTGACCCGAAGGTCGAAATTGAGAATTGAGTGACCCAAAGGTCGAAAATTGGAAATTGAATGACCTGGAGGTCAAAATTGAGAATTTGGAATTGAGAATTGGAATTTGAAATTGGAAATTGGAAATTGGGTGACCTAGGGGTCAAAATTGGAGAATTGAATGATCCGAAGATTTGAATTGAAATTTGGTGGGCAAAATATCAAATTTGAGCAATTGACAGACCCTGAGGATCGAGATGACTTGGATCAACAAAGGAGAATAATGAGTTCGAGTCAGAGCTCGAATAAAATACAAAGATCACGAGTCAGAACCTGGATCAACAAAAGAGAATGAAGAGCTAGGGTTAGAGCTCGAACAGAGCAAAGAGATCACGAGTCGGAAACCAGATAAAAAAGAGAATAAAGAGCTCAGGTTAGAGCTCGAACAGAGCAAAGAGATCATAAGTCGGAACCCGGATAAAAAAGGGAATGAAGAGCTTGGGTCAGAGCTCAAATAAGGTAAAGAGATCACGAGTCAGAACTTGGATCAACAAAGGAAAATAATTTGAAGGGAAAACCCAAGTTGGAACTCATTTTTTCAAAAAAAAAAATAATTTGAAGGGAAACCCGAGTCAAAACTCGGTTTTCAAAGAAAATAATTTGAAACAAATCCGAGTCGGAACTCGAATCTTCAAAGGAAGATAATTTGAATAAAAACCTGAGTCGGAACTCGGTTTTCAAAGACCGACTTAAAAGTTGGATTTTGAAAATGTACCAGTTTGAGTACTGGATTTTGAAATAATACCAGTTCGAGCGCTGGATTTTTGGTTCAGTATTAATGGTGATTATCTTTCAACTTTGAATCATTAGGAATTGTGATGGGACTGTTTGTTGAAATCCCAATACTGACCAGATTGTTCTTAATGCAGTTGAATGCAACTGAATGCATAAGTGTGTAAAATGAGAGATTTGTTTATCCTGCCTGCACACAGAACAAAAAAAATTAAAATGCCCCAGTGTAGCTAGGAAAAGAAAGTTTGATCATTTTTGAAGAGAATAGGAGGATTACAAGGGAATAATAGGTGCTTCAAGTATAGAACTTTTTCAAGTGTCGAGCATTAATGGGATCTGGTAATTCTACCCGATCGGCATTGATGAGCCAATATGAGTTGCGGGATAATGCTTCTTTGATGACATAGGGACCTTCCCAATTTGGTGACCATTTACCGCCAGGATGATGCTTGAGATAAGTTGTGGATCGAAGTACTAAATCATTGACTTTGAATCTTCTTTCGATGACAGACTTCGCGTACTGCCTGATTACTCTCTAGCGATAGGATTGAGCATGCTCCGCTGCTTTTAGCCTTCTCTCGTCGAGCAAGTCTAGCTGTACTAGTCATTGATGTTGGTATTGATCAAGGGGTAATTGCAAGAGTGAAGCAAATTTCAAAGCGGGCTTCTGAACATGTAGCGACAATACTACTTCTGTTCCGTAGACCAATTCTGATGGAATAACATTTGTTGGTGTGCGAATGGTGGTCCGGTAGGCCCATAGTGCATCGTGGATCTTTTCATGTCAGTCGCGGCCTGTTTCTACAATTTGCTCCAAGATATGAATTAAAATTTTGTTGGTAGCTTCTGCCTGACCATTCCCTTAAGGGTAATAGAAAGCGAAAAAATGATGATAGATTTTGAACTTTGAGCAGAATGTCTTCATTTTTTTATTCTTGAAATGACTACCATTATCTGACACGATGTCATGTGGGATGCCGAAACGATAAAGGATGCTCTTGTGAATGAATGAGACTACGTGTCGGCCTTCTACTGTGCGAAGAGTGATAGCTTCTACCCACTTGGTGAAATATTCTGTCGCGACAAGGAAGTATTTGTGGCCATTTGAAGTAGAGGGAGTGATGAGACCTACGACGTCGAAGGCCCACATAGAGAACGACCATGGAGAGACAACAGACTGTAAATATGTTGCTGGAGCATGAATAGAAGGTGCATGTATCTGACATTGAACACACTTATTCACATAATGATAACAGTCTTGCTGCATAGTTTTCCAATAATAATCTGCTCTGATGATCTGCTTGACAAGGGTTTTGTAGCTGACGTGGCCACCACAAATGCCTTCGTGTGCTTCTCGCACGACTTCTTTGGCTTTGTCTTCGTCTAAGCATCTGGAATACTCTGAACTAAATCCACGACGATAGAGGACATTGGCCAAAATGAAACATCAAGTAGACATACGCTGGATTGCTCGCTGCTCTTTCTTTGAGAGTTCTAGAGGAAATTCACTGATTTCTATGAAGGTTTTGATATTGTAATACCAAGGCTTCTTCTTTTGCTCAACTTGGTGTACTTGTTCTATTGGAAGGAAGGCAGGTTGGTCAAGTCTGCCAATTTCAAAAGAGCGACAAGATTCTCCATTTTTGAATGCCATAATGGAGCCTAAACTGGCTAGACTATCGACCACTTGATTAAAATCTCTCTTAATATGGAAGAGCTGAAATTCTTCAAACTTGCTGACAAGAGATGAAACGATTTTCTGATAAGGAAATAACTTTTGATCTTTCACTTGCCATTCGGCTCGGACTTGATTGACAACGAGTAATGAGTCACCGTAGGCATGCACTCTCTTGACATTGAAGTCCAGTAGAATTTTCAGACCTTGAGTCAGGGCTTCATACTCAGCCATGTTGTGGGTACATTGAAAATCTAACTTAAGGGAAAATGGAATCATCTCTTTCTCAGAAGTGATTAATAAGATTCCAATGCCTATTCCAGCCATGTTCTTGGAACCATCAAAAAATAAATTCCAGATTAGAGATTGCTGGATATTACATATTTGCTCGTTCGGGAAATCATCTTCGGCTTTCACCTCTTCGGCCAGAGGAAAATTTGCCAATTGATCTGCAATTGCCCGACCTTTAATTGATTGCTGCAAAAACGTATTCTAAGTCATACTGCATCAGTAAGACTTGCCATTTGGCGACTCGTCCGCTGAGAAAAGGTTGCTCTAAAACGTATTTGAGAGGGATGAGTTTGGACAAAATTTTGACTTCAGATGCCAGCAGGTAGTGTCTTAGCTTCTGACACATCTACACCAGGGCTAGGCAGGTCTTCTCTATGTGAGAGTATTTCTTTTCATAGTCTATGAAAGTCTTACTCACATAATAAATGACGTGCTCTATCAAGCTGTCTTCTTTATACTGCGCCAAGAATCTGCCGCATGCGACTTGGTTGACTGAGATATATAATAAAAGAGGTTTCCCTAATTCTGGCGGCTTTAAGATAGGAGGATTGAGAATATACTTCTTGATGCGATCGAATGATTGCTGACACTCTGGTCTCCATTCAAATTTCACTCCTTTTCTGAGCAAGTGATTGAAAGGTTCGCATCTCATTGCCAAGTTGGAAATAAATCGCCGAATTGATTGCATGCGTCCTTGAAGGCTACGCAGTTCTTTAAGATTTTTTGGGGGTGGCATATCAATTATAGCCTTTGCTTTGGCTGGGTCAACTTCAATTCCCTTTTTGCTGACCAGAAAACCCAACAATTTGCCTGATTCGACTCCAAAGACACACTTTTGCGGATTAAGCCTTAACTTATAAAGAATGAGTCACTTAAAAACTTGATCAAGGGCTTCGAGGTGATCTTCTTCCTCTTTAGATTTCACGAGGATATCATCAACATACACATCCATGATTTTGCGCATCTGATCATGAAAGATAACAGCCATTGCTCGTTGATTTGTTGCTCCAGCATTCTTGAGCCCAAAAGGCATAACTGTATAGCAGAAAGTGCCCCAAGGTGTAGTGAAGGAAGTTTTTGATTGGTCGCGGGCGACCAACTTAATCTGATTGTAGCCAGAGTATCCATCCATAAATGAGAACATGGCATGTCCTGCCGTGCTGTCGATTAGAAGATCAATGCTTGGAAGTCGATAGTCATCTTTCGGAGTTGCTTTATTAAGATCTCTGAAGTCTATGCAAATCCTCACTTTGCCGCTTTTCTTTGGAACAACGACAATATTGGCTAACCAATCTGGGTAGTCAATAGTTAGGATAAATCCTGCTTTGAGCAAATCTTCAAGTCCTTCATTGACTTGTTGTTCTATTCTGGGATCCATTTTTCTCAGCTTCTGCTTAACTGGCTTGGCATTTGGCTTCAAAATGAGGCGGTGTTCGACCAATTTTGGGTCTAAGCCCGACATATCTTCATATGTCCATGCGAACACTTCTTTAAGTTGCTTGAGAAAATTTGTAAGCCTTTCTTTCTCTTCCAAACTTAGACTGGTACCGATCTTGAAAATCTTGGGATTGTCCTCTGAACCGATATTGACATCTTTAGTCGGATCTTGAACTAGAACAAATGGTTTATCCTGCTTCTGAACTGAGGCGAACTCTGGTAATTTCTGAAGAGACTGGTCAAATTCTGCATAATCATCTAACTGCTTTGCAACCTTGCCTTCTTCGGTGCTTGCTTTGACTCGATGAATTGCTGCCGACTTTTGGAAAGCCTTTGAATTAAGAACGAGCTTCTTGATTGCTCGGGAAGACATTCTGAAATTTTGGATAAGAAATTGGATTCAGAAAAACTCGTCCATCATACGATAAACAATCATTTGAAAAGAATCATGCATAAAATGACATTGAATTATAAAATGAGGATATAGAGAAGGAAGATAGATGTCACCCAGATAGACAAAGAAACTTGACATTTTATTGATTTGACTTGATAAAAAACACTGAGTCATTTATTTTGAAAGGAATAGAAAGGAAATGCAACAACGATTCTCAATATGCCCCTTTAACAAAAACAGTCTTCTTTTGCTGACTTTCACTGGAGAATCCTAGTCCTGCTCTGTGGGGACGATGCTTCTGGATCATTGGCTCAATGCGGCCATCTTCATTTTTGCCCAGTCCCTTGAAGGGTTGATAACCATGCTTCAGAAGTAAATCAAATCCCTTTCTTGCTTTCATGAACTGTGGGAACAACGGATGATCTTTGATAGTGCTGTAATTGATACGACTTCCAATCTTGAAGAATTTGGGACCTCTCCATCGGGTCATGGCTACAGTGTGCAGGGATAATTCTGATGTTGCCTGAAGTATTTCCCGACTTTCTCTGAGACTGATTTCTTCACTTTCTCTGATGCGAGGAATATCTGCATTGAATGATGGTCGAGGGATCATGGGCTGCGGGAGCCTTTCTTTTGGGTCCTCTCCCAATACTATTGTAATCATTCCACCTTTGGACCACTTTACGCATTGATGAAGAGTGGAAGGTATCGCATTTGCATTATGGATCTATGTCCTTCCGAGCAGCAGATTGTAGGTGGGTGGTATATTGACCACATGAAAGAGCACTGAATGTACCGAATAGTTGATGAACACCTCCAGAAATATCTTGCCTTTAGCCATTTGACCATGATTGTCAAACCCATAGATGGTGATAGGATCCGAAATATACTCTTCTTCCTTGATCCCTAGTGCCTTTGCGGTCATTTCAGGACATATGTTGAGGCTACTGCCTCCATCAACTAGCACATGGGGTACTGTCATCCCTCTTACTCGCACGACAATGTACAGGGCATTGTTATGAAAGGAATGAGGCTTTGGAAGGTCCTCATCCGAGAAAGTGATTGGTGCATTGGTCATGGCTGAATTCACAATTTGTGCCATGTCTTCAGGTATGGTACTGGGTTTAACTTTAATTTTCCTAAGCAAATCATCCAGTACTTGTTGATGCTTGCAGAAACTCTTGGCTAAGTCCAAAATTGAGACATTGGACAGAGCAGTCAAAGGCTTTTGATTTTCCTTTTCCGGCATAGGCTTGATGAACTGATTAAGGAAATCAGGAATTCTTTTTAACTTGGGGGATGACTTTGTGGGTTCTTCAGCTACCTTCATCTTGACAAATGCCGAGATTATGTCCATCTTCTTGGAAGTTGGAGCTGCTTGACGTAGCACTGACACCTGATGTTGGACTCAGAGATCTTGTACAGAACATGGCTTGATGTGCTCGTGAGGTAAAAATGGTTGTTCTGATATCATTGTTGTGGTGTGTGCAGGAAAGGGCTGATTGAGAATATCCATTTTCTCTTATTCTTCTCCTTCTACCAATAAATTCTTGTCAATAAGATCCTGCACAATGTTCTTGAGAACGAAACAGTTCTCAGTGCTGTGTCCCACTGTTCTGTGGAACTTGCAGAATTGATCTTTCCATTTCCCCATAGGCACAGGGGGATCGGCCAGTCTAGGCGACTTAACCATTTCCTTCGACAACATATACTCGAGCACGTCTTCGAGTGATTGGTCTAAAGGAGTAAATTTTCTATCGTAACTCCATCCTTCATGTTTAGTCTTCTCACGCAGTTTCGGCCCTTCATCTTGCTGAGGAGGTTTGCTATATTGAGGGGCAGGCTTCATTTTCTGATCTCCTTTATTGTTGAAATTGTCTGCGCCGTAGCAGTAATCTTTCTTTTGCCCTTTATATTGATTTTGGCTGTTGTTGTTGGCAGAGAAGGTGAAGTGAGCTTTCTTCTTTTGTTCACCTTGGGGGTTATTCTTAGAAAAAGTGAAGCCTTCATAGACTCCATTCTCTACGCTCAACTCGAGCCATTTTGCTCGCTCAGTTAATTCAATGAAGGTCATGGATGGTGCGGTGGAGATCAATCATCTCAGAGGTTGAGAAAAGTTGTTGAGGATTAGGGACAAGGTGTGCCTTTCTAAAATGGGATCTCTCATTTTGTTGCAGGCTGACCTCCATCTGTGAATGAAATCCCGTGCTTTCTCATTCTCGTTCTGCCTCAAATTGCAGAGATGGCTTAGTGTCGGGAGCGCCTCTATTTTGAACAAGAAGCATTCAATAAACAAGTTCACAACTTTATCGAACTCCTTGAGCTCGATAGGATTGATATGCTCAGCATACCATTTAGCTGCAACTCCTTCCAAGCTGCGAGGGAAACATAGGAATAGTGTTTTGTTATCTCTCTTGAATCTTGAACACTCTGCAAAGAATGTGGCGAGATGAGCTTTTGGGTCGCCAGAACTGTCAAACTTGATGAATTTTCGGGGAAGGTTTTCGAGATCATCATCCCCTTCAAGGCCGTCATAGAAGTCCTCGCTGGTGAATACTTTCTTGCCCTTATCGCGGGCTCGGAGATCTTTAACCACTCTGGCCATTTCTCTAAATTGTGCTTGCAGGGGCTCTTTTGTGACCTGACTCTTTGGTTTGCAGTTTCTCTTTTGTTCTCGGCCACGTTTTTGAAATGCCGAAGGCACCTCATACTCTTCCTCAGTGTCTTCCGCTGATTCTGATTCATCTGAAATTTCTTCTGGCTGAACCTGCTTCTTGGAAGTCTTCTTGTGCCCGTGGAAATTTTCTCTGAATGGATTTTTTTCTGCACTGGTCCCAGCCTGTTCACTCATCATTTTATTCATCAACTTTCGGAACATGGCGTACATTTGCAGGTCTATGCCATCATCCTCTTGTTGCTGATCTTGATTCACGGGAGGATCCATTTCTTCTTCTGAGGCTGAGGAGTGTTGTGGTGATGTTGTTCTTCTTCCTGATCTTGTTTGAACCATTAAATGTTGCGAATGCTCTCTGCAGGGCAAATACCTGATTAGATTCTGAAAAAATTTTGGCTTTTGGAAGAAATATTTTTTGTAAATATGGTAGACAATTTGAAAAAGTTGTCCCATTACTAGGGACTGAGTCGTAGTAGGAATTACGACAATTGCGTTGTCATTCTTTGAAAGAGAAATAAACAACGGAAATGTGCCTTGTTACCTAGGCGAGGTCGTCAAACCATAATAGAAAGATAAAAAATTTTATTGAAATGAGGAAAATATGATTTCATTGATCTTGACAGAGAGGTGGAGGACAAACAATTTGCCACCATTCACGATAGTTGGCAGACACTCTAGGACCAGAAAAGATTTTAAGAGAGACAAAAGAATCCCAGCCGTAGCAGGCAGAATGATATGCCCCGGACCATTGTGCGAAAGTAAGATTGAACTCTGCCATAGCTCCTGATAGTAGTTTGGCTTCGATGTACTGTTGTCTCTGGGAGAACTGCCGAACACAACGCTCTGGTTGGTAGTAAGTGAAGAAGAATGGTCTTAATAATTTGAACTGCTTGCCATAAGCATATGTGTATCTGGGAGGGGACAATTGTCGATCAAAATAGTCTCATACGATGTCATCTTCTTGAATGTTGTCAATCATGGATCGATATTGCGCCACTGGAAGTTCTTGACCATTGTATCTGAAAGAGCTTGCTCGGGCTGGAATGTGTTGGAAAAACCAAGATTGAAGTGCGTAGATGCATCCTTCAACTAAAATGGATTCTCCAAGTGAGAAACAAGTCAGACCCCGATACAGGAAAGCAAGTGCTGCCATGGCTATGGAGAGACGGTTGGTTTGTCGACTTCCCCATCTTCGCATAAGCTGGATTATCCTGATATCCATGTAGTTTTGTCCGTCTGGGAAGAGGGCTAATCCCACAGTGCATAGAATCATTGCATTCTGAATCCTTTCTTTAGTTGTCCTTGATAGTGAGCTGACTTCAACGAAGGTTCCATATTGACGGTACAACTCGAGCAGGTTGACATATTCATTTTCATCCAACTGGATCAGGGGCCAGGATCGGCGGCTTGTCATACGAGCTAAGGAGTCTCGGGAGTCCAAACCCTTGACATTGATCAAGAATTGATGCTCTAATGGATCTCCAGATTGACCGGCTGGTTCTGGTAATCCCATGATTTCTGAAAATTCATCCATTAAAACGGTCATTTCTCCCCATGGGAACCAGAAGGTACAGGTTCATGAATTTCATCGCTTCGCCATTGCATGGATCAGGTTTCCATTGATGGTCTGTTTTCTGACTGCTGAAGCCACTTCTAATTTGCACTCGCTTAAATGGTCTGAGAACATTCGAGAAAAGCTTTTGAGCCAGGAATAGTACCACCGGGGAATGAAAGTTTCGGTGCTAAGAGCTCGATGTTCAGGATGACCTCGTCGCACCTCGTAGGAGATGTGACCTTCAGGAAAGATAGGATCGACTTGACTGGATGCCATCGGACGTGAAACAGAGAAAGACTCGGAATGAGACTTAGGAAAATATAGGAAAATTTGAAAAATTTGCAGGCAGGATATAAAATGCAGTTGAAAATTCGAGATCCAGTAGAACGAGAGAATGAAAAATCACCTGGAGTTTTGAAGGAAATAGGATATTTGGAAAAGTCATTCAGGGTTTGAGAAAATAAAGGAAAAGGTGAAAAATATGGATATTTGAAGAAATATTTTGGAAGAAAAAAATGTGAGAGAAATAGAGGTAACATACAATCAATCATATCCTGCACAAACATTTATGCATATACAGCACTCCCTAAAAGGCTGACTCTAAATGCGTCATTTTGAAAACAGCTGTAGGATCCTAATCCTAACTCTAAGTTCAGATCATCTTTGTCCAATTCAGTTATGCCGATATACCCGAACCGAAATCCGAGGTACGTGGTATATAATTTCAACTCCGGTTCTAAGATAAGGTTTTTCCAACATCCTTGAGCGCCTACCGATATACTTCGTACTGTGGCCCGTGGTACGTGGTAGGGGGGTGTTAACCCAAATAATTGGCCCAGTTGTGAGGCTCTGTCCCAAACTAGGGTTCTGGAAGAGAGCCCAGCAACGTGATGGCCGGGTAAAGATAGGTAAGGGGCGTTTCAAAAAAATGAGCACATGCAAGAAATAGAGGGCTCTAAGTCCTAGAGAGATAGATTTTTGAAAACTTTGAAGAAGCATACATTGTTTGCATTCAGATCCTAAATTGATGAGAGTTGTATTTAGACCTAAGTCTATGTGAGCATGAAAATTTCTCCTCAATCTGGTCCTACCAAACCATGCCTAGTCTATATGATGTCAGCTAGGTCAGAATTTAGGCTCCTAGGTTTTCATGATATCAAAAGTAAAAGAGCTGACATTTTGTGAATATAATTTCGATAATTTAACTAAGTCAAGCACAATTTAGGTTAGACTAGGACAGGTCCCATCATGGTCGCCAAACCTGTTATCTTCGCGAAATTTTTCCCGTCTTCCCTTCCTTGCGGAAGAGAGAGGAAAATGCTTTCGCGATTCAAACTTGACTGGATTTTAGGAAATTTGTTTTGAAATACTTGCCTCTGTTTTGAAAATTGCGGGAAAATCCATGGGATGGGGCTCGACCTATCGGTACCTTTAACAGGGGTAATCGAACCAAGGACCAAAATTGTGCTTGACTTAGTGAAATCATCAAAATTGTGTTCTATCCTAAATGCACAGAGAATTCAGGCATGTGCTATGAGATTTTGTAAAATGTAAGTTGGAAAAATATGATGTATGCTTAGAAAAAATTTGGAGTTGAAAAGCATTTCTCAGGAAAAAGATGGAAATCAATCTCTCAGGAAACTCAGATGAAAGAATTGGGAAATCACCAGAAAGTTTATGAAGTTTTGGGAAAATAATGAATGGATGAAAATCTTGGGAAAATGGAGAAGGTTCTTGAAAAAAAGATGAATATTGGAAAAAGAAAATATTTATAAGGAAAACTCTGATTTTGAGAATTTTCTTAGGAAAATGATGAAAAATTTATAGGAAAGCTCTTTGGAGATGGAAAGTCAAAACTTAGGAAATTGAAATCCTGAGAATCTTGTCTTTGAAATATCTGGAAATCAACTTTGATTCTTGAGAAAGATGAGAAATTCCTTTTGAAAATGAATCTTAAGAAAATAACATTTTCAGGGAAAATCACGGGAAAACTTTGACTTGGGAAATCCAACCTTGAAAATCTTCATAGTTTCTTGAAGAATCGATTTCCATGGAATGAAAATTTCTTGAGAAAATCATGAGAAAAACATATGATGCCTTGATGCAGATGATTTGAATGTATGAATGCACTTTGGAAAAGATTTTCTGAGAAATTTATTGGAAAAATGTGTATTAAGCCAAAGTAAATCATTCACATATTCTGACTTGTGGCCATGAATATGTTAAGAGTTTATTTGAGTTAATTCACAATATTTTGCAAAATTGAAAATTTGATGTGCATTTTTAAGATAGCCTAAGAGTGTAGGCTTAATGTGACTGGTAGAAAGATGATGGATCTAGGTCTCGTCCATATTTCGACTAGGGCCGTAAATATGGACTCCACCGAGTTCATCAACTGTCTAAGAGTTGGTGCACGTACCATTCGTGTTCATCCACAGTGAATTTTGCAAAATGAGATATATGAATCATAGAATCAGGAAATTGCAGGAATCAAACTACATGAGATGCATCCTAATCTAAGCAGTAAAAGTAAATATTATTCCAAGTTTGATTGTTACATCTCTGACATAAGTCAAAATAAATGAAATAAAAAAATACATGGTATAAAAGAATCAGCATCCTCCAGATTTTCCAGCAAAATGAGAATTAGTACAAGATAACCAAGGAAATGGGTATATATATATATAATATGTACAATAAAGATATACATGGTTATATCTAAATACTTGAATTTGTGTTAAACGACATGTGATAATGAAGAGGTATTTACAAAAAGAAAAAGAAAAAGAAAAATATCTACATAAATACTTGTATGTGAAAACAAGTGCACATGAAGATATCCCTATATATATATTCATATATATATATATATATATATATATATATATATATATATATATATATATATATATGTATATACATGTATATATATAGATATATATACGTATAATGAGAGAATACATATAGTAATTAGAATTCTATATGTAATGGGTAAAACTAGAAAATACAGGGTATATATAGTTTCTGTAGGTGATTTCACAAAGCCGTAATTCCCAAATTATAACATATTTCTCAGTAAAATTGGGTTTGGAGCTTCCCTATATATCAATAACAAAGCATGCAAAAGATGGTTCGGACATCATGAATGGATATTAAAATATCCATCCATGAACATGGCTCATTCTCAAGACTGCACTCCTGCAGAAAAGGGAATGAAAAACACATGGATGACATACCTATGAATGGGAATGATGGTGAACGACCAAAGGGATCGAATTTCTGTACCCTTCCCAACCAAAATGACGAAGACAGAATGACATGAATTTTGTACATTAACTATTACAACATGGACTTGATGGCATAAAAAAAAATGCAGAAAATGGTATGCAGGGTATTGGCAAAACACAAAAAATTTTCTTTGATATGCTTCCTCCTTAAAGCTCATTCAACATAAAGACAAAGACTCATCCCACAAAAAAAAACTACATAGGAGAACACTAACTGTGGTAAATTACCATAAAAGCAATACACAGAAAATACATCACAGAGCCTAACGTTTACACCACTCCAGAAGGGAGGCGCAACACAAGCTGCCCGCCAAAACACTCTTAACAAAATAGTAACAGAAATCTGCAAGAAAAATCTATACAACTTCAAAGAAAAGACTATTGAAGGCCAATAGGCCATAGCCTAAAGCAGTCAGCAACCACCCACAAGTATCCAAAATCTGGAACTAAAAAAAATATGTCATATGTTCACAAAATTTTTTCTTTTTTACACTCTGCCCTACTGAATGATGGATCATTGCAGAAAGTTGCAGCAGGTAATGCATCATTTGAATGATGATGAATGTAGGAACATTCAGGCCTGAAAAGAAAGAAAGAAAACAAAACAAAAAAACACATAAAGGTTGTTCATAAAACGATCACTTCCAATCTCTGCAAACAATCCATAATTAAGCCATCAATATGATGTCTTCGGCTATCACGAAAAGAAAAAGGACAAACAAAGAACTTGGAACCTTTTGAACAAATGTTGCGATCATATCATCCACTTAACAGAAATTTTTTAACAAATAATCAACAGACTTGCTGACTTCTCAATAAGGGCATTTCCAAAGCTACTATGTAAAATCCGATTACGATTAGGCATCAAACACTATGTAAATTCCACCAACAACTGCAAAAAAAACGTGAAGACCTGATCCATTTTTACCACACTGAGTTAACAAATTCCGTTCAGTTCAGAAACGAAATAACATGTAGCAGGTGAAACGTTGATCAATGTTTCAGTTTACACAATGAAGCATGAATTCGATGGATAGAATATAGCCATTTCAAGAAATGAGTTTAGACATTGATGCTACTATTGATAATTCAACACTACACAAGGCTGCGTTTTGGGTGAGCAGGGACATGGGAAATGGAAAAACGTGAAAACAAGAAAAAAATGAAAGGGGAAAAGAGGAAAAATGACATCGATTATGGAAATGATGTTGCTTACCGTGAATCAAAGGAAATGATGTCTCCTGGAATGTTATTGCTGCAACTAATCTCACATATAGGATGATGGCTGGATCTTCTGATGATGCTCTGAAGAAAAGGCAGATGATGAAAATGTTGGCTGGAGTTTCCTCTGCTGGTGGGCTGAAGAAGATGCAGCCACCTGCTATATCCCCTGCGACTGGGCTGAAGTAAATGGAGTTGGACAACAATTGGCTGGGCTGAAGAAGAGGATGGACACGTTGGCTCTCCTACGGCTGGGTTGAAGAAGAGGATGGACAACAGCTGGCTCTTCTGCGGCTGGGCTGAAGGAAGATGAGAAGCAGCTGTTGGAGGTGGAAGAGAACTCCACGCTGAGAAGGAAATGCCTACAAAATCGAAAAAAAACCCTCAATCGGCTTCCTCCTCTTTTCGATCAATAGCCCCCCTTCTTTTAAAGAAATTTTGAGCCTCTATTCAAAAAAATCGCAATTTCCTTTCAGAGATTCCGTTACATCTCTTTGAAAACTTTTTAAACTGAAAACTTTAATGTAGCTGTTTTCAAGAGGGGCGCCTCTTGTGTTTTTCAAAATTTTTATTTCATTTACCTAAGTTTTAGGTAAGATGATTTTTTTTTTTGGAAAGTATGGCTGTGGCGCCATTTTGAGGCCGTTTCTTAGAAAAAGAATAGTGAAAAAAAATAAAAATAAAAAAATAACATTAAATGAGAGATGCCACCTCAACCAACTTTTTTTTTTAATTCTTTTTGAAAATAAGTTTTATTTTGGTTTGGTTTCTTTTGCAGGGAGCTTAGTGAAGTGCCACATGTGTGTGGGCCCACTAACATATTTTGTAAAATGACCAACATAAAAATATGTTTTTGCACAATTGGTGCCATCTCCGGGTGGGTCTCGCTAGAAAATAATAAACTTACCTGGGAATCTGATTATGAAGCTAATTCAAAGGTGGGTCCCGCTCCATTTATTTGAAAATAAAAACAGAAGAAATAACCTTTTTTTTTGGAATTTTTATAATACGAGATAAAACTTTGTCTTTTTTCAAGAATTTGGAAGAAAATTGGTTTTTCAGGGCAAAAATATGGATAAAGAAAATACAGAAATTTTGTAAAGAGATTTAAAATCTTTTTGTAAAAAGTTTTGAGATAAAATCTTTAAAATCAATATCTAAATATCCAGATTATTTTCCTGAGAAAAACTTTTGTAATTAAAAGTTCTGGGGGTAAAATGAGAAAGATTGGCAATTTTGAAAACCCAAGGTTTTGAAATTAATTTTGAAAAGAGTTAAAACTCGAATCTGGATTGAGAATTTTTTAAATCGAGAGTGTCTGGACCTCGAAATGACATGCTGTGCAGTGAAATGATATGAAATGTTCCTGCAATGCTATGCAAAGACATGTTTTAAGAAATGCCACTCTGAATTTAAAATTGGAAATTCTAATTTGTTGTCAGGAATAGGATTTTGAAAATTTGTAGTTTGAAGATGTCTCTGAACCTAAATATAGAAAATTTGAGGCTCAAGAATGAAATTTTAGACTTTCTGCAAGGTTCAATCTCAAAAAATGACCATTATGCCCTTCATTGCTTCCGAAGAACTGAAATGTGATAATTGGTGGAGATGTCAGGAAGGTGAGTGAAAATTTGGGGTGTTTACAAAAATATTATAGAAAACAAGAAAAATGCAAGAATGCAGACAAACCCTTAGACTACCCAGTCTGCGAAAAAAACAAGATGTATTACTAAACCAATTTAGTCGTCCAAACAAAATAACAATATTTTTACAAGCAGTAAAAATGCAGGAATGCAGACACGCCCTCAGAATGCCCAGTTTGTGAAAAAAACCAAGATGGACAGCTAAACCTGGTTTAGCCGTGCAACAGAGCAAAAAATAAAATAAAAAAAATAGTGACCAAAATGCAGGTCTAGCTACAGAAATTTAAAGAAAAATGATGTCCCATCGTGATCGTACAAAACTGTTGATAGAAAATTTTGATACTTACCTTTTAAATGATAAAAATTCTATTTTAAAAGATATGGGAATGCCATTCAAACTTTGACCGTCCTTCACCAAAGGGAAGGTAAAGCCAAAGCGCGCCTTTTGATTCTGTAGCGCAACTCACACAGTGGATGATGCAAATAAACAAAAAAAAGTGTGAAAGTATATACTCTAAACTAATAAAATTAACTAAATGCATAAAATAAATAAATAAAATGAAAAAAATAGAGTAAACACACATTTTTTGGACTCAAGGTTTATTTTTAAGCTTTAGAGTTCTTTTCGACTATTTGGTAGCAGTTCTGCAAGAAAGTGAGGGTTTTCTGCAGTTGTTTTGATAGAACCTCCGCACAAGTAAAGAAGATCGAAGAAGCAGATGGCGACAGTCTTGCATTCGTTCTTCTTAGTGTCAGTGGTTGAACGTCTTCCCTTTCTCCCCTTGATCTTTGGGGTGTGATCCTATTTGTAGGTATTAAAAAAGAATTCAGATCATGGGACTTTTCAGGTTTGGATCTGGTCCAAGTGGATCCATGCTTCTCCTAGATAAGAGATTGAGAGGAGTCATTTTCGGGGAAAAGTTTATCTGAGAGGAATATTTCCTCAAAAATGTGCAAAAGTTGTTGGAGATGAGGCAAATGTGCTTTATTTACTCGAACTAATTAGATGACTAAATTGTTTTGTTCATCCCGAGATGAATGGCTAAACAGGTTTGGCCATCCTCTGTAGATAGGATAAGCCAAATGTCGAATAAACTGAGATAGTTGTCTAGGGTTCGATCGTTAAACTAAGATAGTCATCTAGTGTCGCACCGATAAACTAAGTTAGTCATCCAGTGTTGGACAACTAAACTGAGTTGGTCATCCAGTGTCATACCGCTAAACTGAGATAGCCATCCAAGGTCAGACGGTTGAACTGAGATGGTCGTTCGAATGCGGTGGATGATTGAACTACTTTAGCTGTCTGATGGATTTTCTTGGTTTTCTCGTGTTGTCCTCTTTGTAAACTCCAACCTACATCTTGATTCTTCAAAAAATGTTGGTATTTTGGGCATCTTGGGAAAATTGGGTGTCTACATTGTTGTATTGTCTATATATGAACATAGAGTAATCGACCTTTGACTGAGAAAATCCATATTCAACTAAAGCATGAGCAAATTTAGCAAACCAGTTTCTCGGGGCTTGTTTAAGTCTATACAATGACTTGTTTAGTTTGCACACAAGATATGATTCCCCCTTATGGGAAAAATCGAGTGGTAATGACATGTGCACTTCTTTATGGAGATCTCCATAAAGAAACTCATTATGAATATCCATCAAATGGAGAGACCAATTTTGAAATGTAGTAATGACAAGTAGGCATCGAACTGTAACCAGTTTGGCAATAGGAGCAAAAGTCTCATGATAATATATTCCTTCTTGTTGTGAGAATCCCTTAGAAACAAGGTATGCTTTATACCTCTTAATGAAGTCGTCTGCCTTATACTTTACCTTATAAATCTATTTGCGCCTAATAGGTTTAGCACCTTTAGGTAAGGTGGTAGGACTCTATGTATTGTTTTCATTCAAAGCATGGATTTCTGTAGTAATGACATCACACCAACATGCTTCTTTAACAACTTGACTTAAGGAAGTGGGCTCAAGTGTAGTGGATATGGCAATAAGAAATGCTAAATGCGAATGTGAGAATTTATCAAATGATACAAAATTTTCAAGAGGGAAGTGAGTACCTTTGGAAGAGCTTGGCCTTGAAGACAACATCGATGTAGATGAATAAGCAAAGGAACAATAAAAATCCTTTAATAGAGTCGATGGTTGACATTTTCTTAAAGAACGCCTTAGGACGGGTTCTACTGGTTGACTTTCAGAAGGATTATGGTCAATGATGGTGTTCTCATGGTTAACAGGTTCTTGGATTTGCTCGTTAGTATGGTGTGACAGAGAAATGGTCATTTCCTTATGAATAGATTCAGGTTGGGATGAGCTTTCAGTAATGGGCATTGACACTATGGGTGTTGCATCCAACTCTTTCATCATATGAAATATGAAAGTACTCTCATGAAACACAACATCACAACTAGTAAAGAGGTCTTTAGATTCCAAGTCATAGACTTTGTATGTTTTTCGAGCAAAAGGATATCCCAAAAACACACATTTTCGTGCTCGTGAATCAAATTTGGACTTATTGTGGTCTAAATTGGTAGCATAGCATAAGTAACCAAAAACTTTTAAATGATCAAAGGTAGGCTTTTTTTATGAAGAGACGCTCAAATGGAGTTTGTCCATTCAATCATGGAAGAGTACGATTGATGAGATACGCAATAGTAAGAACACATTCGCCCCAAAATTTGAGCAGCAAATTGGCTTGGAATCGTAGAGCATGAGCAACTTCTAATAAATAATGATGCTTTCACTCTACTTTTGATCAGAGTCTGGTACTGAGTGCAAGCCATATTGAAGAAGGATTTGAGTAACGACTTGGTCTCATGTTGTGTCTCATAATAAATACCGAGGTACATCGTGAATAATCATCGACTATAGTAAGAAAATAACATGCTTCCGTGAGAGAAAATTGAGAGTATGAACCCCAAATGTCACAATGAATTAATTCAAAAGCAAATAAAGTGAAAATATCACTGGGAATAAATGAAAGTCTTGCTTGTTTAGCTAGAGGACAAATATCACAATGACAAGTCTTTGAAAGAGTAACACTAGTCTAAACAAATTCATACGAGATAGAGAAGGATGTCCCAACCGCCAGTGCCATAGGTCAAACTTAGTTTTTTGAAAGGTCAAGGCTCATGGTGGAGTGAGGTTGTTGAACGTTTGAAGATAGTAAAGTCCATTCCGAGGAGAAAAGGTGACAAAACAATTCAAAGATTTAGTAAGTTGGCTAACTGACAAGAGATTAAACTTAAATGAGCAAATATATAAAACTTTGTCTAAAGCAATTTTGGATAAAATGAATACAAACCCTGCATGTGACACAACGACATAATTTCCATTTAGGAGTTTAACAGGTAATATGTGGGAATAAGACTGAACTTTGGAAAACAAGTCTAATGAAGAGGACATATGATCACTAGCTCCAGTGCCTATGATCCACTGGGAGGATGACAAATTAGGGTTAAGTGATAGACCTGCAAAATTGATAGACGGGTTGTTCTGTATATCCTTGATGAGTGAGCAAAGTTGTCGACATTCTTCTATGGTGAGAGCAGATTTTGAAGCATTGGCTTCTTTTTCATCATTTTCTTTGACTATAGATGGGGTGGTTGTAGCATTGGCACTGAGAGAGGAGTGATTTTGATTGGATAACTGATGACCTGGAGGTTAAACATGTAACTTGAAGCACTTCTCTTTTGTATGACCAACACCTTGACAGTGGGAGCAAATCAGTTTGGAATGTTTGACAAATTTTTCTTTGGATGAGAACGAATTAACTTTGGTGTTCATAATAACACCTTGGGCATTGGCAACAAGCGCAACACGATCAACAACAACAGAGACAGAGACACGTGCCTCACGATGCTTTTTTTCTTGATAAACTAAAGAGTATGCCTTAGCTATGGTCAGAAGTTGGACCATCAATAGAATTTGCCCACGGACAACACTGAATGTGTCATTTAGTCCCATGAGGAACTGAATAACTTTATCATTTGGTTGTTGATCTACCACCGATTTCATGGCTCCACATGTACACATTGGAGGAGGGATGTAAAGTTGCCAACTCATCCCAATAACTTTTCAACTTAGTGAAATACACAGTAACACCATTGTTCTCTTGTTGATGATGACTTATGGCACTTCGAATCTGATAAATTCAGGGTGCATTGCTTCGAGTAAACTGTTCTTTGAGGTCTGACCCAATTTTTTCGGTGGTGGACGCGTATATTATACTTTCTACCAGATCTTTAGAAATTACGTTTAGGGTCCATGGCAGGACCATGTGATTACATCTCATCCATAGGAGATATTCGGGGGCCAAAATATCAGGTTGGGGTATTAAACCATCAACAAATTCAAGTTTGTTTTGGGCACTTAGCTCCATAATCATAGCTCTACTCTATGTCAAGTAACCCTCACCATTAAGCAACTGGGACACTAGAACAGTCCTTGTGTTGTCCGTGTGATGAACAAAGAAGGGACTTGAAACATCAGACAATGTACCCATACCTGACGATGCCTCTGATGTAGATTGTTCCTCTCACATGAAGGCTTGACTGAGCTATAATATCTGAATTAAATCAGGTGAAGGATCTGATCAAAGCAACAATATCGTGCTATCGAGATATACCACTAAACTATATTTCTATAGCCACCACACTAATGCAAGCTACAACATCTAAGCAGCCAGGAGGGAGTAAAAAAAAAAACATAGAAGTCAGTTTGCAGAAAATGTAGACTACAGCCACCACAATAGTGATTGTAATAAATGGATCTCGTCTACAGTTCTTCACCACCCAGTAGTGTAGAAACGATCTGCAGAGGCTACATGAATCACCTACTGCCAAGAGAGGGGGGATCACATTCACAGAAACATGTCTGCAACGTGAATAGCATCAAGAACAACAACACTCTAGAAGATCCACAACGGAAGAACAATGAAATTCGAACAGGGGGAGGCACGACCTGGGTCAAACTCATAGGATCTGAGCTGTGCTATGATACCATGTGAAGTAGCAGAGCTCGAGCTGCAAGTGAAGTTATAGACACATAAGAAATGCAACAAACGAAAAACAGAGAAAGAGAAAAAATAATTTGTGCATGTTTCAATGAGATGTCTGTGACCCTCTTTTATAGTTACAATCCCACGATTTATGGGATGAGAACAAAAAAAAGAATATTTCAAAGAATTACAATATAACGAGAAACCAAATGAGACTTCCAAATGTGTCCCTCTCTTGCCCAAGTGTGATCATGATAACGATGAGACTTCCAAATGTGTCTCTCTCTTGCCCAAGTGTGATCACGATAATGATGAGACTAAGATAACATGAACACAATAATGGATAACATTTCACGTTAACGAATAATGTTTCATGTTAATGTAACAACCTGCTAAATGTGTTCATATTTCATGTTAACATAACTTGCCAAATGCCAAATGTGTTCACGATAACATGAACACGTTAACACATCGTACCAACTTCATGTTCATTGGCATTTCTTGGGATTCATGACTATTTGTCTCACCATTTTATCTATCCCAATACTGAATTCTTCTATTATTGATAAATCACTTTATTTTCTTAAAAAAAAAACTAAAAACTAAAAAATTTTCTCCATGAAGATAACAAAATGAAGACACCTAAACAAGTCATTGTATGAACTTACGTAGATAAATTCATGGACCTGATGAACCGAGTATTAAGACCATATGCAGATACATTCATAGTTATTTTCATTGATGATATTTTGAAAGTATGGAGCAACATCGAGAGCACCTAGAAATTATCTTGGAAACCTTAACACTACAAGAAAATTGTTAATTAGCGACGGAAATTAGCGACGGATTTTTCCTGTCGCTACTTAGCGACAGATTAGCTAGAGATAGAATCTGTCGCTAATTCGCGACGGATTAGCGAGGAAACGACTTTTATCGCTAATCTGTCGCTACTTAGCGACGGATTAGCGACTGCATGTTTTTGTCGCTACTTTTTATTACAAAAACACCATTTTAGCGACGGATTTAGAGAGGGAACTCTGTCGTCGCTAATCCGTCGCTAATTAGCGACGGAGTAGCGACGGAATATATTCCGTCGCTTTTTTGGTATTTTGGTTTCGCGATGGCTTAGCGACGGAAAAATTCCGTCGCTAAGCCGTCGCTAAATGTCGCGTAAATCCCTAATCCCATCCCTCTTTCTCTTTTCCCTGTTTCGCTGTATTGCTCCCTCCCGCCGCCCGTCGGCTCTCGCCACCTTCCGGCCGCCGCCGCTCGCCAGCCGCCGCTCCCCGTCCACCGCTCGCCAGCTGCCGCTACCCGTCAACCTCCCGCCACCGTCCGGCGACGCACAGGTAATATTCTTCTTCTTCTTCTTCTTCTTCTTCTTCTTCTTCTTCTTCTTCTTCTTCTTCTTCTTCTTCTTCTTCTTCTTCTTCTAAACGCAGGGGGTACGCCCCTTCCCTGCCGGAAACGCAGGGGGTTTAACCCCCTGCCGGAAAGGCATGGGTGGTCGACCCCCTGCCGGAAACGCAGGGGGTCGACCCCCCTGCCGTAAAGGCACGGCAGGGGGTCAACCCCCCATGCCGGAACTGCCTTTCCGGCAGGGGGTTTAACCCCCTTCCCTGCCGGAAAGGCAGGGGGTTTAACCCCCTGCCGTGCTTTCCGGCAGGGGGGGTCGACCCCCTGCGTTATGCTGCCTAAGTGACTTGTCAAAAAAAAAAAATTGTTTTTGAATGCCTATGCTGCCTATATGAATCGTTTGAAAAATAAAATCTGTAGTAGGAATAACATGCTGCCGATGTGTATTGCTTTTGAAAAAAATAATTTGTTATGAGATATATTATGCTGTCTATGTGAATTGGTTTCAAAAAAATCTGTTTTTTAATGCATATGCTGCCTATGTAAATCAGTTTGAAAAAAAAAATCTTTAGTAGGAATACTATGTTGCCTATGTGTTTGTTTGAAGAAAAAAAATTTGTTATGAGATACCTACGTTGCCTATGTGATCTGTTTTGAAAAGAATTTTTGTTATGGATACCTATGCTGCCCATGTGATCTCTTTTTAAAAAAAAAAAAAGTTATTATGTGATCCCTATGTTGTCCATGTGATTAGCTTGAAAAAAAGTTTGTAATATGTGTATATAAGATGTCCATATGGTTTTAAGTGTAGTTTGCATATATGTTGTCCATATGGATTTTAAGTTGAATTTTTTTTTGTAATGTATATATACAAGTTGTCCATGTTGTTCAATTTGTTAGTTTGTTAATGTCTACTGGTAGTTAGTTTTACTTCAATTTGTTTTCTTGAAATCTGGTTAGTTAGAGTATTTCAATCTATTAGTCTTTTATAATTATATTTTTCTTAGATAGATTGGTATTTAATGTTCTCACAATCAGTTAGTTAGATTAGAGCTATTTGAATTCTTTATGATAGTGGTGGTTAAACGGAGTTCACATCTTTTCTAGTAAACTAATTGATTGATTTACTATTCCTTTGCTAAGTAGTTCAGATTAGAAATTGTCTATGACTTTATGTTAGTCGACTGGTTCAACATGTTATAGCTGGTTTGTTAAATTAGCATCTTCTAGTTAGATTTGGCTTAACATATATACTATTTTTCTTTTCTCTTCTTTCAATTAGTTAGAGTTGTTTTAATTTGTTTTAATTTTTTTAGTTAGTGTTTCATCTTGTTTCATGATTAGTTAGTTTGTTACTTAATTTGTTTTGTTTTTGTGCAGATTTTTCAACGGAACCAACTCGTGCTCGGCCACCTGTGGTAAGTAAATGACAAAAACAATGCAAATCGGGTAAATACCCGTGGTGAGTAAGTGATGCAAACGTATCACATGTTATTTAATTTATTGAATGCAGCACTTTATTGTTCACACACTCACTTAGTTGTTGATATCTAGGACTGCTTTGTTGGAGTTCGGAGATCATGCTGAGCATGATTTTAATGTAGAAATATGGAAGTGTTCTTATTTTTGGAGTACGGAGTCCATGCTAAGCATGGTAGTAGTTAGTGAGATATTGAAGTGTGTTTGCTGCAGATACATGTTTGCCATTTATTTGATATGAATGATTATGATGTATTGCAATGTTTGATGTAATTGTATCCATGCTTGCATGTAGTTACTTTCAATTTGATTTTGACTTCCATGTGAAATTTTATAATAAAAGCATGCTTTAAATGATTGTATCATGTCATTAATAGTTTGCACATGAAAATATTAAGTTATCAATGCATGCATCAAAATTCTTGTTATTGTTTGACATAGTATATTGCATGATAAATTTGATATTTTCTTCATCGTAGCATTCTGATTGTTTTTTTCTTAATTCGTTAGGATACTATTCGTAACATCATACGACAGAATGGCTGCAAACCGTGAATGGATGTACCGTAGGATAGTGGACAATGAGTTATCGCATGAATATATGGATGGTGTCGATAGTTTTATTGAATTTGCAACGGCGAGTGTCAGTACGGTAGATCCCACAGGTCGGATTAGGTGTCCCTGCAAGATTTGTAAGAATAATCGATTTGTAGAACCTCATGGCGTTAGACATCACCTATACAGAAAGGGTTTTGTGAGTGATTATCAGAACTGGACGTTTCATGGAGAAGAATTTAGAAACAATTTTGATGCACGGGTGAATGTGGTGCACGATAATCCATATACGAATTTGATATTTGATGCTGCAGGAACAGAACTGGGTTCTGCTATGAGTTCTAGTGATGTAAGAACTGCCGTAGATGAAGAATCACCAAACGATGCAGCTAGTAGATTTTATGATTTACTTAAAGATGCTGATGAGCCACTTTGGAACGGTTGTGAGAGTCACATTATCTTGTCTGCAGTTCTTCAACTAATGAATTTGAAGTCCGAGTATAATTTGAGTCAATCATGTTTTGACCGTTTGTGCATGATTGTGAAGAGTATGTTGCCTAAAGATGAGAAATTGCCACAAAATTTCTATCGTGCGAAAGTTATGGTCAACGCTCTAGGTATGGGTTACAAAAAGATTGATGCTTGTCCAAATCACTGCATGTTGTATTTCAAGGAGCAGGAAAATGACATATCATGCCCGTCATGTGGGCATCCTCGGTTCAAGCCAAAGACAAGAGGCAATGGTAGCACGAGATCAAAGGAAGTTTCATACAAGTCGCTCCGCTACTTTCCTATCACTCCTAGATTGCAGCGATTGTATATGTCTTCAAAGACAGCTAAACACATGAGATGGCATGCAAATAAAGTTCGACACGATGAAAACAAGATCACGCATCCTGTTGACGCTGAAGCTTGGAAGCACTTTGATCGTACTCATCAGAACTTCGCAATGGAAGTGCGAAATGTTAGACTCGGTCTATGTACAGATGGATTTAATCCATTTGGGGGTAGATCAACTCCATACTCATGCTGGCCAGTATTTGTAACTCCATACAACCTTCCACCAAGCTTGTGTATGAAACGTCCAAATCTTTTCTTGTCTCTATTGATCCCTGGTCCGACCTCACTTGGCCAAAATCTTGATGTATATCTAAGGCCATTGATTGATGAATTAAAAGTACTGTGGGATGACGGTGTTACCACGTATGATGCCCACAAAAAACAAAATTTCAACATGAAGGCCGCTGTTCTATGGACAATCAGTGACTTCCCTGCATATGATATGTTATCTGGTTGGAGCACACATGGGAGGTTGGCTTGTCCGTACTGCATGGAGGATTCCAAAGCTTTTAGATTGAGGCATGGAAGGAAGCCTTGCTGGTTTGATTGCCATCGTCGATTTCTACCCAGCGATCATCCGTTCCGACGTCAAAAGAATGCATTTACAGCAGGCACAACTGAAATGGAAGGTCCATCCTCAAGATTGTCTGGCATAGAGATTTTAAGAAGATTGCGATACTTTCCAGATGTATTAACAGATGCCCGCAGTCCTACACCCTTCCGTGGATTTGGGAAGGAACACAATTGGACAAAAAAATCTATTTTTTGGGAACTACCGTATTGGCCGACCCTATTGATACGACATAATTTGGATGTGATGCATGTAGAGAAAAATGTGTTTGATAATGTGTTCAATACAATAATGAATATTAAAGGAAAAATGAAGGATAATCCGAAGGCCCGTATGGATTTAAAATTAATATGTAAAAGACCAGAATTGGAACTCAAAGAGTATAATGGCAAAGTACTGAAACCAAAGGCGAAGTACGTGCTCGGACCTGATCAAATAAAACATGTATGTCAATGGTTGAGACAACTAAGATTTCCAGATGGATATGTCTCTAACATTGCTCGGGCTGTGAAGATTGACGATGGACAATTATATGGGTTGAAGAGCCATGATTGTCATATCTTTATGCAACGATTGATACCCCTAGCATTCCATGATATGTTAGACAAACCTATATGGGGGGTATTGTCTGAGTTGAGCGGATTTTTTAGAACATTGTGCGCATCGGAGGTCATTGTATCAGATGTAAAGAATCTCGAGGACTCTGTCATCACCACTGTTTGTCTGTTAGAAAAGATATTTACGCCAGCATTTTTCGATGTTATGGAACATTTGATCATACATTTGCCATATGAACTAAGGGTTGGTGGCCCTGTGCAATATCGATGGATGTACCCATTTGAAAGGTATATGTTTTTTTATATTTGTCTCTTTAATGACAGATATTTAAAATTTGAAATGTATATTCTTGTCAGATGCATGTTCGACCTAAAAAAAAAGGTTCGTAATAAAGCAAGAGTAGAAGGCTCTATTTGTAAGGCGTACACTTTAGAAGAGATTTTAAATTTCTCATCTATGTACTTCGAACCTCATATTTCAACACGTTACACATGCCCGCCCCGTAACGATGATGGAGAACAAGTAACTGTAGCTGACAAGCTGTCGATATTTCAACCACTTGGGCATGCATTTGGTAGTTGCCGATCAAGGCTATTGACAGATCGAGAGCAAGATGCAGCACGCATCTATATTCTTTTTAATTGCTCAGCGATCGACCTATACATCGAGTAAGTATATGTATATGCAACTCAATTATAAATCCTTTTATGTTCTATATGTGGATACATGACTCGGTAATATAAGTATTTGTGGTTTGCAAACGATTTGATCTAGAGTTGCGAAACGAAGTTTCACATCTCACTGATGCAGAAGTACAAAAAAAACGTGAAACTAAGTTTGTGGAGTGGTTGAAACAGTTGGTAAAGAAGCTAACATAAATTTTGTACTTATAAACAACACTAAGTTGCTTAATTGATCATGATCACAATCATTGTTTATGTTTGTGCGTAGGTTCGCAATGGTGATGTTAAAGATCAAGGAATATGTGATTTAGAAAATGGTCCGACCAAAGTTGTGTAATGCTACAACGGGTATATCGTAAATGGTTATTGATTCCATACAAAAGACTACGGTATAAACAAATCAACGATAAATAGTGGCGTGTGTGTCAAGGGTAGCAGCTACGGTGAAAATGAACATGATTACTACGGTGTTATAGAGGAAATAATGGAGTTGACTTACTTAGGCATGAATAACAGGGTTACGGTATTCAAGTGTCATTGGTTTGATCCAACTGCAACAAGACTCGACAAAGCTTCAGGCATTGTGGAGGTGAATCATAAATCCAGGTTTGGAACATATGAACCATTCATATTAGCCTCGCAAGCTCAACAAGTTTATTATACTTCATATCCGAGTATAAAAAAGTCAGATAGAAATGAATGGTGGGCAGTTTGCAAGGTGAAATCCAAACTATACCCCGAGTATGATCAGTTACAGGAAGATGAGTTAGCTGAAGACAGTGATTACTATCAATCAGATGATGTCTGTGACTTCGCTTATGGTCACGATGTTGCGCATGATATGCATGTCATATCTCCATTGGCTGATGAAACATTCATAGAGGAATGTGATCCAAATGATGTACCAAGTGGATGGGCAAACAATGAAGAAGAAGAAGAAGAAGAAGAAAGTCAAACTAGTGACGAGGAAGAATTCTCAAGCTAGTGAGCAAAATCTTATACTACAAACCTCTATTTAAATGCATTGTAATACTTGATGTGAGTTGTATTGCAATACTTGGTGTGAATGATTAAAAATTTTATTTCAATGTATTATAATACTTGATACGAATGATTCGAATGCATTGTAATACTTGATGTGAATGATTTCAATTATCTGAATGTATTATAATTTATGCAATTAACGAATGATTTGAATTAGTGCAATACTTGATGTCAATGATTTGAATTATTTGAATGCATTGCAATGCTTGATGTGAATGACTTGAATGCATTGTAATACTTGATGTGAATTATTTGAATGTATTGTATGACATATGTTATTTGTTAGAATATGGTTCGTGGAGGTTATAGTGGTCGCTCATCCAGTAGTAGCCAGGCTCAACCTTCATCTTCACGGGCTCCTGTGATAGGTATATCATATAACTAATTAGATGCTTGATTAGTTCAAATGCACATTCTGAGAACTTGGTGTGTATTTTTTTAAAGATGATGTTGCGCCTGTACACGACCCACCTACACCAGTTGATCGCACAAGTCAACAGCCAACACAGGAAACAGGGTCTTCTCAGGCTGGCACAAGAAGACTCATTCGAATAGTGTATATCGATAATCGACCGTAAGTATTTTGTTTTCAATTATTGCATATCTTTTAAATATTTTATATTGATATTTACTGTGTAACAATTCATGTGCAGTACGAGGTTTGAGCCACAAGAAGTAGTACGGGAGATTAGGAATTCACTTCTTCAACATCTACCAGGACCAGTTGCTCAATGGAAAGAGTACCCAAAGGAGGTGTTAGACAGATTGTGGTCCTCATTCATGGTATACAGTTGTTCCTCATAGTTAATGTGTTTCATATTTAATTTATTTAAGCAATGTCTACTAACTTTCTGAAAATATTTGTAGGCTTCGAATCGCTTTGCAACTACGGTGGAAGAAAATGATGCAAGGAAGGTGTGGCAGAAGGTGGCTGCCAATCGATTTGCAGACATGCTGCACACTATGAAGACTGCAGCAAAAAAAGCATCTGGCGTAGTAGATGATCCATTACTGTGGAAGAGCCATGGTCCTATTACTATCAGGAGAGATTACTGGGATGAAATGTGCGATATGTGGGCGGGAGATGCATTTAAAAATCGCTCTGCGAAGGCTTCACAAAATCGATCGAAGATGCCTGAAGCCCATCTACACACAGGTGGATCTAAGACATTTGGGAGCCACCTAAAGAAAATGGTAACTCATCAATATATAATATTAATTTTATAAGTATTGTTGCAAATTTGTGTACTAAATCTTTTGTCATTTAACTTCGCGGGAAGCAGAAAAAGGAGGCAGTGTACCATATAAGGATGTGTTTGTAGAAATACATAAACGGAAGACCACGGAAGTCTTCGTATCAGAGAAGGCGAGAACGACAACGGTATGTATTAATTCTATTAATAATCATTGCAATATATATGCAAATTATCATAATGTTATCATTAATTATTAATGAATACTTTAAACATTATTTTGTAGGAGGCATATGAGCAACAGATGGTAGAGCGATATGGCGAAGACGCTACTCAGCATCCATCATTTGATCCTACAGCATGGGTGACTGCAGCAGGTGAACCCAAAAAAGGTCGCGTGTTCGGGTTTGGGAATAATATGAACACTTCACCAGTTATTGGTTCTTCCAGTTACGGCTCACCGACTTCTTGCGCCGACATAAGCTCCAAGCAGCCGACTATTCTTTCCGGTGATGATGTACGCGAGATCATTAATGAATCACTGAATAACTACTTCCAATACACCATCGCCCCCTTTCTCCGAAATGAGATCAAGGCCGCTGTTCAGGATAGGGGATCTTCGATTCCAGGTCCCTCTCAGGTATAATCACATATATAGTTTTTTTGACTGTCTTAAAGCACATCTGAGCATGGTAGAATCACATATAGAGTTTTTCTAGATGCCTTAGAACACATATGAACATGCTATAATCACATATTCATTTTTTTTACTGTCTTAGCACACATATGAGCATGATAGAATCACATATAAAGTTGCTTTGCCTGCCTTAGAGCACATATGAGCATGCTATATTCACATATTCAATTTTTTTACTGCCTTAGCACACATACGAGCATGATCGAATCACATATATAGTTTTTTGCCTGCCTTAAAGCACATCTGAGCATGGTAGAATCACATATAGAGTTTTTTTATATGCCTTAGAACACATATGAACATGCTATAATCATATATTCAATTTTTTGACTGCCTTAGCACACATATGAGCATGATAGAATCACATATATATATATATATATATATATATATATATATTTAACTTTTTGTCTGTCTTAGAGCACATATGAGCATGATAGAATCACATATAAAGTTTTTTTGATTGCATTAGAACACATAAGCATGCTATAATCACATATTCAGTTTTTTTACTGCCTAAGAACACATATGAGCATATTATAATCACATATTCTGTTTTTTGACTGCCTTAGCACACATATGAGCATGCTATAATAACATATAGAGTTTTTTAACTGCCTTAGAACACATATGAACATGTTATATATCATTTATGATAGAATCACATATAAATTTTTTGGCTTTGCCTGCCTTAGAGCACATATGAGCATGCTATATTCACATATTCAATTTTTTTACTGCCTTAGCACACATACGAGCATGATCGAATCACATATATAGTTTTTTGCCTGCCTTAAAGCACATCTGAGCATGGTAGAATCACATATAGAGTTTTTTTATATGCCTTAGAACACATATGAACATGCTATAATCACATATTCAATTTTTTGACTGCCTTAGCACACATATGAGCATGATAGAATCACATATAGAGTTTTTTTATTGCCTTATATCACACATGAGCACATGATAGAATCACATATAGTGTGTAATTTATTTCATTATATTTTGTTTATCAATACTGACTGTTCTTTTCTTGTGTAGGCTGCTAGCGATAATCAGGTAGTGGAGCTGAAGGGACAGATAAAGACAATGAACAAGAAGACGCACAAAATCTTGGCGATGATTAGAGGACTGTGTTGAAAAAGTTCTATTTTTTTTATTTTTCCTAATTGTAATTGTTGAATTATAAATAATTAAACTTCTTAGTTTTAAGGTGGAACGATTAATTATTATAGATACTTGTTATATGAATTTTTTTGTGTGGTTTGTTTTTTATTTACCGGAAATATAAATTGTACAGGAAATATAAATTGTACAGTTCTCGGTAATTAATTTTTAAATAATTTTTTTTTTGATTTTTTTTCGTTTTTGCGACGGATTAGCGACGGATGATTCCGTCGCTATTCATATTAATCTAGCGACGGCTTAGCGACGGAATTAAATCCGTCGCCATGCCGTGGTCGCCGTTTAGTACCGGCGGATTGGCGACGGAATATAGCGCTCGTTATTCCGTCGCAATTAGCGACAGACTTGGCGATGGAATTATTCCGTCGCCAGTTAGCGTCGAAATATTCGCGACGTAAGCATACTGTCGCCGCGTTGTCGCTAATCCGTCGCTAACATGGTTAGCGACGGATTAGCGACGGAATGTGGTCGTCGCTAATCTACTGCTTTGTTGTAGTGTAAGAGAGAATCAATTGTATGCCAAATTATCTAAGTATGAATTCTTGCTCAAGGACATCATGTTTTTGAGGCACATGATCTCAAAGGATGGAGTATCTATGGACCAAGCCAAGGTGATCATGCATAATATTCACATTTTATTCATCTTTATTTATGCATGATCCATGATAAAATCACATTAAAAACCCATCTTTATCATTGTTTTCGAGTATTTGCTTCGAAATCAATTTTTTTAGAAAAATTGCATTTTTCAATTCAACCGCGCTTTTCAGTATTTTTATTAGTTTTAGAATTTTTTAATTATAATTTAGTTAGAGTAGGACTTACTTAATTATTTTGAATGAGTTTTAGAAAAATATCCCTTTGAAAAACACATTTTTCAGAAAGAGACCCTGTTTTGGAAATTGAGAAAAATTATCAGACTCTTTTTGAAATTTCAAATTTGAACCTAATTAGGGATTATAAATAGTGGTTTTGAGGCCTGGAAAATGTTTTTCCAGCAGCCTCAAACTCTCTTCTCTTCTGCCTCTCTCTCCCTTGCTCTCTCTCTAATTTTGCCGATTTCTTTCTCTACTTCTTCTCCTCCTTATTCTTCTTTTTCCTCTTTTTCTTCTTGCTCCGAACCCTTATCATCGTCGACAACTTCTTCTTCTTCTTTGTCGGGGAGGCGTGCATACAACTGGGATCAACCATCTTCTTCTCAACCCATCTGTCGGAAGCGGATCGTTGAATTTGTTTCTTCAAAGTTTAGGATCACAACATCGTTTCATCATAGGTTTAGATTTGCATATGATAAACCATATCATCATCATCATCTGCATATTAATATAGTTTATTTCATGCTTTGCATCTGGAAAAAAATACAGATTTCATTTTTGATAGAGTAGCCATTTCTTGATTCATGAATAGCAAAATCTTGATTTAAGTAAATCATGTTTTTAATATAGGCTTTATATGATGTTTTCATGTTTTTTTTATTAGATTAAGATTAGTTTTAGGATAGATTTCGGTTAGAATAGCTGACTGCACGTTTTCTTTTATTTCATTTTTGCAGATTCATCAAATAGTGTTTTTATCATCTAGCCGATATGATTTCTTTCATTCAATTAGAGTTTTTTTTAGAGTAGCGTAGATTAAAGTTAGTTTATTTTATTTTATCAGTTAAATAATTAGTTTCTTGTAATTCCAGAAATTTTCTTTTCATAGATTAAATTAGAAATAGTCATTTTATGCAATTATCAATTTTTTATTATTTAGAGGGTTTTCATTTAGCCGATTTTAGTAGTGGCATTTTCCTGTTTAAATTCCTTTAAAATTTATTTTTTCAGTAATTAAATTAGGAGTATTTCTATAGTTAAAATTAATATAGAATAGATCAAATTTACATTTTTTTAGTAATTAGTTGTTAATGTTTAGCTGTCGATTTCCCTCTCTATCAATCATTGTTTTTAGATAACAAACTTTTTGTGTGTGATTGTGTATTGTTGTAGATAAATTTCTTAGATTAATTTATTGCATTAGTTAGTTCAAATCACGTTAATTCATGTTGGTTGAGTTTTAGATTCAATAGTAGTTCAATTTTTTATTTTTCTTCATGCATAGTTAGATTTGTTAAAACATCAATAGCCGATTGCCTTGTGATTTTGATAACTTTAATTTCTCATGTATAGGTTAGATTATTTAATTGCATAATTCTGTCTTTTAGTGGGTATTAGGTCCAACATGTTTGTGTGATTCACATTAAACTAATTTAGCCTTTATTTTATTATCCATCTTGCATATAGTTAGCATTAGCCATAGTTGTTGATTCGGATTAACCGATTAGCATAGTTTCATTTAGCCGATTTCTCTTTAGTTCTTGCTAGTTGTTTTTCTTTATCACTTGTTAATTTTAATTAATCAATTAGTTCAGCTGAGTGCTTTCTTGATCTTTAGTTTACTTTACTTTTTGAATTATTGATTTCCTGAATTAGTTAATCATAGTTTGTTACATTAATTCTTGAGTTGTTAGTTAGTTAGTTTTGCTATTTTGTCTTTTAGTGATAGTCTATTATTAGTTAGTTCATAGTTAGTTCTTGTTTTTAGTTTAGTTTAGTTAATTCAAATCTTGTTTTGCTGAAAATTTTTAGTCATTAGTTAATGAATTCTTGTTTAGATCGATTCATACTGCTTTGTTTCTTGTTTTTGTTTCTTGTAGGGGGGCATTTGGAAGTGCGATGAACCCCTTTTCGTGCCCTCAAAGTGCCATCTGAGAACCCCTCAAGCCCTCAAAAGTGCCCTTAGAAAGCAAAAGAAAAAAGCTTAACTAGGAACAAAAAGAGGGAAACACAAAGGGAAGCAAATAAAGTCTCAAGACTACAAAAGACTTAGAGCACGGAAGCCTTTCTCTTTTATTTTTCAGATTAGGATTTCATTTCTTTTATTGATTCAATTAGAGTTGTAATAAGGCACTTTAATTATTTGTTTAAGCCCTCTACAGGGGCAACACTCTCTTGTTTATTTAATTAATTAATTCTTAATTTTATTGACAATAAAGAATAGTTAGATTATGTGTTGAATACAAAATATTTCCCATTTCCTGATTCGACCCGGACTCCACCACTAGTGCAAGTCGGTTTTTATATTTTTGGTGTCAGACGTTCACTTGTTTTCAGTAAAAATATTGTTTCGAAAATCATTTTCATAAAACTCACACCACAAGATAATTATTTCATTTATAAACTGTAGATTTAAAATTTTTAATTTAAATTATTTAATTAGATCTTTATAAGTAGATTTTATACATCATGATAGGTGGAAACCGTATTAGAATGGAAGCAACCCAAAAATATTTCGGACATTCATAGTTTTCCTGGACTTATGGGATATTATCAAAAATTTATTCAAGATTTCTCTCGAATAGCATCACCAATGACCAGGCTCCTAAAGAAAGGGGTTAAGTTTGATTGGGATGCCAACTGTGAAGAAAATTTTCAAGGCCTAAAAACAAGCTTACCACGACTCCGATGCTGACATTGCCTTGGGGTCAATATGGATTTGTAGTATATATAGATGCTTCAGAAATGTCTAGGTTATGTCCTGATGTAGAACGGAAAAGTCAATACTTATGCATCAAAACAGTTGAAGATTCATGAGCTAGCAATAATAGTATTTGCGTTGAAAATCTGGAGATATTATTTATATGAAGAAAATTTAAAGTATTAAGTTATCATAAGAGCCTTAAATATTTATTCTCACAAAAGGAATTGAACATGAGGCAACGACGCTAACTAGAATTCATTAAACATTATGAATTCACTTTCATATCACCCAGAAAAGGCGAATGTTGTAGCTGATGCTCTTAGCTGCAAGACTAAAAGTACTTTAACCAACCTCGTAGGAAAAGAATAGAGGCGCGTAGAGGATTTCTTTAACTGGAAACCATCCATAACAGAACAAAGGAAGATTCAATTGTCCAATTTAACAATACAACTTGAGATCCTCACCTGAATAGTTACGGAGAAAAGTAAAGACCCTCAGCATGAAAAGCTTCAATCAAGGGCTTAACAGGAAGATGATATTTCTTTTCGTCTTAAAAAGATAGAAGTATTTAGATGAAAAATAGAATATAGATGCCAAATGAATTTAAATTGATGGATGAAATACTTGAGAAGGCTCATAAGAACAGATATATCATCCACACAGGAAGCACAAAAATGTTTAAGAATTTATAAAGAAAGTATTGGTGGAATAATATGAAAAGAGACATGGTGAGTTATGTCTCAAAATGTTGGACTTGCCAGCAGATAAAAAATGATCATCAGAAACCTAACGAAATAATGCAGCAAATAAAAATCTTACAGTGAAAATGGAAAAGGATTATTATGGATTTTATGGTAGGTTTACCCAGAACTTGGAAACATCATGATGCTATTTGGGTAATCATTGATCAATTAACCAAATTTGCACATTTTTTGCCTATCCGTATCAATCAGTCATTGGAGAGTCTGGCAGATTTATATATCCAAGAAATTGGATTGTCTGATTTCAATGCGAAGTTAGGTTCTTGTAATATTAAAAAATCAACGGTCTATAATTTTAAAAAAATATTCAATGCTTAAAAAAATATTTTTTCTCAAAAAACATGATCCAAGTATGATTTTCTAGTAAATCGATCATGCAGAACACATCTATAGGGTTAGATTTTTGAAAAACAACTAGAAAACCCCTATCCAAGCTCGGTAGGCACACGATAAGCACAAAAAGCATCAGGCACCTACCCTTTTCATTATATATATATAGAGAGAGAGGGAGAAAGAGAGAGAGATGAGAGTAACATCGGACACTAAAGTGTCTAACGTTATTTTGGATGAGCGCATTACTAATCGTGCGCGTGATTAGCGATGTGTGCTGATTCTGCACAAAAAAAAGCCTTTAGTGGCGGTCTTTACTGCCACTAAAGGCCTTACAGTTATCATGCAAAACAACTGTAGGGGGCGGTCGCAACCGTCACTAAAGACCTGTTTTGCAGAAAAAAATTCTGCTGCTGATCGCATGCGATGCCCCTATCCGACGATACTCCCGTCTCTCTCTCTCTCTCTCTCTCTCTCTCTCTCTCTATATATATATATATATATATATATATATATATATATATATATATATATATATATATATATATATATATAGCCTATGTTAGTCTCCTAAAGCTACAGACTTTGCTTTCTGCAGGGTTGGAGCATAGAAAAAAACACATTTGATTAGAAATAGAACGTAGATTGAAGTTTCATTTGACTGAGAAATCAACTAATAAGTTTATGTTTTGCCGGTTGTTTGGAGGATTACAATGATAATTATTGCTTTTCTAGTAGTTATTGATGCAAATATGCTTGCACTTGATTAGACGTAAACAACGATCAGTATAAAAAGAACTTCCAAAGAATAGGATTACCTGCAGGTACAAACTGCTACAAACTAACCATTAGTAAAGAGTTATGGATGACAATTTCATGTGTAAAGAGTTAATATTGACATGCTAGGGATGCATTCTGATTAAGCAAGTTTTTCTCTTGGCACGCTTTTCCATTCTATGATAAGAAAATGCCTCTTGGTTTTTCATCATCGCGTTTTCTTGTTTTTGAATAATTCTAGAAAAAAAACCATCACTGGTCGCACATTGTTTGGCCTCCAGTTGGTAAAATCATTGAGGTCCCTCCTACTCCTACTGTAAGAGTACACCCAGCTTCGACCTTGCAGAAAAGGACGCCACAAATCCACAAATACTTTTTCATTTGAACTTTACCAACTTGGAAAATCCACAAATAGGGTGATGCCCGTTTGGGTGCAGACATTTTGCATACTGTTGGATTCAAGGAATTAGGTGTCATGGTTCATCACGCAGGTTGCTACTCATGCCCTTTCATTATCCATAGTACAATGAGTTACCTGTAGTTTTCCATGTTGACGTGTATCGGTCAAGTTCCACCTATGAGAGAGAGAGTGTGTGTGTTTCAGTCAACATACATCAGGATTCGACTGCCATTTTCATATCTTCCTTGGATTCTTCTCTCTTCTTTTTGTTCGATCTTTATGTAAAAACAAGGTTGGATCAATATAGCCATGATCATGCCACCTGTGATCCTATCTTGATGCCTGACACTATTATTTTCTAGGAGTGCACTGGACAACAAGTGAGATAAAAGCAGTTTCAACTTTGAAGAGAAACTTGGTACTGCTGAAAATGGCATAACTGATGTGCTGTAAGAGAAAAATGCCTCCAAAGCTACTGTTGATGCTGCAGTGTTATGACAATACCAAAATAATGTTAGTTCATGTAGCTGCTAATAGGGAGAATTAATTTCTTTGAGATCGTTCACTTACCAATGTTTTTTTTTTTTTTGAAAGAACACTTACCAATGTTAGTCCAGTTACAAACCCTGCTGTCTTGTACCAACTAGGAAAATGCTTTAAAGAGACCATTATAAAAGGATGGCATGAGAAATAGTTGAAACATGCTTAGAAAGCCATTGATACATTGATACATGCATTATTACTCCTCACCTTCCTAAAATCATATCTTATACTTCGGAGCAATGTTACAAATCACCCCATGGGGATTTTCTTGAAAAAGAAGAATCTCACCATAAATTAAAAAAAAATTGTTTGTTCAGGAGAAACCTAAAGAAAATATCTGCATATGTAAGAACTAAAGATTTAAGAAAATATATAAATGCACAAAAGATTTAAATGTAAAATTATAAAAAGCATTTTTATCAAGTTAAAATTGTGATATTCTGAAAATAGGCTTTATTTATCGTGATTTATCAATATTTTGTCAGTTTCTAAATATATATCATAATAAAATCATGGCATTTTGAAAGCAGGATACATTTTGAAAATTTTCACGATTTTATCCATATTTTTGCGCTTTCTGAATATGACCGTATAAGTGTGTGTTTTGGCACCTAACTTTCCTATACACCAGTATACCACGTGTGTTTTGGCATGAATACTTACATTAAGTCTGGCTCAAATGTGGTTCCTTTCATCCTTTTCTTTTCCTAGACAAGGACGTGCTAAGCAGACCCCTGCCTTACTATTACTTCCAATAATGTTGAAACGGTCACATCATGAAGCTAACGTGGTGGCTTATCTTTCCACAGTCTGCAGGAAGCCAAATGTTTCTTGCAAGCTTAAATTGTCCTTCTGACTATTTTGGTTGGATTGAAGAGATTCTTTAAAGTTGGCATCGCTATAATATCAACTCGCCCAGCTTCTATCATCTTTTAATTAAGCTTTCTTAATTTCTTTATAATGCTCAACTTAAAGCAAAAAGAAAAAGGGTCGTTTGATGAGTTGGCCTAATGATTGAACATGCATACCATTTATTTCACACATCACTATGTGACATAGAATTGATAACTTAATGAGCCTATACAAGCCAAGCAGAACCGAATAACTGTCTTTCCTATAAAATAATGATCAGTGTTTCTTCACTCTCTCTTTCAGTATGCTTCAAGGCACAACAACCATTCGTCTAAGTGATCAATTATGGTCATATTGTATATACCCAATTGTTAGTTGTATTCAATCCCCATGGCACATCTCACTTGAGAACTGTTAAGATATGTGAGAATAGGGCACCTTTATAAAGTGAAAAGTGTGGTGGTGATGGAATATAACATCATAAAAGGATGCTTGAATGAAGGTGGTTCAAAATCACTTGGTTTTGTACTTTCACTTCGCCGCGAGACATTAATACCCAAATCAAACCGCATGCATGACCTAATTGATTCAAAGAGTCAGTCGACGAAATTCTCATTTGTTATTAAGGCCCACGCCCATTAAGAACCAATGCGAAACCCTAATAAATGGGCTGGGTTGTCTTTCGGCATGTCACCCTCAAAACCCAACATTCCTAAGCAAATCGGGTCCAAGTTGAGCTGGGCCGAGCCATGGTCCACCCCTACCCAAATATAAAAGTAACCATAGAATGTTTAAGACCCAAGGGGTTTGGCGTAGTGGGATGGTCCCTAGACCGTTTGACGGACAGACTAGGTTCAAATCTCATGGGCATCACTCCCCCTGAGTTAGCCGAAGCTTGGTGACTCTCTTGAGTCGAGGGGGTAAGCCCTCGAAATTTTACACCGATATGGACAGAGACCGTAGTATGACAGGCAGGGGCTAATGTGGACCCCACCCCCCCCCCCCCAAAAAAAAAAAAAAAAGTGGGAAAATATTGGTTATACCATTTTTGCTTTTCTTTTTATAAAACTCAAATGTTCAGATGTGCCATCATCGACTAAATCGTCGCTGAATCGCGACTCATTGAAAAAAATTAACTTAAGATTATCATATAAAGCTTTAATAGGGTGCTGTCTGGATGCCTAATGTGACATTTCCTTTGCATCAAGGGCATTTTTGATGGCCATCTTAGCCCCAAATTTGCAGATGTGCAAGTAAAAACAAATAATTAAAAAATAAATGAACAGCGAACGATGGGATGTGTGTGGCTTATGAGTACGATACAAAGTCATATTGAAAAAGACATGCAAAGTTCGCATCACCTATACTTTTATTCTTTTACGAGAATTCAGATTAGACTAGATAAGTTTATATATATATATATATATATATATATATATATATATATATATATATATATATATATATATATAAAGAGAGAGAGAGAGAGAGAGTAATGGGTAGATGCAAAATTGATATCTGCTAAATATATCTGCTAATTGGGTTTTTCTGCCCTTTTGGTGTTTTTTTTCAGTTTTAACCCCATAAATACGTTGGACATGGTTGATTTACGAAAAATCCACACCTGAATAGTATTTTTGATGAAAAAAATGATATTTCGGGCTTCAAAAATTTACAAAGATTTTAAAACATATACCCTCAAAATTTAAAAATAAAACAAAAAGCCCTAAAAAACTCATTTAGCACCTATTATTTTGCACCTATTCATTATATATATATATATATATATATATATAGGGAAGAGTGGTAACCCCTTACCACTAGGGGTGTCAACCCGACTTGACCCCGATTTTTGGGAATGATATCGGGTCTGAACCTAGGTGTAATTGGACTCACCATAAGAGAAACCATACTCAGACCCAATAAGAACTATATGAACTACATGAACCAGACTCGGGTCATACCCAATAAATTTTTTTATCATTTTTACATTGAAAAATTTTGGGCCTTACTCGAAACTCGGGTCAAGCCTAGGGATGGCAGTGGACCGGGGCGGGGGACAAGGTCTCCATCCCCGCCCCGTTTTAAAATATGAACCTTCATCCCCGCCTCCATCCCCACATGGGGATGGATTTTAACCTCCACCCCCACCTCCATCCCCGGTCCAAACAGAGGCAAGGTGGGGCCCATCTTCTCTTAGTCTATAGTCATCCCTTAAAGGATTGGGGACAGAACGGAACGGGGCAGAGAAAAGCGTAAGTCCATCCCCGCACGGGGATAGATTTTAACCTTCATCCCTGCCTCCATCCCCGTTTTATGCCCTTCGTCCCCGGTCCAAACGGGGCAAGGCGGGGCAGAGCCCCGTTGTCCCCCGGTCCACTGCCATCCCTAGTCAAGCCCAGGTCTAGTATAAATTTTCACAAACTATAACCGGATCCATGTATTAATCGGACCTTCAGGTCTGGACCTGGTTCTTAATCGAGACTTCTTATTTATTACCATGTTTGGACCCTATAGGGTTTGGGTTCGGGTAGACCCGACCAGTTGACACCCCTACCTACCACTCTTTGTGCTTACCGCCAGCCTACCACCAGTGAATAAGTGTTTTCAGATTGTTTTTCACAAATTTGACCCTGCTGTGTTGGTTATGGTCGATTTGCTAAGAAATGACACTTGGATTATGTTTTTTTGATAAAAGATGATTTTTTAAAATTATAAATTGTTGACTTTTAAATTTTATAAAAGCCTAACAATGTATCTAAATAGGATGATCTAAATGTTGATTCTTACAAAATCAAGCATTGTAGATCATATCTTTTGATTTTCTAACTTTCTTATGATCCAATTTGAGATGATTGGAGGAACAGGTTTTTCCTCTCATAGTTCGAATCAATATTGGCATTTGGATCACAACTGGACTCCAATGTGTAAGTGAGATTTTCCGGCAATCTGAAATTCTATTATTATAAATAGCTTTAGATTTTTTTTTTCTAATAAGACTTGCATTTTTTATTGTAAAACCCGATCCAATTACTTATACAATGTTAGATTGAGTTAAACCTAATTGCATCATGAGATCACAAATAGATTGCATACTACAAGAAAAATGTTAATTAGTGACGGTTTTTTTTGTCGCAATTTTATGACGGATTAACTAGAGAAAACTATACGTCGCTAACATTCGAATGATTTGTGGAATTAGCGACAGAAAAAATTCTATCATGAATCTGTTGCTAATTAGCGATGAAAAAACTTTCATCGCTAATCTGTCTCTACTTAGCGACGGATTCGCGACAAAAAAATTTTGTCTCAAACTCCGTCGCAACTTAGCGACGGAGTGATTTCTATCGCGAATCCATTGATAATTAGCGACAGACTAGTGACGGAAGTTTTTCGTCGCTAATTCTCAATACAAGAAAAACATTAATTAGCGATGAAAAAATTCCTTCGTCAATTTTCGATTTATACCGACCCATCTAGGGCGCAAATTTTTTCCTCTCTCTTCGTGCAAAATTTAAAGTGACCTCTCCATCGTTATTTAAACTGACTTCTTCATGGAGGGTGACAAAGTTTGAATGACTTCTTCGTGGAGGGCGCAAAGCAGTTCGCTATGGTCGGGTTGACGCCATCGCCGATGAGGTCATTGAAGCTGCAGAGGTTCTTCCGACGGCCGTTTCCTCGACTATCGTCGGCGAAGCATATCAAGGCATCCATGGCCAAGTGGCAGGGGCAAGCGAAGCAGAAGCGGAAATGCTGATATCGGAGGACGGCGACGAGGCAGAGCGACAACTGGACAAAAGTTTCATGGTGAAGTACGAGCTCGGGAAGGAGGTCGGGAGGGGACATTTCGGTCACACCTAATTTGCTAGGGCTCGGAAGGGCAAAATCAAAAGCCAACTCATCACGGTGAAGGTCATCTCAAAGGCAAAGTTTTATCGCTAATTAGCGATTAGAAATTTGCGATGGACGTTGTCCATCGCTAAACAATTTAGCGATGGATATCGTCCGTCGCTAATCCACAGTTTTCTTGTAGTGGTATATACAAATGGTTGCAACAAATATATATTCATTTTAGAAATATGACGATTCTGTCACTGATATTTTCTAAAGCCAATACCATTCTAAAGAGTTGAAATATTTTCAAAATATCATGATTGTTATTTATTTTCACTTCGTTTTTTATATTATTTATATTGTTATCTATTTTCATGCAATTTTGCATATTATTAGGGGTGCGAATGGGCCTGGTTTACCCTGACCCGACTCAAACCAAACCGTATAGGGTCTGGGTATGGTGATAAATAAGAAGACCCGATTAAGACTCGGGTCTGGACCCAAAAATCCGATTAATACATGGACCCAAGTATAGTTTGTGAAATTTTATACCAGACCCGGACCAGACCTGAGTTACAATTAAGACCTGTAAATTTCAATGTAAAAATGATAAAAAATATGGTTTTACCATCTATGGTATGGGTTTGGTTCATGTAGTTCTTATCAGGCCCAGCATAATTTTTCTTATAGTGGACCCAATTAAACTTGAGTTCAGACCCAATACCATATCCGAAAATCTGGTCCAAGTCTGGTTTCACCTGGGTCCAAACCAAACCTGACCCGTTGATGCCCCTACTTATTATTATACATGATTGCTTTTGCAAGAGATTTTTTCAAAAATTTTAATTTACAGTGTTTTTCGTGGCCACAAAATTCTGAATAATAATAATAATTTAGTGAAATTAGATTGTACCAAGAGTTGGTACTTATTGTTTCTCGAAACGGAACCGACCACACCATGGGTCTATGAATTATCTCAACTCCATCAATCAGGACCCTTGTTCTTTGATAAGGCACTCTTGTGGGTGTGGGCCCTTTGGTGGGGCTTTTTTATGGGCTCCACATAGATTCATTAACACTCTTATGGGTCTGGATCCTTATCCATTGATGTGGCACATTTGTGGGGCCCCATACAGATTCATTATCCCGATATAGTTCCTTGTCCAGTTCAACTTGACAAGAAGGAAGAGCCAGACCCTGCAAGATCATCCACAACGCCTCTTGTTTTGAAAATTTACATGCAGATGTGTTGTGCTTCATGATCAGACATCAGGACCCACGTTCGGTTTAGAGATATCCAAACGAGATCCAGCTTTAATTTGGCCGTACTCTATTGACCTGACCCGATAAGATTATTGAATCTTCCTTGGTGGACCCAAGTCCAAATAATCCCCAGGTTCGATCAAGGAAAAATCCCACATTGCGAGACATACCATGGATGCAAAACGAAGAGATCACAATACCACACTCAAGGAGGAAAATGTTATTTAAAAACTCTGGCTTCTCCAGTACCAAATGAGCCACTTCAAATAGGTTCATTGCACCACTGCAGGGTCACATCGTTGAGAAGGTGTTGGGTAGAAGACCCCAGTTCAATCCCCACTGGCGCACAGGTGTGTCCGTAGCTTTCAGAGGTGGGCCATGGGTTCCACTTCGAATTTCCCCTCGCTTTGCCGAGGGTTTAAATGGGGTCGCTGCTCCAGCACATGTACTCTTTATGCACTCATAGCACACGACATGATCATAACTAGCTGCCGATGGAGTGCCTTTTTTTTTTTTACTGTGACCCCAAAAGCACAAGCGCAATGATCTAACTTAAATATGCAAAGCAATGCGAGCCAAGAGTAAGACCCAAGGTGTTTGGCGTAGTGGGATGGGGGCCTAGACAGTTTGATGGGCAGTCTACATTCAAATCCCATTGGGCCCTCGGAGTTTTACGCCAAGATAGACAGAGACCTTAGTATGGCAAGCTGAGCCAGTGCAGTTAGGTCTCGGTGCCTGAGGCGATTTCTCGGAGTTAAAATAAAAAATAAAAAGTAAAAGGGTTATATATATATATATATATAAGAGAGAGAGAGGATTATACTTACAATCTAATTGGAATTTCATGGTCCAAGTTATCTGCACTCGATTTAACCTCGCAGAAGTGCAGCATAGTCGATGCTTTTATAACCATTGTTTTTCAATTTTCTAAAAAACCTGTACACAGGTTGGATTCGAGGTTTTCAAAAGTTGGTTACTACTAAAAAGAGGGCATTGATCGCATCCATGGGGTCATTTCCATTTCCATCAAAAGATAAAAAAATTAAAAAAAAAAGCAAACTATCGTAGCTTAACCATAATACTACGATAGAGAGAAAGAGTAAGTTTTTGGTGTGGATATATACACCACAAATTTTGTATTAATGAATAAAATCTTATTAGTGGTGTAGCTTTACGTAAATCTGACTGCATAAATTAATGGACTTCTCATGGCTCATTTACTATATATAATATTATTTGAATAATTTAAATACTAAAATATATTTAATTACAAGAATAAATGGTCTAAACTACCTCTAAATATAATTATTCATCGACATAGCCTAGGTCATGTTTGGAAGAAAGGCAAAACCTAGTTTTTATAGGGATTTTTGGGTAAAGTTTTTGTTCACTAAAAACTTAAAAAAGAAAAATTAAGACCACTATTTTTTTTCCTTTTTTTTAGACAGGGAAAGCTGGCGTTAGGCCTCAGTTATACAAGTACATTGGGATTCGAACTTGCAATGTTCCAACACAAGGTGACGTGCACTAGCTATGGTAAGACCAACAATTTTTTTGGCTTGCTGACTGGGAAAAAAACGGGGTTGGTGTGGTCTAAAAAGGGTAACACCAACCAGTAGGGATGATAGTGGACTGGGGCGGAGGCAGGAGACCCCATCTCAAAATTCTGGCCTCCATCTCCACCTTCATCCTAGTATGGGTTTTAATTTTAACCTCCATCACCGCCTCCATCCTCGGGTTTTGATTTTAACCACCATCCCCACCTTCATCCAAGTTTTGGTCAAGGACGATGAAGGTGTTCTTCTGCTAATGCCTAATGATTCTGACCGGGTCGGTTACTCGATCTAAATCCGATACTTTATTTGAGGATATTTTCCGGGTCATATTCAGATCGGCTTCACATTTTCTCCAAGTACTCTTCTCTGAATGAAATAGGGATAGAACCGATCGGTTGGGAAACCAGTTCGGATGTGGTATATCCGACCCAATACCACTCCCCAAAAAAGTCCTACCCAACTGAAAAGAAGGGGCAACTTGGTCATACCGAAGTTCCTACGACAACCCTCCGTAACCAAAGATGACCCCACACCACAAACAAAGAGTTTGCATAAAGAGGGGTTCGACCTCTCGACCTCTCGTCCTCCCTCCTCAGTACGTGCCCAGAAGCACCACCAGCTGAATGGCGAAGGCCACCTCCGCGACGGAGCCCGACCCGGCGACCTATGCTGACTCGGTGGACTCCGCCGACTCGGAGAGCTACCGCTGGGACGATGCGCCGCCCGCCGCCTCCGCCGGCAGCGGCAAGCTCCGGCTGATGTGCAGCTACGGCGGCCGAATCGTCCCGCGGCCCCACGACAAGTCCCTCTGCTATGTCGGCGGCGAGACGCGGATCGTCGTCGTCGACCGCCATGCCTCGCTGGCGGACCTCTCCGCCCGCCTATCCCGCCACCTCCTCTCCGGCCGGCGGTTCACCCTCAAGTACCAGCTCCCCCACGAGGAGCTCGACTCCCTCATCTCCGTCACCACCGACGACGACCTCGACAACATGATCGACGAGTATGACCGGTGCATCGCCTCGCCCCGCCCCTCCCGCCTCCGCCTCTTCCTCTTCCCGGCCAAGCCCGACGCCGCCTCCCTACTCGAGGACTCCAAGGCCGACTCCTGGTTCGTCGACGCCCTCAACGGCACCGCCGGCCTCCCGCGCGGCTTCTCCGACTCCGCCACCTCCGTCGATTGCCTCCTCGGCCTCGACTCCGCCGACTGGGACCGCCAGGACTCCAGCAACGGCGACGGTAACATCGCCGCCACGGGTGCCGGGAAGGGCGGCAAGGCGGAGGTGCAGTGGGTGTCGGACTCGCCCAAGTTGGAGACATCATCGTCGTTCGGATCGGCGTCGTCCGCGCCCTCGGTGTCGAACCTGCCGCCGATCAGGGTCAGGGCGGAGGAACCGGCCGGCGGGGTCGTCTCCGCAGGTGGGCTCGCCGGCGTGGAGGAGCAGTTTGCGCAGATGCGGCTGACGTCGGAGATCGTGAAGCCCCCACCAGAGCGGGAGGTTCCGGCCAGGTACTTTCGCTCCCCTTTTCGCCGTACTTCTTCGTCGATGAATTTCTAGGGTTAAGGGTTTGAAAGAATGGGGCTTTTGTTTACGTTTCGCGTTTGGGGAAAAATTTGTATTTCTAGGGTCGCGGAGACAAAAATGTAAAATTTTTTAGGGTTTGAGCTAAAAGAAAGAAAAATCCGAGTTTATCTGGTTTGGGTTTCGAAAATCCTTGTGTTTTGGTCGAGGAATAGGAAATATCTGAATCAAATCCGAATTTCTAGCGCATGTGTTGCAGAAAATGTGAATTTCTAGGTTTAGTGTTGCAAAAAATCTGAATTTCTATGTTTAGTGTCGCAAAGTATCCGGATTTCAAGTCAGTGTAGGAAAATACTACGAATTTGGATGGTTCCGATTGAAGATTCTAGAGTTTTAGGATTACCAAGAAGAAGAATCTGAATTTCTATTCTTAGGATTGCGAAAACCCCAAATTTCTAGTTTTTGGATCACAAAAATTGAAGCTTTTTGCACTCTGGTGATGCTTTCTGTTTCTCAGGGACAATCCTCCGCCTAAATTAGTGTACTATCAGGATCCGATGAGGTTTCCGGCAGTCCCGATCACGAATCCAGCTGCTGCCGATCCCAAGCGAGAGCTTCCTGACCAGAACTACAGGGTCCAGATGCAGTATCCTGCGGACCCTGGCTTCCTCATCCCCCAGGCGCTTCCACCGGAGTATCACTATCTCCATCACCAGACGGCCGCAATCCCTCCACCACCCATGCCTTCATTCTACCAAGTGCATCACCATCCTCAGCAGCAGCAGCAGCAGCAGCAAGTGGATCAGCCGATCTCCATGTACTTCCTGCACTCCCAAGCATCCGCCATGGCTGCCATAAGGCAGCACCAGGCCTTCAATTTGGCGGCCTACCAATCCGCGACAGCAGATCCTTCAAACAAGCCGGTTGTGGCTCCAGTGCCGCAGCAGGCGAAAGACCCATCGCCCATCCTCTCATATGCAGCATCAACCCCACCACCATCATCTCGCTCAGCTCCACGACCCGAATTGACTGGAAATGTGTACAGAACTGCTGCTAGTGCCGCAGCCATGCAGCTAGCTTCTGCGCCATTCGTTCATGCTCCTGAGCATCAGCAGCAGCAGTATGCAGGGTATCGTCATCCACTGCACCCACCAGCTCATTTGGCTTACGAATATGGCGAGTCGCTGCCGCATTCGCCACAGTTGTTTTACACTCAGCAAACACCAACAAGTGCTGCTGCAGGGCTGCAGTTCCAGGCAGCAATTGGCGTGGAGGCATCGGCGCAGCGCTCTCCAGATGCGAAGCAAGCTAGATCATAGACATAGCAGCTGCTGTGAGTTCTCGCCATGATCTCAGTACAGTGCTTGATTCTTCAGTGATGGTGGGTTCTGTTCATATACACAGCAGTTTTCGATTCTGGGGTGTGTATTTGTTGCCGAGTGTTATATGTCTATTGTTCATAGTCTTTGTATCCTGTCAAATTCCACGAGTTCCTTGCTTGTTTGATTATGATAATTTGTTGGTATGTCTATCATGGGTGTAATAAGGAACCGAGTCCCCCCCCCCCCCCCCCCCCCCTCTCTCTCTCTCTCTCTGTATGTGTGCATCTCCCACACACCCCTTCCCCCTCTCTCTCTCAGGTAATGAGTTCAGTCATTACTACTTGGTGTATCCGTCAATCCGTTGTGGTGTGATTTTGTGATTAATAAAAATGAAATATAGGAGTCACTGTCTATATTTCTATGTCTCTCTCAATTTCGTTTGTTTATCTCATACATTGTTCTGTTGGTGGTATTTTATTTCTTTGAGTTGTTGGATAGCGTGCTTGTGTGATTAAATAAAGAGGACACGCATGCATCTGACTGTTATTCTTTCTTTTGAATGTGGACTTCTGTGTGTCTGGAAGGCTTGTGGTTTGTGCGAGAGTTAGTTGATTATATAGGATACGAGGGGCAACGGCTATTTACCGTCAGATTTTTGTTGGTGGTGGTTTAAAATGTGCAAGATAAGGTGGGGGTGGGAGGTCGCTAAAGGTGGGGTTGCGTGCGTCTTGCTTTACAGGGAGGATACGGAGATAAGAGATTCTGATATTTTTTCATTCTTGGCAGCCATAAAGATCTAACTAGATATAGACTTTTGTCCATTATCTAAGGGACCTTAGTGTGAAGCCTGTTTTGGATTTTATACATGGAGATTGGGTTGATGAGATGAGGATCGAAGACATGGTTGGTCTATCAGGAGATTTCTTTTTATTGATTTTCTTTTGCTTTACAATAACAATAATGATAATTTAGGATGGGTTTATCAAATATTCTCCTGACAATAATTCATAAATGCATTTGCTATCTGGTGCTTCCAGCAGAAAACTCTCACAAAGATACGTGTGTGACTCGAGTTTGAGACACTTTGTGCACCTTGGAGTTAGAGACACTCTGTGCACCTTGGTTAATTGGCTAAGGCGCTCAAGCTGAAGGACATTGAGAGTTCAGTAACTGGGGTGCATCCATTGTGTACGTGCCATATATATAGTTACGAGTTTTCTTTTTTTAGTTTTTAGTTTTTTATTTTTCTTTTGATTCTGACAATTGTAGCTAAACTGGCGGCTGAGTTCTAAATGATAGCTGACAACTGTCAACTGCAATTAACAACTGATTGGGAGCTGGTCCAACTAGCCGATGGACTAACCCCAACGGCTAGAAATTGGCCCGGTCAGTGCATTAGTGCCTATATAAACTCTCTCTCTCTCTCTCTCTCTCTTGTATTATTTATGCTTGTTGCCAAGCATTGCTCTATAAAATCTTTATTATTTTTATGTTGTTGCTTTCTTTTGAGAGTTGGTGTGATCAGCCCATTAGTAGCTCTTTGTATTTGGTCCATTAGTGACTTGTTCTTGTAGCCACATTGTTGTATTATATTTGTGCATTTGTTGTTTCATTACATAGTATCAAAGTCTTTGGTGCTCTTGGGCAAAAGCTTGAAGAGAAGATTCGTGAGATTGGTTTGTTGGTTCGTTGCTTTGGAGAGTGCACCGTCAAACTTCTACAATAATATTGTTTCACTTTCTTCTCCTCTTCCTTATTCATATCTCCATTATTTCTTTCACTATGACCGATAAAGAAATTGTAATAATTGTTTTTATCAAATTTGATGAAAAGAACTACATGTAGGCCGCGGCAGTGAAGAGGTTTCTCATGGGTAAATACTTATGACATTTTATTGATGAATCCACAAAACCACAACAAATTCGCACAAAATTGATTGTTGGCACTGATGGTGGATCAAAAGAATAAAGTTTTAAAGGAATTGAAAAGTTAAAGACTATGATTGACTATAAAAAAGCTTATAAAGAATGAGAAGTAGGACATGCTAATGTCCTCTCCTTTTTTATGGATAGTATTCACGAAAAGCTTTGATCCGACCTTCTTGAATTTGAAAGAATCGATGAAGCTTGGGAATATGTTAGACAAGCATATACCAAAAAAGATGTGGCACACAAATGGGATCTCAAAACCGGGGTACACAATTGCAAACAAAGTGAAAAGACATAGATGGAATACTATAGTACCCTCAAGAGACTTTGGGATCAATTGGCTAAACTTGAGCCTATATGGGCGACTCCAAAGGATGCTTAAAAATGAAAGAAATACAAATATGAGGAACAATTATTTCAATTTTTTAGAGGTCTTAAACTCAAATTTGAACAAGTTCGAGTCACTATTATTCATAAGAAAAATCTTCTTTCCTTACATGAAGTTTTGGCTCAAGTATACATGGAGGAAACAAGACTCAAAGTTATGACTGAATCTAAAGGGACAAAGGATAATGTGTTTGTCATCGAAGACTAATACAAATATTTATAAACCACCTAATTTTTCAAAACTTTATGGTGAAAAGCTTAGATATGATGACAACAAAAAGAGAACTATGTTGACTTATCATAATTGTGGATAACAGTGCCATATTGGGTCATTTTGTCCCAAGTTCAAAGGAAGAGCAGAAAAAAAGGTAGCATTCATAGGAGCGTCTCACAAAGAAAAAAATGGAACCAATAAAGATTCTAAAGCTATTGAAACTATGTTCACTCAAATCATGGCGGCCCTTCATCTACTAATAAAAAACTCTTCTCTCTCTGATGTCGTGGTCTCTACATCTTAGCTTTTCAATAAGGTTTCATGGCTTTTGGATTCTGGAGCCTCATTTCATATGACTCCATATTTCTCTTTACTTTTCAAATGTTACACTAATTCAATACAAAAAAATATTTTTATCGCCGATGGATCTTCTCTTAGCATAAAAAGTTTTAAATTTTTTTAAAACACTTCGAAATTCTTTATTCCAAAAGTTAGACTTATCCAAAAACTAAATTTAAATTTTTTATCTGTTTCACAAATTACCGACCATGGGTGTACCGTCTCCTTCTTATCCAAAAAGTGTTTTATGTAGGATCTCCAGTCCAGAAAGCAGATCAGAGAAGGCTATAGAGAATGAAAACTTTACTACATAGATCATCTTTTTCTTTCAAATTTTTTTTTTTGTTATAATGCTCAAAATATAAATTTAGCTTTATGGCACCAAAGATTGGGATATCCTAGTCTGTCCAAATTATCTCATGTACTCTATTTAAGCAAATTTTGTAATAAAAAAATTTATTGTGCGGATAATATTGTTGGCAAAATGAATGCTCTCTTATTTCTAAAAAAAAGTTTTTTTTCTTCTAAATGATTTTAATTAGTGCACTCAGATGTATGAGGACCTTTTCTCATTCTATTTAAAGTTGGTTTTTCTTATTATGTTATATTTATTGATGATTACACAAGATACTCATGGATATACTTTCTTAGGTACAAAAATGAGGTTTTTAGGAACTTTAAAAAATATCATAACTTTATCAAAAACCAATTTTAGACCAAAATTTATATCTTTCGCTCTGACTATAGAAGAGAATTTATGTCAAATTATTTCAAAACTTATTTTAAAAATAATGGAATTATTCATCAAAGATCATATGCTTATAGTTCTCAACAAAATGGATTAGCTGAGAGAAAATATAGCCACATAATTAAAACTACTAGAACTCTTTTAATTGCAAAAGATGTTCTAAAGCTTTTTTGGGCTGAAGTGTGTTTAACAACCATATACCTCATCAACCGACTCCCGTCATCTAAGTTTCAAAACATCTCTCCTTATGAAAAATATTTCAAAGTTTCTCCTGATTATCTTAGATTAAGACCTTTTGGATGCTAGTGTTTTGTTCTCACTGACAAAAATGATAAATTCTCTCCTAAAGTCAGATCGTGTGTTTTATTTGGATATGGAGAAATTGAGAAAGGGTTTAGATGTTTTGATTTCAAAAGTAATAAACTATATATATCCAAGAATGTTCACTTTTTAAAAAATAAATTTTTTTCAAAGTGTATCTTTAAGTCTTTTTTTTTTCTTGAATTATTGCCTCAATGTAAGGGTGATTCTTCGTATGAGAATGATAAAGAAAAAGTGCCTCAATCAAATCAGAATGATAAATAAATTGAAAGTGGATGACCCAGTATGATTTAATATAGAAGACGTGACAATGATAATCAACGAAATGTCTTAGAAAGGTATTCTACCATAGAAAACCAACAAGCTAAAGTCGTCAAGATTATATAAGACTTTTAGACACCCTGATAGATTTGTTTAATATGAATCATTCTCACCTCAATATAGGGCTTGTACTGTAGCTAGGACTTTGGCTTATTTTAAACCTTTCACATATAAACAAGCAAAAAAATATTATGAATGGGTAAAAGCTATGAATGTAGAATTAAAAGCACTTGAAAAATCCATAACTTGAGAAGTTTTTGATTAGCCTAAAAGTAAGAAGACAATAGGTTGTAGATGGATCTACAAAATTAAAATTGATAGTGATGGCACCTCAGAAAGAAACAATGCTCGATTAGTTGTTAAAGGGTATGCACAATAATACAAAATAAACTATGATGAGACATTTACACCAGTAGCTAAGATGACTTCAGTTAAGACCTTTATTGTTGTTGCTGCTATTAAAGGTTGACCTATATACCAAATGGATATTAAAAAAATATTTTTAAATAAAGATTTAAAAGAAGAAGTTTATATGGATTCACCTCTTGAGTATAAAGTTTCCTCTGGTAAGGTACTTCGATTAAGAAAAGCTATTTATGGTTTGAAATAAGCATCTAAAGCCTAGTATGATTGCTTTAGTTTTGTTAGGCTAAAGCTTGATTTTAAGTCGTGTTATACATATATTGTTATGTTTACTAAGAAATTTGATGCAAAGATTGTTTTACTTTTCCTTTATGTTGATGATATAATCATTATAGGTGAAGACAAGCATGGAGTAAAGGATATTAAATGTATCCTTAAAAAATATTTTGAAATAAGATTTCACAGATTTTTTCTTGGAATTGAGGTTACTTACTCTCTTAGAGAATAAATGTTTCTTCAAACCAATTTTGCTAATGATATTATTAACATGTTAGATATTACTGATGAAAAGATGGTGGACACACCTGAAGTTATTAATGCCAAGATGAAGATTGATAATGGGACACCTCTAGATGATCTTACTTCATATCACCAAATGATTGATGCTTTGACTTCTTTAACTATTATTAGGCTTGATATTGCGCATGAAGTTCATACTACTAGCCAATTCCAACATTCTCCTACCACAGTTCATATGACTATTGTGATGAAAATTGTTAGATATCTAGAAACCTCTACCTGTAGAGGTCTTTTGTTATCCTCATCTTCCTCTCTTGAATTAATTTTTTATTCTGACTCAGATTAGAGAGGATATCCAAATGATCAATGCTTAACTACTATTTTTTGTGTTTTTGTAGATGATTCTATAGTATCATGGAAGTGCAAAAAACTATAAAAAGTATCATCATCCATTGAGGTCGAGTACCGTGCAATGACTACTATAACATAAAAATTCGTTTAGTTGTAAAGATTACTTAAAGACATGAGTGTTCAAACACCCTCCAGACTATGTTGTGATAACAAAAGTACAATATACATAGTTGCAACTATACATTTCATGAAAGAACCAAATATATAGAAATTGATTGTCATTATGTTTGTGAAGAATTTCTAAGGAAGATCATCACCCTACCTTATGTTACTTTCGAGTATCAACTAGTAGACTTCTTCACCGAGGCACTTTCATTACTACGTTTTTATTTTCTTTTTGACAAACTTTTAGTGATCATATTGTAAGTTTGGGGGGAGGCTGTTAAAATGTATTGTGTATAAGCCATTTGTATTCATATATATATATATATATATATATATATAGTTTATTATGTATGTAAACTAAAATACACATAAAAAGTATTTCAGTCATTTCATGTTGTAATAGGAGTCAGTCCACTAGGAACTAACAAGTTTTTTGTTTTTATTCTTCTTTTGATTTTGACAATTGGAGCTGACAATTGATTGGGAGCTGGTTCAACTAACTGTTGAACCCACGCCAACAACTAGAAATCTAGCCATTAGGTTTGTTAGTTGGGCCAGCCCCTTTATGCACGGAATGCTTATATAAAGGCACTCCCTCTCTTGTATTATTTATGGTTCTTGCCAAGCATTGTTCAATGAAATCTATATTATTTTTTATGTTGTTGCTCTCTTTTGAGAGTTTGTGCTATTAGCCTTTAGTGCCTCTTTGTATTTTCCCCATTAGTGGCTCATGTTCTTGTGAGTGTGCACCTTTGTAGCTACATTGCGGTATTGTATTTGTGCACTTGTTGTTTCATTATAAATCCCTTTCTGCAAAGGCTAAAGCATCAGGCTTCTTGGTGGATAAGGGAGTGGTTGATGGGTTTTAACCGCTTGGAGGTGGGTTGTACAACAAATTTCAGGAAATTCTCTCCGGGCCCCACTACTTGAAGTGGCTTTTTCGCTCATTAAAATAAAAGAATTATTTCATCAAAGATCATATGCTTATACTCCTCAACAAAATGAATTAGCTGAGAGAAAATATAGGCATATAATTGAAACTACTAGAACTCTTTAAATTGCAAAAGATATTCCAAAGTTTTTTTGGGTTGAAGCGTGTTTAACAGCCATATATCTCATCAACCAACTCCCGTCATCTAAGTTTCAAAACATCTCTCCTTATGAAAAATATTTTCAAGTTTCTTCTGATTATCTTAGATTAAGACTTTTTGGATTCTAGTGTTTTGTTCTCACTGACAAAAATGATAAATTCTCAACTAAAGTCATACCGTGTGTTTTCTTTCGATATGGAGAAATTGAGAAAGGGTTTAGATGTTTTGATTTCAAAAATAACAAAATATATATATATATTTAAGAATGCTCACTTTTTTATTTTATTTTTCAAAGTGTGTCTTTGAGTATTTTTTTTGCTTGAATTATTGACTCAATGTAAAGGTGATTCTTCGTATGAGAATGATAAAGAAAAAGAGACTAAATCAAATCAGGATGATGAACACATTGAAACGGGAGGACTTAGTATAATTTAATATAGAAGACGTGATAATGATAATCAACCAAATGTCTTAGAAAGGTACTTTACCGTAGAAAACCAAAAAACCGAAGTCATTAATACATTATATAAGACTTCTAGACATCCTAATAGATTTGTTTCATATGAATCATTCTCACCTCAATATAGAGTTTGTGTAGCTAAGACTTTGGCTTATTTTAAACCTTCCACACATAAACAAGCAAAAGAATATTCTAAATAGGTAAAAGCTATGAATGAAGAATCAGAAGCACTTAAAAAATCCATAACTTGGGAAGTTTCTGATTTGCCTAAAGGTAAGAAAACAATAGGTTATAAATAGGTGTATAAAATTAAAACTAAGAGTGATGGCACCTTAGAAAGAAACAAGGCCCAGTTAGTTGTTAAATGGTATGTACAAAAATACGGAATAGACTATGATAAGACATTTGCACTAGCTAGGATGACTTCAGTTAGAACCTTTATTGTTGTTATTGCTATTAAAGGTTGGCCTATATACCAAATGGATGTTAAAAATGTATTTTTAAATAAAGATTTAAAAGAAGTTTATATGGATTCACCTCTTGAGTATGAAGTTTCCTCTGGTATGGTACTTCGATTAAGAAAAGCTATTTATGGTTAGAAATAAGCACTTAAAGCCTAGTATGATCGCTTTAGTTCTGTTAGGCTAAAGCTTGATTTTAAGTCTTGTTATACTGATATTGTTATGTTTACTAAAAAATCTGATGCAAAGATTATTTTACTTCTCCTTTACGTTAATGATATAATCATTATAGGTGAAGACAAGCATTGAGTAAAGGATATTAAATGTATCCTTAAAAAATATTTTGAAATAAGATTTCTCATATTTTTTTTAGAATTGAGGTTACTTACTCTCCTAGAGGATAAATGCTTTTTCAAACCAAGTTTGCTAATGATATTATTAACATGTCATTAATGTCAAGATGAAGATTGATAATGGGACACCTCTAGATGATCTTACTTCATATCGCCAAATGATTGATGCTTTGACTTCTTTAACTATTATTAGGCTTGATATTGCACATTGCATTTCATACTGCTTGCCAATTCCAATATTCTCTCACCATAGTTCACATGAGTACTGTGATGAGAATTGTTAGATATCTACAAACCTCTACCTATAGAGGTCTTTTGTTATCCTTATCTTTCTCTCTTGAATTGATTTCTTATTCTGACTCAGATTGGGGAGGATATCCAAATAATCGATGCTCAACTACTGATTTTTGTGTTTTTGTAGGTGATTCTATAGTATCATGAAAGTATAAAAAACCATAAAAAGTATTAGCATCTACTGAGGTCGAGTACCATGCAATGACTACTACAACATCAAAGATCGTTTGGTTGCGAAGATTACTTAAAGACATGAGCATTCAGACACCCTCCATACTGTGCCTTGATAACACGAGTGCAATATATATAACTGCCAACCATACATTTCATGAAAGAACCAAATATATAGAAATTGATTGTCATTATGTTCTTGAAAAATTCCTGAGGCAAATCATCACCCTACCTTATGTACTTTCGAGTATCAACTAGCATACTTCTTTACCAAGGTGCTTTCGTTACTGTGATTTTATTTTCTTCATGACAAACTTTCAGTGATCATATTATATGTTTAAGGGGAGGGTGTTAATATATATATATATAGTTCATTATGTACATAGATAAACTGAAATACCATCAAAAGTATTTAAGTCATTTGATCATATTGTAATAAAAGTCAGTCCACTAGGAACTAACAAGTTTTTTGTTTTTTATTCTTTTATTGATCTTGATAACGGTAGCTGACATCTTATTGGGAGCTGGTCCAATTAACTATTGGACTAGCACCAACAACTAGAAATCTAGCGGTTAGGGCAGCTAGTTGGGCTAGCCCCTTTATGCATGGAATATCTGTATAAAGGCACTCCCTCTCTTGTATAATTTATGCTTGTTGTCTAGCAATATTCAATAAAATCTTTATTATTTTTTATGTTGTTGCTTTCTTTTGAGAGTTTGTGTGATTAACTTTTAGTGCCTCTTTGTATTTGCCCCATTAGTGGCTCTTGTTCTTGTGCACCTTTGTAGCTATATTCGGGCATTGTATTTGTTCACTTGTTGTTTCATTATACATCCCTTTTCCGCAAAGGCTGAAGCATCAGGCTTCTTGGTGGATAAGGGGGTGGCTGATGGGTTTTAACTGCTTGGAGGTGGGTCGTACAGCAAATTTCAAGAAATCCTCTCCGGGCCCCACCACTTGAAGTGGCTTTTCCGCTCAGTAAAATAAAAGAAAAAGTCCTAATCCTGCTCTTGTCTGAATACAACTTTAAGAGTTTTTCAAGTTGGAAGTCTTTATTGCTGCTGGCTTTACTAATACTTTTTTTCCATGACTGTATCGCTCCAATTTCCAGCTTCACATGGAAGCAAATGGTGCTGTTTGTTTGACAGAGAGAACCTCACGCTTTTTCTTTTAGATTGTACATTGGATGTAGGAATCCAATGTCAGCTACGTTGCATCTAAGTTGAGGCTCCCATGCACCTTTTTCTTTGGTTGGCTTGCATTTAGGGATGGCAGTGGACCTGGAGAAAGCGGGGCCCCGCCTCGCCCCGTTTGGACCGGGGATGAAGGGTATGAAACGGGGATGGAGGCGGGGACGAAGGTTAAAATCCATCCCCATCCGGGGGTGGAGGCGGGGATGGACGTGCACTTTTCCCCGCCCCATCCCCGCCACGATCCACGCCTCATCCCCCCCCCCCGACCACTTTTCCCCGCAATATCCCCGCCCCGCTCCGCCTCATCCCCGTTTGAACCAGGGATGGAGGACATGAAACGGGGATAAAGGCGGGGGTGGAGGATAAAATCCATCCCCGCCAGGGAGGCAGGGCGGGGGTGGAGGATAAAATCTTGAGGCGGGGCGGGGGTGGAAACCTTGTCCCCCGCCCCACTGCCATCCCTACTTGCATTCTCTGAGATTTTACAGTCATGAGTGGAGCTTTTCACCCTTTGTATTGCCACTTGTGAACGATTGGTTTGGTTTTTCATTACAATAATGACAAGCAAATCTACAAATTTGGTGTGGGAACCACCATCTTTTAACCGGTAATAGCCGTAGGTGCTTATGTATAATGTGACGGAGTTAAAGAAAAAGAGGCCCTCTTATTATAATCTCGTCTGATACGGACGAATATGTTCCAGCTCAAGTTTGCGATTAAAAAGCAAGTTCTGTACTACAAATCTTTGAATAAACAGACTCTTGTTGGTGGTGTTCCCTTTAGAAATTTGGACTCCTCCGATGTGGAAAACTCTAATTGGAATTCTTTACCAAAAATCTTTCTTTCAGGTTGCCTTATTTCTACCAACTGCATATAGGGCTGGTAAACAAATCTAGCTGCTCATTTTTCTGCTCCATTCGGCCCGCGTGAAGCTCGTTTGCTTCAAGCAAGGTCACTGAACGGAACTACAAGCAGCTCATACAGTATAACCGAGCCTAACACGAGTACAATTTGGTTCGACTCTTCTATCTAGATGAGCATATATATATCATTTATGTCAAAAATAATGTTCGGTTGGATGGTATACTTGTAACCCGACTGGCCTAGGGGTTTCATTTTTCACTGTGAACCCAATGAAGAAATTATTTATTTTATTTAAACAAGTCCGCTTGGGCTCAGCTCATCTTGCTTGGGCTTGTACAAGCTTAAACTTGGCTTGACTTGCCCAAAACAGAGAGACTGTGCCCCCAACAGTGTCTGACTATAAACGATTCTACTCCCACCGGGTGTGCTGGTGGCTCCGTAAGGGCATGGGTGTCGGTGACCCCACCCAGTACCCACTTTTGCAGGGAACAGCGTTATAAGAAAACAGTGTCTGACTAGAAACGAGCCCGATCCAGCCCTACCTTGGTAAATAAGATTCCTTTTAAATTTACGAAGCAAGTTATATGTTACCCCCCGAACAGGGCATCTCATGCTCGAGGGTCCCAAAAAACACCACGTATTTAAGCATGTTCGTCTTGTATCCCCATGTTTGCCAACATTAATTAGCATTGGGGTTTGATGCGATTGCAAAGACTTAAGTACCCTTTTCTTCATTGGTGCAAAAAAAAAATGATGATTCTAGAAAAAGAGTGGTTGTAAAGACTTAAGTGCACCGAAGATGATTATTTAAGACTCAGTCTCTGCACTGTAGGATTATCCGAAAAAGAAATCTCCCTGAAAGAGGCCATGAACATCAACCCTCTCACTCACTCTCCCTTCTCTTTCTATTTTTGTGCACATCCAGCAAAAGATCCTACATTGCTCCTTCAAGCACCGACTGACCTGCACATTGACTGTTGTGGAACCTAATTTAGAGTTTTTACCCTTACAGGAGGAGGGTTTGGGAGCTCCTCCCAGCATGTATAGCATCATTCAACTAAATGAGTTGTGGATCCTGATTCAGAGTTTTTACCCTTACAAGAGAGGGGTCTGGGGGCTCCTCCCAGCGTGGGTAGCATCATTTAACTTGATGAGTTGTGGAGCCTGATTTAGAGTTTTTTTCCTTATAGGAGGGGGTACGGGGGCTCCCCCCCAGTGCGGGTCCCGCTACACAGTCAACGGGCGGGGGGCCGCCCCTGGCGGGGGGCTCAGTTGTTTCTTGCTAAAGGTTTTCGTAACACCCTTTCCCACGATTTTTCTGCTTTTTTTTTCTGGTTTGAAGATGGTGACTTCTGAAAGTTATCGTTCAATTTTAAAAAATGAACCTGTTACAGATATCGGATTTCAAATCTGTAAAAAACAATGTCTTTCTTATTGAGTCCAGTTTATTCCTGTCTATTTTCAGCAATTTTTATGGTCATTTGTTTTCTCATTTTGATTAAAAACCAGACCCCTATTATTCTACATTATTTGAGTTGCACATGTTTTTAGTTCATTTTGCGAGAGTCATATCTCCCTAATGGAAGATCATTTTTCAAATCTGTAAAAAGGGTTTTCTTTCTTTATGTTTTTAGTTTATATCTGAAAATTTTTATAACTTTTTATACATATTTGATATTTTAAATTTATTAAAATTCAGGACTGATTACAGATTAATCTTATTTAACCATAATTAAACAAAACAATTCTGGTTTTTTACATATTTGAAATATCAAATAAATATATAAAACTATAAAAATTTTAAGATATAAACTATACAAATAAATAAAGAAAACCCTTTTTACATATTTAAAAAGTGATCTCTCGTTATGGAGATATGACTCTTGCAAAATGAACTAAAAACCTGAGTAACTCAAACGATATAAAGTATGATAGAGTCTTAGTTTTCGACCAAAAATAGGTATTAAATCACCATAAAAAATACTAAAAATTGGTATAAATAAACTAGACTCAATAACAAAGATGTCGCTTTTTACGGATTGGAAATCCGATCTTTGGTTAGAGAGATACGCCCCCAATAAGTTGGTCTTGATTTAAATAGCGATTTACGTGTAACGGCTTACTAAATAACACTACATATTGCTATAACCATTTGTAGTGTATTTCATGAGTTACTATAGCAATTTGTGGTGTTGTTCAGTAAATCATTATGTGTAAATCACTATTGTGACTTGTAGTGTTTTCAGAAAATCGTTGTGCGATTTGTGGTGTAAATCGCTACCTTAATTAAGACCAACTTGTCAGGGGCATATCTCTCTAACAAGAGATCGGATTTCAAATCCGTAAAAAGAGGTGTCTTTCTTATTGAGTCTAGTTTATTTCTGTACATTTTCAGCAATTTTTATGATAATTTGTTTTCCCATTTTGATAAAAAACCAGACCCCTAATATTCTGCATTATTTGAATTGCACATGTTTTTAGTTCATTTTGCGAGAGTTATATCTCCCAAATGAGAAATCATTTTCCAAATATGTAAAAAGGGTTTTCTTTTTTTATGTGTCTAATTTATATCTAAAATTTTTTATAACTTTTTATAAATATTTGATATTTTAAATTTATTAAAATTCAGAACTGGTTACAGATTAATCTTATTTAACCATGATTAAACAAAATAATTTTAGCTTTTTATATATTTGAAATATCAAATAAATATATAAAGTTATAAAATTGTACAGATATAAACTAGAAAAATAAATAAATAAAACCCTTTTTATAGATTTAAAAAATGATCTCCCGTTATGGAGATATGACTCTTGCAAAATGAACTAAAAACCTGAGTAACTCAAACGATATAAAGTATAATAGGGTCTTGATTTTGGACCAAAAAATGCATTAAATCACCATAAAAATTGTCAAAAATAAACTATACTCAATAGCAAATATGCCGCTTTTTACGGATCAGAAATCCGATCTCCGGTTAGGGAGATACGCTCCCAACAAATTGGTCTTGATTTAAATAGCGATTTACGCGTGACGACTTACTGAATAGCACTACAAATTACTAGTGTATTTCATGAGTCACTATAGCGATTTGTAGTATTGTTTAGTAAATCATTATGTGTAAATCGCTATTATGACTTACAGTGTTTTCAGAAAATCGCTGTGCGATTTACGACATAAATCGCTACCTGAATTAGGACCAACTTGTTGGGGGCATATCTCTCTATCCGAAGATCGGATTTCAAATACGCAAAATGCGGTGTCTTTTTTATTGAGTCTAGTTTATTTCTGTAAATTTTTATCAATTTTTATGATCATTTGTTTCCCCATTTTGATTAAAAACCAGACCCCTATTATTCTTCATTATTTGAGTTGCACATATTTTTAGTTCATTTGCGAGAGTTATATCTCTCCAACGGGAGATCATTTTCCAAATATGTAAAAAGAGTTTTCTTCTTTTAATTGTATAGTTTATATTTAAAAATTTTATAACTTTTTATACATATTTGATATTTTAAATTTGTTAAAATTCAGAACTGGTTACAAATTAATCTTATTTGACCATGATTAAACAAAATAGTTCTGATTTTTTACATATTTGAAATATCAAATAAATATATAAAGTTATAAAAATTTCCAGATATAAACTAAACAAATAAATAAAGAAAACCCTTTTTACAGATTTAAAAAATGATCTTCTGTTATGGAGATATGACTCTCGCAAAATGAACTAAAAACCTGAGTAACTCAAACGCTATAAAGTGTGATAGGGTCTTAGTTTTTTACCGAAAACAGGTATTAAATCACCATAAAAAATGCTAAAAATTATAATAAATAAACTAGACTTAATAACAAAGATGCCGCTTTTTACGGATCGGAAATCCGATCTTTGGTTAAGGAGATACGCCCCCAACAAGTTGGTCTTAAGTCAAATAGCGATTTACGCGTGACGACTTACTGAATAACACTACAAATCGCTATAACGATTTGTAGTGTATTTCATAAGTCACTATAGTGATTTGTGATATTGTTTAGTAAATCATTATGTGTAAATCTCTATTGTGACTTACAATGTTTTCAGAAAATCGTTGTGCAATTTACGGCGTAAATCGCTACCTGAATTAGGACCAACTTGTCAGGGGCATATCTCCCTAACCGGAGATCGAATTTCAAATCTGTAAAAAGCGTTGTCTTTCTTATTGAGTCTAGTTTATTTCAGTCAATTTTTAGCAATTTTTATGATCATTTATTTTCCTATTTTTATTAAAAAACAGACCCCTATTATTCTGCATTATTTGAGTTGCACATGTTTTTAGTTCATTTTTGCGAGAGTCATATCGTTCCAATGGGAGATCATTTTCCAAATCTGTAAAAAGGGTTTTCTTTCTTTATGTGTCTAGTTTATATCTAAATTTTTTTATAATTTTTTATACATATTTGATATTTTAATTTTGTTAAAATTTAGGACTGGTTACAGATTAATCTTATTTAACCATAATTAAACAAACCAGTTCTGGTTTTTTACATGTTTAAAATATCAAATAAATATATAAAGTTATAAAAATTTTCAGATATGAACTAGATTAATGAACTAGTTTAATCTCCCCACAGCAATAGAAACACGCAGGCTATGAAATGTAACCCATGCAAAATTTCAAAGGCCCACTATCGATATAGACCACACACGATGGTACAATCAGTGTGCAGGTCAGTCGGTGTTTGATGGAGTAATGTAGAATCGTCTTCTGGATGTGCACAAAAGTAGAAAGAGAAGGGAGAGAGAGTGAGAGGGTTGATGTTCATGGCCTTCTCTAGGAGAAACTTTTTGTCTCCCTTGATTTCTTCTTTAGAGAGAGAGAGGGTTTTTACAGTGTTTTGCGGAGAAGAAAGAAAAAGAAGATGACGATGAAAAGTTCAAACAAACATTTTTGATGGCTCAGGTTCGTTTCACCGGATGACCATCGGATCGCCGGCTCACCATCGAATCATCGACTCACCATCGTTTCACTGGATCACCATCGACGAAACGATTAAGGTTTGTTTCGCTGTGTAGACTTTGAAGAGTCAACATCATCCTCGACTTTCTGAATGGAAGACATGTTTGTCATTTTTTTGAACCATTTGTTTTTTCTTTTTTGAATGAAGGGCATTTTTGTTATTTTCTCAAACCATCATTTTATGAGAAGAATAGCAAGAAAGGGTACTTAAATCTTTGCAACCACACCAGACTCCAATGCTAAGTGATGTCAACATACATGGGAATACGAGCCCCATGTGCTTGTATACGTGGTGCTCATTTAGACCCCCCGAACAATATTCACATATATGTCATATATGTCACAACAATATTCATATTGAAATCTCTGAAATTGTTACCCCAAAATGAACTATAGAGACAAATGGAATGAAAAAAAGTGAGAAGGGTTTACCTTGAACTCCCGGAGGCAGTTTCACCATCGAAACAACAGTCAAATTGTCGGTGTTGGGAAAACCAACGGCTGACAGGGAGGCAGAATGCTGCACAAAATCATCCATCTTTTTGTCCCCGCCGACGCCTGCGAACACCGTTTTAGCTACCCAACGAGGCGAGGACTCCTCCGAGAACATATATGTCACAACAATATTCATATTGAAATCTCTGAAATTGTTACCCCAAAATGAACTATAGAGACAAATGGAATGAAAAAAAGTGAGAAGGGTTTACCTTGAACTCCCGGAGGCAGTTTCACCATCGAAACAACAGTCAAATTGCCGGTGTTGGGAAAACCAACGGCTGACAGGGAGGCAGAATGCTGCACAAAATCATCCATCTTTTTGTCCCCGCCGACGCCTGCGAACACCGTTTTAGCTACCCAACGAGGCGAGGACTCCTCCGAGAACTCAATCGACAGAACACTCTCTGTCTTGCTCGAAGGCGAAGCCAGCGGCGATGTGCTCAACAAATAGTCTTGCACTTTGTAGCTCCCGAGAGGTAGGTTGTTGCTTGCCTTCCGACAAGGCGACAACGGCACCGGGATAGGGGACCCTCCGTGTCGTCGCCTCCACAGAATGCCGAGAAGTCGGGATCATCACCGAAAAGAGTGTGTTCCCAGTCGGAGACATAACAGAGATCGACGTCATGACTTCCTCTGCCGCGGCGACATCAGGGGCGGAGCGTACATGGTCGGAGACCGTCACGAAACCAATTTTCTGCACCTTCGGATCGATGACCGCCCGCCCACCCTTCCTGGCATCCATGGAGGCCGCTCTCTTTCCACTCTTCAATCTCCTCTCAGAACCAATCATAATCCTTCCAAACCATCCCTACAAATCCAGCAAACGGCAAAACTCTAAAACCGAAACTCCAAAACTAGGGTTCTGCAGACAGAAAACACCAGCAGCACCGAGTCGAGTTGACTCGGCCGAGTCCTGAGTCAACTGGTTTCTAATTCTGGGGTGGGCAAGCGCCCACCCATGGCTCCACCGCTGTTCACAACCCATCCTATTTTATATGTTTTTCGTTGGATAGTGTTCACTACGATGAAGAGGCCTTTTTGTGGTTTGATAAGCCTTCCGATGGGATGAATTGTAGTTTCTTCTTTCAATTATAATGGAGATGGCCTATCCCCCAGCATTTCATGTCGAAAAAAAAAGCAGTAGATTATCTGATCGTAAAAAAGAAAAACCAAAGAAAAGACAATAAGGCTTAGCTTCGTCCGATATGCATCAATCAAAGACCAATTGAGCAGCTGTAGTTGGACTTTTTGTTTATAGATTACAAGGGACTTAAAAGTCATGGCATCGTGACTCATGTTTTAGATCTCATAGCTGGAATTTTTTTTTGTGTGCAGATGGTAGTTTTTGACAAGAAATACACTAGCAATGAGATAATTATATTCTAGTGGATAATGGACTCTCCTGTTGCTAGGGCTGGGAAAAAAGATGAGCTGCTTGTGGCTCGACTCATGATCGGTTTATAAAGAGTAAGTTCAAATTCATGAAATAGGCTCGACAACCAAACATGAACAAGTGTTCATTTCGTATAGGCTCGTTTCATATATTTTATATCATAGAATGTAGATGTTGGAAGTATTTGGCTTGCAAACAATAAGCATAGAATTTAAATCTTATTAGTTATAGCTTTAAAACAGCACATTTATTTCGTAAACAAGCCAGTTGGAGCTCGGCTCCATAGATTTAGAGTCAAAATTCTATTATCTTCAGCTTTGAAAAAAAAGTGTTGCTTTTATAAATGACCCAGCTTGAGTTTGACTTGTTTAGCACAGTCTCACCATGAGCTCAAGCTCGGCCTGGCTTACCACAAGAATGAGCTGAGCTCGAACAACCTTTGTTCAGTTCATTCAGCTTGTTTATCAGCCATACCTGTGGCTTGTCTCAAGAGCCACGCATATTATACACATTGTCGCTTCCTAGCTGTTGTCTCCCCAAGGACCATAAAAAACGTTTGGGCAAACTAATAACTGGTTGAACCAATTGATGTCCCGAACTAGACCTGATGCTACCCTGTGCCAGAGGATACACCAACTTACCCCCGTGTCGTGTCACTCTATATGCTATTATTAATGATAGAAAACAAAAATGACGTATCCTGTGTCCTTGTGACACATGCTACCGTTTTATTTTCTCAATCTCTCTATACCTTGGGCATCTCTTCCACACACACACACACAGAGAGAGAGAGAGAGAGAGAGAGAGAGAGAGAGAGAGAGAGAGATCATGCTTGCCATCCTACAAAATCTCGTTTATGAATGGCATAATCTTACAGTAAAATCTTATGGACAAGCTACTAGCCTTCAATGTTCTTTTGTTGGAGTCAAGATTTTGTAGGATGGGTCCTCTATTCCATTGTTATTCTCTTGGCCCCACTCAAATCCCCTTAACTAAAGACAAACCCAAACTTTTTTACAATTTCAAGAAACATCAAGAGCAGCATTGAGCTCATTTAGAGAAAAAAACTAACAAGGAAAAGAGGAACATTAATGATTATGCGAGTAATTCACAAAAAGCTAACTAACTTTCTGTTTACAAAAACTCCGCCTATCATACCAGTTATTACATTTGGCCACCGTCTATATCTTTATAAATTGTTTCAATGACATGCTTGGCCCTAAAATCGTAAAGCCATCCTTTGTTTAATACAAGAAAGTGGCTAAAATGCCCTCATTGTTGATTTGTTTAACAAATATGACGAGTTATTTGTTTTTTCTAAGGTCAAAATGATATTTTATAGCTTGGGGAGGTATTTGGAATGCATTCACATAAAGTATGTGCTCAATGTAATAAGACAATCGTTGGTGGCTTTCTGTAAATAGCTGATAAGTTAGGGCGGCCTTTTCTAAATTACTGTTCTGCTTATGCTGCTAAATCAGGCGTATCCCTATAGTCTGAGACAACATGCTGGGTATGTCCTGATTCTCATAAGAACAGACAAGCTGTTATATTCCAAACTTCAGCATTCTTGATTACACTTCTGCAATTGCCAGTGGTATGAACTGTAGCTAGTGTGTGATGGTAGATATTCAAAAGGAATAGTGGGTCAGCCATGAATTGGCATTGCAGAGATTGAACATTTCTGGAATATTATCGCAGAGATGCGACCGCGAGTTGGGTTGCACTTTGACTTGGATGGTTCTGGCTCTGGTTGCAATGTTCAGAGAGTCCTACCTGGATTTGAGACCAGAACGGATGGCATAACGTGCATGCAGGCCCTGGATCAGGTATTTGTCAGATTCAGGTCCTTGTTCTGAACAGTCGAACTGGGTTCGTGCCTAGATTCACTTAGGATCCCATGAAAACCCATCATGAGAAGCTTACCAGATCCCATGTCTGTTCTCTATCAAGTTTTACAAACTGGGTTCCCTCCCATCAGAGTATTCTTCTCAAATTCAAAAAAATGAACTTGGATATTAGTAGCTCTTGGAAACTAGAAATTGAGTAACCTATTTGGAATTAGAATTGTATCATTGCTAATTATCAGTATATAGTAATTTCATCCAAAACTTGACGTGATTCATGATGAATTCAATTTTCCTAGAGGTCGATGTTGGGGCTCGCTGAGGAATGAGAGCCCGCTGAGGTAGACTATGATTGAAATCCTCTTCATTTTCGTTGAAGGGCTTTAGATTACACACATGAAAGACAGGGTGAACCTGGAAACTATTAGGAAGGTCTAGCTTATATGCTAACTTGCCAATCCTCTGGATGACAGAAAAGGGTCCATCATATTTTTGAATTAGTCCTCGATGATGTCTCCGAAAGATAGTTGTTCTCTCGAGGTATAGTTTGACCAGTACTTTATCTCTGACTTGGAACTCGACATGCCGACGATCTTTATCTGCCAATTTCTTCATTCGTTTCGCAGCTTTGTGTAGAAATGTCTTTGCTAATTTCGTCTGATCATGTCAGTTCATGACAAAGTTATACGCAAAGGGCACCTTTCCTCCACCTTGGGCAGCAATAGAGTGTGGTGTCTGAGGCTGTTGTCCTATCATAATCTCGAATGGACTGTGTCATGATGATTCACACTTTTGAAGACTGTAACAGAATTGAGCAATATCCAATAAATTTGTCCATTTTTCTGATTTGCACTTACAAAGTGCCTCAAATATTCTTCCAGCATCCCATTAATATGTTCAGTCTGACCGTCTATCTACGAATGAAAATTGGTAGAAAAGTGTAATTCTGATCCCAGTAACCGAAAGACTTCTCTCCAAAATTTACCTGTGAACCGGGCATCCCCATCGCTGATAATGCTTTCTGGAATGCTCCAATATTTTACGACATGCTTCACAAAGAGTCAAGCTGTATCTTTCGTTGAACAATTGTTACGACCAAGCGCAAATGTCACATATTTTGAGAATCTATCAACTACAATGAAGATGATACTATTCCCCTCAACTTTTGGCAGACTGACGATAAAATTCATAGAAATGCTCTCCCATGGTCGGCTTGGGACAGAGAGAAGCTCTAATAGACCCACAATCTTTTGATTAATGGCCTTATCCTATTGGCAAATCAAACAAGTATGTACGTAACCATCTACGTCGTTATGCATTTGAGGTCAATAATAAACTCGCTTCATCAATGCCAATGTCCTTTCTTACCCTGGATGTCCTGCCCAGGGAGAGTCGTGACACTCCTTCAATATCTCCCAACGCAAGGATCCCCATCGGGGTACATATACTCGATTCTTAGTTGTTATCAACAATCCTTCTTGTTCTCAAAATTGTCTTGTCTTTCCTTCTTTTACCAGAAAGAAAAGATGTTGTGCCATGGGGTCTTCTCGTAAGCCCTCTCAGATTCTGTCGAGAAGGCCACTTCGAGATTCTGTACTCTCACTTTTATCTTCAATCAAAGTTGACAATCCGGTCTTCTTGCTCAATGCATCTGCCACTACATTGGACCTTCCTGGCTTATACTCCAGAATCATATCAAATTCAGCTAAGAACTCTTGCCACCGATCTTGTTTAGGACTGAGCTTTTTCTGTGTTCAAAAATAGCTCATGACAACATTGTCAGTGTAGACAACAAATGTCGACCCCAATAAGTAATGTCTCCATGCGCGTAAGCAATGCACGATGACAGTCATTTCTCTTTTGTGGATTGTGTATCGCCGTTCAACGTTGTTTAGCTTTCGACTCTTGAAGGTGATAGGATGACCCTCTTGCATCAATACACCTCCAATGGCAAAGTCTGACGCATCTGCATATACTTCAAACAGTTTTTCTTGGTTCGACAACTGTAAGACCGGTTCTTTGGCCATGGCATTTTTAAGAGTCTTGAATGCCTTTTGACATTCCTCTTGCCAATCTCAACTTTTGTCCTTCCTCAGTAACTCTGTTAGAGGCACCACAATGGTTGAATATTCCTCAATAAATTGACGATAGTAATTTGCTAGGCCCAAAAAGGACCGTAGCTCAGGAACCTTGGTTGGGATTTTTCAATCCTGAATAGCTCTTACCTTCTGACTATCCATCCTTAGACAACCCTTTCCAACCACATGACCTAAAAAACTGATTTCTTCTTGGTCGAACATACACTTCTCTCTTTATACATACAACTCATTGTCCTTTAAAATCTGAAACACCGTGCACAGATGTCGCTCATGTTTCTCCATGTTTTGACTATAAACAATAATATCATCCAAATACACGACCACAAAACAGTCAAGATATGGACAAAATATCTGGTTCATCAGTGTAGAGAAAGTTGCAGGGGCATTCGTTAAACCAAAGGGCATCACTAAAAATTTGAAAGCACCATATTGAGTAATTCATGTCATCTTGGCCTCGTCTTCTTCCACAACTCTGACCTACCAATATCCTAATTGCAGATCTAATTTTGAGAAAACTCGAGCTTCCCCTAACTGGTCGAACATATTAGCAATTAGGGGCAGGGGATACTTATTCTTGACAGTCAGTTTATTGAGTACCCTATAATCCACACACAGTCTATTGGACCCATCATGTTTGGTCTGAAAGAGCATGGGAGCTCCGAAAGAAGCCTTTGATGGTCGGATAATACCAGCAACCAACATACCATCAAGTTGTCTTCTAAGCTCTATCTGTTCGGGCAGGGACATTCAGTATGGTACCACTGCAGAAGGCCTTGCACCCGGTACCAACTCTATCTGATGGTTTGCTTCCCTTCGCGACGGCAATTTTCTTGGCAACTCCTGGGGCAAAATTTCCTGGAACTCTTTTAATATCGTAATAATAGGAGATAGTATATCTTTAGGGGGGTTCCTCTCTGTTTCTTCTCGCACTGCTACTAGAAATGTTTGATCACCTCGTTGGAGGCCCCATTTTATCTACAATGAAGAGACCATGTGGATGTTCGACGTTCCCGATGTCAAGGCAGAGATCATGCAAGGGGACTCTTCACTCATAAAGCTGACGACGTCCAAGTGGGGCATGGGCACAACCTTACTCGCCTGTAGGAACTACATCCCCAAGATTACTTTGAAATCGTCCAACGGAGCAATAGAGAAATTTGTTTTGCCAGTCCATTGTCCAGCCCCAACTTGTACGTTTTGGGCTACTTCGAAGATGGGTCGCGTCTCTGAGTTCACAGCCTTTATACGACTGACTTTTTTATCCCATTGCAAGTTCAATCTTCGAGCTTCCTCTTGGGCCATGAAGTTATGCATGGCTCCCATATCAACCATCTCATTAGTAGTCCTCCCATTGATAGTCATCGTCAAGTACATTAATTCCTTCTTAACCATGGGTACTGCAGAGGTGGACCCCTCTAGTGCATTTACCCTTTGTAAGGCTCTCATTTTGACTTCCTCTTCCGCAGAGGTCTCTTTAATCTCGATAGCATTATCCGCCCTTTGTCCTGCATTTCCTTGATTTTGGTTGGGGCAATCCCTCACAAAGTGATTTCCACTACAATACAAACACTGAAGGTTCGAATGTACTGACCTGTTTCTCAAAAGTTCTTCTTGTCGTGCTTGGGCCTGATTTCTCTGGTCTTGGGGGGGGGGGGGATTGATATTGATTTCCTCCTTGGCCTCCTACAGCATTGCCCTGATCCTACTTGCGGGGTGGCCTTGCTTGAGGTCCCCCTCGATTAGGAAACTCGACTATTTTCTCAGCTATCGCACTTGCAAGGTCCGTCGGTTTTATCTGAGTCAATTATTGTTGAGCCCAAAACTTTAGACCTCTTTTAAAAAAGTAAATGTGATCCATTTTTGACATGTCTTCTATATCGAGCATCACTGTTAAAAATGCCGCCATGTATTCCTGAATGCTTCCTATATGTCTTAGGGACATTAGGGCAAGTTCTTCAACATTGTGTGGAAGAAAATATTCCCTCATTTCTTTTTTGAAGTCGTCCCATGATTCAATCATAACTCCTCCGCGTTCCATGCTTCGGTACTGCGTTCTTCACCATACGATGGCCACCTCAACCAAGTATCTAGTCGTCATACACATTCAATCAGCATCAATGTCAATCTTCTCTTGATCAAAGAATTATTCTACATTCCACAACCAGTTTTTGATGATCTTGGCATCTCTTTCCCCTTTATATTTTGACGGCTCAACTGGTTTCAACTTAGGGCATTCACGATGAACCATCATCATGTTTCCCCCTTGTGGGTTGTTTCCAATTTTTTTGGCATTGGCCACACCACCAATCCCATTTCCCAACAGCCTTTCTAAGACTCCATATTATTCTCAAAGTTTCTGCATTTCAGCCTCTTGCATACCCAACCGATCTGATAATTCTTGAACCGTAGCCCACAGTTCATCGGTCTCAGTCCTCATATCACCATCTAACTTTCCGAAGTCATCCTATGCACTTTCAACAACAGTGGCACAGGTACGAATACCACCTGTCAATTTCGTCATTTTTTTCTCGACTTTGGTCACCCGTCTCTCTATAGGGCCGATAATTTCTTCAAAGCGGGACATTTTTGTCGACTCCACGATAGATTTTTCATTTTCTGCCTTTTCCCCTTTATGGATTTTTTCAAGGAGTTTTCTCAACTCTGAATCCATTATCGAACTCAACTCACGAGGGTTTCAGCAAATACCCTCTTTCCTTCCCCCAATTCTTGAGTAGGCTCTGATACCAGTTGTCACGGGTTTATCTGGAAGCTCCGTGCGACACATGGTAGTTTTAACCAAGTCAGCCTTCTGAGTCGAGAAAGCAACACAAACACCCCACACAAGAGTGCACGGTCGTAACAGAGTGCACACAAACTTAAAGAGAGCAACCGAGAGAGAAGCAACGAAGGATAGAGAGAAAGTAACTCATATTTATAAGTTGCAAGATTACAAAAAGAGAGTAAGAGGGAGCGGGGGGGAGAGGGACCCGTAACAATTGTTGTTCATGTGAGATCTTAGGTCAAAGGTCATTTATGTATACTACGAAGGAACAAAGAGGTATTTACATCGAGAAATAAAGGCGTCAACATGGCGGATTGGAACATGTAGTCTGCCTCACGTAAATATTGTATCCATCTTATTTTGCATTCATATTATTATTGCTTTAGAGCTTTTAATAGGTATTTATTTCAAGTGTCATATAATAGGAATCTTTCATTTTTTTTTCTTTTTTTTAATGGCAAGCTGGGGTTAGGCAATATATCTTAAGCCCCATGTGGCAGAGGGATTCGAACCTGGGCTTCAGCTTGGCACAAGACCCCGCTTACCACATGGGATACCACCTCAGTGGTAATAGGAACCTTCCTTACAAAGCCCTTACAAGTCTTTTTTTTTCTTATAACGAAGAACCCTCACCGAAATGAGAAAAACCTCGAGAAGAGTCCCACGACCACCCTGCCTTACCTGACCCACCTCTGAAAGCTATAGACACAACCTTGCATAAAGCCCTTATTAAAGTTAACTCTCATCAATGTTGTTGGGTGCATGACCCACATGCTTACTCTCCCTCAACAAAAGAACATAGGTCAATCGGCTTGATTGTGAAAAGCCCAAATGATACCTAGATAAATTCTTGCTAAATTACTGTTTGATATTTTTTTGTTTATTACACCAGAAAATCTCACTTTGGATTGGAGGAACTGATCTTAGCCAGATGTATCATGGTGTTATCCGTGATAAAGCAATGGCAGCCCCATGCTCCAGCAGGATTCGATCCCGAGCCTTCAGATTGACATAGGACATTACTGACCATATGGGTAACCACCAAAGTACCTTTCTTGAACATATAAAGTGGGGTTACTCTTATCAAATTTGCATTGCTTTGCAAACATTTCAACTATAACAAGGTGTATTTGTACAGTCAACCAGCCATTTTTCAAATTGTCGTTTTTTTTTTCAAAGCTGAGGATGTGATCCACATGTCAAGTAGTAAATTCCGTTTCGGACATTTTATGATGGAAAGGGATAACTTGCCCATGTGTATTACTGAGCTAGTTTGGTGCAAAAAACAGTTGACATAGAAGACCTTTATAATATTGTAATTATGTTTTATTTAGATTAGGGGCATTTAACTCTTTTGAGAAGGCAGCGCATCTTATTTATTATAATCTTGATTTTAAGAAAATTAAGAAAACAGTGATTTTAATAGTTTGTTACCTAAAGTTATCACAGCTGGTAAAACAATAACCTTTTTGGTCAAAATGTGGTTGATTGATTGATTCTTTGATCTAAACCATCATTTATTACGGTAGTTTTGGCCGATCAATCACAACAGACCATAAAACTCAAGCCCTTATCAGGTAGGACATATATATATATATATATATATATATATATATATATATATATATATATATATATGAGAACTGAACATAGTAGCCTCATTTTTTATTCTGCCCAACAGGTTTTAAGTGTTTTATTATATATCTCAACCGTTAGATGTATTTAACATGCACAATTTAGTGAGAATAGACTTTTGGATCATGTTTTTTTGATGAAAAAAATATATTTTTATGAGACAAAAAAAAATTGATACCTTCCTAGCCATTGATTTTGGATCATCAGAAAAACCTGTATAGAAGTCAGACTCTTGGATCGTGTTTTTTTGACGAAAAAAAACATATTTTTATGAGCCAAAAAAATTTGATACCTTCCTAGCCATTGATTTTGGATCATCAGAAAAACCTGTACAGAAGTCAGACTCTTGGATCATGTTTTTTTTACCAAAAAAACATATTTTTATGAGCAAAAAAAAAACTGATACTTTCATAACCATTGATTTTGGATCATCATACAAACCTGTATACAGGTCAAATTCCAACCATCCAAAAGCCTATTCTCACTAAACAAAACCTATAGATTAGACATGAAAAAACAACTTAAAACTATGATTTTTAAAGGGGGGCTAAGGAACACATTACTTGATATATATATATATATATATATATATATATATATATATATATATATATATATATATATATATATATATATATATATATATATATATATATATATATAGAGAGAGAGAGAGAGAGAGAGAGAGAGAGAGAGAGAGAGAGAGATGAAAACCTACCGGATAGAAAGCTTACTAACCCTACCCGCTAAGAATTTTGTCAATTTTTTTAAAATTGTGACCTTTCAGATGTGTTCAACATGATTGATTTACTAAAAATTAACAAGAAAAATGATATTTGAAGCCTAAAATGTTTATGAAAATTGCAGACTGTTGATTTTTATCCTTATAAAACCTATCCATGCATCAGAATTAAATGATCCAAGTGACAGTTTTTAGTAAATCAATCGTTCTGAACACATTCATTGTAAGTAGGGGTGGCAATTTCTGACACGACCTGCCAACCCGACCCGCCAACCCGCCTCTTAGGCGGGTTCGGGTTGGGCTTAAGCCAACCCGTTTAATAAGCGGGTCGACCCGCGTAACCCGTTTATTAAACAGGTCGGGTTCGGGTTGGGGGTATGCCAACCCGCCAACCCGGCTGACCCGTTTAATAAACGGGTTAGGCGGGTGGGTCAACCCACCAACCCGTCTGCCCGACCCGTCAACCCGACTACCTGCCAACCCGATCCGTCAACCGCCAACCCGACCCGCGAACCTGAAAACCCGTTTACCCGACCCAACCCATTTATTAAATGGGTTGGCGGGTCGTGTCGGGTTACCCGTTTATTAAACGGGTCGGGTTCGTGTTTGCCACAACTGACCCGTTTAATAAACGGGTTCGGGTTGAGGTATGCTGACACGCCAACCCGTCAACCCGACCCGATTGCCACCCCTAATTGTAAGGTCAGAATTTTGAAAAAACACACAAAAAATTAATGGGTAGGGTTGGTACTTTTTTTTTATTTGGTAGGTTTCCATCTCTCTCTCTCTATATATATATATATATATATATGTCTTACCTGACAAGGGTAGACCAAGTCCTACTAAGTAGTCAAGTCAATGCAACTTGTGACCTTGAGCTTTATGGTCTGTTGTGACTGGTAGGGATGCAGTCGGTAGCTTTAGATTACTCTCTTTCTTTATATATATAACCACAAGTTGCATTGACTTGACTAGGTCTACCCTATCTCTCTCTCTCTATATATATATATATATTTATGCGAGAAAAAAGTCGTTAAGTACACCCAACAACTTTTTCTAAAAAAATTTAGAAAAACACCTTTTAACAATGGAAAAAAGTGAGAAGGTTTTTCTTTCCTGTTTAATAGGGTGTGTGAGTCTCACACAAAAACGGAACGCCCTTTAATGATATGCAGTGAACCAAGTAGTTCATTAGCCCCCAAGGGGTTTTGTGCAGTGTAGTGCGCTTTGGCCACTTAGACGGGTGGTCAGAGTTTCATTCTCACGAGTATTAAACCCTTTGCATTAATGAGGGCAAAGAATAAGCCCCTGCTCAGCCGAAGCTGGAAGCAGATCAGGTCATGCTGAACATACATGAGCGTTTTTGCTCATGCTGACATCGTAGCCATCCGATTTGCATTTTAAAAAAGCTCAAAAGTCAAACAAAACCACGTGGCATTCATCCAAAATGCAAACAGACGGCCACGATGTTGGCAGCAGAAGCAATGGGTGCACCAAGAGTTTACATTGTCTGAAAAGCATCCGTATGTCAGGCTTAGCCAATGCGACTAGGTCTCTAATCCCGAGGGTGGTTTCCCGTCCTGCTTAAGTTCGACTAGGTGTGCATTTATTTGTTAGCTTAACAAAATGAATTAAAGTGAGTTTCTGTTCCGAACAAACCAAACATAAAAATCCTTCGTAAGCTCGTTTAGAAAATATATTTATTATACCATGTTTAATGTTAAAAACCAGATGTTTTCAAAAGCTGAAATAACCTTAAAAAACATAAATTTTAAAATTTCGTCTAGTTTGAAGTTATCATGTTTTGTCATGATATTAACCCGATAAAACATCTTTTATATGTATATATTTTTATGCTGTATAATTATATTTTTGTTACAAATATCGATAGTTTCATGAGATTTTTCCGGAAAACAAAACTTTTAAACTTATCGCTAACGAAACAGACACGAATCTTAAGTCGAGCCAAACTCAAACATAGCCCAAATTCGAACCGTCAAAAGCTTGGATCATGTGCAGCCATATCAAAACCAAACCAAACCAAACCGGTTTGGTTGGGTTGGGCCCAAACCATGTCTGGGATACTCAATTTGCTCTCTTGTTGCGTACTCTAATATACCATCCCTAATCAAAATGATTAAAAAATAGCGTGTCCCATGTCTTTTTAATGTCGTGTCCATGTGACCTGAAATTTGACAATGGACCCAAATCTGTCTCTCATGCACGCACCAAAACGGTTTCACAAATGATCAAGGTAAAGAAGCTATAAAACACAAGCCCAATCAAACTCTGTAGCAAATACCAGTCCATCAGAGGATTTAAGTTGATCCTAGCTGCTCAATTGATGCATCTGGACGGCTTGTCTTAGTTCACATCCACTTAAAAATGTGGATTAACGTTAATTGGACGGTTAGGATTGAATGAAGGATGGATCCTATTAGATAAGGAGATCCGTTTTCTGATTGTTTCCCCGTTTGTTGTTATATATATATATATATATATATATATATATATATATATATATATATATATATAGAGAGAGAGAGAGAGAGAGAGAGTTATGGTCGATCGTCGGTACCGCGGTGACCAAGGAAGAATGGGTCATCGAGAGTGAGGGCCTACGTCAGAGATCTCGGGCACAATTTGAAGGAGAAGTTGCAGCAGCAGCAGGCAGGAGCAACGCAGAAAGAGGTCACCACCTTCATAGATCTTTCTCAACTCCTCGCGGCCTCTTAAAAGCTTGTTTTTTTCTGTCTTGGGGAGTGATTATTTTTTGTGGGGCTTTCCTCTTCCGTACTCTTCTGCTTTCTGGATCAAAGATGTTGCTGCACTTCCATCACCCTTCGAAACTCAAGACGAAGAAGGTAGTGGTCATATCTCGCCTCATAATTGTCTTTTTTCCATAGGAATTATTTGACCATTATGGTTTGCGGTGTGCTGTTTTAGGGTGGGTTTTTTGTGTTTCTTTCGTATTAAGTATTGGGATTGGTTGTGGTTGCAGCATTTGTTGTTCAATTTTTAATGTTTTTACTCTTCTTTAGTGTGAACTCAGCGGCAATTGTGGTTTGTAGTCTGTTACCTCGTGTGATAAATGATGGGCGTAATGTGGATTTTCATTTTCTATTTCCCTGCATACATAGAGATGGATTATGGATATACGATTGATGGTCTTTTTGGTCTGACTACTTGTTTCTTGTTCCTCTCTGACATTATAAAATTTTGGCTGTTTAGCAAATACTATGTTAAGCTAATTCAGTACATGATGATGCCAAAGGACTAGATTGTTTGGTGGCTTAAACAAGCAGGTAGTATAGTTATTCATTCGTGACAAGGGCAAAAATTGGCTTTTGATGGGCAACTTGATAAAGGGTAACAGTGACTAGAAGCGTTCACCATGGATCCTCTTAATTACATTCATAAGTTATGAGGCTGATGATGGCCAACAAAAAAAAAAGAACAGATAATCTGATTTTAAAATGCTAGGAGTTCGCAAACGATTGGATTTTCTGTAACCAATTTATATTGAAAATTTGAAATTGAACCTCTGTTTCTGATTTCTTGAGGTGTAAGGTAGCTTGATTATTCCATCATTGAGTATTCTTTGACTAAGAAACAATCCTATTCTTTGTATTTGTGCTCCTGGATACATGGTTCAAGATAGTTCCAATAGCAAGGAAGATGCACTTTCAAGAAGTTGGAGGATCAAAACCTTCTAGTACGCGAACACCACCTTGCTGCAGGCTAATGTTATTGCCAGCATCCATATTCTTCGCTGGCAAAATTACTGTTTGTTGCTTTCCTGGTTTAGCTTGAAAATAGGAGTCACGTCATGGAAATCATGCAAACTATCATGAGTGATTAATGTAAACTGTCTTAATGCTAAATTGGAGCTAGATACAGAGTACGAGGGATTGTGTATGATAAACTGAGGTTGCTCTTTAATAGGCTGGAGATTGTTTGTTGACATATTATTTAACAATTTCTTCAGGTCTTGCTGTCTTAGAGTGACTTATGATGTGCTTTCCAACTAGGGTAAATCGCTCATTATTGATAACCTTTGAAGCAAAGGATAGGCTTTCCTGAGTAAATGTATTATGAGCAATCACTGTAGAAGGCCCTGTCTGGTTGTTTCCCCACGTCCTTTTTAATAACATGTTCTGTCTATATTGACCACAGATAGTTCCATTGTGATGAAATGTACTGAGTCACACTGACCCTTGTGGATGCTAGCATCAGATTTTGGTGGATTGTGATTAAATTATAAGATTAGATATCTTAGGATGCTGGCGGTCTGACAATGTATCACTTTTTCTGCTGAGGCTCATTCTACATTGATTTAGAGTTTGTAATTGTATACTAACACTATGTTTACCTGTGTTCTTGATCTGGATGTTAATTTCACTACTTGTGACACGTATATTTGAAATCCTTTTCGTTTTTTAGTGCTTATTAGTGATGGCTTATTTGATGAAACATTCTACAGATAATCTTTGAGTGATCTCAATATGACTATCTCCCATGTTTGCATGGATCATGGGATTATGAGCTTTTAAATGGATAGAACATAAATGTTATATTCATGTAAGTGCTATTACCTAAAACACCCCTTGATTACTAATTTAGCCTTATTTCAATCTAATATAACTTTTGATTTATGTCGCCTGGACATGGCTAGAAGGACATGGGACTTGACATTGTTGTGTAATTTTTCATTAAGAACAGTATACAAGGGACACAACATGAGGGCAAGTTGAAATATCTCTGTGACTGCTTTTGGTGTCATAAATATCTGGGATTCTGAATCAGAAAACTAGAACAACTTGATTGTTTGATCTGATGCTTTAATTGTATTTGGAGATTTGGAATCTCATGTTATTAACCAAAGACTTTTATGAGCATTCATGGGATTTTTTATGCTAAATAATATTTTGTTTCTCTCAAATTCTAATTGAAGTAATATCAAATAATTTTCTTTCGTGGGAATATCCTGAAAAGTATTCTTTTACTGTCGTTCAGTAAAGAGACTGTGTTTTGTGACAGCTAAATATATTGTATTTTACCATCCAGTTTTTGCAGTGCTTTTTGGCATGTGGTTGCATGATGCAAACATTTTTTGTGGTGGGCCGGCTATAGTGTCCCTTAAGATTGTATTGCTGGGTGAGTGCTCAGTCGTTTGATAAGAGAGCAAATTCTCAATGTTTTTTGAAGCTTAATGGCAAGTTTTGACCTATTAATAGAGAAATTCTGGATATCTTGTGTCCTACAAGCAGTTGCTTAAGATCCTGATTTATCTCTGCTAATTAACACCACATATAGCTAAGCAAGGCCTATGTTGGGCTAACTTTGATCATTCTACCAGTAATACTAGCACTAGCTTCATACTTATTATCTTAAATTCATTTCTTTCAGAGTCACTTTGCCTAGCTAAACTACTTTCCTAAACAAACATTACCGCTAGAGCTGTGCACAAGAGAACCCCAGCAAGACTTGCTGTTTTTCAGCTCGTTAACAGAGAAGACCAGCTCAAGTTACCTGAGTTTGTTTAAGGCAGGCTTGAGTTTCATTTGAGGTCAAACAGCCAAGCTTGAGTTCAATTTGAATAGGCTCATTAAATTTTTTATCTTAATTTGTTATCTATGATGGGTTTTGATCTTTAATCTACACTATAATACTAATTTTTGAATTTAAACTATACCTACATACATTATATGCATATATATTATATAAATATATAAAAGAACACATATAAATGAACATGTATATATATATAACTCATTTCTTAGTAACAACCAAGCTCGAAGCAAGCTCTTACTGAGCAGAACACAGAACTTGGTTAGTTCACGAACTAACAAGTTTGTCACCGACTCACCAACCCTTAACTCTATCTTCTTCCTTATTATACTGAATGAAACTTCTTTCCAAGTCATTTTTGCCAGAATTTTTGTCTCAAGTATAGAAAATCTGAAGATTATCCTTTAATGACCTTAATGCAGTGGAACTTGAGTTCACTCTCCACCTTCTTCTTTTTGGTTGGAGACTTTTTTACATTCTCAAAGAGTAAACACATAAGGGAATTTTCAGGCCCCATTGTTCTGTGTAACATCGCTTTCCATTTATTTCAAGGATTCTCTGGCCATAAGTTGTTATTTTTTGACTTTATAGTATGTCGTACTCTGAAGTTCTTATGTCACTATATAATCTACATTTGCATCACGAGGCTATATTTTAATGTCCCAGCTACTATGCTGAATAAACATTATTATATTAGGATTCTTCAGAGAGAACCATTGCATTTCCTATTATTCTTTCTGCTGGGAGTAGAAACATCCACATACCTACCATAGCACAGACGCTTCTTTACAAATCGTTTTATCATGTGGAATTATGAGCAGGAGTATTAGTAAGATGCATGTGTTACATGAGTTTATCTTTTCCTTATTTTCTTGGTTTTCCTATTGCAACCATATGATATAATTATCTAAAAGAAAGTATTTTTTTTCTTGTCTCCTTTTTCATGTACATGGTATGTCATCATGCTACTTATTACCATTGAATGATTAGTTGTTTTTTCAAACTTTCTTCTCATGCTAAGAACTTTAATTTTTAAATTCATTGATGTCTCTCTCTCTCTCTCCAAATTTCAAACATTCCTGCAACTAACATTAATTGGATATTCTATCTCTAGTGAATGCATGCCTACTTTTCATCATCATTGATGGATATCGATGTAAAGAATAGTTAGCCTCAGACTTGCAGATACATCATATACTATTTACTTTCACAGGTGTTATTTGAAGAGAAATACCATGCACTTGATTCTGGTACATTGGAGCAACTAAAAGAGCTAAGCTCCAGGAGGAAAGCACTTGAAGAGTCTATAAATGGAACCACCTTTATTACAGAAGTGATTGCAAGGGAAATGTCTGGAGGACTTACTTCTCAATGTCAACGGGTAATATTCGATTGCCACTTGTATTTGTTCTTCGTATTTTTACTTTATGGTTCTGTTCCTGATTTGATTGCTTTCATCAGGACTTGCAAAAGTTAGAGCTGTATCTACCTTTGCTGGAGAACCTAATAGTGCATGTTGACTTGATTAAAGACAACCACCTGATGCCTCAATGGAAATCAGATCTTAAAATACGATGGACTAGTGCACTTAGTGCGTCTTCAATCTTCAGTCTTGGGGGACCTAAATTCTTTGGGATTGATAATCTACGGTTTGAACTTGGGATGATCCTTTTTCTTTATGGTGCACTTTTGCGGGAGAGAGCCCTTGAGATTGTGTCAGATGGTTCGTGTTTGGTATATGAATTGCAATTATTCTGTAACTCTATTTGTTTTCCACCGTAATCTTATGTTTGTATCATTTTTGCAGATCTTGTGCAGTCATCTGCTCTTTTCAGGAAAGCTGCAGGGGTTTACCACTATCTGGCACAGGATGTACTCCCTTCTCTAGAGCCTTTTCTTCCTCAGGACAGACCCCCAGAGGCTATGACGTCAATGTCTTCCATCATGAACCTTATTTGCCTGGCTGAAGCACAGGTTAGTTTTTCTTTTCCTCCCCCAACATAAGAGTTTCAAGATTACTGATATAAGGTACTAGAAAATGTTAATTGACAATTAGTATAATTTGCTGCAACAATTTTGTTATTTATATGTCCATATATGGTTTTCCTGTAAAACATTTGTTAAATTTACAAGCAAAATTCTCTCTCTCTGTATGGGAGCCTTTTTCATTTTCTTCTTGGTGACTTGTCATGGAGATGATCTTAACTTTGTTTTGATGATATCTTTCTTCCATATATGTAAATCACTGCTACAAGCAGAAAAAACTGATAAGTTACATCAAAGTGCTTATTTAAAACAAAATTGTTGATAAAGCAAAAATATGGATTTCCCAATGTACCATAATTTCGGGGATAAATGTAGATGTGGCAGATGAGTGCTAGTTTCATAAAAAAGATATTCCTTTTCTATTTGATGCTTGATTTGGGATCAACTCTTTCTGGTAGTAGGTTCTTGGTGCTTTGTAGTTCAACCAAAAAATAAGAATATTTAATTGTGGATATTTTTAATGTTTAAGGAGGTCTGTCAATTAATGATGAATTTATTTGTTGGTGAGTTTTACTCATAAGACTGTTGTTTGATTGATGACTTCACGTTTCAAAAAGATAAGCAATGCATGTTATTGATAAAATTTTCTCTGCTGATAGAGTCGGTGGCTATCCCTTTCCTTTAGAAAGCTTAATGGAGAGCTGCCTTTCCTATCTATTTTCTTTCTCATTTTGGAAACTAATTGGTTTTTGCTGTTAATTACTTCAAAATGGCTGAAAAGATAGCTCTTAGTTGGATGAAGTGGGTATGGAGATAATTGTGATTAGGGCTGGTAAACTATCTGAATGAACTGAACAGAGGGTGTTCAAGCTTAGCCCATTTCTTGTGTCGAGCCGATCCGAGCTTGAGCTCATGAAAATCTGGAGCTAAACGAGCCAACCATGAGCAGGTTCATTTACAAAAAAAATATATTTTTTAAAAGTTGAGCAAAATATATAATTGTTTCAAACTTGTAAGCAATAGGCTTTTAACTGGAAACTTATTGCTTGCAGGCCAAACACTTCAACCATCATCATTCTATAATATAAAATTTATGTAAAATATTTTTATTATTAATAAAGGATCCTATTTCACGAGCTTGTCGAGCCTATTTCACGAGTTTGAACAAGCACTTTACAGCCCAACATGAGCCAAACTGTGAGCGGCTCATCTCATTTCCCAGCCCTTGTTGTGATGGCCCAAATCTATCATTGGAGTTATGTGGTAGGCTACTTGATAACGGCCCATATTTTGTTTTGGTTATACACATCTATAACGAATGGTGCATCAAAAGTACATGAAAAAATTAAATGCCAATGAAGGTTTCTGTGGGCATCTTAATTGAAATTTTCCAACTTTTATATCTCCCAATAGGTGATTACTCATAACCACCAGCCAAAAACTCAAGAAATTGATTTTTTTTTTAAGTATCACATTTTTTTGCAAAATATTGGCAATAAAAAATATAAGAAAATATAAATAAAAAATATTTAAAAATAAAATCCACACAAATTTTCCACAATAAATAGCCGATAAAAACATAATATTGCGTTTAAAATGCGATATTTATATTTTTTCTGAAAAACTCGCGAGAATTTGAAAATATCGTGAGAATTTACCATTTGTAACTTTCGGGTAATTTCTCGCGATATTTTCCCGAGATTTTCATAAATTTCGCTAGATTTATCACCATGCTCATAACCAAGGTTGTGCTGGTTATCCTAAAGTGCAAAAGAGATATATATATATATATATATATATATATATATATATATATATATATATATATATATATATATATATGGCTCGCTTTGGCTCACTTTGTATTTTTGCTTCCCTCCGTGACTTCTTGCCACTCGGCATGCATCATCATAATGTTCATGTTTTAGGGAATTGGGATATCCCAAACTGTATCATGTTAAAACGTTCTGTCCTTGCTTTATGTACCTTTTACCATGATATTTTTTCCTGAATAGCATTCTGATTCATAACATCTCACGGTAGGCTGTCACAATAAGGAAAGCTGAAGAAAAGGCAAGCAGTGGGAGCCTTCTCACCAAGCTACACTATGGTGTCGTTCAGTTAGTTGATGAAGCTATTTACATCTTAAAATCAAATGCAGGAGTCTTGAACAATGTGTCAAATCAGCTAACTGTAAGTGTTCTTTTCATGTTGGCATAGGTGTTTAGCTGTTTTTGTTTTCTGTTCTTGTTATAGTTGGACTATTAGTTGCAGCTTTGGTATGTGGCTTATGTAGAAATTTCTCATGGGATTTCTTGCTTGCTTCTGTTACAGAATAGTAGCATCTTGTCAAATTGTAAATATTGCGTTCAGTTCTTTCAGTATTTTATTTCTTGTTGATGCCTCTATTAGTTCATTATTTTGGAATTATGAACTTACGGAGCATCATGGTGCAATATGCAGGATTTCATTTCCTTGAGTGGTATCCTGCATGAGGCAAGAAGTCGGAGGCATAAAGCAATGGAACTGTATGATAAGGGGCAGGTGGGTCTTGCAATAGGAGTTCTACGTCATGCCACCAACAACATGAGCAGATCACCAGGTGAAGACACTTGGCGTGCAGTTTTTAAGCAAGAAAAGAATGCACTCGGTGAGATTTTGAGGAGATTTGAACATGAGAATGAGTTTGTATGGCAAGAGAAGATTCCTTATGTGGACGAGCTACTATTTTCGGAGGGCAAGAGAATAGTAAATGCCATTCCTTACACTCCTGCAAGATTAGAAAGGGAGCTTATGTTCATGATTTAGTGCGAACGCTGGAGGAATACATTCAGTCTATACGGTGCAAGATCTTTGCCATGGATGGTCTGCCAGTTTCCAAAGGGAAGAGATTCGTGAATGACACTGGTTGTGCACTTGTGTGATTAGATGTGGAGCTTGTTTTGATGATGTACTGGTCCAGTTTTTGGGTTTTATATGTGAAGCACAATGAGATGGCTATTATAGTGATCTTGGGTTGCTGGCATTTTAGTTTGGTTTATTCAATTTCTGTCATGTTTGGCCTTCTTCATCGACTGGACAGCGATGCTGGACGCACACAGCCATGTGCCCGGTTGGTTGAAGTATGCTTGCTCTCTTCTCCAAGACAATAGCCAAGGTTGGGAGTTTGATTTAGAAGATTTGGCCAACAGATGTCAACCCCTTATCCATGCACAGTATTACATACTTGTCGACTGTTCAGATGTGCTCTATGTGATGCTTTTTTTCTTCCCTTCTTGTGGACGTATATGTCTGTGAGTCCATGCACACATGCATGAGAGAGAGAGAGAGAAAGAGAGAGAGAGAGAGAGAGAGAGAGAGAGAGAGATGTATGCTTATTTCATGTAATCCGCGGAATTCTTCTTATATACATTGCTTTTGTTTCGGATGCGCACGCCATATATTTTGTGCCAATGAATAGTATATTATCACTCATGCGTTGTTGAGTAAATATGGCCGTAGGGGTTTGAATCATGCTTCCTTAATTTTAGAACATAATCGTGAATCGATAGGTTTAGATATTTTTAACCCTATTTTCAAAACACATTTAAAAAAAGTAAAAATAAATATTAAAAATGCACCAAATATAATTATAAAAAGAAGCTTTTTTCACATCTAAATTGTTAGACTGACAATATGATTTGTAGGAAATGAACTATTACCAAACATATCATTCTGGAAAATCTGTAAGTAGGAAAAACTGAACCCATTGATATAGCATGCACCGATGCACATTACATAAACTCATTGGTACAGATATATATATATATATATATATATATATATATATATATATAGAGAGAGAGAGAGAGAGAGAGAGAGAGAGAGAGAGAGGTGCTTAATCCCTACATAATTGACAGGAACTTGATTCTGCTGCTCAGCATTTTTTTTTGTGAAAAAAACACTGAAAAACGCATTTTGGGGGGATTTAGTGGCCCTTCAAAACAAAACACCGCTAAAACCCTTTTTAAAAATGCTGAGCATGCCGTTAGGGTCTTTAATGGTGCTTTTGAAGAGTCGCTAAAGGTCCCAGCAGAACTGGGATCAAAAGCACCTAAAGACCCTTTTTAAAGCTTTTGTGCATTTTTTGTGCTGACCGTCCATCATGCATGTGCTATGGACGGTCAGCATGATTAAGTATGAGTTAAGCACACAATGATCAAGTTGCTACAACTTTTCCTATATATATATATATATATATATATATATATATATATATATATATATATATATATATATGAAAAGTGGTAGAGCCTACTGCCAGCCTATCGCTAGTAAACAAGTGTCTCTGCCTGATCGGGTGCAATATGAATGCACACAAATTTGTGCATTAAGCACCCCCATCACCCTCAATCAGGTCTTGGTCCCACACCTGACAGGCCCTGTCCCAAAGATGGAGGGTGATCAGGTGTTTAATGCATAAATATTTGTAAAATCATATTGCACCTGATCTTTTCACGTGTCTATGTTGTTTTTAGTAAATCTGGTCCTACAGGTGTGTTGGACATGATCGGTTTGCTAGAAAATGACACTTGGATCATGTTCTTTTATAACAATTATGATTTTTAACCATTAAATAATTTTCAAAATTATAGTCATTCAATTTTTAAATCTTATAAAAACCTACCTGCTTGTCTGAATCAAATGATCCAATAGTCAGTTTCTATAAAATCAAACACCAAAAATGACCATACTGTACATAAAAAATGACATGTTTTCTGAAATACCTTATAATTTTTGAAATATGCTTACAATTTTTTAAATATGCCTGATGTCCAAAGTTGCAAATTTTTTACAATAAAAGGACCTTTTTACTCTTTGCATAAGCAAATTTTCTTATATATGTGAACTTTCTCCTAAATATCCAAAATATGTAAAAAATTTCCCAAATATACAAATTTCTTCATAAATACATGAATTTACTCACACATTTGTGAATGTCCACCAATCAATACCCCTTATGCAATTTTATTAAAAGAAGGCTCACGCATTTTGGGGGCATTTGTAACCATAATTGCGAAAGTCTTCAAAATGTTCACACTTTTTTTAACTAAATACTCTCACATTTGCGAATGTCCTGACCTTTGCATGCGAATATCCTCCATATTTACGAACATCTTTCTGCCTGTGCCCCTTATGCGATTTTATTAAAGGAGTTTGCCTATTTTGTGGATCTTTGCAATTCATGGTTGTGAATGTCGTATTGTATTTGTGATGTCAAAATATGCCAGACAAAGGGCCTCTTGTCTAGTATTTACAAAAGTGTCACAAAAGGTAAAACCTTTAGCAGTGGTTCAAAAGCATTTCTAAAGTCTTTATCGATGCTTCAAAAGTGTCACTAAATCCATTAGTGATGCTTTAAAAGCGCAAAAGGCCTCCTACCTGGTGTTCGCAAAAGTATTGGTAAAAACCTTTAGTGATGCTTCAAAAGCACCGCTAACAACCCTTTGCCTTTTAGCGCACGTGAGTCCACTGACATCTCCCAGTTGTTACATATATATGAACCTTTATAAAAAAAATGGCACACGCAGGAGGATATTCGCAAATACAACATGAAATTCGTAAAAAGATATATATTTAGGAGAAATTTGCATATTTAGTAAAACATTCTCATATTTGGAAGAAAATTTTGCATATTCTCGTATTTGAGAGGAAATACAAAATTGGGTGTGAGAAAATTCGCATATTTTTTATATTTAGGAGAAAGTACGCATGAGAAAATTTGCATGTGCGAAGGGTAGAAATGCCTTTTTACCATTAAAAATTTACAACTTTGGATATCGGACAAGTTTCAAAAATTGTGATAAGTTTCAAGAATGAGTCATTAAAGTTGTTTCTCGAATCAAGCATGTAGATCACATTTGTATGGTCAAATTTAAAAATAAATAAAAAAATCCTTCTAAAGCCCGGTAGGCTGGCTGTGGCAGTACCACCTACTCTCTCTCTCTCTCTCACACAGACACATATATATATATATGCTAAATGAGTTTCTCAAGTTTTTTCATTTTATTTTTAAAATTTGACCGTATAGATATGATCTATGTACTTTATTTTATAAGGATCAACTCTTGAAGTGTTCAACTCTAACACATGGTGATTTTTTATAATGTTAAAAAAATCAATGGTCCAAAATCTTTATAAATTTTTTAGTATTCGAATATCATTTTTTTCATCAAAAATGATCCAGGTGTGGATCTCTCATAAACCAATCATGCCCAATACATTTATGGGGTCGGAACTGCAAAAAAAATACCGAAAGAGCAAAAAAACTCATTTAGCATGTACCCACTACAATATATATATATATATATATGTGTGTGTGTGTGTGTGAGAGAGAGAGAGAGAGAGAGAGAGAGAGTAGGTTGTAACTACCAACTTAGTAGGCTTTGGAAGGATTTTTTCTAACATTTGACCATACAATTGTGAACTACATGCTTGATTTTATAGAAATCAACTATTAGATTGCATGATTCAACACACAGTTAAGTTTTAATAAGATTTAAAAAACAATTATTAAAATATTTAACACTTAAAAAATCATCTTTTTTTTATCAAAATAACGTTATTCAAGTATGATTTCCTAGCCAATCGACCATGGAAAACACATCTGTAGGGTCAGATTTGGAAAAAACAACCCAAAAACCTTAAAAACTGGTGGTAGGCTTAAAAACTTTTCTTATATATATTAGTAACGACAGAGTACTCTACTCTTTAATATATACCTTTGGATTATTTTCAGTCTAACTGTTTAGAAGATGTTGAAATTTGCATGGTTTTAATTCAATCTTTAATGGCTCCGTCTCAAAATTTTGCCATTCATCCCTGCCTTCATCCTTGTAGGAGTTTTGATTTTAACCTCCATCCCAAGTCTATTCCTCGTTTCATATCTTCCATCCCTGGTCCAAACGAGATGAGGCGGGGTGGGGTTCCATTTCCCCGATCCTTTTGCTGCTACCGCTTCCCGTGGTTAGAGAAAGGAGAAAAGAGAAATAAGAACTTGTGTAAGTCGTTAGAGGAAGTAAAGATGAGAGATGCAAGAAAGGTTTTACATTAGGTTAGGGATGTATATTATATATATGATTTTATAATATATATAAAAGCATAATAGTAATTTCTTAATAAGGATCGGGGATGGGGCGGGATAGGGCAGGGCAGAGGCAAGAGTAAGTCCATCCCCGCACAGGTTTGGATTTTAACCTTCACCCCTGGTCAATTCCCCATTTCTTATCTTTCATCCCCGGTCCAAATGGGATGAGGTGGGGGCGGGGCCTCATTTCCCTTCCATCTATTGCCATCCGTAGGCGTGAGTGATAGGGTAGATTTCAAGGCTAAAAATTAATTGTTTCTGACTTTTTATTTTTCCCTCAGTTATTATTATGCATTAACGTCCATTATCCAGAATGAAAGAAAAAACATGCATCCATTTCATAATTCATCCATGCACGCTTGCCATGCAGGCATCTATGTGTATCAATGTTCATGCATTCATGCCCATGTATATGAAAGAGGGAAAGTGTAGAGAAAGAACACTTGCATCCATGTCCATCATTCATGCATGTTATGCATTCATGTTTTTCATCCACATGCATGAAATTTGAACAAAAGAGAGAGCAACTCCGTGATTTCATACCACCGAGGTGGTATCCCATGTAGTAAGCGGGTCCTGTGCCAAATTTAAGGCCCAGGTTCAAATTCCTCCCCCACATGGGGCTTAAGAGATATATGGTAGGGGTCTACCTAACCTCAGCTTGCCTTTGAAAAAAAAAACTCTGGTGATTTCATCTTTGGAAAGCTCCATTCCTCCTCCTCCCTCATTTATTTATTTGAAAATTATTAATAATAGAAAGCCCCCATTTAAGTTCTATAATAATGATAAAAGATAGATTTTCAAACAATACTTAGACCGTTGGTTTCAAAATAATCCGATAGATAAGGGAGCATGTGCTTCTAGAGCACCGCATCATATATATATATATATATATATATATATATATATATATATATATATATATATATATATATATATATATATATATATATATATATATATATATATATATATATATATATATATTTGCAATTAATTGTCATTGCCATTTTTTTTAAATTGTCTCTCCATCATTTGACAATGCAGGCATGAGGCAGAACTTGTCACCAAGATAGGTGATAAGATTTCTTTGGTATAAAGCCCATTGCAATTGATTCATGCATGATAAAGATGGTGGAGAGAAAAACAGATGGTGTTCACGTGATGGGAATATGTGGGCAAGGTAGAATCGGCAAGACAACAATTGCCATGGCCACCTATGACAAGCTTTTTGATGGATTTGAAGGTTGCAGCTTCATCACAGAAATTAAGGAAACAACAAAGAAGCGGAAGGGGCTTCTCTCACTATACAAGCCAAGCTCGTTCGTGATGTTAAGAAAGAGAATGTTAAACCAAAGGGCACGGTCGAAGAAGGAATTAGGATGATCAAGCAAAGGCTTAGTCGCAAGAGAGTCCTCATAGTGTTGGATGACCTTGATCACAAGGTGCAACTTGTTGCATTGAAAGGTGACCAAACATATCCAAAACGAGAGGGTTTGTTCGGTGTAGAAAGTAGGATCATTGTCACCGTAAGGGATAAGGCAGTATGTAACACCTCGATGTGAGACCTTAAGAGTTCGAGTTCGGTTGGTTTTACTTCCTAGAGGGAAAGTATATAACGTTCACACAGATAAAACATGACTAATTTTTTTTCCAATAACTCATTTTTTTCACAATGTTCATCATTCATAATATCAGAAAATAGCAAGTATATAAATGTTCAATGAAAAGAAAAATAAAAACTATTAAGTGCTCTGTCGAAGAAGTAGTCAATCACGTCTTACCTGTGCTAGTGTGCCTGGAACCTACAGTTATAATTATATATGGAGGTGAGTTTACAACCCAGTAAAAAATAATTATAAGCAAATAAACACTTTAACTTATAATTATAGTGCGCTCTAAGCCCTTAGTTTGAGTTTAGTTTTCGATACACTACACAAGTTTGTATATTTTAATTATCCTTCCATTAACTCTTTTAAATACTATCACACTAAGTTAACCCTATGTGGGCTATACCGGTCATAACTGTCTATGGGCGTAGCAACCCGCGTAGATTACTCAAATTCTATATGTTGGCCAGACAATGAATCATAAACTCACAGTGATTCTCAGACTACTAGACACTATAGTGAAACAAAAAAGAGACCTCATCGATAGCTAGCCGAAAGGTCATACTCAATTTCAATCTAAGTATGGTCCATGATACATCTGAACCATGATGATTATTAATCATCCATAGTTGTCTAGAGTTCCAAACACTGCCTGAGTATAACCCTAAATCATAAACTAAATTCAACACATTGGACCTTATTATCAAACTCGTATTTCACTCATTTTCTCATGAGTGATATTGTGAAATGACCATGATGAATCTTACTCTTTAATCTCAGGATGACATTAGGGTTCACACTTGTCTCATACTAAACACGCAACGATATAGAGTCTCTACATCGTTAAATCACCGGTGGCCTACTCTATATGGTGGCTACACTATAGCCACGAACCAGATAGCCCTTATCATAGGTCACCACTTCTAGAATTTAAGGGTTTGTGCATGCTAATCTCAACATATTCATTTACACGATATGAATAGAATAAAGGAACTCAAGTCTAATCACAATCTTATCTTGATGCATGTTATTAACAATTTATCACAAAATAATATTTTTCTAATATGCATGACATATCAAGACTAATGTGTGTATAATTATCTCATAATTTCATACATGGTCATTTTATGTACATCATGTTCACATGCAAAAACTATCTTTTAATCATGCTAAATCACAACATTACAATAACATGTAACACAAAAAGATTTATTAATAACTAAAATTACTTATAATATCTCTTACCTCGAATACGAATCTTGTATTCTTGTCGCAATTGAGTCTCAAGCGATTCTAATAGTAGGATCTGATCATTACACAAGCATAATCGTATTAATACTCATCACCTCTTATATTTTAACAAAATGATCAAAATACCTCTCCTAAATTGACTTGTAAGACCTTGATTTTTGCGCTCTTAATTTGATCAAAACCAGAAGACAAAAAAAAAATTCTCTACGATACGAGTCCAATGCACCAAATCTCACTCGATTCTAAGTTTGGAGTGCAAAGTTATGTTAATTTTACCAAAACAGATCTTGGGTACATATAAGGGTACTTTAGTCATTTTGATAATTATTTTCAATATTCGAAATTAAATCACAACTCGATCAAGATCCATTTCTGATCTGATTCCAAAACTATCTGATTGGATCCAAACCCATTATTGATCTGAATCCAGACCAAGTTCTGATATGGATTCAGAACTGATCAATTTAGTTGCATCCAGATGCAATTATGATATGGATCCAGTTCTATTCTAGATCCAGTATTGATCTGAACCAGGTCCAGTTCTATTCTAGATCTAGAATAGTTAATCTGGATCCAAACCCAAATCTCTTTGGATCCACTTCCATTTGGATCGGTCCAAGTTAACTGGATCCAAAAATGATCTAATCCAGATCAGACTGGATTCAAATAGAGACCCAATCAAACTCAAATTGTGAACGAAACCAATTCGGTCTAACCTGATTTGGTCTATATCAATTCGGTTCTAAACTGATTCATCTTGAGCAGACTCAATCTGAACCGGTTCAGCCTAAACTTGTTCGACCCATTTTTTTTGTACTCACTTGGTTTGGTCTAGGTCGCACCCAAACCAAATTTTTTTTCTAAAAGAAGACACGTGAAAGGGAGCTCTGCACCTTCCATCGTATTAGACACAGAGGGGTCGGCCCCTACCGACCCTCTCCCTCCTTCCTCCTCATGATAGAGGGGTCGGTCAACCGTCTCTCTCTCTCTCTCTCTCAATGTCATTTTTTTTCGTTTCTCTGCAACTAGCCAACAGTCATGGTTGCCAGCCCTCTGCTTGACCAAAAAAAGCAAGAAGGAAAATAAGAACATACCTGGAGTGTCTTTTGTTCGATAAGTCTCTCCTCTCTTTGCGACTCTTATATTTTTTTTCCATGTTCCTTTCCCTCTACCGCTTGCTTGGTCAACGGTGGAGGGGACACACCATGAGGGCCATTTATAGCCCTCGTGATGGATTGAGGATAACCTCACCCCTCCCTCGTCGATCGTGGGGGGTGAGGTTTATCCTCATCCCCCCAGTTCGTTACAAGGGAGGCGGTTCCCCCAAATGGGAAACCGTCTTCCCTCACTTTTTTTTTTTTTTAACTCTATCCCCTCCGACGATTTCATCGGAGGGGGTGGTGTTACACAGTGTCACTAATGTGAGATTGTCCTTGGATGCAAAAGTAAGCTCTTAATTGACTCTAGGGATGGCAGTGGACTGGGGGGAAATGGGGCCCTCCCCGTCTCGCCCCGTATGGACGGGGGATGAAGGGCATGAAACGGGGATGGAGGCAGGAATGAAGGTTAAAATTCATCCCCGTATGGGGATGGACTTACACTTTCCCCTGCCCCACCCCGCCCCATCCTCGTTAATAAAATTACTAAAATACTTAAACCTAACTAATAAAATTATAATAAAACCATAATAATATATACCAACTTACTAACCCTAAATCGTGTGCAACACCACGTTCGTCGGTCCTCTGTCTCTGTCCACCATGGACGACCATCATCGTCGGTGCCAGATTCATCCACCAACTTTGCAAGGGATGGGATGCATGCAAGATTTGTTGTCTCTAGTTGCCATTTACAGCGATCTGTGGTTGCTCACTGCGGCATTTTACTTTGGTTCTAGGTTCGGATTTGACAAAAATGACAAATGATTTTAGTTCTTGAAAATTCTTCATGAATTACAAGGTTTTGTTTTTCCATCCAAGGGATGCTACACATATTATAGAAGTCACTCATGATATTAAACTTAAGACACAATATCCCTAAAGTGATATCACTGATATGGTTCCAGACTAGCAGATGATTTTGTTTCTACATGTGGAATGTTTGACTTTTTTGAAGATCTTGCTGCATCCTGATTGCTTCAACATTGACACTTTTTGTTTGTGTTCAGTAGTTCGCGACATGGTTGTGTCTAACAAGTACCAATAAGTTTTAGCCTCTCTGTAGGAAGTTACTACTTTTCTACCCTATTTTTTTTTCTAGAATGATGAAAGAATGTACTCATACCTCTACCTGCTATGTGTGAACAATGGTTTCTAAATCATTCTTAGTCTCCTTGAGAAACTTATTTTGAACAATCTTGAGCTACAAATGTGTAAATTCATAGTGCAATTTTTTTTAATTAGTTTGGCTATAGCACTATTTTCTGGTTCTTTATTTGCTATTTGGGGCTACATCAACATTTTGAATGTCAATTTTGTTCCATGGAGAATGTGATCTCATAAAAGAGGAAAGAAGGGATAAATCTAGGAAGTCTTGGATGTATGTGGATAGAGCATGTAAATGTTCATACAAGCTGCTAAGAATTGATACTAGGAAAAGGAAAGAATATGTAGAAGTCAAAGGCCCGATAGTATGGCTGAGGATAGCATGAATTGTTCTAACAGCCTGTGGGAAGAAAATAATAGATTTTATTGAAATGAAGAAAATTAAAAAAAGATGGGTGGGATTCTGATGTGATGTTCATGTTACATCTTTTCTTTCCAAGTCTTTATGAACCTTAATGCATGATGGAGAGAATTTTAGAATATTAGTTCCCGGCATTTGCAAGCGGCAAATCTTTTTGGACAGCTTGTTAAAGCAGAATGAGAATTATTCAGATGAGAAATAATGGCCTAGCATCTATTAGAAAAGATTGCTGCCAGAAGCTGCTTCTTTCAGCTAACATCTAATGACCTCACCTTGTACTTAAATAGTAAGGGTCGCATTAAGGTACCATATGGCTACTGAACTTGTTTTTGGTGTTGTCTATGGTCTAACTACTTTGATCTTTGGTTATTATTTTTATTTGTGTAGGGATGATTTCTGAATGTATGTGCACTTCAAGAAAAGGTTACAAATATCTAGTATGACATGCATTTCTTATTTTTCTGCAATCATGCTTTTTGCAATTTTTTCAGAGGTAGATTGTCTTGATATCTATGAATATTTTTCATACATTGCTAATCTCAGTTTAACTTTATCCTATCAATAAAAAGAAAGAAGACTTAACTTTTTGAACAACATGTGTTTATAGTGGTGTGCCAAGAGGAATCATGGTTTGATACCGTCAGCATTTTGGAGTCTGATTGTGATGACTACAACAGTGTTCATGGAGGTTTGAAAAGTAAAACCTATGAATTTCATTTATAAGAAGAAACCTTATATGATTGTATGTTTTTGATGTTCACATTTTATTGCAAATTGTTTTCCTATCATGAGTGGCGGCTTAGGTGCTCAAATGGTGCAGTATGATGGTGCATATTGCCTAGTAGATGCCATGTGCAAGCTTGAGGATTTATCAGATGGAACTCCAATATCTTTGACAGTTGAACGCTATCTTAAAATGGATGGAGGGAAAATAGAGTTCTTAAACAAAGATGATCAGCCATTACTTGGCAGAGTTCTCCATAAGCTACAAGCCTGTCAAGCACGGGAGGCCAGGTATTGGTGCCACCCACTTGTCTAGGTTTATCCCTCTCAAGTGATAGGGCTTTTGCCGATTTTATATTTTGGTAGTGAAACTCAGAGGATGCTCTATAGTGTTTATTTGTTTCTCTTTTGATTAGACAAATTTTGGCTGCACTAGCTATTTCGAATATGTGAGTAGTGACAAGTTCCAACACATTCCAAACAGTGAAGGGCTTAGTATAATTTTTGTCATCACTTGTGTTGGTAAATTTAAGGAAAACATAGATTTGAGTGTGTTGTCGACTAGAAAATTGAGGCATCACAACTTTTTTTGGTTTCTTCTTTCAACATACTTCTTGTTTGCAAAAACTTCTAGATTTGTCAAATAAATTCTGCTTTGGTTGTACTTTTGTGCGATGGAAAGCCTCGGTTTCAACAATTCCCCGCCTCAGGGTGGCAATTTCCTGCCTCGAAGGTGAGGCACCAATAAATTACCTTGGGTATGCCATAGATTTATCAGCCTATCCCCCAAAGGAGAGCGTGCCTCACCTCATGGCATACATCTTACCACGATCCAAATGCATAACATGTGCCAAGTGTGAAATTGAAATTTATGTTTGAATTTTAGTTTCAATATGTCCATTTAGTCCACACAAGCACTATATTGGTTTTTCCTTTATAAGCGATTCTATACTTTCAATGCCATTCATTTAACTTATGGTGGCTTGCATTTTATGTCCGTTCTCCACAAAGCTTGGTGATTGCTTTATGCTTTTTATGCTATAAGTCAACCATGATAGTGATTGTGCTTATTTTGCTTTGGGTCTGCAGTAAGCGTGTCTTGGTATTTGAACCATATCCAATCCAACTAAAGTGGGTTGTATTTGGATCTAATCTTCTAGATTCAACCAGGTTTGACAGGATTCAAGCAGATCCAATAGATGAACCCATATGTTGTAACCCTTTTCTTTTCTTTCTAAACATGATTGGAAGATCCAATCTCATGTGATGAGATCCATGGTGGGGCAGGGTGGGATGGGGACGGGGATGGGCATGAGGACAGGGCGGGGCAGGGATGGGGATAATTAGTTTGAGACGGGGCAGAGGTGGAGATCCAAAGTCCCCCCGCCACGGGAATGGACCGGGGATGGAGGTTAACTTTTTGAGACAGGGCGAGGGTGGAGACTTTGTCCCCCACCCCCGCCTCAGTCCACTGTCATCCCTAATTGATTCCCATCAATTTTCGGTCATGGTAATCAGACATTGTCACTAATGTGATATTGTCCTCATGCTAACCTTGAAGTCGGCCAATAAATGAGCCAACTTAGTTTCTTGATGCAAAACCGGTTTAGATGTTATAAATTTGATGATGCAATCTTTTGTAAAGTCAAATCCAAATATATAGCTGACCTGATATCGTGTTTAGTTGAGGTTTCTAGAAGGCGTTGTTTAATTGCCCATAAGGGTTCCCCACACCTAGCTAGGTCAACATAAGACGTGAATACTAAGTTGGATGTTCATTGCCATGAAGTGGGAGTAGTAGCAAGCTCCATGGTAGATGATGGTCCAAAGTTGGTGTTTCACGTTAATGAGTGTGGCTACCATAGTACGGCAAGAGTTTCCAACAAAGCTAGTTTTTCTAACACACTAACACGTAGGATTGGGAAATAAGCCGATTCGCTAATGGCTCGGCTCATTTAGGCTTGTAAAGAACTCGTTTGAGTTCATAAAATAGGCTTGGCAAGACGAATATGAACAATAGGTACGTACTCTGCTCAAGTCAACTTGTATAAGCTTGTTAGGTATTAAAAATACATTTTTCATGTATGTTTTTGTATTCATATTTCTTTTAGCTCTAAACTAATGCATTTTTTTCTATAAACAAGCCAGCTCAAACTTGGCTCATTTAACTCGGGGCCATTATGAGTTCAAACTTGGCTTGGCTTGTCACAAGAATGAGCCAAGCTTGAACGCTTCGAGCTCAGCTTGTTAAGTTGTTTACCAGCACTACTAACACACATGGTCATAATTTTAATATTTTAGATAATTTTTAAATAGTTTTTAAATAATTTTTAATTATATCTCAATAAAAGTGTATTTTTATATTGATTAAAGAACTCAAAAATCCTTGTTTTATGTTCTATTTTTCAACAAAAACTCGCTTCAAACCCCAAAGGGGTTTGGCATAGTGGAATGGGACCTAGGCTGCTAGGCAGGTAATCCATATTCAAATCCCATGGGCATCATGAAAAGACGTCAGTCACCACGTAAACCAGATAATAAAAGTGCTTGAAGAAAATATTGCCTCGCATGTTTTGGCTGAGACGTTGAAGCATCTATTTATAACCTTCTTGATTATAGGGGATATACATGACATAATACGATATACAAAACACTCCAAATGTAATGATGATTAATCTTGAAGACTCCACAAGGCCACGATATATTGAACACTCCAAATGTAACGATGATTAATCTTGAAGAGTCCTCAGGGCCACGAGAGTCTTGGTTTGACTGGTATCTTTGGCCTTATCACTTTGATCCTTATCTCTATCGTTATTATCTTTAACACGCCCCCACAAGCTCAATGAGGGGAAGCACACGTTAAGCTTGACAAGAAAATCGTGAAACTTTGAAGTAGGCAGCGGCTTAGTGAGACCATCGACAAGTTGATCTCCTGAGGAGATGAACTGTACTTGAAGATTGCTAGTGTGGACATGATCCCGAACAAAGTGAAAGTCAATCTCAATGTGTTTCGTGCGAGCATGAAACACATGATTGGTTGCTAAAAACAATGCACCAAGATTGTCACACCATAAAATTGGCAGTTTGGCTAATGAAACACCAAGCTCTATAAGTAAAAACTTTAACCACAGTAGGTCAAAGGTGACACAAGCAAGAGACTTGTATTCAACTTCAGTGTTGGACCTAACAACTATATGTTGTTTACGAGAAGACCACGAGACAACATTGTTGCTTAGAAAAACAACAAAACCATCAGTAAATTTATGATCATCTAGGCAACCTGCCCAGTTAGCATCGAAAAAGGCACTTAGAATGAGGGAAGAAGATAGTCAAAGAAGGTCGTACTCAATGGTGCCCATCAAGTAACGAAGAATACGCTTAACTGCAGATCAATGCTTATCAAGAGGTTGATGCGTATATTGACAGACTTTGTTGACGACAAACATAATGTCAGGGCGAGTAAGAGACAAGTACTGCAGACCGCCCATGATACTACGATACATCGTTGGATATGAGAATAACATTGTTTCAAGTTTGATGAGCTTCAGAGAAGAACTCATAGGAGTGGCAACCGGCTTGGCGTCAACCATGGAAGCCTTCTTGAGAAGATTAATAATATCATCTGTTGAGAAAGATGCACACAATTGTTAAGATAGCGGACTTCAATACCCAAGAAATAGCTTAACCACCCAAGATCTTTGACTAAGAAGGTAGAGCCAAGGTTGGCGACCATTCGGGTGATGGCTTCTGAAGAGTTACCTATGATTATGATATCATCTACATAGACTACTAAGAATAAGACAAGCCAACTATCTTTATAAATAAAAAGAGATGCATCAGATTGAGACATGACGAAGCCAAGAGATAGTAAGGATGAGATCAAACATTAGTACCATGCCCGGGGGGCTTGTTTAAGCCCATAGATGGCACAGTCTAATTTGCAAGCATAATTAGGGAACTTAGCATCTTCAAAGCCTGGAGGTTGGCTCATGTACACGTCTTCATCAAGATATCTATTTAGGAAAGCATTGTTGAAGTCAAGCTGACGCATGGTCCAGTTGGAGGAGATTGCTGGAGAAAAAATAACCTGAATGGTGGTGGGCTTGATGACAGGGCTGAAGGTCTCATAGAAATCAAGACCTTCCTGATGAAACCCTTTGGCCACAAGACATTCCTTGTACTGGGCAATAGTGCCATCACAGAGATGTTTGATACGGTAGACCCACTTACAACCGACAATATTGAGATGGGGATGTGAAGGGATAATGTGCCACGTTCGATTAGTCATAAGAGCATCATATTTTTGTTAAATAGTGGTCTGTCAATGGGCAAGCTGGGAAGCTTGTTCAAAGGTAGACGGTTCAAGCTCAAGAAGAGATGGGATAAGAAGATAAAGAGAAGTTGTGAAGGTTTTGGGTTTTAGAGAGCCAATCATAGACCGAGTGACCATCAGATGGAAATGATTCAGGAGACAATGAATAGCCGAATCGGACTCCGGTGGTTGAGAAAGGAGGGGAGGAGTTAGGGAAGGGTCGGAAGACACAGAGGGGTCAGGAAGAGAAACAATAGCAGGAGGGGAACACAGTAGGGATGGTGAACTAGTTACAATATTCTCCATAATAGTGGGAAGATAAGGAGACACAGGAGAAGGGCTGGTGGGTGGGGGGGGGGGGAGGATAGTCTGGGAGGGACAAAAGGTGGGGCATATAAGGAAAGACCCTACTAAAGCATGATTGAGGAAGGGAGAGAGGATGGGTTGGAAAAAACTAGGGCACTAGGAAGAGAAGACTCATCAAAATATACATGAGAGATATATGTTAGACCGGTTTGTGGATGAAAACAAATATATCCTTTTTGGCAAGAGGAATAACCTAGGAAAATACAGGGTAGAGTTTTGGGTTAAAACTTGGATTTATTGTAGGGTGTAAGGAGAGGGTAGCAGACACAACCAAATATACTCAGGTGAGAGTAATCAGGTTTATGATGGAAGAAGAGTTTATATGGTGTGTGGCATTTCAGAACGATGGTTCGAAGTCGATTGATAATGCAGACTGTCATCCGGAACACATCGACCCAATATTCAAAGGCAAGACTGGTACTGCTAAGCATGTTTAAGTTGATTTCAATAACATGATGGTGCTTGCATTCAACAAGATTGTTCTCCTCATGTGTGTGCAGGCATGAGAGACGATGAAAAATACCATGTTGTTGAAGATAACTCTTGAACTCTGAACTAGTAAATTCACCATCATTGTAAGACTGAAAATATGTGATAGTAAACCCAACTTGGGTTTCAACAATGGGCTTAAAATTTTTGAAGTAGTCAAAAACTTGAGATTTATTTTTCATAGAAAATAACCAACAAAACCTTGAAAAATCATCAACTAACAATAAGTAATATCTAAAACCTTCTCTAGATTCCACAGGTGCATGACCCCAGACATCTGCATGCAAATGTTCTAGAGCCCATGAACTAGAAGATTGAGAGTGCCCAAACGATAGCTTATGAGCCTTACCGATGAGACACTTAAGGCAGGGTTTTATTTGTCTTTCTTTATTTAAAATTGTTGGATCTAAGAAGGGAAATGATAGCTTTGTTGGCATGTTCGAGCCATCGATGACATAGGTCAGATGATTGACGACTTGATGTATATGTCGTGCATAGAGATGGGTCAATGCATGCCTTGATGGGATATAGTCCCGCACTGGTTTTCGGACCTTGAAGCTGAATCTTGCCTATCTGATGATCCTTAACAATAAAGTGAAATAGTGAGAACTCAAAAATACAATCATTTTTTTGAGTAAATTGACCAACAGATAATAAGTTCTTTGTAATAATTGAAACATGAAAGACATTTTTTAACGAGAACTGAGATACATTAGATGAGATAACCATGTCTCCTGTATGAGAAATAGGAAGAGTCTTACCATTGCCTATCATAATAGAATCGCTCCCAAGATATGGAGACTTATTGATAAGATTTTTCTCATGCATAGTTAGATGATTGGTGGCTCTTGTGTCAGGATACCAAAAATCATCACCTCCTTGTTGTATAGACATTGCTGAAAAATTCATTGGAATGTCTCAATAGTCCTTAGCAATATGCCCACGTCTGTTACAGTATTGACAAGTAATTGGTAAATGTGGGTTAGAGTAGCCTTGATTGTTGTTCAATGGAGAACCGCATCCATTTTCCATACCTTGATTCCACCATCCTCTATAGGAGGTGCATCCTCGACCTCTACCTCGAGTGGTAGAGAATGCAGTTTGACTGGATTCTTGAACTTCAGACGACTTAGTGATGCAGAGCATCCTAGTCATCAATTTAGTGAAGATGAGTTGGATTCAAATCCAACTCACCATACCCGATTCAAGATGCAATACCCTTGCAAATTCAATGTCATGCAGGACTATCAGAGTCTAATTGGATCTCTGAGAAAATCTATTTTTTATTATCGTATTTTAATTTGCTAAGATTTTTGCTTTCACCTTCTTAGAAATTGCATTTTTACTTTCGATTCCATTTTGTCAAATTAAGGAATTATATTAGATATTTCTTTTTTATTTTATTTTATTTTTAGGTGTCAAATTCTACGGATATGGATAGTTCTAGTGTTCTATAGAATCTTTTTTGTGGCACTAGAGGGTGTATGGGGTTGAAGGGTAGTTTTTTTTTTATCGCATTTAATTTTAATATATTTTTTTGTTGGGTATGGATCTTAAAGTTGTATGGATCTTGCCTAAGATCCAAACCAATTGGACCTCTGTGGGTGACGACACTTCATGTGAACATCCATAGGCCTCATTTGAATTCTGTTTGACTTTGAAGTCAATAGGGTTGTTGGAGACTTATTAATGCCTTATTCAAAATTAGCCTATTCTTGGCCTTGGGAGAGCTCCAACTTGGGGAAGGGCTCTCTCTCTTTATGAGGCCCCTTCCCCATGTTTTAAGAGGCCAAGGGGGGGGGGGGGGGGGGTCAACCAAGAGGGGAGATTTTGAATTTTGAAGAGCAAAAAAAAAAGCTGAAAATTGAGAGAGGGAGGAAACTCTAGCATTATGGCTGGTTTGGCATATTCTTGAGTTTGATTGTGTGTGAGTGAATGATTGAAACTCGTCAGCTGTTCGAAGATATGTCTTCTCTGAGCTTGGAGGCATTGTGGATTGCATCGTGGAGACTACTGAAGTGTTCTTTCGTTTGTTGGCTGCAAACAAGATACAATTCTGCAACTTGTTTTCATTCCATGTGTTTTTTGCATAGATGTTATCATTGATTACTGGAAATCATTGTCGAAGATTATGGAAATTATTTTCAAATTATTATTGTTGTTGTTTATGTCATTCTTGTTGTTCATAACTCGGATTGTTTGAGTTGCATCTGATTTCTAAAACTTATTTCCTTCTAAAGAAAAAATTGACTTTCCTTGTGTTGGATGATTCATGTGTGTTTCTGCATTCAGAATTGTCAGATATTGTCCTGGTATTAAGACCATATCTCTCTAGCTACTTATTTGCTTTGGGTGATCTTTGACTTGTTGGAAAGCTAAGATCCGCCTCTTGAACTTTACTGTTTACCATTATTTTTGAATCATTTTTGTTAAGCTCTCAAAATTCATAGCAAATTTTGGTCGAATGGACAAGACCAGAATTTTGTCCTGTTAGTTGCATCCTTGCTAGTGTTTTGTATTTTAATCATATCTACTTTTATGTTGAATAAAAATTTGTGAACCATAACTTGTTGGAAAGCTAACATCTGACTCTACAAGTTTTCTGTTTTGTGTTTTGTTTGATTTGTTTTTATTGAGTGTCAAAAATCCCTAACAATGTTATTTTGTTGCATATGGTCTAAGCTATACTCTGTTGTTTGAAGTTTCTGACAGAGTTTCATATTTTAATCATATCTCACTCATTTCCAATTTGTTTATTGATCTGTTTAAAGTTCTAGTTTAGTAATATTTTGATGAATATCTTTCATGTTTTAAGGATCTGTTGAATCGTCCATCTGTAACTTCAAAAGTTGACTTGTTTATTGCATGATTAATTCCCATATCGATTTTTTGAATGTTGAGGTTATGAAAATATTGAAGAGTAATTTAATCATAACTTTCAATTGACTTTCCCAAAATCCACAAACCTTGATTTGTTTGAAAGTTAATAGCATCCCGCAAAACGTTTGTCTTGAGTTTTTCTAAACTCAGTTGTCAGATGGATCAAAAACCCTCTCGAAGTTGTTGGACTAGTCATTGATCTGTTTTGGATGTCTTGTCCATCCATCTCATAGATCCTGTCATAACTCAATCATCACATATTCAAATTTTGTGTTTTTAGATCTGTTGGAAAGGTGTGCTCGTTGCACAACTTTTCTGTGTTTACCTCTTCTATCGAAATAGAGTGTTCAGATCTCGAATGATAGAGTGTTTGAGTCCTGTTTGGACTCACTTGTTATAACTTTAGCTTTCGTGCATAGAGATCGATTTGAATCTCAAATCGTGAATCGGTTTATGCATCGAGTCTGCCATCATTTTGGTATCAGAGCTGACTCACCATCATTTTGGTATCAGAGTTGACTCACCATTACTTAGAGTGCAGCATGAGCACTTTTTTTCTTGATTGATTAATAAATCATATATATCAGCAAACTCATAAATAATGGAGCCTATCGTGACTGATGTTACAAAACTTTTAGATTCAATGGGCAGGCAATTCAGCGTGACCTGAATAAGATCTGGGTCATTGATAAGATGGCTTGTGGATGCTTGTGAATCAGATAAAAATCTGATCTTTTCAAGATATGCCATCATATCCCGTGATTCCTTCTTGATGAGGGTTAATTCTTTCTTCAACATCATGGTGCACAAAGGTGATTGTGAACCATAAGCTTTCTCTAACATTATCTAGGCTTCTTGGGCAGACTTAGTTCTTATTATTTGCTAGAATACTACTTCAAAGACAGTAGCCTTAATCCAACTTAAGGCAAGTTGGTCGGCTTTACGCCATGCATGGTAGCCAGGGTTGACTACCTGTCTGCCTTCTTTATCAAGTATGAACTCAACTGATTTAGAAGATGACCCATTAACAAAACCTAATAAATCTTGACTCACCATGACAGATTTCAGCTGCGAATGCCAGAGAAGGTAGTTTTCTCTATTCAATTTAATAGATACAAGACTTGCTACAATGTTCTATTGAGTGGCAGATACAGTAGGAGTCATTGAGTCATTCTACCTTTCCTATCAAAGAAGGACAAGATCGAAGGCAGATACAGTAGGAGTCGCAAGAAAAGAAAATTGATTAGAGGGGATGCTTTTGCAGCAATGGACATTCTCAAGGTGCTCCATATTGACTACTTTGATTTGCGAGGTCAATCGATGCAGCTGCCAAGGAATCTAAGATGGCTGTAAATGAAAGAATGCTTGACGGAGTCGTTTCTCTGTAACGATGAATGCGATCTTCGGAAACTTGTGGCCCTACAACTGGATGGCTGCTTTGAGTTGGAAAGAGTCTGCCAATGGTCTAGCACGGTAGACCTAATATCGAAACTAATAAAAGCAAGAGTATTGTGTACATTCCAGACCATTTATTTTGGACTCCTTTAAAAAAAACATATTTGCATTTGTTTTTTACTTAATCTAAAAAATGTGCTTTATTTAGTAGAAAACATGTATTAGTTGAAACATTTTTATTGTTTACATATGTTTTTAGCTCAACAAAAAATATCAACTGTTTATATTAAACCAAAAAATTAATTAACTAAAAATCAAGAATTCTTGTTAAATTGATTTGATCCAAAGCATGGTACTTAGTGAATGAGTAATGATAAATACATCTCTGGGTTTGGTTGACAATACGACAGATAAATGATGTGGAACCTGCACATTACTCGTAAAAATCAATACAAATGGAGGGACACCTTCTAAATCACGTGATTTGGAATTACAAAGGGCCCTTTGCAAATCCGATTCGGGTGAAATGAGAAAAATGACTCATTTGCCACGAGGAAACGATAATCATTCTCTCACGTTTGTTTTGACAAACGTGAGAGAGTGGAGCCAATGAGAATCATTTTCTCATTTGGGTGAGAGAATGATTCTCATGGGATCTAAACAAAAGCGTCAAAGAATCTTGCACTTAATCCTTCTTTTAATAAATGAAATGTTGTGCAGGTTTTCAAGAAATTGAAAGTCTTGGAGCTCAATTATTGTGTGAGTTTATATTGTAATCAAATCACCATTCTGTAACTCTCCTAAGGAGAAATCCCTATGTAATCTATAAATACATAAGGATAATCACCACCAAAATTCATTCAAGGTGGTTGATAGCTTGTGGACGTAGGTGCTTCACCGAACCACGTTAAAAATTCTTGTCTTTCTTTTTTTTCTTTATGGTATCAGAGCTTCACGATCCTACGATCGCTTCCATGGCTACTTCCTCCGCTACTTCCTCTCTAGCTTACCCATATCCATATAACCTCAATGTTGCAAACTTTGTGACGATTAGGCTAAACTCGTCAAACTTTCTTCTTTGGAAGACTCAGCTTCTTGGCCTCATCGAAAGCCAAGATATGACAGATTTTATTGAAGATGATGTTGCTCCCCCTGCTCCTCGGATTCAAATCATCTCTGCCACCAGAGAAGTTGAGGAAAGACCTAATCCCCACTATCAGGCTTGGCGCAAATCAGATCGTCTTCTACGAGGTTGGATTACGGGAACTCTCGCCGAAGAAGTGATGGGCCTGGTTATTGGCCTCCAAACATCTAATGAGGTATGGAACACTCTGTTGACACATTTCTCTCATAAATGTCAAGAGAGGGAGCACCTTCTTATGCAAAAATTACAGACTAATAGAAAGAGGGATCTATCTATTGCTGAATATATCTCTACTTTCAAAAAAAATTGTGATGAGCTTGCTGCCATCGGAAAGCCTATTGAAGACCGATCTAAAGTTTTTTGGCTTCTTAGTGGATTAGGACCGGATTATGAATCCTTTACCACCACTATGATGAAACCTCCCACACCGACTTACATTGATACGGTTGCTCTCCTTCAAAGCCATGAGACTATGAAAAATATGTATCATGACAATGGAAATCAGCAAGTTGCTTTCTTCAACAAGCGCTATGCTAACTCCAAGTCTAAAAACAATAGACAACCGTCTTTCAACTCTCATGGATGAGAGTTTACTCAAGCTGCGCAGCAGGGTAATCCGACTAGCCGGCAAAAGAATGTTGAGGCAGGCAGCCACCAATCTCAAAATAAAGGGGTACGCTGCCAAATATGCCACAAAATGAATCATAGTGCCGCAAATTGCTGGCATCGATTCAATCATGCTTTTCAGGCACAGGAAGTACCTGAAGCTTTGGCAGCCATGAAAATAGCTGATGGCTACGATGAAACTTGGTTTCCCGACACCGGAGCTTCCACCCATGTGACGGCTGACCCAGGTAACCTCTCAACTCTTGCCCCTTATAGAGGAAAAGATGAAATTATGGTTGGAAATGGAGAAAATTTGCGTATTACTCATATTGGGAATACTATACTTCAAACCGGGAAACATGGTCTTCCCTTAAAAAATGTTTTTGTCGTGCCACAAATTAAGAAAAATTTGGTTTCGGTCAGTCAGTTAACTTCAGATTACCCTTGCTTTTTTGAATTTTCTGCTGATGGGTTTTTTGTTAAGGACAAGAACCACAAGGTGATAGCATCCGGGCATAGAGCTGGCGATCTTTACGCATTTCAGAAGGCATCCACTTCACCACCGACAACAGTTTTTTTCTCCTCCAGGTTTCGTTCAGTTAATAAGGATGTATGGCATCAACGATTAGGACATCCACACCTTCAGATAGTTGATTTTTTGGCCTCTAAACAGCATATTAACATTTCTGGTTCTTTGAAAAACCAGCATGTTTGTTCTAGTTGTCAACTTGCTAAAATGTGTCGTCTCCCCTTCCTTTCAATAAAAGAGCATTCTACTACTCTTCTTGAACGCATTCACTGCGATTTATGGGGACCAGCCCCAATTGTCTCAGTTCAACAATACCGGTTTTATGCTATCTTTGTGGATGAAGCCACCCGCTTTACTTGGATGTACCCTCTTCGATTTAAATCTGATTTATATCAAGTCTTTCTTGATTTTCACAAATTGGTTGAGCGACAATTTGATAAAAAGATCAAAGTTTTCCAAACCGATGAAGGAGGAGAGTTCAACAGCCATGCCTTGGCCACCTACTTGCGTTCCCATGGAATTCGACATATAAAAGCTTGTCCCAAAACCCCAGCCCAAAATGGTTTAGTGGAACGCCGCCATCGTACTATTGTTGAATTGGGGCTAACTATGCTTTTTCATGCTCATGTTCCTTTGAAGTATTGGGTTGACGCATTTTTAACTGCAGTTTGGTTAATAAATCGCTTGCCCACTCCCACATTGAACATGCAATCTCCCTTTCAAGTTGTGTACCACAAATTTCCTGAATTTTCAAGCCTTAGGGTTTTTGGTTGCCGATGTTTCCCATACCTTAGAGACTATGCTAGACACAAATTCGAACCACGGTCTCTACCTTGTGTTTTTCTGTAGTATAGCTCTATTCACAAAGGCTATAGATGCCTATACCCCGTCCAACCGCATCTACATATCCCGTCATGTTGTTTTCGATGAACAACTCTTCCCCTTTCATCAACCGGGCCTTTTATACTCCCATCCTATCTCTCATTCATTACCGACCTCCTATAGTGAATGGTGTGATTTCTCAAACCCAACTTCATCACCGACTGCCCCTTCTCTTCCTCTCACCCAAATGCACAATCCAGATCTGCCCTCTTCCACACAGTTACCGGCCTCCCCTGCTCTTACATTTTCCTCTGATTCCTTAGCTTCTACTCTTCCTTCTCCTGTTCACACTACTACAAGTCCATCCTCATCCCCTCTTCTCTTACCTTCTAATCCCCATCCTATGATTACCCGGGCCAAGGCTGGCATTGTCAAACCCAATCCTCGCTACATCCTTACCCTAACTGTTCCCCTTGAGCCAAGAAATGTTAAAGAAGCCCTCACTCAACCAGCTTGGGTAGCCGCTATGCACGAAGAACTCCAAGCCTTACATCAGTGTCAAACATGGACTCTTGTTCCTCGCCACAAGGACATGAATGTTATTGGAACACGCTGAGTGTTTAAAACCAAAGTCAAGAGTGATGGGACTCTTGATCGCCTGAAAGCTCGCCTAGTTGCTCGGGGTTTCAATCAAATTCCTGGAATTGATTTTTTGGAAACTTTTTCCCCGATTATTAAACCGGCCACCATTCGGCTTGTTATCACCCTTGCTTTGACTTTTCAGTGGGAAATTCGTCAACTCGACGTCAAGAATGCCTTCCTCCATGGCCGTTTGGATCAACCCGTTTACATTGAACAACCACCTGGGTTTATTGATTCTACTTGTCCGCATCATGTCTGCCGCCTTCACCGAGCTCTTTATGGACTCCGGCAGGCCCCACGAGCGTGGTTCGACCGGTTTGGAATTTTTTTATTGGAAAAGGGATTTTATGCTAGTGTTTCAGATTCCTCTTTGTTTATTTACAAAGACAAGCAGCATACAATTTTCTTGCTCCTCTACGTTGATGATATCATCCTCACTGGCAGCTCTTTCACCTTCCTTCAACAGTTCATCGGGACACTCAGTCATGAATTTGCTATGAAAGATCTTGGATTATTACACCATTTTTTAGGGATTGAAGTCGTTCCCACTGCCACCGGACTGTTCCTCAATCAGAAACGCTATGCGTATAGTCTTCTTGCGCGAGCCAACTTACTTGGATGTAAACCTGTCTCCACGCCTTTGGTTGCTCCTTATCAAGTTTCGGCTTCCGATGAGCCCTTTTCGGATCCTACCTTATTTCGCAGCCTCGTCGGCGGCCTTCAATATCTAACTTATACCCGGCCGGATATTACTTTCAGCGTGAACTATGTGAGCCAATTCATGCACGCGCCCACTACCGGACGGTTTCAACTTGTCAAGAGGCTTCTTCGTTATGTTAGTGGCACCCTTTCGCTCGGCTATACGCTCTCTCCTCAATCTCAGCTGTCCTTACAAGCTTTTTCTGATTCGAATTGGGCCGGTTGTCAGCTGACCCGACGCTCCACCACCGGCTATTGCACCTTCTTGGGAACCAACTGCATCTCTTGGTCGGCTAAGAAACAGCCCACTGTTGCTCGTTCCACTACTGAGGCCGAATATCGATCTATGGCATCGGCTGCCGCTGAGCTCACTTGGATCACATACATTTTAAAAGACTTGGGCGTATATTTGGCTACTCCACCCGTACTATTTTGTGATAATATGTCAGCTTTACAAGTTTCCATTAAACCTGTTTTTCACTCCCGCATGAAGCATGTCGAACTGGATTATCATTTTCTACGCGAGAAGATTGCTCTCGGCCAGCTTGCTACTCAGTACGTTCCTTCTGCTCAACAACTTGCTGACATTTTTACCAAGCCTTTATCGAGCTCTACCTTCAATTTTTTACGCGACAAACTGGGCTTGACATCTGCCCCGCCCAGTTTGAGGGGGGCTGAAAAGGAAACTACTATTCAAGATCAAAAGGAAAGAAATTCTCAACGGTGTCAATCCTCTCCACTGATTGTGCCCAATTACTTGGGCTCAGCTGGCCAACCATCCAAAAGGCAAGACGCTGATTTTGTGGACAGAAATCCCTGCGTGATTACTTCTCAACAGAAACAGTTTGAGGAATTAAATGGTGAAAGAGCTAATCAAGGGATTGTAATCAAATCACCATTCTGTAACTCTCCTAAGGAGAAATCCCTATGTAATCTATAAATACATAAGGATAATCACCACCAAAATTCATTCAAGGTGGTTGATAGCTTGTGGACGTAGGTGCTTCACCGAACCACGTTAAAAATTCTTGTCTTTCTTTTTTTTCTTTAGTTTAACCCAATCTCTTGCTCTTATGCCATGCCCAGTGAAGATGGTGATTGATTGTTCTGTAAATTTAAAGAAAATTGATAAATCAATTGAGGATCTTAAGAAGTTGAAATTCTTGAGCATGAGGTACTGTTTGAATCTAGAAGAACTGCCCAGAAGCATTTGTCAAATGAGTTGCCTTGAAACCCTCAACTTAGGAGAATGCTATGCACTTTCTGCTTTGCCAGAACCATTGGGGGATTTGGCATCTCTGAGAGAGCTCAACCTTCACGGATGTGGATTCCTGATTCGATTGCCGGACTCAACCGATTACAGAGCCTCGATGTCGGTGAGTGTAGGTGCCTTAAACGTCTCCCCCACCTTCCCTCCTCTATAATCACTCTTGGTGCCTCTAGCTGTGATAACATTGCACGCTTTTGAGTGTGCCACCTGGCTGCCCTTCATCTGTGAGGCCCAATCGAGTGGCACAAAATTTGTGAATTAAGCACCTGCTCGCCCTCCATCAGTCTTTGGGCCCCACAACTGGCAGGCCCTGTCCCAAATATGGAGGGCGATCAAGGGGTTAATGCACAAATATTTATGCAATCATATTGCACCCGATCTTTTTCCTTCATGTGGGCACAGCCTATCAATCGTGGGGCAGGAGACCAGATGAGGTTAGGGGTGGCAAACTAGCAATCGTGTCGGGTTGGCGGGTCGACCCAACGGGTTGGCATACCCCCAACCCGAACCCGACCCGTTTAATAAACGGGTTACGCGGGTCAACCTGTTTATTAAACGGGTTGGCTTAAGCCCAACCCGAACCCGCCTAAGAGGTGGGTTGGCGGGTCGTGTCAGGTTTTGCCACCCCTAGATGAGGTTATGTCAGTGCAATGTGATTACACTTGATCTGCCATCCTTCACACTAGCCTTAGCCTGCCGTACCTATGTAAAACTTTTTTTAGTTTTGAAAGACAAGCTGGGGTTAAGAAGGACCCCACCAGTTATACACGGTACCATTGGATTTTGAACTTGCAACGCCCCCAACACAAGGTAACTAGAACTGACAGCTCCTACCAAACAAGCGGATCCCCGTAAGACCTATAGGTGCCTGGTTAGGGAGACTCAAGTTTGGCATAGAGGGGAAAGCATGGACGGATCAGTGACTTGAGAAACCACAATTTCTTTTAATCACTTCAATCACCACCGTCCATTGTGCTAGCAGTAGGGCCCACCTTGCTGATGTCATCATTTCACAATGAATGGTGATGAGGGAAGCGATGGAGGGTGGTGATTTAGAAACACAAAAAATTGTGTTTTTGTCAAATCACCTGATCTGTCCTGAGGGAGAGCTTTCTATCCACAGGGTGAGGGATGTGGATGGCTTGTTTAACACATCATTGCTGTGCTTCTTGACTGAAAGGGTACCTGTTTCTGGCACCTTCTTTCTTTCTGTGGAAAGCAGGCCAGGTTTGAACATTTGGTGGATAAGCCATGAGGATCAGCACTTCTTGTTGCACTTCCACGAATAGTCTGCCCTGCATTGAAGCTCATTTCTACTTGCAAGTGGAAAGATGGTTTTGTTGGATTGATATTCCCATCAAGGTCATTGCAGATAGCCTTGAGGTAGCCTTTAAGATGACAAGGCGTGCTACCAGTCTTCATGATACCACTCAATAAGTAATTGATTTCACAGATGATCAGGAGATGAAGCGGTATTTTAGGGATGGATGTAAGATGCTGCAGGTTCCAACACTCGAGTTTATGGTGTTTACAAGCTGACAAGTGGCTACATCTGCCTTAAAAGAAGCGGTTGAATACTCGGATTAACGGGCTTAAACAATGACTTATATTTAGGCAAGCCTATTGTGAAGCCCTTCTGTATCATGTCAAGTATTTGTTTAATTTCTATGATTGAGTCAAATATGTTCCTTTCATCTGATTCCTTTCACACTGACATAATCTTAGGAACAGTCACAAACTTTGTTATTTGGATTTTCTCGGTAAAGAGAATTCTCACAATAGATTTAAAAACAATTATTTTACTTGGAAAATTTTTGAAAAAATATTGGTATATATAAAATTTAAAAATATATAATAAAATACACATAAATATAAAAGAAAAAGTTTGAGATATAAACACAAATATCATGTAAATAACATGAATATCATGTAAATAACATGAATATCATGATAAAGAAATGATATTTTAAAAAATAAGTGACATTTCCAATGTCTTTTTTTTTTTGAGATTACATCAGTCTTTGAAAATCTGGATATAAAAATTGGGTGATTTTTTTTTTAAAAGGATGGATAAACATTTCACTATCACCATAAAAACTTAATACATTTGTATGGGTTGAAGAGAGATCAACCTGGAGGGATCGTAACATAGTTTGGTTACATTGAAACGAGGGGGAAAGCCAATCCAGAGACTGGCTACGTCCCACCATGTAGAAGAAATCGAAAAGGATTTGCCGATGAACATTCGAGTGCTTATCCTAGAAGAGCCGAGAGTTCCTTTCCTTCCACATAGTCCCCATGCAGTTAAAATCCAGCAGCGCCACACAAAATGCCAATGCTTGCTGGCCACAATGACAGGCGGTCAGAGAAGAAGAGACCTGGCCCATGAATCCTCCCGAGCTGATGGAGCGGGAAAAGCCCATGCTGCCACAAAGAGATCCTGAACGAATGGGCATTGCCAAAAGAGATGAAAACTTGTTTCTTCTGCAACACAGCACAGCGAGCAACAACTCGAAATCTCAATACCCGTCTTCTTCAAGGTCGATTGAGTCGGCACACGATCTAACACAACCAACCAGGCGAACACCTTTGATCTAGGAGATGAGCCGCTAGCCCAAAGCATGTCCAAGGGCATAGATGACACACCAGAGTCGGTGAGAGAATAGTAACAACTTGCTGTGGAAAAAAATCCGATCGATCTTTGAAGTAAGCCCAAATAAAATCACCCGACAGGGATGAGTGTCCTTTAAAGAAACCCCAAATCTTCCGCCAACCTGACCAAATATGTGAGATCTTCAAAAAATGGTCGATATTTGTGACTATGAATAGACCCTCCTATTATAAATGTGAGAGAGAGGGAGAGAGTTCAATGGCTGCTTAGGAGCATTTAGCGTCACTTTGTGTTGGGACGTTAAAAATGGTCGAACGAACTGTTTGTCTAAGTTATCACCTAAAAAATTAAGTGCCATCTAAGTGTCGCCTGAAAAAACAAGCGCCATGTAGTTTGTCACTTAGAAAAATCCGACATCATATAAGTTGTCACCTGAAAATTTATGCATCCAAATTTTGAGGCCACAAAGGAAAAAATTATCAAGTAAATAGTAAATTGATCAGGTTGAACATATTTTCTAGCTTGCCGTTAATAATGATATTTTCACTAAAAGCAAGAGTCATTTGCATAATTGCTCAAAAGTTTAATGATGAAAACAAAACAAACAATAGAAAATACTGACAATGACATAAATGGCAGTTACTTTTGACACAATTCCTTGTTTTAACCATGACTAAAGAATATGTCAAACATAGCCAACTCACTACTCAAAATGTAGCAAACATGGACACTTGATTTTTTATCTTGATAATTTTACCCTTTTGTTAACAACAAAATTAGAAGCCTTAGTTAAACCACTTGTCTAAGTTGTCGCTTAAAAAAATCAGGTGTTGCCACATGAGGGCAAAAATGTCAAGTAAACAGTAAATTAGCCATATATATTGAGTCTATTTTCTAGCTTGCTGTTAGTAATGGTATCTCCAATAAAAGCAAGGGTCATCTATGTCATTGCCGGTAGGAAATATGACCAATTCACACTCCATATTTAGCCCAAAAACCCGATATAGTCTTATTAAGGAGGACAAATGCTAATGTTGTTTTGTGTCATGCATTATAGACCTATAAGCTTAATGACATAATATATTTTTTGTCAAATTTCTCATTAGATAAATTCAAATTTTTTGTTTTCTTGCATTTTAGCAAAAGGAAGCAAAAATTAAATTAAATTACAAAAAAAAAACCATTTTCATCTATTTTTACAGAAGAAAAATTAAACAATTAAGTTTATGTTGTTTTCATCAAAAGATCGCTAGCCAATTTCTTGCATTCTTTTTGTGTTTTTTTTCCAAAAAACACTAATATTTGTCACTATGCTTATAAGTATTGACAAATTAATGGCCAATTACTAGGTATTTAATCATGGTTCATAAACCATACTACATTTATATTTCTTGGATTGGTGGTTTGTCCACTTTACCAATTCATCTACACATTATGAATTTACCTAATGTACGAAACTATCAATTCGATCATATGCTAAAATAAGAATGACCAACTTTAAATGAAAGCAGAGTTTGATCAATAAAAAGAAATTTTTTTATTAAATTGCATATTTGGAATTACTAACCAAGACATAAGTTTATGCTGCTGGCTGGTCAAATTAGTCATGCAATTTTGATTTAAAGAGAAGATTAATGTGATTTTAGAAAGGAGATATCGATTAATTTACAGCTGGCAGAAGGTAACATATATAATCACGTCAAAATTTTGATTTGTAAGGGCTTTTTGGCAAAATATGCAGCAATACACATAGGGGTAGCCATCGAGCGATGTACCCAATGGGCAACCGACCCATTTGAGTTGGACCCAGGCGGCACATTGCAAACTTGGGCATGCCCAGCTCAACCCAACCCAACCCAACATGAGCCCAGGTAGCCTGGGTGAACTTAGGGTATAAGTAATAGCAACAGAATTTACAACGTCCTACACTAGGCCGTCACTATTACTTAATTATAGGGACTGCCCTAGCCTTAAGGTGTTTTCGGTGTAGTGTACTATTGGCCTTTAACCTGGGTCCTTCCCACGGGAGAAGCCAGGAATCTAAATTAGGATGGGCACAGGTGTATCAATAGGTCGGGTTTGACACAAACCTTACCCGTACCAAACCTTATAGAGTGAAGGTTGAAGGTTGGTGACAAAGAAGGTTGGATCTTAAGGATCCGATTAGTATATGAAGGTGGGTGTAGTTTGTAAAATTTCATACCAGACCAACATCTGACACGAGTTCAGATCCGAGTTTTCAATGTAAAAAAGAAAAAAAGTATTATTTTACCCATTTATATAGTCCTTATGGGACCTGGGTATGGTTTTTCTTATAGTGGATCCATCAGACTCAGGTCTGAACCCAGTTTCAACACCTTGAAATCAAATCCAAATTCATACCCATCTAGGTCAAAACTAGAACCAACCCGTTGACACCCTTAAGCACAAACACACAATAAAAGGGGCAAATAATTACTAATAAATTATACTAACAATATGTTTAAAAGACAATAAAACAAAACCGGTAATATTTTAACTAAAATCAACCACTCATTATTAATGCTAATGGAAAAAAAAACACAAAAAACCTTAAATCTTTAATTAAGCATTCATGTTATTAAAAAATATATCAAAACCCTAAACCTTAACAAACATCATACTATATGTTAAGTGAGGAAGAAACAAAATACAACCCCTTAGATAGATCTAAATCATAAAAAAGCTTATCCAATAATTATTGAGTTGAGCTCAGCTGAAAATTGTATTAATTCTTTGCCCGATACCTAATAAGCCATTTTGGATCAGATCAGAGCGAGCCTCACACGAGTCAACGACCCTTTGATTTGCTACATAAAAAAATAAAAGAGCCCTTTTTATATGTTTTGGGAGGGCCTTGCCTTGCCCCTCTGAACTGATCAATATAAGGCTAATCCACGCCACTTTTAACGCTTTTATGAGTGGTTTATTTTGAGAAAGACGAAAGAGACGTGCATTTCACCACGGCAGGGGTCGCTGGATTGGCCAACGGGGTAGTTGTGAAGGTGTTACGATGAAGGCACAGGATCAAACCCTACTAGGGAACAGGTGTGCCTGCAACTTTAAAAGGTGGGCCATGCAAGGTAGGATGATTATGGGGCACCACCTAGGGTTTTTCTGGCTTTGACGAGGGTGTGAGTGTTCTTTGTCATAAAAAAAAGGCATGCATTTGAAAGAGGGAGAGAAAGAGAGAGAGAGAGCACATTAATAAGAATACATTTGAGATAGAGAGAAAGAGCATTAATAGGAATAGTCTCATATGTTCCTTTGTGACTTACATTGTAAAGTTGCGTCTAGAGTCTGTTTTGCTTATGTTGAGTCTGATGTAAGTTGTCCGGTTCAAGTGAATCAATAGCCCAAAAGGGCAACCCGTATACTTGAATTATAATAGCCTACGGGCAAATTTGTGAATGAATCAAATGCATTGAGCTTTCTTTTGTTTACCCTCATCGTGATTTCAATTTTTTTCTCTCTATTCTCTCTTGCTCTTTTGCACCCTGATTACAAGCTTTCACGACTGGCAAGTGAGCGACAAGTAGGCTTGCGGCAGTGAGGAAGGATTGTCGCATCGTGCTAGCTTATTGAAGAAAATAGGCTAGTGATAAGTGGTACCAGAGTTCATTCTCATACTGAGGAAGGAACTCTGGAGTTGGTGTCGACAAACACATCGATAGGCTGCAATTTGTAAGCAAGACATTGTGGCATCCTATCAAAACTTGTATAACACCAAAGGCAAGGCAGTGGTCGAAGCTGAGAAGATGGGTTCACCTCGAGGCCAAAAGCAGATAGCTGCAACTGTCAACAAGCTGGTGGAAGATGTGACTTCGCACGAAGAAGCGATTTTACGTGCAGTTGAATCATTCAGTGGACTGAATAATGTGGTAGTGAGCCTGACATGTGAACTAGCTGATGGATCAGGTCACTTCATTGACAGCAACAGTGACTGACTTGCAAACTGAAGTAAGGGAAATTCAGTTGAAGAATCGCACATTGCAGCAGACTGTGACCCTAAATGGGGAAAATGGTGAGAGGCCATCAAGGATTGATGTGCCGAGACCGACAAAGTTCAATGGTTCTCGCGATAGCAAAGCCATTGAGAATTTCTTGTTCCAAGTAGAAGACTACTTGGATATTTAAAATGTGATCGTTGAAGATCTTATGATAAAGGTTGTAGCATCTCTAATCGATGGAGATGCTATTGCTTGATGGAGGCAGAAACGTAGTGACATGGAGAGGGGTCAATGTGTGATAAACACCATTAACAACTTTAAAATGAAGTTGTGCAACTACTTCATGCTGAGGAATGCATAGAGATAGGTATATCGAATGGTGGACGAGCTTAAACATACTGGTTCATTATAAGACTATGTCAAAATGTTCCAGAAGCTTATGCTGGAGGTGGCAAACATGCCAGAAGAGGACAAGCTCAATTGGTTCATCATGGGACTTTAGTCATGGGCACAGTCTAAAGTGAAAATAAGCAACCCTCGTATTTTGGAAGATGCATATGTGGCGGTCGAGCGCTTAGTTGACACTCAGCACAAACCCTTCAGCCCATCAACCAAGGTCGAGAAGAAGCCTAACTACAGAGGCAAGAAGAATGAGCGATGCGACAACAAAGGTGAGGCGTTGATATGCCATCAATCTGATAAGAAACAGAACCATATAAAGTATAAAAACAACAACAAGGGTGCAGTTATGACATGTTGGTTCTATGGTGATAGACATATCGTCAGGCAATGCCCAAAGCGCCTTGTGAAGGACGACGAGCATGCCAACACTGCGCAGGCAGAATGCAGTGATACTGAGACCATGCAACCAAGGATGGGAGTCATGCGGTCGATCAACGCAACTAGAAGTTGCGCAGTTGAGAACATGCAGATTATCAAAGAACTGATGTATTTCAAACTCATTACGAATGAAAAGCCTACTTCAGCAATGATAGACTCTGGGGCCACATACAACTTTGTCTCGCGAGAAGAGGCAGAGCGGTTGAACTTGAAGCTCATGCCAAAATAGAGGACCATCAAAACAGTGAACTCTAAAGCCAAGCATATCCTTGGTGAAGCAAGAGATGTAGTTATCCAATTGGGGAGTTGGGCTGACAAAGCCAACTTCTCTGTGGTGCCCCTGGACGATTTTAAGATGATTTTGGGTATATAGTTTCTGCGAAGCCAGAATGTTATGATGCTATCAAAATTTAACACGTTGATAATCATGAGGTCAAACTTGTCCCACATAGTGCAGTGCTTTACACAGAAAGGTAAGTCTTCAGTGTTATCGATAATGCAACTAAAGAAGGGTGTCAAACATGGGGAGCAAACATTCTTAGTTGTCGTGTGTGAAGAAGAAGGAAAGGTGCTAGCAGCAGTACCTCCAACCCTAGCTCCACTGTTGGAGAAGTTTCGGGGGGTGATGCATCTGGAATTGCTGAAGCGTCTTTCACCAAGATGTGCGGTCGACCATAAGATTGAGTTGACCCCGAGAGCGAAGCCTCCTGTAATGGTTTCATAACGCATGGGGTCAGCTGAGTTGAAAGAGCTGCACAGGCACTAGATGAGATGTTGGATGCAAGCATCATTCGTCCATCAAAAGCCCCATTTGGCACCCCGATCCTATTTCAGATGAAACATGACGGCTCCAAATGGTTATATGTAGATTATTGTGCTTTGAACAAGGTCACGGTGAAGAACAAGTACCCATTGTCATTGATAACAGACTTGTTTGATCAAATAGGCAGTGTCTGTATCTTTTTCAAGCTAGATCTGCGATTGGGTTACTGGCAGGTGAGGATTGCTGAAGGTGATGAGCCGAAGATAACTTGCATCACCCGTTATGGTACTTATGAATTCTTAGTAATGCCATTTGGGTTGACGAATGCTCCAGCCACGTTCATGACTTTAATGAACCAAATCTTCTAGTCATACTTGGACAAGTTTGTGGTGGTCTACCTAGATGATATTGTGATCTACAATAGCAATATGGAGGAACATGTCCAACACTTGCGAACAGTGTTTCAAGTGTTGAAGGAGAATGATCTTTATGTTAAACGAGAAAAGTGTCTCTTCAAGCAAGAGGAGATCAGCTTTCTTGGCCACGTTGTGGTGTGTGGTGTGGTATGTATGGATGGGCAAAAGATAAAATTCATCCAAGAATGGGTTCGGCCAAGAAAAGTACCAGAGCTGCCGTCATTTCTTGGTTTGGCAAACTGCTATCGACGTTTAATCGAAGGTTATTCTCCCATTGTTGCGCCCCTCACAGATTTGTTAAAGAAAAATCCAGTATGACTCTAGAAAGGAGCGTGCCAAGGTGCTTTCGACAGCTTGAAGAAAGCCTTAGTGAGAGAATCAGTGTTGTGACTGTCAGATCACTCAAAACCCTTTGAGGTTCACACAGACGCATCAGACTTTGCCATTGACAAAGTTATTATGTAGGAGGGTCATCCGATTGCATATGAGAGTCGTAAGTTGAAGGACGCAGAAAGGTGTTATATGGTGCATGAACGTGAGATGACCGCCATCGTGTATTGCCTCAAGACCTAGCGACACTACCTCTTGGGTGCCCAGTTCATCGTCAAGACGAACAATGTTGCTACAAGCTATTTTTAGACATAGAAGAAATTGACGCCCAAGCAAGCTTAGTGATAGATATTTTTGATTGAGCTCGACTTTGTCTTAGAGTACAAGGTTGGAAAGACCAAAGTTGTGGTGGATGCTTTGAGTCGCAGGGCTGAACTGGCAGCTACACACGCGGAGCCTTCTGAAGTATATTTGGAGAGCGCATTGTTGAGCCACATCTGTGAGGGTATGCAGCAGGAACCGACAACACAACACCTTGTTTCTCTAGCGCAGGCAGGAAAGACTCAGTGATTTTGGCAACAAGATGGCCTTCTCATGACAAAAGGGGGACGTGTTTTCGTGCCGCGGTGGGGAAACCTCCGTCGAGAACTACTTAAGGAGTGTCATGATACACTATGGGTCAGCCATCCTAGTCAAGAGCGGACCTTAGAACTCCTTGAGTGCGGCTACTACTGGCTACAGATGAGAGACGACGTGGAGGAGTATGTGCAAACATGCCTCATCTGCCAGCAAGATAAAGGGATAAACCAGAACTTTCGATCTCCTTGAGCCTCTACCAATTCCAGAATGTTCTTAGGATAGCATCTCCATGGACTTTATTGTTAGTCTGTCAAAGGTAGAGGGCCTCAGTTTCATTCTGGTTATGGTGGATCGTTTCTCAAAGTATGCCATTTTCATTCAAGCTTCGAAGGAGTACCTTGTAGAGAAGACTACAAAATTGTTTGTAAAGCATGTGGTGAAGCACTGGGGCATACCAAAGAGCATTGTGAGTGATCATGATGTTCACTTCATGGGCAAGTTCTGGCATGAAGTATTTCGGTTACTTGACTCTGATTTATTGCTTTCAACAAGCTTCCATCCGCAAACAGATAAGCAACTAGAGCACATCAACGGGATACTTGAGCAGTATTTTAGGCACTTTGTTAGTGTCAATCAAAAAAATTGAGTAAAGCTCCTTGACGTAGCATAATTTTGTTATAATCTACAGAAGAACGAGTCTTCAGGCCATAACCCATTTGAGATAGCCATGAGGCAACAGCCACTGACCCCGCACACTCTTGTTGTGCAAGAAAAGGGAAGGTCATCCTTCGCCTAACAGATTGTTCAAGATTGGCACAAACAAAATGAGCTGACAATGGCATTCCTACACAAGGCGACAAAGAGAATGAAGAAGTGGGTGAACAGGCATCGTCGGTGTAAAGAACATGAAAAAAAAAATCGTGTCCGACTCGCGTAAGACACGTGCCCGGCACGTGTCGGACGCGAGTCAGGGTCTGACCCCCCTGTATCGGGGCCGGACCCGAGATCAACCCAGACCCGGGTTCTCGAACTCTCGAGAACTTGCGTCTTTAAAAAAGACACAGGTGTCTCGGGCGAGGGGCAAAACCCTCGCCCCTTCTCTCTCTCCTCTCCTCCGATCTCCCGCCCCTCACGCTGCCGCCGACGATCGGAGACGCTGGCGAGTGATTCCGTCCAGTCGGCCTCTCTGACGATCGACGATCCTTGGGCGTCGACGACTCCCAGTCCTCGACGCCGTCGCCTGCGACCTCGGTTTCCTCGATGGCCACCCGTGACCCAGTCGACTGCGCGAGAGCCCCCGTCGTCGGAGCTTTTTGCCGCTTGCGTCCTTAGCGACCTCGAGCACCGACGAATCGCCGGCGACCTTCGAGCCTTGCCGGCCACCCCTCTTCCCTTTGCTGTCTCCTCTTCGCCTCTCACCCTTCGAGCGAGGGTTCCTTGCCTTCGGCTGCCCCTCTCTTCTCCCCCTTCGTCTGAGGCTGCGCCAGGGACCCCGAGCGCACCGTCAGCCTCTGCTTCCGTTCGGGGTGCTGCAGCCGCCACCGTTCGTCGCCACCGCCTTCCTCGTTCTCCTTGGAGCCTGTGCTGTCGACAAGGGGGGTGAGCCCCCTGTCACTCTCCCTGTTTATTGTTGATCGACAGGGGGGTTGAGCCCCCTGTTGCCTCTTGTGTTGGCAGGGGGATACCCCCCCCCCCCCCCCCTTGCCTCTTTGCTGTGGGTCGACAGGGGGGGCGAGCCCCCTGTCGCCTCTTGTCTTGGCAGGGGGTTACCCCCCCTGCCTCTTTGTTGTTAGTCGACAGGGGGCTGAGCCCCCTGTCGCTCCTTGTCGGCAGGGGGTTACCCCCCTTGCCTTTTTGCAGTGGGTTGGTAGGGGGGCTGAGTCCCCCTGCACTTTTGGTGCCTTTCGGCAGGGGGCGGGCCCCCCTGCCTTCTGTTTGTTTCCTCTGCAGGGGGCGGAGCCCCCTGCACCATTCTGTTGATCCTCGGCAGGGGGCTCTGTCCCCTTGCCTCTTGTATTGTGCCGGCAGGGGGCGAGGCCCCCCTGTCTTTGCTTTTGTTTTTCGGCAGGGGGCTTCGCCCCCCCCCTGCTCTTCTGTTGCTCCTCGGCAGGGGGCTCTATCCCCCTGCCTCTTGCATTGTGTCGGCAGGGGGCGAGCCCCCCCTGCCTCCTGCGTTGTGCCAGCAGGGGGCGAAGCCCCCCCTGCTTTTCTGTTTTCGAGCAAAGGCTTGCTCCCTGCATCTCCGTGTTTTCTGGCAAGGGGCTCTGCCCCCTTGCCTTGTTCTTGCTGCCGGCAGGGGGCTGCGCCCCTGTCTCGTGTTCTGACAGGGGGTGCTTCCCCCCCCCCCCCCTGCCTTGTTGTGGCAGGTGTGGCAGGGAGCTTCTGCTCCCTCCCCTGCTTTTCCTTGTGCTAGCAGACAGGGAGCTCCTGCTCCCTGCCTCTGCTGTTGTTGCCAAGCAGGGCTGAGGCCCCTGCCTCTGGCACCCCTGTCTGCAGGATGCAGAGTTTCTGCATCTGCCTCTTGCAGGCAGGGAGGCCTTGCTGCCTTGTTGCTTATTTATATTCGGCATATGCTATCGTTCTAAGATCTCCAGGTTGAATGGTGGATCCAGCTCGCCCTCTGTGGCTCGAGCTCTTCTTTGCCTACGCTGCATGCGTACGAGGACCCGCAACCCCTTAAGGTAGGGGATTCTTGCGTGAAAGGACAATGAACTGATAAATGCTAAAATAAGAAAGATAACTAAAAGAGGATGATATATATATACGTATAATATATATACGTATGTCTTTACCTTCAAGGACGCGGTTTCGCGATCCTTGTCCTCTTTACTTTCCTGCACTTTCCTTTCTGTCGCCGCCGCGCTATATGTGCCTAGGCTTTCCATTCCTATCTTTACATTCCATGTCTTTTAACTCAAGGATGCGGTTTCGCGATCCTTGTCCTCTTTACTTTTCCGCACTTCACTTTCATATTGCCCCGCGCTTTGCGCCTTGGCATTTACTTGCTTATGTCTGCCTTGTTCTCCAGGGTGTAGATCCTGGTCCTTCTTTACGTTCTTGCACTTTACTTCCTGCATTTATTTGTTGCCTCGCGCTTTATGCGCCATGGCCTTGCCCCTGCTTTACTTCTCGCGCTTTACCTTCTTGTACTGTCGTGCTTTCTCTTGCACTTGCCTTTTGCTTGTGTTTGTTCTTACCTTGTCGTTGCCTTTCATGCATGTATTATTATCTTTGTCGTATGCTTTTTTTCTTGCTTACGCTTATCAATCTATCGAGGTGCAACCCTATGTCTCGTGAGTCATCCTTTACACTTGTGTAGTCAGTATAAGATCTCTTACCTCACAAGTTGTTTGTGTAGTTGTCTGCTTGTGCGTTACGATGATTGAGGTATGATCTCATACCTCGTGTGGAGCTTTAGTGTTCTACCCTCGCGGTGCGGCTTCACCCACCGAGTCTTGTCCATCGTTTTGCCTTTGTATTAGTATGTGCATGAGTTTGCCTTTTGTCAGCTTGCACTCCCTGAGTGCAACTTCGAGTGCAGTGTATATCGTCTCACTTGACTTTCAAGCCACGACACACACTTATGCACTTCAGTTCTCAAAAGACATCGTCGTAGGTGCAAACCTATTTTCAATATGTATAGCTTGTAAAATAGAGGTAGCGGTCGGACCTCCCAAATTGATGTATTTGGGACAGATGTGTTACAACCTTAGTTTGCCTATTTCGATACGACTTAGATAACCTTATTTAGGATCCTGTGCACGAATGGGGCAGGGATCCTAGCAAGGTACTTGCGCCATCACTAGATCGATGTTACCTCACTTCTGATACGAGACCTAGTCTCTAGGCTTTCTGGTTCAACCAAGATTGTAGTGCCTTCCATTGTGAAGGTATTGTTGGATCTCTTACGAAGGATCCATGTTTCTCCTCTTGTAGTTGTACCCTTAGTCACATATGATATGTTTGGGCTACGAGAGCAGAACGAGAGGTCTACAGTAACCTCTAAGCGTGTATTGACACATTAAGCTAATCCTGTTATATTGCTTTCGCCTAATAGGCAGATTGCTCGCGATTGTCTAAAGGACCCGAGCACGATCAGTTGGAACTGGAATGAGTTCACTGCAGGCTTCTATAAAGTAAAAGCATTGGGATTTCCTGCGAGAGATTCATACCCCTCTCATCGTGGTTGTACTTTTGAACAGGTACGTTGCGTACTACGATGAGTAGGATGAGAGGTTTATGTCTGCCTCGAACATGCAATGGCATGTGTCTGAGATCACAAGAGTGATGTTTCTACCCTCACTGGGGATTAACCCCCCTTTTCTTTGTGATTGTATATGTGAATAGTTACGATGCGTACTGCGGTGAGTAAGATGTAAATTGTGTGCTAGCCTCGAATGCGCAATGGCGCATATAACTCACCTAAATAATAATCATGCGCCTTCACAGGCAAGATGCTCGATTGGGTTGAAAGACCAGAGCATGCGAATGGGACGGCGGTTAAGAAACCCTCCGTCGTGCTCATTCGGGACGGTTCATCAAGAGAGAGGATGGATGGTACAAAACTCTGATAGACAGCCATATGTGGCAATCTCGGGCAAAGATCCGACCTTCCCCAGTCATCGGAGGTTAGGGAAAATCCTTTGGGCCACTTCTGCAGAAGTACGGATGCGCATCCTTTGGGCCTTTGTTTTCCTTTGGGGATTTACTCTCTTGGTCACAGACCGTCCCCTTAGGAAGCGGACTCAGTCAGTCATTCGGGGTATAATAAAATACATAGCATAATGGACCCCCGAATCGATCTCGACTGTTTCTACGTTTTGCCTTGTGCGTACCCACAACGGTCTGCTCAGTAATGAGACAAGATATAACTTATACACATGATCGTGAGATACGCATGTTGTGACGTGCTTTGCTTGCTTGCTTGTTAGCTCGGTAGTTCGGTATGCTATTCGTTGAGCTAGGTACGCCCGTCGAGGCGTTACCCTTGTTGGTTAAACTGCTTACGCAGTTCCTTGCTTAGTAATAACTAGCTTCTCATACTAGTTGATTTCTTATCTTGTATTGCTTATGAATTGCTTGTGATGCAATAACTTGTGCCTCACAATTAATGAAATCACTTGTCGATGGACTGAGCCATCCTATGGTACTTGTATGTATTACGAGTGTTGTTATGAATACCTGTCTTATGAAATTGCTTTGCTTGGCTGGTGGATAGAGTTAGTTACTCTTCACCCATTATATTTGTGAGATTGCTATAGTTGTCTGTTCAGCACTCTGATCCTTCCTGCTCTTTTACGTAGTTGACTGCTTTACTAGAACTTTGCTTACTCCACAATACATTTGGTTAGATCTGCTAGTCTTGCTTGTTTCTGCTTGAGCTAGCGTTTATCTTACTTATTGCAGCTTCTGCTCTTTCTTGTCCTTTGCACCCCTACTAGTCTGTTGTGTGACTGACCCATTTTCATGGGCAGGTGGTGAACAGGTTGAGACAGTTTGCGATGGCATGATGACGCGATGCATTCAAGGTAATGCCCTTTCCTGACGTTGCGCTCCTGGGGACTCTTTTGATAGATGTGGTATAAGGTTTCTTTGAAAGCATCTCTTTTGATTAGAACTCTGGATTTCTAAAACTGTATTACCAAAAATGTGGTTCTTCTTTTCATTTCAATAAAATATATATTTGAACTGCAAACCGGTTTATAAGGGGGAATCTGCTTTTGATTGTAATGTGCCCAAGGTCTAGGGACTTGTTGTTTTGAACCTGATCTTCCGCCGAACTCCTGTTTTAAACTCTGATAAATGATTGATTTCAAAACTTTCAACTTTTTCATAAAAGGTTTCAAGTCCATGATTTTGGGGCGTTACAGTCGGCTCGCTGGGTTTCAAATTGGGGACCAAGTGTTGGTGAAGTTATATCCAGATCACATAGGCATCTTCCGCAGGCGACACCGCAGACTGCTTAGAAAGTATGAAGGATCTTTCATCATCATAAAGAAGGTGGGCAAGCTGGCGTACAAGCTGTAGTTGCCCCTAGACTTCAAAGTGCACCTGGTGTTTTACGTGTGTAACCTCAAGCAGTTCTATCCAGACGATGGAGATCCAAAATGCAGCGTGCCACAACGCGCTCCCATCATGTAGAGGGCTCCGACAGCACAACGGGCCGAGAAGCACCTCAGTCAGATCCTTCGTCATAAGGTCAACTATTTGGGCAAAGCGAAGAAATACTTAGTGCAATGGGAGAAAATAACAGAACCTACGTGGGAGTCAGCTTTTCGAATGAACAACCACTACCTGGCTGAAGTCAGGGCTTACCATGAAACAGATGGCGTCGAGGATGGTGAATGATTTGAAGGGGGAAGCATGTTTCCTTACGACTTACATTGTAAAGTTGCATCTAGAGTTTGTTTTGCTTTTGTTGAGTCTGATGTAAGTTGCCCGGTTCAGGTGAATCCATACCCCGAAGGGGCAACCTGTATACTTGAACTATAATAGCCTGCAGGCGAAATTGTGAATGAATCAAATGCGTACATTGTAAAGTTGGGTCTAGAGTCTGTTTTGCTTTTGTTGAGTCTGATGTAAGTTGCCTGGTTCAGGTGAATCCATACCCCAAAGGGGCAGCCCGTATACTTGAACTATAATAGTCTGCGGGCAAAATTGTGAATGAATTAAATGCGTTGAGCTTTCTTTTGTTCACTCTTGTTGTGATTGCTTCTTGTGATTGCAATTCTTCTCCCTCTATTCTCTCTTGCACTCTGATTACAAGCTTCCATGACTGGCAAGCGAGTGACAAGTAGGCTTGCGGCGGTGAGGAAGGACCGTCGCGCTGCGCTGGCCTATTGAAGGAAATAGACCCGTGACACCGTATGGAGGATAAAAAAAAAAGTGAAAACCCTCTTTTGTGTATAAAATGAGAGAGTTCCACCTGTTTTTTTTTTTTTTGTGTGTGGGGGAAGGCAAGCTGGGGTTAGACAGACCCCTACCAGTTATACGATGATACCATTGGGATTCGACACACAAGGTAACCTGCATCAGCTGCTCCTACCAGACAAGCCGAGTCCTGTTGGTTGCTCCACCTGTTCTATACATGCAAAAGGCACAATTTTGGGCACTCAACATGGGGTGGGCACAATTTCAGGTCAGGGTAGGCACTAACCACTATGAGATGTACCTCCCTGTTAGGGGTTTTTCAGGCCAGGGTGGGCACGTACCCTAACCACTACGTCCCTCCGCCTCTGGTCCTTCCCATTCAAAAAATGTGAAACTGGTTACTCCCAACCCCAAAAATGTGAAACAGGCTAGGCTGAACTCCATAGAAGTCGGGCCAGGCATATGTAGGGCTTGAGTTCGAGTGAGGCCTACTGGGCCCTTACTAGACCCTATTTGAGCCAGCTGACTCCTAACTCATTTACAAATAAATACATTGTTTCAAAGCTGTAAGCAATAGGATTTGAACTCTTAAACTTATCTGTTGCAAGCCAAACACTTCAACCATATAAAATTTATCTATCAAAAAACATATTTTTGTTGTATTTATCTCTACTGAAGATGAAAAACTATGATAAAAATACATGCAAAATATATTTATTAGCTGTTAATGAGTCAAACAATCAGGGCTCATGTTTGGCTTGTCAAGCCTATTCCACGAGTTCAAACAAGCGGTTTACTAGCCAAGATGCAAGCGACTCGTTTCTTTTCTCAGCCCTACCCCTGAGAAGACCCTTGCTATGGTATATGCTTCATCTGTGTAAATCTAATTTCAAAAGCTAGAAACTATTCTTTAGATGCACATTGGTAGCTTGTTTTCTTGTACATAAATTAGTCCAAGATGAGAAACTGTTCTGTTACTACTGAAGATTAAGGGTGTCAACGGGTCGGGTTTGGTTTAGGCTCGGGTAAAACCATACCCAAACCTGATTTGAGATAATGGTATCCGGTCCGGACTCAGGTCTAATCGAACCCAAAGAAAAACTATACCCGGATTCTATAAGAATTACATGAACCAGACCCAGACCATAACCAATAAAATAAAATTTTGTAATCATTTTTACATTGAAAAATTCAGATCTTAATCAAAACTCGGGTCAGGCCTGTGTCTGGTATGAAATTTCACAAACCACTGTCCTAGACAAGAAGTCACCTTGACAAATTTGTCCTGGAGATCAACTCAAGACAATTTGACCTGGAAAAAATGGGTTTGTGACATTCTTTTACTGCTTGACTGGAATGGAAAAATGCAAGTAAATTGTCTATACCGATCGAAACCAGTGAATCTCTCTTTAGACCTTTCAACATGAATGCCTAAAGATGACACCAACTAGCCAGGTGTGCAGAGCTCTTGCGGGCCAATGATGGCCATGAGTTTCATCGATTTCTAAAATAAGTATCAAATCTTAAGATGAAAGGGCTTTGTTTCATGAATAGTTAATGTTAAGAAAATTTACAAAACATACGATTAACCATGGAACTGGCGTGTCACGTATTACACAGTAAGTCAAATAATCAAGGCAACTGTCAGCACTACAATCCTTGTTTTATCACTGTACTCCTTCCTTGCTACTGTTCATTTTATTGTGGCCACCATGATAAATAGAACGCATTGACTCCTTGAATTTGAATTTTGAATGACAAAAAGTTGGGTGTAGTTCGAAAATATAAGTAGCAAATGAAACATAGCCCATGAAAGAACATCGCCCCCTTTAAACATTGTGGACAAGATAAACTTATAAATAATAAACTTGATCATGGTGGTGGTATCTCCATCGGAACACCTGGTGTTGGCTCAAGTACCTGTACATCTGGTAACTCTCTTGACAAGAGTGCCTGTGCATTACAACCGTAGCGAGAATTCATATCTGAAGAATAATTATGATCTGCAAATAATATGAATAGAATTGACATGGTCTAAGATATCAAAGTATCTCTAAAGCAAAAATTGTATATCAAAGTATCTCTAAAGAAAAAATTACCATGACTACATGGTTGCAATGCTGCAATAGTAACCAATACCCATTGCAACAGATGAGCTTATGCCAAAATAGACGAACATTGACGGTGATTACTAATGGTAACAATGCACATGCACTAGTGCTAAACCGAACTGCTACCACCCATGACGTTACACCATGCAGCCCACCAATGAACTGTAGTAGAGAAAACCATGCAGACATCTACACCTAGCTGACACCGACCTGACCTGATGCAGCATTAGCGCTAAGAAAATTTGTAATGACAAATCTAAGTAGCTTCCAAAATATGTATGTAAGAAAGAATATAACAAAGTGTACCCAAAACGATTACAGAAAATATAACGAAGTGTCAAAAAAAAAACAAAGAATGCATCTCGAAGAAATAATAGGGAAAAAGACGAAAAGCTAAGATTTTAGCAACACTAATTTCAGTGCCTACAAACACAAGGGCACATGAGTGTAAATAGCAGAAAAAGATAAGCAAAAAAAAAAAATTCAACATCTAGATTATTTCTTTTTGGTTGCATGACATCAGTTTTAAAATCCTCTGTTATGGAGAAAATGGATGTACCGCATCTTACAAATTCATTAGAATATATTTATAGGCTAGAGATTTAATTGGACCTCTTAGCAAGATCTAACATAAGGTGAGGAAAAATAAAATTCGATTTTAATCACCCAGGAAAGTCACAATATGATTTCATAATTCTGCAAGCCTATCAATGTTAACAACAATCCCATTGTAGATGTCACATAAACCATTTTCATGGATGATTCTTTAATGCACCTTGTAATAAAATGTTTAAAGTTTTCAGTAATCTATCATCTAGCATATATCTGACCTTAAATGAGTTCACTGTTCCTTCATTTTGCAGAATATTAGCAAGAAATCCTCCCGCATCAAGATCTCCATTATTCATTACCACAATAAACCTGAAGAAAATATAACAAGAATGGTAGTCAAATAATAAAAGCAAGCCAACATTGATTTCCTTTGCTTTATGTGACCATGAAATTGTCATGATTGAACTATAAAAAGAGTATATAGTACTTGGCACCAAGTAGCTGTGCTAGCTTGACAGCATCTTCTTGCCCTGAAACCAAAGTAAATGCAGGAAGTAGCTGCTTTACAACTGGTGTAATAACTATGTCAGCCTTTTGCAATGAGGATTCGTTGTATACACAATGTGGCTCAAGGTACAGACTTAACTGTGTTTGTTGGGAAACAATGAAATACCTGAATGTATTTTAAGACCATTGTTAAGATGGATAAAACACCTCTAAAAGGATTTATGTACGAACCAAATGGAGAATGAGATAAGGTTAAACCAAATAAATGTATTTTCCAAAGTGCAGGTTTTACCCATTCTCAGGACGTTGCCAGGGAGGACCAAGTATAGGGCCGGCAGAAGCACGAATAATGACTTTGGAGCCATTTTTTCCTTCTATTACAGAGCTTTCTCCAGGCTCTAGGTATATGACCTGCATATCTTCAAAAACATTATTCAAGATAGCATACCCTTTTTAATGAATCATCACATATTTCTCACACGACTCTGCTTAATTTGGTTTTTAGGATTAATAGTTGACATCACAGACTCATCAAATACGTCATAAAGAAAGTGCTCATATCATGGTTACTTTTAAGCTGTCAATGAAGCATGAGGTAGATGATAATGATGAATGTGGAGAAGTATCGAAATAAAAAGACCAGAAATAAACCACTAGCCAGAATTTGAATAATGTAATATCAACACTAATGTGATAATGTTTTCTATAGCTTATACTTTTACTACCAATAATGTGATAATGTTTTTATTATTTTAGTAGTTCTTAAATTCATGTTGTATGGATTATGGAATATGAATTATGATTTTTTCTTGATGTATTAATTATTAAATGCTTGCAACAGGATGCATTTGTTAAATTATTGCACTTGCATATATGATTCAGTTTTGAGATTAATAGATCAACTTTGATGTTATCTGCTCATGTTTTATTTTGTCAATGATAACATAAATGTCATATTTTGATAAATTAGAAAAAATATAATTACATTCTTGCTTCTTGTTCGATTCCTATTCGCTTCTCACTCAAATCCTAGGTTGTTTCTCCTTTGAATCCTTATTCACTTTTGGTTCGATTTCTAGGTCGCTTCCGAGACAATTCTTGGTTCGTTTCTAAGTCGTTTCACACTTCCCACTTCATAAAATTATAGAAGTGCCTCGCTTCCTGCCTACCACTTTCGCTTCTTGAATTTCTTCTCGCTCCCGCTTCCTCGACTGGCAACTATGGTACAAACCAAACTAGAGAGACCAACAAAGACCCGAAGGAGGCTTATGACTAAGGATACAAATGGGCATAGGATGACACCAGTTCTAGTTATAGATAGAAAGAAGTGGAGAAACAAAAGTTATAAGACCAACCCCATGTAGTTGGGTGGAGGCTTATTGATGATGATAATGATGACAATGAGTAAGTTTGATTAAAAAGGAAAAAAATATATGCACATTCATACTTGATCAAATCTAGACAATGCATGAACCACATGTTACTGGCCCATGTTTAATTGCTACCTAGCTCACTCTGGTTACACGATCAGCTTAATGTCTCACCACAAGATATTATGTATGCAAATTTGAAATGAGGTAGGCAGTTAAACATAATATTTTAGAAGTAATTAGGCTTTATCTTGGCAGTAGCACTTCATTAATCAGGGTATGCAATAAAACCAATAGGATGTGATACAAGATAAAACATAGTTAAATGAAAAATATAACATAATTATTGAATTTCAATAAATACAAAGGCAGTTTCAAGAACATAATGATTAACCCGTTCTCCTTTCTACTTTCAAATTTCCAATTTATTATGGCCAATCATAATTTTGTTCATCTCATGCTTTTTACTTGTATTTCTAATCAAATTTCATCTATGTTTCCTTGTTGCTGGATCTGTTCATTGCTCAATCTTTTTAATCTAAAGCAGCTAAATTTATTTCACATGCTAATGATACTAGAAGAAAAAGTAGTAACTGCATAAGGTAACTTGCCTAACTACTTCAGGTTTTCACTTCAAAGTTCAACTACATCATATTCTTCATATGTATTCTTGATCAACTTCATCTTGATTTCTTTTTTGTTCCAAATTTCTAATGTATCTCTTGGTGTTTCCTAGAGTAGTTATCTTGTTAATCCATAGACCACAAACACTTATTGATATGCTAATGATATCGCTGTCTCAAAGTGGTAATCTTTTTAATCTGGAGTATGCTACAGTGCTTCACATGTCAGTGACATTGTGCCTTAGGCCTTAGATGCTTCAAATTCATATATTATTCCCCGCCTACCCTTAGTGCATGCTAACATGGTATAGATTTAGTTGTTAGCCCCAAAGTGAATCATAAGAATATTAATTCCTGGCCTAGAGCCATGGCATTTTCGATATGTTATGGATATCCTACATATTGTTGCATTCAGAGGCATTTACAGTAGGATTATTCAACTGGCAACTTATATGGACCAGAGCATAAGGCTAGCTAAAGCATAAACAGGAAATGGAAATTATTGCACTATGAATAACCGGTGAAATCAGTCTTAAGTGTAACCAGCCTGTCCATAACCCAAATCACTCCTATCCTCAATTTCCAAAAGAAAACACTCATTTCCATGCTTAAGGGAGAAGAAGGTAAGCAACAGATGAACTTCACTTACATTTTTGAATAACTGATTTAGGATGGGCTCTGCATTAGGGGTTGCTATAACTTGTAAATTAGGGAACATTTTCGACAATGGCTTCAGAGTTCTCACATGGCAATGATCATCAAGGCTTTGAGTGATTAGCAGAAAATCAATCTCTGGAAGACTGTTCAGCTGCCACAATTAATAAAACTATTAAATAAACATGCTAATAATAACCAATGCCGATAGAACATATATATATATATATATATATAACCATGCGCACGAATACATAAATGAAATGTTTAAGCATGACCAATATATACTGGCCCCATTCAGTAACTGTTTTAATTTTCTTTTTTTCTTTTTTGAGAGAGCAAGAAGAAACGTTTCATATTAACCTCAAAAAGATCATACAGAAATGAAGGTCGTAGAGAACTGAAGCTCAGAAAATAGAATCAAGGAACACTTGAACATTTCAGTAACTGTTTACAGCTTTGTCCATACAAACAGGTCACACCAACCAACTTATAAATCAAAAGATGTTAAATGGTACCTAAATCATCTTAGAACAAGTTAGATAATTGTCTTCTACTATTAGAACAGAAACAAAATCAAAAGAACATCCCACCGCCCGAGCTCAAAAGATAAAATCACCAAAGAAAAAAGGTAGCATATTTAAAATGGTCAAAGCAGATTAAGTACCTGAAAGCTCTTCAAAACCTTCTTGGCGCCATCAAATAACCATGGAACCCCAAAATCCAAGTTTCCCACCAAGATTGGATCCACAAGAATGTTGAGACCATCCACACCCAACAACCAACTATTCCCCTACACCAATTTTTTTCCAAATAACAGTGAGTGAATCACTAGAATTCTCAGCTAAAATTCAAAAACTAAAGAAACCCACCTCCAAATAGGTCAGTTTCATCGAACCTGGACCTCGGTTTGCCTCGCCGGAGAAACTCGGCTCGGCGACGGCCGCCTCCGGTTTCTGGCCACCGGAAGCTAGAGCAGAGACCACTCTGCTTAACTTGAAGCTGGGAGGCGCTTTTTGGCATGGAAAAGAAACTAGAGATTGAGAATTGAGAGAGGAATTGGGGAAGAGAAGGGTGGGGTTTGTGGTTTTGGGGGTTAAGAGTGAGGAGTTGCAGAGAAGAGCCATCATTTATTTGCTAGTTTCAGGTACCTTTCTTTCTTTTCTAATGTTACCATTAGGATTTATGCAATATGGACCCTCAAAGCTCGATGAGTGTTTGAACTCCTGTTGTCTTTTTTTTTTTTAAATATATAAAGAAAAAAAAAAAAGGACTAACTGGTGGTGGGCAACAAAACACACCTTGCTTCGAGGGACACTAACGTATGTGGTGCGTGCAGTCTGCGTTCATATGCTTTGTTCCAAAGGAAGTACCGAAAATGGTCATAAGTATAAAAAATAGTCACAAGTTGGGTGGCTTGGTCCTGTTGTTATGTTCAAACTTTTTGCATAGTTTTTGCTTGTGCACACGGGCCTTTCGGCCTTCTAATGTTTGTACAACTTTATATACTATAAATTTATATTTTTCTTAATGAGATTGTAGTGCAAGACACTATTGTATTTTTTTGTCTTCAATAAATTGATTGTTATTGAATGCTTCTCTCTATTCTCTCATCTCTACTCTTTGTGCTCTGTGTGATTATTGTCTCCTTGTAATTGTGCGTTTGCATGCAAAACTGCCTACGCACTTGTTGCTTCAAAAGATCCGGTGTGTTTGTTTTTAAAACTTGCTAAAAGGCTTGTTGGGTTAAGGTTCTCCAACCCCGCATGGGTATATAAAATTTAGCCCATAACAAATGGTACTAGCGCTGACTTCACCCTGGGCAAGGTGAAGTTTGTCAAGTCGCGCTCGACCAAGCAACAATCGTTGATTATAACTTCTGGAGATTCTGGTGTGATGATACCACTGAAGCCAAAGAGCAAGAAATAAAAGGGGACAAAGATGTCTACCACCGAAGAAGCTTGAGAAACTCTTTTGACAGACCCCCACCAAGTTGGAAAAGATGGTGAAAAAAATCCTGCGAGAAATGAAGGAGATGAAGGCTACAGTGTGTGAAGTCTATCTCAACTATCGAAAGCTCGATGATGAGCTCAAGACTGCGAATGAAGAACTCCAAGAAAGTATCATGTTACTCGAAGATAGAGTAGACTCAATCGTTGTCGAGTTGGACACCATGAGGGATCAAAGGTTAAGAATGGAACAGAAGAACCAGGCTTTGGAACACAGAATCCTAGCTCTAGAACATCGTCTAGCGACTGAAAATTATGGTATAGTCTAAACGTTGACTACTCATCTGAAGGTTCTCAAGCCCAAGAAGTTCACTGGTGCTCACGATGCCAAGGAAGTAGAGAATTTCCTATGACAGATGGAAAAAATTCTTAAAGCAAGTTTTGTCAAGGATGGAGTTGTTAAGGTTCGAGTCGTCACAACGTGGTTGGCTGATGATGTCATTGTCTGGTGGCAAAGAAGACGCAGTGACATAGAGAAGGGTCTCTGCGTAATTAATACATGAGATGTCTTCAAAAGAGAATTGTGAAGTCACTTCCTTTTGATGGACGTTGATTACTTGGCGTACAAGAAGATGATGGGCCTGAAGCAGACTGGGTCAATCCATGACTATGTCAAGACCTATTCAACCCTCATGTTGGAGATTACAGATATGGGGGAGACAGATCATCTCCTCCATTTCATGATGGGATTACAACCTTGGGCGGAGTAAGAGTTGTGAAAGCAAAAACCTCAGGATCTTGCTAGTGCCTTAGCAGTAGAAGAAGTACTATCAGAATTTCAACGAAAACCTGAGTTTAAGGGAAGACAACTGAAAAAGATAACTTTTGGAGACAAAAAACAGAATGATAATAGGGAAGACAAATAGAATGCCCAAGGGCAGAATCGTCAAGATAACCAAAAATTGAAATTATCGAGGATGGTATGGAGAAAACAGGAACTACTGTGAGAATCACAGAAGTGATGATAAAGTTGTAAATGCAGCTTAGACGAAAGATACACCAAAGGACCAACCAAGGATGGGCACACTACAAAGAGTATTGGCTCTCAAAGAAGTGAGTGTTGGCATGCTTTTATCTAGCATAGCACTCATGTACATGGATGTCATCATGAATGGAGTGGCCACTCAGGCCATGGTCGATTCAGGTGCCACCCAAAACTTCATCTCTTAGGAAGAGGCAAAGCGAGTAGGCTTAAAGTCTACAGAGAAGGATAGTCGCATAAAAACAGTGAACTCAGAAGCGAAGCGAAGCCAATCCTCGATGAGGCAAAAAATATGATTGTTAAGATGGGAGATTGGTTGGGCACAACCAATTTTTTGGTAGCCTCACTCAATGACTTTAAGGTGATCCTCGACATGGAGTTCTTATGGGTGAACAAAGTCTCATTCATGCCCCATTTGAATGTGGTGTCTATTATGGATGAGCAATGCCCGTGCATGATTGTTGCTCGTCCTCTTGACACTTCGCAGATGCGAACGATCTTCATGATTCAGTTGAAAAAGAGCATCAAGCAGGGTGATGATAAATTTCTGGTGGCCTTCTATGAAGCCGAGCTTGCGAAGCAAGCAAACACCCTGTCGAGTCTGGTCCCCGTATTGAAAGAGTTTAAGGAGATGATGCATCCCGAGCTCCTAAAGAGATTGCCTCCTCGAAGGGAGGTAGATAATGAGATTGAACTTCTGTCGAGCGTGAAGCTCCCTGTTATGTCCCCATACTGCATGGCTCCACCAGAGTTGAAGGAGCTACGAAGGCAGCTAGATGATATGCTGGTCTCTCACATTATTCATCCCTCTAAAGCACCCTTTGGCACACCCGTGCTTTTTTAGAAGAAACATGACGGGTCCCAACGGTTGTCCGTGGACTATCAGACACTGAACAAGGTGATGGTCAAGAACAAGTATCATCTGTCATTAATCGCCGACCTATTTGATCAACTGACCAATGCCTGAGTGTTTTTGAAACTAGACTTGTGATCGGGTTATTGGCAGGTTAGGATCATAGAAGGGGATGAACCCAAGACTATGTGCCTGACGAGATATGGCGCATACGAGTTCTTGGTTATGCCGTTCAGTCTGGCGAATGCCCCTGCAACCTTCTCGACCCAAAATCATCTACCCATACCTGGACCAAATTGTAGTTGTCTACTTGAACGACATCGTTGTCTACAACAAGAATTTGGAGGAGCATGCACGTCACTTGCGCATTGTGTTTTAGCTATTGAAGGATAATGATCTATATGTGAAACGAGAGAAGTGCCTATTCGGGCTATCAGAAGTGAAGTTCTTGGGCCATGTTGTTGGACATGGCATGTTGCGGATGGACCAACAGAAAGTTCAAGCCATCGTGGAGTGAAAGCCTCCTGCTTCTGTATCGGAGCTGCAGTCATTTTTGGGACTCGTGAATTACTACCGCTGGTTCATTGAGGGGGTATTATGTAGCCTGCGCTCCTCTTATAGATTTGCTTTGGAAGGATCTAAGTTGGGATTGGTCGGATGCATGCTAAGCAGCCTTTGAAGAGCTGAAGAAGGTTGTTACCACTGATCCAGTGTTGAGGCTACCCGACCACACGAAGATGATTGAGGTCCACACTGACGCTTCGTGTAATGCCCCAGAATCCCAGCTTGGAAAATCCTTTAGATGTTTTAGATTTTTTTTTTGAAATACGTTGCGTAAGGCAAAAAAACATAAGGGAAAAACAAGTGGAAGTTTTGGGCGGGTTATAGAGGAAACAACAAGGAGAAACATTAATTATTATTATCACTGTTTACAAAATGATACAACACTTTCCCTTTATAAAAGACAACTGCCAATATCTCGAGGTTCTAGAGTGTTGGTTCAATCTTCTACCGTATATCGAGCTTCATCGCACCACGAGAAGCAAAACACCTGTATCCCCATAAAACGGAGTCAGTACTCTTGCGAGCTAGTGAGAAATCAACCACGATAATCCATTTGCGAAACACAACATTTATAACATGATATACATCTATTTACATAAATAATCAAAGTAGCAGGACAAGTGAACATATATGTGCATCGTGGTGAAATAGTTATATTATCTGAAATGACAAAACAAAAACAACTACAACAAGTGAGAAGCTGTAAAGGATAACACTAAGAAGTAAACGACAATGCCAAGCACTAACGTACTTACGCAGATACATCAATCATTTAAGCAAATGAGCAAGAAGATACAACTTTAGTATCATAATCAAAACAAGCAATAAGATCGTAATCAAGATTAGCATGATTATGGAATCATCATTAACATTTAATGGCAACAACGAATATTTCAACGAATATATATATATATATATATATATATATATATATATATATATATATATATATATATATATATTCAGAGTAAGACATCTCTAAAACCATATCACACGAGATGTGAAAGTACGTGAGGCACCATATTTCTGACATCAGTGAGCTTAACTCACGAGGTGGGTCTATTGCCCACAATAATTCGCCAAGGAGTTCTATCAACCACGAGTCTTTATAACATGGGTATTTCCACTTCATCAACATGCCTAATACGTAATCAATCATCGCCAAATGCCATTATCCCATGTTATCCTGCATTTGAGAGCCACTGAATCTACGCAACTAGAAATCATGTGTGTTGAGAAACATAGTACACAGATTATTGAACCAATGATTTCAAATTAATTCTAATTAAGTGCGAAAACATTAAGCAAGTGGCTTCCTTGTGTTCTTTGAATCATAACTTTGCATATGATATTAATTTGCTATTTGTAATTGTAAGCCACACAATCGCATCCAGTGCCAACAAGAACACACATACATGACATAATGTGCACATGAACTATTATCGCGTGTATGGGAATGACATTAGCATTTTTATGGTGACTAGGGAACATTTGCTAAATTATGTCATGGCAAAAGTCGTCGTGCTTTGAGATACATTACTAAACCAAACGGCCATTGAAGCCATGGCATGGGAAAACCACAGAAATAATGAGGATGGAAGCCAGCAGCATGCTGCCCCCAACAACTGCAGCAACACCACAAGGAGGGTTGCACCATGGACATGCTACGGCCGAGAACTGAACACCAAAAGCCCAGGCCGCCGACCAAAACACAACAGCCGACGTACCCTGCATGGTTTGGGAGTGACACCTCACAACTGACCCCTCACAAAGGGTGCTGCCACAAACCTGGGTCCCGCAGTCCACTGGTCTGGACAGAGGTCCAGACCCATGCAGGTGAACCAAAAAGGCTCACAAAAGCTTGGCTGCAAGTCTGGACTTTTGGTCTAGACTTGCTCACACACCAGCACCCGCAGCGCACCACCTGGCTCAGGCCTGATCCCCCCCCCCCAGCTCGGGCTCTGAGCTCGGGTCTGGTCAGGGATGACCAGACCAGCAGGGGTGCAGGCTGCACCACCCGCACGAAGAGGGCGCTGCAGGCTAGCGCCTGCTACCCTTGGTGCACGTAGCCCCAGCCACTTGAGTGCATAGCTAGCACTTGGTGCTGGCTTGAGCACGACTAAAGATGCCCTTCCCCTTGTTCGAGCCCTGAGCTCAGACTGGGGGTACCTCCAGTCCAGTCTGAACCATACTCGATTCAAACTGAGACAGGCAGAGAGAGAGGGGTGACGGGTTCGGGCTAGGTACTAGCCCAAGCCGTCATATGAGCTTGCCAAATGGAAGGGGGCAGGGTTGTTGCCAACCCTTCCACCATGAGTGGTGGCTGCAACACGGCAGACCACACTCACGATGCCAAAACCTCAACGAAAAGATGAAGAATAAGAGTTCCCAAAATGTAGCATTGAGAAAAACCAAACATAAAAGGAAACAACATGCTACTTTCACATGGAGATGCTGAACTGAAACCTACAATGGGGCAACCAAGAACCCCCTTGCACTCCACAAAATGGAGGGAGGTGGTTCTGGTGCTCAAGCTTTCTTAAACCACTAACACTCTCATATCCAAAAAGAAATGATGAAAGTAGGTATGAGAAAGCATTTCTAAATCGTAAAACAAGCATGCAATATCTAATCCACCGAAAAACCCCTTGCATGCCATAGATGTAAGGTGGTTCGGCTTCATGGAAGAGTCTCAAGCTTCACATTCAAAGATAACACCGTACAAGTGAAAGAAAAATCCAGATTTATATTCTAATCCATCGAAAACCTTCATGCATATCATAAAATTCATATTAAAGATTCAATTTCATGCCTTTAAGAAGGAAGGTACAAACATATACATCTTTTGAAAGAAAAACAAAAACATGCAAATGGAAGATGGTCAAAACCTCACCTTGATGCTTCTGAAAAGATGGAGAGGATCTCCTCTTGTTTGGGCATGTAGGATGGAGTCTCACGTGGTACCCAACTCTACACACTAGCAAGGTGGAGATAAGTAAGGTGGGTGTATGGTCGGCTATGGTGAGAGAGCCCCCACGGTTTTGGGGGAGAGAGGAGAAAAAGAAAAGGAGAGAATGTTTTCTCTCTCTTCTCAAAAGATATAAATATGCTAGGGTTTCAAGTGAATGGTTGAGATTAAAAGTTAGAAATGAATGACTAGGATGTATGTCACACCCTTCTAGGCGGTGGCATACTTATAATATTTGAGTTTCATCATTCCTACGCCCAATAGGCTTATTTCGTTTGAATTTTTTTGGAAACCTTTCAAAAATGCCACTCCCTAAGGCCCTACACGCCCTTTAAGGTTTGGAAAAGTTTTAAAAATGCCCCCACACGCCCCTAGAGTGAAAATACCATACTTATTTGGTTTTATTTGAGGATTCACCTAAGTTTTTTAAAACATCTCTCTAAATCACTAAAAAACCCAAATTTTGATAATTCTCTTGTCTTAATTTTCTAAAAATGGAGTTGAGTTTAGGCAATTACACTTTCGGTAATTCAAAACAAATGCCCCTATGCATTTTTAATAAAACTTACGTGTTTGACATAATATCACTACGGTATATGTATACGTATACATATATTCTAGGGTTTCGTACGTATGTATATACATATACAAATATGTACACATATGTGTATACTTATACATACACATATATGTACGTATACATACATAGATCCATGTAAACACACATTAAATTCCCATTTACAAGTAATTTTTTTTCAAAGCATATCTTTAAATTTTCATCTCTTGCGAAAATCGTTCTCGTTATGACTCATATCCTATCGATATATGCTTTCCAGTAATTCACATGAAATAATGAGGTTTTTTCCTCATTTGGATCCCAAATTTGGGGATTGACTAGTCTTATATATGATAAATTTAATTTAAGGTTCTCGGAAATTAATGTATTATAGATTGCCTTCAATCATGTCATACATCTTACTTACATGATTTAGGATCTTGTATCTCCATACTTATATACATATACATATGTATAATGCATAACTATATGTGAAAACCTCGTAATTAACACAAGTAGTTTACCATCACTGAATCACATCATGCATTGCCTTTTCTAAAAAAAAACTTAGGTCTTACACTTCAAATTTTGCTATCGATGGAGTGCTCATGTAGAAAGGGCACCCCAACGCTTTTGGGAGCCGCAACTTGAAGGATGTCGAGCAACGATATTGCGTACACGAGAAAGAAATGACTATTGTTGTGCATTGCTTGAAGGTTGGCATCACTACCTCTTGAGATCTCAGTTCGTTGTTAAGACGGACAACATAGCCACTAGCTATTTTCAAACACAGAAGAAGCTTAGCCCTAAGCAGGCTAGATGGCAACAGTTCCTGGCAGGGTTTGACTTGGTCTTGGAGTATAAGTCCGAAAAGACGAATGTTGTAGCTGATGCACTAAGCAGAAAGGCTGAGTTAGCAGCTTTGCAAGAGGAGGAAGGTTCGTTTGCTCAGCCTCAGAGTGACCTCCTCGATCTCATTCGGGAAGGCATCCAGTCTGATCCATCTGCTCAACACCTGGCGACCCTAGTTCAGCAAGGAAAAACCAGAAGATTTTGGATGCAAGACGGCCTCCTTGTGACTAAGGGCAGTCGCATTTTTGTACCGCGCTGGGGAACATTGCGAAGATTGGTATTCAAGGACTTTCATGATACCCAGTACTCAGGACACCCAGGGCAACATCGGATGCTCGCTTTAGTAGAGCAAGCCTACTACTGGCCTTTTATGCGGGATTAGATTGAGGGTTATGTTCGCACCTACCTAATATGCCAGTAGGATAAGCCAAGTAATCAGAAGCCCGTAGGACTACTCAAGCCTCTTCCTATTACAAGCCGTTTGTGGGAGAGCATCTCCATGGACTTCATTTTAGGACTACTGAAGGTGAACGACTACAGTTCGATCTTTGTGGTGGTGGATCGGTTTTTAAAGTATGCTATCTTCATGACAATGCCGCCCACCGGCATAGCTAAGCAAGTCGCAAATTTGTTCATGAGGCAAGTTGTGACCAACTGGAAGATTCTAGAAAACATTGTCAGCGACCGCGACCCGCACTTTATAGGAAAGTTCTGGCAAGAAGTGTTTCGATTATTGAGGATGGAGTTGCATTTTTCAACGTCCTTCCACCCTCAGACAGATGGCCAAACAGAGAAAACCAATGCCCTCATTGAAGAATATTTGCGATACTTTGTAGGTACAAATCAGAAAGACTGGGTAGACCTTAAGGACATTGCTCAGTTCTCCCATAACCTACAAAAATGTGAATCAACTGGCCATAGTCCCTTTGAGTTGGCAACAGGGAGGTAGCCCAAGACGTCACACACCATCGCATTGAATTATAAGTGCAAGGCATCACTTGCCCATCATTTTGCTCAATACTGACAAGATCAAATAGAGCTAGCCAATGTGTTCCTGCACAAAGCTGCCAAGAGGATGAAGAAGTGGGTGGATCAGAAGCGCTTCCCTATAGAGTTCAAAGTCGGAGACCTAGTATTGGTCAAATTGCATACCGAGAGAACCAAGATCTTTTGGGGTCTACATCAGGGCCTCATCCGCAAATACGAAGGCCCCTTTCTTATCATCAAGCGTGAAGGAAACCTCGCCTACAAGCTTGAAGTTCCTCTGCACTTTCAAACATACCTAGTCTTCCACGTCAGTAACCTAAAGTTATTTCATGTCGATGAATAAGACAGCAACAACAACCAGTTGACAAGAGCGCCAACACTTCTCTATACAACTGATGCCAAAGAAGTAGAGTACATCATGGATCATCTGTGCAATCATCAAGGACAGATCAAAGAGTATATTGTCAAGTGGAAAGGATTGTTAGAAGAAGAAGCCAATTGGGAGAAAGTGAAGAACGCCCACCAATTTTCCTCAGTTGTGGACGAGTATGAAGCATGGGCCCTGTTGTCGAGGATGTCGATAACTTAAGTGGCGGAGAATGTTACGTCCAAACTTTTTGAGCAATTTTTGCCTTGTACTAAGCCTACCGAAAGCCCTGCATAGCTCACACGGGCCTTTCAACCTTGTAATATTTATACAACTTTACATACCTGTAATTTGCATTTCTCTTAATGAGATTGCGGTGAATGAAACTATTGTATTTACCCGCGTTCAATGAATTGATTGTTATTGAACATTCATCTCTCTCCCTCTATTCTCTCTCTACTTTGTGTGATTGTTACCTCCATGTAATTGTGCGTTTTCATGCAATACTATCTGCGTACATGTTGCTTTAAAAGATCCGCTGCATTTGCTTTTGAAAATTGCTAAAATGCTTGTTGGGTCAAGATTCCCCAATGCCGCATGGACATCTAAAATTTAGCCCCTGACATTGTGACCTTGGGCTGCTTTCTAGCTCCTATTGCGGTTTCATATGGTGCAATCGAATCTAGGCAAAGTTCAGGATTGGTTCAGTGAACTCGTGACAAGCTGATGCTCGGCTTTGAACTTCAAATTCCATAACAAAACAAGGTTAAGCCACAGTGAGAAATATTGCCAATGCTTTTTCGATAGGCGGCAATACCATGATTTTGTTACAGTACTTTTATATAAAAAGGATAGTTGCCGATAGAATTGTAAACATATCAAACTGTCAACTATTTTAAAAACAGTCTCTAGCTTATCCCAATATACCACCGCGGTGGTTACCCATCTGGTCAGCTGGGTCCTATGTCAAGCTGTAAGGCCTAGTGGTTACCCATGTGGTCAGCTGGGTCCTATGTCAAGCTGAAGGCCTAGGATCGAATCCCACTGGTGCATGGAGGATGCCGTTGCTTTGTCACTGATGGGGTACATAAGGCGGGGTGATCATGTCCCGACCTAGAGTTTTACCTGGCAGGGAGGCGGGCCTATTAAATGACCTGGAGTTTTCCTTCGTCTTAGAAAACAAAAACTTGTCTCTATTACTGTTATAATAAGAAGTTTATATTTTGTACTTTAGAGTTTACGTTTTTTATCTACTTTTTCCCACTTTCTCAATCTTATGTTCTTTTTTCGGTTGTTACCTTAGGGAAATTTGGTAAAAAGAAATACAAAAATTAAATTTCTTGTGAGATTTTTTTCCTTGATGAGAAAATACTGATATTGACATTCGTAGCATTGGGTTAAGCAACTTAAAACATGTTGGTTCAAGGCTCTTTTACACCTCTTGTTGATGAGCGGTTCTGTAGGCTAGACATGTTTTGGCTCCAGCTCCAGCAAACTCTATGGATCCCATTGAACTATTCAAGCAGTCTAGGGATAGGACCACAGTCCCCTAGGATGCGAAGTTCTTGGTCAGGAAAAGTGTTCAAGTTCAAAAGTGTTTGTTCCATGTTAAGCTAACCAGGTAAGAAATGAATAAGCGCATAATGTTGCTGGATCCGTAAGGATACACCACCTTACCTGATTGCATTGAGTTTAAATTTTTGGGGTTGCCACCAACTAGCCTTTCAATTACACAGAATACATGAACCCATGATTAAGCTAACAGCCAGGTAACAGTTTAGAAGTGCATGACCCACAGTTGGACCATTGACATATCTTCTTCAAAACATATAAACCTGAGTAAATCATGAACGCCTTGCTCAGTCTCAGCCTAGCCCAAGTCTGTTCTGTTAGACATGCAATCTACGAGTCAACCATGCAATGAGAGAGAGAGAGAGAGAGAGAGAGAGCATCTTCCACGGTATAAAACAGAACCACTTTAATTCCCACTTGAACAAAGATTCCATGAGAGGAGAAAAACACACTTGGATCTCCCATTTGCATCATCTATGGCTCTAGGGCTCACAAGCAAAACCAAACGAACCAAGCTTGGCCAGTTCAAGCTCAGCTTGTTAAGGCTGAATCTAAGCTCACGCTCATGATGAACCGAGCGGAGCCAAGCCAAGTCTGAGTAACGAGCCATGCTTGGCTAGCTGGCCCAAAAAAATATTTTTTTTAAATCTGATAATATAACCGGCTAATCAAAAGGATGAACCAAAAGTAAACACTTGGGTGCATGATAATGTAATAAAAAGACACTCCCATCTTACAGAACCATCTGCAAGATATTCTGTTTCTGTCAATAGGATGATCACCAATTGAAAACCTTTGGAAACACTATTCAAGCAAGCTAAAGGCATAAGCAACCCTTCTTGCACCAGAGAAACACAAAACAGAACACCGAAAATGAAAAATATATCTTTTGCCAAACACATCCTATATAAACACCTCTGCAAACAAAGCAGCAATTCTCTAAGAAATAAAATTACCTAATTTAGTAATTTTCAACTTTGAAAAGAAGTTCTTCTGAAGGATCCCATGCAATCCACATTCTTTTTGAAATCTTCCATCCACAACCATGCAGATCTCCATAGCTGCACTCAGCACCATGACATCCAATCTTAACCTTCTTAAGTGACAGACAGTTGAATTGTACTCCAATCTTGCAGTTGTTTGCTGCCACTGGATATTAGGGCAATGATCTTTATCAACCCAGAGGACTGTGATGAATGAACAGTTGAACACATTCCCATGCAAATGCTTTAGGCCCCAAGCTTCTGGACCCAGCCAAATAGGTTGTACTGCATTGATATCTGTAACTGATTCAAGCAAAAGCTCTAAGTATCCAATAGCAAGTGATCCAGCAACAAAGCACATGAAGAGGCACATAAGGACACATGATTAGAACAGATTTATATAGAAAACAGTAACTTACTAAGTTGCAAAAAAAAACTTACATCAGAAATATCAGCAACCTTTAAATATTAACAGTTGGGTAGTTCCAGTTGCTGACATTTGCAAAAATATTTTTTTAACACAAACATAAATTAGGGCTTGTTTGGAGATGATAATTGGTGTAGGAATTCAGGTTTTGGCAACTAGTTTGGTCTAACTTCTGTAGTAATGGTTGCTTGGGAGTTTGAGGAATTGAAGAGGTCTTTGAGGCATTTGTTCCTTCATATTGGCAATAGGCAAACACTATCGTTAGAGGTAGCATTTGCCAATTCCTGGAATTTGAGGAAGTTCGTATTTCCAATTCCACGAACGCCCTTGATGCTTGGCTCCCAAAGAGATCCTTATTGAGGTAATATCAATGCAATCAACCTATCATGATAATGTTTTGATATGAATACATTATAAAGAAAATAATCTTATCCTGGATGAAATTTTCTATTTAGATTAAATCAGATTATAAACATCTAATGATTGATCTTTAAACCAGTCGCTGTTTAAATGAGATGCACACTTTTGATGGTTGCTACTTTGCCAACTAAATAGCTTTATAATAACAGTAACAGTCTATGATACTTAGATAACCAAAGACAGATAGTTGATACTTCACCAGATTCTGATGATAACGAGATAAGTACTCTTATCAATGCTTGACAATTATCACACACCCAATTGTGATTTTCGTATGTTTGGTGGCTTACTTTATTTATGTTCTCTTTGCAATCCTTGTTTGGACTTTTTTTTCCTTGACGTGTTTCATAAGAATTTTTGTGCCGGTGTCAGATTGTCATTAGGATGGTGCCAGAAAATGCCTGTTCCAAATATAAAACACGAATTCTGACAGTGTAATGTAGTTAGACCCTTGTTTACATGACTGCATGTCTTTCAGTGGAGGGTGAATCAGGGCAAATAAGGACCTGCTAGTCAAGAGCATAGCGAATTACACATTCTATCTTGGCAGGACCTGGTCATTTTCAGGATGCCCTAATAACCAATGACTAGAGAGTTCATTTCCATGTGCAGCTACTATTTGAATAAGAACTTTATAAGTTGGTCCACCAACTCGTTTTCCTTTTAGAGTGCATCAGTCGGCAGTTATATACTCAGTACATAAACATTTTCCTTTCCTTGATCAGATCTGAATGAATTTGGGATAGAGGAGGAAACAGAATACTAGAAAGCAAATGCCACATAGAAAATGCAATAACATAGCATCAATCAAATTAAATCATCATAGCCGATCAAAGAAATATAGGATTTTCAAACAGCTAGAAATTGAATTTGAAAACAAGATGCTGAACTTTTATGAAGAAAAACACAATGAATTATTTACCTTTTATGCTCCATGATAATCTTTTAAGTCCAGACCTGCAGGAAATGGAGCTTTGCAGCATAGAAACTTCAAAGTGTGGTTGACAGAGATGATATTGAGCAAATAATACTAAACCCAGCTGCAACACCAGTCAAAGCAATAAAATGGAATAATTCAGTACAGAAAATTTACCAAATTACTTTAGGCCATTCAAACCACAAAAGAAAAAAAAAAGAACACTAACCCCACAATTTAATAATCTGAAGCACTGAGGCCAACTGACCGGCTAGGAATTGGAATAGTCATGTGTAGTGCACTGCTAGTGAAAATTTCTGCAGAACAAAAGGGAATCAACATTGCTTTTGTATCATGAAATAAAAATGACACAAAATTTTGGGCCTTCTACATTCCATTATCTCCCAATGAACAACTTAGACATGGCAGCATATCTAGATGGTCGACTGAAAGAGCACCAATATGACATCCAAGAATCTTAGCAATCTCCACCTGGTTTCCCTGAGAAAATCAAGCTCACAAAATTTTTGCTGCATATGCAATATTGATCCAGCTAAGTTTAAAATGCAAATTTTCTAGTTCAAGTAAGTTCAAGAAACATCTGTTGAAATGCACTTAACCATGAAGAGTTATTCTAGAATCTCAACATAGAAATGCATAAAATATCGCTAAGAACGACAGATTGTAATTTTGTGCACTAAGCAATTTTTTCTAACCAAATGGTTGTTGATACAAATGTTGAACAAGTAAACCAGGCATGCATGACCACTGCAATAACCACCAGAATTAAAATAATTTCAGAGTTCAACAGAGACCAAGTAGTTTACCTTACCACTGTAGACAGAGTAGAGTATATCAGCTCCCAGGACTTGAGTAAGCAAAAACATGCTCTGCGGATAAAAAATAATCAACTAGAGTAACATGAGGCAAGATACCATGTAGCACCATAAAGATTCTTCCTCAAAAATAATTATTTCTGTTCTATCAAAAGTGCAACACAAACCTTGACCAAGAATCAATGTTGAATTTACAGCAAATGGAACTATTTCCTGAACTTTTTCACTTGTGAATATTGCCTGGCATGCTGGCGGATAAAAAAACATACGAAAAAGGATAAAGCAGAAGATTAGATATTAGGAATTTCTCATCAAGGTTTGCTTAAATGAAGAAACAGAAAATGCAGATATCAGGTAATAAGCCAATTTGTTCTGAACCACTCATATTTATGCAAGGAACTATTTGGGCATATCTTGGCTTTGTAGAAATATATGCATACAACAATATAAAACACAAATTAAGGCACATCTATTCAGTTAGTATTTAAAATCATGAAAACTGAAGCAATTTAAAATCAAGTTAAGCCACACATTCAATTCAAATAAATAAACAACGTAAGTGCATGGATAAACCCCACATTTTTTCTACTTGTTCTACATGCAAATGATTAGCAACTTTTGAAGCAAAAGAAATATAAGCTGATAACATGCTTTAAATATGACCAGCAATTCATTGAAACGGTTCCAACAAGGTAAACAAAAAGGACAATGATTTCCTGCTGATTCACAGAAAATCCTGTCTGATTATGATATCCAAACTTAGATAAGTTCAAGTTATGAATTGTTCAAAACCTGAGAAATCCAACCATTTCTCCTTGCTCGGTTCATTCTTGATTTCATCAGCAGAAATATCTGTATCAGGTAAGTTCATCAGATGCACTGAGTGACATCCATCCGATACCCAAATTATTGGCATCCCTGTGAATGTGAATGAAATTTTTAAGAGAGATCCACAAAAATATATCAGCAAGGGGAAAAAATATGAAACTAAAAGAAAGTTGTTCTACTTGATGTATCAGGAAGAACTGCTAGCATCTGAACTTTAACAGGACAATCTAAAGGACTTGTGCACATGTTTCCAGAAACAATGGATGCTTGATCAGAAAATGAGCCATGGGCAGTACGAGGAAGGCATAGCAAGTGTACGGTGCCAATTGAATCCAAAATCAAAAACCTCCCCTGGGACAGAGAATGGATTGAAACTCCTTTATGGTTTAGGGACTTCGAGCTTCTGAAAGCTGCAAAAGATGAGCCGAGCTCACCTGAGTCCTGCCTCAACTTCATTGTTCGAAACTCAACTGCAGAATGAAATATAAAGATGGATAGAAAAACTTTAGTCTAAATGGTAAGGTTCCCAGAATTGCAGGATTAAATTATCAAACAAACGAACTCCATGATAATAGATCCTACTCCAATATAGAAGGATAAAAATCAGCAATCGTGCACATGGTTACTTTCCTTCTCTCACAAATCTTCTCAAGTTCAAATAGTTATTCATGAACAATATTGAACACAACTTGATCATAAGTATGGTATTCTAAATGTCTTAGAAGCGTGATCACATCTTAAATTTCAGGGTTTCTCCAGCAAGATCCTGCAATATTTCAAAATTTCCTGTTCTATAGGATCTATAGAAAGTCATGGTAAACATAAATAGAAAGAAATATAGAAAAGTTTCAAACTAAACATAAAAATTTTTGAATTGATCTCTTTATACATTGAAACTAGGTGATAAATTGAATTTGCTATGATTTCCACATTTTCATGGTGAAATTACAATTGAAAAAATTGTAACTGGATCTAATTATGAAGCTTTTGTCATTACACAATCTGTTTGTTCAACCCTAGAATTTAAGAAGTGACTACCGATGTTTTTTTATCATGAGATTGTGTTTTCTTATCATCTCCTCACGCCACATATTCTAAAGCTTAAGTGAAAACGTGGTTTTTTGTTTTCTTTTTGTTCTATGCAAAACCTTGTGCAGTGCAGTAATAATGATGGTAGATGGACATCTGATCATGCTTGCAAATGCCTCATTGACAATAAAACTTCGCGAGAAGTCCTTCCCATGCACATATACACAAAATGGCATAGCAGAACACTGGCATATGGTAGAAACAACCTTTTAACAAATCATGTAGCAAATATAATAAATAATGTGGGCCAACATTTTACACACCAATGTTTCACTGATTAACCAAATATCAGTAAAGTCTTCGGAGTTGTCATGGCAAGTGACACTTCTAAAGCAGCCTGACCTGTCTGTCGAGAACCTTCAGTAGCACGCCACATCCATATCAATTATGCTCTACAGTTATCTCCCTGGACATGTGTATATGCCAATACGTCCAAAGATTATATTGACTTAACTGGGAGATGGAAACATTTGTAGTAACAAACATGGCTTCTCCAAGGACATATTTCTTGTCGGTTGAAACTTTCAAATTTCATCAACCGATGTGTTGTGTGCACCATTTTGGCCTTCAGTCAACCAAAGTGTTTCCACACATCTGCAGCAATGACTTGTTCAAAGATTCACTGCAGTGAATAACTTCATCAAATCTTTGAAGGAGCTGAAAGCAATCAAATCTGATAACAGGTGTAGGATATGCCTTTCTCAACCAACAGCCACCTGATCATGGATGTACCCTTTATCAACCAGCAGCCAGATTCAATCACAGATTGGTGCAGATCAATATATGATATCATCATTGTGTCAGCATAGACTCAGTTCAGATACAGCTCAGCAGCAGTTGAAAATTTACACGGCCTATTTATGGATACATAGATCCTTGATTTTTTTCTGCTGGTTGCCATGCACTGGTGCAGCATACTCAGCTGCTACAGTCACCTTCTGACCTGCATGATCCAACAAACGACTAAATCCCTTGCATGTAACAGCAACAACAGATAAGTAACAGCATCAGCATGCCCCTAGTTTTTCACAGAAGGAAACGAGACTGCTAGCAGCAATGGTACCCCAACTAATCTATAGAGATCCACTAAAATGAAGCATCCACTCTCCTGATGAGTATTATGAGACATGCAGCACCATGTTTTGAAATTTCACTGTGCAGGTACTCTTAGTTGGGTTAAGACTATCAACAAAACAAATTGCAGCACTGAACACTTGTGGAACCTCAGCATCGCCGATAACCCTTATGCCAAAAATCTCCTATGGAATCGTTAAAGCACAAGGCTGGATATATTAATTGTTGCAAGCACACGCTCATGTAGCAAAGCCATTACAAACTTTGATCACCCTGAAGTTTGCATGAGAACAACAAGAGAGGCTCTAGCTTTAGCTGTAACATTTGGTTGTTCTCTACATCAATTTGATGTCAACAGCAATTTTTTGCTTAGGCATTTACCAATTAAGTCTATATGGGGCAGCCACCAGGTTATACAAGGTGACCCACATACCAAGGTCTTCAATGTAAGAAAGCTATTTATATGGTTAAAGAGGCTCATTATGCATGGTCAGACACATTCAGTGAAGCTTTTAGCCCATATGGATCTTCCTTATCAAAACTAATTTTTTTCCCTTCTTTTTGTTCAAAGAGTTCCCATTTATGCACCATAATACCCTTTCGTTTATGTAAGTAGAAATAAATACAAGATGTGTTGGTTAAGATGCAATGACTGTACCATCTACACTACATTCAGTCTCAAGTGTCTGCTCAAATTTTCATTTCTTTTAATCTTGTGCCAATATATTTGTATCTTTCAGAAAATGGCAAATAATCAAATGTGTTCAATATGTCAAATGTGATCATTGTGCAAGTACATAATATAATCAGTTTCTCAGAGAAGAAAATAATCAAGTATAGCCACTTTACCAAAAATACAAAATTTAAGATACTGGATTAGGAGATTAAAAGCCCATTCTTCATTCCAACAAATAACATCATGAAGGAAATGGACAAAAAACGAGCATTAAAATGAAAAGAAGCAATAGTAAAATACAAGGATCCAAATAATTAAACATCAAACTTCCAAACGATTTGCTAATTGCAGCTTAAACAACTTACCCTGATTCTTATCTGGCGCATCCAATGCATCTTTCAACTCCTTTAAATCAAGTGAAGGCATCTCCAAACCCTGTGATGTATGTCTAGGAAGCAGTCCATTTACTTCCTTAGTATCAGCCATCCCACGTTTCACCGCCCATTTCTCGACTTCATCATAGCCTGCTAAATTTAAATGTCCATGGTGGATAGAATTATTTGACTTCACTTGTATACCATTCTCATGCATAACCAAAGAACCAAAAGACAGATTCAAACTGCTCATATCCATCTTCCTTATTATCCCATTTTGTGTAAATTTTCCCAAGCACAAGCCACCATTTTCAAATTTGGAAAAATCTTTTACATCGCAAGAAGATTCAACATGGTTTCTATCAAGGCTCGATCTTTGTCCGCGGATGCCACCATTCTCAAGCACTTGGAAACCAAATTTGATCTCACTCTTCGAAAAGTCACCGCCTTTTGAATTGTTCCTGACATCCAACTTAATAGAATCATTACCACCATCAGTTCCCACAGCTCTTTCATCAAACTTCCCACAATTTCTTTGAGAACCATTAGATTTCGAACTCGGACACTGTGCTTTTCCCCCTTCCTTCCTCCTCCCCTTAACGAGCCCTCTCAACGGGAAAACCCTAACCCCATTATCCTCCCCCAGAATCATATGCCCCATGAAAACCCCCATCGTATAAATCGGCAAAACGCAATCAACAACCGCGCACTTCACCAAATCAACAACAACCGACCCGTCCCCGCCACCACCCCCAACACCCACATGCCCCAATTTCGCACCAAGCACCCAAATCTTCTTCTGAGACAACGAATGCAACGCAAAGACGTTGACCAACCCAGCGATCCTCACCTTAAACCCATGAGCAAGATCAAGGGCGACCCCAAAATCCGCGCTCTTCGCAACCGACCCGTCGCGCTCCTTGCGCTTCAATCTGAGTCGAGCGCGAACGAACACCCCATCCGTCTTCCAGAGGGTCCACGCCCTGAGCATCGTCCTCACGCCACCATCCTTCTCCGGCATCACAGTTAAGAAGAGAACCCTACAACCATCATCCCCGCCACCGCCTGATCGGTCCTGGAGCCGGAGGAACGAAGCGGAAGAACATGGTGGGGGGATGGAACTAGGGTTCCGGAAGGAGGGGAAAGGAGAGGGAGAAGGGGAGGGTGGGTACAGAAGAATTGAGGAGTCGAAGTGCATGAGAGCAAGAGAGCGGGAGATGGGTTCGAACAGGATGGATGAAACCACCAGAGAGGGGTGGGTTCCGGGGAGATTGAGCCTGCAAGCCTGCATACCATCATCTGCTGCTCCCTCTCATGCTATTCACAAACATCCTCAGTAACCCACCATGATCATCAATAACCACTACCACCACCACCACCACTTTCTTCTTCTATGGCGGTAGTATGGTGCTGCTCCTGCTGATTCAGGGGATGCAGAGGAGAGGGGTCATATGGTTTCAGGGGGTGCTGTTGTATTTATTGTTTGTAACGTTATATATAATAATAACGTTTCTCGTTAATGGTTCGGATTCGGATCCGATGTAACTAATACCAGATTCGATTAGACAAATCGGATGTTAACCAAACGGATTCCAATTTGGATTCAAATACGGATGGTATCAAGCTCATACCAGATCTGTTTTTTAACAAGGATATCCGTCCAGTTCTAATATTTCTCAGACTCGGTAGCTAAAAATCAAAACCAGCATCCGGTTATAATCGAATACTGTTTTGGTTTACCAAATGCAATTAAAACGGAACTGTATTTGGTCAGATATCAGATAAAATCTGGTTCATTGACGTCCCTACTTAATGCTTATCATCACTATTGGACACGTTTATGTCTTTACAAGGATGTTAAATTGGCTGTCTTTATTAAAAGTAGGGTTGGGTATGTGTGCCCATAGTTATTGCTATTTGAAGCCTCAAATATATATGCTCACTTTTGAATGATGAAACTACATGTTGTTTCAATCATTTTTAGGTTTGTTTGAAACTGGCTTTCAAAAAATAAAAATAAAACTTGTATTTTTCAATATGAAAATAAACTTTTTCGATTTTGTAAATGGGTCTCTTGTTAAAAGAATGTACTTTGATTTTCCATGTTTTTTATGGTTTTACAGTAGATAAATGCAAATTTATATCATTATATTATAGCTGAAAGTTCATGTCGCGAGCGGGGTGTTTGTGAAGGCATTGAGTTGATGTATGATCAAACCTTACTGGTGCACGGGTGTGTCCTGGCTTTCAGAAGTGGGCCACACAAGGCAGGGTGGTCGTGGGGCCTCACCCAAGGTTTTCCTTGCTTTGAGAGGGTTCTTCATCGTAAAAAAAAAAATAAAAATACTTTTAATAATACAAACATCAAACTATAATTTTATTTTTTTGTTTATTTTTTTATGTTGTTTCTTACTGGCATCTCCTGATGCAGGGTCATGTGCCAAGCTGAAGGCCCAGATTGGAATCCCTCTGCCACATGGGGCGAAAGGATATATGGTAGGGGTCTGCCTAACCCCAGCTTGCCTATAAAAAAAAATATTTTTAAAAATGATTTTTGCTTCTCACATCGCGTTTAATATACATACTTTTTTATAACATGAACAAACCGCACTAATACTTCTTACAGTAGCAACTATGGTGTTGAAAGTCAAAAGAGGACCATGATTTAAACTAGGTTCATCTTTGTCCGGCTTTGAAATCTGGCTTGAACCTAAATGTTTTAGTCAACCTACATAGGCTTGGGTTTGCAGTAAATTGTTCTCATGTTTGGTTCCTCTGGGGTCTGCTATTTTTGCTGGCCATACGTGAGGGTTTGACCTTGACCTGCAAACTTTGCCCTCCCAAGCTGGGTCCTATATATGGTATTGGTCCCTCCCAAGAAAAAATCTTGAGAGAAAATTTTAAAAAGGTATAGATATATAAAAAATATAAAATAAATAAATATAACCATATGAAAAGTTATAGCTCTACCAGAAGTGTTTTGATCATGTTAATAACATGATAAAAATATGATATTTTAAAAGTGATTTTTTGAAATACCATATTCTTTTGGCAATATCTGCCTTTAAAAATGTTATGATAAATCATAGTATTTTCAACTATCTCAGCCATATTTGTGACTATGGATAAAGCTAGTTTATTAAAAAAAATATATGCTTCCATTTATTTTCATGTTACCAAGGGATACCTATGCAACACTTGTTGAAGTTGATATGGGAAGTGAGATGGTGAAAATTTGCTTTCATTTATATCAATTTCAGAAGTGTGAAGTAAAAATCGTTTCCATGTGGTGTCTTATTTTCTCCTTCACTGTCTTCACAATAGAAAAAGCAAAAATCATCCATTTTGTTTTATCCTAATTTTTTTTTTTAAGGCAAGCTGGGGTTAGGCGAACCCCTACCAGAAGAACAGCCGCCCCATGTAGCAGAGGGATTCGATCCTGGGCCTTCAACTTGAGAGTTGGCCTCTCCCCTTTTTTCTCATCTCTCTCTTACCCTCACTCGGGCCAACAACAAATGCATGCGCATGCTAGGGCTCTTTAGTAGCTAATAATGAGTTGACATCAGTTGCACACAGGGAACCTTCAAAGAAGCCATGACTGCGCTAATGGGAAACTACAAACAGCTGTCGAAGGACGAAAACACCATCTACTCCTCACTGTCATGGAACAATTCACCCAGAAGTTCAGAACTATCACAGAGAGAGAGGGAGAGAGGATGATCAAGTTTGGTAATGTTTGTATCAAATGACAGTACATTTTCATATCAAGAATTGAGAATCATATCACTATCTAGAACACCTTGAGAGATTTCCACTATGGAAACCAAAATAAGATGAAAAATAACTTGTCTCATTAACAGAGAAACGAAAATTAGAAATAAGGGGAATGGTTAGAGATTATTTTATTCCCTACTAAATGGAGTTGTACATTGCTATAGTGCTTGTTTAAAAAGGCTATTCATTATTTAGATATTTCTGCATATATTATCTAGATATTTCTGAATATATCAAAATTGATAGGGCAACACTAAACCTACTACAAGTTCGACACATATTTGGATGCATGCATTTTTTTTAAGAGAGAGAGCAGGCAAAACAGTTTATTAAGAGCTAAAGAAGATCTTCATAAAAAATGGTTAGGCTGATAAGGTATCGGACCTCAAATGATCAAAAACATGAGGGCATTGAATGAATAAAGGCTGGATCCGTGGGATCCCACTTGATGTGTACCATAGGGGTATGTTTGATTGCTTGTTCAAGATTGGACAGAACAATAGAACACATGTTCTGTCTATTTTGTAACAATTGTACTTCCTTCTGTGTTTGTTTAGACTCATAGGAAATCATATTTTTATGTAAAAATTATATATAGAAAACTATAATCAAATCCAACCTAAATTGAAAACCTCTAATTTGAAACCATAAATCAAAACCCTAATTCAAAACATTAAATAAAAAAGCCCTAATTCAAAACCTTAAATCAAAACCCTAATTTGAAGAAGAGGAAGAGAGAGAGAGATGGTACTGAGAAGAGGAGAGTCGGCCGCTAGGCGGAGCCCATGACCACCCTTCCAGAGAGATGAATGAGGGGGGGGGGGGGGGGGGGGAGAGAGTTGGAGTATACCCCCACCCAAAGAGAGAGATGGTACTGCGAAGAGAAGAGTCGGTCACCAGGCGGAGCCCATGACCACCTTGCCAAAGAGATGAATGAGGGGGGAGTTGGAGTATACGGAAGCAGATCAGGTCATGCTGAACATGAGCATTTTTGCTCATGCCGACATCATGGCCATCCAATTTGCATTTTAAAAAACTCAAAAGTCAACAAAACCACATGGCATTCATCCAAAATGCAAACAGATGGCCATGATGTCGGCATGACAAAAAACGCTCATGTTCAACATGACCTGATCTGCTTTCGGAGTATAGCCCCACCCAGAGAGAGAGATGTGAACGAGGGAAAAAATACAAACAGAAAGTCATGTATGAGGTTATGAAAACCTTTACAAGAGACCTTGATAGCAGCTTCTCCAACCAAACTTAATAGAATCGCAGTTGAATCATTCCTTGGTACCTAGTTCACCAAGCTGGGGATAACCCCATTGGATTTGTCTACAAACTTGCCTTGGAACTTGTGCCCTATGATAAAAGAAAATAAAGAGAAAGAAAGGAGAAGATGATGTCCTTGGAGTCAAAACAATAGGCTTAGACGTCTCATGTATATGTTTTCATTATCTGTTAAAGTATAAAAGCGCCCCTCTTACATATAATAAGTTCAACCACCACCACATTTGGGTTTGACATCTGAACCTGATCCAATCCAATCCAATCTTTCTAAAACACACCTTCTCAAACTGTGCATAGGTAAGACTTGCAGACAATTTGCTTTTGAGAAACCAATGCCTATTAACAATGAGAGGCTTGGTAAATAATTTTATCACCTGCTCTTAACTATGAATAAAAATCTATTGAATCTCTTTATCTTTCACTTTTTCTATGATCAAGCTCTATATGTTTGAAAAATACAAAGTTAAGCTATTGGACAAGGGATACACATGAGTATGAGATAGATTATGAAGAAATCTTTACCCTGATAGCTTGCATGACCATAATTAAAACACTAAGTTTTGTGGCTTCAATTAAGAACTAACCTATTACCAAATGGATGTTAAAAATATGTTTCTCGATAGAAATTTAAATGAATTATACATGGAAGCTCCTCCCAATTTAGTATTCCTTAGGGTAAGATTTGTTGCTTATGTAAGGCTTTATATGGTTTAAAATAAAACTCAAAGGCCTCATATGATAGATTTAGTGAATTGACGCTTAAACTTCATTTAAAATCATGTTTTACTGACATAATTTTGTTTGTTAAGAACTCTTACACAAAAATTATTATTTTGCTTCTATACATGGATGATATGATTATCAAAGGATGTGATAAGAAGAGAGTAGATAACATTAAAATTGTTCTTAAGAATAATTTTGAAATGTCTAATCTTGGTTTTCTAAGATATTTTCTTGAAATTGAAGTCGCTTATTCTTCTCATGGTGTAACAAATATTGTTATCTTTGTCTAAAGAAATGCGTTGAGAAAGGCATCATATGATTATGATTGGTGCTCTTACCTCTATCACTAGATCTTATATATATTAAAGCAAGAGAAGAAGATATGTAAAGGGAGAAGATAAAAGGGGCACACTAAGAGGAAAACTTCATTAATGAAAAGAATAGTAATACAACACTATAAAGGGGGGCATCCCTTCTAGTAACTTTCTATCTCAACTAGGTCATGTTTAACCCTCTTACTTTGACTCCACTTAAACATTGCCCCTCAAACTTGAGATGATGCAAGAGGCATTATCCCAAGTTTGGAAAGGAATGTCCAAATTAAAGTGTAAAGGAGCTAGATTCAAATACATCTGCAATATCCTCATTGGAGCACACATGCTCAAGCATGATAACTACATTAAGAGTGTAAATATGGTTTTGTTCTCGCCGTTTCAGGGTGGTGATGGTGGAACAATCTTTCACTGTTCCTGAGGTGTGGCAAACACATGTTTCATGCATCTGTAGTGTCCAGTGTTTGGCATGCTGCGCATTCTGCATGTCTGCGTTCTCCCATGAGACGTGCAATCAAACACATCCTAAGCATAATATCAGAGAGCACCTGCCTGAGAATAGAGTGGAGGGAAGAGTGGGTGTCTCTAAATATTTTGTTTGTTCCTCTCCTTACATACCACTCATGATGATGTGAACAACCAGCACCTTCAAACGTATGAACATCGCTCAGATGAAGCAATGGCCATAGGTCGTAAGATGAGGTCCCTAGCGAAGGACTAGTTTCGTATGCAAAAAGCTAGACTGCTGCCATGACACACGAAAGAAGCGTTGGAAAAAATAGCAGGACCAAAAAAGGTGCATAGATGTCTTGACAACCCCTCTACACACATAGCAATCGCTCATGATGGAAAATCCTCGCTTGCGTAGGTTGTCATGAATTAGGATCTGATCCATGAATAACAATCAAGCGAAGCATCATGAACGAGGGGTCACCGAGCTCGAGAAGCATAGTTTTCAGCAATAAATTGAGGCCACTTTTTTATGCAACACCACTATTGTCACTGCTTACTGTCACCCATCTCATGCTTCCTTAAGATGCGCGGTGGTCAACCTAGTCTGCCAGTAACCAACCGTAATACAAAAAAAGAGAGGAAAGTTAAGGTACCAAAGAGAAAAGAGACGGACTTATCGTCTACTCCTCTTTCTAACAGTAGAAAATGAGGGAGCCATTGTTCTTTTCTTTCACTGCAAACCAAAACAAGGATGGCTCTAGGGTTTACTGGTTTAGGGATGAAATCTCTCTCTCTCTCTCTCTCTCTATATATATATATATATATATATAGATATAAAGAGTGATGTCTAGGTGTCGACGCTTTTTTGTGCCTACTGTGTGCCTATTTTTTTCTAAAATCTGACCATAAAGATGTGATCTACATGCTTCATTTTGTGGGAATTGACTTTTGGATCGTTAGATTCCAAAACCAAGTTAGGTTTTTATAAGATTAAAAAATCAATGGTCTACAATTTTAAAAACTTAATCATTGCTTAAAATTGTATTTTTTTCTCAAAAAAACATGATCCAAGTATCATTTTCTGGCAAATCCATCATGAATACACATTTGTAGGGTCATGTTTTTAAAAAACAACCTGAAAACCCTATTCAAGCTCAGTAGGCACGCGGTTGGCACAAAAAGCGCACCTACCCATTTATGTATATATAAATATATATACACACATATATAGAGTAATGTGCTCATTCTGCCTAGTTAGGCCCCTTCAAAAATCATAGCTTTTGGTATTAGTGGGAACCGACTTTTGCATCATGGAATCTGCTTATATATAGGTTTTTCGGTGTTCCAAAATCAATGGCTATGAAGACATAATTTTTTCCTAGCTCATAGAAAATACATTTTTTTCATAAAAACAAACATGAAATAGGAGTCAATTCCCATTAAATCAGGCATGCTAAGCACATCTAACGATTCAGATCTATCATAAAATACATTAAACTACAATGCTTAACGGGACAGAACTAGAAAAGATGACCTAATATGTTGAGTTCTCATATATATATATATATATATATATATATATATATATATATATATATATATATATATATATATATATATATGAGTTGGTGGTAGTTGTCTACTACTTTTCTAGTCTACAACCAACCTACTGAGCTTTTGAAGAGGTTTTTCATGTGTTTATTAAATTCGACAATATAGATGTGTTCTACATGCTTGATTTTATAAGAATTGACTTTTGGATCCTCTAATTCTGATATGCAAGTAGGTTTTTATAAGATTTAAAAAGCGACAGTCTAAGATTTTTTGTAACAAAGCTTAAAAAATTATATTTTTTTATCACAAAAGTTAGAAGCATGTCAATTGAACTTTAAACTTTAGATTTAAATTTAGCTTTGGGCTTGAATTTGTATTTGAGTTTAAGTTTAGGTTTGGTCTAGCTTCTGACTTATTGATTGCCCTTTTCATCCTTCGACTTAACCCAACCATAACTTTTTCTCTCTTATCTGTTGAGCTTGGGGTCTAACCTAAGTTGAGCATATGATCTATCTAATCGAGTCAAGCGGCTATTCAATTGGTATGTGTATTATTACTTGATTTCACCCAGTGCATGGTATTTGTTGACCTTTGCGAGTAGGCAAAAGTTTGGTTGTATCTCGAGAATAAAGTTGCACAAATATCTATTGCACCAAAGACTTGGTCCTAAGTATGGCAACTATTGCTTGAAAGATAGTATGTCTAATGTGTGCCTTAGAACTCTCCTGGTTCAACCTCAATTGCCATGTATGTTTGCATATATATACCCTATTCCTTTTCCATTCTTCTCATTGCTCTCACAAGCTCTCTTCTTTCCTACTCTCTCTCGCATGAGCTCCTTGCTCATTTATATTCTTTAGCCCATACGAGCTCTCTTTTTTTTTTTTTAAGAACAATGTTCTTTTTCTTCTTCTCTCTCTTTAGTGCTCATCTTGTCTCTCTCTTTGGTGAGTTCAGATCTTGACTTAGTCAGGGCTTTGCTTAAGTAAACATAAGGTCTAGCCTAAGTTAAGGTTGAGGTCTACCTAATCGAGTCAAGAGACTATTGAAGGTAGTCTTTATCGAGTTGCTCAGTCTCACCCAATGCAAATCATAGGCCGACCTTTGCAAGTAGGTGAAAACTCAATTGTATCATGAGAGCAAAGTTGCACGAATACCCATTGTACTAAGGACTTGGTCCCAAGGGGAGCAACTATTTCTTAAAAGATAGCACATCTAATGCGTCCTTCCGAACTCACTTAGTTTAAGCTTAGTTGCCATACCCAATGAGTGAAATTTTTCGACATCATGTGTAGAGGTAATAATTGCCTAAGCATAAGCCAATCTGTGTTTTTGTTTGTGTGAAAGTAGGGATGGGAAATCAGATGAGCCGCTTGTGGCTCAACTAATGTTGGCTCACACAAAGCTTGTTTGAACTTGTCAAATAGGCTTGACAAGCTTGAGCATGAATAACCAATGTTCATCTCAGCTTCGTATAAGCTCATTTGCTAATAATAAGTATACTTTATATTACTGAATAAAAATGTTTGAAGTGTTTGGCTTGCAAGCAATAAGTTTAGAGGTCAAATCCTATTGCTTACAAGTTTGAAACAATTATTTATTTTATAAATGAGATAGTTTGAGCTTGGTTTAGTAGGTTTAGGGTTCAAATTCTATTGTTTTAATCTTTTAAAAAAATATAACTTTTTTTTTATAAATGAGCTTGTTCATGCTTGGCTCGTTTAGCTCAGGCTTTTCATGAGCCCAAGCTCGGCACAAGAAATGAGTCAAGCCTGAGCACCCTTAGTTCTATTTGTCCAGCTCATTTACCAGCTGGTCCAGCCCTATGTGGAAGGGAGTTATGCTGTTTCCTCATTTTTGGCAGATGGAAAGAGGACAAACATCTTTCTCTTTGTTTTTTTTGTGTCATAAAATTTTGTAGACCGATTACGTTATGTTACTGGCGTGAGTAGGTTGACCACTGTCCATCTGGAGAAAGCATGAGATGGGCAGTGGTGAGCAGCGACGCTGCAGGTAAAGCCTTCAACCTGCAGCCTGCAGCGTCGCTGCATAAAAAGTGCCTGAATTTTTTTTATATCACATTTACCAATTATGATGGGGTTCTACACTTGGAAATATAACTGAAGGCTATTAAAACTTACAGGGAAGAATATTGAAACACATTTGTAAATTGAACCTTCAGCATATTTTCATGACTTGCCCACACAATGGGATCGACTCAAACTGGCCATGTCATTGGACTTGATAGGTTGAAAACATGGTCCCCAACCATGGAAGGAAATTTCGAGTGCTTGTCCATTATTTTGCATGCCATGTCCATTACACAGAAAGGGAATTTCTCTCTTCTCATGGGCAGGCAAAGACGTGATGGTGTACCCATGTGCAGCTGTCCCTTTGATTTGTATGGTGAGAATTCCATTGTCATAGCAGCCCTTTGGAGGAAAGCATCTTCTCTATTTCTCTTCTTCATCCAAACATGAGAAACAGTTGATATGGATTTGCCTTACGCTGTGTCTCTTTACTACTCAATAGATAAATTAATAGTTCACTGTTAGAAAGGAACTAGTCTAAGCAATGACTACAACTATTTCCTAGGGAATCACTCTTTTGTCTTGCAAGGCAGGAGATAAGGAAACTTTCAAGTATGAGTAAGACAAGCTTTTTCAAGAAGCTCGAGCTTACACAAATGAACAAAGCAAAGCCTGAAAGAAAGTTAAAGTTCAAATAATCTCATTAAGAACTCATTAAATTTCAAGTATATTTAGTTAGAATAGGGGGTAGCTGCCTACTCGGTTTGGTGCCTACTGAAGCTTACCACAAGTGAACAGGGGTTTTTTGGGTTGTTTTTTCACAAATCTGAACATGCATTCTGTATGGTCGAGTTGTTAGAAAACAATACTTGTATCGCGTATTTTCAATGAAAAAACATGATTTTTTATGCCTTGAATATTTATGAAAATTTTGGACTGTTGATTTTCAAACCTTATAAAAACCTACCCCATCAGAATTGGATGGTACAAGAGTCGATTCTCATAAAATCAAGCATGTAGAACACATCTATGCAGTCAAATTTAAGAAAACACACCAAAAACCCGGTAGGCACGGATCCGAGTAGGCAGTTACCCCTACTGAATTTAGTTATATTAAGTATATTATTTGCGTGTCAATATTTTGATAATATCTCTCATTATCCATGCTCATCAACTGTTAAAACCAAAGTATAGAGTTTCTATTTAACATATCAAATAGTGTTATTATGGTTGTATTTATATGGATCTAGCACCAAGATGGTCATAAATCTCCAAGCTTGGGCATACCTTTTCAAAACCTTGTAATTAAAGACTCCAGCTTGGCTCGCTGGAGCCACCGAGCTTAAGTTTTGTCAGTTATGAAGCGAAGCTTGAGAAACCCAGCCATATGCTTGACTATTGATTTGTGAGGTACAATGAGTTCTTGTCTCTTGCATTCATTTCAAACATGTACACTTGACTAAGGGTTTGTAAGGCCCAGTGAGTCCTTGCCTGTTGCAACTCTACCTGACCCAAGTTGCCTATGAGAGAGGAAATTATGGCTGCAAGCTACAAGCTTAGAAACTCGAGGAAAATTGAAATTAGAAAGAAATGGTTGGATTAGTCATGCCCAAGAAAGACCCAAATTAACTTTATGGCTTGAGATCACTGTCAAATATTGATCTCAGGTTCTTCAGCAAGGAAACGTCTCATGCTCATGATAATTTAAACCAAATTGTTTTTAAAAGATGTCAACACATATACATAAAAAATACAAAAAATCATTAAAATATTAAGAAAAGAACCAAAATGTCATGATCGTGATAATAGTGTGATATTTTAAAATAGGTGATAAATTGAAAGTGTCACAACAAAATCTCAAGATATTTTTGAAATATTGATGATATTTGTTTTCAGGGCTGTAATACCTAATCTATGTACTTAGGAACCAATCCACTTGTCCATCTGTACGCCTAGTCAGCCTTTTTCTTAAACTGTCGTCTGGAAATTTTAGTTTTCCATTTTAATATTTTGTTAATCTTTTGCCAATTTTTTTCTAGTTTACTTATTTATTTGTTTTTTTTTTCTAAGCCAAGGAAAACCCCCCATCACCGCTCACACATTGGATAGCCTCGGGTTGGTAAAATCCTTGAGGTTCCCAAGACCACAGGGGAGCTTTGACCTTAAGGCAAAGGACACTTCCTGCCGGTTTCGAACTCGTGACATCGTGTCAACTTGGTGACCTTCACAAGTCATCTCTACCAAATGAGTGAAACCATTCTGGGCATTTAGTTCATTTTTTACTCTCTTTAAAACAATTTTTTTTTCACTTTTTCTGTCTCACACAACATTCTGCTATCCTTCACTACAAGAAATCTGTGGATTAGTGACGACCTCAATCCGTCACTAAATAATTTAGCAACACATAACTTTTATCCAAAATTCTAGTCGTTAATTAGCAACGGAAACTATCTGAAACTATATGTCACAAGTTTCTTTGCTAATTTGCAATGAATTAGCGAATGCCATGATTCGTCACAAGGTCGTCGTTAATATGTGCAAATGCCATAAAAGTTTTAAATCTCCTCATATTAACGACGACCTAGCGACAAATCATGGCATTTGCTAATTTGTCACAAATTAGCGACGAAACTTGCAATAGATAGTTTCCGTCACTAATTAGCGACTAGAATTTTGTGATAGAAGTTATCTGTCGCTAAGCCGATGCTAATCCATCGTTAAACTGTTTAGCGACGGATTAACGACAGATTGAGGTCATCGCTAATCCACAGATTTTTATAGTGTCACCATGGGTATTTACCCGATTTGCATTGCTTTTGTCACTTGAGAAATCTGTAAAAGACACTATGTTAAAATGAAGTTTATTACCCGATAACAAGGAGGGTGACAACCCCTCTCAGAAACGAGCCTGAATAGGGAGACACAGCCCTCTGGTGAAAGCAAGACAGACAGGAGTGTTGCCCCTGCCGACAGTAAGATCAAGGCAGGGAGGTCTCGCCCCCTCCCGTATCAATCATGAGGCAGGGGGTCTCGCCCCCTACCGAAGCAAAATTTCCTGGTAGAGGGATCCACCCCTTGCCGGGCAAAATTTCCCGGTAGAGAGATGCCCCCCTTACCGGGCAAAATTTCTCGGCAGAGGGATCCACCCCCTGCCGAGCAAAAAAGACAAGAGGGAGGGGGTTTTGCCCCCTGTCTAAATTATCGAGGACAAGGGGCAAAGCCACCCCCTGCCAGGGAAAACAAAAGAGCAGGAGGCTTCTCCCCCTGCCGATCATTCTCCGACAATGGATAAGGGGGCCCTGTCGGCAAAGTCAAGAGGACAGGGGGGCCCTTGTCAGCAAAGTCAAGTGGACAGGGTGGTGGGGGGGGGGGGGGTTGTCGACATTCAAAAGGACAGAGGCGAAGCCCCCTGTCATGCCAGAGGAAAAGAGGACAAGGGCAGAGCTCCCTATCCTGCCGAAGAGATCAAGGGCAAGGAGAGGGCTTGACAGAGGCGATTAGGGCCTCTGCCAGCCCTTGCCGACTACATAGGGGTGAGGAGGGCTTGATAGAGGCTGTCGAGCCTCTATTGGCCCTCCGACAACCATAGGAGAAAGGAGGCAACTACACCATAGGGGGAAGGGTTACCTATGGATGGGGCTCGCTGAAAAACCCAGAGGGGGAGCAACGAGAGAGAGAGAGAGAACATGAGGGGAAAGAGAGAGGAGGTCGATGGGCATTGGGCAGGCGACAAGAGGTCGACGAGCACCGATCGGGCGGGCGATGGGAGGTCGCTGGTCGGGCAGGCGACGGGAGGTCGCCTGACGACGGTCGGGCAACAGGAGGCAGACGAGCGACAGACAGGCGACTGATAAAATAGAAAGGGAAAATGGGCTCGCATTAGGGATTTACGAGAAATTTAGCGGCAGATTCGCGATGACAAAATTTTATCACAAACGTGCGATGGAATAATGACAGAAAATTTCTACTGCTGAGCCGTTGCGAAGTTACGATGGAGTTTGAGACAGAATTGTTCCGTCGTTAATCCATCGCTAATTCACGATGGATTTTCGACAAAATTTTTTGTGTCATTAATTTTGCAAATAATTCGAATGTTAGCGACAATAGTTTTCTCTAGCTAATCCGTCACAAATTTGCGACGAAAAAAATTCATCACAAATTTTCATTGTTAATTAGAGTTTTCTTGTAGTGCTTTTCACAATAAAAAACCTATATCCACCAGTTAAAATTATCTGATAGATTAATTTCCCAAACAAAATACGTCAGCATGCCAATGAAGTGGGTGCTACAAGCTAAGATTCATCACATGGCTCTTGACCCCACACCATGCATCACATGGTTCTTATCACAAAATAAATGCAAAACTATCCCTTCTCGATAGGGTGGTCCTTGGCTTGATGGATGACCTTGACCATGATGATGACTCCTTCATGCTAGTCGCTATCTAACCAACATCTAGCCAAGCAAAGATCCAAATGAGTTGGGCATGAAAATTCACATAGCACATGCAGCCTAGTGACATTGATAAAACCGCACTTCCAATTTGCACATACTTGACTTGCATGTTATTATGGATAGGCTTGTATTTACATGTGAACCATGCCAATCTTTCCCTATCGATGCTTCATATATATATATATATATATATATATATATATATATATATATATATATATAGAGAGAGAGAGAGAGAGAGAGAGAGAGAGAGAGAGAGAGAGAGGACTAATGTGTGAACCGTGATTTTCATGGTTTTTTGTTCTTTTCTGAGCCACGATTTTCATGGTTTGTTGTTCTTTTCTCTTGAATCTAACCATACAAATGTGATCTGCATCCTTGGTTTTATAAGAACCCGCTCTTGAATTGTCTTATTTTGAAAATGAGATTTTTTAAGGTTTTAAAATCAATGACTCATAATCTTCATGAATATTCAAGCATTCAAAAACTGCATTTTTCATCAAAAATACATGATACAATAGTTGATTCTTAGCAAATTCACTATGCCAATGCCAAGCACATCCACATGGTTGGATTTGCAAAAAAGGTGTTGAAAACACCCATATTTTTAGTTTTCATATTTTTGTAATTATATTCTGGCCACTAAATCATATATATATATATGATTTAGCCGAATCCTTTCGAACCGTTCACCCTTTGTTTGAAGGCACATGCATAGGTTGGTCCCATGCAAGCTTTATGATTTCTTCTGAAGCTGTAAGGAAGTTATAGGGTGCAATGGTATGGGATAATGTATGATGGAACACCATGGTTTAGACTTCAGCATTTTTCTGCTTTTTGAATGCTATATCTTTAACTATGAGGTAAGGAAATGCTAGGTTTGACATTCTTTAAAAAAGGTCCATATCTAGCGTGGTTCTGCTTTCTCGGGCATTGGGGAGGTGTCTAATAGGGGCGAAAGTGATCACCTCAAGATTCGAACCCATGTTTGTTGACAGCCCAACTGGTATACCATTGTACCCTACAATTAGGGATGGCAGTGGACGGGGGCGGGGTGGGGGACAAGGTCTCTACCCCCGCCCCATTTCAAAATCTGAACCTTCATCCCCGCCTTCATCCCTGCACGGGGATGAATTTTAACCTCCACCCCTGCCTCCATCCCCATTTCATGTCTGCCATCCTCGGTTCAAACGGGGTGAGGCGGGGCGGGGTTTGGTTACCCCTCAGTCTATAGTCATTCCTCAAAGGATTGGGGATTGGGTGGGGCAGGAAAAGGCGGGGATTGAGATGGGGACGGGGCAGGGCGGGGGAAAGCGTAAGTCCAACCCTGCATGGGGATAGATTTTAACCTTCATCCCGGCCTCCATCCCTGTTTTATGCCCTTCATCCCCGGTCCAAATGGGGCGGGGCCTGTTGTCCCCGGGTCCACTGCCATCCCTACGTACGATGGTCCTAGGGATGTTAATAGGCAGCGTTTGTGTTGGAAACCCCATGCACTATGTCACATTCTGAAACAGACACGTGGACACTGACACTACATGGGCCATTTTTTAATAATATTTTATTATTTTATGATTTTATTTCAATAAAATGTATTTTAACATTAAAATATCAAGAAATTCGTTTTTTATTGATTAATTTTTTTTATCCTTTTTAAAAAATCATTTGAACTTTCGAATCAAACACCGGTTACTTGTCCTTGCATCCACGTATCTTTGTGACATAGCCATGCACATAAACAATGACAACTTGACTGTTATTTGAGTAAACCTTAATCCTATATGGATATGGGGTTTGGGCCATGATTTTTACGGAATATCCAACCCAATCTAGCTTAGCTGAGCATTTTCTTATATGTTTTTTGTGTCAAAGCATATATTCCAAACACCCTCTAAATTTTGTAGGTTGGGTTCAAGATTTCCATTTTTTCAACCTGACATAACCCGAGCCGAACCTGAATGCTAGCTTGTTATTTGAGTGGGTTCGGGTGCACCCTGATGAGTTGGATACCCGACCCATTGACAGTTCACATTCTCAACTGTGGAAAGGCCCTATACTTACCTCTCTTAATCGAGTACATGTGTCTCCAAAACCAATCGGAACTGTGTGGGACTCACATAGAGTTTGTTCCTAAACATCATGATAAACCAGGCCAAACTATCATCACTGCCGCATCCACTTTTCCATATGCCAGTGACTGTTAAAAGCAGCTTATCAAGGTTTTATTTTTACACCCGCCTGGGTTGGCCGAGTGGTAGCGGGCTAGTTCGGGGAGAAGGTGCTGACCCCTTTGTCCCAGGTTCAATTCCCCACCGGGTATGCAAGTGCCTTTCATTGGTGGGCTTCTTGAGGGCTTGATTGCCGAAGATCCCCATGGAGATTACCTGCTTTGGCAAGGAACTTCGTCATCATTTTTTTTTTTATTTAATGACGAGAAACTTGCCTAGGAAACAGAGATTTAGTGCTCTTTTATCTTTTTTTTATTACCTATGCTCGTAGAGATCTTTTTTTATTGATGGTAATAATTATGGAGTTTTTTTTTTTTTTACAGACAAAGCTTTAAAAAACTAGTGGACACCATGAGAATCGAGTCTTGACTGCTCGTCTAGCAGCCAAGGCCCCACCCTACTAAGCCAACCTCCCTTGGGGCTATTCTTATTCTTTCATAATTTGCTAATTAAGTTGTATTGTGTCTAGCCTTTAACTAAATGGGCTAAATTTAGGTTACTCAATAAGTTGCCTGTTTTTTTTTATCTTTTGTCATTAGGTTTAATGTATTTTATCAACAAAAAACTTATATTTATTAGTATATGTATTTATATTTTACAAAGATGTACAACATATATTATTATTGTTTTAAATTATCATGTTTACAATTCTTACTATTTTTACTTCCAATCATGATAAAAATGTATTGTATAAATATTTTAAAAAGTGTCGTTCCTTTGCAATATTCCAAAAATAAAATTCTGCATAACAATACAAAAAAATGCATGTGAGCCACATGCCAGATCTACAATTGGGCAAAGAAAGAAGACGTTGATATATAGGAGACTTGTGTGATTTCCTGACAACTCTGTCTACGCTCTCATATTTTTGTGACATTTTTCGCTCTCATCAAAGTCTGAAAAGGCATAGTCCATACCCAATAGAAAGCCCCCCGAGTTGTCGCTCCGATACACAAGTGAACCGGTTCTAGTACTGCCCTCGCTGTAGGCTCGGCTAGGCTAGGACTCATCTTGGCTTTATGCACTCAGGTGATCAGTTTGATTTTCAAGCACGTTTCCATTTCAACTTGTATGTGCAAGTAAATTTGGTGGTGTTGAGCCAATGGACTACATATGCACCCAGATCAAGATCTTAATCTCATGGAAAATTTTATTTGAGTTGAAACTCAAAGACATTGAGGCTAGGTCATGGTTGACTTGGTTAGGGGTGCACAACAAGCTGAGCAGTCAGGTTTGGCTCAAACTCGTTCATTTAGATAAGTGAGCCAAACTTGGAGATAGGCTCATGATTGTTTATGTAAACGAGCTGAGTTTGGTGCTCGTTTATGTCAAACTTGTTTATATATCTCGTGTTACACAATAACCGAGAAAGAAGGGTAGGGTTAGGGATGGCAATGGGTCCGGTTTGGTTCGGACACAGGTGAAACCATACTTGGACCAGATTTTTGGGTATGGTATCAGGTCCAGACCTGGGTGTAATTGGGTCTAAAATAAGAGAAACCATACCCTTATCCGATAAGAGCTACATGAACCAGACCTGGACCATACCCAGTAAAATAATATTTTTTATCATTTTTACATTAATGAAAAATTACAGGTCTTAATCGGAACTCTCGGATCGGGCCTGGGTCTGGTTAAAATTTCACAAGCTATACCTGAATCCATGTATTAATCGGACCTTCGGGTCTGGATCTGGGTCTTAATTGGGTCTTCTTATTTGTCACCATACCTGGATTCTATAGGGTTTGGTCCAGGTGAACCCGACCGGTTGACACCCCTAGTTAGGATGTAGGGCTCTTGTAGGTAGGGGTGGCAATCGGGTCGGGTTGGCGTGTCAGCATACCTCAACCCGAACCCGACCCGTTTATTAAATGGGTCGGCTGTGGCAAACACTAACCCGACCCATTTAATAAACGGGTAACCCGACATGACCCGTCAACCCGTTTAATAAATGGGTTGGGTTGGGAAAACGGGTTGGCGGGTAGCGGGCAGGTTGGTGGGTCGGGTTAGCGGGTTGACCCACCCGCCTAACCCGTTTATTAAACGGGTCAGCCGGGTTGACGGGTTGGCATACCCCTAACCCGAACCCGACCCGTTTAATAAACGAGTTAGGCGGGTCGACCAGTTTATTAAACGGGTTGGCTTAAGCCCAACCCGAACCCGCCTAAGAGGCGGGTTGGCGGGTCGTGTCAGGTTTTGCCACCCCTACTTGTAGGGAGGTGGCAGTTGAAATCCCACCCCCTCCCACCTTTAGGGGGGCGTTTGCTTTGCATTGTAATGCTCACAGTACATTAAAAAAAAAAGTATGGAGAGTGTTGTAGCTGAAACAAGTGTGACCACCCTCAGACTTTGCTTTCAATGAAAACGGGGGCTACAGCTTAGAAAGAAAGTGTTTGGTGGGGAATTTTCAGTGGGGGAGAGGAATTCCTTTGTTTGCATGTACCACAAATCCACGATGTGGGCTCCACAGAAATAGTACCTTTTACCGCTTTTTATGTCACACAAAGAGCCCTTAAACCACCACGGTGGTTACCCAATGTGGTCAGCGAGCTAGGTCAATCTAAAGGCCTAGGATCAAATTCTGCTGTTGCTTTATCATGGTTGGGACACGTCAGGTTCGATGGTTGTGTCCTCAAACCGGAGTTTTACCTTGTAGGAAAGCGGTCCTTCAAGTGTCTCTGGTCACGGTGAGGGTTTCTTCCTCATAAAATAACAAAAACAAATGGGCCTTTAACATTTTTTTTTGTTGATTTTAAAGTGCCCGAGGCATTTGCCCAAGCTGAGCCGAGCTAGCCCAGCTCCAGTTTGAGCCCAACTAGAACAACATTGTTCAACTTTGGTTGAGCTTTAGCTGAGCTTGGCATAAGCTTTTTTAACGAGCCGAACTTAAACAGCCCAAGCTCGGTTCAAGCTTGGCTTGTGTGCTGCCCTTAACTTTGTCCGAGTCAATTTGAGACTTGTAGGTATTAGCTATTTTAGACGTTGACGAGTACATAGACTTGGCTCAGTCTTGCAGGTCCATTGAGTTTATCAGACCAGGAATACAACACAAGTCAGCTCAAGCAAAACACCCTTGACAGTTGACACGGCTTAGCTAGCTGAGGTGATTTAACAAAAACCGAGTCGACTCGGACGATTCTCCCAACACAGTCACAACTTTCTATATCATAAAAGTTCACTTCTGCCCTCCAAGTAGGCAGAAAGAAAACAACCCAACACAAACAAAACTGAAACAGCATCCAAGCCCGGAGCAAATTCTGCAAAGTAATCATAACAACAATCAAATTGAATTTAAAAACCAAAAGTAGGATAACTTTCTGCCCATCTGTTTTTCTCTTCCCCGGCCACCAAAACCATCTCTCTCTCTCTCTCTCTCTCTCTCTCTCTCTCTCCATTATCGAGGAATGGATCATAGTGTAAAACCTTCAAGATTTGAAGATGAAGGATTGTTGCTGCAGGCATGTATTACAGGGGATGGAAGTGAGTCAGGCAGAACCATCAGCCATTTCTCTGCAGCAACCATCAAAAGCTTTAGGGAATCAAGGTCTTTCCGCCATTACACCATCTCCAGTGCAGCATCCTCGCCTGGTTACATCCCGAAAGGTAAGAATGTATAAGCACAAACCGTGGCCCCAATTCACCAAACACCTTTCTCCCTATGATTCTCTCTCTTTTTCTTCCTCTGATCATTAATTTCCTTACATTTTTTTTAAGGTCAAATCGACCCATCAACTTATTCGTTCACTGAGGCTTTAAAAGGTAACCTTTTACTTTTTTTTTAAACTGCTTACAATCATGGCCATATATATATATATATAGAGAGAGAGAGAGAGAGAGAATAATGCTTTTCTTAGGCCCTCTTTTTCGTTAGCACTCATTAAATCACATTTTAAAGTATTTTTTCTTATGGCTGACACCGTAGATGTGATCTATAGGTTTTGTTTAGTGGGTACTGGCTTTTGGATCACCCGATAAAATACTTAAAACCTATGGGCCAGTGGCCTAGCTAGGATTCGTGTGTGTGGAGAGGGGGGGGTGTGCAAACAGGGGTGTAGCAAAAAAAAAAAATATTTGGTGTGATAGTCGGGCTGCCCTCGATTTTTTTTTTGAGATAAAATAAAAAATGGCTACAATTATTAATAAAAATCTATTTCATATGGGCAAAACAAACTATTTGCTGCAGTCAAGGCTGGGCTAGGACCGGACTAGGCTAAAAAAATGGATAAAAATCTATTTCATATAGAATAGGACTGGGCTTTTAAAAAAAAAACATTTTTTAACTGTTTCGGGAGGCAGGACTCTGCTATGGGGCAAAACCAGAAATGGGGCCTAATATGTTCAGTTTTCATATATATATATATATGTGTGTATGTGTGTGAGAGAGAGAGAAAGAGAGAGAGTATCAGCGCACAAACGCGATATTTTTGCCTTTTCTGATATTGGAGAGAAATTATTGGTATGGTTAGGACATCCTGTTACCTGCCAAGAGGTGCCATGCTGACTGTGGCCCTATTTGGGAGTCTGCGGTGCAAAATACTCCAGATTACCAAAAATAGGTTACCGTTGGCTTCGGCCTTGGGGCAAGGGATGTTCACTCTGGGTATAGAGCTTAGAACATCCTTCAACTTCAATGCCTTGATGCGACCCACCTAACCAGGTGTGTGGAACCCTTGTAGGCCAGTATGTGTACATATTTGCTATAAAAAAACTGTCAACTCATGTATGACATATATGTGGGTATATGTATTATTCACCTTGCTCGCATACATGAAACTTGAATATTGCATGTATATCTATGGGTTTTCACTGTTTTTTGTTTATGTGGCATGTGGGTGGTGGTAAAAAGTATAGTCCTACAGCAGGCAAGGTGTGGATCAGGAAGGGAAAGCACGGGATCAATGAGATTTTTTGAAGGGAAGATTTTGAACTCAAAGTGGGATGAGGCAGAGAAGTATATATGCAATCCATTGTCTGGTGAAGTGCCAATCCAATGCCTCTCTTCTTGTGCGGCTAGCAAGACATGGGTTGAACGTGCTCCTTCAGTGCCTGTCCTAACTAGAACTTACAAATCTGTCCCTCTTTCATTCCCTTCTCATGGACATGTGGAGTCCCACACTATCACCATTCCTCCAATTGAAGAAGTTAAATCTTCAGGTTCAACATCTCACTTGATTATCTCCTGCATTTGTTCTTGTTATGTGTATATGCCTATGAATATGCATGCATGCATGCTTATGTTGGTGTTTGTCTAAACATGTAATGCATAAACATCTATGGATATATGGCTATATAGGAAATGAGGAGGTAGGAGAATTGAAGGGAAGAAATGGATCATGGATGAGAGATGTGGGGACCCAAATTACTCCACTTGATTGTAATTCTAGTAGCCCAAGTATCACATCAACTCCAGTGCAGGAGGATAGATCAGAGAGCTTTAGAATAACTGGGAGAAGGTGTTTTATTTTCCTTAGCAGACCAAAATCCAAAGAAGTGGTAGAGGTAAGGTTTCTATTGTTTTCTTTAATTTCCATCTTTTTTTTCTTAAAAGCTGCTGCTTGTCATTGCCTATATTTATTATTTAATTCCACGAGTGGTTGAAGATATGGTACCATAACTTCTTGAGGATTTTCTGTAGCAAAAGCAAGAAACATATGGAACACAATTAATTTGAAGAATTTCAACTTTTCATGCAACTTAATTAATTTTCCATTCATTTTAAGACCATCAATTTCCTTTCACATCACATCAATATCAATATGAGAAATTCTTGATGCTTTATATGAAGTTTTGCTAGGAGTAGCTGTTACAATGTGCTTCTTTTTTTATGCATCAATTATTTCAGTAGACTATTAGTTGTAAAGAAAAATTAATTTTCAACTAAAAATAGGAAATTCTAACACATGCTTTCAATATAATCAAGTCATTTATACAGTCCAACCGACAACTATTTCCCCCATGTGTGATATTTTTGCAGCACTGCATGTGATCATTTTGGCCTCATTAGGACAGCTAATAATCAAAGTCATTTTCACAAATGGCAAAATACTACTCATTAACAGCTTCTATATCCTGAAAACCATATGACAATGGCTGGTCACTAGGAGTTGCCTTTATCAATTAATTCGTCACATGTTTATCATAACTGCATTTTGACGTTTTCTTTTTATATTAATTTGTGGAGTTCCCCATGTTGGTCATTCTGATTTTTCAGAAACAAAAAATAACCTTAGGTGAAACCATGAAAGTGACATGATCCATAGGTGGTAGGGGAACATGGATGCCAATACGAACTGCGTGTTCCTACACTACAAATAATTGATGAAATCTCCAAGGCGGAAAAGAGAACAAAGCTTATTAATGCTTTCGAAATGTGTCAAAGTACAAATTTATGTTGCTAAGAGTTACAAGCAAGTGCTCCAATCAAATCATTGTGCAAGTTTCCAAGGAGTCTCTCTCTCTCTCTCTCTCTCCAAAGTACAAATTTCCGTTGCTAAAAGAAACAACCAAGTGCTCCAATCAAATCATTATCCAAGTTCCCAAACCTCTCTCTCTCTCTCTCTGTGTGTGTGTGATTAATGGAAGCGTTTCTTTTGCTTAATTCCAAACTGTTATGCAATTGCGTTTGCTAAGAAGCAGATTAAATTATTTCAGTGAAAATTTTGATTTTTTTTCATAAAATTTTGGTGCAATATTGGCTATCAATTTGTGGGCCTCCTTAAAAACATGTCAGAAAAATTAATAATCAAATGCACACTTTCTGCTGATCAAATTTTAGTGATGACGTATGTATGGTATGATATACAAAACAGTGGTCACTTTTTTTTATCCAAATAGTCTATTACAAACATATGCATGTGTGTGTGGCGCGCGAACACATTATATATATAGATTAGTTTGGGTTAACAAGAAACTATTTAGACCACAACTATCTCATACTTTCTCCTTGGTTGATAATGGTACAAACTATTCAAATAATTTATGTAGCTTTAACTTCTATCGAGCAATGTAGTTTGAAAATGAGAATAGCTTAGTTAGTGTGTGTATGTGTGTGTGCGCAATTTCTCTCTCTCTCTCTCTCTCTCTCAGATATTTCTTTCCTTTGTATTACAATGAAGGAATGGAAGGAAAACGTAGAGAAATTCAAGGAGAGGGAGGAGCCTCCTAGGGAAAGAAAACATTTGAGGTCATGGTTGGGATGGAAGGTGTGGTGGGCCATCAAACAACAGGCTTGGATCAGGAAGGGGGAAAAAGCAAGAGACAAACGGCCACACGATGAAAAAGCTGGCAAAGATTCTACAATCATGACGCTGCAAGCGACCCTGGAGCAGCAGTGAAGGGAATCCCCCCCTCCACACCCACACACAACACCCTCTGCCTCAGGACATGATAGCCTGTCCGTGTCTTTTTCATTTGGCTACTTCAAAAAGATATGCTGCCCCTTCACGTGCACCTCTTGATGCTTCAAATTGGGAATTTTCAGAAGGGCAGTCCTGTTCATTTTTCCATTTTACCTATTTCTTTATGAAGCAGGGATTGGATCGATCTATGCGGGTTGTCTCAGGACCCGTTTCTGTGTATGGTCCATGTCATACAGTACTATATAGGAACTTGATCCAATTCCAATGTAAAGTCCTTGCTTTCAATAAAAACAAGTCACAGACTGGCCAGCCTATGTGCCCAACCATGACTATATATGGTGTGTGGATCAGAATGAAACAATGTGACAATCTACCGCGTTTGGAAGTCATAAGAAAAAAGAAATCTCATACGAAAAAGAAAATTTTACGTATGAGAAGTTCTCATATGAAAATTTTTAGAAAAATTCAAAAAGATGTGCTTAAGTTTTGACATGTTTACAAGCACACGCCTCAGTTTTCATATATTACAAATACATACCTGAGTTAACGAAATAATCCTCAAACACTCGCTCCTCTTACGTGAGTTTACCATAATAAAAAAACTGGGTGGGATTAATAAGATTACATAAGTAGAAGTGCCCTTTGTTAGAAAAAAAAAAAGGTTTCTCGTGGGAATTCGCCTCCTGCCTTCTGCTGGTTGCCAGAGCTTTTCTCACCCACCCCATCCCATACTCGTGAGAGGCTACCAGGTGGTAAACATCGGTCGATTGCAGACTCCTTTGCAGTATAGACGTTTCATAAGATGTTGGATTTGAGAATCAGACAAAATGTTGTTACATAGTGTACTTGTTCATGGTTTTAGTGAACAAGGGACAGTCGAGAAAGCCATTGAATTTGTTAGTAAGATCGCCACCATGAAAGTACGGCTTGATAGGACTTGTAAAGAGAGAAGGCAACCAAGGTGAAATTGGAGTTATGGTTAGGGCTTTCAGATATTTCAGAGAGAGAGAGAGAGAGAGTTGCAGAGAGAAGAAGAAGAAGAGGATGGAGATGCCAACCTCTAATGGTAAATGAATCAAAGAACGTAATTAAGTAATGTTACTAATCCTATCCAGGGTTTGACTATGTAAACTTAGAGGAGCGGGTTTTGGGAATTATTTTGTTAAACGAGCCAGGTGAGTATTTGTAACATTTAAAAACTAAGGTGTGTGATTGTAAATATGTGAAAACTAGGCATGTATTTGTAAATTTTTTTATAATACATATGAAAAAATTTCCTTTTGTGTGTTCTATGTGAAAATCGAATGAGGAGAGAGAGAGAGAGAGAGAGAGAGAGAGAGAGAGAGACTTGTCCTATGAAAAATTTCTTCATCTTTAGATACGGATAAGAAAAACTCATATTTAAAAAAAAAATCATTGAGAAAATTCCTTTTGTTTGGAATAATTGGAAAAATTGTGCCTTTTTTTTTCGTCATATTTTTTCTGCCATTTTCCCCTTTCAAACATGGTGTAGCCCCCTCCGACGAGATCACTGGAGAGGATAAACAAAAATAATATATATATAAAAGGAAAAAGTCGGCTTCCCAATTAGGGAAACAACCTTTCCCACGAAAGGTTGGGGATGAGGATAAACCTCACCCCACGATCGTCAGGGGGTGAGGGTTATCCTCACCCTAGCCCTCATGGTGCGTGCCTCCCCCTCACTCGAGCAAGAGGAAGAGAGAGAGAGAGAGAGAGAGAGAGAGAGAGAGAGAGAGAGAGAGAGAGAGAAGAAAAAAAAAGGTGGAGCTTACCGGATTTCAGCGTCGATGACGAGGTAAAATCCTCTACCTTCTTCTTCTTCTTCTTCGTTCTGCTTTATTTTTCTGAAAAGAGGGGGGTCGACAACCATTACTGCCGGTGAGATGCAGGAAAATGAAAAAAAAAGCAGAGAACAAGGGTGAGAGAGAGAGAGGGGTCGGTCGGCTCTCTACCGCAGAGGGGGACACAGAGAGGGTCGACCTTGATGGCCGACCCTCTGTGTTTCATAAGAGGAAGGACGGAAGGGGCGATGCCCCTTCCGCCTTCTTTTAGGGCTTGATTATAAGAAGACCGGCTCGGTCCAGGTGTGACCTAGACCGAACCGGGTCAGTTTGGGCACGACCCAAACCGAGCCAAAAAAAAAATGGTGGGTTCGATTCAGCCTGGGTGCAACCTAGACCAAGACAGACCTTGGTAGAATTTTTTTTTGGGTTGAAACGGTTTGGGTCGAACTGGTTTAGACCCAAACCGAGTCTAGCCAAACCGGGTGATGTGGGTCAGTTCATACAAAATCGGTCTGAACTGAACCAGTTCATGAGGAATCGATCCAGACCGAATCGAGTATGAGCTGAACCGGTTTGGATCAACGCGAGTTCGATCGAACCGGTTCGATCTAACTGGATTTGGGTTCTTAGTGTAGATCCAGTTTGATCTGGACCTATTCTGGATCTAGACTGATTGTTCCGGATCTGATTGGATCAGTCTTGGATCCATATCAGAACTGGGTCTAGATCATACTGTTCTGGATCTAGTCAGAGTGTATGGATCCAATCAGGCTGTTCTGGAGCCAGTTAAAATGTCTTGGATCTAGTCAAACTATTCTGGATCCAGTCAAAATATTCTGGACCCAATTAGACCATTCTAGATCCAGTCAGACTGTTCTGGATCTAGATGAGTAATGGATCTGGATCCAAGCAAACAGAGTTGGATCCAGATCATAAATGGATTCGGATCGGATCGTAAGATAGTCTCAAATTGTACCAAAATCTAAAATTATCATAATACCCTTTTGGGTACCCGAAATTCATTTTGGTAAAATAGATATAACTTTACACCCCAAACTCAGAATTGAGTGAGGTTTGGTGCGTTGGATTTATATCGAAGAGAGGAATATACTTATTTAGTAGTTTTGGTTAAATTAGTGATACAAAAATTGAGGTTTCACGAGTCAATTCGAGAGGGGTATTTTGATAATTCTATAAGAAGTTTTGTGCATCAATGCAAGCATGTTTGTGTAATGACCAGATCCTACTGTTAAAGCACATTGAGACTCGATTGTGGTAAAAGCACAATATTTGCACTTATGGTAAGGGATATTATAAGTAATTTTAGATATAAATAAATATTTTTCTACGTTGCATGTTATTGTAATATTGTGAATGAAATGAGTAGCATGATAGTCTTTGAGTGAGATTATGACATGCATAAAATTTTCATGCTTGATATTCTGAGTTGAATTCTTATACATGTTATTGTGATATGCATGTTAGTTGTGGTTTGTCATGCATGTTAGAAAGATAATTGATTTGTGAATGCATGTCTATGTGATTATTAATATCATGCATTGTGATGAGATTATGTTTAGATTGGAGTCCCTTTTATTCTATTCATGTTGTATGAATGAATATTTTGAGATCAGCATGTAGGACCTTTTAAACCCCGGAAGTGGTGACCTGTGACAAGGGCTACTTGGTTCGCGGCCAGAGTGCAGCCACCATGGAGAGTGGGCAGCCGGTGGTTTAGCGATGTAGAGACACTACATCAATGCATACTTAGTGAGAGATGTGTGTGAGTCCTAAGGTCATCGTGAGATTTAAGAATGAGATTCGTTGTGATTAGTTTACGACATCACTCGTGAGAGAACGAGTGAATTACGAGTTTGAGAATATGGTTCAATGTGTTGAACTTAGTCATGACTTAGGGTTAAATTCACACCGGATTTGAGATTCTAGAGGACCATGGATGGTTGATAACCATCATGGTTAGGATGTAGCATGAATCATACCGAGATTGAGAGCTTGACCTCCCGGCTAGCTATCGGTGGGGTCCCCGTGGTGGTTCACTGCAGTGCCTGGTGGTCCGAAGACCACTGGGAGTGTATGGTTTATTGTCTGACCAACATGTAAAATTAAGGTGTTTTACGGGGTTGCTATGCCCATAGACGGCTATGACCGGTATAGCCGACCTAGTGATAGTTGTTTTGAGAGTGTTGAGAAACTTAATGAGGGTAATTAAAATATATCAACTTTTATGATGTATCAAAAACTAAACTAAGACTAGGGGCTTAGAGCCCACTACAATTGTAAGTTTAAATGTTTATTTGTTTATAATTATTTCTTACTAGGTTGTAGACTCACTCCCATGTTTAATTACAACTGTAGGTTGCAGGCATACTAGCACAGACAGAACTTGATCAACTTCTTCTTCTTCAGCAGAACATTTTGTAGATTTTATTTTCATGTCATTGAATAATTATGTAATTGTTTTTCCTTTGTTATGAATGATGAACATTGTTAATAAAAAGTTGATTATGAGAATAAAATGAATTCTTTTTTCTCTGTGTGAACTTTGTACTCTTTCCCTTTAGGAAGTAATACCAACTGAACTCGGACTCCTGAGGTCCCAGATCAGAGTGTTACACATAGCCTTGTGCCGATTATGGGACATGACTGCCCAGTTATGAAGAAAATATTGGCTCATGACCTGTCAGCTGCAAATAGTTGATATTGGAGCCACCACCAATGTAACTTCACCTGATCTTGCTTTTTTGGATAGTGCATCCCAACACAAATATATCAATGGGTTGTATGCATTTGGCTTGACTTTGACATACTTTTGTTAGGGAATGCTTGACCTATCAATGCATCGAAGAAACAAACACGAAAAAGCAAAAGGAGTAAAAAGTAGTCACACAAAAACAAGGATTTTATGTCGTTTGATGAAAACTGCCTACGTCCATGACTGCACTAAGCCTTCTTCTCTATTCGATTGAGAAACACAATACAGAAAAGGATGCCTCCTTAAATAGGATAAGTTTAAGAATTTTATATGGAATCCACTAGTGTTTCTAGATACAATAAAGAAACTACAAGAGTTGTAGTTTGATCATACAAGAAGTTTAGGGTAAAATTATAAAAACACTTTTCAAACTTATCAAAAAAATTAGCCTTGGGAGCTAATGCTCCCAAACTCCCACCTTACGTGAAGGTGGTATACTCCCTCCCCCCAACTTACCGTGAAGTTGGATTTTCAAAAATTAAGAATTTACATCCAAGTAGTAAACAAGCTTCACACTCTTCCAACAACTTAATTTTTTTTTAATTTATAACTTGAAGAAACAACACCCAACAGAAAGACCTAGTCACGCTCACTCAGCCAGCCATACCTACGGTCATCCTGCTAGCAACATAAAACTTTGAGGCTAGGACCCCTGCCCCTGAGGCCTATGGTACACATTGTCCTCCAACAACTTTTGCCTGAAAGGTTTTGGATCCAGTTCATATAAATGGCAACCTGATACAAAACACTAATAGTTTTATTGGATGACTATTGAACCAAAGTTTACTAGACATGGATCATGTTGTGTAGAGTTATGACCAATCTATCTTTATTTACCACCGTGGGGTTGCCCGCATGGCCAGTGGGGGTGCTTGTGAAGGTGATGAGATGAAGGCACTAGATCAAACCTCGTTAGTGCATGAGTGTGTCCATAGCTTTAAAAGGTGGGCCATACAAGGCAAGTTTGTCATGAATCTCTAAGGGGCATGCAAAACCTGAGTAATTGGTAATTGGTAATTGGTAATTGGTAATTGGTTAGCAGGATATCCGAACCAGTGGCGAAGCCACGTTAGGGCCAGGCTGGGCATGTACCCACCCTGACTTGAAAAATCCCTTCATAGAGGTGTCAGGGTGCCCACCCTGACCCAAAATTGTAATATAGGCCCGGGTCAGGATGGGCACCATCCGGTCCCAACATAAAGGTATAAGATGTGCCTCACCCCCACCTCCCCGACTTTACTCTCTCTCTCTCTCTCCACCAACCTTAACCTCACCTCTCTCTTAACTTTTGCGTTGAAATGCCACCTTTTGTTGCCTCCGACAAGTCATCGTCAGGCAATGGCTTTCGATGCATGTCACACAGGTTGGCAATGGCATGCCTACTCTCTCTTACTCTCTCTAGGTCAAGATGCCCGGTCAGGGACTCAAGCATGCAGCCTGTGCCCTGCATCCAGCTGTCCATTGTCAGCTGTCCTATGCAGCACAGAACACACAACACGCCTCCTTCTTCTTGTGTTTTTTTAGGGTTTAAAGTTTTTCTTTTTTCAATTAGTATTTAGGTTTTTATTTTATTTTTTAAATAAAATGAATCATGAATGTTTATTTCTATGTTTTTTATTTTCAATCAACATTAAACATGAATTCACATGTTTGATTTTAGTTCAAAACTTATAATTTAAGAGTTTTGTTTTTTTCAATTACCATAAATATGAAAATTTAAATATTGTTTGTTAGTGCTTAAGGTTTAGGTTTTGATTTAAGTTTGAATTTTTAAATAGGTCCTAGGGCTCTTATGCTTTTTTTTCTAATTAGAATTTATTTTTAAATGAGATTAATATTTAATTATGTATTTATGTGTTTTTTAATCAACAATAAACATAATTCTGCATGATTGATTTTAGTTAGAATTTTTTTTTTCAATTAGCCTATTATGAATGATGTTTGTTATAATTGAATTTTTTTAGTTAGTTTTTTTAAATACCTTAATATTTAATTAAATTTTAGGTTCTTCGTAGATAGCATTTAGTTAATTAGTTTTTTTTTTGTTTTTTGTTAGGATTGAGGGTTTTCAATTGGTTTTTTAATAGCATGAATATTTAATTAGATTTTTATTTCAGTTTTAATCAAGATAAATATTTAATTAGGTATGTCTGTATTTTTAATTAACATTAAACATGATTCTACATGCTTGATTTTAGTTATGATTTTAGGTCTTTTCTTTTCAATTAGCTTATTTATGAATGATATTTGTTAGGATTTCATGTTTCAATTTGTTTTTTTTAAATAGCATAATGTTTAGTTATAGTTTAAGGTTTTTATTTTTTTTTAATTACTATTACGCATGAACCCATTAATACTCTATAATAAATACTTGAATTTGGTTAACATATTAAGGGTTTTGTTTTCTTGTCAATTATCATAAATGCAACAACCAATAATGAAAAGGTATGTATAATTTTTTTTTACAACGCATTTGTGCCCACCCTAGGTTAAATTCCAAGCTCCGAACCAAAGGTATCTACTCACACCCTAGTTACTAAAATTGTACATGGATTTGAAGGGTTAAAAAACATCAAATAATCTAGAGGACGTCGTAGTCTATTTCATGCTTCAACACCAAAGCTAATCAAGTCAGCAGAAGAGAGAAAGAGACATAGTTAAAATACTCTGATCACTTGCACCAAGTATTCACTATGTTTCTCTTGCTTGACTATGTCCCAGTAGGTAGCTCACAAGGGCTTCACTCGTTCGGTAAGGGTGACTAGTGAATGTCATCAAGTTGAAGAAACATCACTAGTTCAAAACTCATGGGTGGCATCCTTTGCCACAAGGTCGAAGCTGGGCAAGGGGGCACCTCAAGGGTTTTACCAACAGGAGGCCAGCTAATGTAAGGTCTGTGTGCGTATTTAGGGGGTGGGAGGCATTAGATTATCTACAAAAACCTATGTCCCAGCACACTACAAGAAACCTGTTTATTAGCGACAACCTAAATCCGTCGCTAATCCATCGCTAAACAGTTTAGCGACGGATTAGTGTCGGATTAGCGACGGATAACTTTCATCGCGATTTTTTCGACGCTAAGTAGTGCCACAACTTATCCGCTGCTAATTCCGTCGCTAATTTGCGACAGATTAGCGACGGATATGATCCATCGCTAGTCCTTCGCTATTTTAAATTAGCGATGGATAATATCCGTCGCTAATCCGTCGTTAAATTTAAAAAAAAAAATAAAAAAAAATTGCTCGCTGCCGGTGCGTTTTCCGGCAGAAAGCAAATTTTTTTGTACAGAACCGGCGTCGGGACGTTATTCTGCAGCGAGCCAGTCACGACTGGAGACGGAATCCGGCAAGGGAGACGAGATCCGGTGAGGGTCGTAGTGGAGACAGGATCCGGCGAGGGAGAGGCGGTGGAGACTGCCGAGGGGCACTGCCGAGAGGAGCGGTCAAGGCAGGCGGCGTAGCTATGGTTCACAGGGGAGAACTTGTAGGAGGCGTCGGGCTGGACGACGACGCGGAGGATGGAGGTGCCATTGGTGCCCGAGCAGTCTCCATCGAGAGGTGCTTGAGAATGGAGGTGTCGTCGGGCTGGACGACGAGACAGGGACAAACGGATCGCTGCAAAGCGGCTGTAGAAGTTGTGCGTGGTGCAAGAGGTGTCGTCGGGCTGGACGATGAGACGAGGACGGAGGGATCGCTGCAGAGCAGCTGCAGAAGCTGCGCGTGGTGTGAGAGGTGCCTGAGAAGGTCGATCTCCGTGGTGTGAGAGGTTTTTGCGCATCGTCAGAGGAAGGTGGGGATGGTTTAAATCGAACGGGAGGAGGGAAAAACGGAGGGAAGAAAATTTTTGAACGGGGGGGAGGGAAAATTTCGCACCTCAGGCGAGACGGGTTCAAATTGAAAATTAGCGATGGAATTAGCGAGGGAATTTTTCCGTCCCTAATTCATCGCTAATTAGCGACGGATTAGGGACGGAAAAATTCCCTCGCTAATTCCGTCGCTAATTTTCATTTTTTTGTAGTGTTTTGGTGACAAAAAAACGTTGTCGCTAATTAGCGACGGATATATTTCCGTCGTTAATTTTGCAAAAAATTCAAATGTTAGCGACAAATAGTTTTCGCTCGCTGATCCGTCGCAACTTTGCGACGGAAAAAATTCGTCGTAAATTTCCGTCGCTAATTAGCATTTTTCTTGTAGTGGCAGGTAAAACTTGGCATCTTTGGACTATCTATTCTTGTACAATGTTGATGCAGGACTGCAATAGAACCGATCTAGGTCCACATAGTCTAGTTGGGTCTCTTTTTCTATATTTCTATTTTGAATTGTAGATTGTCATGTCAAATCCATATCATGATAGGACAAGTTTTACAAAAAATTTCAAGATATGTTTATCAAATTAAGTTATAATTTGCTAAAATTAGAAACTTTCAACTATCAAATGACGAAAGACCTAGGAGTTCGATCAGAGTTAAGATAAACTCTAGTTAATTCAATTTGTTGTTGGTGTATACTTCAAAATTAGAACCGAAATGAACACATACTGGTAGACGCCATGATCGATGCGATCTGCGGGTGCTTGGTGTTCTCCTGAGCCTATTGATGCCCACAATGAGCCCAGGTCTTCAAGTCAATGGTGAGCAGGACCCTGAACCCAAATGAGAATTACAAGGACACAAGGCAGGCTTTCAGGTGTAGGCTACTCTCATCATGTAGCCAAGCCCTGTATTTATAGTGGAGGATAAGGGGGGTGGGGGGGTTTCAGAATGTGAACCCTTTCACATTCTTGTAACCCTTACCCTACTAAATCCTACTAATTGCACACTAATACCCCACTAACCCCTCATTAGTGTCAAACCGGGTCACAGTGTGGGTTGGACCCAAACCCAAATGTCCAACATTCTTTCACTTGACCCATTGACACTAAAATGGTATTAAATTGAGGTTTATACAATTATCTCAACTTAATCCTTCGTGTGGGTATGCTATCCTGTATCACAAAAATGAATCATATAAGTCATGGAGATGATCACCTCTTTATGAAATGTCATATTTTTATGTACTACAATACAATTTATTTTCATTGTTTTAGCATGTTAAGATTACATTTATGAATAGGTTGGTCTCTAACCCATTCTATTGATCTTTTTAATATTGCTATTCTGCTATTCTCTTTAACCATACGAGAGATCCTTTATGCAAAATCAATAATACACAAAACCATAGATAATTAATTTATTTTCATAAATGTGATCACATAATGTATTGTCATACATCAAAAGAAATCAAACAGACCCATCCGCTTTATATGTTAGGAATAGAATCTTGATGCTAGCCCTTTAGTAAGGAAACCTGTAGTCATTTTCTTTGTACCAATTGTATCAATACATACCAAATGATTTTCAGTCTTTTCTTTAATAACAAAGTACTTTAACTCCATATGTTGACATGAGGTTGAACTCTTGTTATTATTTGAAAATGACACGGTTGCTTCATTATCACAAAATATCTTTAGTGGTCTTTCAATAGAGTCCACAATCCCAAAACCCATAATGAAGTTTCTTATCCAAATGGCCTAAGAAGAAGTCTCATATAGAGCAATAAATTATACCTCCATGGTATGAGTAGTAGTTGTAGACTGCTTTCCACTTCTCCATGAGATGTCACCACCTGCTAATAGAAAGATATATCTAGTAGTGAACTTTCTACTGTCGATACATCCTCCTAAGTCCACATCAGAGTATCTAATAACCTCTAGGTGGTCAACTTTTTTGTAGATCAATATGTAGTCCTTCATTCCTTGCAAATAGTGCATGATCTTCTTCGTTGCCTTCCAGTGTGCAATACTTGGATTTGACTGAGATCTACTAAGTATTTTCACAACAAATGCTATATCAGGTCATGTGTAAGTTTGCACATACTACAAACTCCCAACTGTTGAAGCATATGAGACAGTTGTCATCTGAACCTTTTCATTATCATCCTAAAGACAATCTTTTAGGCTCAATTTATCTCATCTTAAAGACCCACTTACAACCAACAGATCTAACTCTATCAGGTCGAGGTACAAGATGCCACACTTGATTCTTTGTCATAGAATCAAGCTCTTCTTTCATGGCATTGTAAAATAGGATAAATTGAGCCTAAAGGACTATCCTTAGGATGATTATGAAAAAGACCAGGTGACAACTGTCATATATGCTTTAGTGGTTGGGAGTTTGTAGTATGCACAAACTGCATACGACCTGAGCATTTGTTGTGGGAATGCTTGGTAGATATAAATCAAATCCAGGTATTGCACACTGGAAGGCATTGAATAAAGTCATGCGCTATTTGCAAGTTAATCTTCTAAATTGCACACTTGGTTCTTTGCCATAGAGTCAAGCTCTTCCTTCATGCTAGCGGCCGAAGGGGCATTTGCCTTCTTTGGTGATAATCAGTTTTTCAGAAACAGAAACTACATTTAGCTTATGTTTTGGGTGACCCAGATCGGACTGGGTATTCCGACTCGGTGGCTGGCCCAATCTAGAACCATTTTGGGTGGATCACGTCTGCCCGAATATCGGGTCAGTCCTGACCCAGACCCATTTGGGTTCTAGGTCTAGGTCAGATCTGGAGAACTGGAATCTACATCGGGACCCAATCCACCAAATGGACTAGATCCATTGTGAGGGTTCAGACCAGACCTGGACCCATTCTAGTTCAGGGTTTGGGTCTGATCCGAACAGTGGGTCGATGACCGATCTGACTTACTTGGATCAAAACTAGTCTCATTTGGGTTCTGGGTTTGGTCCAATCCTGATGTATCGAGTCATGATCCGAAACCAACCGGACCGGGTAGGGTCTGGGGCTGATCCGATCTTTATGGATCAGGTTTTGATCCATATTCAACCTGATTCGAGTATGGATCAGATCTGTTCTGATCCGGTTAGACAGGGTCAAGATCTAGACCCAACCGAATATGGGCCTGGACTGGGTACGATTTTTGGACCCGACCCGAGTCCTGTTATGGACCGTATTTGGGTCTAGATTGGTACCCGATCATTATGGGTCTGGATCCAGATTGGATCTGAACTAGGGGTATTCGACCCAAGATTCGTTATAACTGGACCTGGATCCAGATTAGATCAAATAAGATCTGAAACAAGTCTGTTTACTATTTGCACATGATCCGGTTTTGTGATCGATACAACACCTTTTTAGACCAATTCAGAGCCAATTTTGACTGGTTCCTATCAAATTTTCACCAGTTCTGAGATGTAGAGACCATATTTTTCATGAATCAATGAAAAGACAGGGATTTTCTCATTCGATTATAGGGTTTTATGAGCTTTTGTTCATATTTTGCACTAGTTCATTAGATCCAAAACCAATTTAGACTCTTAGATGATTGGTTCTGGGTCATTTCACACCGGTTTGGGTATTTTTAGATCAGTTCTAACTCGAGGACTTCAGATTTTACCCATATGAGTATGTTTTTGTTATTTTTCATGCTTTATAAGAGTTTATTGTTAAGGAAGCATGGCTTATGCATGTCTAATACATATGTTTTATGTTGTTTAAATTATGTATGATTATGACTAAATTCATGACATTTTTTTTAATGTGTTATCATCAAAATTAGTTTGTGCATATAAGTTAGGCATGGACTTGTATTTTGACGATATAATGCATATTTCATCATGAATATACATGCATTAGCATGTGTGTATGGGTATGATTCATAATACAAATATGATTTTGGTAAAAGATCTTGATTGACTGACTCATGCAATCACCAAAGTGATATGAGTTGCATTAATTAAGGGTTCTTTAGACTATATTAAGATTTGATATTATGATTATGTGTAACTTTTTAAAATAATGATTATACCCAAAAGTAGGTCATTGTGTTCCAAATTCATACAAGGTGTAATAGTAGATGTGTATTTCAGCCTATGAAGCATGTTTGTACCCAAAAGTACAGTGCTGAATGACCTCTAGTTACATGATCTACTAGTTTCACTAACTGAAGTCAATTCTTTGTAAATTGAGGAGATGAAGCAACTATGAGTATTATCATTTTCACTAAAGTGGAACGATAACGACTCAACTATGCTTGTCTCAAAAAAGGTGAATAATAAAAAGTCTCAGTTTTTACCTTTTCATCACAAGTCTCGTCTAAGAAATAATTAAGTTTTCTCTTTCGTTTCTTGTTGTATCAGGTTCTTTCTTCATTGACTGTTCTAGTAATATTCCCCTATTAGACAGACCTAATTTCTCAAATTAAAAAAAAAAATGTTGTTCACTCTCGGTTACAAATGTTGGACATTTAGGTTTGGGTCCAACCTATAGTGTGACCCGATTTGACACTAATGAGGGATTGTGGGCCCATAAACCAATGTTGGTGTATACTTCAAAATTAGAACCGAAATGAACACATATCAATAGACGCCATGATCGATGCGATGTGCGGGTGCTCAACGTTCTCCTCAGTCTATCTATGCCTACGATGAGCTCAGGCCTTCAAGTCGATGGTGAGCAGGACCCTGAACCCAAATGAGAATTACGAGGACACATGACAGGCTTTCAGTTGTTACCCTTTCACATTCTTGTAACCCTTACCTACTAAATCCTACTAATTGCCCACTAACCCCTCGTTAGGGTCAAATCGGGTCACACTATGGGTTAGACCCAAACCCAAATGTTCAACATTTGTTTGTTGTTTCCTGCTTTTTAGATAAAGTTAAATATTTTACATAATCATGGTTTTGGTGGCAGTAGCTTTGTAGTTTCTCTGCAACCTTGGATTGAGGTTGCATCAAACGTTTACAATGTTGAACCGTTGAAGGACTTGACAAAATAAAAATGAGTGGAGCAGAGTTCTAGTCAACTGAACTCCAAAATAATTAACCTTGCACCTTTGACTAGGTCCATGTTGCTCTCAAACTTTTATAAAAGAGGAAATTATGGAATAGATCGTTTAAGTCCACTTAGGCATCGAGTGGTGTTCAGGGACTTCACTGAATCAGTCAATTGCTAAACAGACCCAATACTGAGCCTATGCAAGGTTCAATGTGGTTAGGTTGGATATATAGGGGACCAATTGATAGACAAATCCACACTTAAGCTGGATACTTTAATTTCTCTTATGCAAAATACCTAGAATGACTGCAAAAGATGTTGCTTAGAGTGATTCCTCTATTGGGAGAAAAGAAATCATCAGTAATTCATAGCTTCAGTGACCCACCATTTTAACTTTGCAAAGATGGACCAATGAACTGCATAGTGAAGAGCTGAATCAACTTCTCTGTCCGTCAATAAATGGATAGCCTATTTGTGCTACTCTGTTTGGGAGGTGGTATTTTTGGAATAATTTTTGGAAATGACATGGAGAAAATTTGGGAGAAATAGATACACAATGAATTGGGTCCGGATCCAAAGGTCTGATTAATACATGGACCTAGGTATGGTTTATGAAATTTTATACCATACCCGGGCCCAACCCGAGTTCCAATTAAGACCCGCAATTTTTCAATGTAAAAATGACAAAAAAATTTATTTTACCGGGTATGGTCCGGGTCTGGTTCATGTAGTTCTTATCAGGTCCAGGTAAGGTTTTTCTTATAGTAAACCCGAGTCCGGACCCGATACCATACCCAAAAATCTTGTCCAAGTCTGGTTCCATTGGGTCCTAACCAAACCCGACTCATGACACTCCTATAAACAAACACATAAAAGAACACTACAAGAAAAATGTTAATTAGCGACAGAAATTTGCGACGAATTTTTTCTGTGGCAAATTTGTGACAGATTAGCTAGAAAAAACTTTCTTTATGAATCCATCGCTAAGTAGCGACAGATTAGCGATGAAAAACTTTCATCGCTAAATAGTCGCTACTTAGCGATGGATTAGCGACACCAATTTTTTTGTCGCTAATTCTCAATACAAGGAAAACATTTTAGCGACAGATTTAGCGAGGGAATTTTTCTGTCGCTAATTCATCGCTAATTAGCGACGAAAAAATTCCCTCGCTAATTTTCGATTTAAACCGAGCACGAAATTTTCTCTCTCCCCGTTCGAAATTTAAACTGACCTCGTTCGAAATTTAAACGGACTTCTTCGAAGGACGACGACATCGGAGAGCGCATTGGTTCACGGAGGACGACGATGCCAGAGAGCATGCATGCGGGTTCACAGAGGACGACAACGCCGGAGAGCATGCCGGTTCACGGAGGACGGCGACGCCGGAGAGCATGCATGCCGGTTCACGGAGGACGGCAACGTTGGAGAGCATGCATGCCGGTTCATGGAGGACGCCGCCGCCAGAGAGCATGTCGGTTCACGGAGGACGGCGATGTCGGTTCATGGAGGACGACGACACCGGTTCACGGAGGACGACGATGAGGCATAGCGATCGTTGGAGGACGCCGACGCCGGAGCACACGCCGGTTCACGGAGGACGGTGATGCTGGAGAGCACCGGTTCACGGAGGACAGTACAAGTCTGACGACAAGGCAGAGTTGTCGTTCTATGCAATGCCTGTCGGGTGTGGTACAAGTCTGGCTTATTGCTGCCGGAATATCGCCCGACAGGGATCATTTTTTTTCTTTTTTGTTTTTAAAATTTAGCGATGGATTAGCGACGGATAATGTCTGTCTCTAATCTATCTCAAATTAGTGACGGAAGTAACGACAGATAAGTTTTTTCGCTAATTAGCGAGCAAAAATTTGCAATGGGCACTGTCCATCGTTAATCCATCGCTAAACAATTCAGCGACGGATTAGCGATGGATATAGTCCGTCGCTAATCCACGATTTTCTTGTAGTGTTTGACTTCTCTCTCTCCCTTCTCTTCTTTCTCTCCCTCCCTTCTTCAACTGTGTGCACCATTGCCATTACCTTCTTCCTTGAGCTCTTGTGTAAGGTGAGGTACCACGTATGGACTTTCCCCTACACTTCTAATCAAGTGAAGCTTTAATTCTTCTGGTTCTCCTCTTCAAGTAAAAGTGAGTTTTTCCTTCTCCATGCCTTAACATTTTTTTTTCTCCTTTGGAAATTCATGCATGCCATGTTTGAATGCCATGAAGCCTCATACCCTTCTTGCATTCGATGAAATGCAAGGGGTTTGGGCGGATTAGATATTGCATATGCTCATTCTTGCATTTTCCCATCATTTTTGTGCACACATGCCTCATCTACTTGTTGTCTTTATTTTCTTTCGGTTTCCCCATTGTGGTGGGGTTCACACGACTTCTTCATAGCTGTGTGGAGCTCCAGCTAGAGGGATAGAATGGTGTAGGTGGCTGGAATGCACCCTTGCTGCTGGAAGCAAGGGGCTACTGTTCCAGCACCCTCACCTTTTTATTTTCTCGTTGGGTTGCAGTCGGCCATGGAAGGGTTGAGTCCAAGCCTCTTCCTTATTTTTTTTCCTTCTCCTTTTTTCCCCTTCCACCGTGGCTGCATCCCTACTACTAGGTCATGAGGGAGGTTCAGACCAAGGTCTGAACCACTGAGTTTAGATCTGGTCTGTCTGCAGCAGGGTGACCCAGGCCAACCTCACTCGGGTCAGCCCGGGCCCCCTCGCACCCTCTCTTTTTCTTTTTCCCGCCCCTTCTCTGTTTTCTTTAGGTGCAGCGGCATCTGGCTGCATGCCAGGTGGGTGTTTTGGGTTCGGCCAACACCCTGTGCACCTGTTGTGTATGTGCTGTGTCTGAATCCCTAGCACCTAGACCAACCCCTCCCTGCCACTACAGCAACCCCGGTGTATCGGGTGCCCTGCTATAGCCATGGCAGGTAGGATGGTCATATGTGAATCGCCTTTGCACTTAATGGCACCAAATGTGATACAAAAAGGCATATGGTGTGGCACAAAATTTGTAAATGCTTATTTGGTCATAATTGCAAATTAATACGTGATAATGAGTAGTTGGCTTATGTATCGATTATTATCATCGATTTCACTCATCACTTGCACATGTTGACATAAATGTGATATAAAATGTACGTGACATGCGTAGTTGATGTGATTTACATCTTAGCATATGTGCGAAATTGATTGAAACATGTTTGATTAAGTTAGAAATTTCACACACTTTGGCAAATCATGTCACTGAACTAAAACGTATTGAATTAAGAAAGTTTGTATATCAAGTGTCTTATTTTGCAAGAAGTTTTTATCATGCAATGAATGTTTAATACAATTTCGTGCATTTATAGTTAACACATGATGCACACTTGACACTTGGTTTGTCCCGAATGACAATGAGACATGAACATCACAGTAGGGTTATGACACTTGTTTTGCGTATTTGGATGCTTGTTTGAAACTCTATGACGAGTTGTGTTGGACATTGGGTGAGTAGAGCTCACTTGTGCTCGTTGTGTCATAAACCCCTAAATAATGAATGTGTGATGGTCGCCTTCACAAGCGAAGAGCTCTTTTGAGGTTGTGAGAGACTTGAGCACGTGAATGGGCGGACTAGACTACCCTTGAGTATGTTTGTATTGCCTTGCAGGCAACACAAAGCCGGATGAGCCTAAGTACCTCAAAATGAGAGAACATTTACAAACTAAAACCCTAAAAAGATAAACTGCCTAGTTGCCCATTCACAAAATGGTTCACCTTGAAGAGGGTGGATGGTACAACTCTGAGTGATCGATTGATTTCATGACACTTTTAAGGAGCAAAGGCGTCCTTTGACCTCCAGTCACTCAGAGTTAGGGAGGTCGATGTGACCTATTGAGGTGTCTCAACTACTGCAGTAGTGTGGATTGCAATCCGTTACCTATGCAAGGTTTTCTCTCAACTACGAGCCGCCCGCATGAGGTTTACTCGGTCTGTAGGTACCCCAGTTATGACATAACATAAAATAATAAATGCCGGTGGTATTTTTCACAGAATGTGAGGTTCCTTCGCGTACTCGAAGGAGTAATTAAGATAAAACAATTAAACTAACTTGCTAACTACTGATATATGAATTAATGCTTATGTCGTAGTTCAATTCTTAGTTGTTTAACTGCTCAATTGTTTAGATGCTTAAATTCACTGTCTGGCTTATTGTTCTTTACTTGTTATTGTTGTACTTAATTAATTATTTCAAATGTTTCTAATTGTTCCATCATGCTAAAGTTACTTATGTCGTTATGATAGTTAGCTATACTGATATCTTCATTCATGTCATTACTGCTTTGTTTTCATAAATATATGGTTAAAGGTATTATCTCACCAACTTGCAAGAGCACTGACCCCGTTTCATGGGGATACATATGACGACTGCTAGGGTGTGATCACGACGGTTGCGCGGTAGAGGCTTGGGACACACACTTTGGACTTACGTGGTCTTGGCAGTTGGTTTAGGAAATTCTAAATTTGTTTTGAGAGACCCTTTTGTAAATGAGTTGATGTATATCTTTTGGTCTCATTTTGTAAATCAACTGTGGAATGAAATGTTTCTTTTTGTTGTTCATTCTGTAATCCACTCAAAATTTTCAACTGATTTCCCTTATGATTTTTCTGCTTGTATAATGTTTTCAAAAAAAAAAATCCTCTAAAATTCTAAGGATTTTACAAGTTGGGATTTTGGGGCATTACACAAACAAAATTTAGAGCACACATGAGAGAGAGAATTAAAATTCTTAAAGTTTGGTCACTTGATAAATAATTTTTGTGATTGTGTTATTGATTTCGAAGATGAATCCGCTTAGTTTTTTACCAGCCACACTTTATAATATGAAAATTAGTTCCCCAAATTTTCCTTCATAAACTTTTTTTTTTTGAAAGGCAAGTTGGGATTAAGCAAACCCCACCAATTATATATTATCCAATCGTATCACTGAGGTTTTGAAGAGACTTGCACTAACAACTCCTACCAACTAGGCGGAGCCCCTTGTTGGTATGATTTTGCTATCTGCCAAACAAGTTTCTTTAAGCCTCGGTATGGGCAGAGCTACATATGTGTTAGGGTAGGCAAGTGCCTGCCCTAACCTGGAAATGATAAGGGAGTTTGGGTCAGAGTGAGCCCTAAATGTTGTGCCCTCATCCACCAAACTCTCTCTTTTCCAGTCAGTGCATTGCGACAAACACATTGTTAAAGATAACTTTCCAGACCGTTCTATTCAAGATAAGGCAAATGATCTCACTGAAGATCACAATAAAGTAGTTGAGACAAGAGTGCAAAAATCGTCCAATGCACAATTGATTTTATCTAAATCAAAAACTTGTGATAAGGCTGTTAAAACCATGACAACGTTTAGAATACCATATCCTCAAACTACACTTGTTACTCTGGACTCTCAATGTAATACATATAAAGACATAAACAGATAACCTCTATTCACGAGTTTAGAATAGAGAGATCTTATCGTGGATGTAGGTGTTTTACCGAACCACGTTAAATTGGTTGTGTTTGAGTGATTGTTTTGTGGTGTGTTTGAGATTATCGTGTGAGTGCTTGTTCCTTTCATGGTATGAGAGCCATAAACGCCTGCATCTATGGCAAGCTCAACCTTGTTCACCAAAAACACTCAATAGCCTGGAAATCGGCCAGAAGTCTTAAGTAATCTCAATATGGTTTTACCTCAACCAAATTTTCAATACAGGCTTCATCATTTTTTAACTACCAAATTAACGACCAATAATTATTTGTTATGGGAATCACAATTTCTTTCCATCTTGAAATCGTATGATCTCATTGGTCTTGTTGATGAATCCAAGCTTATCTATTGAAATTCAAAATAAACTTCAAAGAAATCAATCCAGATTTCATATTATGGCATCATCAAAACCAACTTTTACTTAGTTGTGAAAATTTGACTATTTGAGTTAAAGAAAGGCTCTCAAAGCATTAAGGAATACATACAAGATGCAAAACTAATCTCGCATCAACTGGTCGTTGCCGCCAAACCCATTTTTGAAGATGATTTGATGGCTCATATTGTTTGTGGCCTACCGTCTGAATTCAATTCGTTTTGTATCCCATTACTACTCATATCAAACCTAGCACACTTAATGAACTTCATGTACTGTTATTAATTCATGAAGCTCAATTAAGTGAAAATGAACCGATCTCTGATGTGACCATGCCCACGATCAATCTCACTACTCACCAAAACCAAAATCAAATTGGCATTGAGGTTATAGAGGAAAGAATAATGGAAATCATGGCAGTTATAGAGGGAGAAGTAAAGGATATTCAAATCAAACTCGAAGTGAACAAAACTATGGAGGTAATGTGCATCAATCAAACAAAGTTATTTGTCAAGCATGCGATAAACTAGGTCACACGGCAAAGAAGTGCTTTCAATATGCCTTGCTCTATAAGTCGAACTCTCTGCAAGCCTATCATGCTTCCCTATGATGTATAATGATGATTCTTGGTAACCTAATTTTGGCGTGACTCATCATGTTACCAATGATCTCAATAACATGTCTCTTCACTCTGAATATCAAGGGAATGACACTCTTAAAGTTGGCAATGACTCAGGTTTGCAAATTCATAATGTGGGTATGATTCGTTATCCTCAAACTCCTTTCCTTCTCAAAGATGTTTTACATGTTCCTCGTATTACGAAGAATTTGATATCAGTTAATAAGTTAGCAAAAGATAATAACTTATTTGTTGAGTTTTATCCTGATTATTGTTATATTAAGGACAAAGCTTCAGAGAAACTTCTAGCCAGTGAAAAGAGTGATGAAGGTTGCCATCAATTTTTTCTCCCAGCAGGATGACATAAAAGAGCAATGGTGGGTGAGCGCACTATATTTGACCAATAAAATTAATGCCTTGGTCATCCATCATCTAAGATTGTTCAACATTTCAAAAACGTTTTAAGAATAAAGTCTGTGAGGCATGTCAAATCGACAAGAGTAATAACTTGCCTTTTGTTTATTCCTCTCACCGAGTGGCAAAACTTTTAGATTTAATTTTTTCACATGTTTGCGGACCAACTCTATTGCTTCACTTAATAATGAATGATATTACGTTAGTTTTATTGATGCATATTCTTGTTACTATTGGATATATATGCTTCATAAAAAATCACAAGTGTTTGATGTTTTCAAGCAGTTCAAGGTGCATGTTGAAAATATCTGTAATGGTAAGATTAAGTTTCTTCACATTGATTGAGGCGGTAAGTATTGTAATGTTTCTACTTATTTACATGCTTGCAGGATTGGTCGTCGGGTTTCTTGCCCCCACAATTACGAACAAAATGACAACGCTGAACGTAAACATTGATACATTGTTGATGTTGGACTTACTCTTATAGCCCACTCTGACGTTCTTGAAATTTTGGCCTTATTCTTTTCAAACTGCAGTCTATCTCATTAATCGCCTCCCGTCGTTCACCATTGTCCTTAAAACTCCTTTATAACTTCTTTTTAAAGTCCTTGCGAATTATAATTTTTTGCGTATTTTTGTTGTTCTTTTTTTCCCTATCTCTACCCTTATCACCGTCATAAGCTTGATGCTCACTCTAAGTTGTGCACTTTCTTTGGATATAGTTCACATCATAAGGGCTATGTCTGTCTTAATATGACCACCTTCAAACTACTTATTTCTCGACATGTTTTTTATGAATCCCGATTTTCTTTCTCCCAACTTGGTTGTTTCTCTCTAGCTCCTTCCATGACTTCTCTTTCTCCTTTGTCTGTTTCTATTGTGATACCCCATTCCTCCCATCCTCCTCTGACTACTCATATTTCTTCACCTTCCTCTTCTTCTCTCTCCTCTCCCATACCGATTTATGTCGACCCTCCATCCTCTCCTTCTTCTATTGATGCTCATCCCATTTCCTCTTCTCCTGATCATGTGCCTTCGGGATCCGTATCTTCCTCTCCAGAATTGGTTCGGACTCATCCCATGATTACTCGAACCATGGACGACACCCGTAAACCCAAAATTTTCCTCTCCTCCAAACACTCTCTTCCTATTTCTCTTCTCTCAAAGCTAACCCAGGATGTGAAACTGATTCTTTCACCATAGCCAACCAAGATCTCTGGTGGCAGCAAGGTATGTACTTAGATTTTAATGCCCTAATCCATCATAACACTTGGATTCTTGTACCTTCTCCTAATCATCATATTATTGGGTGCAAATGGATTTATAAAATAAACAACGGTCGGATGGTGGCCTTGAACGCTTTGAAGCTCAACTTGTCGCAAAATGATTCAGTCAACAAGAATGTGTGGATTATTTTGAAACTTTCAGCCTGGTGGTTGAACTCATCACTATTTGCATTATCCTTGCTCTCGCCACTGGTCACAACTAGGCGACCTGACAACTCAATGTTCAAAATGCCTTTCTTCATAGTGTACTCAAACTTCTACATGGCACAACCCCCTGGTTTTCAAGACCCTCGGTTTCCTCACTATGCGTGCAAGTTGCAACATGCCTTATATGGTCTTAAACAAGCTTTGTGTGCATGGTATCATCGACTTAGTTCTTTTATCTTGCACATGGGTTTTGTTGGTTTTCAAATAAACACTTCTCTCTTTATTTTTTGGAGCTTCTCTATCATTATGTTTGTGTTAATTTATATGGATGATATTATCGTGAGTGACAACTCTCCTTCGAACATTCGGTCTCTCATATCTAATATGGTTTGTGAGTTTGCTCTCAAGGATTTTGGTTCACTGCATTTTTTTTTCGGTATTGAGGTTTTCTCTCTCTCTTCACTGGGTTGCTTTTATGTCAGCGCAAGTATATCTTAGATCTTCTTAATCGGACCAACATGCTTGACTCTAAACCCATTGCTTCACCTATGGCGACTCACTACAAGAAAACACGTTGTTAGCGACGAAAGGTAGTGACAGAATAGTACCGTCGCTCGTTAGCGACGGATTACATAGCCACAAACATCCGTCGCTATAATCAATGAAGCACATGAAACCAGCGACGAACCATAGTCCGTCGCCCAGTCCGTCGCTATTTAGTGACGGAGTTTGCGACATACAATTTGGTCGTTACGGCTACACGATTTGCCGACGACTCTTACGACAAACTCAAGTCCATTGCTACTTAGCGACGGACGTGGCGACAGAGAGCAGTCCATCGCGGGTTTCGTAAATTTGATTTACGTGGGCTTAGCGACAGAATTAATTCCGTCGCTAAGCCATCGCTAAGTTTCGAATAACCTTAATCCCAGACAGATTTTCCTTTTCTTCTTTCGCTGCTCCTGCCATTCGCCGGTCCCACTCCCGCCGGTCCCACCGTCCGCAGGCCCCGCCACCCGGAGGAAGGTAAAGGACGCCCCCCCCGCCACATTTTTTGGCAGGGGGTCGACCCTCTGTCGGAAACTCAGGGGGTTAACCCCCTGCCTGAAAATGCGGGGGTTAACCCCCTGCGTTTTTCGACAGGGGGTTAACCTCCTGCCGTTTCCGGCAGGGGGTCGACCCCCTGCCGAAAAACGCAGAGGGGTAACCCCCTGCGTTTTTCGGCAGGGGGTTAACCCCCTTTTGTTCTGGCAGGGGGTTACCCCTCTGCCGTTTTCGGCAGGGGCCCCTTCCTTTCTGGCAGGGGTTAAACCCCCTGCCGGAACAGCATGGGGTTAAGTCCTTGCCGGAACAGGCAGGGGGTCGACCCCGGCAGGGGGTTAACACCCTGCCTTTCCGGCAGGGGGTTTAACCACCTGTCGGAACAGGCAGGGGGTCAACCCTCTGCCTGCTGAGGCAGGGGGGCGACCCCCTACTGTTCTGGTAGGGGGTCGACTCACTGGCGAAAAGGCTGGGGGTCAACCCCCTGCCCGAACAGGGGGTCAGTTAACCCCCTACGTTCCGTAAGGGGGTTAACCCCCTATGTTCCGTAAGGGGGTCGACCCCCTGCCGGAACAGCAGGGCAGTCGACCCCTTGCCAGAACAGTTTTTTTTTATTTCGTAGTGACTTCATTTTGAAACAGTGTTTTTTTGTGCAGATTTTTCAACGGAATCAGCTCGTGCTCAGCCACCTGTGGTAAGTAAGTGTAAAAAACAATGCAAATCGGGTAAATACCCGTGGTGAGTAAGTGATGCAAGCATATCACATGTTATTTAATTTATTAGATGTAACACTTTATTGTTCACACACTCACTTAGTTGTTAATATTTAGGGTTGCTTTGTTGGAGTTCGGAGATCATGCTGAGCATGATTTTAATGTATGAATATTGAAGTATTCTTATTTTTGGAGTATGGAGTCCATGCTAGGCATGGTAGTAGTTAGTGAGATATTGAAGTGTGTTTGCTGCAGGTACATATTTGTCATTTGTTTGATATGAATGATTATAATGTATTGCAATGTTTGATGTAATTGTATCCATGCTTGCATGTAGTTACTTTCAATTTAATTATGACTTCCATGTGAAATTGTATAATGAAAGCATGCTTCAAATGATTGTATCGTGTCATTGATAATTTGCACATGAAAATATTAAGTTATCAATGCATGCATCAAATTTTTTGTTATTGTATGACATCATATATTGCATGATAAATTTGATATGTTCTTCATCGTAGCATTCTGATTGTTTTCTTTTAATTCATTAGGCTATTATTCGTAACATCATAAGAAAATGACTGCAAACCGTGAATGGATGTACCGCAGGATAGTGGACAATGAGTTATCGTACGAATATATGGATGGTGTTGACAGTTTTATTGAATTTGCAACGGCAAGTGTCAGTACAGTGAATCCCACAGACCAGATTAGGCGTCTCTGCAAGATTTGTAAGAATAATCGATTTGTAGAACCTCATAGCGTTAGACATCACCTATACATGAATGGTTTTGTGAGTGATTATCAGAACTGGACATTTCATGGAGAAGAATTTAGAAACGATTTTGATGCACGGGTGAATGTGGTGCACGATAATCCATATACGGATTTGATATTTGATGTCGCAGGAATAAAATTGGGTTCTGCTATGAGTTCTAGTAATGTAAGAACTGTCGTAGATGCAAAATCACCAAACGATGCAGTTAGTAGATTTTATGATTTACTTAGAGATGCTGATGAGCTACTTTGGAACGGTTGCGAGAGTCACACTATCTTGTCTGCAGTTCTTCAACTAATGAATTTGAAGTCCGAGTATAATTTGAGGCAATCATGTTTTGACCGTTTGTGCATGATTGTGAAGAGTATGTTGCCCAAATATGAGAAATTGCCACAAAATTTCTATCGTGCAAAAGTTATGGTCATCGCTTTAGGTATGGGTTACAAAAAGATTGATGCTTGTCCAAATCACTGCATGTTGTATTTCAAGGAGCAGGAAAACAATTCATGTGCAACACGAGGTTTGAGCCACAAGAAGTAATATGGGAGATTAGGATTTCACTTCTTCAACATCTACCAGGACCGGTTGCTCAATGGAAAGAGTACCCAAAGGAGGTGTTAGACAGATTGTGGTCCTTATTCACGGTATACAGTTGTTCCTCATAGTTAATGTGTTTTATATTTAATTTATTTAAGTAATGTCTACTAACTTTCTGAAAATATTTGTAGGCTTTGAATCGCTTCGCAACTACGATAGAAGAAAATGATGCAAGGAAGGTGTGGCAGAAGGTGGCTGTCAATCGATTTGCAGACATGCTGCACACTATGAAGACTGCAGCAAAAAAAACATTTGGCGTAGTAGATGATCCACTACTGTGGAAGGGCCATGGCCCTATTACTATCAGGAGAGATTACTGGGATGAAATGTGCGATAAGTGCGCGAGAGATGCATTTAAAACTCGCTTTGCGAAGGCTGCACAAAATCGAGCGAAGATGCCCGAAGCCCATCTACACATAGGTGGATCTAAGACATTTGGGAGCCACATGAAGAAAATGGTAACTCATCAATATATAATATTAATTTTATAAGTATTGTTGCAAACTTGTGTACTAAATCTTTTGTCATTTAACTTCGCAGGAAGCAAAAAAAGGAGGCAGTGTACCATATAAGGATGTGTTTGTTGAAACACATAAACGGAAGACCACGGGAGTCTTCGTATCAGACAAGGCGAGAACAACGACGGTATGTATTTATTCTATTAATAATCATTGCAATATGCAAGTTATCATAATATTATCATTAATTATTAATGCATACTTTAAACATTATTTTGTAGGAGGCATATGAGCAACAAATGATAGAGCGATATGGCGATGACGCTACTCAGCATCCATCATTTGATTCTGCAGCATGGGTGACTGCAACAGGTGAACCCAAAAAAGGTCGCGTGTTCGGGTTTGGGAGTAATCTGAACACTTCACCAGTTATTGCTTCTTTCAGTTACGGCTCAAAGGCTACTTTCGCCGACATAAGCTCCAAGCAGCAGCCTATTCTTTTCGGTGATGATGTACGCCAGATCATTAAGGACACATTGGATGACTACTTCCATGACACCGTCGCCCCCTTTCTCCGAGATGAGATCAACAATCTTGTGCTGAACAGGGGATCTTCGATTGCAGGTCCCTCTCAGGTATAATCACATATTCAGTTTTTTGACTGCCTTAGCACATATATGAGCATGATAGAATCACATATATAACTTTTTGCCTGTCTTAGAGCACATATGAGCATGATAGAAGCACATATAGAATTTTTTTATTGCCTTAGAACACATATGAGCATGCTATAATAACATATATAGTTTTTTTATTGCCTTAGAGCACATATGAGCATGCTATAAGCACATATAAAAATTTTTGCCTGCCTTAGAGCACATATGAGCATGCTATAATCACATATTCAGTTTTTTGACTGCCTAAGAACACATATGAGCATGATAGAATCACATATAAAGTTTTTTTGACTGCCTTAGAACACATATGAGCATGCTATAATCACATATTCAGTTTTTTGACTGCCTAAGAACACATATGAGCATGTTATAATCACATATTTAGTTTTTTGACTACCTTAGCACACATATGAGCATGATAGAATCACATATATAATTTTTTGCCTGCCTTAGAGCACATATGAGCATGATAGAATCACATATAGAGATTTTTTATTGCCTTAGAGCACATATAAGCATGATAGAATCACATATAGAGATTTTTTATTGCCTTAGAGCACATATGAGCATGCTATAATAACATATAGAGTTTTTTTATTGCCTTAGAGCACATATGAGCATGCTATAAGCACATATAAAATTTTTTGCCTGCCTTAGAGCACATATGAGTATGCTATAATCACATATTCAGTTTTTTGACTGCCTAAGAACACATATGAGCATGATAGAATCACATATAGAGTTTTTTTACTGCCTTAGAACATATATCATTTATGATAGAATCACATATAAATTTTTTTGCTTTGCCTGCCTTAGAGCACATATGAGCATCCTATAATCACATATTCAATTTTTTGACTGCCTTAGCACACATACGAGCATGATCGAATCACATATATAGCTTTTTGCCTGCCTTAAAGCAAATCTGAGCATGGTAGAATCACATATAGAGTTTTTCTAGCTGCCTTAGAACACATATGAACATGCTATAATTACATATTCAATTTTTTGACTGCCTTAGCACACATATGAGCATAATAGAATCACATATATAACTTTTTGCCTGCCTTAGAGCACATATGAGCATGATAGAAGCACATATAGAGTTTTTTTATTGCCTTAGAGCACACATGAGCACATGATAGAATCACATATAGTATGTAATTTATTTCATTATATTTTGTTTATCAATACTGACTGTTCTTTTCTTGTGTAGGCTGCTAGCGATAATCAGCGTAGCGGAGCTGAAGGGACAAATAAAGGCAATGAACAAGAAGACGCACAAAATCTTGGCGATGATTAGAGAACTGTGTTGAAGAAGTTCTATTTTTTTATGTTTCCTAATTGTAATTGTTGAATTGTAAATAATTAAACTTGTTAATTTTAAGGTGAAACGATTAATTGTTGTAGATTCTTTTTATATGAAATTTTTTGTGTGGTTTGTTTTTTATTTATAGGAAATATAAATTGTACAAGAAATATAAATTGTACCGTTCTCGGTATTTAATTTTTAAATAATTTTTTTTTCGTGTTTGCGACGGATTAGCGACAGAACCATCCGTCGCTATTCAAATAAATCTAGCGACGGCCTAACGACGGACGTAAATCCTTCGCCAAGCCGTGGTCGCCATTTAGTACCGGCGGATTGGCGACGGAATACAATGCTCGTTAGTCCGTCGCACTTAGTGACGGACCTGACGACAGATTTATTCCGTCGCCAGTTAGCGTCGAAAAATCCGCGACGTAAGCATAGCGTCGCCTCGTCGTCGCTAATCCATCGCTAACAGTGTTAGCGACGGATTAGCGACAGAATGTGGTTGTCGCTAATCTACTGCTTTGTTGTAGTGACTAGTCTTTCGTTATCTGTTTTCAGTAGCACCACTTTTGAAGATCTCACGCTCTATCACGACATTGTGAGAGCCTTACAATATATTACCTTGACTCGGTTGAATGTTTCTTTTGCCATAAACAAAGTTTGTCAGTTTATACATCGCCCCACTGTTGATCATTGGCAAGTTGTCAAGCGTATTCTATGTTATCTCAAGTCCATGATTTCTTATGGCTTGCTTATGATCTGTTCCATTAATTTTAAACTCTCTGTATACATGAATGCAGACTGGGGTGGTTGTCCAGACGATTACAAATCTACAAGCGGCTATGCTGTGTTCATTGGTCTTAATTTGATCTCTTGGAGCTCTAAGAAGTAACATAATGTCTCTTGATTGAGCACTGAAGCCGAGTATCATGCTCCTTCTAATTTGACCGCTGAAGTTACTTGGGTTAGATACCTTCTTCATGAACTGGGTTTCACTGGTCCTCCTCCTATCATCTGGTGTGACAACATCGGCGCCATGTACCGTGCCTCTCATCCAATGTTTCACTCTGCTCGAAATACATTGAAATTGATGTTCACTTTGTTCGTGATAAAATCGTGAAGGAGTTACTAGTTCGGTACTAAACCTTTATCATCTCAGCAATTCTCATTTTTTTTATTCAAACTCAATGTGTGTGAGGGCCCATTGTATTTGTGGAGGGTTGTTAAAGATAACTTTCCAGACAGTTTCATCAGAGTCTCATTAAGAAGCAAGGTCTCTACAAATCAAGATAAGGCAAATGATCTCAGTGATAAAGCAATTGAGACAAGAGTGCAGAAACAAGAGTGAGAGATACACCTGTGCCCATCCTAATTTGGATTTCTAATTCCAAGCCACAGAGTTTTACTATGCCGGCACAACGACTGTAGGTATGGCAAGTTGAACCAGCGTGACCAGTTCTTGTCGGGTAAGGTTTCTTGGGGTTATAAAAAAAATGCCAAGTTAGTGCCAAAAACATCGATATGGAGATTTCTCGTCAGAGTAAATCCTGTGGTGATTTAAAGGTGGTTATCTCGTGGTACCTTCCAAGCTCACTAGAACTTGCTTACAGGTGGTCGATTCCTTTTCCAATCCCATACCTTAACACGGGAGTGCGATTTTCAACATTCTTACAGAGATGCTAAACCCAGCTGCCAAAATTAACTCATAGTTGAGGGTCATCTTTGTGCTTTTTTTTTGTGGACCCCACCCCTCACGAGCTGTAGAGAAGATTCAATGATCGAGGCAAACACTAGCCCTCGCACCCCTGCAGATCAGGTACTATCACATTACACACTTTAGTTTGCTGCTACCCCTAATCTACCCTCCATCTTTTGTCAGAAAGGTATACCCCAAAGATGGAGGGTGGTCAGGTGTTGCGATACACATAAGGATAGGCGCAATGTGATTACACACTTTTAACATGCTGCTGCAGCTCATCACCTATCTTCTTTGGGATACGGATACGACGAGTTAGCTGTAGGGCCCAACCCAACAACAGATGGCAGGTGACTATCAATCTTAAAGTGTGAAATGACATTTTACCTGTCTCAAAATAATGTGTTCGATCAGATCACGCAATGGCGTCTCCGAGAGATGAGGCTTATGTTGGGCGAAACCTTATAAAAACAACATGACAGGGAGCGTACCTGGATTCGCCATTGTCCGTGTAGGTAGTTCGGCGTTCTCCTCAGCCGGTCGACGCCCACAATGAGCCCAAGCCTTATGTCGACGATGAGCAGGACCCTTTCCGCAGAGTCTGAATGCGGAACAATATTTTGGCAGGGAAATGTTACGAATTCTCATCAACTTCGTAACCCCTAACCCCTTATATAATGGAGGAATTGGGTAGTTACGTGAATGTGGTCTCTCCACATTCACGTAACTCCCACCCACTATCTCCATTATTCAGCCACTTACGTGACCCACTAAGAGGGTGTCAAACCGGGTCAGACTGTGGGTTGGACCCGTAACCCATAATGTCCAACATTCTCCCACTTGACCCATTGACACCAAAAGTGTACTAAATCGAGGTATATACCATTATCTCGATTTAATTCTTTATGTGGGTTCACATGCCACCCTTTATCACAAGGATGAATCGTATGAGTCAAGGATATGAACACTTCTTTATGAAATGTCATATTTCCTTGTACTACTCTACAATTCACCTTCAGTGCTTAGGCATGTAAAGAAATTACCTTTATGAATAGGTTGGTCTCTCACCTATTCTATTGGTCCTTTAATATTGTTATTCTGCTATTCTCTCTAACCCATATGAGAGATTCTTTATGCAAAATCAACAATAACTCAAAACCTTAGAGAATCAAAACATAAACACAAATGTGATTATATAATGTATTGTCATACATTAGAAGGAATAAAAAAGACCCATCCTCTTTACATTTTGGGAATACAATCCCGGTGCTAGCCCTTTAGTAAGGGGATCCGTAGTCATTTCCTTCATCCCAATTGTATCAATACATACCAGATGATTCTCAGTCATTTCTTTAACAACAAAATATTTTAACTCCATGTGTCGACACGATGTTGAGCTCTTGTTGTTATTTGAAAAGGACACGGCTGCTTCATTGTCACAAAAGATCTTTAGTGGTCTCTCAATAGAGTCCACTATACCAAGACCCATAATGAAGTTCCTTATCCAAATGGCCTGTGACGAAATCTCGTATAGAGCAATAAATTCCGCCTCCATGGTATGAGCAGCAGTGGTAGACTGTTTTTCGCTTCTCCATAAGACAGCACCACCCGCTAGAAGGAAAATGTACCCAGTAGTGGATTTTCTATTGTCAATACACCCTCCTAAGTCCGCATCAGAGTATCCAACGACCTCTAGGTGGTCAACTTTCATGTAGATTAACATATAGTCTTTCGTTCCTTGTAAATAACACATGACCTTCTTCGCTGCCTTCCAGTGCGCAATGCCTGGATTTGACTGATATCTACCAAGCATTCCTACAACAAATGCTATATCAGGTCGAGTGCAGGTTTGCGCATACTGTAAACTCCCAACTGCCGAGGCATATGAGACATCCATCTGAGCCTTCGCAATACCATCCTGAGGACAGTCCTTCAAGCTCAATTTATCCCCTTTCACTATAGGTGCCGAACTAGAAGAACAATTCTCCATCCCATATCTTTTAAGAACCTTAAGAATATAGGATTTCTGAGATAGGCCAAGGACACCCTTAGTTCTGTTACGACGGATCTCGATTCTAAGGACATAAGTGGCCTCACCCATGTCTTTCATATCGAAATAAGAGAAAAGAAATTATTTTGTTTCATGTAAAAGACTCAAATCATTAGTTGCAAGAAGAATATCGTCAACATATAAAACCAAAATTATGAACTTACTCTCACTAGTCTTAATGTAAATACACTGATCAACACTGTTTTCAGTGAATCCAAAGTTCATAATTACCTGATTGAACTTCTTATACCACTGACGGGAGGCTTGTTTAAGTCCATAAATTGACTTATTCAATTTGCAAACTAAGTTATTCGAGTCATCTATACTGAAACCAGGAGGTTGTTGCATGTATACCTCCTCATCCAGATCCCCATTCAGGAAGGTCGTTTTCACATCCATTTGATGTAGCTCTAAATCAAAATGAGCTACGAGGGCCATGATTATCCTCAATGATTCTTTAGTTGAGACAGGAGAAAAAGTCTCATTATAATCAATGCCCTCTATCTGTGTGAAACCTTTTGCAACAAGCCTAGCCTTGTACCTCTCCACATGACCTTTAGAGTCTGTTTTGGTTTTATAAACCCATTTACAACCAATAGGTCTAACTCCATCAGGTCGAGGTACAAGATCCCACACTTGGTTCTTTGCCATAGAGTCAAGCTCTTCTTTCATGGCATTGATCCAATATGTTGATCTTTCACTTTCAATGGCTTCTGCAAATGTGAAAGGATCTTCATCAATGTCTATGAAATTATTTGACTCTTGTAAATACACCACATAGTCTGGATGGATAGCAAATTTCCTAATTCTGGTGGACCTCCATATAGGTGCTACAGGTGGTTCAAAATGAGCCTCTGTATCCTGTTGTTGTTGTATATCCTCATCAACAACCGGATCCAGGTGGGATTGATGTTCATTGACTGAACTTTCTCTTACATTACTCGAAGGAATAATGATAGAGAAAATCAGGTCATTATCCTCAGCAGGTGTAGAACCTGAATCCTGCATTTCCTCAAAATCAATATTTTGAGATGCATCTATCCCAACAGAACCATTTTCAAGAAATCTTGCTTTATCAGTTTCCACTATCTATGGTGTATGAGATGGACAATAAAACCTAAAGCCTTTTGATCTTTCTGGATAACGAATGAAGAAACCACTAGTTGTCCTAGGATCAAAAGCTTTTATATGTGGGTTATACAATTTAGCTTCTGCTAGACATCCCCATATGTGCATATATAATAAAGAAGGTTTTCTACCTGTCTATAACTCGTAAGGAGTCTTTTGAACAACCTTCGTAGGAACCTTATTCAGAATATGCACTGTTGTCCTAAGAGCTTCACCCCACAAGGTCAAAGGAAGGTTTGAGTGATTCAACATCGCTCAAACCATTTCTTTAAGCGTACGGTTTCTCCTTTCAGCTACACCATTCTGGTAAGCACTACCAGGCATGGTATACTGAGGTACAATGCCTTCCTTTTTTAGAAACCGCACTAATGGACCTTCCTTTTGTCCCATCTCAGTGAAAAGACCATAATATTCACCACCTCTATCTGACCTGACAACCTTAATAACTTCATCGGTTTGTTTCTCTACTTCTTTCTTAAAGTCCTTAAAAACCTGAAAGACTTCAGATTTTTCAGATAATAAGTAGAGATACATATACCGTGAGTAATCGTTTATAAAGGTGACAAAATATTTTTCACCCGTATAACACGGTGAAAAAGGGCCGCAGACATTCGTATGCACTATTTCTAACTTTCCATTGCTGCGTTTGACATCTTTCTTATATGTGTTAGACTGCTTAGCCTTTATGCAGTCAACACATGACTCTATATTCGTAAAATCAAGGGATCCAAGGATTCCCTCTTTTACGAGTCTTTGGACTCTCTCTTTCGAGATATGTCCTAATCTTCGATGCCAAAGCAAATAGGATTGGTCATCCTTTAGACCACGTTTATTGCCAATCATTGTGTTCTCAATGGAGTGAGATTCCTGAATTTGGAGTTTGGTTCTTAATCGATACAAACCATCACACATATATGCAAAACCTATATTCATTGAATTTTTCATAACAATAAGTTCAGATTTTTCAAATTTAAAAGCAAAACCAAACTTGTCAAGTTTTGAAATTGAAATTAGGTTTCGACTATAAGATGGAACATAAAACGTATCGACCAAATCCAATACAAATCCCAACTCCAACATAATTCTGCAGGTCCCAACGCTCTTGACATGCGAATGCATCTTATTTCCTGAGAATATGCTTCTTTCATGCTCCGTTGGTTCCCTTTTGTTCAGAAATGCCTGCAAAGAGTTGGCAATGTGCACCGTGGCACCAGAATCAATCCACCAACTATGCAATGGAACATGAATAAGATTGCACTCATGAGAAACGAATGACTTATTACATTTATTTTCAAGCCACTTCTTGAACTTCAAACAGTCCACCTTCTTATGCCCTTTCTTTTTGCAGAAGAAACACTTTATAGAAAGGCCACCTAACTGGGATTTGGCTTTCGCCTGAGAGTTAGAACTCTCCTCAGTGGCTCTCTTCTGATTCTTCTTTTTGAAGGAGCTTTTCTTTGGCCTCGACCTCTGTTTATCTTTATGAGAGGTCATATGTGCACTTGGCACCCTCTCACCCTTCAATCTCTCTTCTTCCTCAACACACTGAAGAGGTCATTAAAAGACCACTCATCATTATGTGTGTTGTAGAAGATTTTAAAGGGTTCATACTCAGTAGGTAACGAGGTTAAGATCAGATGGACTAGAAAGGAGTCAGAGATGACGAACTTCATGTCATTCAATTGAGTTGCAATATTCCTCATTTCCAAACAGTCCACCTTCTTATGCCCTTTCTTTTTGCAGAAGAAACACTTTATAGAAGGGCCACCTAACTGAGATTTGGCTTTCGCCTGAGAGTTTGAACTCTCCCTAGTGGCTCTCTTCTGATTCTTCTTTTTGAAGGAGCTTTTCTTTGGCCTCGACCTCTGTTTATCTTTATGAGAGGCCATATGTGCACTTGGCACCCTCTCACCCTTCAATCTCTCTTCTTCCTCAACATACTTACTCAAGAGGTCATTAAAAGACCACTCATCATTATGTGTGTTGTAGAAGATTTTAAAGGGTTCATACTCAGTAGGTAACGAGGTTAAGATCAGATGGACTAGAAAAAAGTCAGAGATGACGAACTTCATGTCATTCAGTTGAGTCACAATATTCCTCATTTCCAAACAGTCCACCTTCTTATGCCCTTTCTTTTTGCAGAAGAAACACTTTATAGAAGGGCCACCTAACTGAGATTTGGCTTTCGCCTGAGAGTTTGAACTCTCCCAGTGGCTCTCTTCTGATTCTTCTTTTTGAAGGAGCTTTTCTTTGGCCTTGACCTCTGTTTATCCTTATGAGAGGCCATATGTGCATTTGGCACCCTCTCACCCTTCAATCTCTCATCTTCCTCAACACACTTACTCAAGAGGTCATTAAAAGACCACTCATCATTATGTGTGTTGTAGAAGATTTTAAAGGGTCCATACTCAGTAGGTAACGAGGTTAAGATCAGATGGACTAAAAAGGAGTCAGAGATGGTGAACTTCATGTCATTCAGTTGAGTCGCAATATTCTTCATTTCCAAAATGTGTTGTCGGATGTGACTGTCACCAGCATATTTCATAGACACTAATTTGGACATGAGTGTACTGACCCTTGCCTTATTAGAAGTGACGAATTGAGCCTCAATGACTCTCAGAAATTCCTTAACAGTCCTACAATGAGAAACTGCGCCTCGAATGTTCTTAGCCACCCGAGATTGCAAAAGCAACAGGCTAAGTCTGTTCGAGCTTTCCCACTTCTCAAAGGCAACCTTCTGATCGGCTGTGCTCTGCTCAGTAAGAGCAGGAGGTTCGTCAATTCTAAGGGCCAGATCTAAATCCATATAGCCCAAAGTGAATAACACGATTTCTTTCCAATCAGAAAAATTTGATCCGTCTAAGATGAGGATACTACTTGAACCGTCGATATGGAAGAAACCTGATAAATCAAAGGAATGAAAAACGGAAAGACATTACTATTATTGCTCAGACAAGACTCGTGTTGAAAAGGTAAAAGTGAGACCCTTTATTTTCACCTTTTCTGAGATAAGCATAGTTGAGCCATTATCGTTTCACTTTGGTGAAAACGTTAATACTCATAATTGCTTCGTCTCTTCAATTCTCAAGGAATTGACTTCAGTTGGTGAAACTAGTAGATCATGAATCCAGAGGCAATTCAGCACTGTACCTTTGGGTACGAACATGCTTCATGGGCTGGAATACACATCTACTATTATACCCTGTGTAAATTTGGAACACAACGACCTACATTTGGGTAGAATCGATGTTTCATAAATTCACACAAAATCATAATTATGAATCTTAATACGGTCCAAAGAATCCTTAATTAACATGACTCAGATCACTTTGGTGATTACATGAATCAGTCAATCAAAATCTTTTACCGAAAATCCTACAGGTATTATGGAGCACGCCCATACACACATTTTAATGCATGTATATTCATGACATAATATCAGTTCATACTTCAACAAAAATACATCAACTAATTGTCATAAATTTAGTTACAATTCATGCTTAAAATCATCATGCATAACTTAACCAATGCAAAATACATGAATTAACATGTATAGGTCATGCATTATTCAAAATAAATATTTTATAAAGCATAACAAAAGCATGCTCATATGGGTAAAACCCAGGGTCCTTATGTAGGAACCGGTCTAAAAACACTCTGAACCGGTCTGAAACCGCCCTGAACTGGTCATCTAAGGGTCTGAACTGGTTTTAAACCTTATAAATCGATACTTAATATGAACAAAAGTTCATAAAACCCTATGACTGTATGCCAAAATCCCTGTATTTCTTTATATTTATGAAAACAGGGTCTCAGCATCCCGGAACCGGTGAAAAACTGGAAAGAACCGGTCAAAAACGGCTCCAAACCGGTTCCAGAAGGGGTCGAATCAGGTTCCTGATCCAATTCAGTCTTAACAGTGTTTGGATCCTGCATTACATGGATCCGATCCAGTTTAAATGGGATCCGGGTCTGACCCGACCCTTACTTAATACGGATCAGAGCCGGCCCGAACAGAACCCGGGTTAGACCCGGTCTGAAATAGGCTCGGGTCGGACCTGTTCCAAAACAGACCCGGGTCGGACCCGGTCCAAAACAGATACCGGGTTCGACCCGGTTCAAACCAGACCCGGGTACGACCCGGTCCAAACCGGATACCGGGTTCGACCTGGTCCAAACCGGACCCGGGTACGACCCGGTCCTTCATGGACCCAGGTACGACCCGGTCCTTCATGGACCCGGGTTCGACCCGACTCTTAATGGGTCCGGATCAGACCTGATCCAAAAGCAGACCCGGGTAAGACCCAGTCCTAAATGGACCCGGGTCAAACCCGATCCGAGAGAAAGACCCAATACTTTCTGGATCAGACCCAGACCCGGTACCTTTATGGGTCCGGGTCAGATCCAAAAAGTGAAAAAGCAGACCCGATCCACCCAAAAGGGTTTGGATCGGGTCTGTCATCAGGTCTCCTCGCCGGACCCGATCCGGTCACCCAGATAAAAAATTGAAACAGAAACCCGATGGGTTTCTGTTTAATTTTTAAGGAAACCGAAAAGGGGGTTTTCGGTTTCCGCCCTTTTCGGTTCCACGGCGACCCACGTCACCGTCACGGCGACCGGCGTCGGTTGCCGGCGACCTGCGTCACCCCACGATGACGTCGGTCCGGCGACAGCCCCACACCCCGGCTCTAATAGTTCCAGACGACGGCTGCCATTTCCGGATGCCCTAAAATCTGTTGGCGACAACCCAATGGCGCCAGCAAGGCCATCAGCGACTGACGGTGCCATACGACGACGAGCTATTGCTGGCATTGACTACCGGCTGGAATCGCTTGCAGACGCCCCAACGACGACAACTCCATGGTGACCTGATGGAACTCGAGGCTGAGAAAAGGGGGTTTTGTCAAACCCCAGATGCCGGCCATCTGACGTTTAACCCCGGCAACACCTCCGGCATATGCCGTCCACCCTGCAACCCGACGGTGCAGGGGATTACAGGTGACGGCTCCGGCGATGATCCCGACGATGGCAAAAACCTCCCTGCAGCCCAACGACCACAGGTATCAAACAATCATTTTTTTTAATGAGGGTCTCCTGAACCGGGAAATAGATGTCGCCCTTTTCGGTGACATTTGCCGGTGATGACTGTCGCCCCATGACGACAATCTGCCTGAAACCCAATTCTGTAGCAAACTGTTTGCATCTGCCAGGATGTCAACCCACGGTGACATGCTGTCGCAAAAATCAAGCAACGGGGCGAAAACGCTGAAAGGGTCTACACGGCCACACACAGCGGAAATGCGTGGTTGTGGGCCCATAACCCAATGTAGGGCGAAACCCTGTAAAAACAACATGACAGGGAGCGTACCTGGATTCACCATTGTCCGTGTAGCTAGTTCGGCGTTCTCCTCAGCCGGTCGACGCCCATAATGAGCCCGGGCCTTATGTCGACGGTGAGCAGGATCCTTTCCGCAGAGTCTGAATGCGGAACAGTATTTTGGCAGGAAAATATTACGAATTCTCATCATCTTCGTAACCCCTAACCCCTTATATAATGGAGGAATTGGGCAGTTACGTGAATGTGGTCTCCCCACATTCACGTAACTCCCACCCACTATCTCCATTATTTAGCCACTTAGGTGACCCACTAAAAGGGTGTCAAACCGGGTCAGACTGTGGGTTGGACCCGTAACCCATAATCTCCAACAGCTTATACCATGTGTGAGAGGTATTGGGCAGCATGTGTTCCGCGTTCAAGGCAGGCTTTAATTGTGAAGATTCCTGTGCAGTGCGCGTCTTGCCTTTCCCTTATTTATTGTGCTTGAATCTACCTAACCTTCACAGCTTGTAAAGAGAGCCTAACCCGAGTCAGTGACCATACTGAAAGGGAAAACAAGGGGAAGAGGAAAAACCAGAGAACCACAGATACCATGGCTTCAATCTCATCAAGAACCTCATCTCTCCTACTCAAGGCTACCAAATCAACCCCATCAGCTTGTTCATTCAGCCCATCCTCTCTTGGATTCAAATGCAATCTTCCTAGACCCCATTTCTTGGGCACACTGCTGAGGCTAAGTGCCATCAAGGGAGGTGCCCCATCTGCCTCTCACTCGTTTCACTCTCAGGTCACTGCCTCTATGAAGCCAGGTATGCTATCTGAAAAAAATCTCCTCAACCATCTTCATATTTTTTTAGGTGAAACCTTCTTAAATGTGTTCCAATCATCATCATGGTGTTGGATTTTGGATGGAGCTCATCAGATGCAGTCATATTCTATGGTCGCCACAAGGACCATAATTATCTCCACATCTCCTATGATCATCTATGATTATGCTGTTCTGCCTAGCACTCAAAGAATGCACAATATCTGCTTCCGTGATCAATCACTATCATCATCGTGTTGATTAAGCTTGTTTTGGATGGTTTGAAGATATCTATGCCTTTATCTGTTGTTTTAAAGAAAGACGTGTGCTTTTATGTGCTTCACTAGTAATCACCACCACCACCACCATCTCATCGTTGTGTTGGATGAGATTGTTTTGAAGGGTTTCAATTTTCTTGGAATCTATGCTTTTATGTACCCCTCACCATCATCGTGTTGTTAAAATCTGTTTAATTTGCTTGGGGTTGGGATTAGGTGAAATCTAAAATCACCACTAGTGGTGATTTTCAATATCCACCACCCATCCTGTACGGACGAATGTGAATACCACGAAAAAACTTGGTGGTACGAAAATGAAGGAATCATGTCGGTGGTAGGAAAATGCTCTCCATGTGGTGCTCTGTATCACCATGATAACTCCATAACGACTGGATATTGAAAATATCACCATTGGTGGTGATTTTTAAGATCACTTGGTTTCAACCAGCTTTTTTTTGGGATTTATGATGTGTATTTTGCCCCAAAAGGGTTTGGCTTAGTCGGATGGGGCCTAGCCCTCTGATCTGGCTGTTTTGAACATCACCACAAGCCGAAGCATGGTGACTATCTAGGGTAAGGGGGTAAGCTCACCAAGTTTTAGTCTACCAAGACAGTGATTGTAAGTATGCTATGTACCAAGACAGTGAGGGTAAGCTCACTAAGTTTTAGGCTACTGAGACAGTGATTATAAGTATGACAGACCTGACTAGCCGAGTCTCTTGTTCCTCCCTGTAAATATAAAGAGAAAAAAATGTATATTTTATCTTTCAGTGCTGCTATCGTCAATATCCGCATAATTATGAGATTAGCTATCAATATTATATTCTGATAATCAATTATGTGATGAGATACCCTGTCATCTTATTTATTTATTATTTCTAATTGTCTGCTGTCTATTTCTAAAAAACATATATGCATTTTAATCGTTTTCACCTAATGAAATCCCATCATCAGCATCATTTTGTTGGTCTTTCAGCTGCTGGTGTCCAAGAAATGCATGTGTACGAGATAAACGAGAGAGATAGGAGCAGCCCTGCCTACCTTCGCCTTAGTCAGAAAAATGTTAACTCACTCGGTGATTTGGTGCCCTTCTCCAATAAGGCATTCTCTCTCTCTCTCTCTCTCTCATATATATATATATATATGAGTCCTGTAATGATGGTACACACCTGGTTAACATATTCTATTTATTATATTTATGTATTAAAGTTGACTCAAATACGATTTTTTATATTATTTTTAAATCATTCATATTTTCGTGAATTGTGAGCCGTTGAAATTTATGGTGTATTAAACATTACAAAACCTTTTAATATAATAAATAAGACATACTAAACACATGTATGGTGAGATTTACCATTTGATGGCTAGATCTATGCAAACAAGTGTGTCTTACCAGGTTCATCATATATTCTCTTTCTCTCTCTCTCTCTCTCTATATATATATATGAGCAAATATCTTAGGTTTTTCATTTTTTATTATTTTAACAGTCTAAAGAACAACAACCATATTGCTTCAATTTTTTTATTAAAAAACATGAAAAATGATCGATTCCTTGCAAATTAACTATGCTGAACACATTTACGATGTCAGATTGAGCCAAACAACTTGCATCATCATGAGATGAGATCTCAACTAGATTTTACTCGTTATATAAATACAAACGATTATAGGGAATATACTCGTTATATAAATATAGTAAATTAAAAGGTCCTGGTTGTCATTTGGCCCTCTTCTTTTGAATTAACTGAAGTTTGATCAATTACTGCGTACAGCTTTACCATGGCAACCTTGCGAAGCGACTCGGAATCACAGCGGGTATCACCATTCTGATACAACACTTACCGGAAAAGAACGGTGACCGATACGAGGCTATCTACAGCTTCTACTTCGGAGACTATGGACACATCTCTGTTCAAGTAAGTTGCATCACATAAATACATTTGATACAATGACTTCGTTGGAATTCAACCCGGATCAGATTTCCGAGTCAGTTGATATTCTGAGTTTTTCTGTATCCGTCCGAGTCAGATTGAGTGCACGGGCTCGGCTGATTCATGTGCTGACACCAACACTATCACCAAACACATAGTGGACTCGTCACATCATGCCACCTTTCGGGTCCATTATTATGACATATCATTGGTGCTTGATTCTGGAGGTGGAGAGGGTCTGTACAACTTGCATGAGTCTACTTCATGGGCATGTACGTGCCGTCATGTGCTGGCATCAAGAAAATTGACCAAGTTCATGAAGTTCAATGATAATAGTGGTAGAAATTTAGAAATTTGGATTTCACGAAGTTGGGTCATGTTTAAGGTGATTGTAGGAGATTTGAATTTCAAGGATTTGACAAAACTTCACTTGAAATATACACTACATTATTCTATATAACTTTCAAGCTTAGAGCTTGAACCTGAATCAGCATTATAAGATGTAAATTCACATGTCCAGGCAAAACTTCCACTACATTTCCTGGGTCATCAAATCATGAGCTATATAAGGTTAATTTAACTTTAGACCTTTTATATTAATATTAGTAACATTCAACCAATTAAGATGATCAAAACACTCTAAAAATAATAGCAATTTTAATATATATATATATATATATATATATATATATATATATATATATATAACTTTTATAGAGTGGACAAAATCTTTCATTTTGAAGAGACAAAACGACAGACAAATCTTAAAAATTAAAAAAATGATTAGTTTAGTATTTCTAGTTTGAAAACGAAAATGACTTCAAAAGTAATTTCATATTTTCAAAATTGTCATTGCTTTTGAAAGTGTTTTAGTTTTGAATCTGTTGAACACTACTTATATTAAAGTTAAGTATATTTGTATCTGTTCCTTTAGGAAAACATATTTTTCAATAAATATAAAGTATATGTGATTATATAATGGGTATGACATGCATGCTTGCAGGGAGCCTATCTGACATACCAAGATTCATACCTAGCGGTGACTGGAGGCTCAGGGATATTTAAAGGAGTTCAAGGGCAAGTAAAGCTCCAACAGTTGGTTTTTCCATTTAAGCTTTTCTACACATTCTATCTTGAAGGGATTCCACCACTACCGGCCGAGCTCTTGGGGAAGCCAGTGCCTCCTTCACCCTCAGTGGAACCGCACCCTGCAGCCAAGGCTGAAGAGCCCCATGCCACCGTCCCCAACTATACTAAATGATCAGTTGCTCGTCTGCCATGTTTTGCAGCTAATGTCTTGATTGTGATGTGCTTGACATGGTTTTGTTTATTTAGAAGAACCTTTTATCAGGTTGATGCTTTATTTTGCATTAGATATTAGCAAGTTGGTTATTAAACTCTATACGTGTTTGTGACTACGATGACAAGAGAAACTATTCAACATTTGTGGGTCCCACTCCGGAAAAAGTTTCACCACGAGTCCCCACCATGACAATGGCCACTTACTTTTGTACGTGAGATTAAGATGCAAGTCAGAGAGAGAGAGAGAGAGAATCATTTGAAGTTAAATAGGAAACTATGATCACAATGCAAGATAATGATATTATTAGGAATAATAGTTCCTTGATGCTAAATTAATGTATTATGTATTCTTTCAAAGATAAAATGTATGATGTAAGGAGATATTGGTAATTCCTCTGTTCAAATTTTGAGTCCTTTTGTGCTTGTGTGTGCAATGCATGATTACGATGACAAACTTTTCAGCATTTGTGGGCCCCACCCAGGAAAAATTTGGCCCCGAAGATGACAAAGGCTGCATGCTTCCAAGAACAAGTTGGTACGTTAGGTCAGTATGCATGAGAGAGAAAGAAAGAGTTGCAAAAGTTGTAATGCCCAAAATACTAAATCATTTGAAGAAATATGGAGCACTGATAACAACACAAGATTGTGATATTCTATATTAGAAACAAGCAAGGGTTCCTGTTATGATGCAAGATCTTTAAACGAGATGAGAACAAGGACACCATATGAGAATTTAAAAAGCATTAGGAAAGCACATAATATATACAATGAAAATTTAAAAATCTAAACAATATTAAAGGTGTTAATTTTTACAATAAAAATGCTGGGTGATATATAAAACATGTTAATTGACTTCTGAAGATTATATAATCTTTTGAAAAGCATCCCCAATAAATTCATGATACTTCCAAAGCATCTGCAGTGGCATCTCTGGCCACAATCTTGTTATCATCAGCTCTAGATCTTTCACTTAATAGATCCTGCCTCCGTTCTTGTTCGGTCAGCGTTAGGACCTTCAAAAATCATAATCATAGTTTTAAATGTTTTATACTAAATCTAAATTGTTAGATGTATTTACCATTACTTATTTATTAAAAAATATTTTATTTTAAATTGATTTGATGTAAAAATATAAATATTTTATCACGAAATTTTACTACAATATCACCTATATTTTTCTTACATCTTTAAAAAACACATCTGAGCACACAAATACTTATTCAATTACATGTTTTTCATTAAGTAAGCAATGAAAAATATATCTAACGGTTCTGAGCATAAAGCATCTAAAACTATGTTTTTTGTAATGTCCTAACATTGACCTAACCAAAAGGGGCAGGATATTCCCCCATTTCCCTTAGAACCATATATAAAAATCATATTATCCCTCCTCGTTATGTATTTTCCTTTTGGATTTGCAACGATATAAGCTATTTTGGATTCAAGCTTGCCTAGATGCTGATTGATTGGTTGGTCACATGGTAGGGGTCCATCTCCACATGATGCTCTTAAAAGCACTGAAGCGGTGGGTCCTACTTAAAAACAGGAATCCTGCCCTTTGTGTCAATAGTGTGGCCCAAAGCAAGGTCTTACAGATCCTACAAAATGATATCTACTGCATGTTAATTAGGGTGGCATCGGGTGGGCCGCCCTGATCCAAGGCCCATTGAGACCTGAGCAAGACTCAGACCCATCTAAGCCTAGACAAACTCTTGTAGGGTTTGGGCAGGGCCAAGGTCTTAACAAGCTGAGGCCTAGGTGGGTCGGGTCGGGCCTTTTAAGCCCTACTAGAGAATGGACGGGGCCAGCTGGTTGGGCTCCATAGAGATGTCCTTTTGGCCATACCCAGGCCTGACCGGTTTACTAGCGTGCCAGGTGGAGCCCCACTCTTATCGGGCTTGGGCTGCACATGGAAGCCCAAGGTTGGCCCATCTCGGACCGGGTACCCAACCAGATTTGTGCACTTAATTATTCATCCATGATTAACTAAAACATCTATTAAAATCAAAGGAGGTAATAGAGAAACAAGAGAAAAAAACATAAACTGCTAACTAAATACCTAAAAGTCCTCTTTAATCCTATATTTCTAGAGTAGAAACGCTAATGCTAACTATGGAACTTACATATATTTACTATACAAATTGAAACTAAAATCCAAATAATACTCCAAAAATATCCAGAATGGGCCCTATTGATTATTTGGACTCAGTTCACAGACCGTTTTCTAGTATTGACTAAAGTTGTGAAACACAATAAAAGAAATGTGGATAGAGGGTTCTTTCTAGGGTAGCACATGAGTTGGATATTAGTCGATCGGCTCAAGGTTCACCGAGCCTTTTGTTCCAACTTTTAATGAATGGATCTTGTTCGGGATCCAGATGCGACTCTGGCAGCATTAATTCTAGATCCTGATGTGATCTGATCTTTTTTTTAATGGCACCGTCCAATACTGGATACACAAAAAACATGTCAAATATTGGTTTTAATGGGAAATAGATAAAGCAGGTCGCTTCAGATGCAGTTTCTACCCACAATGGTACCAGTAGCCTGAGATCCATTTTTTTTTATATCATGCATTTCATTTTTACAATATTCGGAGATCATGATCTTGAATCAATTTCAGGAGAATAAAGTTACACTTCTTCAGTGGTCCCACCCAATTTGTCAATGGGAGAATCTGAAAGATTATGAACAAAAATAGGTTTTTCTTTAATTTGAAATCAAAGGAATATATTTTGTTATCCTGGATAGACGAGCTAATCGGATTATATTCTTTTAGTTTTTTGTTTTAGATGGGTTTGTTTATCTTGAATTTTGAATAATAAATCTTTAAGTGGAATCAAGCATAGAGTCGTTATGTCATTTTCTTATGAGTATATGTCCAACCCTGAGGAAAAAGAGAAAAGAAAAAAACAAAAACAAAAAAGTGAATTTATTAGGCTCAAGTTTAAACAGGGACAAGTGTTAACGTGGCTGTGCATACCAACTCATTCGAGAGGGTGGTGTATGTTCTCCCCCGATGATTCACTGAATCCCACGTCTGTGTTCGGGGGTCTGAATGAGCACCATGCATACAAGCACATGGGGCTCGTATTCCCATGTATGTTGACATCACTTAGCATTGAAGTCTGGTGTGGTTGCAAAGACTTAAGTACTCTTTCTTGCTATTCTTCTCATAAAACAATGATTTGAGAAAATGACAAAAATGCCCTTCATTCAAAAAAGAAAAAACAAACGTTTCAAAAAAAGGACAAACTTGTCATCCGTCCAGAAAGTTGAGGATGATGTTGACTCTTCAAAGTCTACACAGCGAAACAAACCTTAATCGTTTTGCCGATAGTGATTCAACGAAACGATGGTCAGCCGACGATTCGATGGTCATCCGGTGAAACAAACCTGAGCCATCAAAAATGTTTGTTTGAACTTTTCATCATCTTCTTCTTCTTCCTTCTCCGTAAAACACTGTAAAACCCTCTCTCTCTCTCTCTCTCTAGAGAAGAAATCAAGGGAGGCAAAGAGTTTTCCCCGAAGAAGACCATGAACATCAACCCTCTCACTCTCTCTCCCTTCTCTTTCTACTTCTGTGCACATCCAGCAGACAATCCTACATTGCTTCATCAAACACAGACTGACCTACACACTGACTATAGCATTATTCAACTTGAAGAGTTGTGAAGACTGATTCAAAGTTTTTACCCTTACAGAAGAGGGGTCTGAGGGCTACTCTCAGCATGGGTAGCATCATTCAACTTGATGAGTGGTGAAGCCTGATTTAGAGTTTTTGCCCTTACAGGAGGGGAGGTCTCAGACCCCCCTCCTGTAAGGACAAAAACTCTAAATCAAGATCCACAACTCATCAAGTTGAATTATGCTACCCACGTTGGGAGGAGCCCTTAGACCCCTCTTCTGTAAGGGTAAAAATTCTGAATCAGACTCCACAACTCTTCAAGTTGAACAATGCTACCCACGCTGGGAGGAGCCCCCAAACCCCCCTCCTGTAAGGGCAAAAACTCTGAATCAGGCTTCACATTTCATCAAGTTGAATGATGCTATCTACGCTGGGAGGAGCCCCCAAACCCTCCTCCTGTAAGGGCAAAAACTCTGAATCAAGCTCCACAACTCATCAATTTGAATGATGCTACCCACGCTGGGAGGAGCCCTCAGACCCCTCTTTTGTAAGGGTAAAAACTCTGAATCAGGCTGCACAACTCTTCAAGTTGAATGATGCTACTTACGCTGGGAGGAGCCCTCAAACCCCTCTCCTGTAAGGGTAAAAACTCTGAATCATGATCCACAACTCATTTAGTTGAATGATGCTACCCACGCTGGGAGGAGACCCCAAATCCTCCTCCTGTAAGGGTAAAAACTCTGAATAAGGCTCCACAATAGTCAATGTGCAGGTCAGTCGGTGCTTGATGGAGCAATGTAGAATCTTCTGCTGGATGTGCACAGAAGCAGAAAGAGAATGGAGAGAGAGAGTTTGAGGGTTGATGTTCATGGTCTTCTCCACAGGAGATTTCTTTCTCGGATAATCCTGCAGTGCAGAGATTGGGTCTTAAATAATCATCTTCGGGGCACTTAAGTCTTTACAACCACTCCTTTTCTAGAATCGTCATTTTTTTTGTCACCAATGGAGGAGAGGGTAATTAAGTCTTTGCAATCACATCAAACTCTAATGCTAATTAATGCTGACAAACATGGGGATAGAGACACACATGCTTAAATACGTGGTGCTCATTTGGACCCCCTGAACACAAGATGTAGCTAACTGCCCTCTTCGGGGGGAGAACATATAACCTGCTTCGAACTCATTCTACCAACTTCCTTCCATTTGTTGATTATTTACTTTCTGTTTTTATCATAGGAAGGATAAGTAGGATTCCTTGCAGTATATTTTTGTATCTTAAGTTGTAATAAGGTAAGTAGTTTGAGTCCATTATTTTATTCCACACACTGTGGGATTCTCATGTATATCTCATCCCATGCATAGTTGGATTCTTTTGTATATGTATCAAGTAACTCGAATGAATACAAACTGATTGTTTCTCCTCTATTAGCATTTATCACCACTTACAATTTTATTTTATTTTTACACATACTATATCATTTTACTGCATGACGTTGTAACCATATATCTTACCCATCCGTGTATATCTCATGAATATCGAAAAGTTATCTTTCCATGGTGGGAATCGACTAAATCGACCCACCTATTACAAGTATTTTTCCTATTTCCAGTATCAAGATAACAAAAAGGATATTTTCGACTCATCCTCTGACTACCGATTCTTACATGGTATCATAGCCTTGCTGGAAAACCATCTTTTATTAAGTCCGTTATTGCTAATTCCGCATCTACTGATTTTGTTCAGTGCCGCAGATTGGAGTGATCATCGGCATTTGCAGTTCATCCTTTGCTCATGCTTTTCCTCTGGTCGCAATCATCACAGAGTGTGTTCGACTGCTGTTTAAGCTGAAGCACTGACATCATCATCTATGGCTTTAGACGGTGCCTACGTGAACGTCCAGCGCAGAGTCGACATCGAACCCCATCTATCTTGATCATTTTGGCAACTCCATTTGGTTTCACAACAACTTTCTGACCATAACTACACCATGTGGAGCAGGGCCATGATCATAGTCTTGTGCGGTAAGAACAAGTTGGGTTTTGTAGATGGAACATCTCCAAGCTTGAACCATCTTCAACCAACATTGTTGTATGAGAGACTGCAGCAACATGGTGTTGTCGTATATTCTTAACTCGATGTGTTAGAAAATCTTGTAGGCCTACATACGTTGAACCACATATTGTAAAACTATCATAAGTTCAAGCCCGATTTATGTGATCGAATTCAGATGGGCTTTGTAGTATTTCATATGGTATGATACATTATGTGGAGAGACCTACCCGGCTTATAATTTTTTAATGAGCAGAATTGGAGACAGACTCCTAAATATATTAGATTATGGTCCTCAAACCTTATATAAAGGCTCTCTCTTCAGGCTCCCCATATAAGTCAGAAAGAGATTCAATCTCTCTCATTAGGTTTAGAGAAAGAAAAATGACCAGATATACAAGTTTTGGAAGATCATACCTGTCAACGATCTATCGGAGCACCAATGAATTTAGGCACGCTTCCGCTTCAAGTTTCATTTCCGGTTTCGATTTTAACGGCTTAACGAGAATATGTATTCAATCCTCATTATAAGAAAAATGCCAAGTAGCGACGGATGCTATCTGTCGCTAATCCATCACTAATTCCGTCCCTAACATGTTTAGCGACAAATAAGATCTGTCACATAATTCTAGTTGCTAAATTCCGATGGAATTTATCTATCGTCAGTTCGTCGCTAATTGGCGACCGATTTGCGATGGCTTATTTTCGTCACAAATTCATCGCTAATTAGCGCCAAATTTGTGATGGAGTATATCCAGATAAATTACGTCGCTAATTTTTGGTTGCCAAGTTAGTAGCAAAATACAATCCGTCATAAAATATATCATCGCTAAATATTAGTGATGGATAATAGCCGTCGCTAATCCATCACAAAATTTAAAAAAACCAGCCCCGAGGCATGCGCCTCATATGCCTTGAGGCGCGCCTCAAGCCGAGGCGTGCGCCTCATGTGCCTTTCCCAGGGGCAGTGAAATTTCTCTTCATTATTGGTCTTGAGGAAACAAATCTCTACCACTTTCCCAGAGGCAGAGTTCTACTTTTCCACTTGCAAATGTGCTCGATAAATTAGCATTGGAAATATGATACCATCTGTTAGCGTTACATGTGGGCTTCCATTCCTTTACAATAGCTACTAAATGAAGAAAATTTCTTTTTTTAATTCCATTTCAATATTTTGCACTGCAAATGTGATTGCACAAGGTTTTTTTAAAGACAACTTGAGCAGCAATGACTCGTAAGCTCCTAATTAATAAGAACATAAAACATCACATAATGAGTATAAATTACAATATAATCCACTTCTTCTGAATTCAAATGCAATTGCATAAAGTATTTCTAACTACAACCTGAGCAGCCATGACTCATAAGCTCATAATTAATGAGAACATAAAGGACGATACACAATGAGTATAAATTACAATTTAATAAAGAGAAAGGATTCTAAAATTATCAGCATGAACTAATAATACTCATATGGTTGTGAATTGCCACACTCCTACACTCATAGTCAAGAGTTTCCATGAATGTCAATTGTTTCCAGTTTATTCCACGAGCTACAATCCCCAAAGCAGCATTGCAGACCTGCCAACACAGTATATTGTTTAACAAGAAGGCAATTTAGAGACTTTCTTAAGCATAATACCATAGTGTAATACTATTCTTACCTCATCAAATACTATATTGATGAACCTCAAAGAAAGTAGCAGAGTTAGTATTATTTCAGATATAGGGACGCCGATAGGTTCTTAAGGGAGCATAAACCAACGCAAAGTAGATGTGAGTTGTTCAGGCATTGTCGTTGCTAAGCAGAGGCTTGCACTTTGGAAGACCTTTAAAGGAACAAGCTTCAATGAATAATCATACAAAAGAAAAAATTAACTGCATGGACTCTAAATAAATTTCACAACAATCTCACTATAGGTATATCATCAAACTTATTTCTATTAGGCATCAACTTCAATTCTGGCAGGTATTAGATGCTATCCTGCTTGATGTTGATAGACACAGAGAAATTGACTGATGTGCAGCACAATAGAAACCTGTGAAGTATATGACAGACTGAAACTTTTTTATATATAAAGGAGTGGGAATGTGAGATGTTGGAATTATTGAAATGCTCTAACAATTTTTTATAAGGTTCATCAATATCACAAAAGCAAGCGGAGCTTAACAAAAGACCCCATCAACTGCATAAGCTGACAAACAAAATCCTCATTGATGCTATTTTACAAAGCTTGAGGCTTTCCATAGCTGACACACTACTATGTCAAAATGCTCGCACATGATTTTCCATGAACTGAATTGGACTAATGTTATTACAGTTAAATCTTAAACTGCTAGAAAATGAGAGTTTATATACATGAAACAAACCAATAAATTCACTTCATTCAAAGGGTAAAGGTAAGAAGCACCACTTAATTTTCTTAGGTGCTTCTCCATGAGCATAGGGTCTAATATACTAAGTTTAGTGTTGTATTTCTCACTATTTTTTTCACCTGCAGATGTTCAATGGAAAATTCTATACACATGATGAGAAATGAAAGAACAAGGTGGAACTGACTTTGACATACCAAATTTTCAAGTCAAACAAACACATGTATTAATAGTTAAAATTGTTTCCACTAGACAGACGTAGTAAATTGTCTTGCAGACTTTAAAATATTGAAAGCCAGGACGCCTAAGTAACCAATGCTTCTATAATTGGAAAGGAAAGCACCTTGGTTTACCTTGTCCTTCAAAAAATAAAGGAACTTCATGTACTAGTCATGCTTGGATCTTTAAATGATTATGTCAGTAAACAATTTATGGATAAGATTCAACCACTTGAATAATGTCATCCAGGAAAATCAATCTCACAGGAAGATCATTTTGACTAATTAATTAAAAAGCACTAATCAAAGGGAAACTTCAAACATTGAAAGAATCTCATATATTTGTGAAGATTGAGTCTTGAAATGATTATGTCAGCTTCTGAGCAAGATTCAACTGATTCAGTAAGATCAACAATAGAAAAAACAATCCAACACCACCAAATCATGAAGAAAAACGAAAAAGAGAGTGCAAGGTATTAGAGTAGGAGGAAAGTGGAAATAATCAAATGCTTTAGATCTAGTCCAAGGTGCGGGTTCATTATCACATCTAACGAGCAAGTATCGGCAGACCTTGAAACCCTGGAAGGTGTAAACAAAACAAATCAGCTGATGTTGGCTTTCTTTTGCAAAAGATAAGTACAGTGATACAGTTTAGTAAAAAATTCCTTTTGCAAAAACAAATTGTAAGCAAAAATTCTCAAACAACAAATAACAAAATAAACATGCAAAACACCACCAACCTACCTAAAGAGCGAGAAACACAAAAAAAAAGTCAAATACAAGAACTTGCAAGCAAGATCGTGACTGGAAACCTTAAATACACAGTTATAGCCACGACTTGATACTCAAAATATTCATTCCCAATTGAAGCTTATTCATATACTTATGAGGCTGGATACCCTGATGATCAGCGGCCCACTGGTGGCTATGCCATCTCAGAAGACCTATTTTCTCATCATTCTATACACCAAAGTTACCATCAATCATATGTTTCAGAGACATGCTTCTGTTGAACTACTTTAAGGGCCAATAACATCATGCATTTATGCACATACACATATGTGTAGATTGCCTTTGAACTAAATTTTTTGCAGGGCAGAAGCATGATAACTGAGAACTTTTAGCATTAGTGTTATCAAATAACTTGGATAAAAGGGAGTGCCTTGAATTAGAGCTGCAGGGAGTTTCCATGCCAAGTAGCACCCATGCTTATGCTCAGTCATTTCTTTAGTATCAGCTAATGCCATCCTCATTTCCTTGTCCAGAGAAAAAACAATGAGAGAGAGAGAGAGAGAGATGTATGGGTACCATGGTGGTGTTTTGATGAAACTGTGACAAACAATAAGGGCAGATAAGCAGGGAACTGAAACTAAATCTACCTCTTCCCGTCATCATCACCTTCATCCTCTGCTGGGTCACAGGCACCAACCAACCAACCAAATCTGGCTGTGAACACAAGTATTTAAAAACCAACATATAAACTGAGAAGGATTCTCCTCCTCCTATACGGCAACAGATGCAAGGTGGGGCACCCTGTTGTTATAATAGAAATCAATGCCAGGAATAGAGGAGGAATGTTATCGTCGCAAAATTTTTCCCGTCTTCCCTTCCTTGCGGAAGAGAGAGAGGGAACACTTTCGCGATTCAAACTTGACCGGATTTTGGAAAATGGTTTTGAAATACTCGCCACCATTTTGAAAATTGCGGAAAAATCCATGGGATGGGGCTCGACCTGTCGGTACGAGGTTCGACCGTTCCTGCCGCCTTTAACAGGGGTAATCGAACCAAGGACCAAAATTGTGCTTGACTTAGTTAAATCATCAAAATTGTGTTCTATCCTAAATGCACAGAGAATTCAGGCATGTGCTATGAGATTTTGGAAAATGCGGCTTGGGAAAACATGATGTATGCTTGGAAAATATTTGGAGTTGAAAAGCATCTCTCAAAAAAAAGATGAAAATCAATTTCTCAGGAAACTCAGATGGAAAAGATTTGAAATCTCGGGAAAGTTCATAAAGTTGTGGGAAAATCATGAATGGTTGAAAATCCTGGGAAAATAGAAGTGATTCTTGAGAAAAGGTGAATATTTGAAAAAGGGAAACACTTCTCAGGAAAACTCTGACTTTGAGGATTTTCTTAGGAAAATTTATAAGAAAACTCATTTGAGAAGAAAAACTGAACTTGGGAAATTGAAATCCTGGGAATCTTAGCCTTAAACCCCTTTGAAAATTGATTTTTGATTCTCGAGAAAGGTTGGAAGACTCCTTTTGAAAATCTTAAGAAAATAACATTTTCCAAGGAAAATCGAGGGAAAACTTTGATTTTGGAAATCCAACTTAGAAGTTTCTTAAGAGACTAGTTTCCATGAAAAACTGTGAACACTTTACTTGGGAAAACCGATTTTGGAAAATACTCATAGTTTCTTGAGAAATCGATTTCTTTGAGAATGAAGTTTTCTTAAGAAAATCATGGGAAAACAAAGGATTTCATGATGCAAATGATATGAGTGAATGAATGCATTTTGGAAGATTTTCTAAGAAATTTGTTGGAAAAATGTGTATTAAGTCAAAATAAATCCTTCAGAGTTTAATTGATTTAATGCACAATACTTTGAAAATTTGGAAATATGGTGTGCATTTTTAAGATAGCCTAAGAGTGTAGGCTCAATGTGACTGGTAGAAAGATGATGGATCTGGGTCTCGTCCATATTCCGACTAGGGTCGTAAATATGGACTCCACCGAGTCCATCAACTCTCTAAGAGTTGGTGCACGTGCCATTCATGAACATCCATAGTGCTTTTGAAATAAAATGCATGAATCATAGAAACAGGATATTGCATGGATTTAAACTATATGATATGCATCCTAGTCTAAGCAGAAAATTAAATCTCTTATTCCAAAATTTACATTATTACATAACTAAATAAATGAAATAAAAGAAATGGCAGACTTCAGCTTCTTCTTTTGAATATCCCTGCCAAACTTGAAATAAGGTTAGCTCAAATATGTGGGTTTTTCCAAGAATTTCCAATAATATTATGAAATTATTGGATTTAATTGGATATAAACCCTATTCTCATGCTTCCTTGATATTTGAAATGATGTAAATGCAGGAAATTTAGTAGAAAATAGTTTGAAATTCGAAATGGTGGTCAAAATGACCAAAATACCCCTAATATTAAAGTTATACCTTTAAAATCAGGGTTTTTTTTTTAAGGAAAACTTGGTAAAATTGAGATTTTGAAATTCAAATTGAATCAAATGATGAAGAAATGCAGTATGAGACATTATGACATGCTGCTAAACACCTTAGGACTGTAAAATCAGAATTTGACATTTTGCAATTTATCCAAAATAACAAATTTCGCTTGTTTTTCGCTTGGATCCGGGTTCCGCGAGGTCCTATTTTGATGATATGGCTAAACCGAACCTCAAATGGATTCCAAATTACACCAAATTCGGTATGAAGCATCTACATACTCTGATAAACAACCTAGAATGCTAAAATTTATAAAATGATATGATTTGAATGCTAAAATTTAAAGAAAGTCCTAAAAATGGTGGATTTCGCCTACGGACCCGAACCAAATGCAATGCTTAATATGATAATGCAAAATTTACACCATAAAAACTTTTGATATTTTGCAGACTGTTAAAGGACTCGAAATGGAACATTTTGGTTTTACAGCCTCGGGATTTGAGCCATGGTGAGTTCGGTAGCAGGGATTTGGTTCTGACGGAGGTAAAATCAACCTAATCTAATATAAAATACTAAAAAAATAGAAAACAGCCATGGAAATTTCTGATATTTAACAGAGCTACTCACGACACCTACAGGGACAACTTTTATGTTTATGACATTGGCATTTAATCAACAGAAACATGGATAAAATATATAACTTTTCATTCCTAAATCGACAGAACAGACAAATGTGACTAAACAGATGACTGACAAGAAAAATCTGAAACAGATACCACAACTGTTCTAAAAATCATAGGCTTTACGATGCAAACAAAAGACATCCCGAACATGACATTCACTTTTTATAGATTCGGATTTGAAGCAATACCCAAAGAGAACCCATAGCCTTAAGTCTATCCAAAGTCTCTGAGGCCCAAATCAGTCTCTGACACGTGTCCCGAACTCTCAGATTTTTTTCAGACATTAAAAAACATGAGAAAAATCTGAGAAAATCATGTTAAAATCTAGACATCCTCCCAAGTTCAGAACATTTTTTGGATCGAAAATCGGATCTCCCATGAGGGAGATCTTGATTTTACAAGTCGGAAAAGACATTTTAAAATGCATCCCGGGTAATAAAACCCGACTCACCTTTTTGAACGTTTACCACAATAAACGAATTCAAATCTCTCTGAATTTTTGGCACATTTCTAGGGACACCTAAGGACGCATTCCATGATTTTTTTAGAATTGTTAATGAAAAATAAATGCATGAAATGACGTGTGGACTGACTGACAAAAACAGAGAGCTACTGAAATTGAGCAGAATTGAAATAAATGCTTAATTAAACCTAATTAATCTATAAAACATGCTAAATTAATGAAATAAAATACAAACTAAATCTAGCTAAATGCATGAATGCTAAAAATCATCAAGGAAGCATAATTATGTATTTTTATATAAGTCATTTTATGAGAATAGCTCAATCCATCCCTCGGATGAGCTCTTTCTTCAAACGACACCTGAATCAAAGCATGATATGAAATCAAGAGGAAAAGAGGTGCACCTTGCTTCGTTACGCAACTTTGAAACTCTTGAAACAGACTGCTACCAAGGGCTTCGTTCGTCCTTCGATCCGGGCTTCGGATGATTCACCAAGATCGACCCACGCTTGAATCGAATTGGCCACAACACGAGCAATGTAGGTACTTCACTGCACCTTCTCCACTGAGCCCAAGGGGGCGTGAATTTCAAGGAACACAAGTGAGTTCTAGAGGGGACCTAGGCTGGATTTCAAAATCAGAATTAGAGTCTCAAATTGGAGTTCAAAATTCGATCCTCTAGGCTGGGTGTGAGCCCTGGTATTTGTAGAATTTTCTGAAAATTTTGAATTTCAAACAGGCTCAATCTGAGCCCTCCATGTGGCGCCATCTCAGGGGGTGCTATTTTGATTTTTTTGAGAAAATAAAATGGGAAAATTTGTGGGTGAGACACCTCAGCAGAATTTGAAAATTTTCAAAATTTGGGGTCTGCTTGATTTTCTCTGCAGGAGGCTCCCAAATTGCGCCACCTCAGGGGGTGCTATGTGGGAGTTTGAAATTCAAAATTTGGCTTTTCTGAAGCTTCTCAAATGGCGCCACCTGAGGGGCTAGTTTTATAAAAAAAATAAAAGAAATAAAAGAAGTGAAGCCAAGTGGGGCTCTGGAATGGCGCCACCTCAAAAGGAGGTTTGAGGTGTAAAGTTGGAAACAGTAGGAGCATGCCATGTGGCGCTACCTCTGGAAGCTCTTGACATATGTCAGAAGGACATAAGTGGAAGAAGCAGACTGTGCCACCTCAGAGGAATTCAAATTGTACTTTTTCTGCAGGAAAGGAGAGGCTGCCATGTGGCGCCACCTTAGGGTGGTTCCACACTGCCATGTGGCAGAAGAACAAGACTGGAAGAAGCAGAATGCGCCACCTCAGAGGGGGGCTTTTCTACTTTTTCTGATGCAGAGAGGTCTGAACATGTGGCAGACAAGTGTCAGCTGTCTGGAGGAGTTTTCTCAAATGGCGCCACCTCAGAAGGAGATTTGAATTTCAAATGGGGGTTGGCTCTGGAGGAATGGAGGATGGACATGTGGCAGTTCCTCAGAGTGGCTCTTACAATGCCATGTGGCAGGAGGGAGGAGCAATTAACATGTGGCGCCCTCATATTCAAAGTAGAAAAAGCAGAATCCAGGATTTGCGCCACGTAGGTCTTGTCTGAAAATTTTTGAATGGTTGCTTTTTCTGAAGAAAGCCAAGAGTGACATGTGTCCTCTACTTTTTCTGAAGGAAGCTAGACATGACATATGTCATCTACTTTTCTGAGAAATGGTAGGGAGAAGACATGTGTCATCCTGCTTTTTCTGAAAGAAGCAGAGATTGACACGTGGCAGAGGGAAGAGAAGGAGGTCCAAGCCATGTGGCGTCATCTCAGACAAAATAGAAAAGGTGAAATTCAGGATTTGCGCCACGTTTGGAGGGATTTGAATGTTTGAATTCTAGCTTTCTCTGAAGAGAGTAGGAAATGACACGTGACATTTACTTTTTCTGAGAAAATGAGAGATTGACATGTGTCCTCTGCAGGAGACACACTTCAAATGGCGCCACCTCAGAGGAGACAAGTCTTACTTTTTCTGGACAGGACAACACATGACACTTGGCATCTCAGGGTGATCTATGGAATGACACATGGCGCAGGGTGAAAATGGTGGACACTGACACATGGCATGGAATGAAGAGGGTGTCTAATGACATGTGGCGGCTTCTTAAGGTAGCCCCACACTGAGACTTGGCAAATAAATGGGAGGAGAGAGAAAAGACAAGTGGCGCCAATCCAGGGGACAAGGCTCCTATATTTTTGGGTTTTTTTTTTCAAAATTCAGGTTTTTCAAAAGAAAAGCCTATGTGACACCACCTCAGTGTGGGTCCCACATTGCTTCTTTATTGACATAAGGACAAGACAGTAAAACCTCTTTTTGGAATTTTTATAAAATCTGGACTAATTGGTAAAACAGAAATTTTGAAAAGAGTTAGCCCCTGTAGGGCGATTTTGTAAAAGGAAGATAGTTGAAATAGCTGACAAAAAGGCAAAATCTGAGTTAAAGTGGCTAAAATCCATATTGAAAACTATCCAGATGGTTTTCCTGAGGAAATATTTTGAAATTCAAAGCCCTGGGGGTAAAATGGGAAGAATTGATAATTTTGAAGACCCAGGGTTTGAAATTGATTTTAAAAATAGTTGAAATTCGAATCTGAATTGAAAATTTTGAAATCGAGAGTTCTGGACCTCGAAATGACATGCTGTGCAGTGCGGTGATATGAGATGCTCATGCAATGATATGCAATGCCATGTCTTATGAAATGTAATCCTGAACCGAGCTTTGGGGATTCCCGTCTCCTATCAGGAGTAGAATTTTGAACATCTGAGCTAAAAATAGAGAAATTTTGAGAGTTGCAGATGAAATTTAGACTTCTGTAAGGTCTGAGCTCAAAAAATGACCATTTTGCCCTCTGACGATTTCAAAGGCTAGATGATGATGTTTGGTGAAAATGTCGGGGAGGTGAGTGAAAATTTGGGGTGTTTACAAGGAAAACATGATCTTTTGCTGCAAGAATGAGTTGCACTATCTGGCATGCAAGAATTAGGCCCCAGTGCTAGCCAATTTCATTATTCCAGGATTTTACTAAAACCAGAGTAGCTTCTTTCTCAATGACTAAAGGACACTTTTCTATTACTTTTGAGCATTTGATGGTCTTTTTTACTGTGAGTACCCATTGCTTAATGTAGATGGTTCATGGCTTTAGTGAGCACGTAAAACCACTCGGATGGGAAAAAAATTGGGAAAAGATGATTACCCAAAATCGGGAACTGCCTTCCCCCTTTCCCTTATCGTGTGATAGGGGGAACGAGGATAAACCTCACCCCCCAAGATCATCGAGTGGAGGTGAGGTTTATCCTTACCCAAAGCCCTCACAGTGTGTCTCCTCCACCCGTCGATCAAACAAAAGAGTGACAAAGAATGAGGTGTGAAGAAAAAAAAATCAACAAAGTTGCAGAAAGAGGGGAAAGCTTACCGGAACCACTATCGGCGACACCGTAAGTACGAATCCTTCTTCTTCTTTATGATTTTTGGTCGATTCGAAGGCCGGTAGCCATGGTTGCCGATGAGTTGCAGGAAAAAAAACTCTTCAAAAGAGAGAGAGAGAGGGACAACCGACCGGCCTCCCTGCAACAGAGAGGAAGAGAGAGAGGGCTGGCTCTATCAGCCGACCCCTCTCCATCTGAGAAGAAAAGAAAAAGATGGAAGGAGTTGTGCCCCTTCTGCTCTTTTCTTTATCTATGACTAAATCGCCCTAAGCGTAACGAGAGAGAGAGATAGCGGGAGGGAGGATTTAGCACCGTAATTTGGTAGCTTTAAACAAAAATTAGCGATGGAATTAGCGAGGCAAATATTCTATCGCAAATCCATCGCTAATTAGCGATGGATTTGCGATAGAATATTTCCCTCGCTAATTTCGTCTTATGACAAAAAAATTTTGTCGACAATCTGTCGGTAATTAGCGATGGATTTACGACAAAATTTGTTCTATCGCTAATTTCAGAAATATTTCAAAGATTAACGATGGATAATGTTCTCTCGCTAATTTCATCGCTAATTTGCGACGGAAAAAATCCATCGCAAATGTCCATCGCTAATCAAGGTTTTTCTTGTAGTACCTCTTTTCGGTTTTTGGTAGATTTCTAAATCCAACAATTGGTATCAGAGCGCATGTTCTTGTTGAAAATACAATTTTTATCTTATATTTTCTTTTGACGGTACCAATCTCGTGTGATCAGTGGCTGAGCTATTATGTGGCAGCCAGTTGAGTGGAAAGAGATGCTTGGCCCTTTCCCTTAGGCATAGTAGACTGCACAGACCAGAAGGGTCATTGGGCCCTTCTCTTTTTTGACCACCAGATCGTCGAGCCCTTCTCGTTGTTACGATTGGGCGAACAGGCCCTTCTTTGTTGTTGATTAATCTGGCAGAAGGGCCATTCATCCTTTCCCTAATTTACTGTTTCCTAGATCAAATGACGCCTATCCATTCAGATCGTCGGACGATGCTTGTTTGTTCAGATCATAGGATGGCACATGCCTATTCAGATCGTCGAACAAAACTTACCTGTTAATATTTTTGAACGATGTTGGCAGGCAACCGATTAGTCCACAAAATCTTAGGTCTGGTGATATCTCAGTGCCAGTTTGGGACCTTCACCGGCCAGCGGATTATGCAGCATGATTCGGTCCTTCGGGCCGACATACATCAACATCCAGATTTACTGTCAACTGACAGGATCTTGTGTCGAGCTTGATCTTCAGGTGCATCTTTTAACTAGTAACCCTCGATCGATTCACATACCTGCCTTTGTGTTGTCCCTCGTCGATTCAATCGTTTGGCCAAGTCGTCACTACACCAACATTTCACCCACATCGGACGCTCGATGGTGCCCGATGATGATGGGTGGGGATTTTGGTTCACCCCAGCCACCGTCACCAGGTGGTTCAGGACTAGAGACCATCCACTAGTATTCCCAATCAGTTCGCTGGCATCCAGGGCCATTTTGTTTTGGGTCATCACCGGAGGTAATCGGTTCGCTAACATCCAACATCGTTTTGTTTTGGGCCATCATCGAAAGTAATCGGTTCACCGACATTCTTGGCGGGATTGATCCATCACAAGCAACCGACGATATTCACAGTCGAGTTTTCAGCAATCCATCGATTTTTTTTGGCGTTCGATGGATCGTTCGGGTAAGGCATCAGGTGAAAGCCAGTTCAGCGCTTTTTCGGTTGGCTATTTTGAGCGAGCCAGTTCGGTCTTGTGCCTTACCAGAGTAAAACTCTGTGCATAGAACCAGACTGACTGTCCAGTTCTGGGTTGCCTGCCCAAGTGCCCTTGACCGGTTCGGTCTTTAGCCGACTGGTTCAGTATTCAACTGAGCCTGAACTGACTATTTTGTTTGGATCAGGGCATAGCTGACCTGGTTCGGTCCCCGTTTGGGTGCAAGGACTGAACCGAGTCATATGCGGGCCGGAACTGTTAAGACCCGACCTGATGAGGTTGTGGTTGAACCTGTGTATAACAAGTTCGGTCTGACTCGTATCGGGTCAAACTAGTTTTTTGAGCCATGCACAAGCCTTATAAAACTTTTTTTAAGGATTTTATAAGACTATTTGGCACACATCACGTCACTTTGGTAGGTCGATATTTGGTTACTTTTCGGCCCATGTATGTTATTATGCTTGCCTTATTATCCATGTGTATCTGTTGACATATTTGAGCATTGATATTATTTATGATTTTGGGTCCAATATTTTAAATTGAATTAATTGAATCAATATGTTACCAAAGTAACCTTTGTTATGTAGGTTAGTTCATTTTGAAATATTGTGATGTTTATATATTTATGGTTCATGCGAATAGTGATCGGCTCAAAGGAAGATTACTATTTGGCCAAGCCTAAATATATACTTTTAGTAATAAATATCGGATAACCATTCGGTTTTTCTTGTGAATAACGAGCCAGTCTAAAGAAATGCTTGTTGTTTGAGATGACTGATTGTCCATATTTTGATTACTATATTGGGAGTGTCACTTACAAATTGATACTTTTGTTCAAAGACTAAGTATCAATGTTATGCTGATTATCTTGTAATAGAGTTCACATTTGTTTAAATATGCTATTTTATGTTATTGCATGTGAATATGAATGTTAATCGTGAGTTTGTCTATTCTTTATTCAGTTAATACCTCTGCTTATATGATATCTGCAATCATTAATTTTATCCCTGTTTTGAGCGGTTCCAATTTTAAGAACTAAAAAAAAATGTTATGATTGTGTTTGGATGTATGGATTTGGATCTTGCACTACGAAAAGATCAACCACATGCTCTTACGGATAGGAGTTATACTGAAGATAAAAAGAACTTCGAGCGGTGGGATCGATGTAATCACATAAGTCTCATGATCATGAAACATGCAATTCTTAAATCCTTCATGGGCACTATGTCCGAAGAGGGCAATGCCAAATATTTCTTTAAAAAAATTGAAAAATGTTTTGTGAAAAAATGAAAAGGATGAGACAAATATTCTTTTTTCAAGTCTTATTTCAATGAGGTATAAGGGCAAAAAAAAAAACATTCGGGAGTACATTATGGAAATGTCTCATCTTGCTTCAAAATTCAATACACTAAGGTTACAGTTGTTTGGGGACTTAATCATGCACTTGGTTTTGATATCCCTTCCTGCACAGTATAATCAATTTAAGGTCAATTATAACTACTAGAAAGAAAAATAAACTTTTAATGAGCTCATTTCTGACTGTGTGCAAGAAGAGAATAGGATGGAGCAAGAGAAGACTAAGAGTGTTCATTTGACAATAATCTCTAAGAACAAGTTAAAGAAAAAGAAAATGACTAAGAAAGCTGCAGTTGACCATCAATCGTAAAAGAAACCGAAAAGTCATCAGGACCGAAAGTCAAATTGTTTCTTTTGCAATGGGGAGGGTCACATGAAAAAGAATTATACCACATATCATGCTTGGCATGAGAAGAAAGGTATGCTCCTTACTTTGGTTTGTTTTGAAGTGAATTTGACTTTTGTGCCTGAACACACTTGGTAGATAAATTCTGGTGCTACCACTCGCATAAGTGTGTTTATGTAGGGTTGCCTAAGTTGCTGACTATCAATTGATACTGAAAGATTCATCTATGTGGGCGATGACAAAATAATTGAAGTTGAGGTAATATGGATATTTAGGTTGTTATTAAATGCTGAAAATTATTTAGATTTAAAAGAAACATTTATTGTGTCATCTTTTAGGCAGAATTTGGTTTTATTTTTATTTTGGATAAATACGATTATTCTTGTTTATTTAGAAATAATGAATTTAAATTATTTCTTGATTCAAATCTTATTGGAACCGGTTCTTTATCTATGATTGATAACCTTTATTTGCTTGATACTATTGCCTCATTTAATGAAACCTTGCAATTAAGTTCTTATGGTATAAAACAAAAATTGACAAATAAGAATTCTGCTTTGTTATGACATAAGCACTTAGGTCATATTTCTAAACAAAGAATTGAAAGGCTTGTGTCAAATGAGATTTTTGATTCGCTTGATTTAACTGACTTTCTGGTTTGTGTTGAGTGTATAAAAGAGAAATAAACAAACATAAGAAAATTAGGTGCCGAAATGAGAATAGATGTCTTAGAACTTATCTATACAGATATTTGTGGACCATTCTCTACGGCTTCTTAGAATAGTCAATAATATTTTTATTGCGTTTATAGATTACTATTCTCGTTATGGGTACCGATACTTAATTCATGAAAAGTCTCAGTCCTTGGATGTGTTCAAATCGTTTAAGGCCAAAATTGAAAACCAACTTGGCAAAAAAATTAAGGCTGTCAGATCTGACCGTGATGGTGAGTACTATGACAGATATAATGGATCAGGTGAACAACGTTCAGGGCCTTTTGCTAAATTCTTAGAGAAATGTGGGATCGTCCCTCAGTATACCATGTCAGGCACCTCTAACAAGAATGGTGTTGCTGAAAGATGAAACAAGACTCTTAAGGATATGGTAAACAATATGATTTTTCATTCTACCTTACTAGAGTCTCTCTAGGGAGAAGCATTAAAGACTGCAACCTATGTTTTGAACAGGGTACCCTCTAAAGCAACAACCAAGACCCCATATAAATTATAGATAGGTCAAAAGCCTAGTTTGAAACATTTTCATATTTTGAGGATGTATAACTGAGGCTAGACCCTATAGGCCATATAAAAAGAAACTAGATTTCAGGACGATTAGCTGCTATTTTGTTGGGTATTTTAAAAGGTCTATGGGCTATAAGTTTTATGACCCTACAAATAAGTCTTTTTTTGAAACAAAAAACACTTATTTCTTTGAGAGTGTTGACTTTGGGGGGAGTGATAAAGTAAAAGACAATGCTTTTGAAGAAGAGTTTCTTTCTTTTCCTATAGTTGTGGATCACAACGATCAGATTTCTATTCTTGATACTATTCCCACAAATTTGGATCAATGTAATACTTTAGATCTCCCTATCCAAAATCAAGCTTTTACTCCTAGAATTCAAACTCAATAATATCAAGGAACACCTCAAGAACCAGTGCCACTAAGAAAATCCATTAGAAAGAGAAGAAGGGCAATTTCATATGATTATATTATATTTCTACAAGAATATGAGGGTGATACTAGCCTAATGAAAGATGATCCAATTAACCTTCATTAAACCACACAAAATTCTAACTCTCAAAAGTGGATTTGATTAATGCATGAGGAGATTAAATCCATGAGGGACAATGACGTATGAGATCTTATCCCATTACCTAAAGGTGTGAAACCCATTGGTTGTAAATGAATATTTAAAACCAAAACATATTCAAAGGGTAATGTGAAAAGATATAAGGCACATCTTGTTGCAAAAGGGTTTACTCAAAGGGAAGGCATTGACTATATAGAGACTTTCTCTCTGATTTGCATGAAAGACTCTTTTAGGATTATGATGACACTTGTGGCTTATTATAACTTGGAGCTACATAATGGGGACATCGATGATACAATATAAATGGCCCAACTAGAATATTTTGTCTCAGACGATGCCAAGAAAATGGTTTGCAAACTAAAGAAATCATCTATGGACTTAAGTAAGCTTTCCGTCAGTGGTATCATAAATTTCATCAAGTTGTCCCTTCGTTTGGTTTTGAGATGAATGTGGTTGATAAATGCATATACCATAAGTTTAGAAGGAGTAAATTTATTTTTCTGGTTTTGTATATGGATGACATATTGTTTGTCAACAATGATATATGCATACTGTACGAAACCAAGAAATTTCTGATAAAGAAATTTAAAATAAAAGATCCTGGGGACGCTTCTTTTGTATTAGGAATCCAGATACATCGAGACCGTTCTCGGAGTATTCTTGGATTATCATATATCAAAAGAATTCTGGAAAGGTATGGCATGAAAGATTGTAAACTAGGAGATACTCCCATTGCCAAAGAAGACAAGTTTAGTCTCGCTCAGTGCCCCAAATACCAATATGAAATTAAGGCTATGCTCATGTATGTATGCGTCCAGATTTAGCATATATTGTTGGGATGTTAGGCAGATATCTTAGTAACCCAGGTATGGATAATTGAAAAGCAGCCAAACGGGTTATGCAGTATTTTCAAAGAACAAAAGGTTACATGCTCACATACAGAAAGTCAGATCAGTTGGAGATCATTGGGTATTTTGATTCTGATTTTGCGGGATACCAAGACAGTCGTAGATCCACGTCAGGCTATATTTTTCTGTTGGCCAGAAGAGTTATTTTGTGGAGGAGTGCCAAACAGACACTCATTGCTTCTTCCACCATGGCAGCAGAATTTGTGGCTTGTTATGAGGCATCCAACTATGGGATATGACTACATAATTTTGTCATAGAGCTGTGAATTTTGGATAATGTTGAAAGACCGCTAAAGTTATTTTGTGACAATAATTTAGTAGTGTTGTATTCCAATGACAATAGGAGCTCATCGAAGTCAAAGCATACTAATATTAAGTTCTTTGTTGTTAAAGAAAGAGTGCAAGATGGTCAGATTTCGATAGAACATATTGGCACAAACTCCATGATGGAAGATTCGCTTACCAAAGGTTTGCCACCCAAGGTCTTTCACGAGCATACTGCTCGCATGAGTGTTTTATCATTTTATGATATGCTAGTTTAGTGAGAGTTTATATTTGGACGTTCTATGCTATAATAAAATTCTTTTTACCACTTTGGTATAAATTTAAAGTTTCAGTTTCATTTTGTACTCATTATATTGTGATCTCACTAAAGTTTCAGGAAAGACCATTTGAAAATAGGAATGTTTCATGTAATTTCCATGCTTCACATTCATACTTGATCCATGTTATTTGGTTGTATCAATATAAGTGATCATTGATGGGTCCAATTATGTTATTTGTAATAAAGACCGCTTTGATTTTATGTTGACATGATCAATGAACCAAATTAGTAGAGATATCATTTAATAAGACAGTATTTTTGAACTCATAAGGTTACAATATGTGATTATAAGGTTATGTATGTGGCCCAAGTGGGAGATTGTTAGAAAATTGTGTGGCCCTACATACGTTGCACTACACATTGTAAAACTATCCTAGGTTCATGCCTGATTTATGTGATTTAATCTGGATGGGCCCTGTAGTATCTCATATGGTATGTTATACTATGTGGAGAGACCTACCCTGTCTATAATTCTGTAATGGGCTGAATTAGAGACAGACTCCTTAATATATTAGGTTATAATCTTCAAACCTTATATAAAGACTCTCTCTCCAGGCTCCCCATATAAGTTAGAAAGAGATTCAATCCCCCTCACAAGTTCTAGAAGATTATACATGTCGACGATCTAACATAGTGTCAATGGATTCAGGTATGCTTCCACTTGGGCTGGATTGGTAGAGATATCATTTAATAAGATAATATTTTTTGGATCATAAGGTTGAAATGTGTGATTATAAGGTTACGTATGTGGCTCAAGTGGGAGATTGTTAGAAAATCATGTAGGCCTACATACGTTAAACCACATATTATAAAATTATCCTAGGTTCAGGCCCGATTTATGTGATCTAATCCGGATGGGCCCTGTGGTATCTCATATGGTATGATACACTATGTGGAGAGACCCGCCTTGTGTACAATTTTGTAATGGGCTAAATTGGAGATAGACTCCTAAATACATTAGGTTATGATCCTCAAACCTTATATAAAGGCTCCTTATATAAGTCAGAAAGAGATTCAATTCCTCTCATTAGGTTTAGAGAAAGAAAAAGGGTCAGATATATAGGTTCTATAAGATCATACTCATCAACAATCTACCAGAGCGCTAATGGATTCAGGTACACTTTCGCTTAAAGTTTGGTTTTTGGTTTCGATTTCAACGGCTTAACGAGAACATGTATTTGATCCTCTTTTTGGTTTTCGGTGGATTTTTAAATCCAACACGATGCACAAGGATCTTGCATCGAGCATTATTTATGCGAAGTTCGATGTTGGGGTCTGAGTAGAACTCCGAGAATAATTTTCTTAATCAAATACTTTCAGGATCTACCAGATCCAATAAAAAATTATAAACTTGAGACAAAACCAATCTTCAATGACAATATATTTTATTAAGTTGAAGGGAATGTGGGATGAGATGTCCACCTATGTCACCATCCTTACATACACATATGGAGCCACAAAGGTTATCCATGATCTCCAACAACAAGAGATGCTCATACAGTTCTTGATGGGCCTCAATGACAATTATAATGCCATCCAGAGTCAGCTACTCCTTATGAGCCTGTTGCCAAACATTTTCAAGGTATATGCCTTGATAGTGCAAGAGGAGAGAGAATGCAACCTTCGAGCCACACCTGCCCATGAGTCAGTTGCTATTGCTATGGACAAAAATGACCACTTTATGAAGGCCGACTACTTAAAGATGTCCTAGGGATGTACCTAGCCCAAATATGATAAGTGTGGGAGGTTGGGTCACATCAAGGCAAGATGCTACCACCTTCACGATTTTCCTAATCGACTAAGGAATCCTCTCAATGCACGTTCCAATAGCCAAGCTAGAGCAAATGCATGTGATGCCAAGCTCAAAACTGAAAAGTCAAACCTGAATCTTGTTGTTCCTCACCTTACCCAAGAACAATATGACAAATTCATGGCTCTTATCAATTTAGGCAACCAAAATTCATCACCTATGGCCAACCTCACAAGTAATATTTCTAAACTTTCAGTTTGCTTGTCTATGTCTCAATATTGGAAATTTTGATTTGGGTACCACTTACCACATTACCAATTGGTTGTCTAATATTAGCTCTACTATTGCTATTTTATACCCTCCTATTAATCTCCCAAATGGTTCATCTATTTTGCAACACATGTTGGCAGCATTATGTTATCCCCAGAAATTGTATTATCCAATGTTTTATATGTCCCACGATTTCAATTTAACCTCCTTTCAATTAGCAAATTGACTTATGATTTAAAATACGAGATTATATTCAAGGATGATTATTGTTTATTTCAGGACCCACACTTGAAGAGGATGATTGGAGTTGGTAGACGACAGGGCAATCTCTACATTCTTGAAATTGATGGTAATTGTGTTTTAAGTATTTTGTCTTCTTCTCCCTTGTTTTCTTTTTGACATCGAAGACTTGGATATCTGTCAAATTCGAGATTGCAAGTTCTTGTTAATTCCAATAAAGTATATGAGCATATATCGAATGACCATTGTGCTATTTGTCATGAAGCCAAGCAAGCTAGATTACCTTTTCCCCATAGCTCGATATCATCGTCTAAATCTTTTAAGCTAATTCATTGTTATATATGGAGAGCATACCAAACTTTATCCATGACAGGATCCCAATATTTCTTGACCATAGTAGATGACTATAGTCATCACACATGGGCTTATCTCACAAGGCACAAGTCTGAAACTTTTAATATTATTCAAAACTTTATTGCCTAATGATACTAATTTTTTCTCTAATGATATGACTACATACCTTAGAGAAAAGGGAATTAACCATCAACATAATTGTGTAGCAACCTCAATGCAAAATAGGGTCATTGAATGCAAGCACAAAAATTTATTGATTGTGGCTCATGCCCTTCGTTTTTAAGCCAATTCACCAATCAATTTTTTGGGGGAATGTGTTTTCACTATCAGATATATCATAAATTGTTTTCCCTCAAAACCGTTGACAGGTAAAATGCCATATGAGGTGTTACACAATAAAACACCTAAGTATGATCACTTAAAGTTTTTGGATGCTTGTGCTATGCTTATAACATTCATCATACTCACAAATTTGACAACCATGCCAGAGATTGCGTGTTTGTGGGATATCTGTATTATCAAGTCGGGTATAAAGTGTATGATCTCGAATAAAACAAAATTTTTCTTAGTAGAGATGTCAAATTTTATAAAAATATATTTTTTATTTCGAGATCATACACCCAATAATGATGATGTGAGTGTATTGCCCATACCCATATTCAAGACACAAGAACCTTCTCTACAATGCCAAAGCCCCAAGTCTATTGTGATCGTTCCAACGGGTTCACAATTTATGGATAGCCTTCCCAAACAGGTTTTCCTTCTCCAACAAATAGTGAAAATGAGTCACCTTATCTGAGTGACTCCCCTCCAAAACATCACCCAACGTCACGCTCATGACACCCCTCCTATCTGCAAATCTGATCGACTCTGTCACCCACCATCGTATCTCTAGAATTTTCAATGTTACTTGGCAACTCCTATTTTTCAACCTAATAATTCGAGTGGTGTGGCCCCAAGCACTGATCATCCTCTCAGCCAGTACCTTTCCTATAACAGGTTCAATTACAGTCATCGAGTCTTCTTAGCAGCCATCACTCAAAACCATGAACCCAAAGGCTTCCTTCAGGTAATAAAACACTAGCATTGGCACAATGCTATGGCTACTGAAATCAAAGCGCTTGAGGAGAATAATACCTGATCAGTTACAGATCTACCTAAAGGGAAGTATCCCATTAGATGTAAATGAGTTTATAAAACCAAATATAGATCAGATGACTCTATAGAAAGATACAATGTGCGGTTAGGCACAAAAGGGTATACTCAAATTGAAGGCCTCGATTACAATGAGACAGATGCTCTAATTGCTAAAGTTGTCATAGTTTGATGTCTCCTTGCTATTGTCATCATTAGTAATTGGCATTTATACCAAGTTGACATCAATAATGCTTTTCTACATGGTTACTTAGATGAAGAAGTATACATGCAAATGCCTCTAGTATTCTCTAGTCAGGGGGCACAACGTGTTTGTCGTTAAAAAAAAATTATGGTCTTAAGCAGTCCTCGATAAACTGGTTTGCCAAGTTATCGTCATATTCGAAACAAATCAGTTTCATACAGTCTAAGGTAAACTACTCATTATTCTCTCAAATTCGCAAGCAAAGCCAACTATTCATATTGGTGTATGTGGATGATATCATCATAACTGAAAATGATTTATCCAAAATTGATGAGCTCATAAGAGACTTTAACAATCGATTTTGTCTCAAGGACCTTGGTTACCTTAAATACTTGGTATTGAAGTGGCTCGCTCCAAGAAAGGCATATTCATGTCTCAGATAAAATATGCTTTAGATATTTTGGAAGATAAGGCTTATTTGGGATGTAAACCCGTAATTTTCCCATAGAGCAGCACCTTAAGCTTGATAATATGGTAGGTGCCGTTCTTAAAGACCCTAGTCCTTATTGGCATTTAATCGATCACCTTGTCTATTAGACATTCACTCGGCCAGATATCTTGTTTGTCGTGCACGTTTTGAGTCAGTTCCTCAGCCCACCACGCACTCTATATATGGATGCTACTTTTCGGGTCCTACACTACATCAAAGCAACTCCTAGCCAAGGAGAAATCATGAATGCGTCAGTTAGATGTCATTGGGTACTGCAATTCTGGTTGGGCCTCATGCCCAATATCTACTTTCACGTATTGCATCATATGATCAGGTCCAATCCTCTTTCTTGAGAGTCCATGAAGCAGTCTACAGTTTTACGTTCTTCCACTGAAGCTGAATATAGATTCATAGCACTTGCAAGTTGTGAACTCACCTGGATAAAGTACATATTAACTGACTTCGGGATTCATCATCCACATCCCATGACCTTATACTGCGACAATCAGGCAGCTCTTCACATTGTTACTAATCCAGTATTTCATGAACGCAGAAAGCATATTGAGTTAGACTGTCACCTTATCCAGGAAAAGATCCAAAGTGGACTAACCCACACTCAGTTTGTTCCCACCAATTCTCAGTGTGCAAATATATTCACCAAGGCTTTGGGCAGCCATCAACTTTCTATTTTGAAGTCCAAGTTGAGCATGTCCGCACATTCCAACTTGAGGAGGCGTATTAGCATTATCACCACTTACAGTTTTATTTTTACACTTACCATATCATTTTACTGCATGATGTTCTAATCATGCAACCTTTATCATTTTAACTACGTGACGTTGTAACAATGTAACTGACCCATCCGTGTATATCTGGTGAATATCGAAAAGTTATCTTTTCATAGTGGGAATCGACCAATTTTTTTCTGTTTCCAGTATCAAGATAACAAAAAGGTCGTTTTTCAATATTCACGAAATATACACGGATGGGTCAGTTGCATGGTTACAACGTCATGCAGTTAAATTGATATGGTTACATGGTTACAACGCATGCAGTAAAAATAAAATGGTAAGTCTAAAAATAAAATGGTAAGTGGTGACTACCGATTCTCACATCCTCTGTTATCGAGTGCTCAAGGTCAACAAGGCCGCAAGGCTCTGCCTTCTTGGCTAGAGGCCGCCTTAGTTTGTCACTTAACATGGGATGACCATGGTTAGAAACTCACGAGAGGCATCTCCTTGCTGAAAGGTTGAAGCTGGATACACTGCTCAGTGGACCGGAATAACAAATTTCCGAATTCGAGTTCGGGTTTTGTTGGGTCATGCAATGGAATCCCAATGGACCCGGATCATTTCAGAAATTTAGTTTTACTGAAAATAGATATAAGATACTTGGGTCAGCTCAGGTACACGGCAAAAAAACCAGGACAGGTCAAGTCAGGTACCCGACAAAAAAACATAACCCAAACCCAGCTGGGTCGAGTCATGTTCGGGTGAACCTAAATATTATTCAGGCCAGCACTTTTCATCCCCATACCCAGGAATTCGGGTTCGGGTCAGGTCAGCTACCCAGTAAAAACCTGACCCATTGACAGCCCTACACCAAATGCTCCAAAAGGACCAAAACTATAATTTATTAGGTTTCTTTGGGAAGAAATTTATTCTAGTGATCTGTAAGGTTAAATTGAAGAACTGGAGAGAGAGAGAGAGACGAACTATAACCATCAACTTTACAAAATAGGTTCAACCAACATTGAACCTACCAGATCACCCACCAGACCCAAGACATGCCAAGGAGCCCCAAAAAGAAAGAAAAAAGAATAAAAAGAGAAATGAAAAATGAAAAAGATAACAAAGAAACACGAAACAACTACAGTTAGACGGCGAGCATCACCCTGGATCATGAGTGGTCCTTGTAGGCAGATTGTGTTGTAGATCAGGAATGTTGATGCGAAGAATGACGTACACGTCCGCCAAAATAAGGTTCATCATTTTGTTGAACACTGCCGGAATATGCCAAAAATAGCGTTGTTGCGAGTCATCCATACGGCCCACTATGACGAGAGAAGCCAGGTTCGCCAAATAATCCGCCAATAGTTGCAATGACAAACTTGCTTAGGACCCCACAGCAAGTTGCTGGCGAACGATTCCTGGCGCACGCTGACCCTCGGCTTATTCCAAGTCACCTTGAAGATGTTTTGAAAGACAGAGCACTCCCCAAAAAGGTGAAACGCAGATTCTTCGACCGCCTCGCACAACACACATTTACTCGGCAGATGGAATCTGATGGATTTGAGGAAGTTGTCAGTCTGCACCCGATCGTGTAAGATTAGCCAAGCCAGGAAATAAGATCTCGGAGTTGGACCCTTGCCCCATAGCAGGCTCGTCGAAAACCGGTCCACCCCCGACGGAAGGAGAGCGAGGTAGCCTTCTTTTGAGCGGAGAGATCCATTCGGAGCAAAGATGCGTCCCACGAACTGATACTGCGAGTCAACATTACCATTATGTAACAGAACCGCAGACCAAGCTTGGATCCATGATCGACGAAGCTTTGACATTGTTCGTTGACGCACGCTTGTGGCCTCCACCAAGGATTCCACACCTCTGTATTTAGCCAGAAGCATGCTTGCACACGGGGACCCAGGTTGGTGTGCAAGCCAGCTCTGCTTCATGACGAGAATCATATTGTACAGACGGGTATCACCCCCACCAAGGACATAACAGCATAGTGTTATGTGTCCCTTTTGCACCAAAAGGAATCTTCCAAGATTGAACAGCCTGCTCTTGCTTCATTCATCATACATGTTCAGAATCTTGTACAAATTGTTCGTATCGGCCTTCAGTTTTGTACATCATAAAGACAAGGCGTTTTGTGACTCTTTTACGTCAATAAAAAAGAATGCTGAAAAAGGGACGTGCAAAGACCCCTATCCATAACATAATCTGATCAGTTTTAGCAGATTCTTGTCCCTCCAAATCAATCTCTTATTATTCTCATTGAAAGAACTCTTGCAATTTGTGTTCTCTCTAGGTAATCGACAATGTTTTAAATACTAAGGATGTTTGGGAGCCTTGAATCAGAGTGTGTTGCAGTTTCCCCCAGTGCTCTCATGCTTTCTGCTCTTTCAAAGCAGTGGTGTTACCAGAACACCCACTTGGGAATGGAGTTGGTAGCCCCAAACCACATTTCATCATCATTTATAAAAGGATGTTTTTTGCAACTCCATCCTCAACACTACATTTTGGCAAAACCAAATTTTTGACAACTCTCATTTCAATGCAAGGACCCCAAACATTTACTGCATTAACTCAATCGCTATGAAGTTGAGCTTCAAGACTATCAAATAGTACCGGCTGCAAAGTTAAATTGACAAGACTTGGAAAATTTATCTTTTTTTTTAATAAATACTCGAAGAGCTAGATCCATTTCAGAAACATCGTTGAGAAACTAACGTTTTTTTCAATTTTAATAATCATTTTTCTGTTCGGCATTTTTTGTGTGAAAATTACAGGACAATTCAGTGACTCTCAAAGGAAATCATCAACACGTTCAGCACTATTAAAAAATCATTTTTTCATCAGAGTTTGATCTTTTATTAGCAAATTTGATTTTTTTTTTCATACCAAAGAATCCTGACATAAAAAACAACAGATTACAAGAGAGAATGTGACAAGGAGTTACCGAACGGCCGAGAATGTGAAGAAAATAGCCAAATGAAAATAAAAGCGCAAATTTGTGTTGAATCTCAACTTGCAACCAGCAGAAGACATGGTCGCAGGTATTTTATGTTGAATCTCAACTTGCAAATTTGTTTGTTACTGTTCATTTATTATGAAACATACTTTGGATCGAATCAAGTTACCGAAAAAAAGAAGTTTTCGTCCTCAAGTTTTAGCACAATATGAGCCCATTGATTCTGATGTGTGCAAGAAAAGCACCTGTCTAAATTCTCTACTGAGTAAAAGTTACCTGCAACCAGGTTTTTTACCAAGACCTAATAATAATGGGTCTTAGCACACACACACACACACATATATATATACATATAGACACACACACACACACATTTTTGAAATGGGGGAAAAATAAACAGTTCACAATTCATGAAAATGAGGGTCGGTTAGAAATAGTATAAAAAATTATATTTGAGTCATCTTTAACACATGAAAATAGTAAATAGAACATGTTAAACATCATCCAAAGGTTAGATCATATAAAAGCAAAATCTAACCTTTGGATGATGTTTAATATATTCTGTTTAATATTTTCATGTGTTAAAGATGACTCAAATATAATGTTTTATACCATTTCTAACCAACCCTTATTTTCATGAATTGTGAACTGATTTTTCATTATTTCAAAAATATATCTAGTCGTGTATTAAACATGATAAAACCTTTTAACATAATAAATAAACTATGCTAAACACATCTGTACAATTAGATTTACCAATAAATTAGATTTGCTAAACATGATCCAACAGTTAGATTTTGCTTTTAGAGCTTAGAACTATGTAAAATCAAGTGTGTACCACCATAAGTTGTATTAGAGCCAAGTGTGGTGGTAGAATACCACCATAGAAGCTCCTTACCAACAGCTAGCATGTTTTGTCCCGGAGAACATGATCCGAACCTTTTCGTAGAATCAGCAATGTTGACAGTTTGTGTCCAAAGTGAAGTTAAGGTGTCTTTTTGGCTTTAAATAATCATACTTGCAACTTTTGTTTCTTTCCAATGACCAGTATATATGCTTTTCTTTTCTTTTTCTTTCATGCTTTAAGTCATCACTTTTACTGGATGTGTTTGCCTATGGCCACGGAAACACTGGTCCCACTTAGATTAAACCCCAAAGCTCCAATTTAGTGTCAGCTCCTACTGTGAAAGTTTGTTTACATGGAAAAATCTTTAAGGGGGCTCATGATAGGATTTCAAGAGGAAGGGTCTCATACAATCCAATTCTATAGATGAAAAAAGGATTAAGGGGATAAAAGTGATAGGGCTTTCTTGAAGAAGGGGACTCATACCATCCAATTTTATACATGAAAAATGATTTAAGGGGAGAACAAGTGATTGGACTTTTTCAGTAATGAACCCATAACATTTCAGTTTTTAACACAAAAAGGGTATTTAAGAGGGAACACGGATAATCTCCCTTGAGAAGGTGGACCATAATTTCCCACAACTTGTCCAATAATGCTTTAACTGTAAAGTCCGTAAAGGATCAGCCCCCCCTGTAGCAATCAAACCCCATTCCAAAACTAATTGTTTACAATTAATTATAAAGTTTATGAATAGTAACTAGAAGACTCAATCCCCCGACCACCACCGACATCATCATCATCATCATTATCTTCATTATCCTCATCATTAGCGTTGGCATAGAACCGGGTCCCATGGAGCGCATGACCGGCTCCGAAAGCCCGAACATGGTCCTTGAGAGATCTCTTGTGCTTGAAGTCAGAGCCACAAATGCAGAACCAGAGCTTCCCACAGTTCTTCTCATGGGTACGCCAATCCCCACGAATGGCAAGCTCTTTCCCACACTTGGAGCACGAATAGGACTTGACCCCATGCTTGCGTATGTAGTGCGTTTGGAGGGTCCGGAAATCCTTTAGAGGCCTGGACTTTGGGTGGTCTATGTTGTTCTTACAACCTTGTGCACAACAGTAGCAAGGCAGCTTGAGGGTATCCACGGGCTTCATTGAACGCAATGACTCTGGCCCGTTTCGATACTGGGATCCATGGCCCCACATGTGCATCTGAAACCAAAGCAATTGCACTGTTACTGCATGGTCAATAGCAATTGCTGAAATTGAGCTTTGGACTATGTGGAAATTGCATATCTATAGTCCAGTAGTACAGGGGAAAGCAGCCAATTCTAGGAAGATATACAGTCTAGTACAATTCTCACATGAGAACACAACCTAGGATCACTAAGGTCCAATTCAACGGTTACTCTTTAAATCAGTGTCCATATGGAAAGACTGGTTGCCTTTTTTTCATTTGTATGGGGTGAAAGCCTCACCAGGATCTGGGTCACTTAATGGGTTCACATCTCTGCAAGGTAAACCCGGAGTGGAGCACCGACTCCCAATCCCTTATGGAGCCCACCAGTTAAAGTCACCTACACACCTGTTGGGAGTCAAACTTGGGACGAAGAGGTCATCTCTTTCCCCTAAAGCAACTCGGACAACCCGGGTGGGTGTGAGAGACTAATTGCCTACATTTTTTTTTTATGACGAGGAACCTTCGCCCAAGCAAAGAAAATCCTAGGTGGGGCCCACGACCACCCTGCCTTACGTGGGCCCACCTCTAAAAGACTAATTGCCTAATTATAGGCCAAGTTTTCACATCACGTGGAACTCCGCCAATTTCATAAACTCCAGTGTTTTAGGGTGAATTTGATTATCTGAGACCTTAGATCTTAGGTTTTAAGCTACTGGGATCTCAACATTTTGTGCATTCAAATATATATATATATATATATATATATATATATATATATATATATATATATATATATATATAGAGAGAGAGAGAGAGAGAGAGAGAGAGAAGAAGATTCATGTATGGCTGGCTCGAACCCCCTCCATTGTATCATAGGTTCAAGAATCTGAGGTTACTTTTGAATCTTGTATTCAAAAATCGTTTTCTTTTTTTATGGTTAAGGAAAACCATCTCACTCAATTAGCGAGACCATTGGTGTTAAAACACTAGGTCTCCTGTGCCTACAAGGGAGTATACCTAACTTCGGCCTTGCAGCAACTGGTGCAAACGCAACGGGATCGTAATGTCCCTTCAGCTTGGTGACTTTCAAGAGTCCCCACCAGATTAGCTGAGCCCTTGTGGGCTCATATTCAAAAATTTGAGAAACAATGTTTGCCAAAACCATAAATTTGATGCGTGCCAAATTCAGTACAAGATTAGAGATCCGTGGTATTCGAAATGCAATCTTAATTTCTAATTATTTCGCGAGCATATTCACCTGTACTTAGAAAAATTGGAGTTAGGAAACTTGGTCATCTATTATGTGATACCAAGTGGTAATTTGGAATATAGTAGCTCTTTCTTGTTTTCTTGTTTTAACCATTATTAATCAATAGAACGATCTACTAGAATGAAAGCTACTGCCGCTATTAGCTTTCATTCTAGTAGCCTACTGTTAGCTTCCATTCTAGTAGCTCCTTCTAATGATTATTAATGGTTAAACTACCACCAAACAAAAAAAAAAGGAAAAAAAATCTTGTGATCACTGATACCTGCATGTTGTTATTGCGATTAAACGTCTTGCCGCAGACAGTACAGGTGAACTGAGTTGAACCGACGAGGATCTCAGCAGGGGAAGGGATCCAGTACTGCCCCTTTGCTAGCTTGCTGGTGCTCCTTTTCCCACTGGTACTGCTCTCGGTGGAGCTGCTGAGGGTGTCGGCCGTCGGACCAACATGAAGGGCAATAGTGACACCACTGTCATCGGAGTAATCTTGTGAGCTAGGAAGATGATGACGGTTCAATGGTTTGAGTTGGTGGGGAGGTGGGGAAGGTTGGCCAGGAGGGCCAAGTGTGAGCAGCATCCCCAAGTCTTCATCTTCCATAGAGAGACTGGAGTGAGACCACTCTGATTTGGGCATTTCAAGAGATGCGGTGTTGCAATCTTCAGAGCTAGTACTCTATATAGGTAGTGGTCTTCAGAGAGAGAGATGAGGTTCTCAGGTGTTTCAAAGGGAGGTTTTTACAGTGGGAGTTTTGTTACGTAGAGAGTCTAGAGACTACTTATGTAGTTGGTGAGAGAGAGAGAGAGAGCGGCCGCGGATGGGAACAGCAGCAACTGCACGTGCAGTGGATGGGACTAGATTAATAAGGGGGAGGGTGGTGTATGTTCTCCCCCGATGATTCACTGAATCCCACGTCTGTGTTCGGGGGTCTGAATGAGCACCACGTATACAAGCACATGGGGCTCGTATTCCCGTGTATGTTGACATCACTTAGCATTAGAGTCTGGTGTGGTTGCAAAGACTTAAGTACCCTTTATTGTTATTTTTCTTATAAAACGATGGTTTGAGAAAATGACAAAAATATCTTTTATTAAAAAAAAAAAAAAAAACGGTTCAAAAAAAGAACAAACATGTCCTCCATCCAGAAAGTCGAGGATGATGTTGACTCTTCAAAGTCTACATCACGAAACGAAACTTAATCGTTTCACCGATGGTGATCCGGCAAAACTATGGTGAGCCGGCGATCCGATGGTCATCCGGCGAAATGAACCTGAGCCATCAAAAATGTTTGTTTGAACTTTTCATCGACATCTTCTTCTTCTCCTTTTCCGTAAAACACTGTAAAACCCTATTTCTCTCTCTCTAGAGAAGAAATCAAGGGAGACAAAGAGTTACCCCGGTGATCCGATGGTCATCCGGCGAAATGAACAAGAGCCATCAAAAATGTGTGTTTGAACTTTTCATCGGCATCTTCTTTTTCTTCCTTCTCCGTAAAACACTGTAAAACCCTCTCTCTCTCTCTAGAGAAGAAATCAAGGGAGACAAAGAGTTTCCCTAATAGAAGGCCACGAACATCAACCCTCTCACTCTCTCTCCCTTCTCTTTCTACTTCTGTGCACATCCAACAGACGATCCTACATTGCTCCATCAAACACCGACTGACATGCACATTGACTGTAGCATCGTTTAACTTGATGAGTTGTGGAACCTGATTCATAGTTTTTGCTCTTACAGAAGGGGGTTTCGGGGCTCCTCCCAGCGTGGGTAGCATAATTCAACTTGATGAGTTGTGGAGCCTGATTTAGAGTTTTTTCCCTTACAGGAGGGGGGTCCGGGGGCTATCCCCCGGTGTGTGTTCCATTATAACGATTTACGGAAGACACTACAAATCGCTATAGTGATTTGCGGAAGACACTACAAATCACTATAGCGATTTGCGGAAAACACTACAAATCGCTATAGCGATTTGCGAAACTACAAATCGCTATAGCGATTTGCGAAACTACAAATCGCAATAGCGATTTGCGGAAAACACTACAAATCGCTTTATTGCGGAAGACCTCGAGCTAGAAACAACCGAAGGAAACATGAGCCCCACGATTAAACAAAACGCTTTATTGCTCTTTTTTTATGGTTAAAAGAGGAAAAGAAAATAAAAAAATTATACAAGGCCCCAAAAAAATTTGGTCCGGGGGGCGCTGCCCCCTGAACCCCCTGCCAGGGGCGCCCCCCCCTGGACCCCCGTCCGTTGACTGCGCAACGAAACCCGCACCGGGGGAGAGCCCCTGGACCCCCCTCCTGTATGGACAAAAACTCTGCATCAGGCTCCACAACTCATCAAGTTGAACGATGCTATGCATGCTAGGAGAAACCCCCAAACCCTCCTCCTGTAAGGGTAAAAACTTTGCATCAGGCTCCACAACTCATCAAGTTGAACGATGCTACCCACGCTGAGAGGAACCCCCAAACCCTCCTCCTGTAAGGGTAAAAACTCTGCATCAGGCTCCACAACTCATCAAGTTAAACGATGCTACCCACGCTGGGAGGAGCCCCCAAACCCTCTTCCTGTAAGGGTAAAAACTTTGCATCAGGCTCCACAACTCATCAAGTTGAACGATGCTACCCACGCTGGGAGGAGCCCCCAAACCCTCTTCTTATAAGGGTAAAAACTCTTATCAGGCTCCATAACTCATTAAGTTGAACGATGCTACCCATGCTGGGAGGAGCCCCCAAACCCTCTTCTTATAAGGGTAAAAACTCTTATCAGGCTCCATAACTCATTAAGTTGAACGATGCTACCCATGCTGGGAGGAGCCCCCAAACCCTCCTCCTGTAAGGGTAAAAACTCTGCATCAGGCTCCACAACTCATCAAGTTGAACAATGCAACTTTTTCTGGACTTCACCCAGTGAATATCTAACCACAGGACAAGAAGTAAAACCAAATGAACTATTGTGGTATTTGGGTTTAATCTCATATCTGAACGTGGGAAGATTGCACATATTTAATTGTATTTAGAAGCATAATATCCCATTTGATCCCATTTCTATGGTTAGATGGGTACATCCACAAACTGCCTGACATGATGAATGGACTGGTTAGCATGCCACCTTGTCCGTTCATCTTAGAGTGTGTGGTCCTTCACAGCCCTGTTGCAGGCAGAGCAGCACCGTTAAGAAAAGACCCATATGAAAATGCACATTTTCAATAAGCTTTTTGTGTAAAAAACATGATTTAAAATCGATTGCAACTATTCGATTCTAGGTCGATGGTACATAAAATCGATCATAGGAAATGTGTGTGTGCAAAGTATCCTAAATGGCTTTAGAGCAGAGTTTCAGGTGTTTGCTTAGTTCGAACATATTGACTTATTATGTATATGTTACCTAGTAGAAAAGATGTGTTAGAAGAGGCAGTGTGTTTTAGAGCATTAAAAATCAACAGCTCATATTGCACCAAAGATAAATGCTCCTCGTTAATTCAATTCAATCCAAAGCATGATTTTTAGAGAATAAGCAGTGATGAACACATTTACAAGTTAAGATTAAAGCTAAAAAAGCACATGCAATTATATTTTTTAGAAGTGTTTGGGAAGGTTTGGCCTTCATTACTATATATATATATATATATATATATATATATATATATATATATATATATATATATATATATATATATATTATGTGTATTTATGTGTGTGCGCGTTAACCCTTTGTGTTAATAACGTCAGCAGAGTTGAACAAAACCCTTGAAAGCGGTGGCATTTTGAAACATAACAATGATGACATCAGCACAGTTTGTGGGACCCACCTTTTGAACAATAAATGGTAGTGATGAATCACCAACGGTGGTGATTTCAAAACACAAAGAAGTTGTGTTTTGACGTATCACCTGATCTGGCCTCGTCTAATAAAGGGGTACAATGCTATCTGCAGCCCATGAATGGGATTCAAACTTGTACAAACATGATATAAATCATAAAAAGTCCCGAGATAAGAAAAATATCGATTGTCAGGTCACTAATAGAAGATACAAGTTGCTCTCTCTCTCTCTCTCTCTCTCTCTCTCTCTCTCTCTCTCTCTCTCTCTCAGGTCAAATAAAGGAAGATAAAATTAATATCGATTCCAATCAATCAAAAGATGAGATGATGTATTTCCATGTTAGTTAAGAAGTTGAGACTCAGATAAGTAAAAACATTAATACCTGCAGGTCAGTCAAAAGGCACAATATTCCGACAGCATGCAATAACTATGACATATTTCTACTCCATTAATGATCATAGAAAGGCACAAAAGCGCGCTAGCTCTTTTATTTCGGACACAAGTAGTTCGTGTTAAAAAAACTTCCCCTCGGGTTGCTGTTGTGTTTGCCAATATAAACATAAAATTCTGTTTCAAAGATATGTGAGCTACTTGATACTACAAGCAGTAAAACTATTACTGATAATATCTGCCATTTTTTCACAATTGATGGTAAAATATCCTAATAAAATTTGTATGATATTGCCAACATCCTAAATACAATTAATTAGGTAGTGAAGCAGGGACCTTTTTTTATCTTTAAATTCGTTTTCAAGTGAATGGACAACAAAGATGATACCAAAAATGTCTTTGAGACTATTTATTGAGTATCTTTAGATTTTCATATCTGTTGCTATAACTTTATGTATATATCAACGTGCTTTTTCTTAATAAGATGTTCATCCTGTCAATTTGAAGGCAAATCCCTACTCATTCTGTCACATGTCAAGGAAGTGCACTTTCCCTATGCATCTTCATGTAGGAATTCCCTAGGACACAAATCTGTTGCTTGATTTTGATCAGGTTCTCCAGGGGCCGCCCAATCAAATAGAGATGAAGTTGGAGGATGTGTCGATAAATTTCTACTCTTGAGAGAAAAAGGATGGCACGTGTACAAACCGACTTTATGGAAACATGAGGTGACGTTATAAAGAAAAAAAAATCTACATAGAGGGATGGTGCCATGTGATAAACTAATATATATGAGAGAACTGAACATATTAGGCCCCATTTTCTCATTCTGCCACATTAGGCTCCATAGTTTGAAGTGTTTTATGGTAGATCCGAACCGTTAGATCTGTTTAGCATGCTTGATTTAGTGAGAATTGATTCTTGGATTATGTTTTTTCGATGAAAAATGTACTTTTATGAGCCAAGCAAATTTGATGCCTTCATCTTTCATAGCCATTGATTTTAGATCACTGGTATACAAGTCAGATTAAGGTGTTCTAAAAGTCGGTTCTCACTAAACAAAACCTATAGACCACATCTATGATGTTAGATGTCATAAAAATACCAAAAACTATGATTTTTGAAGGGGCCTAACGGGTAGAACGAGAAAATGGGCAGAAGGAGCACATTACTCTCTCTCTCTCTCTCTCTCTCTCTCTGATAGGGTTCTTGATACGGTCTTTGTCACCCTTAATTTATTGGACCTTATTCCCGATGTTAAGTGTGTGTTGTTTGCTCCCTCTATCTCAGATTATGAGCAAAACATCACTCAGTGGGGGGATGGCTTTCAACCCACTAGGAGCTTTGCGTTTGAAGAATGGTGACTTTAGGAGCCAGATTTTCTTTGGGTTATTACTAATTCTTGAAACAAAACTGTTGATGAGCATTGGGCAGCGCTCCGGGTTCAAAATAAGCTTTCTCGTCTAGCTAAGGATATCAAAGCTTGGCTTCATAGTCGTAAGGTGGAGAAATTTCAGCAAATGGCCGCATGGGAGCAAGAGATTTATGTGTTGTATCAGTATATGTCTTCTCCTGACTCTCTTTCTGATTTGCAACTTCTCAGTCTCCAGGCCAGGTCCTTAGAATTAAATATGCTCTTGAAAAGCTGGAGGGTCAAAGAGGAAATTCGTTGGAAGCAAAGGTCTAGGGTGAAATAGCTTGCGGCTGGTGATGGCAACACTAAATTTTTTCACTCATATGCTTCTCATCGTTATAGGAGGAAGGTTGTTTCTTCTATCTCCATTGAGGATGTTTTTTATCTCAATCAACACGTTATTCCGGCAGTCTCGCTATACTTTAAGGACTTATATTCTACTTCGTTAACTGCGGAGGGTGTCCTTGGCAATATCCTAGTTGGCTCAATTCAGCCAGATCTAGCCAGATCTATGCAAAGGAGGTTCTCTGATGATGAGATTTTTACGACCATTAAGGATCTGTCGGGTTGGAAAGCGCCTGGCATTGATGGGTTTCATGTCGACTTTTTTAGAATCTTTTGGGACTGTATTAAATCAGATGTGGTGAGCATGTTTGATGAGTTCCATCGTAACTCCAGACTGCCTTATCATTTCCATGTTGTTATTATTTCGCTCATTCCGAAAGATGATGAGGCAGTTGATATTTCTCGATTCCGACCAATCTCAGTTATGAGTGCTCTCTATCAGATGCTTGCCAATGTTTTGGCGAATAGGTTGAAATTGGTGGCTAACCAGATTTTTTCAAACTCTCAGTTCGCCTTTATCCGTAATAAGAGGGTACAACACTCGTTCATCATGGCGTCTGAGGTTGTTCATTCCTTGCAGCATAGCGGTCAACCTTACTTTGTCCTTAAGTTAGACTTTCATAAAGCTTTTGACTATGTGCATTGGTCATTCTTATTTCAAATGTTAGCAAACTTCGGTATTGGTCGTCATTTTTCTGGTTGGGTGAGAGAGCTGGTCTCAAATGCCCAGGCCATGTTAAATATCAATGGTATTAGAGAAGACAGGTTCAAGCTGGGACGGGGTTTGCGGCAAGGGTGCCCCCTATCGCCTTTGTTGTTCAATGCAGTTGCTGAGGGTCTTGTGGTCTTGCTTAAGCGGGCTGCTGTATCGGGTTTCATTAAACCTTTGCAGGTTTCAGACTTCTCGGGTCATATTCTTACTTATGCTGATGATATGATCATTTTTTATCGTGCAAATGTTCAACAGATGCTTAGGTTCAAGCTTATCATTCAGTTCTTTCTCTCCCTATCCGGGCTTTCTCTAAATGAGACCAAATGCTTTATTACCATGTTCAATGTTAAAGCCAATATGCTTGCAGCTGGAAAGAGAATTTTTAATTGCACTATTTCTAACTTGCCTATTATGTACCTGGGCTTGCCGTTACAAGTGAAGCACCTCAATTCAGCTGCTTGGGCTCCGACGCTTCAAAAAGTGAAGCGCAAATTGCTTTCGTGACAGTCGTCTTATCTCTCCAACGCTGGCCGTCTAACCTTAGTCAGACATGTTCTTTCAACTGTTCCAGAATTTTTTATGTCTATGTTTGTGATGCCTGTGAGAGTAGAGAAGCAGCTGACACACTTGCTGGCAGGTTTTCTATGGTCTGGGTGTCAACTCAAGGGTAAGCGTCATTTGATTGGTTGGCGTTCAATGGTCTTACCTCGGCGTATGGCTGGTTTAGGCATTCCTGCACCTAGACTGCGACGCATTGTTCTTGTCGCCAAGCAATGTTGGTTGGCCCACCAACCGGATAACCCTTGTACTAGTTTGTTTCTTGCTAAATATGGGGCTCTAGCTCTTATCCCGGTTCATCTGGGAACTCGAGGTTTGGTTGTCTCGCACCTGCATAAATCATGGTTGAGGGCTTTAGCCTGCTTTAGAGACCATTTTGACGACTCTAGAAATTTTGGTCAGTGGTTGCAGTGGGCTTTGACGCCAAGCAGAGAGTTTCTCACAAAAAAAGTCTATAGATCGTTGCTCCCGTCGGAGGCTGATTGGTTGCCCGAGGATGTGCTTTGGGCGAAGGGTCCTTCTCCCCGTTCTCGAGTCCTGGCTTGGTTAATTTTGCACGATAGGATCCAGACCCACAGTAATTTAAAGAAGTGGGGCATTCAGCTCCCGAGTTGGTGTGTGCTTTGTCAGGCTGCTGAAGAATCTACGTTTCACTTGTTCTGGTCTTGCCCAATATTTGTGGAAATCTTTAGCAGGACCTTGAGGCATCCAGAAGTATTTGTTAAGGAGGAGTCTTTTGCGATAGATCTGATCTTGAGGTCGGTTTGTATTAGGTGCAACAAGAGGTGGAGGTTCATCTAGCGGACGTGGTTGCTTACTTCTTGGTGGTTTGTTTGGATGGCACGAAACGATGCTCATTTTCGTCATATTTCAGTTAACACTCATAACCCGGTGCATAAAATCTTGGTAGATGTTTATGCGATCTTATGTATGCATCTTAGTGATCTTCCGCTCCTTCCTGCTGACGCTACCTTTCCTTTGCCGCAATCTGGGCAAGCGGCTTTGGCGTGAGCCCGTTTTATCTGTCTAATGTTCTTTTCTCTTGTGCTTTCTTTATTTTTTTTTAGCTTTTGCTCTTGTTCAATTCATGGGTTCAAGAGTTTGTTGATCTTCATGAGTGGTAATGTTGAATTACTTTCGGCTCTCTCTCTCTCTATATATATATATATATCTATATATCTATATATATATATATATATATATATATAGAGAGAGAGAGAGAGAGAGTAAAGCATAGTTGCTTAAGATATATGCCTAATGGGTTTTTCCGGATTTTATTTTTATTTTTATTTTTAAATTTTGTCCATACATATGTGATCTATATACTTGATTTTATAGGCTCAACTCTTAAAAGTGTTCGATTCGGACACATGGGTGGGTTTTTATACAGTTCGAAAAATCAACGATCTAAAATCTTTGTAAAAATTTGAGGCGCCAAATATCATTTTTTCATCAAAAGCACATGAGTTGGTGCGGATTCCTCATAAATCGACCATGCCCAATACATTTATAGGGTTGGAAATGCAAAAAAAACATCAGAAGAGCAGAAAAATTCATTAAGCACGTATCATTAAGCACCTATACTATTCTCTCTCTCTATATATATATATATAGAGAGAGAGAGAAAGAGAGAGAGTAAGAGGTAGGTGGAAAAGGAAGCAGATCAGGTCATGCTGAACAGACGGCCACGATGTCGGCATGAGCAAAAACGCTCATGTTCAGCATGACCTGATTTGCTTCCTGTGAAAAATGATACATGATAAATGAGTTTTTCAAGATTTTTTTTGTTTTATTTTAAAATTTTGACCGTACAAATGTGATCTTTGTACTTGATTTTATATGGTTCAACTCTTGAAGTGTTCGATTCCTACACATGGGTGAGTTTTTATAAGGTTCAAACAATCAAATGTCCAAAATCTTTATAATTTTTTTTAGGCTCTACATATCATTTTTTTCATCAAAAACACATAATCCAGGTGGCAGATTCGTCGTAAATCGACCATGCCCAATACATTTATGGCGTCGGAACTGAAAAAAAAAAACACCCGAAGGTCAAAAAGAAGTCATTTTAGCTTGTATCATTTAGCACATAACAAGATAAATGCCCCGTTCCCTTTATATACATGGGCACGATCACCAAGGCTGAGACGTTGTTTGGTAGGAGCTGGTAGTGCACGTCACCATGTGATGGGACGTTGCAAGTTCAAAACCTAATGGTGGGGTCTGCCTAACCCCGTCTTGCCTTTCAAAAAAAACAGGGCTGGCAATAGCTCCAGTCAAGTTAAATTTGACGACCACGGCTGTACTCACCAAGAATCCTATGACTCGGCCAAAATCCAAATGAGTTACGATGCCCAGACAGAAGAATCTTACGACCTAGGCAAGATCCAAAAGAACTAGGGTTGCTATGTTAGTCAGAAAGCAAACACCAAATTAAAAATAGAGCAGATCATGTAAAACGTTTTCATGTAAAAACGATCAAAACAAAAGTAACACCTGTCCTGTGTAGTGGGACGGACTAGCCATTTTCACATGCAAGAGAAGACAGGTGTCACATCTTGTGCCAGTATTTTATAATGTTACTGCAAAAAGCCATTTCACTTCATCTTCTCTCACATCAAAATCTAACATTTTAGCATCAGTCACAGTCGCCAAATTGCTTAGGGGGCGTTTGTTTCGTGCTCTTTCTTATTTCTTATGAAAGAGACTTTTTTTCGTAGGAAATAGGACCTCTTTATTACAATGGGTGAAACAAACATGTCTACCATACATATATATGGTGCTAGGTAACAAATGCAAAAAAACAGCTTTTCTGTCAAAAGGGGTTCATACCTCCTCCCTGAGAAAGCAGTTTCTCTTAAAAGTGGCTCTTTCAAAGGAAGGAATCTTCCTACTCGGGGACCTAAAAAACACCCCCTCAGAGTCCATTGCAGTTTTGAGCACTGACCCAAAAAAAACCTCGGTTCTGAGATGGCTCAGTATTCCTCTCTCTTTAAGATGGTGTTTGGATGCACCCACTTCACTACATAAATGGGGCAAGGTTGGGTAATTCTATCATGGAACATAATGGAAATTTCCAGCTTATCCCAAATATATGGATAAGTTGGTGTATCCAAACACCGAGTGTGAGGTGCATGTAACAAAGTGACCAACAAAAGCTCTCTCTCTCTCTCTCTCTCTCTCTCTCTCTCATATGATTATCGTTTTTATCTGTGGACAAAATAGCTATAACCTTTTACTCTCCTTGTGGGTCCCACTTTTTTCTCATTGAACATGCGGGCATTCCATGATCAAGCGTGTGATATCAACCTGGCCTTTGTTTGTCGTGACCTTATAAAGCTCTCCAGATTTTACTTGGAAAGGGCAGATTCTCTAATTGCCCATGAAAATCTTGCTTGTCCTCCTTTGTCTTGTCCACCTTTTCCTTTTCATCTTTTCTACTATCTGATTTTGAATCCAAGGAGTGACTTAATTGGTTTAAAATTTTGACTCCACAGGATGTCCTCAGATCTCACTAGGGAGAAAAAATGGTGAGCTAGATGACAAAATTTATGTAATAGCTACCATAAACCTGAAGCACAACTGCCGCTACCATTGTGATGGCATGCAGGAACACTCGGGTCATGTGGTTTTCTCTTGTATGATGATACATAAACATGGAAAATTTGGCCATTTTGGTGACTCAATCTAGTGAAGAAATATATATAGGTTAGGGGGACAAGTGGATCATGTGATGTACTTATGTGTAGGCTCAAATTCATGTAATAAACATGAAGAGAATAAAGCGGAAGTTGAAAAAGACAGGGCTTGTGTGAAGTTTGAATAACTTGGTAAGGAAAAAGTTAGCTTTGCCGACAGACAAAAAGAAGTGCATGCTATTGGTTGCATTCCGAGAGTAGATAATGAAGATTTGAATGGCAACAGTAGTATTGAGCTACGATGGTCGACTGTAGCTTAAACCACTATTGCTAATCAATGTCATGATTTTTCTGCAAATTATGCTAAAACTGCTACTGTTATTCCAATAACCAATGTCATGCTAGACAATGACCTGTCAGATTTTTTTTTTTAATTAAAATAAATTAATTGACCCGCTAGAAATTATAATCACTTTTGTACTTTATACTAGAACAGTGACCACATGCATGATCATCTCTGTTGAAACATATTGCATATCTTGATGAAAAACACACTCCAATGGATGTCAACAAATTGAATGGCTTGTATATGAGTTAATCTAATTTTTACCTTTTATATTAAGGGGTTATGTTTTATTAGAGAAAAAAGTCACATTTTTATTTTTTCATTCTTTTTGCACATCTGACCCTTCAGATGTGATCTACATGTTAAGTTCAGTAGAAATTGACCTTTGGATCATGTTTTTCTAATGTATGTGTCAAATTTTAAGAGGATTAAAAAATCAATTGGCTAAAATATGTCAAATTTTTAAACCTCAAAAAAACTTATTTTTGCATCGAAAAACTATGATACAAGAGTTGATTTCTTATGTTTGACCATGTTGAACACATCCATGGGGTCAGATTTGGTCAAAACTACCACTCGACTAAGGAGTTCCTTACTTAGGAGGGTAGCAAATGCTATCCCTTATATTAACATGACAACATTCAGCACGTTCAAATGATTAAAACACCCATATATATATATATATATATATATTCGAAAACACGTAATTACTTACTTAATTATAGAAAGTCACTTTTACTTTTTAAATTTAAATTAAAAAATAATGCTATTATATTGCAAAAGATTTAAAATCTATCGTGTAGAATACATTTGTACAAGATTTGAGAAAAAAAAAACATGAAAAAACCCTCTTCAAAATGAAAGACAAAATATTAGGAGGCGCTCTCAATCTCACACAAGAAAAACTCAAGAGAGATAAGCACTCAAAATCATGAATAATACTTTTCACTCATACTAAAAAATACACTGTTATATATATATATATATATATATATATATAGAGAGAGAGAGAGAGAGAGAGAGAGTTTGAAGCATTCTACACATCTTAATGACTACTAATGACATACACCACTAGAACCACCACATGCATGCCTTATCTCACATAAATCATGACTCATATATGTTTTCTCTAAAAAAAAAATTTTGACAAAGAAAGTTAGGGTTAGTTAGACCCCTACCAATTATACAACTATAACATAGGGTTTCGAACTTGTGACATGCACTAACTACTCTTGCCACACAAGCAGAGCCCCCCTATTGGTGTTTCCTTTAGACTCTTCATAAGTCATTTCAATGACTTTACACTTGACACATGTCCCATACTTGCTTCATCCATTACATGACTTGAGAGGTACCACTATGTACAAGAAGAACATACTTAATAAACTCACATTAAGACTTTTTTTATGCCCATATTTCCCATATTACATTATACAAAAGCCAACTTTTTTCATAAAATCTCTACATACCATGTATTGACAAAACTACCTATAACTCTCCTAATTAATTGCATGATAAAATATGTTCTCTTTGGAAAAAAATTGATGCATTTACAATCATTGATTTTTGCTCTATACACAGGTTGGATTTCAGTAATTCAAAAGCTACTTCCCAATAAAAACATGTGGACCCAAAAAAACAAAAATTAAAAAAAAAATGAAAGTAGCAAAGTCATTTGTAAATACAAACGATTTTTAGCAATTTTAAACTATATATATAAGTGGTAGAGGCCTAACACTTTTTGAACCTACCGCAAGCCTACCACCAGTGAATAGGTAATTTGGGTTAGTTTTCATAAATCTGACCCTGCAGATGTGCTTAGCATGGTCGATTTGCTAGGAAATGACAGTTGAATCATGTTTTTTGATAAAAAAAGATGACTTTTTAAGCATTAAATATTTTTGAAAATTGTAGACCGTTGATTTTTAAATCTTATAAAAACTTATTTTTTTCGGAATCAAACCATTCAAGAGTCGATTCCTATAAAATCAAACATGTAAATCGCATATGTATAGTCAGAATTTTAGAAAAAAATACAAAAGATCCTTTCAAAGCTCGATAGGTTGATAGTAGGCAGCTACCACCTACTCTCTCTATATAATATATATAGAGTGAGTGGTAGCTGCCTGACCACTTTTGGGCCTGATCGAAATGAACGTGCATTGAGCATCCATCGCACGGCCGTGATGGATACTAAGCACATTGTAGTGTTAAAAAGTGCTTTTAGTGGCACTTTTGAAGTGCTACTAAAGTTCTAATTTACATATAACAAAAAAATATGTGTACAAGGGCCCTTCGGTTCTTTAAAGGTCTAATTTCTGCCCAAACCTTTAGCGGCACTTTTGAAGCGCAGGTCCTTTTTGACATGGGTATGTTAAGCATTCATCACACGCATGCGATGAATCCTCAGCTCACGTCCATTTTGGTCAGGCTCAAAAGTGGTCAGGCAACTACCATTTTTTTTTTCTATCTGGTGCAGACCGACGGTGGGTCAATCCACAATGGAAACCCAAAAAAAAACTATTCAAATGCTGAAGCTTAGAATGTTAAAATAGACAGATTATGTTCAGAGTGAAATTTGAACTAGAAGAACTCAGAATCAGAGAAAACACACAAAAGAGGAAAAATGGTGTGACAGAAAGATCTTTCCAACGCACTAAAAAATGTTTTTTTTTACACTAGAGTGCCGAGATATGATTTTTCTATTGGGACTGACTGACAAACAAGAACACAATCACAGGGCAGAAATTAATAGACTGTCGTGACCATTTTTGGAGATAGTGTGGACCGAATCCGCAACTGGTTCAAACATGAAAGTTGTCAAAAATTTTGACAGCTTTCTAGCGAACCAAACCACACAATTTTTCAATTAGGAACAAAAGAGTTATGCCTTAAATACTACAGGCAGGTTAGATTCAGCCTGAACTCGGAAAGACAAATGTGCACCAAACACAAGTTTAAGTCTATTTTTGGTGATAGTTATGACCGAATCACACAATGGTCAAAACACAAAAGTTGTCTTGTTGCTCGACAGATTTCTAACACGTCGAAGAACTCTATAAACCAACCAATATCCAGAAAGATATGATCTGTTTATTGAGAATAGGTCAAACATGTAACAAAACCTAATGTAAATAACATTCAGATTATTATATGCCAATTCTTTTATTTTAAAGTGTTTAAAGTTTGACCCGTATGAAAAACCCTTATAAAGGTGATTTCTACAATGTCGATATCCCTTCCTTAACCCAATTTCGGTTAGATTAAATCAAACAAGCAACACAAGATAGATATTCACCCTACACAAGTTAATTTGAAAACAAGAGAGAAGATAGATGATTCCAGCAATAACTTTCAGGTTCAAGGGTGACAATGGCTTCAGCAACAAGAGTCCACACGACAACAGCAATGGTCACGGACAACAGTAACGATATACGTCCAAGGACAGCAGCTTCACATAGCCTCCAGTCTTATCTCACTCTTCCTCTCAATATCTCTCTCTCTCTCTCTCTCACGGTTCTTCCATGAGGAAGTCGACCAGTCCATCTCCAATCCTTTTTCTTTTTTCTCCAAATCTTTTTTTCAAAAAGTTAAATAAAATATATCTTCCACTTAACTCTAACCCTTCCCAATGCTCTCAAAAGTAGAACCATGGGCTTAAATGAGTTCTATTTTAGAGATGCCATTTAAAGTGGCTTTTCATTTTTTTTCTTTTTTTCAAAAATAATTCAAATTGTGGTCAAGGAGAAGTCAAGAGACTTCCAACGGCATTAAGGGCTCATAAACCCTCTTTCAAGAGTTTTCCTAGAGGGATCAGCAGGTGGATCAGATCCACATTGGCCCATTAATTGGTTCTTCTTAAAATGGCCAATAAAGATCCAAAACTAGAATTTTGGATTCTTCTCAAGAACCAAGCTTAGAAAATTGAATCTTTAGCAAAAGAATGGACCTAAGGTCAAGATCCAAAGCTGGATCAAAAAAAGGAGAACTACTTTGGATCCCCATACAGGTACTACAAAATATATTCTAACGGATAAGAACTATCCGGATCGGTAGAATATCTAGCACCTATAAAAAATAATAAAAATTATAAATTGTTCTAAAGGTAATTCAAAAAATCACAAAAATAAAATCACATAACCAAATGCATTTTCTGAGATGAATAACACAAAAATCTTAGAAAAATCAAAGTATGCAAAAGACCAAAATACCCTTAAAATCTATTTGGACTCAAACGGGTCGAAGACATGGATCTTTTAGGGTGTTACTTCCAGGATCGGGTCTCCAATGGCGGGTTGCTCTCTGAGAGAGAGTGTGGCGAGTACGTGCTTGAACATTAGGTGTTGGCGATACATGTTTGATGGGTTTTTTTGTTCTTCTAGTATTTTTTTTAAAGTTCTGATCCCATAAATGTGTTGGGCATGGTCGATTTATGAGAAATTCACACATGGATCATGTGTTTTGATAAAAATACTATATTTGGAGCCTAAAAAAATTATAAATATTTTGGACCGTTGATTTTTTGTACCTTATAAAAACCCATCCATGTGTCGTAATCAAACACTTCAAGAGTCGATCCCTATAAAATCAAGTATATAGATCACATCTATATGGTCAAAATTTAAAAATAAAACAAAAAAAAACTTGAAAACCCGATCGTATCGCAAGTACTTAATGTTCGACCACCTCTCTCTCTCTCTCTCTCTCTCTCTCTCTCTCTCTCTCTCTCTCTCTCTCTCTATATATATATATATATATATATATATATATATATATATATATTACCCAATCAATTCTGGCAACCTTAAGAATCATGATTCCCCTCACATTTCTATAATATGAATGTGGCACTAAATAAAAGCAAATTTAATATGAATTATGTGCGAAAGATATGGGAACGTGTGACTCCTATTTTTTTGAAAAATAGGATACACGTACACGATTTTTTTAGAATTTTTTTAATTAAAGAACTACTTAATATTTTAATATATAAAAATGTATTTTCGATTTAAATGTTGTTAAAAACTAAAATGCTATTAAGAAAATAAAAATAATGTCTTTACATGTCAAAGTCGTGTCAGCATGTTCTTGTGTGTCTGACGTGTCACGAATGAGACTCCCTCTAAAGAGCGTGTCATTGTGACATATAATGTGGGTACTACTCACACAAGTCACATATTACAACCCTCTGTATATGATCTGAATTCTGTTGAGGTGGTGTTTGCAGTGTTGCTGTCATAGTGCCAAACTGACAAATATCGGGAGAATTATGGAGAAACTCATGAAAATATCGCAAGAATTATGGAAAAACTCATGAAAACATCACGAGAAATTTGCTGAAAGTTTCCAACGGTAACTTCTCCCAATATTTTTAAAATATCATGATTTTTTTCGTACAAACTTAAAGTTCGTGTTCTAACACCATATTTATGTTTTTATCGAAAAAATCTGTTTTTTATTGTTAAATAATTTTATTTTTATTTCTTTATAAAAATATTTTTAATTTTTAATTTATTTTTTATTGCTGATATTTTGCCAGAAAAATGCTAGATAGTTTTTGCCTACTGATATTTTGTTGTTTTTTAACTTTTGTGATTATGCATAATTAAGATAGCTACGCCGAAAAACATATCTTTAGTAGTTAACCATAGTTACAAACACGTTATGCAATTCATGGCCTATTTTAATGATATAGTTTGATGGGAAAGAAGAGGATTAATTTTGAATAATAAAAAACTGAATATGCAGGAAATTAATAACAAAATTTGGCCTTCACTTCGATTCCGAAGAACTTGTATGGAAATGGGTTTCTACGCTACCAAGAGTTCAGTAGGACCCACTTGGTGAGGTGGGGACACCCAGACAAACAAGGTAGGTTCGAGTCCCGAAGCCAACTCCGAACCAAGATGGCACCTGCTTTAGTCAAAGTTGGAAAGATGTGTTTCAGACAAGTGGGTCCCATGCAGAAGAAAGTAACAAGCAGCCCCACTGTTGGCAAAAGAGTGGATAAGGCAGTGTCAGTGTGGTCCCCACAAATGTCCACCTCTCAGTCAGATGGTCAGCTTTTGCCCACGTAAGGTCTTAGCCAAGCCCTACAGAGTGAGTCTGGGTTTGATCAATGTCAGTGCTTACTCCACCTAGTCCAGGCCCGGGTTAGAAGGGTCTTCTCACAAATGAACCGGTCGGATTTGGTTTTTAGGTGTAGGTGTAGGCATTAGTAGATCCTACAAAACCGGATATGACATAATTGAATTCAAACTCAGACCCGCATTCGGACGAAAGAAGCCATTACGGAATCCAGGGGCTCTGATAAGCTATATAACCAAATCGGATATGACCCGGATTTGCATGTGACCCAGATTTTGGGTTCCAACACAGAGTCAGAGTTGGATTCTGATTTCAACCCTAAAACCAAATACATTCTGATTATCTGTCAGACATGATATGCCGCATCGATTTTGGATAAACGTTAAGGATTCAGTTGGATGTGCAACCCAAATTTTAACAGTAGTTGAGATCCCGACTCGAGGTGCTAAGGTTGAGTTTCCCAAGTCCAGAATTGGTTGATTTGTAGGTAGGAGTGAAAACTAATTGGATTCAATCATATGTCTGATACAGATCCAATATAGATATGTCTCTTAAAATAAATATCAATTATGTATAAGGTGGTATCCAAATTTATACCCAACTTATGTATAAACGGACTCACAAAGATCTTTCTCTCCTTCAGAGTAAGCGTCATTAGGTTGGTTGGCGAACGGTGGTGTTACCTAGGCGTATGGCTGGCTTAGGTATTTTTGCTCCAAGACAGAGGAGTATTGCTCTTGTGGCCAAGTAATGTTTGATGGCTCATCAACCAGGTTCTCCATGTGCTCGTTTGCGTCGTGCTAAATATGGTGCTCCTGATTTATCTTTTTTTCGTCATGGAACCCAGGGGTTGACGATCTCTCACTTGCGAAGCATGTGGTTGAGAACCTTATTGTTCTTCAGAGATCAAATTGGGGATGCAAGAAATTACGATTAGTGGTTGCAATAGGCGATTGCGCCAAATGGTGCATTCGACACCCACAAAGTGTATAGATCGTTGCTCTCCCCGGGGGCCGATTGGTTCCCTGGGTGCGTGTTATGGGCTAAGGGCCCTTCCCCAAGATCTCGGGTCTTGGCTTGGTTAATTTTGCACGATAGGGTTCAGACTCACAGTTATTTAAAGAAGCTAGGTTTTCAGTTTCCTAGCTGGTGTGTGCTTTGTCAAGCTGCTGAAGAAACTACATTTTATTTATTCTAGTCCTGCCCAATCTTTGTGGTCCTATTTAATAGGACGTGGAGATCTCTTGACGTAATTGTCAAAGCAGAGTCTTTCGCGCTTGATCTGCTCCTGGGCTCTGTTGGGATTAGACAATGCAAGCGATGGAGGCTGATCTGGAAGACGTGGTTGCTTATTACTTGGTGGTTTGTTTGGATGGCACACAATGATGCTATTTTCTGTCAAATTTTGGTCATCCTTAATAATCTTGTTCATAAAATCTTGGTCGATGTATATGTGATTCTATGTATGCATCTTAGAGACCTCTCATTCCCTCTAATCAACGTTGACTCATCGGTGGTGTCTTCTAGTCCAGTGAATCCTGGTTGAGCTTGGCTTTGTTGTCTGTTGCTATCTATCTATAGTTTCTTTTTCTTTAGCTTCTTATTTTTCTATATTTCTATTTCTGTTTTCTATCTTGTTCAGTTCATGGGTTCAACATTTTGTTGATCTTCATGAGTGGTAATGTTGATCTTCTTTCGGCTCTCTCTCTCTCTTAACGGCTTTATTGGGTCACTAAAATATGAGAACTACCCGCTGAACGCAACATTTTCAACCTATTTTTTTGCAAGTCATGTCCTTTAGATGTGTTAGGCATGGTGAATTTGCAAGGCATCAACTGTTGGATTGTGTATTTTCGATGAAAAATATAATTTTTGTGAGCTTAAATATTTAAAAAAATTATAAGCCATTGAATTTAAAGTATTAAAAAAACTTGTTTATGCATCATGATCGGATGATTCAAGCATGCAGACCACATCCACAGTGAGATTTAAGAGAAAAAATTTAAAAAATCCTTGAAAATCACCGTTTACACGTTCTCATATTCTAGTGATTACACACACCACAAGAACATATTAACTAGAAATATGAGTAGGGAGTGTGAACTAGGTATTTCTAATACTTTTTGTTTTCTTTTTTTCATAAATATGACTTGCTGTTGTATTCAAAACAGTCTATTTGCTATGTATCCACTTTGGATCATATATTTTTTATAAAAAAAATATGATTTTTAGATGCTTGAATATTTATGAAAATTATGAGCTGTCAATTCTCAAGCCTTAAAAAATCTTGCTTATGTGTAATAATTGAATGATCCAAAAGCTGATCCCCATAAAACCATGCATGTGGATGACATTTATATGGTGAAATTTAAGGAAACAAAAAACCCATTAAAATCAATTTATATTTTTTTAGTTATCACATTCACATATATATGTATGTATATGGGGTAAATATTGGATACTAAAAAAGGTAAGGAACTAATGAGTAGAAATCACTTATTTCTTAAAAAAAAATTATAGATAAAATGTTTTATTTAGTAAAAATTTGTTTTGAATAATATAATTATAATAAAAATACATATAGAGAATGTAAAACTACATGCATGAGAGCATAATTGGGTACTTAAGTAAAGTCCTTGGAGTTCTTTTTTTCAGTTAGTTTACTGAAAGCTTAAGTTAACTTAGCATGCTAGACCTAATCACATAAATCTTGGAAGAGGCGATGAATGAAAAAAGCTACCTGATGGTCATCAAAGTAAGAATCGTCATAAGCGTGGGCTGTTGGTGAATTATTGATGTAGTGTCACTTCATCGTCTGCATGCTTAGATCTTTTGGTGAATATCAGAACCCTAAAAAGAACTTGAGAAACTTAGCTAAGTTACAAAGAAAATAATGAATTTGAGCTAGTTCATGTGAAAAAGCAATCAGTTACTAAATACATCCTAGGAACTATGTTTCATACATCAATTGAGACTTTAGGCAGACCAGGATGTAACATGAACCACCAACCTTGGGGAGCAGGTTTAGCTCTCTAGTCTGACTTTTTGGCTAGGTACCAATATGTCATCTTCAACTGCAGAGCCTCATGCCTTCCGTGAGATCACAAAGAGTGGTTCGTAGTTTAGCCCATATTGTAGAATCAAGGTATTCTAAGCGGGTTGCTATGTCCAAAGTAGGCTATTACCGGTATAGCCAAATTTAGTGCATTAGTTAAAATTGACTGGATGCAAGCTATGAGTTTTGAGAAGATTAATAAGAGATTTTAAAAGAAACAAATATTTGTATTATATGGTGTAAAACTAAATTAAGACTAGGGGCTTAGAGCCCACTACAGTTGTAAGTTAAAGTCTTCGGTTGTTTATAAATATTTTTTATTGAATTGTTCTATGTGATTAACCAGGGACTGATTACAGTCACCATTGTTCCAGCAAGTGTCCTTAGGAGGCTGGATGGAGATGAAACTGTATTTTATGTTTTTAATTTATTAAGCTTATGACATGTATGAATGATGTAGCGGAAGAGGGCTTGTGATTTTTAAACTATAACGTAAATTTAGAAAAAAAATATGTCATGGTTCTTCTATGCTCACTTTGAATTCCTTTCACTGAAAAGATTAACCTATGAACCCAGACTCAAGAAGTCCCAGATTGTCGTGTTACAAGCTGTTTAAAAATCAGCTTGAAGGGTTGGGTCATTATTCGGCCTCCATAAGCTTATATAGTTTCCTTCTCATGTTCTTCGTATGGCTCTAACCATGAGGTTGGGAGTTGGCTATAAATTATTGATGGAAGACCATTTGCAACAATATGGGACTTAGTTAGATGTGTGTTATGCAATAAAATTTGTGAGTCTATGGACCATCTCTTCATCTTTTGTGAAGTGGTAGTGTGCATATAGAGGCATATTATTTTTTATTTTTGTAGGTGAAAAATTCTTAGTAAAAAACTAGATGACTCTTTGTAGTGGTGGGGTAAGAATGGATTTAAGAACAAGCATCCTCATTGGATGTGGTTTGCAATATTTTAAATTTTGGTTTGTAAAATCTAGATCATATGCGGGGTGCTTTTTAATGATGATAATGTGTTGTTAGAAGCACATGTATTATTTAAAATAAAATTAGAGTGTGTTTTATATAATGGGTTGGATCATCAAGTGGACATTTATGGGAGGTGGTTGTATGTAGGCTGATGGATTGAACTTGATCAAGGATTGATAAATATTAGTGTTTACAATATCTTTGAGAGCAGATGGAGGGTGGAATTTGATAAAACGTAAAGTGACAAGAGAGAGAGGAAAGAAAAGAAGGGATTTTATGTGGTTCGACGTTGAGCCTACGTCCATGAAGAAAAGGGGAGATGCATATTATTCATGTATGCTTTGCATTAGGGTATATTACGCATATATAAAGGCATGAGGATGCCATGATAGTTGTTATCCTCGATAAGGATAATGCACATGGCTCATTATCCTTGATAAGGATAATACACATAGTTATAGGCAATAAATGGGGAAACCAACTGATAAGGGAATTCGGTTGTGCAACAAAGGTGGAGCTATTAGCAAAAAATATAGAAAAAACATCATATGTGGTAACATATGTGGAGTTGGGTTTCATACACACCCAAGGGATCAGGATGTGATCAGCATGATCACGTTGTGATCGAATGGGAATCTTTAACACTCTCCCTTAAGTCGAGACTCGATGTTGACCAATCCCAACTTGATTCCAATGTCTTGAAGCTTATCACTACCGACGGTTTTAGTGAGAATGTCGGCCAACTGATCGACACTTTTAATGTATGGGGTAGATATGATCCCTGCATGAATCTTCACCCTCACAAAATGGCAGTTGACTTCATTGTGCTTTTTCTATTCATGAAAAACTGGATTTGCCCTGATATGGATGTCCGCTTGATTGTCGTACTTTAATTCCATGGGCTCGGTGTCTGAAAGACCCATGTCGCATAGGAGAGCTTTAATCCATATGAGTTCGCAGGATGTAGAGGCCATAGCCCGATACTCGAATTCTGTACTAGATTTGGCCACAATATTTTGTTTTTTGCTTCTTCATGTAACTAAATTTCCTCCCAAAAACATGCATTACACTGATGTGGACCTCCTATCGTTCGAATCTCTAGCCGAGTCGGCATCCAAATATCCTGTAATTTTGGTATGACCATACTTGTGCATGAGGATTCCTTTGCTTGGTAAGGACTTGATGTACCTTAGGATCCTTTGAGCAATGACAAGGTGAGGGATCATTGGTTCATGCATGAACTTGCTAATGAGGTTGACCGCATATGTAATGTGAGGTCTTGTGACTGTGAGGTAGATTAGGTGTCCCATGAGTCTTTGAAAACTGTCGATGTCATGCACAGGTTCTCCTTCATTCTTGGTCACCTTATGGTTTTAGTCGATTGGCGTATTGATAGGCTTTGCTCCCAGCATGCTGGCTTCTTTGAGTAAATCCATGACTTATTTCCTTTGACACAAGAATATTCTCTTATCTGACTAGGCAACTTCAATACCAAGGAAGTAGCAAAGTTTTTCAAGGTCTTTAATTTCAAATTTTTGACGTAGGTGGTCCTTCACATCATTAATCAACTTGGGGGTTGTCCCCTGTTATAATGATATCTATGTAGATGAGAATGATGACCATGCCTATAGCACTCTTCTTGTTGAACATGAAATACTTAGATGAGCTTCGATAAAAACCAAACTATGTGAGAGCATCGCTAAGTTTGGTGAACCATGCATGAGATGACTATTTGAGACCGTACAAGTCTTTCTTTAGTCGTTTGGTGAGGCTCTTGTTGTCGGTATTGGGGTATCCTGGAGGCAACTCTATGTATACCTCTTCCTGAAGGTATCCATGTAGGAAAGCATTCTTGACATCAAATTGATATAGAGGGCATCTTTGATTGGCAGAGACAGACAAGAGGATCCTAATGAAATTCATTTTGGCAACTGGGGCAAATGTCTCGTGATAGTCACTCTCTTTCACCTGGTCATAACTTTTTGTGACAAGTCTTGCCTTGTACCGTTCAATTGTTTCGTCGTTGTGATACTTGATTTTGTAGGTCCATCGGCAACCCATCGGTCTTTTGACTAGAAGGAGGGAGGTAATTTCCCATATCTTATTCTTTTTTAAAGCTTCAAGTTCTTCGTCCATAGTGGCTCTCCACACTTTCTGGGCATTGGCTTCACTGAATGTGGATAGATCAATGTTAGAGTACATATTGTAGAGGTATGAGAGATAGGCATTTGAGAAGTCGCCGAACAATGCATGGCCTCTCAATTGGTGATCCATGGATTTGGAGCCAAAGTAGGTGTAGAAATCTCTCAATTTGTTGGGACATCTTGTGGTTCTACCAAATTTTTGTGGTATCTTCTTCAACAGGATTGTCGGCAGGCATCTGCGTGCCCGCACTGGTTGAGGTCTTAGTGGCATTGGGACACACAAACGATGTGTTGTCTACGATCTCGATGAGGGAGTCATCTCTGACATCTATGATAAGTAGTTACGGGGCATTGACATGTGCTGAGCGCTCCCCTTGGAGTTCATCGTCAAACAAGGGTGAGTCCTTGTTTTGGTAGTAGAGCTCTTCTTCGAAGAACTCGACATTCAAAGAGAGAAAAAGTCTCTTGCTTAGAGGATCATAGCACTTGTATCCCTTCTTTACGGAAGAGCATCCCAAGAATATGCACTTGGTCACCCTTCTTTCTAGCTAGTCCCTATGCCATTCTTGTAGGTGAACAAAATGCTTACACTCTAAAACTCGTAAGTATGACAATGATAGCTTCTTTCCCCTAATCATTTCTATGAGGGTCAGGTAGTTAATAGCTTGGTTGGGTAGAGGGTTAGATACGTAGCAGGCAATGAATACAACATCTACCCATAAGCTCTTGGGGATGTTCATGTGGAACATGAAGGCCCTGGTTATGTTCAAGAGAATTCTATTTTTGCGGTTGGCAACACCATTTTGTTGGGGTGTGCCGACGCAACTGGTTTGATGGGTGATCCCACGGCTAGTAAGATCTTCGGTAAACTTGGAGTTGACGTACTCTATCCCATTACCCGAATGAAATTTTTTTATTTTGGCATTGAATTGGGTTTCAACCATATTCTCAAATTCTCTATAAGTGTTGAAGACTTCATCCTTGTGTTTGAGCAAATATACTCAGGTGGCATGTGAGTGATCATCAGTGAAGGTTACAAAGTATCTAAAATCAGAGTATGATTCAATGGGGGCAGGTCCCCACACCTCATAATGAATAAGAGAAAAGTTTTTATCGCTTTTGGTTTTAGACAAAGAAAAAGGAATCCTGGTTTGTTTGGAATATTGACATACATCACACGACTTTTGAGACAAGAGAATGTCAGAAAATATCCTTTTTAAGATTGGGTGAGAAGGGTGTCCGAGTCTGGAGTGCCACTTCTTATCCATGTCAGTTGTCTTGCGGGCAATATATGCATGGCCTTCTTCGTCAAGAAAGTAGAGTCCATTCTTTGTGTGCCTTTTACCAGTCACTTTCCTCGTGTTCAAGTTTTAAAAAACCATAGGCTTAGAGAAAAAATCACAATACAATTATGACTTTTGGTTATCTTGCTAACAAACGTGAGGCTAGAAGGAAAAGGGGGGATACATAGAGCTTCTGAGAGACCTGAACCATTAAGGAGGGAGACATCACCAATGTTCTGGATGGGAATCTGAGATTTGTTAGCGATGCTAACGGGGCCTTTGTTAGCCGATCGAGGATTTGTCAATAGATTGACCTTGCCTGTCATGTGGTCAGTGGCACCAGTATCTATGACCCACCTGAAATTGGTAAGTTTGGAATTAGCGCAGACATATTACCTATAGCTTCCTTTTTTTATCTTCGAGAATGGACTCTAGGTTGGATTTATTGATTTGTTGTAGGAGTTGTGTGATGTCATCAATGGTGGTTCCCACTTTTGAACCTTTGCCACTGGTGTGCAACTTTTGTTCTCTGGGGCATCCATGAAAGTCCCAACACTTGTCTTTTACGTGGCCAAGTTTTTTGCAATGGCTACAACGAGGTCTCACACGGCTCCGTGGGTTTTTATTCTCTCTATGTTCGAGAATAGGAGTGGTCGAGCTCTCTCTAGAGTTGCTATCAAAAGCGACATTTTCATGAGTTTCGACAGGGGACCTGGATTCGGCTCTCTTGACATTTCGACGAGTCTCCACACACTAGGTGATAGAGCAAACTTCATTGAAGTGGGGTAACTCCCTGGACATGAGGATATGGCTCCTCATGTTGTCATAGTCTTGTCTGAGGCCGACAAGGGTCTTGAATACCTTGTCTTCCTCGACACGCTTCTTGATGGTGTCTATATCATTGATGATCGGGCGGTATAGACTCATTTCATCCCACATAGCACGTAGGGAGCTAAGATATGACTGAAACGGTTTGTTAGCTTTGGTTAGGTGAGCAATGTCTTGCTGGAGTTGGTAAACTCTCGCAAGGTTATTTTGCTCACCATAAATGTCTCTTAAAGAGTCTCATATATCTTTCGTGGTGTCGAGGATTAGAAATCCCTCGACAATATTGGGGTCCATAGAGACCAACAACTAGGATATGACGAGGTGATTTCCTGACTCCCACTCGTTGTACGTGAGATCCTCTGGTTTCGAAGAAACAATCTTACTATTGACGAAACCTAATTTGGACTTTTTGCTGAGAAAAATAGTGACAATCTTCGACCACGTCAGGTAGTTGGATCCATTCAGCAGCACAGTGGTGATCTTGAGTGTGGTATTTTTCTCTTGCACAACCATCTTCGATGTGATGTGTATATAAGGACTGGCGTGACTCAACTCACCATCTCTTTTTGCCATCCACGAGAACTGGAGGGAGATAGGTGAATGTCAAGAAGCATGCCATGGTGGTTATATGGTCATCTGATCCCGCTTTGATGTCATGATAAAACATAAAGTGACAATAAAGAGAGGAAAGAAGAGAAGACATGATTTTACGTGGTTCAGCGTTGAGCCTACGTCCACGGGGAAAAGGGACGATGCATATTATTCATTCATGTTTTGCATCAGGATACTGATCATACATACATTTTTATATTTTATTATACTATTTTATGCATGATCTATAGAAAAATCTCATTAAAAGCATATTTTTATTGTTGGTTTTAAGAAATTGCTTTAAATTGGAAAATATAGAAAAATCACGCATCTCAAAGGTTGCCCTACATTTTTCAGCTTTTTTTTAGTTTAGAATTTTCTAACTTGTAGTTTAATTAGATTAGGAGTTAATTAATTAATTTTAGTTATTTAGAAGTATTCTCTTTTTTAAGAAAAACACATTTTCTAGAGGCGACCTCTTTTGGAATTTTTTAAAACTATTCGAACTTCCATAGAAATCATGAAAACCTAATATTTTTTAGTATAAACAGTCTTTTTTCAGCATGATCACACATTTTTCTCTTTGTATCCTCTGCCCCCTCTCTCTCCTCTCTGCCTCTCCTTCTTCCTTTCTCTCTCTTGTTTGATCGACTGGTTGTCTATCTCCTTGTTTCTTGTGTTTTTCACTCCTTCTAAACCTCATTGTTGCCAGTTCCTCTCATTCCCTCTGTCAGAGAGAGAGTGGAGTTCATTTGATTGCAGAAGAAAAAACCACCTTCTTCCTCTCAACCCTTCCATTGAAAGTGGATCACGGTTTGCTTTTTCTCCCCATTTTCTTCGTAGTTTCGTAGATTTACGTTTTCGCATATCATAAATCATATCATTGCATATAGTTTTGTTGATCATTGCATATTCATCATATTTAGATTAGATTAATTTTAGATTCAGCATCTGAAAATATATATATATATATATATATATATATATATATATATATATATATATATATATATATATATATATATATATATATATATATATATATATATATATATATATATATATATATATAATAGTTTAGTCTAGCCAATTTTTTTTATTTGCAAATAGGATAACATTATTTTATTCAAATCGATAGTTTGCACATAGCATTTTCTAAAATTTTCTTGAGTTTTAATTCAGTTTATGTTAGGTTAGGTTAGATTAAATTTTTTATATTGATTATATTTAATTTAGTTATATTTCTGAAATAGTTGATTTCTTCATATTGTCTTCTTTAGAATAATTTAGATTATTATTATTATTTTATTTTTGTATTATTGTAGCCTAATAGTAATTTAATTCTGTTAGTCAAGGTAGTTGTGTTTTATCTACGTTAATTTTACTTAGTCCAATTTAATATATTCAATCTCGTTAGAATAGTTAAATATAGCTTAGCCGAATCTGATTATTTTCTTCAACTAGCGTTTTCCTTGAAATAGTCAGTTTGTTTTATTTTTTTTGGCAATCGTGAGTAGCTATAGATTAAGCGTAGCTTTGAATTTGGTCAATTACAATTAGTTCATATCAGTTTTAGACTAACTTGGATTTCAATCTGGTAATTAGAATTACTTAGTTGTTAATTAGAATAGCACCGATTATTTATCATTTTGATTTATCGTTTAAGTGATTAGATTAGATAGTTTAAATAATTTAATTTAGTTCTTTATTATGTCCAGAATTAGAGTAGTTAGTTTCGATTTATGTTAAGTCGTCAATTCAGCTTTTGATTTTATATCTTGATTTTTGATATACGCACAAAGTAGTTAATTAAAATATACATTAGCCGACTCTTGTTTCTAGTTTTTAATTAAGTACATTAAGTAGATGGAATAGTGTAGGGTAGTTTTATTATTCAGTTCAGGGTGTTATTAGTCTGTTTTAACTTTTGTACAATAGCTTAGTTAGTTTATTAGGTTGTTACTTAGTTATTTTATTTTTTTTTTGCAATAGTAGTTGTTTGTTAGTTAAATCATTAGTTTCAATTCTTGATTCACGGTTAGCATATTTAGTTCTTGATTGTTAGTTAGTTTGTTTCACTATTTTGTCATTTAGTGTTTAGTTTGTTCATGTTAGTTCATAGTTGTTACATGTTAAGTTAGTTTGTTCTTAATAGTCATATTCTTATTTTTGTGATTTTTCATCAAACTAACTTTGAATTTTTGTCTAATTTTTCATTGTTATGTTCGTGTTTCGTGTTTTGAATTTTACAGGGAAGCGTTTGGACGTGCGGTGAGCCCTCGAAAGTACTCTCGAAGAGCGCTTTGAGATTCCTAAATGGTCCCCTCAAAAAGCCCTTCAGGCCCCTAAGAACCCGTCAGGGAACCCTTAAAAATTAAAAACAATCCCAAAAAGACTAAAAGAAAACCAAATGCAAGGAAAGGATTAAAAGCTTAAAGCACAGAAGACCTTTTATTTTCTTTTTAGCTTAGGCTTTTATTTTATTTTATTCAATTCAATTTGAGTTTGTAATAAGGTACTTATTATTATTTTTATTTGTTTGAGTACTTCGCGGAGGGCCACACTCTCATTTATTTAGTTAATTATTTTTTATTTTCAAGGCAATAAAGAGTAGTTTAGCTTTTTTGTGAAATACAAAGTATTTTTCTCATTCCCTAATATTGATCCGGACTCCACCACTCCTGTGAGCCGATTTTTATTTATTTGGTGTCTGGCTTTCACATTATTTTTATATAAAATATTGTTTTAAAAAATCTATTTTCATAAAACTTACACCAGGTACATTACACATATATAAAGGCATCGATGTAAGCGACAAATGGGGAAACCAACCGATAGGGGAATTCGGTTGTGCAACAAAGGTAGAGCTGTTAGCAAAAAATGTGAAAAAAACAGCAACATATGTGGAGTTGGGTTCCATACGTACGCACTCAAGGGATCACGACGTGATCAGCATGGTCAGGTCGAATGGGAATCTTCAACAGGATTCACGGTTAGAGATTCAAAGGGTCAGAACTTGTTTATAGGCATGCTGGTACGTTGTCAACAAGGCTTCAATAGGGAACTGGTGGCATGGAAGCTGCTAAGAGAGGGATTACATAGAACAGGCAAGCTTCAGTTTCAAATGTTGCCTTTTATTTCTGCGATTCAAAATTCATAAGTGACATCAATTGCTTCCATCGCAGTGTTACACGCACACTACATATATATACGAGAGAGAGAGAGAGAGAGTATGGTGGTATTTCTCGCCAGGATGCAGTGTTTTAAGCGATCTGAGAATCTGATCTCCGCATGCCCTTGATGCGCTTGATGTACTGCTCAGCCCTAGCAGTCAGAGTAGTTTCCTTCCTTGACAGCTGCTTGTGCCCTTCTGCTTCGTGTTCCTTATTCTTTTTATTAGGATGAACCTTCTGTCCTCCTTCATTGCTTTCAGCTGAGTCGTTTGGCCAACAACAACTCTTCCAGGCCATAAGATGAGGGACTGGAAGTACCTGTTGAAATGTGGAAACTTAAGGAGCTAGGTTTCTTGTGAGAATTGGGATGCCCTGATCTCCTTTTATGTTGCTTGTTAGCGGCTGCGTATGGTTCAAGTTGTGTGCAAACTTTAGCATCACAAGGATTCCTTCTCTTTTTCTTTTTTTGAATTATTAGCTCATTTGCAGGCCGACGTGTTGCATTCACAGAGTAAAAGCACAAATAAAAATTCTCAGATGTGACACATGCCTAATCCCATAGAGATCACAGAGTATTTGTCTAATCTACATTGCTTTAATGTGCAGTCATTCTAACTACACCATTAGGTTCTAAATGCTTTACAATGTGGAAAGAACGGTGTCCTTAGATTTGGCATCTGCAATGGCTTAGGAACTTTACAGATTGATTAGATACAAAAGACAAAAATGAGAACCAATAATGGTTCTCATGCTCTCACTAATATGGAATCAAGAATATATAATGTGCAACAAAAATAGTGAATAAAAATGGATCGATTTAGCTGTAAAAGCAAAAAGATAGTGTGAGCTAGAATAAGCCGAAACAACTTTTTTTATGATGGACGTGAAAATGTATGGCTGGTTTATTTATAAATTGTTCTCCCTAAATTCTTAAAAGGCCCCTGTTTCTGTATAGGTGGCTAATACGCTTCTGTTACAATTACCTAGTTATAGGGCTGGTAAACAAGCCGAACGAACTGAACACAAGGTGTTTGAGCTCGGCTTGTTTACCACTGAAAGGTGTTTGGGCTTGTGCTAAGCCGAGCTCGAGCTTGACCTCGATCTGGATATGCTGAATGCGACCTGGCTCATGTAGAAATGGGGATTCAAAACCTCCATTTTGAGAGGCATTTACACTCTGCCAGTTTACCATGTTACATTTTTTAAGTACAATACACTTAAAACCTATATATGCTTATCTACATGAGTTCACCTGAGCCGGGCCGTGCCAAACACCCTGTTTTCATGCTTGACTCGTGATTCGATTTACCAGCTACATGAAGGAACACAAATGGGTTCATGATGAGCCAAACCGAGCTGAGCAACAGGCTGTATGGTTTGTTTCGCAGCCCTGACTAAGTGAATTGACAACCATGGTTCATCATGTCATGCAGTCAATTTCACAGTCAGGGTTACTTTTGGGTTTAAAGACGGGTGAGATAATGAACACAAAGATTTCGTAACTTTCCAGCTCGCTGCTGGGACTCGGTATTCTTTTCCACGTAAAAGGCTCATGAAAATGAAAAAAACCCTACTACCAACTTTTTCAAAGTCCCACTAACCTTAATCTCTGAAATTTCTACTCCCAGATGAGAATGTATAAGAGGATACTCTGCCCCAATTCCTTGCTTTTGCATTTTCTTGGCCCTGTTTGGCCATATATAACAAAGCTGTTCGAGCAAGAAACCCCTCACTTCTATGAGTGATTAGTTGGCGTTCAACGAAGATATGTCATTCTAGTTTTCCTTACTTTCCATAGTCCTGTATACTGCCACTTTCCATATACCAAACTCTCTCGATGACCTCAAACTCAACCTCATCTGTTGACATGTCAAGCTAGTCTACTCACTGGTTCCAGTTCCTTTTGCCTGTCACAAAGATACAGGTATGACCCTACACACAACTTGAGTTCAAAAGAAATTTGAAAAATAAGAAACAGCAACATGTTTTTTTTGTAAACCAATTAAAAACTATCTTTTATATTTTAAAATATAAAATTATTTGTATTAGAATATTATTTAAAGCTTTTGGTAATCCGTGCAGGAGAACAACTTGGAAAAGTAACATGATGCAAACGATTCCACCATTTCACACCACAAAAGGCATAATTGCACTCAAATCATTGTATTTTTCTGAACCACATAATTTGCCACATCCTTAGGGAACAAGCGCAGGTCATCAATGAGAGACTCAACCAGCTTTCTGAATTAAGACCAAGCTTATGCATATCCATGCTTCGCTTCAGCCACAATGTTTCCAATAGTGAACTTGCTCAGCACCTGCCCGGATTTTTCAGGTCCATAGTCATGATCTTCCTGTTCAAAATAGTCATTGGTTGCAGAATAAGATGTTGGACATTTTATATCAAATCCAATCTTATGTATATGACATGGTTTGACACAAAATACCAATAAAAGGCTTTAATGGGGGCATTACTGAGGAATTAGTAAGGGAAGGGGTTACATAAATGTGAAGGGTTCACATTTAATATGACATGCGAAAGGGTTCACATACATAAATGCCATGTATATAACCCCCCACTTACCTCTCGAATGTCCTATTTTTCTCAGTTGGGTTAAGGGTCCTGCTCACCATCGACTTGACGGTTTGGGATCATCGTGGACCCATAACCCAATGTTGGCATTCATAGAAATCAGAACCAAAATGTAAAAAAATAAGAATACATACCGGTAGATGCTATGGATGAAATGAGCATTGGTTGGATTCAGACTTAAGGATCCATTAGAATTGAATCCGGATCCAAATTAAATCAAGTCTGAAATAAGGTCTATGTACTATTTAAACTCATTTAAAACTGAACCGATTATGTGACCAATACAGGGCATTTTGGGATAGATTCGAAGCCATTTTTGACCCGTTTTTATCAGTTTTTCACTTATTCTTGAATGTAAAAACCTTGTTTTCATGAATCTATGAAGGAACAATAATTTTCTCATTCGGTTTTAGGGGTTTATGATCTTTTGTTTATGTTTCAGACTAGTTTGACTGTTCAAAAACTGGTTCAGGCCCTTGGTTGATCGGTTCAACTATTTAAAAATTGATTCAGGCCCTTGGTTGGCCAGTTTGGGGTGTTTCAAATGGTTTAGAGCATTTTAAAATGGAGTTTTACCCACAAAAGCATGTTTTTATTATTTTTCATGCTTTATAGGTGTTTATTATCACGGAGGCATGACTTTTTACATACCTTTGATGCTATTTAAGTTATGCATGATATTTAAGCATCAATTATGACTAAATTCATGACATTTGTGATGTGTTTTCATCAAAATTTATTTGTGCATATAAATTAAAGCATGAATTTATATTTTTTATAATATAATACATGTTTCGTCATGATCATACATGCATTATTATGTGTGCATGGACATGCTCTATAGTACGAATATGTTTGCAGTAAAAGATCTTAATTAAATGATTCATGCAATTACCAAAGTGATCTGAGTTGTGTTGATTGAGGATTCTTTGGACCGTGTTAAGATTCAGTATTACGATTGTGTGTGACTTTATGAAATCATGATTCTACCCAAAGGCAAATCTATGTGTTCCAAATTCACACAAGGTATCATAATAAATATGTATATCAGCTCATGAAGCATGTTCGTACCTAAAGGTACAATATTGAATTGCCTCTAGTTACATAATTTACTAGTTTCACCAATTGAAGTCAATTCCTTATGAATTGAATAGACAAAGCAACTATGAATATTATTGTTTCCACTAAAGTAGAACAATAATGACTCAATTATGCTTGTCTCAGAAGAGGTAAATAATAAAGGATCTCAGTTTTTACCCTTTTGACATAAGTCTCGTTTGTGCAATTATAAGGTATTTTCTTTTCATTCCTTGTTGTAATAGATTCTTTCATCATTGACGATTCTAGTAACATCCCCATGTTAGACAGATCCAATTTCTCATATTAGAAAGAAATAATATTATTCATTCTAGGTTATATGGATCTAGATTTGGCTCTTAGGATTGATGAACCTCCCACTCTTATAAAGCACAGTATAACCGAATAGAAGCCTACTTCTAAGAAGTGGAAGCGCTTGAATAGGCTTAGCCTACTGCTTTTGCAATCTCAAATGGTTAAGAACATTCAAGGCATCATCCCTCACTGCAGGATAGTAAAAGAATTTCTAGGAGCCATTGAGGCTCAGTTCGTCAGTTCTAATAAAACTAGGGCCAGTATACTAATATCTAATTAGTGTCTATGAAATATTCTAGTGAGAGTCACATCTGACAGCAAATCTTGGAGATGAGAAATATTATATCTCATTTGCATGACATAAAGTTCATCATTTCTGACTCCTTTTTTATCCTTATGATTTTGACCTCGTTGCCTAGTGAATATGGACCCTTTAAGATCTTACATATAACGATGAGTGGTCTTTTAATGACCTCTTGACCAAGTGTGTTGAAGAAGAAGCAAAACTGAAGGGTGAGAGGGTGTCAAGTGTACATATGCTCTCTTATCAAGAAAAACATAGGTCGAGGGCAAAGAAAAGTTTCTTCAAGAACAAGAACAAGAACAAGAAGAAAACCTCTGAAATGAGTTTAAACTCTCAGATGAAAGCCAAATCCCAAGCAGAAGGTTCTTTTATAGAGTGTTTCTTCTGCAAAAAAAATAAACATAAGAAAGTGGATTGCCTAAAGCATAAGAAATTACTCAAGAATAAAGGTAATAAGTCATTTATTTCTCATGAGTGCAATTAGATCCATATTCCATTACATAGTTGAGAGATTGATTTTGGTGCCATGGTGCATATTGTCAATTCTTTGCAGGCATTTCTGAACAAAAGGGAACCAACAAAGCATGAAAAAAGCATATTCTTAATAAATAAGATGTGTTTGCATGTTAAGAACGTTGGGATCTGCAGAGTTGTATTGGAGTCAGGATTCAATTTGGATTTGATCGATACATTATATATTTAATCCTACAGTCAAAACCTTATTTCGATTTCAAAACTTGATAAGTTTGGTTTTGTTTTTAAATTTGAAAACCCCAAACTTATTATTGTTAAAAATTCTATTTCTGTAGGTTCTGCATATGTGTGTGATGGTTTATAGTGTTTGAAAACTAAATTTCAAATTCAAGAATCTAATTCCATTAAAAACACTATAATTGACAATAAACATAGCCTAAAGAAGGATCAGTCCTATTTAATTTGGCATCGAAGGTTAGGACACATCTCAAAAGATTGAGTCCAAAGACTTGTGAAAGAAGAAATTCTTGGATTCCTTGATTTCACAGATACAGAACTATGTGTTGACTGCATAAAGGTTAAGCAGTTTAACACATATATCAAAGGCAACAATGGATAATTGAAAATCATGCATACAAATATTTGCGGGCATTTTTTTCCATATTATACGAGAAAAAAATATTTTGTCACCTTTATATACAATTACTCACAGTATATGTATCTCTACTTATTATTTAGAAAATCTGAAGTCTTTCAGGTTTTTAAAGACTTCATGAAAGAAGTAGAAAAATAAACCGGTAAAGTTATTAAAATGGTTAGGTTTGATAGTGGTGGCGAATATTATGATCGTTTCACTGAGATGAGACAAAAGAAAGAGTCATTAGCATGATTTCTAAAAGCAGAAGATATAGCACATCAATATACCATGCCTGATAATGCTTACCAGAATGGTGTAGCTGAAAAAAGAAACCATACGCTTAAAGAAATGGTTCAAGCGATGTTGAATCACTCAAACCTTTCATTGATCTTATGAAGTGAAGCTCTAAGGACAGCAGTGCATATCTTGAATAAGGTTCCTATGAAGGTTGTCCAAAAGACTCTTTACGAGCTATGAACTGTTAGAAAACCTTCTTTGTCTTATATGAGCATATAGGGATGTCCATTTGAATCTAAATTGTATAACCAACATATAAAAGCCTTTGATCCTTGGATGACTAATGGATTTTTCATTGGTTTTTCAAAAAGATCAAAGAGCTTTAAGTTTTATTGTTCATCTCATACACCATAAATAGTAGAAACAGATAAAGCAAGATTTCTTGAAAATAGTTTTATTGGGATAGATGCATTTCAAAGTTTCAAATTTAAGAAAATACAAGATTCAGGTTACATACCTACGAAGAAAAAAGACCTAGTTTTTCCTATCATTGTTCTTTTAGATAATGCCAAGAAAAATCCATTCAGTGAACATCAATCCCAAATAGAACAAGTTATTGATGAGGTTATACAACAAAAAACAAGATAGAGAGGTTCATTTTGAACCACCTGTAGCACCTTTTTGGAAATCTATGAGGACTAAAAAATCTGCTATACATCCAGACTATGTGGTGTATTTGCAAGAGCCCAATGATTTTATAGACATTGATAATGATTCATTCACCTTTGCAGAAGACATTGAAAGCGAAAGGTCAGCACATTGGATTAATGTCATGAAAAAAGGGTTTGACTCTAATGGAATAAGAATTGTTAGTTGTAACTGGGTCTTTAAGACCAAGATAGACTCTAAAGGATAAGTAGAAAGATACAAGGCTAGACTCGTTAAAAAGGGTTTCACACAGACGAAGGACATTCATTATAATGAGACTTTTTCTCTTATCTCAACTAAGGAATCGTTGAGAATAATCATGACCCTCGTAACTCATTTTGATTTAAAGCTACATCAAATAGATGTGAAAATTGCTTTCTTAAATAGAGATCTAGAAGATGAGGTATATATGCAATAACCTTCTGATTTCAGAGTAAATGACTTGAATAATTTAGTTTGCAAATTGAAAAAGTCAATTTATGGACTTAAATAAGTCTTCTGCCAATAGTATAAAAAGTTCAATCAGGTAATTTTGAACTTTGGATTCACTGAAAATATTATTGATCGTGCATATAACTTAAGGCTAGTGAGAGTAGATTCATAATTTTGGTTTTATATATTGATATTCTTCTTCTAATTAATAATTTGAGCATATTACATGAGATAAACTATTTTTTCTTCTTCTTATTTTGACACGAAGGACATGGGTGAGGCCGCATATGTCCTTGAAATTGAGATCTATCATGATAGAACTAAGGGTGTTCTTGGCCTCTCTCAGAAATCTTATATCCTTAAGGTTCTTAAAGGATATGGGATAGAGAATTGTTCTACTGAATCGACACCCATAGTGAAAGAGGGTAAATTGAGCCTAAAAGATTGTCCTCAAGATAATAATGAAAAGGCACAAATGGCAACTGTCTTACATGCTTCGATGGTTGAGAGTTTGCATTATGCGCATACCTGCACATGACTAGATATTGCATTTGTTATGAGAATACTTAATAGATATCAGTCAAATTCAAGCATTGCACACTGGAAGATAGCAAAGAAGGCAATGTGTTATTTGAAAGGAACGAAGGACTATATGTTGACCTACAAGAAGGTTGATCACCTAAAGGTCATTGGATACTCTGATCCAGACTTGGGAGGATGTCTCGATAGCAGAAAGTTCACTACTCAATATATCTTCCTACTAGTAGGTGGTGTTGTCTCATAGAGAACTAGAAAACAGTCTACAATTGCTACTCATACCATGAAAGTGGAATTCATCGCTCTATATGAGAATTCATCTCAGACCATTTAGATAAAAAAAACTTCATTATCGATCTTAGAATTGTAGACTTTATTGAGAGACCACTATAGATCTTTTCTGATAATAAAGCTATTGTGTCCTTCTCAAATAACAAGAAGAGTTCAACATCGTGTCAACACATGGAATTAAAGTACTTTGTTGTTAAAGCAATGATTGAGAATCATCTAGTGTGTATTGATACAATCCGTATGAATGGAATGGCTGTAGATCCCCTTACTAAAGGGCTATCACTGGGATTATATTCCGAACATGTAAAGGATATGCGTATTTTGATTTCTTCTTATATATGACAATACATTGCGATTATATATGATCATATTTGTTAAACTAAATTGATTCTCTATAGCTTTGTGTATTATTGATTCTGTATGAAGAATCTCTCATTTGGGTAGAGAGAATAGTAGAATATCAATATTAAAGAACCAATAAAATGGGTTAGAGACCAACCTATTCATAAAGGTAATCTTAACATGCTAAAGCACTGAAAATAAATTATGTTATAATATATGAAAATATGACATTTTATAAAGAGGTGTTCATCTCCATGACTCATATGGTTCATTCTTGTGATACCGGATAGCATGTGAACCCATATAAAAAATTAAGCTAAGATAACGATATAAACCTTAATTTTGTGATTTTTCATACCAATGGATCAAGTCGGATAATGTTGGACATTTCAGATCGAATCCAACCCTAAGTGTGACCCAGTTTAATACAAGACACTAATGAAAGGCTTTAGTAGGGCATTAGTGGGGAATTAGTGGAAATGGGGTTAGTGAATGTGAATGGTTCACATTCAATATAGCATGTGAAGGGTTCACATACATGAATGCCATATATGTAACCCCCCCCCGCTCACCTCCCACTATAGATTGTGACATGGTTGCTTGATGAGAGCAACCAAGGTGTCATCTTTTTTCTTGTTTGGGTTCAGGGTCTTTTTCACCATCGACTTGACGGCTTGGGCTCATCGTGGGTGTCAATAGGCTAAAGAGAAAGACGTGAAGTGGTGCCCAATGCTCATTTCATCTATAGCACTCTTGTTTTTTTTTACATTTCGGTTCTGGTTTCTATGAACGCCACGTACTGTGCTCAAATAAGCTACTGAATTTTAAAGATCTTGTGATCTTGGCAACATATAAACCATGTGTTTTCACCAATGAAGGTCTCTCATCCAGAGAACATGGATGCGAGCAGGGGCGTAGCTAGGATTCATGTGAGGGGGGGCAAACAGGGGTGTAGCAAAAAAAAAAATTGGTGTGATAGTCGGGGGTTCGGGAGAAGCGCCCCCGAATTTTTTTTTTTTGAGATAAAATAAAAAATGGCTACAATTATTAATAAAAATCTATTTTATATGGACAAATCAAACTATCTGATGCAGTCTTTCTCAACCTCAACGGAAAGTTCTTAAACAATATCTAATGGCAATATATACCAAGCGAGCTCAACTAGGGCCGGTAAACGAGCCAAACTAGCTAAGCTTAAAGTGTTCAAGTTTAGCTCATTTTTGTCGTGAGTCAATTCAAGTTGGAGTTTATAACCAACATGAGCTAAATAAACCACGCTTGAAATAGCTTATTTATAGAAAAAAATACACCTGAAAATAATAAGTCCGCATAAAAAATGACATTGTTTCGTAGTTGAAAGCCATAAGATTTTATCTCTAAACCTATTGCTTATGGTTAGGCTAACCATAAGGAGTTTGGTGCGATGGGATGAGGCCTAGGCTACTAGGCAGGCAGGTTAAGATCTCATGGGTGTCACCTCTTTGTGCAAGCTTAAGCAAGGCGACAGATGAGTAAGGCCATAGAGTTTTACGCTATCAGGACAACGCCATGTAATAATTTAAAAAAAATATGGTTCGACACTTTAGGATTCAAAACATTTAAAGAAAATAATTCATTTTTTTCAGAAATCGGACAGAAGCTGCTTGTATTGCAATATTACCTGCTGGAATGACTCTCTATCTATTGTTCATGTTTTGGATTTAGATCTGGTCTAGCATGATCCAATCCGAATCTTACCCCTACTCGATAGGGATATCAATGGGTTGGGTTTACCCAGACCCAACCCGTACCAAACCCTATAGAGTTCAAGTATGGTGATAAATAAGAAGATCCGATTAAGACTCAGAATCCGAAACCAAAAGTATGATTAGTACATGGATTCAGCTATAGTTTGTGAAATTTTATACCAAATCCAGTGCTGACACAAGTTTCGATTAAGGCTTGCAATTTTTCAATGTAAAAATGATAAAAATAGTATTTTATCGATCGAGTCTGGTTCATGTAGTTCTTATCAGGTCCAGGTATGGTTTCTCTTATGGTGAATCTGATTAGACTCGAGTTCGAAGTCGGTACCATACCCCAAAATCAGAGTCAGGTCTGATTCTACATGTGTACAAATCAAACCCGACCCATTGACACCCCGATAAAAGAAAAAAAAATTAAGAGAGAAAAATGCAAATCCGAGTTCTCCCAACCCCTCACACACATCCACACACGGCTCAAATCTGAACTCTCACACGCACACCAACACACGGTGGCACCGATTCCCCCAATCATAGTACGAGCATCGACCCGCACGGAAGTACAGACCCACATGTGTGCCAGCCCAAAGCCAGAATAGGGCTGGGCTAGGAATGGGCTTTAAAAAAAAAAAAATTAACTGGGCCGGGAGGTACAGCCCAGTCCTGCCCGCCCCCCCCCCCCCCCCCGCCCCCACCCCCTCCCAGCTCCGCCTTTGGATGCGAGGCTTCTTGAGAGCTCATTTTTTTCATCCAAAACGATGTCATTTTCCAATAAAGGGCCCGTTTACGCACCATTGGTGAAACAAACTGTTATAAGGTGGGATCCACAGGTTTCCCTACGAAGACACATTTTTTTATAGGAAATTTTTCAATTTTGTATCATCTTTGAAACCAGAGGGTCCTAAATGAGTTTGTCACTAAACAATATGCAGGGAGGTGTCTTCTTTCTTTTTGCTTCAGGTGAAGTTTCATGCTGTTTTCTGTCTGTTTATTGGATGCATTGTTTCTCTAACAATTAAGAAAATCAGAAAGAGGAAGTTGCATATTGCATTTTAATTTCCTTCTTTGGACAAGGTAACTGTACAGATCTTGTATACTTAATAAAAAAGAGAAAAAGCAAAAGAGGGCACTCATCACAATTTACAATCAGAAAGACGCATTCACCCTAAAAAACAATTTCAGAAGCAAAATGTTCTCCAAGGGTCTCGTGAGAATGAGGATTAAGAAGTCAGGACTAGCACTGGCAAATAAATGAAGCCTTTGCAACCAGTTCCAGTTCAGCTTAGACACAAATTCTTTCAAACTTGACATGTTCTTATGATAGCTTTGAAACATACTTGTCAGTTGATTTATTAGACACAAAATCTAGAAATTCTTTGATTAGATTTACTAGACAAAAGAAAAGCCAGAGATAATAAAAGAATATATTTTTTGACACTCACTAGAACTATGTAAAAACAGTTACAGAAACATGCAGACAAGACAACAAAGTGTCACCTTCACAAGGTAACCATTGAAATATCAACAGGAAAACAGAATTGAAATTGTGAAGACTGAGATACAACAAATAGCCACAGCCCAAAGAAGATGCTCAGAAGTCTGTGATTTATCCAGGAATAAACGGTGAAACAAAAGAACTGCAGCAGGTAACTGAGATTCAGGAGAGGGTTCCCTGTTCTGATTGGACTTCCCCTGCTTCACATTACTTTTGCAGGGAACAATTCCCAGAAACTGTCTTGACTGCAATAATGCTAGCTGATCACCATTCCATCAGCTGGTTGCTCCTTCACTGCACTTCATTGCAAGGTTGAGTTCGGCGGGTCCCCCACTGAGCAAAATTCTAATACAGATTATAGAACTTATGGACCCATACTCTCAACTCAATACAAAACTAGGTAGTGGACCCGACACGTAGTGAGTATTTAATAATCCAAAGCAGCGGAATTTCGTCCGAGCTCCCCTTGCTCCCCGAAAAATTTTGGGTTCAGATCCAATATCTAAGATCCAATTAAAATATCTATAAAACAAGATCCAATACCCAAATACTATATCCAGAGATAACGAGTGAGCAAGCTGACCTGATGATGCACAGTAGTCAAACTGAGCTTGACCAAGCCAAATTGAGTCGAGTCAAGCCAAACAAACCAGACCAAACCAACTCTCTAGGAAAAGGTTGAGGTGCGATCTAGGATTTGGATTAATTGGTACATTCTGCTTTCTTGACCACTTAGACACTTTTTCATATATTTTTCACAAAAAGCCCATGATTTTTTTTTCGCAAAGTTGCTTTTATCCAGTCATGCACAAATCAGGATGAAGGCCGTTTCCATCTGCTCCTCTTTATTCTTCAAAAATGCCTTCAGCACATTTGATAACCATTCTCGACAATTTTTGAGATATGTTAAGGAGGTGTTTGATTTGCAGACAATGCTGGACAAGGACACCATGTTCTGTCCAATCTTGTCTTGACCATGTTTAGGACAGCCACATGGTTTTCTTGTTAAGTGTTTGTATCAATCACGTTAGAACACTACAGTACGAATGTTTAAAATTTGTATATTTTGATAAAAAAAAATCACAATCTAAGCATAAGAAAATTTTGGATTTAACATATATTCACTCAATAAATTGAAAAAAATAGTATTAAATACACACAATAAATTACAAAAATAAGGATTAAAATAAAAAGCCTCAAAAATCTAAGTACTCATGAAATTTTTTTGGATTTAGCATACATTGATTCAATAAATTATAAAAATAAGGATTAAAACACAATATTACAAAATTTTAAAGTGCACCAAAAAAAATTGGACAATTTTGAGAACTTGCAATATAGCTTATATTCTCTAAGTATTTGCAATACTATTCTCAAATGTTCTTCGGATTGTTCTTTATTGGCTGAATAAATGAGAATATCATCCATAAATCTGAACACATGATTCATTAAATCCATGAATGTTGTCGGAGCATTCATCATACTGAAAGACATGACCAAGAATTCATAATGTCCATATATTGAGTAAAATCTAATTTTGGCCGCATCCTCCTCCCTGAGTTGATGATACTCAAAACAAATATCCAACTTCGAAAAGCATGCTGCCACTTGAAGTTGATCAAACAAACATTTATCCTTAGTGGTGGATACTTGTTCTTTATGGTGATTGCATTCAACATTTTGTAGTCGATGCATATCCGCAATGACCCATCCTTTTTTATGAACAAAATAGGTGCGCCCCAAGGTGACATCGATGGTCGAATAAATCTAATATTCAGTAACTCTTGCAGGTGATCCTTGAGTTTCTTTAGTTTCGTAAGTCTTATCTGTTAAGGTGCAATGGAGATGGGTGTAGTATCGAAAACTAAATCAATCTAGAACTTGACTTCCCTTTCTAGTGAAAGTCCTGGTAGTTCATTAGAAAAAATATATGTGAATTCTCGTACGATCTTCACCTCTGCAATCATAAGATTTTTGTCTTCATAAAGGCCAAATACCCAAGGCAACCCTTTTATAGGTATTTATTGGCCTAAAGACATAAAATGTTTGTCGGTTTTGCGAGCTTTCTAACACCCTAAAAGGTAAATAACAGAGTTTCGGACTGTTATGCTCTTTCTTCAATATATAATCGATGGTTGCATGATGGTTAGACAACCAATCTATGCCCAAGACAATGTTTACTTCCTTAAAATCTAATATCAATAACTCTACTGGCAATAGACTTTCGCAATGTATATCATACATCCTTTACAAACCATATTCACACAAGTGGGTTCTCTTGTTGGTGTATCTATCTGGTAGTGTATGTCTAGCAATGTTTATGAAATAAGCAATCGTGCAGCAAAAGTGGGGGTAGTGAAGATATGTGTTACCCCTGAATAAAAAAGTACATGAGCACTAATGCCAGAAATGAGTAGAGTATCTTTTATGACATTTGGGCTGGCAAAAGCTTCCTCAAGAGTTGCCGCATATGCTCGGCCTGCAACAATGAGTTTGTCCTTAGGTTTTGCTCCATCTCTTTGGGCTAGTTGGGGGCATTTCTTGGTGATGTGACTAGTTTGTCTGTAGTTGGAGCACTAAACGTTTTTATCTTCGCAACAACCTTCATGCTTGATACCGCAAGTCCTACAATTGTTGTTGTCTCTAGGTGTTGGTCCCTAGTGTCGAGGCCACTTAGCTTCTTGTTGTTTAGGCCCCTTCACTTATTGTTTGTTGTCATTTCTCCTGTTGTTTCCTCGTGTCTTTTTGAAACTTTCTGACAACCTTGTCCCTTAGGTTGTTGGTGTGAGTTTTATGAAAATGATTTTGAAAATGATATTTTTATGTAAAAACAATGTGAAAGCCAGGCACCAAAAATATAAAAGCCGGCTCGCACGTGTGATGGAGTCCGAGTCAAACTCAGGGAACATGAAATACTTGTATTCAAACACACAAGTTAAACTACTTTTTATTGCCAAAAAAAAGAATTAATTAAATAATTAACTAAGGGAGTACGGCCCTACGCAGAGGGCCTAAACAAAATATTTAAATGGTTTTATTACTGACCCAATTAATAAAATAAAAGAATTAATAATCCTAAGCTAAAACTAAAAGAAAAGGCTTTAATGTTTCGAGTCTTCTCGTCCCTTTTTGAGATCACGCATGGTTTCTTGAACTTTTGCTTTTTAGAGGGCTTCCTAAAGACACTTTTGAGAGCCTGAGAAGACCTCAATGGATACTTTTATGGTACGAAAAGGGCTCTACCGCACGTTCCAACGCTTCCCTACAAAACACAAAAACACAACAAAAAGACAAAGACTAAACAAGAAATTAATAGCCAATGGCTAAAAATATTAAGCAAAAACCAAGATTCAACTAACTAAAACTAAACTAATAACAAGAACTAAACTATGAACTACTTGTAACAACCTACACTAAATGACAAAATAGCAAAACTGCCTAACTAACTAGAATTCAAGAACTAATTACTTAACAAGCTATGATTAACTAATTCAAGGAATCTAGAGATTAACTAAACTAATAGCTCACAAATACAACCAGCTGGAGTTAATGTGAAATACTTACTAAGTCTAATATAACTAACAAGCAATCAACGTGAACTAATTCAATACATGAACTACTTAAATAAAATATACTACTTAAGACTATGAAGTAAATTAATCAACAATCAAATCCACTATAATATAATGACTAATGTAAACAACTATCACCGTATGGAATAACTAATAATAAAAAAAACTAATGAGATAAAAAACTAACGACTGAATACTAATTAAATAATATAACTTAATGTATGCTAAAACATGAGATTTGATCTAACCTTAAAACCACAGATGCAGCACTATTAAACTAATCGGTGACTGTGTAAAACATAAGTCAACTTAAAACTTTTTAAAAAAAATACCTAACTAACAAATGCAGCAGATGTCACCAAGGTGCAGGCTTTGGAACGATCAACGAAGCATGCAGATATGCGTGCTTCAAAAATCTTGTAAACTACCGGTTCAACATTGTGCTTCATGTACAGTCAAGACGTGTAGATCAAAGACTTTTTTTTGTGTGTAATCACTATGAACGAATCTTAATCTTATCACCCACGCTCAATTGGGTTACTGCGTGCTATGCTGAACCGATTTTTCAAGAAGCAAATCGGGTGGTTCTTGAGCCGGATAAAAAAAAATTACCAAGTGCATGATCCAACACTCACAATACTCCAGATTGTTGTGATCAACGTGACTGGATCAGACATTTGATCTGGCCCCAAGAATATAGTTTATGCTATATTTTTTTCCCTTTTTTTTTTCTTTTTTTTACTTTTTATTTTTGTTTTCAGGTAATAGAATGATATGCTATGCTATGCAGATTTAAATGCACGATGCAACGACATAATACAATACAATAAAATATGATGTGATGCAATGGAATGCAATACGTGAAGAAGAGAAAACAAAAAGAAAAGAAAAGGAGAAAGAGGCAAACAGTGATTTGCTTCCGATGAAGGAATAGGGAAGAAAAGGGTGGTGATTCCAGCTGCGTGCACACGATCCCGACGAAGAAGAAGAGGTTGCCGATGAAGGGGTTAGAGGCTTGGTGAAATAGAAGGAGAAAAAGAGGAAGGGGAGAAGAAGAGAGGAGGAGAAATCGACAATAGAGGGAGAGAGAGGAGAGAGGCAAGATGAAGGGGGTGTGAGGGCTGCTGTAAAAACAACCTCAATGGCTGAAAAAGATGTATTTATAAAGATCTAATTAGGTTAAAACATTTTTTCAAAAAGAGTCCAAAGATTTTTGCTAATTTCCAAAACAAGGTCTCTTATGAAAAACATGTTTTTCTAAAAATCAAAACTTACTAAACTAATTGAAATTTATCTAATACAAGCGTAAACTAATTGAACTGCAATTAAGAAAATCTAAATCTAATAAAAACACTAAAACTTTAGGGAAAGCTTTAAAAACCCTGATTTTCTGATAAAATTCATCTCAATGCGACTTCTCAAAACTAACAATAAAAATGGGTTTTTAGAGCGATTTTAACATGGATCATGCATAAATAGTGATTAATAAAATACAAATATTATGCATGATCAAATACTCCCATGCTTATTGTTTGCTAGTCCTCAAGCAAACAGAAGAAAAAACAAAAATACTAAACTAGACAATAAAAACCTAACTCACTTTCGTAGGAATCACGGTTGCATTTAGTATATGCAACAAGCCCTTTCAATCTTTGGGTTGCCTCAGTGGACGAGTAAGGTCTCGTGAGGGTTTGCAGTGATGCTACCCACAAACATCTCTATCATGTATGCATAAAATTCAACTTTAAAAATCATTAGGTAGTCAAGGAGTTTGTTTTCACAAATATTTTATACCATTACATTATCAAAACATGATTAGAGCATTTTACCTACCACCACAGGATAAAATACTTTCTTTTACTTTTCTAAATAGCATAATCATTTATGTTTCATTCTAAGAAATTTAAATACATATATGTTATTATTTACTTATCCTCACTCATATGTTTTTTGCACATGTTTTCTCAATATTAGCTTCGAAGCAGTGAACTTTTTCTTTGATGCTCTTTTTTTCTTTTTTTCTTGATTTTCAATTTTTCACACACTTTCTTTTTTTTCTTTTGTTGAGCACTATATCAAATTTCCAGTTTTTGTGACCCGTGTAATGAGCTTTGGGTCAGTGACTCCCAAACTAGATGACCTTATGGCACCATATACAAAGTATCTCTCAGACTTAATTGCTCGAGTCACTAGACATTCAATTTTTTATAGTTTACGTATAATCTACTTCTCTTTCATGTGCAATGTCGATATCTATTAGGCTCTCTATAAAGTTCATGTAACGGGCTTTCGGGTCGGTGGCTTCCAAACCAGATGGCTTTAGGGCACCAGGTGTAAACACCCCTCAGGCTCTACTTGCTCGAACAAAATAGGCCACAGATATCAACGTTGACAAAGAATTGACTTTCTTCGTTATCCTTTTCAACATGGAACTCAAACACTTCAACTAGTGTCTAAGCCCAGCTACTAGGGAGTACGAAGATATCAAACAACTAAACGTATGCTCTTTTTCACTTTTTGAGCTCATAAATGCAATATTGTTCATTTGCTTAGTTTTCAAAAATAAAATTGTGCATATTCATTCTTGTGATTCAAAATAGACTCTAACATGCATCTATAATCATTTCTTTGAAATCCACATAAACAACCATGGTTTTCTAGATTCGTGTTAGAAAAAGTTTTTTGTGGGGCTTAAAAATTCTCTAAAAACATTAGATGTTGCAAAGCAGTCATATAAGTTCAAACTCGTTTCTTAAAAGCCCAATTTTTATGAGTTGACATCAAACATGCAAGTACAAAGACATGAAAAGTTTGAGTGTAAAAACTACACCTTCCCCCATGCTTAAATGACATTGTCCTCAGTGGCACTCTCCCATGCTTGTATGAAAATAAGTGAATGCATATGAGAATAAAAATAAATGAGAGAAAAAGGAGTAGAAGTTACCTGATCCACTCTGTGAAATCTTACCTGATACGGCATGTGAATGGGTCTGCATAAGTTCCACTTGTCTCATAGTTCACAACTCATAGAAATATGCAAAAGAATGCAATGCATACATGATCTAGGCTTGGCGCTCATGAAGAAAAACTACCTAAAAACAGAAAAAATACTAAAACTACTAATGGTACATCATACATATGAGCTGCCTCCCATAAAGTGCTAAGTTTTACGTCCTCAGCCAGATGGATCCTTGGAAAAACCTTCATCGTCCATGAGATCAATGGACATGAAGTCACACTCAATCGGGCTCTCTGAGAAAAAGAGTATCATCTGTAACATTGTTCACTGTGTTCCTGCCCACTCGACCTCTAAAAGTAGTATCATGACTCTCACTGCAGGAAAGAAGGAGATTAGTCTTCGCTTGGAGACTAATCTCGAAAGGAGAGTCAAGGATCGATCGACTATCACAGAATATAGACTCAAACAAAGGATGGATATGATCTTGCTTGACTAGGTCAAGCACCTTTTGTATTCACATCTCTTGCTTGATGTAAGCAATCGATGATCCTAATGACTGGGAGACTGAAGCTCTGTGAATATATGATGGCAATACGAACTGTGGGTCTTGCCTCTTCTCTTGAGGCCTAATGGAGGAGATCGACTGGTCAGTGAGTATGATATTGGGCTCATGAGTCGATTCCTAAATGGAGTGATACACCTTTCCAATCTGAAGGGATGTAACAAATTTGACCTACGCAGGATGTGAATCCGTGGGGTGTAGGTCAAATGACATGGAATCCTCTCCCTTGGGGATGACAACAGGCTGACTAGATAGGTTTCCCTCGCTTTGCCTGCTGAAGGCCTGAGCCAATTGTCTCATTTGAGTCTCTAGCTTTGCTATTGACTGCGTATGGAAACAAAGAGTGGCCTTAATATCAGAAAAGGCCTCTAACATCTTCTCCTGAAACGATGTACTCGATATGGGCTCCTGAGGAGAAGGCAAACTATATTGGGGTTGGACCTGTGGAACTATGGGATGCGAGTAACTTTGTGAAAAGTTACTCTGTCTATGCTGTGTCTGGGAGGGCTGATGGATTGGTTTTGCCATCCCGAGTTATAGGTGGGTGCAAATGAATCATGCATGGGTCTAGTGAAACCTTGAACAACCTTCACCTACTCCTGAATGAATTCAGGATATAGCGGTGTTGTCGGACACTCTGAAACACAGTGTGCAGGGCTAGCGCATAGCTCACACACTCTTCTTGTTGTACTTTACGAAGAATTGGCTAGGAATTCATCTAATTTCCTAGTCAACGAGTCAACTTTGGTTTGCAAATCTCGCTCAGACTCTATTTCGAAAATCTCATCTTTCCTGGGACCACTAGGCACAGATGTAGTCCTATCGAGCCGTGAAGACAAGGCATGATGCATCACGTTCTCACTCAAGGTCTCAAATAAAGACCAAGCTTTGTCCTCACTCTTGAACATAAAAGTGTCCCCACACGATAAATCAACCATTTGATGGTTCTTCTCAGTAAGATCGTCATAGAAATATTGCACTAGTTGCCAGCGAGGCACCTGGTGGTGGGGACACTTGCGGAGAAGATCTTTCATCCTCTCCCAAGTCTCGTGAAACAATTCCCTCTCTATTTGCTAAAAGCTGGTGATGGTCTTTCAATACTGATTTGTCTTACCAATTGAGCAATATTTCTTTAAGAACTCTCTTTGAATATGTTTTCAAGTGGTAAATTGAACTGTATCTAATGCCTTTATCCAATGCTTGGCTTTATCCTTCAGAGAGAAAGGGAATAAGGTCAATCTCATAGCATCGTCTCCAAAATTGTTGATTCGCACTATCAAGCAAATCTCAAGGAATTCATTTAGATTACGATATGGGTCTTTTGTTAAGGCCATAAAATAAAGGTAACATTTGGATAATGTTGGCCTTAATCTCAAAATGACTCGCTCCTATATCAGGTCTCGTGATGCAGAGGCGGGGGGAGTGTACTAATTTGGCATGAAATACTCCCTAAGAGGATGAATCAAAGGTTGATAGTCGGCCATGTTGATAGGTCGATGGATTCTCCTAACGAGAGATTCAAGATCCTCAAAAGACAAAACTAACTTAGGGTCGAGTGATCGTCGCCCTTGCATGCACCAACAAAGTAGACTGGTGCAGTAAACGTCCTAACTTTGGGTTTTCTACCTAACTAATGCACTAAGCGTCCAAACCACGCAAACCACAAAGCGAGTAAACAAAAAACAAATCTAAAAAGCGAGAAATAAACAAACACCACACAGTTGCACACAATAGGGATTATACAAAAAATGAAATCTACGTGCACGGTACCAATCGTACACAGTCTTCTCTAAGGGGATCCTAGTGGGTGGGCTATGCAAAAAAGTAAGCTTGTCTCTACGGTATGCACACACGTGGTTCTAAGCCTAAATGAGAAAAGCAAACTAAACAATCCTAATTAATCAACTAAACAATCCTAATTAAAGAACTGAATTAAACTAACAACCTAAAATATGAGAACAAACACAAGGCAATAAAGTGAATACTTGTATTTCGTCGTTCCTCGGCAACGACGCCAAAATTTGGTGTGAGTTTTATGGAAACGATTTTGAAAATGATATTTTTATGTAAAAATAATGTGAAAGCCAGCCATAAAAAATATAAAATCGGCTCGCACGAGTGGTGGAGTCCGGGTCGAACTCAAGGAACGAGAAATACTTGTATTCAAACACACAAGCTAAACTATTCTTTATTACAAAAAAAAAGAATTAATTAAATAATTAACTAACTAAGGGAGTACAGCCCTACGCAGAGGGCTTAAAAAAAATAATTAAATGGTTTTATAACAGACCCAATGAATAAAATAAAAGAATTAAGAATCCTAAGCTAAAACTAAAAGAAAAGGCTTCAGTGCTTCGTGTATTCTCCTCCCATTTTGAGATAACGCATGTTTGCTTGAACTTTTGCTTTTCTGAGAGTTCATTGAGGACACTTCTAAGAGCCTAAGGGGACCTCAAAGGGTACTTTTATGGCACGAAAAGGACTTTGCCGCACATTTCAACGCTTCCCTGCAAAACACAAAAACACAACAAAAAGCAGTACGATGAAGACTAAACAAGAAATTAATAGCCAATGGCTAAAAATATTAAGCAAAAACCAAGATTCAACTAACTAAAACTAAACTAATAACAAGAACTAAACTATGAACTACTTGTAACAACCTACACTAAATGACAAAAATAGAAAAACTACCTAACTAACTAGAATTCAAGAACTAATTAATTACTTAACAAACTATGATTAACTAATTTAAGGAATCTAGAGATTAACTAAACTAATAGCTCACAAATACAATCAGCTGGAGTCAATGTGAAATACTTACTAAGTCTAATATAACTAGTCTAATATAACTAACAAGCAATCAACGTGAACTAATTCAATACATGAACTACTTAAATAAAATATACTACTTAAGACTATGAAGTAAATTAATCAACAATCAAATCCACTATAATATAATGACTAATGTAAACAACTGTCACCGTATGGAATAACTAATAATAAAAAAACTAATGAGATCAATAACTAACGACTGAATACTAATTAAATAATATAACCTAATGTATGCTAAAACATGAGATCTGATCTAACCTTAAAACCACGGATGCAGCACTATTAAACTAATCGGTGACTGTGTAAAACATAAGTCAACTTAAAACTTTTTAAAAAAATACCTAACTAACAAATGCAACAGATGTCATCAAGGTGCAGGCTTGGGAACGATCAACGAAGCATGCAGATATGTGTGCTTGACAAATCTGGTAAACTACCGGTTCAACATTGCGCTTCATGTACAGTCAGGACGTGCAGATCAAAGACTTTTTTTGTGTAATCACTATGAATGAATCTTAATCTTATCACCCACGCTCGATTGGGTTACGACGTGTTATGCTGAACCGATTTTTCAAGAAGCAAATCGGGTGGTTCTTGAGCCAGATAAAAAAATTACCAAGTGCATAATCCAGCACTCATAATACCCCAGATTGTTGAGATCAACGTGACTGGATCAGACATTTGATCTGCCCCCAAGAATATAGTTTATGTTGTATTTTTTTCCCTTTTTTTTCTTTTTTTTACTTTTTATTTTTGTTTTGAGGTAATAGAATGATATGCTATGCTATGCAGATCTAAATGCATGATGCAACTACATAAAACAATACAATAAAATATGATGTGATGAAATGAAATGCAACATATGAAGAAGAGAAAATGAAAAGAAAAGAAAAGGAGAAAGAGGCAAATCGTGATTTGCTTCCGATGGAGGGATAGGGAAGAAGAGGGTGGTGATTCCAGCTGCGTGCACACGATCCTGACGAAGAAGAGGTTGCCGATGAAGAAGGTGTTCAAGGCTTGATGAAATGGAGGGAGAAAAAGAGGAAGGGGAGAAGAAGAGAGGAGGAGAAATCGGCAATAGAGGGAGAGAGAGCAAGGGAGAGAGAGAAGAGAGACGCAAGATGGAGGGGGTGTGAGGGATGCTGGAAAAACAGCCTCCATGGCTAGAAAAGATGTTTTTATAAAGATCTAATTAGGTTAAAACATTTTTTTTCAAAAAGAGTGAAGATTTTTGCTAATTTCCAAAATAACGTCTTTTATAAAAAACTTGTTTTTCTAAAAATCAAAACTTACTAAACTAATTAAAATTTAGCTAATACAAGCCTAAACTAATTGAACTATAATTAAGAAAATCTACATCTAATAAAAACACTAAAAGTGCAGGGAAAGCTTTAAAAAACCAGATTTTCTGATAAAATTCAATTCAATGCGGCTTCTCAAAACTAACGATAAAAAAGAGTTTTTAGAGCAATTTTAACATGGATCATGCATAAATAGTGATTAATAAAATGCAAAATATTATGCATGATCAGTTGTTCCTATCCACCATTGATTATAGGTGGTGCTTTTTTCCTTTACCCGGTCATGAAGTGATGGTAATGAGGTCCACCGTGACTCACATAGCCAACCGTACTAGTCAGTGTCAGGGGCAGTGCTAAGTGGTCAAGTCCAACCCTCTACATCCCAAAGTAGTCATTGTTAACCATAACAAAGACTGGTGCCAGAGAAGAAATGAGAGGCGGCATGAGTCCTATTGCACTTGCCACATCCATCAATGCCGTCAAGAAATATTTTCAGACGATTGCCATCTATTCTGTCTTAATGGTTGTCAGTCGCTCTCTTCTTTTCATGTTTCTATCCTCATTATAGTTTCTCGCGTTTATATTGTTAGCATCCATACCTGCTAACAACTTTTAACTCATTAGCATGAGGCTTAACTAATTATGTGGACTCTCCTATGACTTTAGGCTAATGGACTGTACTTGAATGGTACAAATCTTTTTCTCAAGAAACCTTGTAATCCTCATAATACTCAATCATCATTAATAGTTTTTTTATAACCTTTCTCTAATACCAATTATAATGACCCGAAGTGGGACATCTCGAGTTCGGGTTCGTGGACATCACTTCTCAAAGAAAAATTAGCAAAACAACCTAAAAAACAAGTCAATTTTTTTTTTACATGTCATAACAAGGTCTAAATAACCAACAGGTCCATTTAAATTAACACCAATGCTAATCATCCATGTTTATCAACTGAAAGGTCAGAATACATGTTAATAATAGAAAATACATAAATAAAATGAAGTACTCCAAAGTACTTTAGGTCACCAACAGTCGAGTCTGAGTCCACGAGTCACGTAATCTTTGCAACAGCGCTTCCCAGTCCTATAGTTATAACCAAGCGAGAGTGAGTTTAAAATTCAGTAAGATTTCATTTACAAATATAAGACACGACCATTACAATGGTAGTGAGTTCTAAGCTCCTAGTCTGAGTTTTGTTCTCTAACTAGTACATATATTGTTTACACATTTTATCACCCTTTATACCTTTTTTCATACCTTTCTTGAAATCATTTCTTATTTCTAGAGTAGATATTTCTCAATGTCATCTTTTAAGTTAATCGGCCATTTTGAAAATAGTCTCTTGAGAGCATAGCAACCCATGTAGACAACTCTAGAGTGTACAATATTGGCCATACATGTGAACCATTGCACAACAATATATTCCAAACCAGTCCAGACTATGAACTTCTAATCGTTGCAGCTTTGCTCATCGATTGCAAGCCAGAGAACCCAATATGCACATTGATAGCTAGCTGAACAGCCCAGAGGGCTATACCTGCCCTAAGGTGTCCTATGATTTATACTTACTTCAAAGGTTTGTGGTTTATACTACTTCCTACATGTGTCTAATAGACAATGTTTTTAACCCTTAAGGGTTACCTAGGAATTCCTCAAGATCTCAAGTACAAAAGAACTGCACACACCTCTTAACAAACCCCTAGACCATGTCCTTTCTAGCAGAGTTATTTATTTCTCTCTATGTTGTTACCTTAGGTGCATTATTTTTTTTCTTTCATTTTCTAATATTAGTATATTAGACAGTTTTAAATGTATGTTCACTAACTAGTGTTTAGCATGCTATCAATTCTAGGAATAATGATCTGTCTTAGAGATATATTATCAATTAATCAAGCCACGACACTTATAATACCCCTCCCCATGTAAGCGTGACATTCCAAGAGTAAATCATATTCTTAAAAACCTAGAACTCTACCTCCTTTTTTCAAAGCCGAACATTCCTTATATTTTCTGCAACTTATTACATGTGTCAAAACATTATCATCATTTTTACAGCAACCATATTTATGGTATGAGTCATATCATATGCTAACATTTTCATGACATGATCAAGTACTAGGATAAACATTGTAATATGTACTATAATCCGCATGCATTTTGTTGAAAGCATTAGAAATTTAGATTCATAAGCATGTAATTTAGTTAATCTATTCATATACATAAAATAATCAGTATACATTTAAAGCACATAGAATCACATAACAAGATGCATTTGTGAACAAGCATGTATCTTATTTATCTAAAGAGTTATTTATAAATGTTTCATTACCTCAAATGCAAAAATTGATACCAAACCAACATTTCTTTTATTTATAAAATTACCAAACTACCTTTCTTAAAGATGGTTTGTCAGACCACATTTTCTTGGTTGTGCGTTTAGTAATAAAAATAGGTTAGAGAGATTCTTCTCTGTGTCTCGGTTCTAATGCACTAAACATCTTCTGATTCTGAGTTCGGAGTGAAGAGTTATGCTCATTTTACCGAAGTAGGTAGAATAAGAACAAAATGGTCATTTCACCTCTCACGCATGTTTGGATCCAGGATTGCAAGGGATCTAGTAGACCCGCTGAGTTTGTTTTTCAATTATGTGTTAGATCCAACCCGAATATGCATCCTATACGTATACCCAAAACAGGTATATATATAATTTGTTTGCTACTTATCTAACTAAGTCGTGTTGGCCTACTAGTTAGGGTTAGTTTCCTTCTTACGAGAGATGGAGAGTTTAAACCCCAACCCCACATTTATACTTTATTTCTTATTTTTGATAACCTGAATTCACTGAACCTAACCCAGACCTAGCTTGATCTGGGTTCAGTCCAAACTGAACCTAACTATTTCACTTTGTAAAAGACTGGATACAAATCTAAACTATTCTTATTTAGATTCAAAATTGGATAAAGATCTAGTCTTTCTTTCATATATTGAATCCAAATCTGGTATGACTGATTCAAAACTGGTTTATTTCAGGTTTGATACCAAATGGATTCAAACCTGATCCAATTTGGGTTCAATCCAAACTAGATCCAAACCTGACCCAATTCTTAATAGAAAATCAAGACAGTCATTTTCTCAGTTTTTTTCATATATATATATATATATTATTTCTAACCACACTCAGTCTGAAACTCACCCAGACTGAGTTGGTCTGGGTGCAGACTCACTTAACTCGGTCTGGTTAAAACCCATTAGACCCAAACTGAGGTCTTGGCCGACCCAAACCGAGTTGGTCCAGGGTTTCACAAATCGAGATAGAGAGTTGCTCTCTGTTTCTGTTGATCTGTTCTACAGACCGAGCTCTTTGTCTCACCCTTTTTTTGAACTGAACTCAGTTTGGGTGAAACCTAGACCGAGACAGTCTGTTATGCAAGTCAAGCCCATATATGTGACCAGACTTGGTCTGCTTACAAGTTGAGACAGAGAGCATCAGTTTCCTTTCCTGTCCTGATTCGGTCTGGGCGATCCCAGATCGAGTCTGTATGTTTACTAGTCGAGACAGAGAGCTTTACTCCCTTTCCAACCTGACTTGCCCAGACCAAGTCAATTTTGTTTGCGATTGAGACAACTCTTTGTCTCACCCCTAGCCTCGACCAGACTCGGTATGGGTGATCCTAGACTGAGTCAGTCTCCTTTTTTTCATTATTATTATTACCGACAACCGCAGTGGTTGCTGATTTGAGGCAGAGGGTACTCCCTCTGCCTCACCCTCTCTCCCTCTCATGTCTCACTCTTCTCTTGACCTGACTCAGTTTGGACGATCTCAGACCGAGTCAGTCTACTTACAAGCCGACATAGAGAACTTCTCTTTCTTGTCCTGACTCAGTCTGGGCGATCCCAGATCGAGTCAGTCTGTTTACTAGCAGAGACAAAGAGCTTTACTCCCTTTTCAACCCAACTTGGTTTGGGCGTGCCCTGACCAAGTCTGTTTTGTTTACGGCTGAGCCCCTAGCCTCGACCAAACTCGATCTGGGCGATCCCAGATCAAGTTGGTCCTCTTTATTTTCATTATTATTATTACTAACAACCACAATGGTTCCCAGTTTGAGGCAGACCCTCTGCCTCACCTTGTCTCCCTCTCATCCAATGGTGTCGACAACCCTTGCGGTTGCAAACCCTTCTTTCGTGATGACCGACTCCAACAACCACCATAGTTTCTAGTATCGTCTCTCTCACTCACTTAAATAAAAAACAACAGAAGAGGAAGGGGTTTTACCTGTGACTCTCCCTTCCTCCCTCTTGTGCTCTCTCTCATTCTTATTTTCTGCTCTTTTTCTCTTTCTTAGAAAATAGACGAGATGAGAGAGGCTCATGGGCTTATATAAAGGCCCATGAGGTATCTCTCTCTCATAACATGGCCTCCCCTTTCTTCCCATTACTCCATACGTGGAGAGGGGGAGTTTTTTTTTTTCATTAATCCCCATAAATTGTGGGGAGCCTCTCCCTCTTTCCACGTCTGAAGAAGTGGAAAGGGGAATTTCACGGTTTTACAAAAAATATAAACTTGGGATCTTGAGCAAAATCAAGAATGAACAGTATATCAATGACACATCCATATCCATAGATTCAGACAAAGACATCTAAGGATCTAGAAGAATCAAAATGCATGTCAAGCCTTTTGTAGGCAACATTACAACTGGTAAATATTGTGTAAATTAGTTTTTATACAAGGAAACACTAAAGGTGCCCTACAACCTGTAGGTTTAGCCCAAATTAGAAAATGCAAATGCTATACTTTTGGCCATAGTTATCAAGAAACAAGATGGATACGAGAAGCAATGCATGAAGCGGTAGCGGGGAAGTGAGTGTTAGAAAGTAGTATTAAGCAGGAAGCGGGATAGGGTTGTCAAGTGAGCATGCAAATGCATAAAAAAATGAAAAGAAAACACAGAAAGCAATATCAAGCGGGGGCAGCTGATGAGGAATAACATAAGTGAAAATATAAATACATATAAAACCAACACGCAAGCTTGTTATTAAAAAGTTAGAATTTTTTAATATGAAAAACATAGAAAGTGAGGGGGGCAGCGAGTTGGAAGTGACAAGAAGCCAGAAGGAACGTTAAGGAAGCAAAAGAGAATCGATTTGAGAAACGAGGAAGTGGGCTTCCCACTAAAGGGAATCAAGTTTCCTATATTTTAGAAGCAGATTTTCCAAAGCTTGTCCTCCTTTCAAGAAAGCAGGAGGGTTCCCGCTTCAGGAAATGAGTTTCTCCAAGTAGCAAGAAGCTTTCGGTAACTATGGTTTTGGCCAACATCAATGCAGCTTGATTGACTATTGTAAAATGACAATCATGATGATGTGTGGATTCACTTTCACTTTAAAAAAAAATCAAAAACCTAATGTAGGGTTGTCAACGGATCAGATTTAAATGCAATTCCATTAGTCAGATTTAGCAAAGAAAATAAAATCTGATTAACAATTAGATCCAGTATGCAGTTTTGTGCCCAAGTCCAACTGATTCCAAATTATATGTATTTATCCAACCTGATTACTATCAGAAGTGTGGGATTAGCTAATTAGATTAAGTTTAGGTATTACATGTCTTCCATCTGATTTTAAATCCGAAACCGTTTAAACCAGATCCGATAAGGTTGGATTCAATAATGGTAAGATCCAACCCCAGTCGGACCTGCTGGCTGGATGGCCATTATCTTTCTAGTGACATGTGAATCATTTTCAACAAAGTCGGTTTGATTGAAAGTGGAGATCCCTTCTCAAATAAATAACAATAATGAGTCGGGTTTTCAATTTGATTAGGGGGGCCCATGTCTCTATAATAACTCTGTTACCTGCAGAAAATGGTACTTCTAGGTACTTATGTCATCCTTTTTTGTTACAGCTTTGTGCTTGATTTCAACAATCACTGTTCTTTCCAATTTAGCCCAGATTTTCATTCTTCTCAATGGGAATTTTGAAAAAGTTTGGCATGGAAAAGTACTTGACAAACCTCTTTTTTTAAACTCAATTAAGTGTCAAGAAGTCGCATCTCTTAAAAAAAGGGTGCCTAAGCATGAAGTCGAATTGAAAAAAAAAAGATAGTTTAAGCTGCCACCTTTCAAGTTGCCTCTACTTTTCAATAATTATCTCAATCATTTTATTGGTTTCAATCCTTTGTCACACTCGGTGGCCGAAGATATTGCGTTTCAAAATAATTGCTATGAGTGTTTTGAGATGTGGCGGCATCTAACTCAAAATTGCTCATATTTTTTTAATGTCTTAAGTTTTTTATTCTTTGTCTTCTATTATCTTTTTCTTTTGGCTATTCACATTTCCATAGATGCAAGACGGGTAGGATCTATAGACTCTAATAGTTGACCAACTATGATCAATAAAGTTGGTTCTAATCTACCTTGTGTTTCTAGCCCAACCTTCACACTTTCAAAAGTAAACCCAAATATTGTATGCAATATAATGTCTCAAATCTGATATCGTGGCAGTAAGATTAAACTGTTTCAAGACAAGCAAATTAACTGATTGAGTATGCTAACAGCCTAAAAGACAGTTCGCTGTTAAGGTATATAGTTTGTTGTTCACCCTAAAAAAAATGTCAATTGATATATAACTACGCTTATAGAACCGCACGCAAAACTTGCACGGTAGCTGATTGCACTGCCATGCATTTACTCGGTTCTCATATGTTTATGACTAAATCAATAAAAATGAGCCTATTCTACCAGTCTTCCCTTGGAATGAAGAGTACCTTGGACTCCCAGTTGGCTCTCTTGGCCTTCAAAGACATGGGCTGGGACGTCATAATCAAGTCCTCAATGCCAGGTTCGGTATCACTTTTGTTCCCAACTGATGGACACAGTGCCACTTTGTTAATGGAAGTGGGATATACAGCATGCTAGCACTTTACCGACCAAAAAATCTTTGATTATTGTTGCTGATGTACGCTGCTCATCAACAATGAAGCACTATTATATGGGTCCCATCTTGAACTACCACACTCAATGGTAGTGGGCATGACATGTATCACTATCTGCAAGCAATGCACTTGAGATCAGGGGATCTCTTAACTGATCCCTTATGTGCCACAACCAATCACATGATTGCACTTTGAGTGGGGCAGGCATTCTGTTTCTGTGGGGCCCATGGAATGCTGTCATGTGATTGGTTGGTGTCCCATAAGGGATCAGTGAAGAGATCCCCAGATCACCTCTAGCATTCAATGTGGGCCGGGGCCAAGGGCCTTCCTTTGTGCCATTACCTTCTCTAGGATAATAAGGAATCATCCTACATCAACAAGAGAGGTGTATCTTTTTTCTATTGAGATTTTCAAAAGTGGTCGCTAGTTTTGTCCTTACCCTTCATCTAGCATGACAAGTGGACAACAACTTTTGAAAATCAATGGGAAGGAGTACATAGTTTTCTTCAGAGATATGGATGACCTTTTTTTTACAAAGATAAGTTGATATTGATGTGTGAGTGGATTAAATCTAGTATTTATTGGAGACCCTAGAGTTCTTCTCAACAAACCAAAATGGAAGTTGGAAAACAAACAAGGAAGATCATGGTGGCCATTGAAGATAATGAGGAGAGCCTCTATTCATTGGAATGGGCTTTCAAGAATCTTGCATCTCCAGCTACCGTTTCCAGTTTGAGTGACTTTGTTCTCCTGTATGTTGCTCCAGATGCTATGTCAAACACTCCATTGACAGGGAAAGGTATGAATAATTTTGTATAGAAAAAAAATGACTATTTTCCCTCGGTGGTTGTGTTTCTTCCATCATTTGATGATTCCCATTTTGTCAATCTATTTCAGAAGTTGCATTTACAAGCCATGTCTTGCGAATTTTGGAGAAGAATCAAAAGCGCACGGCCGAAAAAGTGATAGAACAAGCGAAAAAGCTATGTGAGAGGCATGATGTAAGGCCACTATGCTTAAGATCTTATAGTGCAGTAGATGAAGCTCAATAAGGTTGGTTCATTTTGGGGAATTAAGATAAGGTGCAATGTGATTGCACACTTTTAATGTGCTGCTGCACCTGATCACCCAGCATCTGACTGTATCTCAAAGATGGGTGATCAGGTGCAGCAGCACACAAAGTGGGCAATCACATTACACGTGATCTCAATTTGAGGAATTCCAGGGCCATCAAACGTGCCTTTTTGGTTTCAATTTATCTTTTGACCTTTTTCTTATGGATTATTTGGGTCAAGTCGCAACCACACTGCACTTAGACTACCCTGTTGATTGTGATGGTGGTGGTGGTGATGGTTGCAGTAATAAGGGTAGTAACAATGGTAATTATGGTAATTCATGAAGTTTGATGCTTTATAAATCATTCTCAATAGTCCTTTTTTTTTGTATACCAATCTTTCTCTTCTTTATGATACTAGGTAGCACAATTTAAATGAAAAATTAAAATAAAATGCCCCCACAATGCTTAGTCACTTAACCTAATCTAGGGTCCTAGCCTCCTGGTTTTACCCATCCAGCATGACAACCATAGGTATGGCAAGCTGAGCCAGTGCGACCAGGTCTTCGGATTATAAATTCACAAAAAAGATTCAATGATCTGGGCCGGCTGTTCAGCCCCAACCAGGTAGTGCCACGTAGTGGTTGCCCCTTCCATTAAGAGGGGGCCCACGCCTCCCCCTGTTAATAGGGTCGATCACACAACCACCTCTCGGACAGAACTGGGTAGGAAGCTAGTGACTTCCAGTTGAGGTGTATTAATCCTTCATATGCAAACAAATTAATTTTTCCAAGGAAAGTTTCTACTATGAACTATCAAGGAGAACTCCCAACATCTAACTGGAGAAATTTTGGTTGGGGTTGGGGGAAAGGAGCCAAGAAAAGATGTCATTAACAAATGCTGGAAAGAACTTTTATAATTAATTGTCATTCATAAAAAAAAAAATAGATTAGCTATGATTGCATATAGTGTGTTTATTCTTGCAATGCTTCTGGCAGATTGCGTATGAAGTGAAGGTTTTGGTTGGAGAGCCAAAGGTCGTGATATGTGACATGGTTAAGAAACTTGGGGTGGACCTTCTTGTTGTAGGGGATCATGATGGTGGCTGGTTGAAAAGGTACTCTCTCTCTCTCTCTCTCTCTCTCTCTCTCTCTCTCTCTCTCTCTCTCTCTCTCTCTCTCTCTCTGTGTGTGTGTGTGTGGCAATACTTTCAAGCTGTTGACAATTTAAAAAAATTGCAGAAGATTTGAGGTTTTGTCTCATATTCTTCAATGCATTTTATTTTTTTTAATATAAATTTTTATACTTTATTTCTGTCTCAAAATCATCTTTTCCTTTTCTTTATATTCTGCAAACAAAGAAGAAAAAAAACTATTATTTTGTCTTGTTTTGTGTATAAAAAGAAAATTAAAGGCCAATGTTCATTTCCAAATTTTCAGGAAGCTATAATATCATGAAAAGATATTGCCAAAGTTGCTATTGGTGATTATGCTTGAGATGAGCAAGGATAATATTATTAATATTGTCGTAGACATTGGGTTTGCTAACATTGGAAGTTATGCAGCCGTCCAGTTTGATTTGTGTTTGCATACACGTGAAAAACACACGTATATGCATAAATGTGGTCAACCAATAATTGTGCAATAGGCACATGGAAAAACAGGGTTTATCTTTCATATGTCCTTGAGGGTATGTACTTCAAAAAGAAATTCATGGTTCCACTAGGGCTTTGCTCATTTGGTAGGGATGACTTGCGATCGTCACTAATTCAACAGGAGGTTGCTAGTTCGAAACTCATGGCGCGCATCCTTGCAACAAAGCTGAAGCTGGGTGTACTCCCCGGTGGGCATGGAGAACCTCAAAAGTTTTACCAATTAGAGGCTTGCCAATGTGCAGTCAGCCAAAAGGAAGCTTTTGCCCTTGGTCTAGCTAAGAAAAGTAGAAATTCATGGTTTTAGGTAAACATGTTTTGGGATTGATCGTTTAGATGCAAATTGTTATTTTTATTATGAAGTTTCATAGTTATATGGGGTGTTGATTCTTTCAAAAAGCCTGCCTGCTCATCAAAATCTTAGATTAATGCATGTTATTATATATCTACTACAGAGACTATGGAGATTACATCCGTACAAATCAATCATTCAATGAAATATTATAAAATCAACAGTGCTATCAGAGAGTATGGTACCCTCGATAGTTGCAAAGATAAGCTCAATGAAATAATAGGATTTTAGCAAGATAACTTGTGCATCTTCGATAGTACAGGAGGAATGACTTGACTAAAAATATGGTTAGTTGATAAAAACATTAAAAATCGAGAAGCAACTATTGTTATTATGTTGAAGTTGATTTTAGCATACCGCCTTTTTCATAGATTCCGAGGCAGGCAGGTCTTTATCTTTCTTTGTTCTTCAGTCTAGTTAATCTGCCGCCAGTTTGGATTTAGAACCAGTCTTACTGAACCAGCATTCTCTCTTCTCTATTTTGTTGCAATGTTGCAGGTTCTTCTCAGCAAGTAACATTGGACAATATTGTGTTGATCATGCTAAGTGCCCTGTGATGGTAGTGAAGCGACCCCAACAAGATCGTTGAGCGTGTGTGTGTGTGTGTGTGCACTTGCGTGAGTGTGTGTGTTATACGTGCGTGAGTGAGTGTGTGTGTTTGCATGTGCATGTCTCTATGTGCACGTGCATGTGTAAGTAGAAAAAAACAGAGGTTCCATGATAAATGATTTTCATGGCCATACATCCCAAGAAGAACATTTAAAGAAAGAATAGGAGCCTATCTCTGCGGCTTCCTTATCAGCAGAATGCTGGAGTTGTTAACGTATTGGAACTTGCAACTTCATTTGGAATTTGGAATTCATGTGTAATCAAGGTTAAGATAGTGGAAAGCTTCTAATTAATGTACGGTTCCTGTTGGTAGATTCTCTGTTTCACTTTAGCATTAATGAAAATTTTTCTTCTATCAAATCACATTGCCGAGTATTTTGCAATGTTAAATACCTCTACAAGTTCGAATCCCAATGTTATGGTTGTATAACTCGTAGGGGTCGGTATAACTCCAGCTTTCTCTGTTAAAAAAAAATGTTAAATACCACTAGTTTCATGAAATGCGGTACAAGGAGTGGGTTGTATATATATATATATATATATATATATATATATATATATATATATATATATATATGTGTGTGTGTGTGTGTGTGTGTGGAGAGAGAGAGAGAGAGAGAGTGTGTGTGTGTAACATCTAACGCTCAATTTACTACACTGACGGAAGCACATAGTACGTCTAATTGTTGAAAAAAATGTGCAAATCACATTTTTGGGCCTTTAGGGACGCTTTAAAAAGGGGCCCTCTTAGATTACTTGAAGGGTTTAGAGACCCAGCCTTTAAAAAAGAGGGCCTTTAGCGACGCTTTAAAAAAAGGGCCGTCAAAGCAAAAGGTGCTCATGGTGATTGGAGACCGATCTTCTATTACAAAAGTTAGAGCCATGGCAAATTAAACGGTTTAGAGACCCCTCCAAAACAATGATACACAGGAACTTTTAACTAGAGCGAGTAAGAAGAGAATGCATGAAAACCCTGTCACTAGGGAGCGGTTGTTTTACGTAGTTTTCAGTCCCTTTTCATATGAGTGAAATAAACATCATGCAACCTGATGGGAAACTGTCATGCAGGAACAAGTTGGCCTTGGTTTTTTGCACCACCTTGCGCCACCACTCCAGAGCTCTCCCCCGGACCTTTATGTGAACTGGTAAGACTATAAGGCCAAGAGAGAGAGAGAGAGCACATGCCTTCCAAGGTGTATATAGACTCTAAGAGGGTATTTGATTAGCTGACAGACCTGGACAAAGACGCCCTGTCCTGTCTGTCGGCAGCCCTGGACAAGGATGGCGGACACCACTCTTGTTTTTATTTGTTTTTCAAAAATGTCTAGGATGTCCTGTCCTCCCCTGTTCTAGGAGCAGGAGGAAACTCTCCCGAACAAGAAAATGCATCCTGGAAAGAAGGTTCCACCTGTCCTTATGTCTCTTGTTTGCATGGGCGCACGTGAGCCCCACGCATTGCCTGGACGGTGGACACCACCGTCCGCACGATCAAACGTGAAACGTGCCTTGAGGCCTCCAAAAAAGTAAATACGCAATGCCAATGAATGCTAAAAACTCAAACACGCTGATAGTCGGGCTTTGAAAGCCAACGGACTCCTATTTATGACATCTGTCCACTTTCATTGAATTAGCAACAAATGCCACTAGATGAATTCAATCATATTAAAATGATTAAAATAACCTTAAAAAATAATATTTTTAAAATGTATTACTTTTTGAAGTCAAAAATGTAAATTTGATATATACATAAAGTTACTTTTTTTTGAAAAAAGTGTGACTTTTCAATCCCCTTCAACTTCAAAGAAATGTAATACCCTGAGAGTAGCCATGCATTTTCAAAAGTATCATTTTTAAGAGTATTTTAGTTATTTCATGAGATTAGATTGTACCTGTAAAGTTTGAATGTCAGGATGCAAGTTGTTTTGATATAATCTAACCTTATAGTTGTGTTCATCATGCTCAATTTAGTAGGCATCAACTCTTTGAATTATGTTTATTCAGCAAAGAAACATGTTTTCATTAATTGAGAAAAAACAATGCATTCATAGTCATTGATTTTTTAATCGGAAAGACCTGTATGAATGTTGGATTTCCGGCTATTTAAAAGTTGGTTTCCACTAATTAAAACATGTAGATCACATTTATAGCTTTAGATGTGAGGAAAAAAAAAGTTTCACTCATTTGTTAGGTCACCAACTATATATATATGGAAAGAAGAAAAAAAGTCACTCATTTGTTAGGTCACCAACTATTGCAAATACATACATATAGAGAGGGTAGCACCAATCATCAAACAGTTAAACTGTAACTGTTTGATGATGTGTTGGACAAAGCATTGCCATTGATCGTGAGCAAGATCAACAGTGATGCTTCGTTGATTTTTGTGCACTGTAGATTTTTATTGGCGATCAGGAACCATCGCTAAAAGGTCAAAAATAAAAAATATTTAGACGTGCAGCCTCATATCCAACCCAAGTTCAACGAAAACCCGTTTGATGATACGGATATATATATATAAGGTTAATATTTGGTGTTATATGGCACTATTGAGCTAAAAATCGTAGGTTTAAACTTCATGAACTCAATCTGACCACATAGATGTATTCAGAATAGTTTGTTTGCTAAGAATCAATTCTTTGATCGTGTTATTTTGATCCAAAAATAGATTTTTTGAGTCATGAAACTTTAGTATATTGTAGACCATTAATTTTTTAAGCTCTTTAAAAACCTGCTTATGTGTCATAATCATATGATTCAAAGCTTATTTTCCATTAAATAAAACTTGTAGATCACATCCATAGGATTTAATCTACAAAAAAAAAATCTAAAACCTATGATTTTCAACTCAATAGTTCGATAGCACCAAGTGTTCCCCATATATATATATATATATATTGGAAAATTGTATGTGCAAGTTGTATTGTTTGAACCTGACCGGTAGTTCTTTTTTTCAGCATAGCTTGTCCAGTTAAGTCCACCTTTGATTATGTTTTTCTGATGCAAAAATGAAATTTTAAACTAATAAAAGTTTAGCATGGCCTGTACCTTTGATATTTAGAGCTTTCGGAAATCTTGCAAGCACATCACAATTGGATGATCCAAAATCCATTTTATACTATGCAAATCGTGTAGATCATATCAGTAAGGTCAGATAAAAAAAATGAAAGCGTGTGGGAAATATAATGTTTCCTAGGGTACGTTCGGGTGCCTCAACTTGACGTCAAATCGTTCTGATTCTAAATCCCAAGGCAACCCGGGTTGCCCTGATTTCGAATATTGCCTGAAATCCCATGCAGGCTATTAGAATGGCTTTCTCAGGGCGATTCTGAATGATCCAACCCAACGTCCAGATAACTGCCCCCAAAGTCACTATTCAAAAGTCATGAAAAATGCAAATATACCACAAAAGAACAAGCTAACGTTCAATATATGCAATATTTGGCAGGTCTTCAAGACACCAATGGAGGGGATTAGACCCACACAGTTTGCTTCAAGTGGATTTCTATTGGTCCTGTTAAAACAAGATTGCTCTTGGTGATTAGAATGGCTTTCTCAGGGCGATTCTGAATGATCCAACCCAACGTCCATATAACTGCCCCCAAAGTCAGTATTCAAAAGTCATGAAAAATGCAAATATACCACAAAAGAACAAGCTAACGTTCAATATATCCAATCTTCGACAAGTCAAAATGCCCCTAAGTCTAACCAGTGTTCATTCCCATGAGAAAATTTACAAATATTGGATCCATTTTGTAGGATCCAGATCTCAATTAAAGCTGGGGATGAATTGTATTTGGGTACGACCACTACAAAAAAAAAATTATCTATTACCGACAAGCCTAACCAGTGTTCCCTACCTTTCTTTCTCTTCCTTCTCTCTCCTCTGCACCATCTTTGATCCATCTCAGATCTGAGACAACAACGCACCAAACGTGGTTCTTTTCGTGAGATTGTTGATTGTGTACGTAGGCTAACCAGACCCGATGTCCTTGCCAATCGTCCCTACCACATGATTTCAAGGCTGCTGACATGATTCTCCGGCAACCAAAAATAATCCGGTGACGTCTGAACATTCTCAGATGGATAGCATCAGAAACACCTGCAAGACTTATCGAATTTGACAAATATAAGCAACGAAGGGTGCAACCAAATCCTCATCGAGCTCACTGCAGTTTCCAACTCTGTGTACTGAGTTCCTGGAGCAATTCCAACCATTCACCAGAATTGAGTTCAGTTGTTATCTGAAATCTCTGCCCTCTCTAGCATCAATCTGGATAATCTTAGTGTTCCACATAAAAATGCAGAGAGATTCACATGCACACAACACTCATGTATGTGGTTCGGCCAATAGATGCCTACATCCACGAGGAGCTTGCTCTTGTTAGTTTCTCATAATTGCTCCATTGAGAGGGGGATACAGCTAATATATAATGCATTTTCATGTATGCCAAAAGGCAAGAGAACAAATGAGTTAGGAATCAATCCTAACCACTTAACAAAAAAAATGATAAGGATAGACCTTATCCGGGAGGGGATCAACATACCTTTTGAGATAGATCATCTTTCCATTGATGGCTTTGTAACTCAGATCCCCATATCTTAAAGAAGTTGTTTCATCGAAACTAACTCACAAGTGATCGACGACATAGCTCTGTATTCTGCCTCAACACTTGAACGAGCTATTACTTCTTCATGTAACAAGGTTTTTTTCAATCATAGTACAATAACCCGTAGTAGAACTTCTATCACAAGGATCTCCGACCCAATCACTATATCCGACAATATTGAGATCGTTATTTTGACCCATGAGAATTCATTTACCATGAGTAGCTTTGAGATACCTTAGTATTCTGTGAGCCACTTCCAAGTGTGAGATTTGAGGAGAATGCATATAATGACTAATAACATTGACGGCATATGTTATGTCAGTCCATGTGACAGTCAAATAAATAAGTTTGCCTATCAACCTTTGAAAATTTGAAACATTAATATCATTAATGAGCTCTCCACCATCTTTTTTTAATTTGAAATTGACTTCAATAGAAGTCTCAGATGGCTTACATCCCAAGATACTAGTTTCTTTTAAGAGATCTAAAGTATACTTCCATTGACATATGAAAATCCTTTTTTCGGAGTGAGTGACCTCAATTCCCAAAAAATATCTTAATTTTTCTAAATCTTTAATTTCAAATTTTTTATGTCGATACTCTTTGAGATTAACGATCAAAGACTCATCATCACATGTGAGAATTATGTCGTCGACATAAAACAAGGTAATAGTGGTCTTATTGTGTCATTTTGTAACAAACATTGAATGATCAGTTTCACTTTTAACAAAGCCAAAAGAAATAAGAGCTTCACTAAGTTTAGTGAACTATGCTCGAGGAGATTGTTTTAGTCCATAGAAAGACTTTTTGAGTTTACAAACCAAATTTTTACTTGAGTACTGAAGATCCTGAAGAATTTTCATATACACTTCTTCTAGGAGATTGCCATGGAGAAAGGTGATTTTGATATCAAGTTGATATGTTTTCCACCTTTTATTTGTTGTGATAGAGAGTAAAATTCATATAGAACTTATCTTTGCCACGAAAACAAAAGTCTCAGTATAATTAACGCCCTCAATCGGAGTGTAACCTTTAGCAACTAATCTGGCTTTGTACATTTCAATTGAACCATCACTATTATACTCAATCCTATAAATACATCTACACCCTGCAAGTTTTTCCCCGGAAGGTAAAGGCACAATGTTTCATGTATTATTTTTCTCAAGGGATTTTAATTCTTCCTTCATTGCATTCTTTCAATTTTGGTCTTTTTCAGCTATCTAGATAATTTTGTAGTTCACTTTGTAAATATATTTTCCAAAGAAAGGAAAAATGATTGAAAAATCAATGCAACTTTCAATAGAATGAGTGTCAAGACTTCTTGCAAGATATGTATAAAAATCCCTTATATGCACAGGAGCACGTGTAACTTTAGATGATCTATGTGGTTGCTTGGAAATTTGGTCATTATCAACATTGGTACTGCTTTCAAGAAATTGACCTTTTATCAATATTTTTTGGATTGCTTATTTCAAAACTATCAACTATAGGGAGAATAATATTATCTCTTAACACATGCTCCCCCTAAATCTCATACCTTATTTCATTTTCTTGAGCTTGAAAATAAGTTTCATTTTTTAAAAAATTTACATCTCTGGACATGTAGAGTTTTTTATTTTTTGGATCATAACATTTGAAACCTTTATTAACAGTGGAATAACCCCAAAAAATGCATTTGATAGCATGTTTGTCTAATTTGCTTTGATGGCCTTCTTAGATATGAACATAACACTTATAATCGAATATTCTAAGATGAGTTAAAGACATTTTTTTCCCAAATCAACTTTATAGGAGTTTGATTTTCAATAGTTGAGTTGGGTATTCAGTTTATAATATATGCAACAGTGGAAATGGCTTTGTTCCAAAAATATTTTGGCATATTGCTTTGAAACATGAGGGTACGTGTAACATTAAGTAGTTGCTGATTTTTTCTTTTGGCAGTTTCATTCTGTTGTGGCATTGAGCATGTATTTTGTGATAAAATGCCTTCTTGAGCCATATATTCCCCAAAAGCCTCATTAACATACTCTCCACCATTATCAGACCTCAATTTTTTTACTTTGACATTAAATTGAGTATGAACCATGGCACAAAAATTCTTGAAAGCATTTAAAACTTCATTCTTATTTTCCAGAAAATAAATCCACGTATCATGAGAATAATAGTCAATAAAGGTAGTAAAATATATGAATCCTAAATAAGAAGAGTTTAGGGCTAGTCCCCAGACATATGAGTGAACAAGTTCAAATGCCATATTTGCACTGATTTTCAAAGGTACAAGGACCTCTTGTTTGCTTTGCATATTGGCAGGCATCACATGAGCTACTATCAATAGGTAATGATGAAAAAATAGTTTTTAAAACTTTGTCAGACGAATGACCTAATCTATGATGCCATAACTTGTGAGAATTACCTCTTTATGCACATTAAAAACCATGGAGTTACTTTCAAGGATATATAACCCATTGTGCTCTTGACTTCTACCAATCACCCTCTTGCTCTATATGTCCTGAAACACAACTTGATGAGCTGAGAAAATCTTCAAACAATATATATATGAGAACATAACATATTAGGCCCCATTTCTTGTTTTGCCTGTTAGGCCCTACAGTTTGAATTGTTTTATGATAGATCTGAACTATTAGATGTGTTTAGCATGCTTGATTTAGTTGCAATCAAGTCTTGATCGTGTTTTTTTGATGAAAAATGTATTTTTATGAGCCAAAAAAATGATGATTTCATAGCCATTGATTTTGAATCACCAAAGAAACTTGTATACAGGTCAGGTTCCGGTGATCGAAAAGCAAAATATGATTTTTGAAGGGACTTAATGGGGCAGCGCCAGCGCATTACTATATATATATATATATATATATATATATATATATATATATATATATATATATATATATGTGAGAGTAATGTGTTTTTTAGGCCCTCTATTTCATTAGGTCTCATTAGAACAATTCAAAATTCATAGTTTTAAGTATTTTTTCTCACGTGTAACACACTGACATTTGGATTACCAGTATACAGATTTTTTCGGTGATCCAAAATCAATAGCCAGTTCTTTCTAACTTAGAAAATTTTATTTTTTCATCAAAAAACATTATCCAAGAGTCATTCTCACTAAATACTAAATAGATCATGCTGAACACATGTGATGGTTCAAATCTATCATAAACACTTAAAACCTAGGGGCAAAACCAGAAATACGGCCTAATATGCTCTCTCTCTCTCTCTCTCTCTCTCTCTCTCTCTCTCTCTCTCTATATATATATATATATATATATATATATATATATATATATATATATATATATATATATATCCAGGAATCTAAGAAAACTGTCAAAAGTGTTTTCATTGCTGATACCCATGGCCCACTTGAGTTTGTAACAATGTGACAAATGAAATGGCTTGAATTCATTAAAATTAGGAAACTTTTGGTAAGCTTTGGGTGTCCAAAATGGCTAAAATTAGACCACATTCCAGATCCTTCTTAAAGGTTACTTGGATGTTTTGTTTTTACTTACACCTTAAGAATCTGAGAATATATATATATATATATATATATATATATATATATATATATATATATATATATATATATATATATATATATACAACGGGATGGGGGTTGGGAGGCGTGGGCCTCTAATTTTCATAATTTTCAACACGAATGCAATGTGCCCTCTGTACCTAATCACCCTTCATGGTACCCACTCTGACAGCCTGTACAAGCATAGAGGAAGATCGGGTGCAGCAGCACAATGCATTTGTGCAATGTGATTGCACCTGATCCAGCCTCAATAGCCACTAGGTGGCACCCCGGGCCTAACTCTTTATAACTGTTGGGTCCTGAACACTGGATCTGCTACGCATTCCCCTTCCTTCACCCTCAACCTCCCAAACACAACCTTCATCACCAGCATAACCACCATGCAGGCTAGCTCCAGTTCTCTAGTTTTCAGGCCATTGATTTCACGCCAACCTTTTAAGCCTATAACTAGACGGCCGTGCTCACGGGTACTCACTGCATCACGTAGAGATTCCGATGACTGGATGTTCGGTGGCGGAACTGCCGACGAGGACATGATTGTGCTGCGGAAGAGGATTCATGAGATGAAAGTGGCAGAGAGGAATTATGAAGCTCCTGCTGACTGGATGGAATGGGAGAAGAAGTATTACATCAGATACAATTCTGATATATATGAAGGGGTGGGTCGGTTGCAGAGGTTTCTGATCAGCACAAGGCCTAGTGTGGCTGTGGGGATGTTGGTGCTGGTAGGCTTGAGTGTACCTGCTGCAGTTTCTGTGGTTTTCTTCAATTTAATTGGAGCTTGCATGGGGATTATAGATGTCATTTGTCACCAATATAGCACTAATTTAGTTTAGATTGAGGGAGAATTTACTTGATGTTAATTATGAATTCTGCTATTTCTTTATTATCTTTTGCCCTCATATGAATATGTGATAGCATACTTTCTATGGATACCTCGGAGTATGTCTTATATATGTTGCATTTCATGGTTTGTAAGTGACCTTCCTGGTGGGAGACAGCAAAGAAATATATATATGTTTGGGAGAGAAAAAGAAATATGCATGTTCTTTGCTTAGTCATTAGAATACTAGAATTAGAAATATGAGAACTACCATGTGAACTGGGCACTTCCAACACTTTTTTTTGCAAATCAAACCATGCGGCATGGTGAATATGCTGGGAATCAATTTTTGAATCATGTTTTTTTAATGAAAAAATACAATTTTTGAATGCTTGAATATTCACGAAGATTATAAGCCACCTACTTTAAAGCCTTAAAAGATAGGATGATTCAAGAGCTGGTCCTTATAAAACCAAACAGATCACATCTATGTGATTAGATTTAAGATAAAAGAATAAAAAATCCATGCAAATTGTGATTCACACGGTAGTTCTCATATTTTCACTTCTTATATTCTAGTGACTCTCTTTGTGTGTATATACTGTCAAGATGTAGTTAAATGCTTATCTAAAATGAAAGTGCAGTCTGTGTAGATTATTTGAAGTTCTGAAAGAAAGAGTAGGCATTTTCAAGACTCTTCATCCTTGCTTGTAGGATGAAACAATCTTTGATGAAGTAACCCAATCTCTCTCAGCCTATGTCTTATGAGAGGGGTAGGCACGGAAGCAGATCAGGTCATGCTGAACATGAGCGTTTTTGCTCATGCCGACATCGTGGCCATCCGATTTGCATTTTAAAAAGCTCAAAAGTCAACATAACCACGTGGCATTCATCCAAAATGCAAACAGACGGCCACGATGTCGGCACGAGCAAAAACGCTCATGCTCAGCATGACCTGATCTGCTTCCGGTAGGCACTTTCTATAACCATTCCGAAGAGCTGAGATTTCATAAAGGAAAAATAAGCTTCATATTAGTAATGATGAAGAGGGAAGAAAATAAACACTTGCTGAAATTATTGAAATTGGAGGAAATGAAACATAAATCATGGATCAACTATGGTTGAATGAGATAATTAAATATCAGGTTGTTCTATCAGAGCCGGGCGCCGGCTGGTCTCGGGTTGTGGGATTATCTCCCCCAGCTGAATTATAAAAAAAAAAGATCATGGATCAAATAATGGTACTCATGGGGATGATCAGCTTTATGATGAACCCTAGTTAGGGCTGGTAAACAAGCTGAACAAACCGAATATGGAGTATTCAAGCTTGGTTCACTCTTGTTATAAAATTGAAAATAATAGACATTAAACGTTAAGCCTAGTAAGCAAAGCTTAAACCGCTAATACATTATTTCAAAGATGTAAGCAATAGGATTCAAACTCTACTTATTGTTTGCAAACCAAACACTTCAACCGTCTATATACTCTATGATATAAAATATATGTAAACTGTACTTATTACTAGTTAACAAGCCTATATGAGCTGAACGCTCATCGTTTGTGTTTAGCTTGTCGAGTCTATTTCATGAGTTGCTCTTTACCAGCCAAACATGAGCTGAGCCATAAGCACCTCATCTCACTCTCTAACCCTGTTGGTTTTGGGGTATGATTTGAAAAGTTGGCCATCTCTTCCACACCAAACTAATGATCTAATTTATTGGATGCGACATAAACATAAATAATATATATTTAATGGTCATGGATGAGCTAACCCTAGCTGAGCACCCGTCGGCTCAGTAGCTCTTGGCTCTGCTACTTGACAATCCAGAACAAGCTTCTGTCAAACTGAGCCAAGCCAAGCCGTGAGTCAATCTTCTAATGATCATGGCTATAATCGACATTACCAAGGTAACAATTGCATTTGGATTGTAGTGTTAAACGTGGTGCAAACATATGAGAATTCTCTCTCTCTCTCTCTCTCTCTCTCTCTCTCTCTCTCTCTCTCTCTCTCTCTACACGTTTTAATTACATCTTAATTTGTTGTGGTGAAGAATCAGGCTTCAGTCACTTTCCAACCTCATTTATTGGAGGTTTAAACGAAATCTCCTACGGCGTAGCCATTGACAAATTCAAACTCATGAGTGTTGACCCTCCATTTTTTTTATTTCATTATATTCTCGGGAGTGCGTTTCGTGTATCATACGGCTTTTACTGTTTCTGTAAGAGATACATCGTCACACGATATTCCTATGGAACTTTAGATATTCCTGTCTGTAATAAGAGCTCTATTTGTCATCATCTCATCAAGGATGTCAATGGACCTGGGAAACTGGGTCTCCTCTGGCTTGCTCCGTTTGGATCGGGACGGAGGACATGAAACAAAGAATGAATAGGGGATGAAAGTTAAAATCAAAACCCATGTGGGGATGGACTTACTCTTGCTGCCACCCCCTCCTTGCCCTGTCACATTTTTCATATTCGTTAAGAAAATTATTATTATACCGTTATACATATTATAAAATCTTATATATATATATATATATATATATATATATATATATATATATATATATATATATATATATATATATATATATATATATATATATATATATATATAACCCTAGCTAGGATAAAACTCCTTCTCAAATCTTTTCTCCCTCCTTTCCTCTGATGAGTCATGCAAGCTTTTATTTCTCTCATCTTCTTCTTCTAATGGCATAAGGATCTGAAAAAGGGCTCCACCCCGTTTGGATCGGGGGATGAAGGACATCATGAAATGAGAAATGAACTAAGGATGGGGTTAAAATCAAAAGTTGTTCAGGGGTGCATGGAGACCTTGTCCCTGTTCTCGATCGCCCGAGTCCACTGCTATCCTTATCACCATCAAGCATTTTCCCAATTACATGGGCTTGTCTTTTTTTCGAAAAAGCAAAAACAATTTAATGAGAGAGTGACACGTGATAGAGTCAAGTATCAAGCTGTTTGTCAGGTGTCAGCAAATATATGTCAAAGTGGTGTTCCTTTCTATACTACTTCTTAAGGAATAGGGATGGCAATGGACTGTGAGAAATGGGAATCCGTTCAAACCCACCCTATTTGGGGGAGGTGATGGAAGACCTGAAAGGAAGAATGAATTGATGATGGAGGTAAAAATCAAAACCCATGTGGGGGTGAACTTAATTTTTTCTCATCCCAACCCCGATTTTCCTTATTAAAATTACTAATATACTTTTAATATTTTATAAAATAATATTTAGATCTCTTATATATATATATATATATATTTTCTAACTTTCATATCTCAAGTCACTCTCCCATCTCTTCCACGACCCTTTTATTTTCTCTCTCCTTCTTCTAACGAGTCTAACCTAGTGCGGCAAAAGGCAAAAGTCGACAAAAGGCAGATGCCTCATGAAGATGAAGATGGAAATTTTACTCGTGAGGCAGGGACCTACCACAGGGATGGAGGGCAAAATTTGAGATGAGACCGGTGTGGAAAGCTTGCTCCCTGCACCCGCCCTGTCCATTGCCATCTCTATTAAAGAGCGGCGGTCGAGTGCAGACTTTGTTGAAAATTGTAGCCCTTCATAAACATTTACAAAATGATGAAGTGTGAGTAGGTGGCTTGTCAGTCAATTTTTGGAATCCTGGTGCTTTTCAACGCTAGAGTGCAAGGCATATCTCTTTAGGTAGTACTAAAGATTAAGGGGTAAAATTTAAGCACGTTTTAACTCTTGTTTGGGAGCCTGGTGTTTTTTACCATAATCCTGATTTTAAGAGACTAAAAGAGTGGGATTCTTTTTTTTATAGTTTTTTCTTACCCGAATTCATCACGTGTAACATATATAACTTTTTTGGTTGAAGGGTGGTTGTTTGCTTTGATCAAAACCCTCTATTATAAGGGCAGTTTTGGCAAGTATTAATCTAAGAAATAAGTTAATAAAAACCAATAATTTGGGAAGTAATTTTTACTGTGCACATGTCATGACAGGCATAAACAGGCTCAAAATACTACTCAAGCAAGTATTTTCTTCAACTTTATAGTCAATATATGTACCAGCCACAAATAGGAATACTGCAAAATGAAGACAAACCCGATCGATTAGTGGGACAAATCTAGGGAGCCTGCACGATTGAGTCCTAACCTCATATTATAAAACTTGCTGGCAAAGACGGTGATGGCACTCACTTTTGACACTCTTCCCTTTTTGGCCGAGTAAAAAAAATGGCAAACATGGACAATTCATTACTTAAAATATGGCAAATCTAGCTAATTGATTTTTTTCTTTACGGTTTTACTCTTTGTCACCTGAAAAATTAGGCGCTTTGGTCAAGCTACATGTCTAAGTTGTTGCCTGAAAAAAATTAAGCGCCATGATTTTGACCAAGTAAAAGAGTAAATCAATAAAAAAACAGTAAATTGGCCATGTTTGTTTATGCTTTTTAGTTTGCTGTCAATTATGTTAGTGTTAAATATTAGTGTCATCTATATATATGTCATTATGTAGATTGCGCTTTTTACATTAATGCAACAGTTGGATAAACATTGTATATGCAGTCTAGCTTGCAGATATAATTAGCCTACCACTACAAGAATACTGCGGATTAGCGACGGACGCTATCCGACGATAATTCATCCCAAATCCATCGCTAATCCGTTTAGCGATGGATTGACAATGGCTTGGTGATGGGTAGCGTCCGTCAAAATTTTTTGGTCGCTAATTAGCAATAGAACTGATCTGTCACTACTTCCGTTGTTAATTCGTGATGGATTACCGAATGTCATGATCCATCGTGAATCCGTGTTAAATAAAGATTGTTTGGTTTTGGACAAATACATATCTGTCGATAATTCGTCGCTAAAATTTAACGATGGATACGTTTTCGTCCCTAAATTTCATCGCTAATTTATCGACGGATTCGTGACGGATTACATTTCATCATAAACATCAGTTCATTCAGTTTTTGAGACAGATAAATATCCGTCCCTAATCCGTTGCAAAATTTTAAAAACAAATTATTTGAAATATAAATATCGAGAAAAAATTTCGCGTTATACAATTTATATAACCTTTGTATAAAAAATAAAGTATACATAACAAATAAATATATAAAGCAGGTGAAACAAATTTAACACAAGTTATAAGTGAAACAAATTTAACAACCCACTATAATCATCGCCAAACTCTAATTAGTTACAAGTGAACATATACAAAGAGTTTCATTTAAAACAACAAGTACGTGAAATAAATTCAACACATGATTCAAATCATCGCCAAGATTCAGAGCATCATCCTCTTCATTATCTCGATCTGCCCCTTCATTCAGAGCCGTACCTGTGTTTTATGGGGCCTGAGGCGGAGGGAAAAAATGGGCCTCCTATTAATATTAGGAGTTCAGGGCCAGGGCCTCCGATTTTTTTTTAAAGAATCAAAATAACAATAAAATTTACATTCACATTAAACAAATATAATATTTCAAATATTTATATTATATTAAATAAAAATGTATAAAATATTTATATAAACTACCTAAACAATACTCATTGGCCTTAAAAATGGGCCCCTAAATTTTTTTTGAGCCCAGGGGCCCTGAGGCCCAAGCCTCATTGGCCTCTTTACAGGTTCGGCTCTGCCTTCATTCATGCCTCCATCAACTCCTCTACGTTGATCATCTTCAGCATCCTACAAGAAAACCGAAATGTTAGTATTGATAAAAAAAATATAATGAAATAAATTATATGCAATGCACCTAATCTAAGGCAATCAAAATAACATGACTCAATGACACATAAACTAGCAATAAAGTGAAGGGCATTAACAGAATTCAGATATGTGTTCTAAGGCTGACAAAAAAAATCATAGGGATTTAATCATGTAGATATGTGTTCTAAGGTTATCAAAAAAATGTCATAGTGATTCAAGCATACATATATGGTTTATAAGGCTGACAAATAAATGTATTATGTATCACAATTATGCATATATGTGTTATAAGGCAGTCAAAAAACTTTCATAGTGATAAAATCATGCTTATATCACTACAAGAAACCTGTTGATTAGCGACGACCTAAATCTGTCGCTAATCCGACGTTAATTCATTGTTAACCTGTTTAGCGATGGATTAGTGTCGGATTAGCGACGGATAACTTTCATCACGAATTTTTCGACGCTAAGTAGGGTCAGAACTTATCCGCCGCTAATTTCGTCGCTACTTTGCGACGGATTAGCGACAGATATGATCCATCGCGAGTCCTTCGCTATTTTAAATTAGCGATGGATAATATCCGTCGCTAATCCGTTGTTAAATTTTAAAAAAAATTAAAAAAATTTGCTCGCTGTCGGCGTGTTCTCCGGCAAGGAGCAAATTTTTTTTACAGAACCGGCGCATTCCGGCGTCGAGACGCTCTTCTGCAACGAGCCAGTCACGACGGGAGAAGGGGTCGTATGGCGTGATGGAGGGCAATCAGGTGCTTAATGCACAAATTTGTGACGCCCCAAAAACTCGCACAGAAAAGGAAGACGAAATATTTAGGCGAGAAAGATAAGAGAGATCTGTGACTACATGAAGGTTGATCGCTTCTACAGAACAAACCAAAAACTGATAAACTGAGATCCCTTAAGAAAAGTAAAAATTAAAGTTAAAAAATAAAAAAGGAGCTTAACCGACACGAGAGAAAATCGGAAATCTCTCAAAATTGAATCCAAGACGAAGCAGAGAGAGAGAGACTTACTGTTTTAGAATACCTACACCGGAAAACCCTCAATCGGTCGAAAACCATCATCTGTCGACTCACCGAAAAAATCCTGCAGGCACCGAAATCTTTCACAGAGAGAGATACGGGTGATCTACAACTAGGAATCTTCCAGCTAAAGAAATCGACGGCTCTCTTCGCGCAAGCACATACTTCCTCGCCCTCTCGCTTTCCTGCTCGAAAGAGGGGAAGAACACCCATGTCCCTTCCTTACCTCTTTTTATAAGGGTTGTGTACAAGATGACATCATCACCCCAAATTGATGGTCGGGATTCAGTGCGGAACAGGGGGAGGGAAAATTTCGCGCCTCAGGTGTACGGTTTAAATCGAAAATTAGCGACGGAATTAGCGAGGGAATTTTTTTGTCCCTAATCTATCGCTAATTAGCGACAGATTAGGGAGGAAAAAATTCCCTCTCTAATTCCGTCGCTAATTAGCATTTTTTCGTAGTGTTTTGGCGACGAAAAAATGTTGTCGCTAAGCTATCGCTAATTAGCGACAGAGCTATTTCCGTCGCTAATTTTGCAAATATTTCAAATGTTAGTGACAAATAGGTTTTGCTTGCTGATCCATTGCAAATTTGCGACGAAAAAAATCCATCGCAAATTTCCGTCGCTAATTAGCATTTTTCTTGTAGTGTATGTGTTCTAAGGTTGTCAAAAAACTTTCATAGTGATTTAATCATGCATATATGTGTTATAAGGCAGTCAAAAAACTTTCATAGTGATAAAATCATGTTTATATGTGTTCTAAGGTTGTCAAAAACCTTTCATAGTGATTTAATCATGCATATATGTGTTATAAAGCAGTCAAAAAATTTCATAGTGATGAAATCATGCTCATATGTGTTCTAAGGTTGTCAAAAACTTTCATAGTAATTCAATCATGCATATGTGTGTTATAAGGCACTCAAAAAACATTCTTAGTAACGAAATCATGCTTATATATATTCTAAGGTTGTCAAAAAAACTTTCATAGTAATTCAATTATGCATATATGTGTTATAAGGCAGTCAAAAAACTTTCATAGTGATAAAATCATGCTTATATGTGTTCTAAGGTTATCAAAAAACTTTCATAGTGATTCAATCATGCATATATGTGTTATAAGGCAATCAAAAAACATTCGTATTGATGAAATCATGCTTATATGTGTTCTAAGGTTGTCAAAAAACTTTCTAATTCAATCATGCATTTCACAGTGATAAAATCATGCTTATATCTTGTTGGATATGGACTTTTCACTATATTCTATTTCAACTCTATATTTGAAAACCATATACCAAATTGTAAATATGACCATTTATTGAATTGGATGTAGATGAGATTTGGGAGTTGGGCCTTGTTTAGACGTATTTTCTATTTGTTTATAAAAAGTAAATAAATGATCTGTTTAAAAATACAAGTCTTTTTTTTATGTAAGTTATCGTTTGAATTGCAAGTATTTACGAGCTACCAGTACAACTGAATTTTAACGTCATGGTACCGGGAAATGAGTCACTCGTTGCTTCGCCATATTCAGCTCATAAGATTGTTTGAACTCATGAAATGGACTCGGCAATCTGAACACGAACAGTGAATGTTTCGTTTGGCTTGACTGGTATAAGCTCGTTAACTATTAATATACATTTACATTCATTTTATATCATAAAGAGAATATGGTTGAAGTGTTTGGCTTGCAAGCAATTTAAAGTTCAAATCTACTACTTATAGCTTTGAAACAACGTATTTGTTCTGTAAACTGGCTAGTTTGTGCTTGATTTTGTAAGTTTAGACTCTAGATTCTATTAATATTTTGAAATTTGTATTTTTTTTTTGTAAACGAGGAAGCTCGAGCTCAGCTCATTTTACTTGGGTTCCCATGAGATCAAGCTCGGCTCGACTTGTGACAAGAATGAGCTGATGTTGAACACCCTTCTTTCAGTTCATTGGGATCATTTACCAGACCTACCTCATATCCTAAAACACAAATAAATCTAAGTTCAAGAATGAATTGACAGCTGGATCTATATTGTAAAATCGGCCGTGAATAGTCTCTTGCAAGTATGATCAGCCCTCAAGGAACTCTTAACCATCAGCGGAGCCAGAAGTTTTTGGTTGGGTGGGCAGACTTTGGATCTTGGGGACAATGCTATGGTCTTGAAGGATGATCCATTTATTCAGACTATTGGTGGAGCCAAAAAAGAAATCGCTGGAGGCACAGTCGTTCCTGAAGAGATAAAACTTAAATAAGCCTTTGAATTATATTGAAATCAACATGTAAAAAAATCAAATATACTCAAATAATTTGAGATCAGTCTTACATACATTCAACTCAAATAAACAACAAAGCAAGTATGACACAGGTATTCAGTTATTGCAACCCATCTTGAGAACAACAAAGGACCAGAACATTAGGCAGTTTCTAAAGCTTAAAACTAAGGGTGGCAATTTCTGACATGACCCACCAACCTGACCCGCCAACCCACTTCTTAGGCGGGTTTGGGTTTAGCTTAAACAAGTACGTGTTGTAAACGGGTTGACCCGCTTAACCCATTTATTAAACGGGTCAGGTTCGTGTTAGGGGTATGCCAACCCACCAACTCGTTTAATAAAGTGATTAGACGGGCGGGTCATGTCATTGATCCAAAACCCAAACAAAACACCTCAGTGTCATCCTATCCTAAACCCCGCACACCCCTTTTGCGGCTCTCTCTCACTCTTTCTCACAGAATGATCACCTCTGCCAGATGCCCTCTCTCCCCCTTGCCCTTCCCCAGCTGCACCCCTAACCCTAACCCCAACCATCGCAAACCCTCTACCGTCGTCCTATGCAGGTCGTGGCTGCTTGAGTCGAAGACCCTCAAGGCCGAGCCAGCCTCCGTCTTCTCCACAGTTCGATCCTTCGCTCATGCCACCATCCCTAACCTCTGTTCAGATTTTTACTTTCTCGGTTGCTCTGTCTCAAGGCTCGATGACCACATCACTGTCGCCGTCGGTCCCTCGGTCCCTCTGTCTATCCCGGCCGTGTCGCGATTGCCACTGTCTAAGACACCCCAGGCTCACCCTCGACCCGCTCCATAACTGCCCGGGGATCACAACGAACGCAGCCCTCTGGGCCATCGGTGTCTAGTCCATCGGCATCTCGGTCTTGTTGGAGAAGGGGCTCCCTCTCAACAGCGGCATCGGCTCGAGCGTGGCCAGCGCCACCGCCGCCACCGCCACCTTTGTCGTGAACGCCCTTTTCGGCGACCGACTCTCTGGCCTCGACCTCGTCCTCGCCAACCCGTTTACCCGAACCCAACCCGCCAACCTATTTACTCGACCCGACACGTTTATTAAACGAGTTAACCGTGTCGTGTCGGGTTACCCGTTTAATAAATGGGTTGGGTTCGTGTTTGCCACAGCCGACCCGTTTAATAAACGGGTTGGGTTTGTGTTGAGGTATGCTGACCCGCCAACCCGACCCGATTGCCACCCCTACTTAAAACGCACAATCCATAACCCGGTTGAATGCGGATTTAAACTCGGGTAGTGATAGACGCTGGTCCAGATTAGGTGGAAGCTTAGAGAAGCAAATCAGGTCATGCTGAAAATGAGCGTTTTTGCTCATGCGGACATCGTGGCGGTCTGTATGCATTTTGGATGAATGCCACATGGTTTTGTTGACTTTTGAGCTTTTTAAAATGCAAATCGGATGGCCACGATGTCCGCATGAACAAAAACGCTCATTTTCAGCATGGCTTGATCTACTTTCGAAGCTTAGGGTGTATGTGATACCGCTGCCACGGGAAAACATAAACGTGTCAGCACCACTTGCTGATCGCTGTCCTGGGCGAGTGCTCGCCACCTAAAACAAACTGCATCTAAATGACAACACACCACGGACGATAATATCCAGAACAGGTCAGGTCCAACACTAACAATTTTTCAATTCCAAGCATACGTTATTGATCCTCGAATAGATTGCTGGATTAAAAGTAAACGCACACTTATTTTCTGTTTGTCACACACCAGACAAATTAAAACACACACATAGCGGTAGGCATTAGCATACAAGAGTTAAAATCAGATTCTTTGTTTCTTCATGAAATATCGCTGGAGGCACAATAATTTTTTTTTTTCGGTTTCTATTTCTGGGGTGGGCGACCGCCCACCATGCCCACCCCTGGCTCCGCCACTGCTCTTAACCCCTCTGTTTTTATCTTTGAAATGGAATGAACTTCGATTATACACTTCTGTTTAAATCTAGAAAAAATGTCATAAAAGGGAATCGTAAAATTTTGAACCATTTGTATGCTACAAAATAGAGATCAAGCAAGCCTTAATTTGGATTTGAATGATATGACCACCACAAACTTCCAACGTGATGAATAATTTCAGTCAATACCTATGTCACAAGGACACGCCATTTTTTGCTGTGTGTGTCCCTGGTGACACAATCCGACTTGCTCAGACACTGAAATATATGGCATTATTTTAATATTTTTAAATAATAGTTTATTTTATTTTAATACAAAAGCTATTTTATGTTAAAATAGTAAAAAAATATATAGTTTTTTATTGATTAAAAATTTTAAAAAATTTGGGTCCTTGCGTCTCATCTATGAAAAAAAATTCAACTTTCAAGTCGAATTTAAATCTTGTGTCCTCCAGTCCACGAATCATTGTGACATAAGTAGATACATGTTTTTATAATCACAATACCTTGTGATTTTCTTGTGCCATGCACAAATAGAATTTTTTTTTTTTTGTTTTTTGTTTTGGTCTTCACCAACTCTGATCCGATCCCACAGGAGATGGATCTATATGCTAACAGGGTGAGGTCAGCAATCATGATTAGGGTTGTCAACGAATCGGGTTTGGTTCAGACCCACGTGGAACCAGACTTGGACTCAATTTTTGGGTATGGTATCAGGTCTGGACCCAAGTATAATCGGATCCATTATACGAGAAATCATGCCCGGACTCTATAAGAACTACATGAACCAGAACAGGACTATACCCGATAAAATAATATTTTTTATCATTTTACACTGAGAAATTGCGGGTCTTAATCGGAACTCGGGTTGGGCTCGAGTCTGGTATAAAATTTCACAAACTATACCCGGGTCTATGTATTAATCGGATCTTTGGATCCAAAACAGTTCTTAATTGGGTATTCTTATTTATCACCATACCCGAACCCTATAGGTTTGGTCCGGGTCAGGACCCGATGACACCCTTAGTCATAATCAAATCTAATAACATGGTTTGGGTGTATGTGACTTTAAGCTGGTTCCAACTCATAAACCCAACTAATAACCAAATGGCATTATTTTAAACTATGTCTTGTCTGTGTGACATAGTTTCACACATTTGAAAATTTGGGTAAACCTAATTATGTTTACCCAATAGGAGCTGGCTAGGCATCAGTAAGTATATTAAATAAGGGAAAATATATGGCTATTTTGAACCATGATATCATATGGTGGTATAGATTGTTGCTTGTACTAATCTAGCCACCAAATGGTAAATTTAACTATACACGTATGTTTAGCATGGTTTGTTTACTTCATTAAAAGGTTTTATTATGTCTAAAACACTACAAGATATCATTTTTAAGTAAAAATCATGGCTTCACAATTTATAAAAAGTAATAATGGTTTAAAAATGACATAAAACATTATATTCAGGTCAACTTTAACTGATAAAAATAATAAATTAAATATGCTAAACATGATCCAACAGTTAGGTTTTATTTTTGGGGATTAGATATGTGTAAATCAACAAGTGTGTGCAGTACCACTATAGAAGCGACCGATAAATATTAATATTTTTAATGTACAACAAAGTTTATTAAAAAATTGCAAGTTATGTAACGTTAGTTTGGTTTTAATTAATCGTTTCTCCTCGGTTCTTCTCATTAGTCATAATAAGCTCAGAACTGCTCAGGCTGGAAATGAACTCGGAAGAACTAGGCTTGAGCTTTGCTCGCTTGATTGTCAAGCCAAGTTTGGGCTCATTCAGCTCAGTTTTGCACTTTGACTACAACAAAGAGCGTGTCTCTTCCTGATACGTCGTCACAGTCGGTTTCCGTCTCGATACCCTTTTCCTCTCTTTCTTTGGGCTACAACCCAAATTTGGGAATCCAAAGCTCCTCTCCTGCTGATTCAGTGAAGGGAAATGAAGAGGATGTCGATTTGAAGAAGATTCTGGCATTGGGTCTTTCGCAATAATGGGGCATTCAATAAATGCTTGGTGGGTTTTAACAGGTGCGGTTGATTTCTGAGTTTCTTCCTCTTTGATTGAGATTTCTGGAGTAACTCCTTAGATACCCAATTGGGGATCGTTTTGTATTTGCGATTTGGTTCGCAGGATTTAGAATTTCGAATCTTTTTCGTGTTTACTTTGTTGTTTGTTGTGGATTCGGCACATCTCCATTCCCCTTGTGTCTATACGAACTACCCATATGTTTCCTTCTCGTTATAATACTCTTAGTATTTCTCGTACCCAATTAGAAGTCTTTTAGGTAGGAAATCCAATATGGTATGTTTCGTTTTGCAGGGCGGGCTGTTTGAGACATGAGTTGTCTGTTGTAAGTGACAATTATGCTTTCTCTTAGGTAAAGGTTCAATTTTGGCGATTTTATGTCTTTCCTTTTCCTATTTTAGTTTTCTATTGGCATGTCGTAAATTGATCGAATGATGTGGTACAACAGGGATTTTTGGAGGAAGCATAAGCGAAAGGTTCTCGTTTCAGTTGGGCTTTTAGGAAGTGGGTATGTTTTATATAAGCTTTATGACGGTCATAGACAAAGAATTGCAGTTCTGGAGAGAGAATTTGAGAAACAGAGTGAAGCAGATGAGCGAATTAAAGCACAGTATGTTCACAATGTTTTGAGTTGAGAGTTTCCCATGTGTTGGCATTGCATCTTTTGGATTTGTTTGTAGGTGAATTGCATTGGGATGATTACTGTTTGTTACTTTTGATCTGATAGAATGGAAGCTTCCTTTGCAAATATCCAGAGGATTTCAGATTCAACGACCCTCCCTTCTGTGATGCATGATTTAAGTTTTCGGATTTCAGAAGAATTGGATTTTTCAGAGTTAAGAGAGAGGCTAAACCAAGGAAGAAGTCGACCCAACACACTAACAGCACATGAGAAGCTTGAAGTGTGGGAGAGACTAAAAATTCTTAGTACGTTATTGCTTTTGTTTTAGCAGTTGCCCTTAAGTAATTCCAAACCTCTTTTTTCTTTTTTTGTTCTTGTATCTTCAATTATCTTAGTTTCTCTTGTGAGTTTTTTCTTACTCATTGTGATATGTAAGTTCAGAATGTCTTTTTTTATTGATTACATTGAACTTTCTGGTTAGAAATTAAGGTAATTAACCTTGAGTGATGATTGTTTTGATGTAAAAGTCATCAGTCACCTTATTTTTCAATGAATATTCTCCATGTTTAGAGAAATTCACCTTGTTTTGTTTACTTATTTCTTTGTAGGCTTTACAAAAGCTATGACATCATTATGGGCACTAACAATGCTCAATTTGTACGTAAGAGTTCTTCATAATGTCTTAGGGAGGCATCTATATATTGACACGGCGAGGGGTCTTGGAAGCATTGGCCTACTGGTACAGAATGCTTTTATACTGTCTTCTTTTAAAGGCTTTTTGATGTTTGAAGAAGATTAATACTTTGGTCTCTCTTCTTCATCTGGATATTAGTATGTGTATGTGTATATGCGTATTTTTGTCAGTTTTCCCTTAGCTTGGATCTGGTACAGGCTTTTGCATGTCATATTTTCTATATTCGGTTTCTCTTGTATTGCAACATGACAGCATTTGAGTTCTGCATGCATGCCTTGGATGGATATGCCTTTCATGAATTCATAGCGCCTGATGCTATGCTCTTATCATGTTTACAGCTGTACACATTTTGACTGGTGCTAGATTTTGTTTTTTAATTCCATTTTCCATTTCCACCTCTAATAACATCCAAAGAAAAGGAACTCTTCTTAGTCTCTAAGTAGTACCACAAATCTGTTGAAAATTCAGTTGATAAAATTTTTGCCTTCTTGGACTAGTACATTTATTACATGGTATCAGTATGTTATCATAAATATTTTGCATCCTCATGCATGTTAATGTGTTAGATAGGGCTAGGTGCTCATACATCTATATTGCTATATTGAGCTTGAAGTTGATCCATAACTTAAAAAGGGGATTTCACTTATCCACAATTGTTCCTCATTGATTCAATAATGGAATTTTGTTGTGTAGTGTTCTAAGTAGAAGGAAGTGTGGGCCTTTGATCTATCTCATTATTGCGCATAAGAAACAGAAACCATGTCAGTAGTCAGGTTGACTCTAAATTAAGATTCAAAGAAAATCAGTGAAGAGAAATTGAATGTGGTTGTCGTTAGCAGAGCTTTCTCTGTTGGATTTGACTCAAAGGTATGTAAGCACTATGCGACACCTAGGTGCTAGGAATCTTGGTTCCTAGGCATAACCTAGACACTCGACCTAAAAAATAAAGATTTGAAGATTTGAAACAAATTTTTAAATAGCTATTATTTATTTAAAATATTTTGTAAAAAAATCATTACAAAATCGGATGTTTCATTTTAATCACCCGGTACTAGGTTTTTCCTTGCACCTAGGGCCAACATCTAGGTTGCCTACTTTTCTTGCCATGCTTTTAGGTATGTATCAAGGTTGCTAGATGAGGAAGTGGAAGCGGAAAACGATACGGGAAGCGAAAGCGAGAAGCGATGTATTTTAAAATATATAGGAAGCGGGAAGCGAGGAATAAAACAAAAAAGCAATATAGAATTGAATGGGAATTGAAATGGAACACAAATAAAAACTAAAATAAAAGTGACTATTTCTTAAATTTCATGATTTTTTAGTGTAAGAATTAAATTTTTAACAAAATCTATAAATGATGACTGCCAATTTAGAGAAAGCACATGGAAGTGACTGAGAAGCTTGGGAGGAAACACATAAAAACATGAAAAGTAGAGTGAGAAAACATATAAGAAGAACAAATGAAGCGTGTGAAAAGCATAAGAGAAGTTGTAATGAAATATCGGAAAATACAAAAATAATGCCACTAAGGGCTTCACAAGATTACGATCACAAAAGTGCATAAGCACAAACCAATGCCATTAAGGGCTTAGAAGATCACAACACAATGTGCACAAGCACAAGTCTACTATAGGACAAAACAATAGCCATCAATGGGAAACAACACAAGCACTAAGTGCATATAAAACATTAAGAAACTAAATAGAAAAACACAAAATATAAAAAATATTCATCTTTATTGAGCATAAATGCTTAAGATAAGCATTACATAATATGGGGACAAGAGGTCCCTTATATACACAAGGGAAGAGCTAAAACAGAGCTCACATAGAGTCGTTGGGATGCTTCCAATGACTCTTAAGAGCAAAAGACCTTAATATCCTTGGTCTTTGGGATAAAGACAATAAAAATAAAGAAAAAAGAAAAGTATGTCCCTAGAGGACAAAACCTATTACACAAGGAAAAGATAAAACTACCCCTAGAGGGTATTTACTTATTATATATATATATTATATATACACATACATCTTAACAGAAACGTGGGGGAATCGAGATTCTCATCATGTTTCGGAAGCGATGAGTAGTGCACTTCCGAAGCGAGTTTCCAGGAAGCGGGCTTCCCACCTATCTAAGAAGCTTCTGATAACTCTGGTATGTATTCTCATGTATTAGCATTGTCATCATTAACATCATCACCAAAATCAACATAGCTTCATCTTGCATGATAATCATCCGCCACTTAGGCACCTACCCAGCACCTAGAGCCAACATCTAGGTTGTACTTTGCTTGTGTGCTTTTCGGTATAGTTTTCATGGATTAGCATCATCATCTTGCATGATCACCATCTTTATCATTATTTAATGATTTATTCCTATTCTTTTGACCATCACCTCCCGTGTGCTTCTTCAACCTGAAGGCTTCAATTATTTAACCCTTCAATATGAGAATGATGAAATAATTCAGTAGCTAACAACCAGTGTTGTGGAAAGCGTTGAGGCGTAGCGAGGCGCTCCACCAAAATCTGAGGTGAGGCCAGGGGCGTAGCTAGGATTCATGTGAGGGGGGGGGGCAAACTGGGGTGTAGGAAAAAAAAATTATTTGTGCGATAGTCGGGGGTTCGGGGGCAGCGCCCCGATTTTTTTTTTTTGAGATAAAATAAAAAATGGCTACAATTATTAATAAAAATCTATTTCATATGGACAAATCAAACTATTTGCTGCAGTCAGGGCTGGGCTAGGACTGGACTGGGCTACAAAAATGGATAAAAAACTATTTCATATGGAATCAGGGCTGGGCTAGGACTGGGCTTTTTAAAAAAAAAAACAAAAAAAAATTAACTGTTTCGGGAGGCAGGACTGGGCTACAGCCCAGTCCCCTAGCTAGCTACGCCCTTGGGTGAGGCGTAAAGCGTAAGCCTCAAATTTTTTTTTAAAACTTAAAAAAACTATAAAAAATATCTAAAATTATAAATAAATAAAAAATGCTTTATTGATGAAGCAACAACCAACAAGAAATAAAAAATCTCAAATAAATACTGAAAAAAGTAGAGAAAAACAGAGTGTGGCAGGGAGTTAAACCCCTGCAAATAACAGCAGAATGTATTAACAATATTTGCATCCTATGTCACGTAAAGAGAAAACAGACATAGCTTGTCTATATTCTTGACAAAAGGATATGAATATTCTTAAACAGATAAGCAACTACAACTATAACCAAAACAATAGAGAGCTTAACTATAGTAGACAAATAAATTCTACAAACACTTGACTAAAACTAGATTGCTAAATGGAAAAGAGACACACCTTTAATTTTGTCGCTACCTGCAAAAAGTAATCGTTTCCAAATCAGAGACAAACATGGTTATAAAAAGAGAAACTATAATAACTATGATTAAGTAAACAGATTTTTTTACTATTCCTCACCCAAGAGAATAATGCTGACAGTGCTATACCAACTCCAACCCAAAAGAAGACGTGGAGAGAGAGAGAGAGAGAGAGAGAGAGAGATGAGTGAGGGACTGCGAGAGACGAAAGCGAGGGACTGCGAGAGACGAGAGAGAAAGAGAGGGGCTACGAGAGACGAGAGAGAGAGAGGGATTGCGAGAGAAGATAGAAAAATTAGGGCCCCCGACCCGACCCTAAAATTTCAGTTTTGGTCAAATGAGGGCTTTGACCCTCAGTTGACCAAACAAATGAGGCGTGAACGCCTCACCTCGAGGTGCGCCTTGCCTCAAGGCATATGAGGTGTACGCCTCGAGGCTTTTACGCTTTATGCCTGTGCCTCAAGGCACAAAGGCCCTCGCCTTGAGGCGAGGCACGCTTTTTGCGCCTTGAGGCGCGTTTTTAATAACACTGCTAACAACAATTGGAAACCCTATTTTAGCGATGCACACCATGCAATGGATATTTTCGTACATGTTATCATTCATGGTAGTAGATGGCAGAATTCTGTGTCTAAAAGCAGTGGAACAATAGGAATCTAATTTTCCTTCATTTAACAACTAAATTTTAGGAACTTAACTGAAAATTTTGGGAAGCAAACCAGTTGTTAACACTCACCTAAAAGACTTGAAAGTAAGAGGCTTTCCTCAATGTTATTTGTGTTTATATGCATGGCACCATTCAATATGGTTGTTCCTAGCACTACTCAGAAAAAACAAATCATAATCAATCACTGCAATGTGAAGCTTGTAGTCAACAAATGCATGATGATGAGAGATTTGAACATTGATGCTATTTTTTTTAAATAAACAGCAGTTATTCAACAGTTACATTTGACTGTTGTATTCACAAGCTACAATGCAAGAGAAGAATAGCTCCATACTCCACTGTAATATGCTCAACTGTGTGAATTTCTTCTCTTATAGGGCTTCAGTAATTCTGCTCTTATGACTTGTTATGTCAAATGCATCTTTCTGTCAGACTCAATGTTCTTGATTTGATGTAAAGATGTCTCAAGTTGAACATAAATAAAGGTTTGCAGGTGCTATTATAAGCTGAACATTAAGTAATACAAACTACAGCATATTCAATTAGGATTGGATTTGTTGAACATTTACAGCATTCATGTTTCATGTCATGTTTTCCCAATCCCTTAACTGTTAGCAATCCTTCATAGTTCTCTTTATTTATTGTGGCTTCCTGTGTAACCTTTATTCATTGTTTGGGTGTGTCTTCTATTTCCCAAGTTGGTATTATCTAATGAGGTCAGTGTTCTCTGTGGCAGAGTGAAGCTGACTCGCTAGACACACTTGGTCACCATGAGTTCCTTTCTTCTGCAGATTATCTCTGGAAGTACAGCTTAAGTGCTTTGATTCTTGACATCCAAAGGGCAGTCACCGAGGTTCTCAAAGAGTAAGGGATGACGATCTCATGTTTTCCCTTGTAGAAGTGAGGGTCTTAATAATATTGGACCATGGTCTTCTCAAAACAAATTATTGGACCATGGTTCCATGGCATGGTAAGATTCAGTGAACTGCCTGTTTAGGATCAACTTTTATGGTGCAGGCTGCTGTTGTCCATCTAGTCAGAATGCCAAGCTTAGTCAATCAGTTGTATTGTTGCATATTTTCTTTGTTGTTTTTGAAGCCCAAGCAATTTAAATCAGGTAGCTCAAATGTTTGTGGGTTGTTGCACAAGGCTGTTCAGGCTGCTGCCTAAGATGCATGATATTTTAGTCATGCATCATTTGCAATTTTTGGATCTTAACAAGCCAGGTGGGGACCTGACATGGTTTGAGCTCTATCCAGGTCTTGTGCAGCTACTGTAACATCTGTCGTTCTTTCTTTCCCTCTCATTTGACACCACATATACTGTTGCTCTTCATATGGGCGGATGACCGAATGAGTTGGTAACCTGTTTACTGAAGTAGCTGTTATGTGTAGGTCCCAAGTATTTGTGTCCCTTCCTGATCTGGATCTAGACGAGTCAGTCAATTGGCTCAAACTACTCAACATGGGTTCTCTAGTTGACTAAACTATGCTGGTGAACATGAATTCGCATACACCTATTGACTCGACAAGCATATCTAGTGCGTGCTATCCCAACGAATCTGATGATTGACTTGATTCCTCTCCTGGTTCAGGCTGTGTCCACATACTTTCATTCTAACAATCGCTAAGATTTTCAAAGTTGTGATTCTTATTGTTGTTTGAATGTGAACCCATGTAACTTGGAACTGGAATTGCAACACATTGAAGCTCAAGTCATTCCACATCTTAAATGAAGATTTAGGAAAAACTTTTAATTATTTTGGCAGTGTTAACAGAACTATCCAAGTCATGATCAATACAACTTTCTACTGGAATATTGCTGTATCTGTAGCAACCCAAAGACAGCTTGGTTAAGCCTGTTAGGATCCACTCTGGTAGGGCTTGGTCAGATTGAAGTTGAGCTGTTGAAACACATCTTACTGGATTTGTAACAGAGTTATTGGTGTCCAACCAATTAACTTACAGATGGTGATTAAAATCTGTCTAGGCCTGGCCGGGTTTGGGATGGATAAGCATGCGTATCATCTCTTAAGAAAACAAACCAGTAGCAGCCTTGCCCACTTTACTGGACTATGCCTTCCTCTTTGGTATTGGACTCTAAAGGAGCTTATTTGCGCATGGTCTGCTGAGCCTATAAAAAGAAAAATTTGCATTCTTGGCCTAAGCTGTGCCACTCCTCTACTTTGGTCCTGCTGAGTTGTGTCTCCAAAACCCTGCCAGAATGTACCTTCTCTGATAATCAATTCCTAATGAGATGATTGGCTACAGTCAGTCTACCGTCCTTTGAGTTGGAGTTGGCTGTCAGTATTTTCTCCTGAATTCTGAGTTGACTCGGTTCACCTGCTTATTTTGTTATTATTACTTTCAGTCTCTCATTTTTCCTGCTCCCCTTGTGGTGTGCCCCCAGCAAGCAGCTGACTCAGGCTTTCAGCGTGGTCCAGCTCCATGACACCATCACAGAGATGCTGGAATCCTTCAAAGGGGGAGTCCCAGACCCATATCACTGGGTTCCCTACCTCCTACGTGACAATGCCACTATGGATCAACAGCCTTCTGCCACATTATCTGAAGATGAGCCCGGTCCCACAACCAAACTGGAGCAACTCATTGGAGAAACACGTGGTGTCCTATCAAGGTATAATCACTCAACAGAAGCTACTGGTAATGTCTGAACGGGGTTTAACTTTATGAGGTTGGTTATAATTTAGTCTTACTAAATCTTCAAAAGTTGAACTTGTTGGGTCCCAATTCAAGAGCCAGATATGTTGGGTTGTACCATAGTCTTGGGCCTCTTGGTAACATCATCAACAAGCAATTTGTTCTAGACTGAGCCTTGTCAAGAGTGAACCCTGTGAATTAATAATTGTATAAAGCCATGAAGGTATGATTTGGCCATGTTGACAGGCCACACAACAAAGCACCTCGGAGGTTCTGTATCAGTCTTGTATAAACTACATCAGAGACTTGTAGTGTATATTTAGGATGTGCTAGCATGACCAAGGTTAGGTGGTCTTATATAAAATCCAAGGTAACAATGAGTCTTCGATGTCCTTGAATTGAATATGCATCAAGTTGTTAAAGGTCGTTAAGCATCATGCACCCTTCAACCTTTGTCAAACACAGTTGCTAAAGTAAGTCAGGCGGGTCAATGCTTCATTGGCTTCAAGCAAATCTTGCGCTGGCTGACCTTCTCAAGATGGGGATTTCTTAATTGATTCAAACCAGCTCCAGCATCTACTCAGCCTGCCTTGGCTAGGTCCATGTCAAGCTGAGCATCTGTGCAAGACTTGTTATAGGGCTACTTGGTTTTGTTGCCTCAGTGACTCAGGTCCATCCCTAGTCTTAAGCCAGGTCCTGGTATAAACTGTGTAAGACATTGATGTCTCCTTAATTATGAATGATTGAAATGTCCCATCTTTTTCTTTTGTTTCATGTAGTGATGAATTCTCTAAGGTGGTGGACATTTCATTGAGAGAGGTGGTGAATGTGTTGATGGAGGAGATGGAAATGCAAGCCTATGCAAGCGCTTCTTCATCCTCATCTTCTTTCAGCATCCCATTAGTGAAGCTTGTGCCGCGCATTATTGAGATGGGTAATTATCTCTTGGAAGAGCCAACCAAAAATATTTTCGTTCATAGAATTCAAAGTTTGCCGGAAGTGGATCTCTTTTGTAAAATCTTGTATGCTGGTTGACCAGTTACATGAAACGCCCATAGACTTGAAATTATTTGCATCAATTTAGTTCATTATTTGTTTGAAGTGATCAGCTACACGGATAGTGACATCATGGATGAAATTTCTTGAGGAATATTGAAATTAAGCTTGATTTAGAGAACATCCTTCTAAGACTATTTCCAAAATGAGAGAGCGTTTACAAAGAACATGAAAATCCTCTAATGCCAAAGGATGGACTGTGAATCATACTTTGTTTCATCCAAGTTAACATAAAATGATCCGTGTAGTTGACCAACTCAGTGCTGTGTTGCAGAGAGTACACGTCTTCACAAATTATTGACCTCTTGTTTTGTTCGACCTGTCAAGGTTAAGATATGTGACAACCGAAAAGACCTCATCTTCCCGGGTCTTTCTTCTCTCATAACCTTGGACTTCTTGGAGATTCTTTGGTTGTTGTTTGGTTGGCCTCTGAGGGGGAAGTTCTGCCATTCAGTGGATGATGATGTGAACTCAGCCTTACTACTACAATGTGTTTGTAGAAAAGCCAGCTGACTATTTTATTCAATCATCGTGGATGTCCAACGAGAATGGGATCTCCAAACTCAAACCTAAGATGGTGGGAGAAGATGCTTGCCCGATGTGCACGTTGATTTTGCATTTCACAGCAGGGTTGGCTTATCATTTCTTGGAAGGGTAACAACAAAACAATATGAAACTTGCATCCAAAGTTGGTTAAATTAAAGCGTTGGCCATTCATATTTTTATTCCTTTTAATGGTTGATAACAACTCAGACTAGTTATCTGTAGGCTTGGACAAGTTGCAGTAGAACAAGCAAGCTCAAGCTCAGTGTACCTAGGGTAGTGGTTGAAGATGCTTGCATGTGCACATTGCTTTATTCAAACTAAGCTTGTCCTTTTTTATAGCAGGGTTGGCTTCTCATATCTTGGAATCGTCACAGCAAAACAATATAAAAAGTTGAATTCAAAGGGCTAAAGGCGTTTTACTGAAATGCTTTACCGAAATGATTGCTGCCTAATGGACGAAGCATCAGAAAATTGATCATAAACCACTTCCAATTGAAGGAAAATCAAATATTTACTGAGGAAAAGAGTGCCATGATTCATGAGAAGTTGGTGCATTGGTGTAGCCACAAAATTGAATTATCTTCACTGCATTGGCGTTTCATTACCTGCGATTAGATGCGCACAATGTTAGAATAAGAACAGAAAGTTTAGGATTGGTTATACAAGCAAGGGAGCTCCCTTCAGTCCAAGGCAAGATGGCCACGTCTAGACCTTGCTCCTGCATCGTTCGATCGACAATTTGTCCGTTCACAAGTTTGGAGGAGAAGCTGGCGGACGAACGAGTCAGCAGCAAGAATCAGTAAAGAAACCATCCTGAAGTGGACAGAAGGGAGCTCCTTCATTTCAAATCGAAGTCTGAAACCAAACTCTCTCTCTCTCTCTCTCTCTCTCAGGCTTTTAGGGACTCTTTCATGTACTGAAGTAATATTCTTGCACGCAATGCATGTTAATGGAGAGGGGGGGATGGCTCATTTATGGGCAACTGCCTACCAACCACAAAATCTGCGCCAGTTGGACGCAAGATCTACCGTGCATATCTTCACTCTAAAAAAATGCAATTTCCCTTATTAAATTTAATACTTTACTTGCTGGAAATCTTCCTAATCTGGAAGTTGCCATTGTGATATGATGCATTTGAAGGCAAAGTTTGAACTTCCATGCTCGACTCGGTTGGGTAGGCCGTAGCCCGAGTCAGTCAAGGACCCATGCAACCCACATGGCTCATAGAAAGGCTAGGAATCATGGTATCATTAGCTTGGCTTCTTTCACTAAAATTTATTTTCATTGTATTTTTTTATGTTGAGGAACCCTCGCGAAAGCGAGTAAAACCTCGGGTGGGGCCCCACGACCACCCTGCCTTATGTGGCCCACCTCTGAAAGCTACGGATACACCCATAAACCAGTGGGTTTGATCCGGTGCCTTAACTTCAGCACCCTCACAACCACCCTGCCAGCCATGCAGTCGACCACCGTGGGTTTATTTTCATTGCATTAATATTAATATCCTGATAAAAATAGGTGATATTTAGAAAATCTCACTTTTTGAGATGATTGACATTTAAAAAATTTATAAGAAAATCATAATATTCTAAAAGTATCACTGATATTTGTCACATAGGTTTATGCACGGAAGGGATTTGAACCTTATGCCCTATGTGATAACGCAAATTTTGATGCGCCAATTGACAAGAGAACAAGGATTTTTTATTTTTAATAAATAAAATCTTTTTAAATATTTTAATGTGTAAAAATAACTTTTATTGAGATACTACTAAAATTCATAAAAAATTATTAAAAATATTAAAATATATCTGGTACATGTTTGTCTCTGTATCAACGTGTCGTAGCATGCCCGTGTAACATTAGCTTATGGCAAAGAACAACCTCACCGAGCTCGATCCAATGGTCAACTTCACGTTTGTCTCTCTCTCTCTCTCTCTCTCTCTCTCTCTCTCTCACAGACAACTGGGTCACTTAATGGGCCGGCCCCCTGCGAGATAAATTATTAGTGGGATCACCAACACCCAAGCTCTTAATGAGTTCTCCAGTTAAAGGCACCCGCACACCTAATGAGAGTCGAACTTGAGACCAAGGGGTTGGCACTCCCTCTCCAAGTCTGCTGTCACTCGAAGCGACTCAGGTGGATGCAAACTTTTGTTTTCATAAATGTAACCACCAAATGATAAATCTAACAGTAGTAGGAAAATGTTTTACATGATTTGTTTAGTACATTATATGGTTTTATCATCTTTCATTTACCATAAGATTTTATTTTGGAGATAGTAAGAACCAATGATTCGCAATTCATGATAATAAAAGTGGTTTAAAAATGGTATAAAACATCATATTTGAGTTAAATGAAAATAATAAATAAATTATGTTAAATATGATAGATTAGGCTAACTTTTGAATTTGGAACCTAAATCTATATAAGTCAAGTCAAGTATGTATCACATAAGCTACAGTGCCACCATATATAAAAGAATACGCATCTCTGTCTCTGCAACCTTCCTGTTTTTATTACGAGGGAATTCTTAAGATGAAACGTGAGAATAAAGAAATGGGTGCGTCAGCTTGACATGAACATGTGAACCACAAGGTGTCACGTTTCGCCCCTACTACCATCTCCACTTGGAATTTAACCCCCATCAGTTGCAAAATTTGAATAAGAGTTTCTCGGGTTTCTCACCCTACCTACTCTGTTTTCTTTAATGTGTTAAATATGGTCTAATTAATGAAAATCATACTTTGGTATGGGTCGTATAAAATTATGAATTTTGAAATTTTCAATCATAGATGGTCAATTTTTTTTAAGCCATTGAAAACCCTATTCACATGCTATGGTGACATGATCTAAACCACACGTTTGCTTAATTTGAACCTGTAGAAGTTATATATATATATATATATATATATACATATATATATATATATATATATATATATATATATATATATATAGGATTTTGAAAACCTCCCCAATAGAAAACCCTTTCGAATAGACATTTTATTGGATTTTTGGTATGTTTTCAGAATTATATGATATTTATGCTTGTTTTTATAGGAATCAGTTATTGGAGAATTTGATTCCGATGCATGGATAGTTTTTATAATTTTCAAAAATCCACGGCGTACAATTTTCATAAATAGATCCCAACCAATGAAAAATTATATGTTTTTTTATGTGACGAAGGAAAACCATCACTGAGAGCCAGGTAACTTCATGAACCCGCTTTCCTACGAGGTAAAACTCCGGGTTGAGGAGACACCACCCATATTTACATGCCCCAACCGTGATAAAACAACGGCAGCCCCTTTGCGCAAGCAGAATTCGATCCTGAGCCTTCAGCTTGACACATGACCCTGCTGACCACATGGATAACCATTAACCACCTGTAATGAAAATTTGTATGTTAGATTATGTATTTTTATGCTCAAGTATGTTTTCTTAAAGAGGTATTAAAGTAATGAACTCAATATATATTGAAACTTGATAAAATATGGAAATGTTTGGACAAAGGTGGTACCACTGGCCATTCGCTGGGCAATTCGAGGCTTTTGAGTTGGGCAATCAGTGGCTCCAATCAAGATTCGAGGGTTCGTACCCGGATGAATGTAGTGGGTTCCAAATGCTTATTTATTGGCAAGGCAGGATTCCAGGTACCAACAATGGTTGGATCCACAATCTGACCCGAAATACATTATTATTTTTCTCGGACCAGGTGGCCAGACCTAATTAATTGAGCAAAAAGATCACAGATAGATTAGTGTGGATCCAGTTAGCTTAAATAGCAAGGATATGCATTTTACATGCAATTGAGTTTTGAAGTCAGTAGGATACAGATTTTTTATTATTTAATTGTTGTAATATATTAAAATAATTTAATTATCGAAAATGAGATTTAATCCTATTAAAAGATACTAAAAATATATAAAATATTTTTCATATGTGTCGATGCGCCCACGTGTCTCATCATGTCCGCAGGATCCAAAATGGTGAGTCCCTACGAATAGGCATCACCTGCACGAGATCAAGGGCCTGCCTGCATCTTAGATTCCAATCTGCCTCTAAATTATTCCTTTTTATCGGGTATATATTTGCTACAAGCTTACAATCAACCTAGCAAAAGAGGGGAACCCTTTTTGTTGTCGTTTTTTCTCACATCCAACATCATAGATATTATCTACATATTTTATTTAGTGGAAACCAGCTTTTGAATCACCTAAATCCGATTTGTATGGAGGTTTTATGGCGATTCAAAAATCAACAGCTATGAATGCATCGATTTTTCTTGACTCATAAATTTATTTTTTTCGTCGAAAGAACATGATCTAAGTGTCAATTCCTACTAAATCGAGAATTAGATTGAGTCAAAACAACTCAAGATCACAACTCGATTGTTGTCGGTGCAATCAATTGTAGTAAATATAAATAGCTTTTTATCACATTTCTTTCTATTTTCTACCATTTTGAATACTTAAAACTAATTTCTCTGGCCATGGTGATGCAAATCCGATACAGGCTTCACGAAGAAACAGCTAAATTATATGCTACTCCTATGGATTTACACTATCAAAACACGATTGAAAATGAGCAATTTCTAATGCATAAAATTAAGAAAAAATAACAAGTCTGAATTCGATTAACCCCTAACTGAGAAACCCGAGTATTTATAGGAAAACGCAGAAAACCTTAGGTCTATTTTGGATCCAAGATGGATCCATTACATTAAAAAGATCCAAAACTAAATAGAAACTCAAATAAATCCTAAATAAACTGGACCCAAATGGATCTCTTATGAACCCGGCTTGCACGCAGTTCCGCACCTACATCACATGGCCACTACCACATTTCTAAAACTTGTGAATCGAAACAATATCAAGCTTGATCAGTTTTGACAAATCTGAATAATCGAAATTAGGAACAATGCAAGAGTGAGGATGCAGTAAGCAATAAGTTTCTGGTAGCTTCAATACACTTAATATGGAAATGATCGATCATAAAACTGATGTTTGCTCAAGCTATGAGATGCAACTATTGGTATGCCAACTTTATGAAGCGTTTCTTTATTATTGGTGATGGCCATTAGAAAATTTTCGCTCTGGCCTGAAATAAATTGCAACATGAAATTGTGAGGTAATGAACACATGCATGACAGTGTTGGATTGTTGCAATGAAGTGTTCTTTTGTAAAGTGTGCTTCCAATCTCTATATGTTAACGTCCTTAGCCTTCATAACTTACGATTGGTTTGATACTGTTGATGTGTTATCTTTATGAACAAAACCACAGAATTGAAAATTTCACCCTTCATTGGAAGTGAATGGCAGCAAATGAATCAGCTATCCGAGAAGACAGAAAAATGCTATAACCCTTTTTAACAGAAAAAACTCTCTTTTAACAGCCAAACCTTAAAGCATCAGTTCTGCACTGTCCAGTATTATGGAAGAGATGCTGCAACTCGAACTTTGACTGATATCCACCAGGGGATTTCAAAGTCAGTTGACCAACAAAAAATAAAAACAAGAATGATTTGATCATGCTTAGCAGGAATGGTCAGTCACAAAGCTTATCAGTTCAACAACTTTTACAAGGACAACTCACAGCTTGGGCCTTATGTCTAACAAAATTCAGTCACATCAACTCAGACTAAATCTAAATCTGGTGATTCACAGCATCAAAGGCAATACATTTTTCAATATAGGGAAAGTCCAGAAAGTCGTACACCACAGTTTTTTCTTTCTTTTTGTTGAGAGAGAGAGAAATCATACACAATTGTGGCAGGGATTTTCAATATAGGGAAGAAAGCCGAGATAGTCATACAACACAGTTGTAGCAGGGAACCTTCCTGTTCAGCACCTCCAGAATCAGGATAGGCGTGCCCTCATCCAAGCAACAGACAATGGACATTAACACTTTGTGGACCCCAAGTAAAATATGATAAACGGTCAGGTTCTAGTTAAGCTAAGCTTTATGCTGAGCACATAATATGAAAGAAAAAGCAGTAAAGAAATATTGGCTAGTAGAAAAATCAGGATTGCAAGCTTTATCTTCTGAATCTCAGCCCACAGAAGCGTTTTGGTTCGATATTAGGAACCACATGACATTGAAAATCATGAATTTTTCGCACATTGTGAATCGCTGATTTTTTGACTAAATAAACCATGTGGATCATATCCATACAATTTGATGTTAAAAAAAAAGATGGTTTTACACTAGAAAATACTGCATGGTCAAAGGTAGAGAACAATGAAACAATGTTAATGGAAATTGCAATAAATGATTCTAAAAATGCCCAGAAAGAGAACAATGAAATAATGTGGTAGAGCTATCTGGGACTACAGACCCTCTCCGTCTATTTTATTACATCCACCCAATTAACATTCAGCTTTCATCTAAAGATCTCCAATATAATCAAGGCTGAGTGGACAAGTACCAAATTTTGTGATCAAAGCACACAAGAAGATCAAGCTGATCACACCCTCAATGGCACAAGGCAGCCTAGAAATCTTCATGTGTTTCAGATCTCCGTTTTGCCTGCAATGCCAACCGGATTTCTCGTTCTCGTTCGAACTCCCTCAGATCAGTTCTTTCTAGAAAGGACACCTTATCAAGGTACTGATTTGAGCTCTTCTTGTATGCATCAAGCTCCTCCTCCAATCCATCATTTTCTCCCTTAAATTCTCCCCAATCCTTCTTAGTCTTGTCTAGGACACTGAGCTTTGCTTTCTTCTTTATTTGCTCAAGAACAGCATCCAGACCAGACTGCGGGGTTGCCGAAGCGTTCAACTTTTCGACTGCCTCCTTTGAGTTGGCCTCAACAAGCTTCTTCACCTGAATCTCCTCTCCAGCAAATTTTCGAACCTCGGTGATCTAAATCATAAGAAATCAGTTGGGCGTCAATCTTTAAACCTTGGGCATCAAGTGATGAATCTGCTAAAATTTACATGTACTAAACAAACTCTTGAAAGCCAGCAAGCAGTTTGCAAAGAGAAAAAGAAAATGTGTTGGTGACCACAGAATCGCACTTTAAATTAAATCTTCCAATGATGTTCTGTACTAGGAAATTCAATTTATTCTAGAATTTTACAAAATGTCTTACATTATTTCATTAATCCCAACAAATTTGCTAGCACTCAACCACCTTACCAAACATGCAAATGTGGTTTGTTTATCCTATCCCATGAAGCTTACAGGACCAAACAACTGCTTGGGGCCAAGACTCCATTAATAAAGAAAAGCATCTCAAATCCATACCTCTATTTTACCTTTACCAGCAGCAGTAGCTGCAGCGACATCCTTGACAGCAGACAGAGCTGCAGCAGCAAACCTCTTGGCCTCATCACTTGTGCCATTCTGGACTCCAGTCTTTGGCATATGTGATTCCTCTCTACTGGTTGCGGCCTTCTTGGGTAGCAGGCCAAGAGTCGCCATCCAATTCTATAAATAAGCAGATATATAAACATGAAGATCCGTTCTTACCATCAGCTAGATAGGAGGCTGCTAATTACATGAAACCATCCTTACATGAGATGCCTTTCCTTTGGTCCGATTGGCTGCAGGGCTGGCTTTCTGAAGAGAGGATGTATTCACCTTAAGAGATCTGTTTCCATTCATCTGCTCCCAAATTGCATTGACACGTGCTTTTCTTTCTGGACCAGAAATAAAATAACAAGAGTTACATAATTACAAGCCACTATAGTTGGACGAAATTCTATATATCATGCATAAATAGGACACTTTATTTGCATGTTTGCATGTGTGGGTTTGTGCAGGTGAGCATTTTAGAGACAGAGAGAGAGATACTAGATTGGAATTTCAGCAGTCATCCCATTAACAGGTCTTTCAGTGAATGTGCTGAAGCACAGCTAATATTGAATAAAATATCTTTCTTGCTTTATGTGCTCATGATAAACAAGATCATCAGGTTCGACAATCAAGATTCACTACCAACTTCACAAGACCTGGAACAATTGTTAATCAACTTACTAAGTCTTGGACAGCATGTGGATGACAATTTAATAGTCACTTTCCATTAGAATATAAGCCAAAAAGAAAAGAATTCTTTTAAACGACTGAAACGTTCTACTAATGGATCATAAAAAAGAATGTCCGCAAGTGCATCACATTATAGAACAGGTAAAACATTTTTCCTAGTTTAAAGTTTAAACATGAAGAGATGGGGGGAAAAGGACCTCCCTTTGGATCAGATGCAATACAGGAAACCTTTGTCATGCTGTGGATATAAGTAACAAAATCTGAGGACCAACAGAATATTCAATATGCAGAAGAACATGACACAATTGTTGCTCACCATTTTCTAATTGTTCCAGAGAAACAGTGGTTACTTTAGCTTTGTCCATGTTTTCAACTGAATCCTATATCTCCAAGTTCAATGCCCTGTGAGTATCACGCAGAAAGAACCCTGAGGCTAATAGAGGAGTGGACAGGTTGTACAAGAAATTCAAAAATATTTTCACCACCAACAAGAGGTAGATTTAATTCGTCTTATATGAAATATTTTAGAAAGTAGTGCAATTCATGAAGTTTACAACGTAACTGAACTACTTTGCAACCACATAGTTGAACGAAGATTCAGGAAGGAAGGAAACATAAACAAAGGTTCATAACTCAAGCAGAAATGTTTGCAGTTTGCACACGGATTGGAGAGAAAGGGAGACTTCTCACTAAATTCACTTGATGATTGAACAACTGATACAAATATTGCCTAAATTTAATCTACTATTGTAAGCCAGCACCACTATAACATTGTAGCTGTCCTCGGCAATTCATTGCCAAAATCGGCGAGAAATCTCAATCGAAGGCCTCTCCGAGGAAAAGTACCGATTACTAGCCGAAATCGCCTAAGCAGCAACTCGGCGATAAATCTGCCTGCAAAAATATCGATTTCTCGTGATTTCCTCAAAAAAATGTCACGTTCTCCACAAAAAAGGTAAGAAAATCAGAAAAACAATCGTGAATATTTGCTTGAAAATCAGAAAAACAATCGTGAATATTTGCTTGAAAATCAGATTTTTTTGGGTTTTCTTTTTTAAATCAACGAATGGGCATGCAAACAGTCGTTTTGCCCAAAATTCCATGATTTTGGCTTGGGGTTTCTGGAAAATATGATCTCTGCATGGATAATATTGATGTGCTTTTCAGCTTTTGGCTTGGGATACCAAAATCCCATTATTTCTTTTGATTTGTTTCTTTATGCAGGTCATTTTTTATGTTTTAATGTTGCCAACGCCCTCTCTAATTGCATATGCTAGAAGACCCCAAATTCTCTTATGATTTAAGGTTGCAAAAGAACCAGATCTGCTCATGCTCGGCTCTCCATCCTCGTTTTTGCAGTCTCTTCCCCCATGACATCTAGTGAAAAGGTTTTGTTTTACAACCAATTGTCTTGATGTTGCAGAAAAGCTTTGTTTTCTTTCATTTCTCTTCTATTTTTTGCAGCAGATCTCTCATTTTTCTTCCATGTTTACAGCAGTTCCATACGTATTATTTTCTTGTCAAGTTTCAGGGATTATTAGAAGATTTCTGTTTCTTAGAAAAATTTTCTTGAAACTTTGGCAATTTCGAGAGGAAAGAGAAGAAAAATTTATAATAAAAAAAATCTGCATTTTAAGCCTTGGAATAATGTTGGAAATTTGTGACAGTACTCTTTTTATAAACTCAATTTCGGTCATTAGAAAATATCACCGTCCATTTGGGATTCTGTTTTAGAAAATTCCAGTTAGACTATCACAATCTTTCAAAGTATTGGACATACTTGTGATAAAGTTTAGTGACATAGTTGGAATCGAACCACATGTCATCTTTATGAAAATTTTATCGAATATATGCTGTCAATTTTTAAGATATTTTAGAAATTATTTTGGTATTTGTGGTTCTATTTATAGCTTCTTTATAGTAAAAATGTAATTGGCGATTTTTACCGATTAATCACGATTATTTTTATTATGCCGATTAATCGCGATTTGCCAAAAAAATCTAACTGCCAAGGTTGACCGATGTTTTTGCCGATTAATTACTATTTGCTGATGAGGACACGTCGCAAGGAATTACCGAGGACAAGTTTGGCTACTATGCTCTATAACACATCAAGACCAATGGTTCAGGTCAAATTTGATTGATGCATTAGTAGAAATGCACTATTTTGACCAGGTTCCCAAGTTCAATCAACATCAAGGCCCATACCCTCTGCATTTAGCTATCAAAAGATAAGAACAAGGAAACAAAGCAAAGAGTCCATTTCAGTCATGTTAACATTGATTGTAAATTGCCAGAGTCAAACAAATGCAAGCAGTTAGAAATTTCATTATTCCATACAAATTATATTAGACTAGATTTTTGGTGTAAATAGCAACAGACAAGAACACAATGGTTTTTGCAAACTAGTCAACACATTTGTTTCACAATACATGAGTTTTGGATAAGGATTTTAAAATAAAAGCTGAATGACTATTTAGACTGGATTAAAACTTATATGATCAGACTTGTGGATGCTGATCAATATTTCTTATCAAATCTGCATTCCGATCGAGATCTCCTAATTCTCATTACCATGTTGTGTATGAGTTCTTTTAGATACCAAACTTATTTTCTTTTAGCACAACAACCACGATTTAGAGTACCTTGTGAGTTGACATATTTGGCCAAACATTACACACAAGATGTATGGCGAAGCTGGAAATTTCATGTTCCATAATAGCAACTCAGCTATGGAAATCTCTGCAAAACTGGTACGTCCATGGCCAATCTAATGGACACATTGGTATCCAAAAATCTTGTGAAGCAGTAGAAAATTACGACTCAAGCCAACAGGACAAGATCAAATAATTAAACTAGCAAAGTAAATTCTCACATTTGTTGACATTTTTTTTCCTTTTCTTAAACTCTTTACACTACACATTTTGTAATAATAAGGTCATACACATCGTGGTGTCTTTTCAACGATTATTACTTCGTGGGTGATCTAAATCAGAAGTTCATTATACAGATGAATGTGGGGGATTCAAGTACTAAATGTTTAAAATTTGTGTTTGTCTCGGTTCTTCATGGTTTTGTTTTCTGGGTTTTGAATGCTGAAACTCCCAAGTTCAGATACTAGAGATCCATCTGAGTAATCGTATAAACGAATGAAAGAAAAATCTTTAGAGTTTCCGTTCACTAATTTCGAAATGGAGAAACCCAACTTCTCCAATCCACAAGAAAAAAAAAATCCTTTGGGGCTAAAGATTATTGTGTTTTAGGAATTGCAGAGATGGATCCCTTCCAATTTTACAAAACAATCAAACAGAAAATCTCAAAAAACCCAAATTTCCGAAAAAATACCAAAAGAAAGAAAAAGGGCGCCTTCTTGGTTATTTTATTAGATCAATTGAAAGCAAAACAGATAGGGGAACATACCAGATGATCGGTTCGTCTTTTCTTCTTACTCTTCTTATTCTTCTCCTTCTTCTCGCTAATCAGAAAAAATAGTGCAGGGATCAACCTTTTCCTCTCAGAATCCGTACTCAAGCAAGCTGATGGCGGCCCTTGTTTCTGGGGAGAAAGAGAAAGAGAAAGAGAGAGAGAGATTGTAATACAACCTGAAGCGATATGTCACATGGACACGTATTCAGATTTACCGATACGAGTTCAAGGCAAACTAAACAACACCATTTTTTTTTAAAACTGAGACACACGAGACCACGGTTTTTTATTTCTAGTTAATAAAATAATATAATTTGATATTTTAATACACAAAAGCCTATTATTATTGAAATTATTATTTAATTATTAAAGAAATGTCGAAGTACTTTTTAGCACGTCACGGTGTTGTGGCACGTCCCAATAGACGACGGACCCTAAAATTTTTCGTGTCCGTGTGATGCGTGTGGCGAGTAACCAAAATGTTTCAAAATATCATTATATTTCCTGATCATGACTTTCCCAGAAAGAGCTACCTTTCTTGTTTTTCCATATTTCTTTCCCACATTTAAGGCACGTTTGTGTGTCACGGAAAAACAGCCCCGAGAAAATGCATCGATGGACGTGCATTTTTGCAGAGCCCACTGTGGCATTACAAACAGCGGAAATGGCTATTTTCACAGAAAACCTCAAAATACATAGGTGGGTTTTCCGTGAAAGGGTCCGATTCCGTTTCCGCGGTAAGCATTTCCTCTGAAGGGGGTTGCTGTGTCATGCAAACGCCCCCTTAAATCTGAAAATTGATTCCATGGTGAGTCACTTTGTTCAATGATTATGGCTGAATCAATTTAGAAAACTGAGAATTTTTTATTTAACATACCATAAACAAAAATAACTAGTTAAATTTTGAAAAATAAATAAAACATAAAAATAGCTAAGAAAGAGCATTGATGGCCACCTTTCTATGGATTTTAAACCTATAAATCGTAATGGTTTCCATACAAAAAAAGTGACTTGAACAAAAACATTAGGGCAGGCCTGGTGGATGAGGGTGTTCAAGCTTGGTTCATTTTTTTGTCAGTCGCTGAGCTGAGTTTGAACTCATGGTGAGTCCTAGTTAAACAAATCAAGTTCGACCTGACTCATTTACAATAAAATATATTTTAAATTAAAATTAATAAAATTTAAACTTTAAATTAATTAACTGAAACTCAAACTGACTCATTTATGGATTAAATGCATTATTTCAAAATTGTAAGCAACAAAATTTGGACTCTATGCCTATTGACCGCAAGCTAAACACTTCAACCATAATTTGATATAAAATATTGATCTCAAAATGAAATTAACGAATTGATACCCGCAAGTAAGGGTGTGCAAAGGGCCTGCCATGGGCCGGATTTGGGTCAAGGTTTTAAGCTGGGGCCTATTAGCTACAGGGCCAAAACCCAGCACGTTACATATATATAGGCTGGGTTTGGGTTGGCCCACAAGCTATTGGACTGGCCCGATGAGACTGAGCTATTTTATTAATTATTAATAATATAAAAAATAAAAATAATTAATTACAGAGTAACTTGATAATTATTATTATTTAAGTAATTAATTGCATTAATTTTTATGAAAACTAGAAAGATAATTAGTTTGGTACATGAAAACTTGTTAATTATTTATCTAATTAGTTGCACTAATTAGTTAGGTTTACGCCCAGCTTGAGCCTGGTCATAAGCTGCTCTTTAAACCCGAGCTAATTAAGAACTGGGCCATCTTCAGGCCGAGCTGCACTTAAAGCTCTGCGGGCTGAATTCTAAATGGGCCCGGGCCCGGGCCCGAGCAGATGCCAGACCCTACCCGCAAGGGTCGCCCCATTCAAGTAGAATCAGGCGCATATGTCGCAAAGAACTAATAGAGCCAAAAAGGAGGAACATGCCCGAGTACAAATTAATAGCATCAGATGAATCATACGAAAATTCAGCCCACCTTCTAGGTTTTGAACTTTACCTGATCCACGAATATCAAAATCAGGTCGGGTCAAGTCTAACCGCAGTGCTGGTTGGCTCAAATTGAGTCGAACCCACTTACCTACTTAAGCCATAACTTATGGATAAGCCGTTTCAGAGGCCTCACTTAGGAAAGTTTACATCCCTTTTAATTAATGGCACGGCTTCAAGCATAACGGATTAGGTTCAGATCTAGATCCAACCATATCAGATTTACCCAAATCAACGGACAGAAACAAGTATCTAGTGCTGAATTTGAATCCGATTAGATAAAGATCAGATATTTTTTATATTTTTGTAATCAGGTCAGATAATCTATCGGAATCAGACTCAGGTGCATACATGCATACAGAATCCGAATTCAATTAGTAACCAGATTCTATTTTCTTTACCAAGTCCAAAGAATGACGGACTCACCAGATTCAGACTCGGTCATATCACATACTAAATCTGATCTGTTGACATCCCTAATTAAAGACAATAAATTTTGGCTCTTCCATGAACACGCTCAAGTGAACAAGGTTGGATTGAGAGGAATGCTTTCAGATACTTTTCAAATAAAGTTCATCTTTTTCTTCAAAAAAAAAAGTGCACAAGGAATTGATAAATCCAAACCATCTTACATGAGCGAGACCAGGTCTAATGGGGTTTGATGAATTGGATATGGATGATACCAGCGAGCCAAAACCATAATACTAATGTATCATGAACCCGGGCAAAGGGTCATATTCAAGATGTGAACAAATTGGATGTTTTAGAATCGGATGTGCACATTCATGCAAGATCCGGTGCTCTTTGAAATATCTGATCTTAGAAGTTCTTTTGGAATAGAATAAGTAGCATAATCCGTCCGCTTGCCACAGAACTCATTCAGAAGTTAGTATGCAGAAAGAAGAGAATGGAAAGATGAATCGGATCAATGAATGTATAGTTATTTTCAGCAAACTGAGAAGATGTTCCCTTGCGACTTACAGTGTACAGTTGCGCTTAGAGTCTGTTTTGCTTTTGTTGAGTCTGATGTAAGTTGCTCGGTTCAGGTGAATCAATACCCCGAAGGGGCAGCCCGTATACTTGAACTGTAATAGCCTGCGGGCAAAATTGTGAATGAAGTAAATGCGTTGAGCTTTTTTTTGTTCACCCTCGTAGTGATTGCTTCTTGTGATTGCAATTTCTCTCCCTCTATTCTCTCTTGCTCTCTTGCACTCTAATTACAAGCTTCCGCGACCGGCAAGCGAGCTGACGAGTAGGCTTGCGGTGGTAAGGAAGGACTGTCGCGCCGCACTGGCCATTGAAGAAAATAGGTCCGTGACAAGTGGTACCAGAGCCCGTTCTTGTGCTGGAGAAGAGACTCTGGAGTCGGTGTCGACAGACACGCCGACAGGCTGCGATTTGTGAGCAAGACATCGTGGCGCCTTATCAACACTTGCGCAACACCAAAGGCAAGGCAGTTGCCGAAGCTGAGGAGATGGGTTCACCTCGGGGCCAAGAAGAGTTGGTTGCAACTGTTAACAAGCTGGTGGAAGATGTGACTTTGCATGATGAAGCGATTTCACGCGCATGTGAATCATTCAATGGATTGAATGATGTAGTGGCGAGCCTGCAAGAGCAGGTGAACTTACTAATGGGGCAGGTCACTTCATTGACGACTACAGTGACCGATCTTGAGTTGAAGAATCGTACGTTGCAGCGGACGGTGACCCTAAATGGCGGAAATGGTGAGAGACCATCAAGGATTGATGTACCTAAACCCGCAAAATTCAATTGTTCTCGCGACAGCAAGGCCATTGAGAACTTCTTGTTCCAAGTAGAAGACTACTTGGATATCCAGAATGTGACCCTCGAAGATCTGAGGATCAAGGCTGCAGCGGCCTTACTTGATGGGGATGCTATTGCTTGGTGGAGGCGGAAGCACAATGACATGAAGAGGGGTCAATGTGTGATAGACACCTTTGATGACTTCAAAGTAGAGTTGCACAACTACTTCATGCCAAGAAATGCGCAGAGACAGGCTTACTGGATGGTTTGTGAGCTCAAACACACTGGTTCGCTGCAAAACTATGTCAGAACGTTCTAGAAGCTTATGCTGGAGATACCTAACATGCTAGAAGACGACATGCTCAACTGGTTCATTGTGGGACTTCAACCATGGGCACAATCTGAAGTGGAAAGGAGCAACCCCCGTATTTTGGAAGATGCATATGTGGCAGCAGAGCGCTTAGTTGATACTCAGCGCAAGCCTTTCACCCCATCAACCAAAGTTGGGAAGAAGTCTGACCACAGAGGCAAGAATGATGAGCAGCGCAATGATAAAGGTGAGGCGTCGACACGCCATCAATCCGAAAAGAAACAGAACTTCACAAAGCATAACAACAACAACAAGGGTGTGGTTGTGACATGTTGGTTCTGCGGCGATAGACATATCGCTAGGTAGTGCCCAAAGCACCTTATAAAGGATGATGGGCAAGCCAATGCTGCACGGGAAGAATGCAGCGATACTGAATGCAGTGACACTGAGACCATGCAACCAAGGATGGGGGTCATGCGATCGATTAACGCAGCTAGAAGTTGCGCAGCTAATAACATGCAGGTTAGTAAGGAACTTATGTACGTAGAAGTCATTATGAATGGAAAGTCTACTTCAGCAATGGTAGACTCGAGGGCCACACACAACTTTGTCTCACGGGAAGAGGCAGAGCGGTTGGGCTTGAAAACTGGGCCAAAGCAGAGGACTATCAAAACAGTAAACTTTGAGACCAAGCCTCTCCTTGGTGAAGCAAGAGATGTGGCTACTCAAGTGGGGAGTTGGGTCGGCAAAGCCAACTTCTCTGTGGTGCCCCAGGACGATTTCAAGGTGATTCTGGGTATGGAGTTTCTGCGAAGCCAAAATGTTATGATGCTGCCAAAGTTTAACACGTTGACGATCATGGGGTCAGACCTGTCACACACTGTGCAGTGCCTTATACAGAAAGGCAAGTCTTCCGTGTTATCGGCAATGCAACTGAAGAAGGGTGTCAAGCATGGGGAGCAGACATTCTTAGTTGCAGTGCGTGCGGATGAAGGGAAGGTAGAAGCAGCAATGCTGCCGACCCTAGCCCCACTATTGGAGGAGTTTCGGGGGGTGATGCCCCCGGAATTTCCAAAGTGTCTTCCGCCAAGACGCGAGGTCGACCACAAGATTGAGTTGACCCTGGGAGCGAAGCCTCCTGCAATGGTTTCATATCGTATGGGGCCAGTTGAGCTGAAGGAGCTGCGCAGGCAGCTAGACGAGATGTTGGACGCATGCATTGTTTGTCCATCAAAATCCCTATTTGGTGCCCCGGTCCTTTTCCAGATGAAACATGATGGCTCTAAACGGTTATGTGTGGATTACCGTGCCTTGAACAAGGTCACGGTGAAGAACAAGTACCCATTGCCATTGATAGCGGACTTGTTCGATCAGCTAGGCAGTGCCCGTATCTTTTCCAAGCTAGATCTGCGATCGGGTTACTGGCAGGTGAGAATTGTCGAAGGTGATGAGCCGAAAACAACTTGCGTCACCCGCTATGGTGCTTACGAATTTCTAGTAATGCCATTCGGGTTGACAAATGCTTCAGCCACGTTCACGACTTTAATGAACCAGATCTTCTACCCTTACTTAGACAAGTTTGTGGTAGTCTACCTAGATGATATCGTGATCTACAGCAGCAACATGGAGGAACATGGCGAGCACTTGCAAACAGTGTTTCAGGTGCTGAAGGAGAATGACCTCTGTGTCAAACGAGAGAAATGTCTCTTTGGGCAGGAGGAGATCAGCTTCCTTGGCCACGTTGTGGGGCGTGGTGTGCTGCGTATGGATGGGCAGAAGATAAGGGCCATCCAGGAATGGGTTCCGCCAAGCAAAGTGCCAGAATTGCGGTCATTCCTCGGTTTGGCAAACTATTATCGACGTTTCATTGAAGGTTATTCCCTCATTGTTGTGCCCCTCACAGATTTGTTAAAGAAGAATCGGGTATGGCTCTGGACAAGAGCGTGCCAAGATGTCTTCGATGGCTTGAAGAAAGCCTTAGTGAGGGAGCCAGTGCTGCGACTGCTTGATCATTCGAGACCCTTTGAAACTTCCACACTGATGCCTCAGACTTTGCCATTGACGGAGTTATTATGCAAGATGGTCATCTGATCGCACATGAGAGTCGCAAGCTGAAAGATGCAGAGAGGCGCTACACAGTGCACGAATGTGAGATGACTGCCATTGTGTATTGCCTCAGGACCTGGCGGCACTACCTTTTGGGTGTCGAGTTCGTCGTCAGAATGGACAATGTGGCCACGAGCTATTTTCAGACACAAAAGAAGTTGACGCCTAAACAAGCTCGATAGCAGATGTTTTTGGCTGAGTTCAACTTTGCCTTGGAGTACAAGGTTGGAAAGACCAATGTTGTGGCGGATGCTCTGAGCCGTAGGGCTGAACTGGCAGCTGCGCGCGCAGAGTCTTCTGAAGTGCATTTGGAGGGTGCATTGCTGAGCTGCATCCGCGAGGGTACGCAGCAGGATCCGACCGCACAATACCTTGTTTCTCTAGCACAGGCAGGGAAGACTCAGCAATTTTGGCTACAGGATGGTCTCCTCGTAACAAAAGGGGGACACATCTTTGTACCACGGTGGGGAAGCCTTCGCCGAGAGCTACTCAAGGAGTGCCATGATACACTATGGGTCTGTCATCCTGGTCAAAAGCGGACCTTAGCACTCCTTGAGCGCGGCTACTATTGGCCGCAGATGAGAGACGACGTTGAGGGGTATGTGCGGACATGCCTCATCTGCCAGCAAGATAAGGGGACAAACCAGAAGGATGTCGGTCTCCTTGAGCCTCTACCAATTCCAAAACGTCTTTGGGATAGCATCTCCATGGACTTTATTGTTAGTCTGCCGAAGGTAGAGGGCCTCAGTTCTATTTTGGTTGTGGTGGATTGTTTCTCAAAGTATGTCACCTTCATCCCAGCTTTCAAGGAGTGCTCTACAGAGAAGACTGCAAAGTTGTTCGTAAAGCATGTGGTGAAGCACTGGGGCATACCAAAGAGCATTGTGAGTGATCGCGATGCTCGCTTCACGGGCAAGTACTGGCGTGAAGTATTTTGGCTACTTGGCTCTGAGTTGTTGTTTTCAACAAGCTTCCATCCGCAGATAGATGCGCATACAGAGCGTATCAACGGGACACCGGAGCAGTACCTTAGGCACTTTGTTAGTGTCAATCAAAAAAATTGGGTGAAGCTCCTTGATGTGGCACATTTTTGTTATAATCTGCAGAAGAGCGAGTCTTCAGGCCACAGTCCGTTCGAGATAGCCACGGGGCAGCAGCCACTGACCCCGCACACTCTTGTCACACAAGAAAAGGGAAGACCATCATTCGCCTATCAGTTTGTTCGCGACTGGCATGAGCAAAATGAGTTGGCGAAGGCATTCTTACACAAAGCGGCAAACAGAATGAAGAAGTGGGCGGACAAACATCGTTGGCCCGCAGGGTTCCAAGTTGGGGACCAAGTGTTGGTGAAGTTATATCCTGGTCGCACAAGCATCTTTCGCAGGCGGCACCGCGGACTACTCAGAAAGTATGAGGGACCCTTCACCATCACAAAGAAGGTGGGCAAGCTGACATACAAGCTGGAGTTGCCCCCAGACTTCAAGGTGCACCCGGTGTTCCACGTGTGCAACCTCAAGCAGTTCTATCCAGATGATGGAGACCCGGAATGCAGTGTGCCACAACGCGCTCCCATCATGCAGAGGGCTCTGGCAGCACAACGGGCCGAGAAGCACCTCAGTCAGATCCTTCGTCACAAGGTCAACTACTTGGGACAAGCAAAGAAATACTTGGTGCAGTGGGAGGAAACAGTGGAACCAACGTGGGAGCCTGCATTTCGAATGAACAACCGCTACCCGGCTGAAGTCAGGCCTTACCACGAAACAGATGGCGCCTAGGACGGCACATGATTTGAAGGGGGGAGCATGTTCCCTTGCGACTTATAGTGTACAGTTGCTTTTGTTGAGTCTGATGTAAGTTGTCCGGTTCAGGTGAATCTGTAATGTCTGAAAAAAAGCGAGTCTGACACGTGTCGGACACGCGCCAGACACGTGTCCTGGTCAGTTGGCGATCTTGGATCCGGGCCGGACCCGGATCTGAGCCGGACCCAGATCTCGAAAATTCGAGAAGCCGGTACACACCCCTTTTAAAAAGGGGTAGGGTGCCTCGGGCGAGGGCATTTGCCCTCGCTCGACTCTCTCTCTTTCTCTCTCTCTCACCCTCCCATTCTCGGCTCAGCTCCGGCGGCGCACCGACCGGTGAGGGTCCGATCGGCCCTCCGGCAGCCACCTTGGTGATGTCCCCTCCTTCGTGCTCGTTCACCGCCGGCTTCTCCCTCTTCTCCGGCGACTTGCCGCGGGACTGCTGCAGGTAAGCGCTCTCCTCTCCCTTCCCTGAGCAGCGGGCTCGTCGGTCGGCAGGGGGTTTAGTCCCCTGTCGCCGACGGTGCGTCGGCATGGGGCTTCGCCCCCCTGCTGTTGTGCGTGGGTCGACAGGGGGGGCTTAGCCCCTTGTCGCCGGCCGTTCGTCGGCAGGGGGGGCTTCGCCCCCCTGCTTGGGCCTCTTTGTCGGCAGAGGGCCTTCCCCCCCTGCCATCGTCGGTGTGTCAGGGGGAGGTTTGGCCCCCTGACACCGACTTTGGGTTGGCAGGGGGGCTTAGCCCCCCTGCTGAGGTCCGTTTGTCGACAGGGGGCTTCCCCCCTGCCACCGTCGGTGCATCAGGGGGAGGCTTGGCCCCCTCACACCGACGTTGGGTCGACAGGGGGTTTAGCCCCCTGTCGCCAGCAATTTTGTCGGTAGGGGGGGCTGGCCCCCTGCCGTTTTCTGTTTGTCGGTAGGGGGCTTGGCCCCCTGCCGTTTGCCGGTAGGGGGCCTGGCCTTCCTGTCGTTATCAGTTTGGCTGCAAGGGGCCTGGCCCCTTGCCTTTGTTTTTACTGGCAGGGGGCGGAGCCTCCTGTCGCCGCTATTTGCCGGCAGGGGGATTCAACACCCCCCCCCCCCCTGTCGTTGCTCTGTCTGTTGACAGGGGCTTGGACCTCTGTCACCTTTCGGTTGCCGACAGGGGGCTTGGCCCCCTGTCACAATCGGTTGGTTGACGGGGGCTGGCCCCTGTCGTCGTTCTGTTTTCCGACAGGGGCAGAGTCCCTGTCACTGTTTTTGTTTGCCGACAGGGGGGGAGCCCCCTGTCGTGGTTTGGCATGTCGGCAGAGGGATTTACCCCCCTGTCATTACTCTTGTTGCCGGCAGGGGGCGAGGCCCCCTGTGAACTTTCTGTTTTCTGACAGGGGGCGGGGTCCCCTGTCATCGTTCTGTTTGCCGGCAGGGAGCAGGGGCCCCCTATCGTCTCTTTTGTTTGTCAGCAGGGCTCAGCCCTTGCTGCCGCTTGCCGTTCGGGATTGTTTCACTTTTGACTTGTGCTGACCTCTTTAGCGTGTGCCGGTTGCACGACGGAGCGCCCGCGTTTCTCGTGGCATGAGACCATTCGAACTTACGCCCGCAGGCGTGCAGTAACCTGCGAATCCCCAAGGTAGGGGAAAGTTGTGTGAATGGACTTTAAATGAACTAAAGGAAATATAATTAAACAATCTGCCTATATACGTATATATATATATCTTTTTAACTCAAGGACGCGGTTTCGCGATTCTTGTCCTATTTACTTTCCAACATTTTATTTTCTGCTGCCGCTGCGCTATATGTGCCCAGGCTTTCCTTTCTGTCTTTTTAACTCAAGGACGCGGTTTCACGATCCTTGTTCTGTTTACTTTTCAGTATTTTACTTTCTGCTGCCGCCGCGCTATATGTGCCTAGGCTTTCTTTTCTGTCTTTTAACTCAAGGATGCGGTTTCGCGATCCTTGTCCTATTTACTTTTCAGTACCTTACTTTCTGTCTTTTAAACTCAAAGATGCGGTTTTGCAATCCTTGTCCTATTTATTTTACAGCACTTTACTTTCTGTTGCCCCGCGCTTTATGCGCCCTGGCTATTATGTTCTTGCACTTTATTGCCTCGCTTGCTTATGCTGACCCATTTTCATGCTTGTGCCATATAGACTTCAATTATGTTATTGTTCTGCCTCGCAGGTACCCTTAGAAATTGCTGTCAGTACTTGAGTTCTTTTGAGTTTTTGGTGACATGTGGCTATAGATTCAACCGCGTCTCTTGGCAGCACTATATGATGCTATGTTGTGTAGCACAAAGTAAATGAGTTTCATGTTATGTTTTTGGATATCTCAATAAATGATAAACATGCGCCTTCACAGGCAAGATGCTCGAGTGGGTCGAATAGACCAGGGCATATTAGAGCCAGGCGATGATGATGAATAACCCTTCATCGTACTTGTTTGGGCTGGTTCATCAAGGGAGAGGATGAATGATACAAACCCTCTGGTGGACAGGTCATTCATGGCCATTTCGGGCAAAGATCCGGCTTCCCCAGTCATCGGAGGTAGGAGAAATGGCATCACCATAAGTATCCTAGGTGGTGGTTGCCCGACACTTCTGCAGAAGTTGGATGCATCTGTGGGCCCTTTCTAGCCTTTGGGGACTTGCTCTCTCGGCCACAAGTCGTTCCCTTAGGAGCGGACTCAACCAGTCCTTCGGGGTATAATAAAATACATGGCATAATGAACCCCCGAAAGGATCTCGGCTGTTTCTACGTTTATACATTGTGTGTACCCACAATGTCCAGATAATAATCAGATCAAGTATGACATGCTCACAATTATTTATTCTCGTACTGCTTGCTTTTACCTTACTATCCGTCTGTTGTTTACGATAGTTGGAAGGTATGCATGATAAGCTTGGTTATGATTGCTTACGGTTACATTGATATCATTATACTACTAGTTTGCTTGAATTTATATTATATCGATTAGTCTTGCTGGTTACTTGTGTAGATGATATCTGTTTTTGCTTGCTTCTGTTCAAGTATGCTTTAGATTAGTTTATTTTATTCCTTTTGCGTACCTACCAGTTTTCAGGACTGACCCCATTCTTTATAGGTGTAGGTGACATGTAGCTCTTCTTATAGGCGGTGGTGCAGATGCTATGTGGTCGAAGCTTTGCCTCTCTCGTCGACACGCTGGCTTTTGGTTTTCTTTTTTTGTACATTTTTGTTGTTTTGGGGGTGGACACCCTTCTGCCTTGTATAAATGAAACTCTTTCTTTTATTAATGTACTTTTTATTCTTTGCTAACTATTTTGGCTTGGAAAATGAACTTGTATTTGCGATGAGTCTTTTTGCTAACGTACCCAGAAGAATTGACTCGTGTTTTTAAAACCCTTTGATATCTTCGAAAATCCTTGCTGCAAACTCTGATTTTCTTAAAGGTATTTCTATGCAAATCTTTTTTCTCGAGTTGAACTTTTGGGGTGTTACAACTTTTGCTATCAGAGCCAAGACGAGAACGGTTGAGCCTTGACCATCAAGCTTCCCACCACACTGTAAGTAGACGTTTAATTTTCTTGATTTGATAAAATTAATGCATTGCTTTTTTCTTTGAACAATACTTGTGTGTAATGGATCCGTCTGCTGGTCCGAGTGGCCACCACGGCAAGGGTGGGCGCAGAATGCGCGCTCGTTCGGTTAGAGGTAGGGGCCTCCATGTTGAGAGAGGAGGACATATGGTGTCCTGGGAAGAGTGTTGGGCTAATCGTCCACCCCCACCGGTCTTCACAGATGAGACAGGTAGCCCACTGCCTCCAGAATTTCAGATACCTTTGGCAACAACCTGGTCTTCGGTATATGTTCGGATGGGAGGACATCTACCCTCGCAAGTCCAGGCAGGTCGGCAAGCTACGCCGGAATTTTCGGATGGTAGTGGTCCCGCCCTTGTACCACTTGAGTGCGTCTTTTATGGCAATTCCAGACACACCTTAGAGTTTTGTCTCCTTGAGAAAGAGCAGGATAGAACAACTGTAGTTCAGGATTCTGCTGAAGCTGTCATCCCTGACCTTAATGTGCTAGATTTACTTTTGGCGGTCCTCGAACCTTCGCCCCTAGTAATCTCTGAGGGCCCTGCTCTCCCAATTCCTGGTGTTGATTTTCCAATCAATATTTCAGATTCGTCTACTAGTGGTTCGGCTTCATTGGATTATACACCTTCGACTCCGATGTATGATGTGAAGGTTCCCTCGAATGAGCCGCTCCCTTTTGTCCCTCGACGCAGGTTTAGGCGTACGGGGAATAAGAGAGAATACATTCGCCAGTTTGAACGTCCCTAGAATGGAGTATTTGTAAATCTTTGTTCAATTTTTGTAAGAGAGGCTGTGAACTCTCATGCGGATAAAGTTCTTTCTTTTGGCTTGTATACCAGCATCGCTGGGATTTTTGTATATGCGGTGACTTGAAGATCTATAAAACATGTTTTGTTCCCTAATTGTCTTGGTGTATTCTGACATTTCTTATGTTTATTTTTAAGGATGGCTCGTCGACCAGATGAGGATTTGTCGGAGGATGGGCTCGAACGCAGGGGATTCATTATGGATTCTCTAAATGCGTTAGCCGAAGCAATCTGAAATCAAGGGACTACGCAAAGAAGTCAGGCTCCGGAGCAGAGGGTCTCTTTCGAGAAATTCTTAAAGTTGGATCCCCCTATTTTTTCCAGTGGAGCAGACTCGGATGAGGCAGAATATTGGGTCAGTGAGATTGAGCGAGTCTTTGACGTCCTCACAGTTCCTGAGGAGAAAAAGACTTTATTTGGGTCCTTTCGTTTAAAAGTTGAGGCTCGTATTTGGTGGGATACCACACGCAGAATTTGTTTCTCAAGCATCGGCATTGTGCCTTTGGAGACTTTCAGAAAGGCATTTCTCGACAATTATTTTCCCCCTCATGCAAGGGAGAAAAAGAAGATTGAGTTTTTGGAGCTGTGTCAGGGCAACTCGACTTTGAATGAATATGCGGCCAAGTTTCAACAGTTGGAGAGGCATTGTCCCAACCTCTTTGAAGATGAGCGTGAACGGGCAAGGAAGTTTATCAAAGGCCTGAAGGAAGGACTCAAGCACAAAGTTCTTACTAGCATGCCTGCAACCTTAGCAGCGGCTGTCGAGACAGCTACTTTCCTTAATGACGAATGGGAACGTTCCAAGAGCATTCAGACCCGGAAGCCACCTTCGGCTGGTGGCGATCGAAGACGGATGCAGCCACGCGGTCAGGCCAAACAACCGTTGTTGCCCGTCAAAATTGAAAGAGGTAAGCAGCCAATTTTGCCTGTAAAGATGGAAGGAGAGAAACTGTCAAGTCCCCCGACAAAAAGGCAGCGAAACTAGTACCGTCTGCCACGACGACCTCCTAGTGGAGCTTGCGGTAAGTGTGGGAGATTTCACGCGGGCTAACCTTGTCCTCGCGAGACAGACGATTGTTTATATTGTGGCAAGATGAGCCATTTCATCCACGATTGCCACAAGAAGGCGGCAGACGAATTCAGGCAGGCCACTGGTGCGTCCCAGCCTCCCCTGCAGCTGCAGGCACCATCGTCGACTCAGCCAGAGTAGTCACAGACCAGCGGCGTGAAGAAAGCTCCTGCGCGAGTCTATACAGCTACGACCGAGCAGTTGACTAGAGGAGATCTCGTGCAAGGTACAATTTTAGTTGCAGATCATGCGGCTTTTGCTCTTTTCGATTGTGGTGCCACTCACACGTTTATTTCTGCAAGTTTTGCTGCACAATTGAAATTGCTTGTATCTCGATTAGACTCTGCTTTAGATGTTTATAATCCTATCGGGAAGAATACAGTTTGCGTCACCTACTTGCCAGATTTAGATGTGGTCGTGGCTGAGCGACATATGTCAGCCTGTGCCATTTTGCTCGAGATGTCTGAGTTTGATGTTGTCCTGAGCATGGATTGGTTGCACAAATATCATGCCAAGGTTTTATGCCGTGAGGGTAGAATTGTTCTGTCTCCTCCAGGCTCTTCGAGGGTGGAATTTCGGATTCCACGGCCGGTGCGGGAGACCAAGATGATCTCAGCAATCAGAGCGCAGAGCTTCTTACGGAAGGGATGTTTCGCTTTTCTCGTGAATCTTATTCAGTCAGTTGAGACACTTATCCCCCTTGGCGAGTTTGATATAGTACGTGATTACCCCGACGTTTTTCCCCAAGAGTTGCCTGGTCTTCCTCCTCCCCGAGAGGTGGAGTTTTGTATTGATTTGTTGCCCGGCACCGCACCCATCTCGAAGGCTCCGTACCGTATGGCGCCTGCAGAGCTTGAAGAGCTCAAAAAGCAGCTTCAGGAGCTTATGATTCAGGGGTTTATTCGCCCTAGTGTGTCACCCTGAGGGGCTCCTGTTCTGTTCGTGAAAAAGAAGGACGGATCTTTGAGGTTGTGCATTGATTATCGAATGCTCAACTAGGTCACGATCAAGAATAAATACCTGTTACCGCGTATTGAGGATCTGTTCGATCAACTGCAGAAAGCTAGGGTCTTCTCCAAGATTGATCTTAGATCCGGATATCATCAGCTTCAGATTAAGGAAGGCGATGTTTTGAAAATAGTTTTTCGTACTCGGTACGGGCATTTTGAGTTCACTGTTATGCCTTTTGGACTCACTAATGCCCCAGCAGCTTTTATGGACCTTATGAACCGAGTGTTCAGGCTTTTCTTAGACACCTTCGTGATCGTATTTATCGATGACATCCTGGTCTACTCAGAAAGTTGGGAGCAGCATCAAGAGCATTTGAGCATTGTCTTGAAGACCTTGCGAAGGGAGCACTTGTTTGCTAAGTTCTCAAAATGTGAATTTTGGCTCAAGGAAGTGATGTTTCTAGGGCACATCATCTCGAAGGATGGGGTGTCCGTGGATCCTGCGAAGGTTGAGGCCGTGTTGAACTGGCAGCAACCAAAAAATGTGCGTGACATTCGAAGCTTTCTGGGATTAGCCGGATACTACCGCCGGTTTATCCAGGATTTCTCCAAGATTGCTCAACCTATGACCAAGCTGCTGAAGAAAGAGAGTAAGTTTGTATGGGACGATAGTTGCGAGGCCAGCTTTCAGTCTCTGAAGGAGCGCCTTACTTCTGCTCCTATCCTGGCCTTGCCTTCTGGCCAGGAAGGGTTCGTGATTTATACCGATGCCTCAGGCACAGGCCTGGGCGGGGTTCTTATGCAGAATAGCCGAGTGATAGCATATGCCTCTCGTCATCTCAAACCGCATGAAAAGAATTATCATACGCATGATCTTGAGTTAGCCGCGGTAGTCTTTGCATTAAAGGTATGGCGACATTACTTATATGGTGTGCAGTTCGAGGCTTTCACTGACCATCAGAGTCTCAAATACCTCTTTTTTCAAAAGGATCTAAATATGCGTCAGCGGAGATGGCTCGAGTTTCTTAAAGATTACGATTTTTCGCTTTCCTACCATCCAGGAAAGGCGAATGTTGTAGCGGACGCCCTTAGCCACAAATCCTCTGGAGTTTTGGTCAGCACGTTGGCTGCTGAGTGGAGGATGATCGAGGATTTTGTCTCGTGGAAACCTTTCTTTTCCTCAACGGGCTTGTTGCATTTATCAAACCTCATAGTCTTTCCGGAGTTGTCTGCCCGAATTATTGTTGGGCAGAGGCTTGATCCACGCTATGAGGGGTTTAAGTCGAGTGTGGCTCAGGACGGTTCTTCGTTCCGTCTGAAGGAAGACGGTAGTGTTTGGTTTAAAGATCGCCTTTGGGTCCCTAGTGACCCTGTTCTGAAGAATGAAATTTTGGCCGAAGCGCATGGATCGAAGTATACCATCCATCCCGGAGGCACAAAGATGTTTAAAGATCTACAGAGGAGTTTTTGGTGGAGCGGCATGAAAAGTGAAGTAGCAGAGTTCGTGTCTAGATGTTTGACTTGCCAGCAGGTTAAGATCGAACACCAGCGACCGGGTGGAGTCACGCAACTAATGGAGATCCCGCTATGGAAGTGGGAGGATATCGCTATGGACTTCGTTGTCGGGTTACCTCGAATGAAGAAAAAGAACGACGCAATTTGGGTAATAGTTGATCGACTCACTAAATCCGCGCACTTCTTGCCTTTCCGTCTCGGCCAGTCGCTCGATAGCCTTGCAGATATGTATATTCGGGAGATCATTCGTCTGCACGGAGTGCCAATTTCTATTATATCCGACCGTGATCCGAGGTTCACTTCGAGATTCTGGGGGCAGCTCCAGTAAGCCTTGGGAACTAAACTAAAGTTTAGCACAACTTTCCACCCTCAGACTGATGGGCAGTCGGAACGCACTATTCAGACCCTGGAAGATATGCTACGTGCTTGTATGATCGATTGGCATGGAGAGTGGGATTCTCACGTATGCTTGGCCGAATTTGCCTACAACAATAGCTTTCACGCGAGTATCGGCATGGCCCCTTACGAAGCTTTATATGGGAGACCGTGTCGAGCACCAGTTTATTGGGAAGAGGTAAATGAGCGAAGGCTTGAGTCACCCATTGTACTCCAGCACTATACCCAACAGGTGCAGCGTATTCGGGAGCGTCTTCGTACTGCTCAGAGCCGGCAAAAGAGTTACGCCGATCGCCATCGTCGAGAGCTTTCCTTCGCAGTTGGAGATATGGTGTTTGTAAAGATATCTCCGACAAAGGGTGTCTTCCGTTTCGGAAAGAAAGGGAAATTGAGTCCTAGGTACATTGGACCGTTTGAGGTGTTAGAGCGGATAGGTGGGACGGCCTATCGGATGGCGTTACCTTCATAATTTACGCAAATTCACAACATTTTTCATGTGTCTATGTTGCGGAAATACGTCCACAATCCATCCCATGTTATTCGCTTTGGCGACGTGGATGTTCGCGAGGACCTAACCTTCGAGGAAAGGCCAGTGGAGATTGTTGATTGTTGCGAGCGAATAAGGAGATCCAGGACAATACCTTTTGTTAAGGTTCGATGGCGACACCATGGCTTCGATGAGTGTACTTGGGAGCCAGAAGCTGATGTAAGAGATAAATACCCTGAATTGTATGCTTCAGTCTTTTCGCAATAAAAATTTCGTGGACGAAATTCTTTTAAGGAGGAAAGGATGTAATGTCTGGAAAAAAAAAAGTTTGACACATGTCAGACACGCGCCAGACACGTGTCCTGGTCAGTCGGCGATCTTGGATCCAGGCCGGACCCAGACCCGGCTTCTCGAAAATTTCGAGAAGCCGGTACGCACCCCTTTTAAAAAGGGGTTTGACAAATTCTTTCTCTCTCTCACCCTCCCGTTCTCGGCTCAGCTCCGGCGGCGCACCAACCGGTGAGGGTCCGATCGGCCCTCCGACAGCCACCTTGGTGGTGTCCCCTCCTTCGTGCTCGTTCACCACCGACTTCTCCCTCTTCTCCGGCGACTTGCCGTCGGACTGCTGCAGGTAAGCGCTCTCCTCTCCCTTCCCTGAGCAGCGGGCTCGTCGGTCGACAGGGGGTTTAGTCCTCTGTCGCCGACGGTGCGTCGGCAGGGGGCTTCGCCCCCCTGCTGTTGTGCGTGGGTCGGCAGGGGGCTTAGCCCCGTGTCGTCGGCCTTTCGTCGGTAGGGATGGCTTCGCCCCCCTGCTCGGGCCTCTTTGTCGGCAGGGGGCCTTCCCCCCCTGCCATCGTCGGTGTGTCAGGGGGAGGTTTGGCCCCCTGACACCGACTTTGGGTCGGCAGGGGGGCTTAGCCCCCTGTCACCGGTAGTTCGTCGGCAGGGGGCTTCGCCCCCCTGCTGAGGTCCGTTTGTCAGCAGGGGGCTTCCCCCCTGCCACCATCGGTGTATCAGGGGGAGGCTTGGCCCCCTGACACCGACGTTGGGTCGGCAGGGGGTTTAGCCCCCTGTCGCCGGCAATTTTGTCGGTAGGGGGCATGGCCCCCTGCCGTTGTCTGTCTGTAGGTAGGGGGCCTGGCCCCATACCGTTTTCTATTTGTCGGTAGGGGGCCTGGCCCCCTGCTGTTTTCTGTTCGTCGGAAGGGGGCTTGGCCCCCTACCGTTTGTTGTTTGTTGGTAGGGGGGCTGGCCCCCTGCCGTTTGCTGTTTGTCGGTAGGGGGCCTGGCCCCCCTGCTGTTATCTGTTTGGCTGCAAGGGGCCTGGCCCCTTGCCTTTGTTTTTGCTGGCAGGGGGCGGAGCCCTCTGTCGCCTCTGTTTACCGGCTGGGGGATTCACCCCCCCTGTCGTTGCTCTGTCTGTTGACAGGGGGCTTGGCCCCCTGTCACCATCGGTTGGTTGACGGGGGCTGGCCCCTATCGTCGTTCTGTTTTCTGACAAGGGGTCGAGTCCCTATCACTGTTTTTGTTTGCCGACAGGGAGGAGCCCCCTGTCGTGGTTTGGCATGTCGGCAGGGGGATTCACCCCCTGTCATTACTCTTGTTGCCGGCAGGGGGCGAGGCCCCCTGTGATCTTTCTATTTTCTGACAGGGGGCGGGGCCCCCTATCGTCGTTTTGTTTGCCGGTAGGGAGCAGGGGGCCCCTGTCGTCTCTTTTGTTTGTCAGCAGGGCTCAGCTCTTGCTGCCGCTTGCCATTCGGGATTGTTTCGCTTTTGACTTGTGCTGACCTCTTTAGCGTGTGCAGGTTGCACGACGGAGCGCCCGTGTGTCTCGTGGCCTGAGACCCTTCGAACTTACGCCCGCAGGCGTGCAGTAACCCGCGAATCCCCAAGGTAGGGGAAAGTTGCGTGAAAGGACTTTAAATGAACTAAACTGAACTAAAGGAAAGATAATTAAACAATCTGCCTATACACGTATATATATGTCTTTTTAACTCACGGACGCGGTTTCGCGATCCTTATCCTGTTTACTTTCCAGCATTTTATTTTCTGCTGCCGCCGCACTATATGTGCCCAGGCTTTCCTTTCTGTCTTTTTAACTCAAGGACGCGGTTTCGCGATCCTTGTCTTGTTTACTTTTCAGTATTTTACTTTCTGCTGCCGCCGCGCTATATGTGCCTAGACGTTCTTTTCTGTCTTTTAACTCAAGGATGCGGTTTCACGATCCTTGTCCTATTTACTTCTCAGTACCTTACTTTCTGTCTTTTAAACTCAAGGACGCGGTTTCGCGATCCTTGTCTTATTTATTTTACAACACTTTACTTTCTGTTGCCCTGCGCTTTATGCGCTCTGGCTATTATGTTCTTGCACTTTATTGCCTCACTTGCTTATGGTGACCCATTTTCATGCTTGTGCCATATAGACTTCAATTATGCTATTGTTCTGCCTCGCAGGTACCCTTAGAAATTGCTATCAGTACTTGAGTTCTTTTGAGTTTTTAGTGACATGTGGCTATAGATTCAGCCGCGTCTCTTTGCAGCACTATGTGATGCTATGTTGTGTAGCACAAAGTAAATGAGTTTCATGTTATGTTTTTGGATATCTCAATAAATGATAAACATGTGCCTTCACAGGCAAGATGCTCGAGTGGGTCGAATAGACCAGGGCATATTAGAGCCAGGCGATGACGATGAATAACCCTTCATCGTACTTGTTCGGGCTGGTTCATCAAGAGAGAGGATGGATGGTACAAATCCTCCGGTGGACAGGTCATTTATGGCCATTTCGGGCAAAGATCCGGCTTCCCCAGTCTTCGGAGGTAGGGGGAAATGGCATCACCATAAGTATCCTAGATGGTGGTCGCCCGACACTTCTACAGAAGTTGGATGCATCCGTGGGCCCTTTCTAGCCTTTGGGGACTTGCTCTCTCGGCCACAGGTCGTTCCCTTAGGTGCGGACTCAGTCAGTCCTTCGAGGTATAATAAAATACATGGCATAATGAACCCCCGAAAGGATCTCGGCTGTTTCTACGTTTATACATTGTGCGTACCCACAATGTCCAGATAATAATTAGATCACAGTATGACATGCTCACAATTATTTATTCTCGTACTGCTTGCTTTTACCTTACTATCCGTCTGTTGTTTACGATAGTTGGAAGGTATGCATGATAAGCTTGGTTATGATTGCTTACGGTTACATTGATATCATTGTACCACTAGTTTGCTTGAATTTATGTTATATCGATTAGTCTTGCTGGTTACTTGTGTAGATGGTATTTGTTTTTGCTTGCTTCTGTTCAAGTATGCTTTAGATTAGTTCATTTTATTCCTTTTGCGTACCTACCAGTTTTCAGGACTGACCCCATTCTTTATGGGTGTAGGTGACAGGTAGCTCTTCTTATAGGCGGTGGTGTAGATGCTACGTGGTCGAAGCTTTGCCTCTCTCGTCGACACGCTGGCTTTTAGTTTTCTTTTTTTGTACCTTTTTGTTGTTTTGGGGGTGGACACCCTTCTGCCTTGTATAAATGAAACTCTTTCTTTTATTAATGTACTTTTTATTCTTTGCTAACTATTTTGGCTTGGAAAATGAACTTGTATTTGCGATGAGTCTTTTTGCTAACGTACCCAGAAGAATTGACTCGTGTTTTTAAAACCCTTTGGTATCTTCGAAAATCCTTGCTGCAAACTCTAATTTTCTTAAAGGTATTTCTATGCAAATCTTTTTTCTCGAGTCGAACTTTTGGGGCGTTACAGAATCAATACCCCGAAGGGGCAGCCCGTATACTTGAACTGTAATAGCCTGCGGGCAAAATTGTGAATGAAGTAAATGCGTTGAGCTTTCTTTTGTTCACCCTCATTGTGATTGCTTCTTGTGATTGCAATTTCTCTCCCTCTATTCTCTCTTGCTCTCTTGCACTCTAATTATAAGCTTCCACGACCGGCAAGCGAGTTGACGAATAGGCTTGCGGCGGTAAGGAAGGACCGTCGCGCCGCGCTCGCCATTGAAGGAAATAGGCTCGTGACAAAAGAGAAGATCAACTTAAACTTGTGTCGTTGAGCTAGAGATTAGACTCAACTCACCACAAGAATGAGCCAAGCTTAAACACCTTCAAGCACCCTTTGTAAGGGGCGTTTACCAGCCTAAGTCCAAGCCGTCTGTGTCTGTAAATCTGAAACAAATATAATCAGGACTGCTCAGGTCCTGGTCGAAATCAGGTAAGCAAATACAATATATTTAAGATCACGTTCCCAATAGGTTTAACCCAAACTCCTTTTTAAAGAAATATCGAGCAAACGAACACACAAAACAGTTTACGAGGTTCGGTTCTAGAATAGAACCTACGTCTAGGAGAAAAACTCTCTCACTCTTTTGGTATTAATATTATCAATAACACATTGTTGAGATACACGAGACATAGCATCTATAAAACTCGATCCATGATTTTTTGCTATATTTTTTCTATCATGGATCTCTCATCCTTATCCACTAAGTCAAGAGTTGTTGTTTGTTAGGATTGTGCTGATTGTGCGGATCCTTTCCTTCAAGGCCAAGATTATCCTCAGCTGTGATGGGCAATTATAGTGACGCGAGATCTTCTGACATGGTGTTATCTAGCTGGCGGATGGTGTTATTGTTGCACCTTGGATCTGGATCTTCAATAGCCCCCCCCCCCCCAAAAAAAAAAAAAAACATGGCTGCCGAAGGAGGCCAAGTTTGTTGCAGAGAATAGTAAATCAATCTTTAGAGAGAGGTTTGGTAAAAATATCGGCTAGATGAAGTCTTGATGGAATGCAACCGAGTCTCCAATTTGTTGTGAGCAACTTGTTCTCTCACATAATGGTAATCAATTTGAATATGCATGGTCTTGTTGTGAAAGATGGGATTGATGGTAAGATGAAAGGCATTGATGTTATCAGAGTACAGAGTCGGCCGCTAAGTTGAAGTGATTCCAAGATCATGAAGAATATAGGTGAGCCAAGTGAGCCCGGCAACAGTTGATGCCATGGCTCTATATTCTGCTTCAGTTCTAGAGCAGGCAATTGTGCAATGCTTCTTAGCACTCCATGAGGCACAGTTATTTCCAAAGAAAGTACAATAATCAGTGGCTAATCGATGAGTGGTGGGGCATCCTTCCCAGTTGGCATCAGAGAAGGCATACAGATGTGGCTTGCCATCTCTAAAAAGGTTGAGTCCAAATTCAATGGTCCCTTTGACGTAACGGAGTATCTGTTTGACGAGTTGAAAGTGTCCAAGTGTGGGGGCATGCATGAATTGGCTAACGATGTTCATACAGTAAGATAGCTAAGGGTGAGTAATGGTCAAGTACTAAAGGCTGCCAATGATGCTTCTATAGCTAGAGAGTAACGTCTCTGAATGGCTCGGAGTTGGCTTCTACAACAAATAATTTTTAAGGTATAGGTGTGTTCATCGACTTGGAATCTGTCATGTTCGTGCATTGCATAAGGTCAAGAGAATACTTTTGTTGGCTTAAGAACATGCCACTAGAGTTCTGAACAACTTGAATCCCAAGAAAATAATGAAGGGGTCCCATATCTTTAATGGCAATTTGTGTGCCGAGAAAAGAAACAAAAGATTGAAGTAGTGAAGAATCACTCCCAGTAAGAATTAAATCATCTACATATATAAGAAGGACCATAGTTTTCCAATCATGATGCCAAATGAACATGGATGGATCCGAAGTGCTGCAGAAAAATTCATTAGATAGTAAAAGGAGTTGAGCCAATCAAACCATGCTCGAGATGCTTGGTGAAGTCCATAAAGAGCTTTCTTGAGCCGGCAGACCTTGTTTGGATGATCCAAATTCTCGTAGCTAGGAGGTTGAGTCATAAAAACCTCTTCATAAAGAATGTCGTAAAGGAAAGCATTTTTTTACGTCAAGCTGACGGATATCCCATTTGGCAATGAGAGTAACAATGAGAACAAGACAAATAGTAGAAGGCCGGATTAGCAAGGCACAAGTTTCATGGAAGTCTTGTCCTTCAATTTGATTTAATCCCTGAGCAACTAATCGTGCCTTGAGATGCTCGAGAGAGCCACCGACATGCAACTTGGTTTTTAAGACCCATTTCAAACTAACGATGTTAACTCCTAGAGGTTTATCAACAAGGTCCCAAGTGTCATTTTTTATTAGGGCCGCAATCTCTTCATCCATAGCGGCTTTTCATCCTAAATGATAAAGAGTTATTTTCACATTTTTCGGCTCTTTAGAAATCGTAGAAGCTAGTGTATGCAAGAGAGCATACTTAACTTAGAATTTGGTTTATAAATGTTGTGCATGCTCTTAATGACCATAGGTCTAGAAGAACTTTGAGAATCAGAGTTTGATACTAATTGAAACGAATTAATCTCTTCATGGGTGCCACCATCATGCTGAAAAATAGGTTCATGAATTTCTTCATGAGTGTCATCTTTTTGTTGTAATGTAGACTCATGGAGTATCGATATTTCTGGTCGACTCATATCCAAAATTTGAGGCACGTTGATATTGTGATGCCCTGCTGAACTTGATTCAATAAAGGTCTCATTGGTAGTACTTGTGAGTCGAGATAAATCAACATGATAAGACGAATCATTGGTAGGTGAATGTGATTCAATCTCCAAGAGGAAAGTAGATGTGTCTCCCTCCATAGTGGCACGCTGGAATAAAGAGCCTTAACAAAAAGAAAAATGCCTTCATCAAACACAACATGGCACGATATATAAATTTTTACGATCAGAGGGTAGAAACATTTATATACTTTATGCTCCATGCTATAGCACGAAAACACATCGGTGTTGAGCGGAGAAGGAGGAGGAGGGTGACCTCCTTAGAGCCGTCCCGACGGATCGGACAATCGCACCCTTCATCTTTTTCCTTTCACTGCAGAAACCTACACGCCGAGAGAAAATAGGAAAGTGAGTAAGGTTTTTTTATCGAAAAGTAGAATTTTGCGCCCTAGATGGGTTGGTTTAAATCGAAAAGTAGCGACGAAAAAAATCCGTCTCTAATTAGCGACAGATTCGGGACAAAAAAAATTGTCGCTCATTCTGTCGCTAAGTTGCGACGAAATTTGAGACATAATTTTTCCGTTACGAATCTATCGCTAATTAGCGACGGATTCATGACATAATTTTTTTTGTCGCTAATTCCGCAAATATTTTGAATGTTAACGACGGATAGTTTTCTCTCGTTAATCCGTCACAAATTTCCGTCGCTAATTAATGTTTTTCTTGTAGTGTCAGGTTTAACCCTGGTGAATACGGTTGTCTTAATGTTGGACGAGATTAAATGTGTATGAACAAAAAGATCAAATGTGTATGGGCTAAAAGAGTGTAATCATAGTCCGTGAGTCCTTGGAAATGATAGAAGTCGGAAGGATAAACCACTGGATTGGTTTCCTTCAATGACGTAAATGTTTTGTTTTCCATGATGATGTGCGTAACCAGTTGGGGTCGAACTAACCCCCAGCTTGCTAATCCATAAAAAAAAGGGATGTATAGTCATGAAACCACCATGGCAACACACTTAAACAGGAATCCATTTATTACAAATTACTGCAGAACAAACGACATTGAAGTAACAAGAGGAAGAATGAAGGCATTATGTGTTTTGGTTACGTCTCACCATAAAGTGTAGAGACAAGTCATCCCAACACAGGCACAGCGCAACTTAACCAAATAGTAGACAACACAGGAAGGAAAAGTTACAAAATACAGATCTTTTGATAAACAAAAGACAACGGAACCAGCAATGCCCATTCAACGTAAACCATTCTCTTCGAAGTGTTATGAAGGATACTCATTTCCCCATACAATCCTAAAAGTAACACGGGTAGGTTCACTAGCATATAGTTTGTGGAAAAATTGCATGTTAAGATTATCTTTAATATTTTACCAACACCACAGATGCCCCACAATCCAAAGAACAGCAACTTCAACTGGCAAACGCACGATGGTACCAGCAAATGTGACGGGAGAATGAGGTGAAGCAATACCACGCAGAAACACTGACATTGAAACAGTAAAGGAACATGCTTTTGACAATATCATAACAAAAGAATAACATGGAGGCACTCATTTTGTTTTTAACATTGCTCTTCAATTAGCATGGCCTTCAAGTTGAAGGCATTTCACAGTGGCAATATAAAAGCTGCTACAGTGAAGAGTTTAAAGCGGTATGAACGGGATCTCCCATCGCAATACATCACTTGTCTTAAACCAACAACATGCAGCTTCAATTTCATGATTCACACAAAGGGTGATACGTTAAAACAAGTGCGTCAAATACAAAGGGTGATACATTAAAACAATTGCGTAAATTTGCCTTAAAAAATTGGACCGGACAATAATGAAAACATAAGGAAAATAAAGTAGGAAAAGTGCAAAAGAATGTTATTGACTTGTTAAGCTTACAACCATGATCCATACAATGATGCACACTGCTTAAGGAACGATCACCAGTCATTATCGTTATCTCACATTTCCCACTAGAATATTGATAATCAAGGAAACGGTTTCCTTGATTATTGATGCCTATTTTCACATTTGACCGATCAGCACGGATTATCGATAAGGAGGTTAACTTCATAAGATAACCGACTTCACAATGATATGACCGATGGTATAAGACAACCGAGATAACAAGAACCAAGATAATGTTGAAGCGTGCAGATTGAGGATGCCCAACTTGGTTTTAAGACGAGATAAGTGATCAGTGCCAAACGCTTTGGTAAAAAAATATGCATCTTGTGAGTGTGTGGGAACAAAGCATGTTTGAATTAGGCTACTCTGAATTTTCTCTCGCATGAGATGACAATCAATCTCGATAAGTTCGGAATTGTGACAATGTGAAGAGCTGTCTGGTTATCACAATGCAATGTCATTGGTTGAGAGTGACTAATGCCAAAGTCCATCAGCATACTTGATCCATGTGAGTTCGCAACATGCTAAGGCCATGGATCGGTAATCAGCTTCAACCAATGATCGTGACATGGTGGATTACTTTTTAGTCTTCAAGAAATCGGGTTGTTTCCAATCATGATACAATAACCAGATGTGAACCTGCGAGTTATCAGACAGGAAGCTCAATCAAAATCACAATAACCAATCACTTGGATCTTGCTTCTGAACGAAGCAACTTTTGATGTATCGAAGAACCCGAATAGCGGCGTCCATATGCAACTGACTACTGAACTAGCTTAGAATATTGACCGTGAAGACGATATCTGGTCGAATTATAGTAAAATATAACAACCGACCCACCAGACGTTTGCATGGCCCCTGGGTCTTTCAATGAAACACCATCTTCGTTACTAAGTTTGATGTGTAGTTCCATGAAAAATTTGCTTGGTTTGGCTCCAAGAAATCTCATGTCCTTAAGAATATCAAGAGAAAACTTGCGCTGAGATAAGAAAATGCCTTTTTTGAATCTTGCAACTTTAATGCCGAGAAAATATTTTAAACATTCAAGATCCTTCAATTAGAATTGCAGATTAATGTACAGTTTAAGTTGCTTGAAGCATGTGATATCATCTCATGCAATGATATCATCCACATAGACAAAAAAATTGTGCCTCATTAGTAGCTTTGAAAAAAAAGAATAATCAGCCTTAAACCGAACAAAACCTTTTTAAAGTATATAATGTGAAAGCTTAGCAAACCAGTTTTGAGAAGATTATTTAAGGTCGTACAATGACTTGTGCAACTTGCAAACCTTATGATCTCCCTGAACCGAAAAACATGTTGGCAAGTTCATATATACCTTTTCATTAATGTTCTCATGCAAAAGAGTGTTGTTGACGTCTATTTGATATATATGTCAATTCTTTATTGTTGCAACAGCTATCAAGCATCGCATTGTTCCCAACTTGACGACAAGGGCAAAGTTCTCATTATAATCCAATCATTCCATTGGAGTTTAACCTTTAGCAAGTAGGCATGCTTTATATCTTTCCAAGAGAGCTCTCAAAACAATATTTCTTTTTGTATATCCATTTGCATTCAACTGGGTGTTTTCTCACGTATAAATCCACAATCGACCAAGTGTGATTCTCTTCCAATGTTCTAATCTCTACAGTCATGGCACAAATACTGAAACTTCATGGTATGAGAAAAAGCTTTGAGTTCTGGATATTGAGAAATACCACTTAAGAAAGCACGATGTCCCTTGAAAAAATGATCATACCTTATAATTTTGGACAACTCATAATTTGTGTTGTGGACCTTCTCTATCATGTCGGTCAATTGGAATATGAGAGCAACCGTGTAGCAATTGTAGTCTTTGAAACACAATAGCAGTTGATGGTTTCTTTCAGATCTTCGAAAATAGACTTGAGTGGGCTCAACAGTTTCAGGCTTTGGATCGAAGTGAATGGATTTAGAGGTCTCATTGACTCTGGACTTTCACTGGGTTTTGAAATCTCATAAGACTGAGGCCCAAAAATGAAAATGAATACACTTTACATTCCTCTCCTTCATCCACAGTGTTGTGATCTTCAAAGGAAAAAATATTTTCATAAACTTTACATTCCAACTTACAAAATCTTTTTTGTTTCAATATCATATACACGATATTCCACTTGACCATTTAGGTATCCCGTGAACACACTTTTGTGTGCACAATTATCAAATTTATGAGAGCAATATGTTATGAGTATAGCACAAACATCCAAAAACGCAAAAATGGCCATAAGCCGAGTTCTTCCCATGAAGTAACACGAAGGCTGTTTGGACCATTAATGGTTTTGAAGGAATACGATTAATGATATATGCAATCATTAAAACACATTCCCATCAAAACTTATGAGGTAGAGAAGCTTGAAATCTCAAAGCTCTTAAGACATTGAGTAGATCCCTACGATTACGCTCGACCACACTATTTTGTTGAGGAGTCGCAACATGCTCAATACCCTTTTTTCTTACAAAAAATTGCATGTCCCTTAAAAAAAACTCAATTTCATTGTAGACTCAATATTTTACTATTAAAATGATTTTCAACAATTGAAAAAAAATGATTTGAACCATGACTTCTAATTTGTGCCGTGTAAGGTGAATTTTATAGTAAAAAAAATATTGTACAACAAATAATGAGATAGTTTGGTATCCTTCTCAAATATCACAATGAATTAGATGAAAAGGCTTTGATGAGGCAATAGATCCAGTAGAAAATGGTGACAAACACAACCACATAGTTTATTATTATTTATAAGAATTTGTAATCTAAAATTTGAAAGTTATTCAAGTCTTCCGTGTCATCTATTGATATCAAAACTATTCAAAAAAAATTTATCACCAATCTCAAAGAACATGAAGTCCATCACTCTTAGACACTCCAATCTTCATCTCTTGAAGATGGTCTTGAAAAACACAATAATAATCATAAAAAAAATGTCACATTTGAAATCTTGAATAACTTACTCACAGAAATAATATTACACTTGAATTCTGGAACAAAAAAAAATGTTTGAGAAGAAAATTTGATGACAATCCAACACTTCACATATAAGTGGCCTAGAAGATCTTGTGGCAATCCAATAGGAGAAAAAATTATGAATTTTTAGAACATTAAATTTGATAAAGAATTAATAATGTTGTCCCTCGTGCCCTTATCATCAACAACAAAAAAACATAAGATTACCTATTAGGTTGACTGCAAGTGCTGATTTGAGATTACCTAGATTTATCACAACTAATATTTAAACAAATTGTTCTTAAATAAGTTGAGAGCTTTGAGCAGACTAGTTGCCTTAAAACTCACAAAACGGGAGCTAGTCCACTCCATTGACAAACATTGACACGGATCGATTTGAAAAACCGTGAAAGTAAATGCACTTGACCTTTATATGACAGACTTTTTTGCAATGATCAGGCTTTGGGCGAGCATGATTCTATCAATTTTTAATATGGTCCACATTGTTTTGAGCATTAAAACCTTTTATGATCGCCACATGTTTTTTATTAGACATGACCCAAACGTCACATGACCCAAACGTCACCGTCTTTCTTTTTGCAGTAGTGCAAAAGCTTTAGATATACTTGGTAACGATCATCAAGTGTTAGCTCTTTATAGTAGTATAGCTTTCATTCAAACCCATTAAAAATTAACATAAATTTTGTCAAATCTTGGCCTTAAGCATTCCACATGTTAACCAGGCTACGAAAAAGAAACAAATAACATCGAATCGAATTTACATGAATCAGCTCTCGACCTATCCACTCCTCAACTACAAAGAAGTACAATTCTGGTGAAAGAAACCTCAAAAAGAAAACCCTAGCCAGCTAGTGCACACGTCACCTTGTGTTGGGACGTTGCATGTTTGAATCCCCCAATGGTATCGTTGTATAACTGGCAGGGGTCTGCCTAACCCCAGCTAGGCTTTCAAAAAAAAACAGCCCTAGCCACTGTGAAGTGTGGTGACAACAGAAAAAACAATCGGAAAGGAAAACCCTTAATCAGGTCATATGGAAAAATTACAAAAAACGAGTCCTGCTACCACCACAAACCAAATTGAAGATTAGGATTGTTTTTCAAAATTCCTAGGTTAGGTCATGATACAGAGACGATCAAGAATTCAGAGCATACCATGACACAACAATTAGAAATATCTGGAACAGAAAAAACCATCATATTTATTTTGTATAGCTTCTAAGTGGCATGCGAGAAGCTTTCACAAACAGAAGTGAGAACGACAAAAGGTTATGAACCATAGATAGAAAAATATATGAATATCAAATCAGATTCAAGAGGGCAGCACTTGCTGGTTATTGAGATGATATTTTTGTTGATAGAGCAAACATGAAAATCTGTAAGCAAAATCTGATCAAATACATAAACATCATTAACTAGACAAATCCTACCAGTATTAGGATACTTCAAGAGTCTAGAAGAGAACATATTTGGCAATGGCAATTTAAGTGTTACAACGGGAAGCTCAAGCTCATGCCACATTCAATCTGTACAAATGGCAAACTCAGACTTGTTAAATCAACACAAATTCTAAAGAAAATGACAAAAAATAAGGGACATGTACACGCAAATCCTACCAGTATTAGGACACTTCAAGAGTCTAGAAGAGAACATATTTGGCAATGGCAATTTAAGTGTTACAACGGGAAGCTCAAGCTCATGCCACATTCAATCTGTACAAATGGTACACTCAGACTTGTTAAATCAAACACATAAATTATACCAGTATTTGGACATCACAAGGTTAACCAAGCGTTTGGAGCACCCACTTGTGCAAAGAGGTTTGGGACAGCATCTATGGTCCAAGGAGAGTGAAAAACCAAATGCAACTTGAGATGGCAACATATATCAATGTTAAGCGCAATATTCAACAAAGGCACCATACTTGGAACTCTTGAGTTGCAAATACATCCTACGCCACATTTCAACAGTTTCACGTGTCTGCTCCAAGACTAGATATTCTCAGTTTGACACATTTGCTCCAACTCTAGATCTTCCGAACTGTTATAGTATAACATTTCCCTTTCATTTTAACATAATCACCACCCTCTTCAGCATCATGGTTTTCTTACAATGCATTCATGGATTAATAATCACATCCTTCGATAGGCAGTGCCATATGATGCTAAAAGACCATAGATCTACTTTCTAGTTACAGTCACAGGATCAGCCCTATTTTCCAGTGACAAAAACTTGAAAAAAAAGAAAGATTGAGACAAGAATGTTACACAAGAATAGAAAGCTTTCCCTAAAGGATAGTTTATCTGACATCACAAGTGTATTTTGTGAAGTACATAGGGAATCTGAAGTTTGGAAAAAAAAGCAGCCTTTCTACAAGAGAAACAATAAACAAAATTGCACCAAATTTGTAGAACAGAAAACAATAAGACAAACGTGGAGTCTCTGTAGGGAGTTTCATGAAGGAGTTTCATTCTCCTCAGAGAGATCTCAAAAGTTTGGAGAAAACGTGGAGTCTTTGTAGTAGCCCTTCAACAAATAATGTTATAAAAAAATTATCCAAGAAAACAATACAAAAATGTGCAATACATTACCAATATTTCATCTAGGGATTTCAAGAACTGTCAAACAAGCTCTCTCTCTCTCTCTCTCTATCTATAAAGATGGGGATCTACAGAAGCCCAAAACCAGAATGGTGATTGACATCTCTAAAGAATCTATAACTAAAGCGACGAGTAGGGATGCAAATACTAAAACACCACCATAGAGAGTAGGTTTGATCCATAGACAAGCAATTGAAAAAGATAACAGTAACTACGGCTACTTTACCCGTCGTCCTATGATACCATTCGTTTTAGGCTTCTCGAAAGGCATGCACCAGTGCAATAACAAGATAAAGGTAATCACGTACCAACCTCGATGAGTGCAGTTGGTCCTGGTTCATCTCATGTAATAATTATTCCAACTGTAAAAGAAGCAGAAATCTTAAGCCTTAGCAATTATCACGTTACAAACCAAGAATAGAGGCTTGAATCAACTAAATGCAAGTAATAAATGTTTCTTCGATGAGGCTACTGTGATAAAGTAATCAAATTTACCAATGAGTTCAGCAAGCATTTAAGCGCATATATAGTATCACATGAGCCATTCACTCGCCTTGAGCCAAACACGACGGCCTCATCGCTTTTCTAATCAAAAGGAGCTATCACACACACATATATATACACTGTCGAGAAAATGAAGAGTAGAGCTCCCTTCAATCCAAAGAAGGTTCGAGCAGGAATAATGCAGCTCCTGGATCATGCAAGCCACAAGCCTATCCGTGTCTTGGAATCATGGGTAGGATAGTGGGATCCATAACCCAGCAGCTCTATATATTCAGCAAGAACCTCTATTGGGTTTAAAGGAGCCCCACTCATCATCCCTCCGAAAAACCACCAAAAGATCACATTTATACTCGGTCTCTCTTCTTCGTTTTGAGATGGAAAACAAAGGAATAAATGCTCAAAAAAAGGGCAAAAGCTTCTCACCATGAATTTATACTCGGCCAAAACAAAGGAAAACGAAGATAGATGATAAACTTCAAGAATATCAATAAAATGACTAAACAATGCGCTAAAACTTCACCTAATTCATAAGTTCATCAACGGAAGAACAGTAGCAAATAAAGCCTAAAAGAACCCTGAGACAAGCAGGAAAGAAGGAAATATACATTGATAAGCTTATGAATATTTATCAAGAGTGCAGAAACTAAATACAGGAAACTAGACAACTACCAAAAATCTAGGATTGACAAAATAGCCACCAAAAACATTGAAAGATATTAACTCGAGGCTCTTCTCAAGAAAAACTGAAACTTAAGAAGCAGAAGTCGTTCATCTTCATAAATGAAGATGAACCCAGCCACAGTAATAAAGGTGAAGCTACAAAAAAAAAATATGGATCTGATAACTAGCTAGGATGTCCGCCCAAAATCTCAGCAACCACCCTCAACCACAAATATCTAATGTGTAACAACACTTTGACATGTTCTTTTGAAAAGAAAAAAACAAACATGTTTTTTTCAGAAAAAAAACACTTTGACATGTTTTTTTTTTCAGAAAAAAACAGCATTTGAACATGTAGGCCAAGTTTGAAAGAAATATAGAACATATAAACCAGAAGGCTCATCACATCCCAAAACAAAATAAGAACCCAAACAAGATTAAATGCTCGGTATCACTCGAGCACCGTGAAAGCCATAAAACCAATTTTTATTTGGAACTGAAGAAACCAATAACAAAAACTACAGACGAAAACCATCGAATCTAACGAAAGGTTGAATCTAAGAGAGAGATAGATGGGGGGGGGGGGGGGGGGATTTAGGAGGAGACGTTTGCGTAATCTACGCAATGGTTTTTTATCTGCTATCTTGAAAGGCCTCAGGTTCCCAGAACTGGATGAATTGCCGGTCACGTCATGTATATAGAGAGAGATGGTTAGGCGAGGGTCAGGGACTCAGGATCATTGTGTTATTAGAGAGAGAAAGCGATGGGTAGTCAAGGATCGAGATGATGAGAGATAGAGAGAGAGAGAGGGCAACAAGGGACTTAGCCGGCAGACAGACAGTAGTGGGGAGCCTGGGAGGTGAGAAAAAAACAGGAACGACATGGGCAGGAGAGAGAGAGAGAAAGTGGAATTAGACAGAGACGGGCACGGGAGAAGTCAGACAGAGCAGTGGAGGGAGAGAGGGCAGGCTGGTGACGTACACGTGCCGGAGGGGTGGGGTCAGAACCCAGAAGGGTGAAGAGTGAATGAAAGAGTCAGGGAAAAAGTGGGGAGCTCGGACCTGGAGTAGCAAGGGTTTCATTGGGGTTCATGATTATGGGAATTTGAAATGGACAAAAGAGACGTGGATGTGACAACTCAAAGGCGATGCTTTCGAGAGAGCAAAGGGAGCGGGCCCTTTTGTCCACTCTATCCCCACCTCTCTGCGCCTTCCTACCCTCCCCTCTTCCTAAAAACAACCAACAATATCCGTCTGTAGATTCTCTTGCCGCCTCGTTCCTGCTGACCGACCTTTGTTTTTCCTCAATCATACCGAGAGAGAGAGAGAGAGAGTGTGTGTGTGTGTGCCTGTGCGCGCGCGCGTGTGAAAACATTTGAATCGGAAAGGCTTTGCACTAGCAAACAACCACCGAGTCACCGACCTCAGTAATAATCTTTACTCTTCAAAATAATAGTATAATATTTTTTTAGTAGATTATTATGATAATTTTTTAAATAAAAGTATTTTAATTTGGTTTACACGCCACTCATCTTACACTATATTATATCAGTGAAGCTAACTTTCAAGCTTTCCCAGTGTTCAACTGAATGAAAGTTAAATTATGTGATCGTTTTTAATAGTATATTAGGTTTTATCCTTCGAAGAAATAACCAAAAGTAACTTTTAAAAATATCAAAAAATATTTGATAATTTTACTTTGAAGATTGATGGTAACTTTTGTCTTGTAAAGATGAATATGTATATTTTAATATAGCATGGACTACGTTTTTTTCTATCAAAGTCAGGGAAACCACATTAGAACTAGTTGCACTGGCTCAACCTTATGGTCGCCTTTTCGACGTTATAAACCCTTGTTTGACTCCTTACCTTTAGGGATAAAGTTAAAATGACTTATATAACATTAAAAAGGGTATAAAGAGAAAAAAAATAAAAGAGCAACTCAAGTTGGATGCAGAGCTTTCATCAAGGAGGTCATGCAACGGCGCTGCATGCAGCTTCACTGCTCATGACTATCCATCTCAACATTTCTCCAGATAAACACCATACACACATCTTGAGAAATGTCAAAATGGGTAGGTGTCAAGAAGGTCGTTGATGCTTGTGGCTGCATGCCCACCATGCAGCGACAATGCGTATAATGTAAAGTCTTTTTCAAATCCTTCTCTTAAGCTAGGGTAGAACGGGAAATGAAAAGGGTGATCAGAAAGGTAATTAGCAGGGTCGAAAGATCAGAACAAACCGAATAGGGCATGTTCTGGCTTGGCTAGTTTAGCAGTAGATTGAAATCGTGACTCCGTTCATGATTGTGTGTAGCCCAGCCGAGCTTGAACTTGGCTCATAGCATTTTTGGTTATTTTTACATAGAATACATATATACATATATATATATATAAATATATATATAGAGAGAGAGAGAGAAGTTCCTCGTTAGAACCAATGAGGAGATGTTTTGACCAAATTTAAGATGTGTTCAGCATGGTCAGCATAGTAGATAAATTCTTGAATCAAAGTTTTTGGACATAAATACATGTTTTTTTGAAGTTTGGAAATTTAATACATTGTAGCGGTTGATTTTTCATCCCACATAAAATCGGACATATATGTCAGAAAAAAATATTCAAAAGTCAATTCTACTAAATTTGAGGGTTAGATGTGCACAAAAGCTGAAAAAATGAAAATATTGCATTTTTTTACTAAGAGGTTCCTGACCCATGAGGTTAGCGAACTTTACCTTTTTATATATTACAATGAATAGTTCAACTTTTATGTATATATCTTTCATATGTCCTTTCTTTGTATATCTATGCTTTATGCATTTTTTATATGCTATACTTAGTGGAGCCACATTGAAGCCAGGGTGAGCAAGTGCCGACCCTGATCAGAAAACCCTACCAATAAGGGGGTTAAGGTTAGTGTGGGTTGTACCCACCCTGGTGCACCACCCACCCTAAGTTATTTTTTGTGTCCCCTGTTTGACCCAGATTCCCCTCTCTCTCTCTCTCTCTCTCAACTTCGTCTAAGTTAGCCACTCAACGGGTCTCTCAGGGGCATGCCCTTGGTGGCTGACCATTTAATATATTATTTTTCTTTTTCATCCTCATCATCTTCTTTCTTTTTTGTTTTTTTTCAAATTATTCCATAAATCATTATTTAGTTTTTACTTTTAAATAACATGAATATTTAATTAGGATTTTAAGGTTTGTGTATTTTTTAATTAAGATTAGACATGTAATGAATGTTTTATTTTGATTAGAATATTAAGGGTTTTGCTTTTCTTTTTCAATTACCATAAATATATGAATGTTTTAGGACTTAGGGTATTGATTTTGGACTTTTTTCTAAATGATGTGAAAGTTTTATTAGGGTTTAGTTTTTTTTGTATTTTTTTCTTTTCAATTATCATTAAGTATGATACCATTAGGTGAATGCTTAATTCTAGTTATCACTTATCAAACCCCTAAATCTATGATTTAAGTTTTTCATTTTGGTTTTTGAAATGAAATGAATATTTAATTAGGTATTTCACGTTTTTGTTTTAATCAACATTAAACATGATTTCATGAATGCATGCTTGATTTTGGTTAGAATTTTAGGGATTTTTATTTTTTTCAATTAACATATGTGTGAATGATTTTTGTTATGATTTAGGGTTATGATTTAGTTTTTTTATAATAATATAAATGTTTGCTTATAGTTTTAGAGTTTTTAAAACTACCACTAGGCATGAATCTATGATTCATAAATGTTTTTTTAGTAGAATATTAAGGGTTTTTCAGCAATCATAAATCCATAATTTATGATGTTTGTATGAATTTGGGTTTTGATTTTTAGATTTTTTATGAACATTTAATTATGATTCTAAGATTTTTATGTATTTTTTTCTCAATTAGAATTAAACATGAATCCATGAATAATGAATGTTTGATTTTGGTTAGAATATTAGGAATCTTATTCTTTTGTTTTTATATCAATCAACATAGATGAGAGATCCACGATTTTTATCAATTACTATTTTTTCAATTAGCAATGAATCAATTATGAATTATTTTTCAAATATAAAAAATTGATAATGTCAATTGTAAAAATTTCATTTTAGAATAATTTTTGATTTTTTGGAAACATATTACTTTTATAATATACTAATAGTTTTTTTTTACTATATATTTATGCCCACCCCTAGTTACTGCTTTGTTAGTTTATCAGTGAGGACAAGAAGCCCTTGAAAGGATATAGTTGGGAAGTGAAAATGGAAAGGGATTGCCAAACCTCTTCACATCTCACCTCCGATCTCCTCTCCCCTTCCAAATACAACACATCAGACGTGGGAGATGGACAGGGATTCATAAAGTATGTGTCCCACCTACCACTAGGCCCAAAGCATCTCACAAACATGGCCATGTGTTTCCGTGGGCTCCGCTATGACAAACGAACAGTATGCATCTGTATGTGTGTGAATGATGGTGTGGACAGCTTTAGCTTTCAATGTTACAATGCAGGTGTGGACAATTTTAGATTTCAATGTGACAAGTGGTTTACTTTCCACCAAATTTGAAATTAAAGACGTATTGTTGTTTGTTTGCTATGAAAAATATTTTGGATCGAACTACTACAGTGAAAAAGCTAAGTTTTTTATTATATAATTTAGATGCAACATGGGACATTGTTTTCTAGATTCTCTTATAAATACATAATAAACACAGAAATTATCTAATACAATGCATGGTTTCTAATAAAGAAACTATGAAGATTACATTTGTAAATCTGATTTGTGCAAACATGTGATGAAACATTGAAAATTGAAACTCTACACGATATGGGTGTTCACACCTACCAATCATATATATATATATATATATATATATATATATATTCATTGTTTTTTTCAAATTGTGTTAAGCTTGGTCCATTTGCTAGGAACTGACCGTGGGATCATGCTTTTTTAACAAAAAAAAACATGATTTTTAAATACTTTAATACATACTAAAATTCTAAGTCATTGATTTTCAAGCATTAAAACATATTGCATATACATTGCAATATGATTATTCAAAAGCTGGTCCCTTTAAAACCAAGCATGCATGTAGATCGCATTTATATGATAAAATTTAAGAAAAAAGACAAAAACCATATGAAAATTCTGATTTACACTCTAGTTATCATATTTCAATTGTCATATATATATATATATATATATATGTGTGTGTGTGTGTGAGAGGGAGAGGATCTAGAAGAAGTCGACGACACTAGGTGTGTATGCAATGTGACAAATATTGTGATATTTATGAAAATTCATGAAAATATCTCGAGAATTTACATAAGCATTTTATACAGTAGTTTCTTGCAATAATTTTAAAATGTCATGAATTCTTTATAAAAACATTATTTATGACTATTTATCCAAAAAAACAATTTTTTTGTATTTATTGATAAAATTATTTTTAAAAATTTTAAATTATTTATTATTGGTGACATTTTACTGAAAAACTGAAGTTTCTGCAAAAAAATGTATTTCTTGTGTGTGTGTGTGTGTGTGTGTGTGTGTGTGTGTGTGTGTGTGAGAGAGAGAGAGAGAGAGAGAGAGAGAGAGAGAGAGAGAGAGAGAGAGAGAGAGAGAGAGAGAGAGAGAGAGAATGATTAGGGCAATTGTAAAGAGTTTGGTTAGGAGATTAATTTCATAATGGTTATGAAAGTGGTAAATTACTGTTTGGTAATACTGAATGTTTCTACTAACGGGGCTCCACTTGTTTGGTAGGAGTTGTTAGTGCACATCACTTGTGTTGGGACGTTGAAAGTTCAAATCCCAATGGTGTGATGTATAACCGGTGGGGTCTGCCTAAACCCTGCTTGCCTATAAAAAAAATTGGGTGTTTCTGTTGTCCCTCTACAAATTGGAGCAGGAGCCTCATGCAAAATGCAAAATAAATTATTAAAAAATAAAACAATAAAATAAAAGAAGAAATGTGTTGCTTGTGTTACATGCACACCCTATAGAGCTCATGCCCTATAAAAGTCTATTTGGGATATTAAATTATATTTTGAGTTTGAGTCTTGTATTTTGATCCATTGTATTTTAGGGTTTGGAGCATACTTCCTTGTATTTGAATCTTGGTCTCATTATGGAATGGATAGTTTGCACGGTACCACCCAAGGCTATGAATAAAGGCCATTTTTTGTATTTTGCTTATTGTTGAATAACAAACTCTCATGAGAGCTTCTCTATTTTAAAGAATTTTCTTTGGATGGATTCGTACTACTAATTAGGAAAAATCATTAGCTTTTGTGAGCGAATATTTTCCTTAATTAGAGAATAAACTTCACTCCATTTCCTCTTCTCCATCATCTCTTACGTTCTTCCACTTCTCTTCTCACTATTAGGCCTTTAATTACCCCAAACTATGTCCCAATAGCTTAAAATATAAGTCTAATTCATACTACACCCATCTTAACACTTTTCTCACTTATCTTTATTCAAAATTTATCAAAAAAAACATGTGAAGAGTTAAAATCCTTGTCACAAGCTAGAAATGGCTTTTGTTTTGCAGGGGTGGAAGAATAGTATTATGTGAATTTCTTATTAAAAAATAAAAAGACAAAAAACTGCATTTGAGAAATGGTATATGCCTTTACTAAACACATGTTTTTAAAGAAATAGTGTCCACTTCTGCTATGCATTTTCTAATTTTTTGGTTTTTATAATAACTTCCTGCTGTACATGTTTTTTTTTCTTTATGTAATGGTTATTCTCTTACAATTGTTTGGCAATGTCTCGTGAAATTTACTCTCATGCAGATGAGTCATAAGCAACTAATTCTTATGTGCAAAGGCAAGTGAGAGTTGTTTTCTCATTTATGTGAGAATCAGAATCGGAATGGGCCTCATGTGATTATGATTAATATGAATTAGATTCGTATGTGGGCCAGCACAGCAGAGCAAAGACGTTGAAAATCTATATAAATGTTTGTCTTCACTTACGACAAAATAAAAATGCTTGCTGTCCGCAAAATATGAAACAGTTCAATTTTAAATGGTCATTTGTTGCTATAATTGTATTGGAATTTGGTATTCGGCTATATGACATTACATATTTAAATCCAATCTAAGCTACAGCTAGGGGTAGACATCGGGCCTGGCCCAACCCGTATTGAAGCCCGAGCCCCGGCCCAACCTAGTTACAATCGGACCCAGGTCGTGTTCAGGATCGGGTCAGGCCCTTTAAGCCCGACCTAGTTACAATCAGGCCCAAGTTAGGCTCAGGCTTGAGTCAGGCCCTTTAAGCCCGACCCAGTTAATGGGTTGGGCTTGTCGGGCCCTATGCATTTTGTACATGGGCCCAGTCCGATTACGGGCCAAGCCTGGCCTGACTTTATTCGGCCTGGGCTGCAAAGTGAAGCGCGAGCCCAACCTGATTCAAGCTGGGTACCCGAAGCCCGATGGGCAGCTGGGCCCCAATGGCCACCCTTAGCTACAGCTTATCTATTAAACTCCTCTATTTAGGGCCGATAAGTTTCATGAGAATTACAAACATTTTCACATGAAAATGAAAATTTATGAAAATTGTTGTTTTCCGGTCGGATGGAAACAAAGGGGGCTTTCTAGAAAAGAATTGGCCCGCATGGCCTGCAATGGAGCTCACATGGGCTCCGTTTTCGTGCAAGATTTGAGGTTTTCATACGAAACCCATTCCCTGGGAATAGTTACAAATCTCACCCACGGGGGCTCAGCATGATTGGTAGGAGCTATCAGTGCAGGTCTCCTTGTGGTGGTGGGACGTTGTAGGTTCAAAACCCAGTGGTAAGTTGAATAGTAACTGGTGGGGTCGTCCTAGTCCTAGCCCAGCTTGCCTTTGAAAAAAAAATGTTTTGGAAATACATAAGAAACTATGTAAAAATATATGTGAAAACAATAACAATATAAAAAAAATAAAAAATATCAATATCACTGTAAACCGTGTTGTTTGAAAAATAGACAATACTTTGAGAACATCAAAAATTTTTGTGGATCATAATGGTTTTTCAAAATCTAGTGAAGATGACCGATAGGTGTGAATAGCTGTGACCCACTCAAAGGAAAAGGTTTTTATACAGTACAAAGATGGGATCCACAAGGTCCCGTGAATCAACCGGTCCTTATGAAAACATTTAGTTAGGTTGGGGACTACCCTATCTATCTTTACACTAGGCAATAACTAGGCCCAGTCCCACTGGCCTTAAGGAAATAAATTTGGTCCATGATGGCCGGGCCTCTTAGCCTAAAGTAAAAGAGGAGGTTGGTCAGGCCTTTATCCACCCCCGTTGGCTTGAAGGGTTACAGATTAACCATTTCCAAGCAGCAATCTAAAAAGAATCTTTACTATGGTCATGGCCTTGTGGGTCTAAATGGTATCATTACACCTAGTGAACCCTTGTATATAGGCCTGTAGAACTTAATCTTAGGCACTGTACACTTGCTGAAAATAAGTAAAAATTACCGTTGAAGAGTAGAACCTTCCATTAATGAGATACTTCTATGTAACAGATACTTGCAATGGAAGTGCTAGCAGAAAGCAACTAGAAGACTAACCAGCCAGCCTATAGGCAAATAGTAAGATTGTACACGTTCTATGTGAATAGTACCTGCTCCTGTTAACTCCCAAATAGAAATCATTGTGAAGATACTTGATAGGACCCCGAAAAGAACTGCCTAAAACGGTGAAGTGATTAGGAGCTATAACTTTTTTTGATCTGCAATGTTCTGTTGATACAACCACTGTGTTAGGGAGATCTGTGAATTTACAAAATGGATGAAGGCTAAAGGGAGCTTTCCCCTCAAGGATGATCTTTCCAACTTTTGGTTATCCTACGTCCATGACCAATACTCCCACTCGACTTGTTTTTTTAAGAGAAAATAGCTCAAATAAATACATTAACAGAACCAACGAAGTAGATGGTGCCAAAACATTTTGAATTCAAAAGTTTTGAAACGGTTTGTCTTTTATCTCTAGAACTGTTTTTCTTCATTTTAGGAAATGCAACTTGCGAGATATGAGAGAGTAGATCAGTTTCCAACTGATTTGATTCTAACTTGATCTCATGTTTTATCTTATTTTCTTCCTTTCCCATTTTTGCATTTACCTTCTGCTGATTCGGTTTTATCTCTTGTGCTTATTTTTTGTTTTGACCTTCAATTGATTGGACTTTATCTCTTTTGCTGAGTTGGACTTTGCTACCACCGTTTTTAATCTAAAACACTTTCAATCCCCCTCAAACTAAGCTGACTGTATATGCCAATTTTGCTTCATAAAGCATTGAATTGAGATTTTCCTAATGCCTTAGTAAAAAATGTCTCATGTGTTTTGATATGTTATGAAAGACAAGATTGATCGACATGTGAAGAGCATTAATATTGTCACAATAAAAAGCAGGTGACAATAATATTTTGTTTGTTTGCATTCCAAAATATGCAATTACCCCCAAGAAAAGTACAAAATTCAGTAGTGGGTCTTCTAGTGATCGGACAATCGGCTCAATCTGCATCACAAAATGCATGTAACTCTAGGGTGCTTTGTGAGAGAATTTTTATTCCTAAATCAATGGTTTCTTTTACATACCTAAGAATTTGCTTAACTTCTTGAAAATGCCCAATTTTTGGTGTGTGCATGAGCTGACTAACATAGTTAATGCCAAGGATAATTTTGGCCTTGTGATGGTGAGATATTGCAGAGATCCTATAATACTTCTATAAAGTGTAGGATCTTCAAAATCTTGGTCATTCTCCCTATATATCTGACCCTATGAAATCATTGGAGTATTCATAAGCTTGTTGGTGTGAGTTTTATAAAATTAATTTTTAAAACAATATTTTTAATGAAAATAAAGTGAAATCCCAACACCAAAAATATAAAATCGGCTCGCACGAGTGGTAGATTCCGGGTCCAACTCAGAGAACGGAAAATATTTTGTATTCAACACACAATCTAAACTACGCTTTATTGCTTTGAAAAATAAAAATTTGATTAACTAAATATACAATAGAGTGTTGTCCCTGCAGAGGGCTTAAACAAATAATTACATAGTTTTATTACAAACCCAATTGAATTAAATAAATAAAAGAAATAAAATCCTAATCTAGAAAGAAAAGAAGAGGCTTCAGTGCTGGAGTCTTCTTGTCCCTCTTTTTGTAATTGAACACCTATGCATTTTTAGTTTAAAGGGCTCCATGAGGGCCTGAAGGGACCTCAGAGGGCACAAAAAGGTGCTCACCGCACGTCCAAACGTTTCCTGCAAGAAACAAAAATAAACGCAACAAAGACAAGAAACAAACTAAAGCAAATCTAAGCTTAAAACAATAAAAACAAGATCTAGACTAACTAATTGAACTAGAAGATGAAATAGCAAAACCACCTAACAAATTGTAACAAATTATGGAATCAGATATACGAAAAAAAATCTAACTACACTAAAACAGTTAAGAGCTAAATGAATTTAAAACAAAGGCAATATCACGACTAATGATGTGCAAACTAATTGGACAAACATAAACTAGATGAGACGCTAATCTATGCTAATGTAAATCTATTAAAAATAAAATTATGATCAACTATCTATCTTAAAATGAACTAAGACAAATTAATCAATGGATCAATAAAATAACTAAATAACTAACTAATCGAGAGTTATGATATGAACTAAATGCTAAAAAAAAACTACGGGTGATCTATCTATTTATATCGCCTAAAACAACAATTATAACCTAATGCACTCAATGAAAACACATTAAAACTAACGGCTGCAACTTCAATTCCGCAAATCAATAATAATTAGTTAATTTAACCTATCAAAGAAAATTGGCAACAACGTCTAATTGACTAAATAACACCAGCTGTGATCACAACTAATGACATAAAAATTAATGGATGAAATAAAACCACTATTGAATTAAGTACTATAGACTAACCTATCTAATACATATGTTAATTAAATCAATATCTAAGGGGAATAAATAACTAATTGAAAGACACTAACTAAATAACACCTAAAGGAAAGATTGATTAATCGAATAAACATTCAATTGCTAACATGTATGAAATTAAATCTAACATAACTAGCTAATATTATTCTAATCTAACTATTTCATATTATGAAAATTATGCATGAAACACATCAATACACATTAGCTGCTTATGTAAACTATACCTAAAAAAAATTAACTATGGTTTAACATCAATCACGCTATGCTACACCTAATGCATGAAAGAGAGCAAAGCTAAAATTAATTTCTAATGCTTAAATCTAATAAATGTGAAGAATGGCTGAATCAGAATAAACACAGTAACGTGAAGGCCGACTGAATCAAACTAAAATGCAGTGATTGAAAATTGACTGAAAAAGAAAAAATTAGAATGTTGTATGCAAAAAAGGCTAAACAAAGACAACTAAAAAAAATGCTATACGCAAGGAGAGACGTCTAATAAAAGAAAACTTAAAAACATAAAATGTTGGATATAAAGAATCTAATAAAACAAAAAAAATATGTTTCTGCTAAAGATAAAAGAAAAGAAAGCTGACCTAAAGAAAACCGACTAAAAAAATACATGCAGTTCGAATCAAACAAATAAAAGAACGACAAAACCTAATAACTAAAAAAAATGACTGAACTTAAAGATAAAAAAACACAGTAAGTAAGAACCGATTGAATCAAGATAAAGCACCGTAAAGATACTGCAAACTAATCCTACATCAGATAAACTAACCTACTGAAAACGTATACATTAATTTCATCAAAAATCAGTATCAACGTTAGTAAAAAAAATCAACAAACTACCGGTTAATATGCAGATCTAAAGCCACCGCTCTTTTTTTTTCTGTTTAAATGTTGAATATAAACCAATCTAATCTAACTATGCTGAATATGATATGATTTATAAGATATAAAAAATTAAAACTATGATGCATGCAATGAATGTTCCTACGCTACGGAGATGGGGAGAAGAAACAAACCAGACGATCTGTTTCCGATAGATTGGATGGGAAGAGAAGATTGGTTGATCCCAGCTGCAAGCAAGTACCTTTCTGACGAAAAGACTGTATTGCCAACGACAAAAAGGGCTAGAAGCAAGAAGAATAAGAGGAGAAAGAAGAAAAAGAGGCAGATGAACCGACAAGGAGAGAAAGGAAGGGAGTAAGAAGAAGAGAAGAGAAGGGGTAGGAGAGAGGAGGACTTGAGGCTGCTGAAAAAAATGTCCTCTCTCTCTCTCTATTGCTTCTATTTATAACAACCATTAGGTCAAAAATACTTGATAAATTTCCAATAATTTTAAAAAGTCACTTCTTGAAAATGAGTTTTTCAAAAGAATTTTTTTTCTAAAACTAATTCAAACTAATTAAGTAAATCCTAATCTAACTAAACTACAATTAAAAAAATCCTAAACTAAGAAATACTAAAAACGTGAGGCAGGCTTTGAAATACACGATTTTTCGATAATTTCTATTCTAATGCAGTTTCTCAAAAGCAATGATGAAAATAAGTTTTTGATGCAATTTTATCATGGATTGTGCATAAATAAAGATAAATAAAATACAAAATATATGCATGATCACTTGCATTCAAGCATTTTTTCTCGTTTCAGGATTTCTTTTGCATATTTAGTTTAACACAAGAACATTTCATCTTTATTATAAATAACTTCAATGCCTAAGAAGTAATGAAGTTTTCCTCGATCTTTGAAAGAAAAATATTTTTTCAGCTCTTCAAAAAAATTATCTATAAAAACATTATTGTTTTTTTATCAAAACCATATCATCCATATAGACCAACATATATAATCAAGATATTTTGTTTGGAATGGAAAACAAACATGGAGGGGTTTGATATACAACTTGAGAACCCATAGGAGAATAAAATGTTTTTCAATCATTCAAACTAGGCATGTGAGGCTTGTTGTAACCCATATAAAACCTTCTTAAGTTTGCAAATATGTTTATGATATTTTTTATCTTCAAAACCTAGGGGTTGTTTCATGAAGAATGTTTCATTCAGAGAACCATGAAGAAAAACATTTTTCACGTCTAATTGTTTGATCACCCAATTCTTAACAGTGGCCACAATTAGAACAACTTTAATAATTGTGGGGCATATAGCTGGCAAAAAAGTTTCTTGAAAATCAATTCCTTCGATTTGATTGAACCCTCATGCAACCAAACACGTCTTAAGGCTATCCAATCTCCCATCTGCTTTTAGTTTAGTTTTAAAAATTCATTTTAAACCCACTATGTTCATGGATGGTTTCCATTGAACCAAATCCCAAGTGTGATTGGCAACCAAGGCCGCAATCTCTTCATCTATAGCAAGTTTCCATCATGGATGATCTAATGCCTCTTTAATAAACTTCAGTTTTCTTGAAATCGAATAATATAGAACATAAAAATTGAGATATTTAGGGTTTGGTTTAAAATTACCTGTCATATTGTGAGTCACTATAGTGTGTGTCCCTTGGTTGCTCTTGAGCAACCTCAACATCTCATTTTTGAAAAACCTAATGTTCATCTAGATGCACTTCACGATGATGATTGGTCCCTATCTCAGTACCCATTTCAATATTCATCGGTTGTCCAGCAATATTCAGACTTACTCTACTCTGCTCGAAGAGTTCATTTGCATTGATGGAAAGTTGCTCATTCTCATTAGCATTCCCCGACTCTTGATTATCATCATTCAGACTTTGATTGTCGCTAGTTTGATGATCATCACGCTGCTGATGATTATTGAAGACCTCCACATTCTCATCAACAAAAATATATTGTTGTAGAATGTTATCAACAAGTTGTCCCTCATTAGAGTTTTGTCGATCATCATAATAGGTAACATTTCGACTGTTTGGGACACTAAAATTGTCAGCACTCTTAGATGTTTTAGAAAGACTATCAGTTTCCCAACTTTCAAAAAAAAGTCATGGTTCTGATTTTTACCAACCAAAAAATCTCCTGGAATGTTTTCATCTTTAGATATTCTCATAAAAAATGTCTTGACATGTATATGCATCCAATAGCGGATGAAGGCACTTGTAAAATTTATATTGCACACTATATCTTAAAAAATACAAGGAAGTGAATTTTGATCAAATTTATTTTTTCCATAGACTCAAATAACGAAAACATCGAGAACCAAAAACATGTAGGCTCGAATAATCGGGTTGTGTTCTAAACAATCTAAAATATGGAGAATCCATATTCAAACTGGAAGAAGAAAGATGATTTATTAAAAAAATTATCGTCGAGAAGGCTTTCACCCAATACCTTTTAGAAATGACATTATGAAAAAACATGGTGAGACCCAACTCAGTTATATTTCGGTGTTTTCTCTCTGCGAGACCATTTTGCTGTGGTGTCTTGGGATATGATGTTTGACGTTTTATGCCCATGACATCAAGATGTTTAATAAAATTTTGGTTAATGAATTTTCCACTGCCATTCGATTGAAACACCTTAAATTTTTTGCTAAACTGGCATTCAACATATTTATGAAAGTGAACAAAACTTTCAAAGAAATTGGATTTTCACTTCAAAGAATATATTCATGTGAACCTTGTGTTGCCATTAATAAAAACCATATAGTAGCGATAGTTTTCATGAGACAAAGTGGGAGTTGTCCCCATATATCAGAATGCACCTTTTCAAAAGATTCGTGAGCTATATTATCATAATCCAAAAATGGTAGGCGACAAGCCTTGCGAAGTTGACGACTAGCACATATAGTGCTTTTATTGCTGAGAATAACATCAATGAGATTTCTTTTATTCAAATATCTCACGGTGCTCATTTGTAGATGTCCAAGACGCTCGTGTCATTTTTCTTCTGGAACCTTTCTAAACCGAATGGCGAAGAACACTTTAGGACCTTCACCAAAAGCATAGTGACCTCATTTTCTATTACCCTTGGCTACTATTGTCTTCATTTTTCTGTTCTTTATAACATATTCAGATGAGAAAATTTCAAAAATATATGGCAGGTCACTTATTAGTTGGCTTACTTACATAAGGTCTTTCTTGAGAGCATGAACATATAAAACATCTTGTAAATAGATAGAAACCGAATTTGCCTCAATACTAGCATTTCTTATATGAGAAATAGGCATGTTTTCTCCATTCCTTACCATCATAAGATCATGGCCAGCATAAGGTTTCATATTATGCAATTTACCTAGGTTTCCCGACATGTGCATGATAGCTCCTGTATCGGCAAATCATTCAACATCTTGGCTTTCTGACATCGTCATAGCAACCAAAGCTTGAGGGGCATCTTCAAGTTGAAAAGTGTGGTTGAAACAATTGAAATACTTCAATATAGAGTGATTTTTTTGTTGCATATTTGGCAAATAACACCCATTTTTTCCCTTTCTTTTTATCATTTTGCGGTTGAGTTTTACCATTTCTCTTGATATCATTAGAACTTTTATTTTGAGTAAAACCACAACCCATTGAATTAAACTTGTAGTGATTATTTTCATTCACTCTACCTTTGCTCAATTCATGTTGTCTTTAAAAAGCCATTTGTGGCCGATTGAACTCTTGCATCTTATTTTTTTCTTTAATGACTTTGGAGGAGAGGAGTAATTTTTTTATAGGAAGGAACTGGAGGCTTTAACATGGTCGTTACAAAGGACTCATATTCTGAGCTGAGTCCTTGTAACAACTAAAAGACCTTTTTGTCTTCAACGGGTTTGCCAATTACGCCAAGGTTATCACAAATAGACTTAAACTTTTGAATATAGGTATCGATTGGATTTGTACCTTTCTTGATAATAGTCATCATGTGCATGAGGTGGAACTCCCTCTCTTGCAATCTTGAGCAAAAGTGATATGGTCTCGCTAGAACCGTGCCCAAGGACTATGCCGAAATCCACCTCAAAAGCATTTTCATAAACATATAGTGTGTGATATTACCTAGTTACATCAGTAAGGACTTATTTGCAGAGATTTGCAACGGAATACTTTTGCTAACCGAATAGAGTCCTTGATATCATCCGGCCACTAATCATTTCTTTGATCATCTGATATTATGATCTACATTTTAGACATAATAGGCAACATCTAAATCAAGTCAGAATTTCTTGCAATCGCTCACTTTCATCAATTGTAAATCAGTGCTCGGCAAGTGAAGAGGATGAAATCGTATTAGCTTATTAGCTATGTCATATCCATGTTCTTTTGCTCAATCACATCTTCAAAGCTCAATTTGAATCTCTATTCAATAGATTGTCTCCATCTCTAGCTTTAGTTCTGAACCAGGAAATCTTGAATATAAGAGGTTTGATCGAATGCTTAGCAATGTCGAGCTTGCTGAGCTAATTCATTACCATAGGAATGAATGAAATCCTTTACAAGTCTTGATCTTTCCTGTAAGTAGATCAGTCGATCTGTTATGGAATTAAGATGCTAAAACTTCAAATCTCCAATTCAGCCTCAGCTGGACTGGATATTGTTTTAGTATTTTCCTTAAGAAAGAAAGGAAGTAGAAGTAGAAGAAGTGAGGAGTAGAAATGGAAATGTAGACCATCAACGTCAAGCTTAGTTCATCACTTCAACCTCGATTAAGCTATTGAATAACTCCATTCCTTGCATTCATCTCAAGAAGAAATTGATGAAGAGATGAGAGGGTTGGACATACATGAATCCTAAAGAGATAAGCTATCTCACCTCCCAGGCCAACTCCTCATGTAGTGAGGCCTACTCTCAAGAATAAGAGCCCAAGTGAAACTCTACAGGCTGATGGAATCCCTAACCAAAATTTCCCAAATGTTCAAATGTTAAAAAAGTTCCTTCATGCATGGCTTAAGGTCCTATTTATAGGCCAGCCATTGAAGATAAGTGATTGGCGCCATTTTTGAGTCAAATGTTGACTTGGCTTGGTCAACTATGGCGTTTTGGAAACCTCCAATTAAGAGTTACCACCTCTGCAAAGCCAACTCATTTTGCTGACTCATCTACCGCACGCTCGCATACCACACTGGAGCGCTCCGTCACCCACGCGCCGCACCCACTGGCGCTTCTTCTGCTCGCTTGTTGTGCCCCTGCGCTTCCATCACGTGCTTGCACGCTCTTGCCCGCTCATCGCGTGTTTGCATGCTGCACCGTGCATGCGTGCTCTGCATGCACCTCATGCTTTTGTGCTCCCACATGTATATCGCATGCTTGTGTGAATCCACCCATGCGTCCTATGTGCTCGCGTGCCATGCATGTCTGCACGTGCTACACGCACTTGCATGTTGTGCATCGTGTGCCTGTGCACTCATGCATTGTGCACCCTGCACAACATCAATGTGCATGCTTCCTTGTGTGCCCTTGCACGTCACAACTTTGGTGCCCTTCTATCGCAAGTCTCTGGTGCTCCCTAACATACCCTCATATCACGTTCAGGTGCGCTTGTGACCTTCCAATACATCGGATGAGACTCAAACTGTCCTCACTGTGCAAATGCTTTGGCACTTGAAATGAGGTTCATATCAAAAGTGTTGACCAAAGTCATCCAAATCTCCTTGGATGTTTCTAATCTAACAACTAGTATGGGAACACTTTCAGATAAGGTTCCAATGATCCTGCCTTTTAGAAGCCGATCTGATTTTTTCCATGCTGAGTATTGAGGATTGACAACCACCTTCAATTTCGAATTGGCATGAGTGCTAATATGAATCATGGGTAGCGGCATAGGTGTCTCATCATTTAGAAACCCTTGCATATTTTGGCTTTTGATTAATGTCATGATTTGGGTTCTCCACAAGAAAAAGTTGGAGTGAGACAACTTTAAAGAGATAAAATTTGACACATTCAATGTCGCTAGATATGGATAGATCAAGGGTTGAGATGCAATGGATGCCATAAAAATAAGATGAACAAAAACACTTTGAAGGCTATGATACCATAAAGAAAAAAAGAATGTAGGGAACAGAAAAATTGACACAAGATTAACCTGGTTCAGATGGAAAGATCCTAGGACCTTGCCGAGGGATGTATTGCTTGATTTTTTTTTAAAGGCAAGCTGGGGTTAGCTAGGCTGACCCCCACCACTTATACAACTATATCATTGGGTTTTGAACCTACAATGTCCTAACACAAGGTGGCCCGCACTAGCTGCTTTTATCAGACAAACGAATTCCCCGTTAGTAGGATGTATTGCTTGATGATGATGGGGACACTGACACCCAAGCCCTTACGGAGCCCACTAATTAAAGGCACCCACACACCCAGTAAAAGTCAAACCTGGGATGAAGAGGTCATCACCTTTTCCTCAAGCCTGCTTGGGCAACCAAGGCAGCTGCGGGGCTAATTTTTTTTCTAATACAACCTATTATTTTAAATTGATTTCCTTAAAAGTTTGGATACGTGAAGTGACTTTTCTTTTCTTTTTTGTTCTTACCATGCACTTCCATCCTAATAATAAATATATACCTTTTTTTATTAAACAAGGAAAAACCCTAACTCAGGTAGTGGGGTTTAGTCGAAATTGATGTCTTGCCAAAAGTCACCCAATCTGTTAAAACCCTAGAACCTTGTAAATTTTAGAGTTGGTTGCTTCTGCATCCTGAGTATCGAACTCTTGACCTCCTTCAACTCAAATTCTTAAGTCAACTCACCTAGTCAGGTGTGCGGAGCCCTTTTGAGCATGTTGAAAAGAACCAACAACCAAAACCTAGGATTACCAAGGTGGTACTTGTTTAAGTGCAACTTGGTTCAAACAGCACTAAACGTACACAGTGGAATGTGCCTTGCTCCATCTAAATGTACTAGAACTACCAATAATGTTGTAAACCCTAACAATTGTATTAGATGGAAAGCAAGTTCGCTATTGTCACTAAGTAGGCCTGTCAATGGGTCCAGTCCAATTAATTAGGTTTTCTAAACCCATTCATATAATACACAATAAGGTTCAAATTCGGGTTCGGTAGTTGTCTGGTCAAATATGTGAGAGCCCACAACTGACGGGATTACTATTTGAAATTCTCAGACCAAGTATTAACAATGGATTGGATCGGAGTCAAACATATGTGAGAGCCCACAACTGACGGGATTACTATTTGAAATTCTCAGACCAAGTATTAACAATGGATTGGATCGGAGTCAAACATATGTGAGAGCCCACAACCGTGTGTGTAGTTTGTTAAAAAAGTGAGGGAGGGAGCCAACAATTATTCAACATGTATCACTCCCATTAAGCCAAAGTTTCCACTAGATACAAATGGTTGGTATATGTCCTTTTTCAAAGAAAAAGATGAACAAAGTAAAATAATGAACATTTAGATATGGCACTCCTTTTTCCTATGATTTGGTTCGCCTAAGACGTTTTTCATAGAGAAGGAATATGATTCTACTTTCAAATTTGAACGGGCCCAACGAATATGTTGGCCCCCAACCCACTCAACCTATTATTTGATATTAGTTACACCAAAAGAAAGCTCTCTCTCTCTCTCTCTCTCTCTCTCTCTCTCTCTCTCTCTCTCTCTATATATATATATATATATATATATATATATATATATATATATATATATATATATATATATATATAAGAGTTTCATCGTGATCTGGAGAAGGAAATGTATGTTTTGTCCCTTTACCCATCATATTAACTGGATGCATGGAGCTCAAGAGCAATCCACCTCTAATACGGATAGAGCTAAGGTGCCTTGCTATACCAAAAAAAACATGCCTAGAGCTAAGGCACCATGGTGGGAATAAAAAATGCTTTGCTCTTTGGTTTCTGTAGTCGCAACAAGAGAAAGAGAAAAGCTTTGCTATCTGCAGAGCTTTGACACTTTAATTCATTTACCAAAAATGATCCTACTAGTTCTGAGAATAATGGTATTTCACAGTGCAACAAGAAGATACAGCAATTTTTCTCGCATAGGCACCTACCTGATTTTTTCTGAATTTGAAGGTATTTGTGATGATTTTACCCTTTTGCTAAAACATGAAACAACAAAACTCACCATTTTAATGAAAATAAGATTCGCTTATATAGTTTTAGTGAAACTCACTATTTTAGTGAAACTTGTCCCCAACAAAACTAAGTTTCACTTATATAGATTTAAGAGATTCACCCATACTTTAAAATGGCAAAACTCAATTTAGTTGTCATAGAACTAACAAATCTTAGTTACCGGACATTATTTTTTATAACTACTGTTTTTCTTTCACTCCACCTTTGTCATCCCCATCACCACCACCACTTCTTCACTATCACCACCACTTTTTCACCATTACTACCACCACCACTACCATCACCATTGTCATCACCACCACCACTACCCATCACTATTGCCATCACCATTACCACCACCACTACTATCACTATCACCGTTACCACCACCACTGCAAAGGTTGGCAAACTCGTTGACTTGATCCAAGATATGTATGAAACCAGACACCAATTGAGAGTGACTCATTTTTTTTGCCTAAACTCTCCTTCAACTCATTCTAAACCAGCTAACTCGGCCTAAACAATTCGAGTTAAGACATTTAGTCAATTTAGTTTTTAAAGTATTTTTAAAAAGAAACCAACAAGAAGTAAAGATGGTAAATATGCTTAGTTATTTAGTTCTTCTTTCTTATCTTTAATGTTTAGTCTTTTTTTATACCATGCAACTTTGACAAGAGGGTAAGCATGGCTTCCGGTCTTGCTCCTTGGCAACATTGATTCTTTGTTGCATGGGATATTAATTGAGAATTGAATAGTCAAGGTTGGGCTTCAGACTTTCTCTCTCTTGGCAGTTTGAATTCTAATTAACTAATATGATGATCTATTTTATTTTTCTTATTTATTGAATATTTTAGAATTTAAATGCTTTTTATTCATTGAGTTTCGCTATTCTACTGCAATTGAGTTTCGCTGGTGAAAGTTAAGTTTTCCCAAAAACTGCATAGGTGAAACTCAGTTTTGCTGAAATGATGAGTTTAGCTAAAACTGTATAGGTGAATCTCAGTTTTGTTGGCGACGAGTTTCACTGAAATGGTTAGTTTCGCTAAAACTGTATAGGTGAATCCTAGTTTCATTGGCAATGGAGTTTCATTAAAATGGTGATTTTCGTTAAAATTGTATAGGTGAATCTTAGTTTTGCTAAAATGGTGAGTTTCATTGTTTCATGTTTTAGCAAATGGGCAAAATTGTCAGAGATGTCTCCAAAATCAAGAAAAATTGGGTGGGTGGGTATGTGAAGATTATTGCGATAACCTCTTGTTGCACTGTGAAATACCATTATTCTTAAAGCTAATAGAGTCATTTTTTTATCCATTTATGATCACTCCATTACAAAGTGCATTGCATAATTTCTTTACTAAACTCACTCTATTTAAAAAGAAAAATATCATTTTTAATTGCACCCATAAGGGCCCTGCTCATCTGGTAGGGAAACTCATTATCATCACCAAGCTGAAGGCAAGTCTCGAGTTCCACTGGCCCTTTCTGCGAGGGCGAAGCTAGGTGTACTGCCTGGTGGGCAACGAGGGGCTTCAGTTTTTATTTTTTATAAGAACGTTGGGGGGAATAAAGCCCCCCCTCCTTTTATTGAAGGAGCAACATACTTAATTATGATAAAACTCAAAAATGAGTAACCGTAATTGGAGCGGGCCTCTGCTGTTTGACAGCCAGTCAGGGTTTGATTCCCTATGGCGCTATCCCTTCCACAAGCTGAAGGGTGCATAGGCCTTGGGGGTGAGGGTACTCAGCCCTTGGCATTTTCCTACCCGGGATGGCGACTATGTCAATAGCTCCGGACGTGCAGTTTCCCCAGGTTAAATATGGAGAAAAAAAAACTTACTTACAATAGGCCGGATATACAAAGGGATTATAAACATTGGGAAATATATATTAGAGTGGCAAATTGGGGAGGGCTAGCTTCCCAAACTAAACTTTCCCATACCCATTCACACTGGATAGCAAGAAACAGACCTCCACACTAGGATTGCTGTTTGACAACATAGAGGGAATTCTGATAGGCACCAATTCTACTGTAGTTGGAATGTAAGGGCATCCCACCTTTGAGGACTGCTTTGAGTCAAGTTATTGTTTTTACACCAGGAACCTTGCAAGTGAGTAAGGTGATTTTCTCATGTACAAGATAAAAAGCAGAAATTTTTTAAAAAACGTACCTAAAGTTTGGGCGTTAATAAAAAATACACTTAAGTTTTGGAAAATTTTAATAAGGCACCTAATTTTTTTTTACCTTCAATAAAAAAACAAAGTTTTATCCATTTAAGCTAGGTTATCACTAATTCAAGATGAGTTAAGCGAGTTAATTTACTAGTTAACCCTTCAAAGACTCGATCATTCCCTCTTTTTTAAGTGCATTGTTTAAAATATAATGTTGAGCGTAAATGGTAATTCACATTTAACAACAATTTTGACTGCAGTAAAGTCTTGGGCCTTCTTACTTTTTTTTTATTAACCACGATATTTTTTAAGTGAGTTTTTAAAATTTTCCAAAACTTAGTTTTTTTTTATATTGATGTCCAAACTTTAGTGGTGCTTTTTTTGAAAAATTCTCAAAAGAAGAAGAAGAAGAAGTTGGCTTTGCTTTCTTCCATCAACTATTAACTAACGCATCCCTTGTGTTGTGTTTTGGCAATAGCGGTAGCCGACATTGTTCCACTTTGGCTGACTTGGTTGGTTCAGCCTGATCTGCACTAGTGAACCAAGATAGGTCATATTCAAACTCATTTGGACTAAATGGTTTGTTCCTATGTGGATTTTACCGTGAGTGCAAAGGCTTAGCAGTTTTATCCATGTATGTCCAAAACCAAGATGCTGTGACTTAGACCCAAGTGGGTGAGCCTTGATCAACATTCAATTTCCGTGGGCGTCTCCCCTCTGCATAAGCGGTCGCCCAACATAGGCCCTAAGAATGGGGGTCCTAGCCTTGGAGTTTTATGCTGCCGGCACAACCGTAGGTATGGCAGGCTTAGCCAACTCGACCAGGTATTCGTGTTCTTCGGGTTACAAATAATAAAAGAAAAAGATGCGACTTGCTAGTTTGAAGTCGACTTCATGCCTAGGTTCCATTATAAGTAGATTTATTTTTTGCTTGCAGTGTATTACAAGGTGCCGGTACTAGATCTTGGGCCAACCCCAATTGACCTGGTTGGCCTTCTATAGCTTGCTTGTGCTTAGTGTACAATTTTCAAATGTGGCCTAGTCTGGCCTAGTAATCAGCTTCATTAATAGATATATTGGGACTGATTGAAATGGCTGGCCTGGCTTGGGTCCTTTTTTTTCGAACTAGGCTTAGCAGTCCTAGATGGCTCAAGTCTGTGCCAGACCTGGATCCTCTGCTTGGTTCTTTCATGGTGTGGCTAGGACGCCCCTTTGAAGCTAAGTGGAAGCTTGGGCACTATTAATTTTACTTTGTATGAGAGCTTGGATTTTTCAACACCTTTGTGAATCTTCATAGAAAGTATTAGCATTCACATTTTTTTTCCTAGAAAAGGAAAACTCTGATGTCATGTATTTTTAGCTTTGTCTGAAGATGGGGCATGCAAATTAAACAGAACATTAGATTGCTCTGTCTGATGGTTTAATGTTATGATTCAGGTAGTCTAAGTGGGTGAAGGTCATATGCATGGCATTAGAGTGGTAGTTAGTTGGGATATTTTGTTTCGGTACGACTGGTTCTGGTGGAACGAATACTTCAGATGTTGGTTCTGGTGGAATGAATCCTTTAGGCTATGTCACCTGGGTACGGGTGCAGGTGCGGATACGGGTAAGGCACTGCAATTCTAAAAAATGTGGGTATGGGGACACGACTATATATATATATATATATATATATTAAACATCACATAAATGCAAAATAAATTTAAAATAAACTGAATATAATCTAAATATATATGCTATTTCTAAAATATATATTGCATACTGAAAATATAAAGTTATAAACTGAAAATGTAATTATAAATTATAAATTAAATACAAACTTGAATGTACGCGTGTCTGGGTGTCGACACACGGGTAAAAAGAGCAAAATGGAGTGTCTAGATACCATAGCGTTTAGGTGTTGGTTCTGGTGGAATGAATCCTTTAGATGTTCACAACAACTTTGTTTTGCTGCATATTGACATATATGATACTTTCTAAAATATCATAGTTCATGTAAAAATGATTATAGAAGTAGTGTTCCTTTCCATCTTGATGGGCTGTTTTAGGTTTCATATTGTGTCTAGTAACTTATTTTTGTTTCATATCTGGTGCCTTGTACAAATTACTTAGATTATTTTAAAGTGCATAATTTTTCAAAGTTTTGCTTATATTCTGAAAATTATCCCACCAGAAACAACAAAAAAGAAAAAGAAGAAAAGCAAAAACAAGTGAATGCCCATTCCGGGTAACATTTCCAATATTTTCTTAAAGTATATCTTTTAGTGATCTAGTTTTTAAAGATAAAACTGTTTGTAATTGGTGGATTAGCTTCTTTAGGAAGAAGAAGGAACCACTTCAGCAGACTGATCCACCATCAATTCCTGTAGTTGATATCTTTCCTTCTGGCTAGTTCCCGAGAGTGATACAACAATATAAAGATGAGTGAGTATATGTTTGTTTATCAGTCTGTGTATAGACTATGATACGTGTTCTTTTTGGGTTGACTAAGTAATCAAGTAAAATACTTCATGTTTTGAAAATGATGTTGTGCTTTTACTTGTCTGACTATATTGGACTTTAAAGTTTTTTTTTAATTAGATTGGACTTTTAAGATCCAAATTCAATCACTGCATCTAATATTTGGATCCCTGCCAGGATCAATTCCTAATACCAAAGGGCAGTTTAAAAAGACCCACTTCCTATTATTTAAGGTAGTTTCATACAAAAACCGTTTGCAAGGGAAAACAGACAAAGATATAAAATTTAACTGAATATGTGGAAGGGTGGGATTTAGGAGATATCAGAAGGGGTAAAAAGGATTAGGAAATAAGGTTAATGTAGCAGTATTTTAGCAAAGTTTTCAAATCGGATATACATGCATTATAGATTTAAAAAAGGATATCCACCTACATTTGTAGAGGACTTTTAGAAAATTATGGGCTGTACTTTTACAGACGTTGCTTACCTGAAAAAGGAAAAAAAATATGGAATTTCCTAGAATCTACTGGGGAATTAGCCTCCCTGCCACCTCAATCCCTTCATCACCTTTGGTTCCAGTTGCTAGTATGACTATCTACCCTGATGCCATACGATTGATTCGCTAGAATTATGTTTTTGTAAGTGTTGAGAAAAAGCATGTAGATAGGTTATATTTCTTCATATGAATTGCTTACCATTTCCTTGGCCTTCATTCTTTCAATACCAGACATTTTGCCATTATCCTTGACATTGTTCTTTGATTATTATGTTAGTAAAGATTTTTCAATTTCCCTGTTATATTTACTTGTTAAGATGAATTTTCTACTTTAGTAATCTCTGGAGAACAACTTCTGAAGAAAAGAGGGAAGTTGAGCGTCTGGAGAAACCCATGTATAATGCAGTTCGGCAGGCTGCTGAAGTTCATCGACGGGTTAAGATTTGATTTTGTGTGGATCTCTCTCTCTCTGTCTAACTCTTGCACAAACACACTACCAATACCAGTCATTATTGGCAGCATTTTACATGACAGTTTACTGTTTCTTATTTGGTCATTAGGTCCGGAGGTACATAAGGAGTATCCTGAAGCCTGGAATTTCAATGGCTGATCTATTTGAAACTTAAATACAGTTCGGAAATTGATCTCAGAAAATTGCCTTCCCTACAGGATGCTCACTAAATTGGTAATGGTTTGTCTTCTAGATAAAGAACCAGTATGCATATATTTTCCCATTTTGGTTGCATGGTTGTATCTAATGCATAACCCTATAAATCAGGGTTGCAGGACATTGGACTCCTAATTCTGGTGATAATACCGTACTTCAGTATGTTGATGTCATGAAGTTGGATTTTGGGACACATATCGATGGTTATCTCTCTCTCTCTCTCTCTCTCGTGCACACGTGTATAAATGTTATTTGATTTTTTAAGTATGACATTGTCAAACTCCTCAAAATCTTGATGATATTACTCATTTGAGTTCTCTCTGGAGTCTCTGCCTGATGTCATGGAATTAATTTTATATAACATTCTTATTTCCTGTTTAAAATTTTTGCAGGACGTATAGTTGACTGTGAATTTATTGTTACATTTAATCCCATGTTTGTCCCTTACTAGAAGCATCAAAGGAGGACACAAACACCAGTGTGAAAGTGAGTATTAGCTCGATGTCTGGGACTATTAAAATATTCATATTTCATACTAATTGTGAAAATAAGCAGGCATTACAATTAGCATGAAATATTTTCCTCAAAAAAGAATCATGGAAAAGATCGCTTACTATGAGAAGAACGCAAAAGACAACATTTTCACAACTATCCACTGTGCAGATATGAGATTTCTCCCCTGAGTATTGTTAAGTTGTACATATATAGGTATATATACATAGTTATATACCTATATAGAGTGTATGTATATATACACATACATATAAATATGTATATATATGTTTCTATATTAATGTAATAGGTTATACCCATTAGGGGTATTTTGGTGCTTTCCATTTGTGTAATAGGCTGTGCCCCTAATAGTCATTTTTGTACATTTACTTTTTTTATTTATTTTTATGTCTTTTATTGTTGTATTGAGGGCATAATGGTAAAATACCATTAGAGCCTTTGGGAGCTCCCAACTGCTATATTTATAGCCGTTGGGAGCATCCCAATGGCTCTTTGTGGGCCATTATGCCTATATAAAGGGGCTTAACTTAAGCCCTTTGTTGTATTATGCTTGTCTGAAGCATTCTATCATCAATAAGACTTGTATTTTTTTATGTTGTGTTCTAGCCCCTAAGTTTGGGCTCTTGTGCTTGTGTTCTTGTATTGACCCATCAGTGGTCCTTGTACACATTTTTGTGTGTGTGTGAGCTCATAAGAGGCATCTACTTGCACCTTTTCTATTTTATTACAAATATGAGGAGTTGAATTGGGTTATTACTTGAACAATTGTTGAAATGAAACTGTGTTTCCTTTGACGAATTCTTATATCATTTTTTCCCTGGACAGGAAGCTGGAATAGATGCGTGCCTATGTGATGTTGGTGCTGCAATCCAGGAAGTTATGGAGTCATATGAAGTTGAGATCAATGGCAAGACATATCAAGGTATTCTAACTTTTTGCCAATCAAACCAATGTTCTTTTCAACCTCAAATCTATGCATGTTGAACATGCGTATTGCATGACCTTGGACTGTGTTTATGGGGATACATACATTCTTATGCAGAGGAAGACTCAACACTGCCCTAACAGTCCACCTCCATGTTACTGAAAGTGTTGTGCATGTCTTTTTAAATGATTGAAGGGTAGACCTTTTCTTTTCTAGGATTTATTTGTTCTTCAAATGGTTATTTCCCTTCTCTATTCGTGGACTTTGTGATATTTTTTACTGCATATTTATAAGAATGAGTTCACCCTGCCTACGTACATACTTTTAGATGTAGATAGAGTCTTCTGTAATCATAAATATCAGGATGTCAGGGTTTTACTTTGAATAGCAAGCAGCTGACTGCATCCATGCAGTAGAACCTTTTAAAGTCTACTCTGGAAGAAACAAGTGACTATCAGATATACACATTGGCCGTACTACCCAGTTAACCAGATAAGTGCATCCCACAAATGAAAAAAACAACTGTCGACAATTTACATGAGCTGGAAACAGCTCTTGCGTCTGTACCTGAGCTTGACATGGGCCAACCAAAACCAGCCAGGCTCAACCCTTGCCAAACTATGTTGACTCAACATGCATGTCTGACGAAAACTGCTTCTATTCCTGCACTCTATCCCCATATGCACTATTTTTAATTGAAAGCATCTCCCTTGGTCGTGCATTGGATAGCCACATCAATATGAGCTAACCTGATAGAAGGGACCACATTGGCCAACAATGCAGAGACTGAAGCCCAATCCTAACCAACCCATGAGGGGCAGTGTGACAAACCCAATCCAGCACAAAATCAAATTTCTTTGTGTTAAATCAGCTATACTGCCCCACATCTCATTGGCTACATTGCGGTAGATCTCATCTGTTGATAACTCTACCAAAACAGCAAATTGTACTATATTGAAGAGTATTTAGCAATATCAACTAGTACTGCTCTGTTTTTATTTATTTTAACAATGGTTTCATGTAATTCTACTTGCCTGTAAATTTGGAAATGGCCTGAGGTGATCTTTTTCCCATTCGGCTGGAAACTTCAGGGTGATCCATGGGAAAGAAAATATTGTACTTCATGGTTTTAATTCTGGTACTTTATCTGTTGTTTTATTATGTAAAAATGTACTTTCAGTGGACAACTTTCGTTTGGCTTTTAACATGCTATTAATTGAGCTGAAGAACCTTGTTTGTTCATCGCAGTTAAAAGCATCCGGAACTTAAATGGACACAGCATAGGCACCTATCAAATTCATGCTGGAATATCTGTTCCCATTGTAAAATGGGGAGAACAAACTAAGATGGAGGAGGGTGAATTTTATGCTATTGAAACTTTTGTGTCAACAGGTAGCGATTGTGTGCGAGTTCTCAGATTTCATTTCCTGTGTTTGCTGGGGTCAACTGATTTGTTCAGCAGTGCTGGCATCTGCAAATTGTCTTAAGCATGAGATTACCACCAACAGGAACAATTAATACATTCTTTATTGTGTTATTTTACAGGAAAAGGATATGTGAGAGTACCTGGAATGTAGCCATTACATGAAATTTTTTGATGTTGGGCACATACCATTAAGGTTGCCACGAGAAAAACAACTTCTTGGCACTATCAACAAGCACTTTTCCACATTACCCTTTTGTGTAGGCACTATTTAGATTGATTGGGAGAGACAAAATACCTGATGGCACTTAAGAACCTATGTGATGCTGGAATTGTTGAGGTATGTTTTTATCTGTCCTTGCATTTTGAAATGTTTCATTATCACTTTATTGCACTTGTAGCAGTTACGCTGGTTTTGGACAAATATAGTGATTAGCTTATTCAATCTATCCTAGATATCATCTGCTTGTTGTGGGTAAGCGTCTTAGTCCATTTCATTGTGAAGGTTATGGAGGAACTCTTTCAAAATTGACATGTTCCCTTGTGCATTCTTCCAATTGGGGATGAACTCTGTTGTAATGTAAACTTGCTTTCCTACACACAAACCACTCTAAAAGACAAATATTTTGTTTTAAAATCCTGTTCTTCGTCATTGTTTCTCATAGCAGGACGTGGATCCATCAAAGCATGACACAAACATGATTGTTATGCATGACATGAATGCTTTCAAAGGCACAGTATCACCTCATCTGTTTCACTAGTTCTTTTTATTGTGATAATTGTCCTTGGACATGCATGCATCATTTGTCTAAATTATATGTATCATGACACTTTACTGAAATGTTAGGCTTGGATACCATCACTGTTGACATCTGTAACATGTATAAATACGGTCATGCATCTTATATCATGCTGAGCAGCTGCTCTATATTTTTTGGTGCTCTATTTCCTTACCCATCAAAAAACAAATGATGGGCCTGTTCCTACTACAGATAGAATGGATACTATAATTTTTGCATTCTACTTCTTGATTTCATTGTTGAGAAGCTTATCCAAAAAAATTGTGCAGCCATATCCTCCCTTGTATGATGTGAAGGGCAGCTATGTGTCACAGTTTGAGCATACTATCTTACTCCAGCCAACTTGCAAGGAGATTGTATCAAAAGGTGAGAACTACTGAAGCCCATAACTAGAATAGGTGGGAACTCTTAGCTAGGAGTGGTTCTCTGAGAAGAGTTCTGGTATCTACCCTGCCCTGTTTTGTTTTTGTTCTGTTTGTGATCCCTGTTTTCTCTTCACTGCTGTATAAGTGTTTCAAAAGGCAACTCCTGGTCGTTGCTGCTGTAAACTCTTTTACAAATTAATGATTTTTTTTTACTATTTCTCGAAAGAGAGTGACTGACTCTTTTCTACATCCTAAACTGCATGTTGGTGATTTTATTCCCACCAATCGTATTTATCATGACTCATGAGGAACCTGTAATCAAGAAATGGTGGTGTGGTTCTATACCCGTTGAGCTATTATGCAAAGAAAAAAAAAGTTCATAAAAATCTGATGTCTAGTCTAATATGTATCCCATATGTTCTCCAAAATTTGAACCCACGGTAGCATGATATAGCACTAAGAAATGTTGTAAGAAGAAAATGGGTCTTTCAATATGGATAGAATCAGATAAAACTTAATTTTATCTCACCTTTTTTTAACCTTCAAAAAGAATATTAAAATTTAAATCACCTATATATGAGATGGCAAACTTGAAAACACAGCAATTATCCAAAATGCATTTGAAAGGTCTTAGATGTAAATCTGTTACCAGTGATGCCACCGTAACATTGTGCATTGTGTTGCAATTCTCATCAGTAGTCTCCCTGGGGGTCGAGGGGTGCACCACAGTTTTAAACTGCCAGAGAAGCAATCATAGGTATGGGAGGCATAGTTCAGTGCGACCAGGTCTCTGACTCCAGGAGTGGTTTCTCCGTTCCTCATGGAAAACAAAAAATTGCCATGACCATTCCATCCAGGAATGAATGTCGGGCTGGATATCCGATCAATATTTGCCAGTCACTTCTAATCAGCAAATGCAATAAAAGAAAGAAAAATGTCATCTTCCAACATGGCTTAAGTCATTTAAAAAATACCAACGTAGACATCCTGTTCTGCAGCCTATGAGGTCAGGCTACTGAGAACGATCCAAATATGACTACTATTGCCTTACACTTTATTCAAATCGTTTTTATTGTTTCTTTTCATCATGGATTAGCCCTAGAGATCCGGTTCCATACCCAAATGGAGCAGTATCTTTTCATCTCAGAAGCTTGAATTGGAGTAGCCGCAGTGCTTTAATTACATGCAACAAAATGATATCACCACATGCAGAAATAGGATTTTTTTTTAAAGGTGATTTCTAATAGATGGGATGAAGCTTGTTGGAGTAGCCGCAGTGCTTTAATTACATGCAACAAAATGATATCACCACATGCAGAAATAGGATTTTTAAAAGTGATTTCTAATAGATGGGATGAAGCTTGATTGTAATGTTGGCAGTGGAATAATCAACCACCGAATTGACGTGGGGAGAGAACTGAGAAAAGAATGCACTACATGCCTCAATCATATACCAATTACGTTTTATCGAGAGCAGCTCAGACTCAAATACAAACAGAAGAGTAACCTTCCCCAAGTACAAAACCTTCAAGGCCCTTCCCACATACCGATGCCTTGGCCTGTGACAAATTTTTGGTACTCCTCAGATGACATGTTAATCGTACCATTTGCTGCTCTATTTGTGTTTTGCATGTTGGTGGCAGAATTGGAATAGGGAGCATATGTAGAAGCAGGGCTGCTACGAGACTGTCGCTGTTGTACTGCTGTAGTACTGCGTGTGGCCTTTAAGCGTGCCTTCCGACCCTGTGTCTCAGTGAAGACAAAGAAATACAAGCAATATCAACACCTAAGAACTAGAGATGAACGTAAACAACCATTTCATCTCACAATGTAATTCATCTCATTGGTGTCAAGAAGGTGAAAAGAGAAACTGCATTTGTATAGAGATGTTCAAGCAAGATTGTTAAATAAAATCCACACGCATCAAATGCATAGCTTACAAATCTTCTTCTTTACACTCAATGAAAAGAAAACCCGTTTCTTATTGTTTCTAATACAGTATGTTAACTTTCAAATCTCTCTCTGGCCTCTGCAATTTTCATTTATATAGGTATATGTTCAAGACTTGTTCAGGTAACTATCCTTTTTTCTTGAATACATCATTGGGATCTTGGCCAAATCGGTCTTCCATGACTTGAAATCTCATTACACAGTTTATGTAATTAATGTCCAATTACTTTCAGCAATTAAATAAAAACAAACAAAGCAAGAGAATACATTAAGGATCATAAAGTTAAGAGAAATCACCTTTCCCATGCACTTCTCTAAATGAGGAGTAAATCTCCCTGCCATAATTGAACGCCCACAATTCATACACTCAAATATCTCATTGGCAACTGCAGGATGTTGTTGCCCAAATATATCAGCTATATGCTTTCCATTAGTTTCCCCACTGTTACTAGGATCCGCAACCATTGCCCGAGCTTGCACTGAGAGCCTTAACTCCTCTTCTTCAATGTCCAAATTACAATCAAGACCTAGCCTTGCCACTCGATGGCATTCACATGCAACATCTATGATAACAGAGTCGAGAAGTTCTCCAAAAAGATGGGATGTTAACTGTAAAAGCAATAGAAGCCAAAAGAACTTAGAAGTTAAAAAAAAAAGAGATCTACAGATCAATATGCCCAAGAATGTGATGTTCCAGAATTAAAACATAAACAGGTGAGAAACAACTGTTTGAAGCCATCATTGATTTAAAATTGCATAGATAAACTTCGAATAAGTAAAATGCTCAAGTATTTGAAAATTTTAAAAGCTAATTACAATAGTGTGCATCAAAACAACATTTAGTTTGAGTTTACAGAAATGCGGGAGGGAAGCAACATTTAGGCTATGTTTGGGAGCCGGTGTTGAAGATGAGATGAGATGGGTGATGGGAGTGGATATGAAAATAGATGAGGCTGGAGTTGTCAACAACATCCTTGTGCAGATGTAGTTGAAAATTGCCCATCTTCACTCCCAACACCATTCTCATCTACCAAAACAGTGTTCCCAAACACCTGTGAGGGGTAGGTGAAATTAATTACACCCCCATTAAATATCATCTCCACTCTCATCTCTTCCCATCTCTGGCTCCCAAACGGAGCCTTAGATTACCCTGAAGAACAAGTCTTGTAAAGTGAGTAATACTAAGAAGGATAATAACAGAAGCATCAAATAATATGCATATGTAGTCACAAACAGCCAGTCATAACCAGAATAAAACTTCACGGTGCACATATTTTAGCCATTGCCATGCGTTTCAAGCATTTTCAGTTATTATCAATATGTATTTTTAAATCCTAAGCAGTTATAATCATTACAAATTCTTGTTTTGCTGATATCTAACATAGAGACATAAACCATAGTTCACATACGCTCCTAAGATTTCCTCAAAAAAAAAAAAAACTCCCAGGGAATTTTCAGGATTAAAGAGTACCTAATGCAAATAATTTCAAAAAGTGAAATAGTTCCAATGATATTAAACCATAAGCAAATTTAACCCATCAAGTTCCATCCTAGGGTTACATGACAAGAAGATGGAGCCAATTAACCAATCTAGTAACAACTACGAACTGATCTCGCCATTTTATCAATTTTTTATATCACAGACTGGGATAGGGGTTTCTAAAACATGCATAGACCATATATATCCTTCATTTACCAGAAGTAATACACAAACTTCAGCAATCTAGACGTTTTACAAAAATATAAGCAATACCAACCAACAATAATATATGAATGACAATTTGTTGGAAAAACAGGTAAGAATTCAAACATCATTTAGTCTTTACGAAAAGATTATTGAGAATGGAAAATGCATCAAACAATTGCACACAAAGGAAGAAAAATGAAAAACAAAAAAGAAAAAGGAAAAGTGTCAGGCAGACTTGGAACTGACCTGAGCATGGGAAGATGCATTTTCATCACTAGGAACTGACATTTTTGTCACAATGTTAATGGTGGCAACTCAACCTTGCCTTCTTATACGAGTAGCCGCTTCATTGAAAAGCTGCAACACAAGAAGATTGCTTTTAGTCATTCTAATATTTTGACTCTGCAAAAAGAAACTAATAATTTCATTCAATGAATAAGCTATGAAATTAAAGTATGTAAGAGGTCAACTAGATTTAAGCTTTACATCTCCTTCTATATACATCCCTTTTGCTATTATTGTATCATCCCATTCATTTAAATGGGATCAACCGTTTGAAGAACAGAAGTGGCTCTTGGGATCACAACATTATTGTCTCTCGTTCCTTTATTCAAAGTGACACTTTACATCTAACACTTCTCTTTGAGTTCAATATTCCTTTCAAGCAACAGTTCCCAATAAATTACTGTTCTTCCAAAATTGTTCAAGTGTCCAAATCAAGCATAATGCTGATTCAAACTTTGTTCCACTCTAAGAGGTATCTAACAGGACCGTCAAATTCCTTACTACTGAAATAACCCCACAGGCATCAATCAACAAACTCTTGTTCAGTGAACGATTTCCATGAACCCAATCCCGTTTGTCCTAGGTACTAGGACAATTTTAGCTGAGAGAATTGACTTTTCTTGAAAGACAGGCACACCATCTTGGTCATGGCAAATCTCATTAAGCTGATGAGGTTTCACGAAACGATGCACCAACTTAATCAGTTGCAAAAAAATCAGTCGCCAAATATAGATGGCATGCAACTGTTGAATCAAAGTGAGTATCAGAATCATTGGTTTTCAAATCTAGTTGATGACAACACTCAAGAGACCAAGCCACCTACCGCACACCCACATTAGAAGAAAAGACTTCAAAGCCAGAAAAATTTAGGACAACAGCTCCCCTCCACACTAAATCACTGACAATCGGAGTTTGAAGCATAGTAGATAGAGAGAAGCAAAACCCTTTTTCTCCGTTTCTACACCTCAAATCATCTAAACAAATCACCAATCATCAGAATTATATAGAAATAACAAATAGAATGAACAACCAATAACTATAAAACCAAGAACATGGGCAATCTGCAAAGGTAAAATTTTGAGATCGCAATCAAAATTAAGAATTAGGTACGTCAAATATTGCTTACCAATCATCAAAGATCAACAAAGAAACAAAGAAATTGCCAAAACAATATCTCTAGAGACTAGAATCCAGAGCTCAGCATAGATTACACAGAAAAGTTACAATTGGCAAACCAATAACATCATGACCAACAAGGCGAAAGCAACAAGAAGTCATTGACCACTCTCTGTTATTTCATTACAAGATAATCAACAACACTTTCATTTGGGTGAATAACAATTAGCAAATTCCTTCATTGGAGGAAAATAATGAAATGGGGAGCTTGGTCATGGATGGAACGTAGAAAACGAGAAGGGAAGCAATGGGAGAAATCAGAGAAAACGCAGATTCATACCTCTCCTGAAGCTATGAATTGGATATCACAGAGAAGATTATGAAGATGGGTTTCACCGAATCATTAGCGAGGAGACGATACGAGGAAGAATGTATCGAAATGGTTGAAGAAAACGGTGCTAAATACAGTGAGTCGTGTTCTCTTATATCCATCAAAATGGTCGAACAGGTCCCAGGGCCGGATGACCAAGATAGAGGCCGTTAGCAGATCGGATCCGATCCGAATTCGAATCAGTTGTGTCATAGAGAGAAATTTTCAAAAAGGCATCTATAGTTTGGGCATTAATAAAAAAAGCACCTAAGCTTTGAAAAGTTTAGAAAAGACACCTAAATTTTTGCAATATTTATAAAAGGAACAACCTACAATCCATTTAACCTAGGCCACGCCCCAATCCTCGACCTACAAGGGTTCGTGGGTAGTGCACTTCAGAGAGGAAAATACCAAAGTAGTGCACAGAAACATGGTACCAAAATTTTTTTTTAAATAAACTATAATCAATCAATATTAAGCAACTAAATCTCACATAATTGAGTCAAAAAAGCTACATCATCCAAATGAGGCATCACCTCTCAAGTTCAATAAATAAAAGAAAATGAATAATTGCTCTGTCGAAAGACGAAGCTACCAATGTCCTGAGGAAGGCTGACAACGTCATAACATCAAGTCATGTCTCACCAAAGTTGCCTAAAACTTACACTTGTAATAATTAAAAGGTGTGAGTCAAACTCTGTAAGGAAAAAATTATAAGCAAAATAAAGTCAGATTTACAATTATAGTGGGCTCTAAGCTCCTAGTTTTATTTTAGTTTTCGATCATACAATACATATGTTTATGTCTTTTAAATCCCTCTAATTTTATTACTCAATTCTCATGAGTTAGCATTTTCTCAATGTTGATCTACTATTTACTTCAGTTATACCAGTATAACCTACTATAGGTGTAGCAACCTACATAAAATACCCAAATTCTATGGTATTGTCCAGACTATGAACCACTTCTTATGTCTCTATCTACTGTAGTGTATAACCTCCAGTAGTGAATCGGCAAGTCAATAAGTAGAGCTATACCTACTCCAAGGTCTGTGACTCATGGTTTATCTTAATCTCATTGTAAAGTCCTAAATCTCTAGGTAAAAACATAATCCTCTCGGACATATAAATATGCATCGCATGCATTCTCACATAAACTCGCTCTTGAACTTGTATTCACTATCTCTCATCAAGTACTTTTAAGGGACATTTTCAATTAAGCATTCTCAAGGGACAATCCTAGGGTTCTGATATTCACTAATTTTCTATGTGTGTAGAGATGTAGTCTCTCTATATCAATAAATTTTGATGGCAATGATGGCTTTCATGATGACGATCATCAAATAGGCATTTTCACTTGTCACCTTCAGTCCATTAATGGGGTTTTAACATGCTAAGGTATTTCAATTTACAGTAGCACAACTGCAACTAGTACGAGACTCAAAATCTTATATCAAAGACTCTATTCTCATGCATGTATTTTTAAGTTCTTCACTAACTCAGGTATGCATTTTATTTAAAATACAACAATTCAATACATGCAACTTATGTTGAAAAATCATAAATACATAAAATCATTGATGACATTAAAGTTAATTTACATGCATTTATCTATAATCACAAGATAGGTGTACTTTTAATATGTAATTGCAAACTCATTAGAATATAATTGTGATCACAAGTAAACATGATTTTATATAGTTTAATTCACATAGAATGTATTATTAACTACAATGCTTATAATTTTTCTTACCTCGAATGCAAATATTGAACTCTAGTATGTAGTTGAGTCTTTCATAGCTATAATAGTAGGATTTGATTATCACATGGTTATGTTCATATTAATAAACATATATTATTTATACTTATCAAATTTACCAAAATGCCCTTTTGAGGTGGTCTGTTAAACCTTGATTTTTGTGCCATTATTTGGTCAGAACCATAGCACAAGCAAATTTTTTTGTGACACGAATCCAACACATCAAACCTCACTCAATTCTCAGTTCGGAGTGTGAAGTTATGATCATTTTACTTATTTGATATCGAGTAAAACATACAAAGGTAATTTGGTCATAAATTTTTATTATGATTTGATCTTACTCAGCATAAGTTAGACCGAACTTGATCTGAGTTTAAAACATTAAGTTTATTGAACCTAGTATGGATGCAACTGAGTTTGGGTTCAAGCCCGACTGAACTCTCTAAGTCCCATACCAGATCCGCTCACTAAGTGTTGCAAATACATATCTACTTTGGTATAACTGGACTCAACCCAATCTGTTCCAATTGAAAACAAACTGTGATGGTTTACATCTGTCCATGTCAAAGACAAACAGAACTGGTTTAATTCAGTCTCAATCAAGAATAGACTGTATTGGATACAAATTAGGAAGAAACTGGATTGGATCTAGTTCAGTTTTAATATAGATCTAGAACTAATCTGCCAAGTCATAGACTGGATCCAGACTCAATTGAGTCAGGGTCTGGTCCAGACCAACTTGATCAAACTGGAGCCAGATCTAGACTTTGCCTAATCCAGTTTAGTCCAAACCCATCACTGTAAGGCCTACGATATTTCTGAGATAATATAATATGCGATGTGCTTCAATGAATGGAATTTTTTGTATGATTGCAAGAATTTTTCATAATTATATATATATGGATATACGAGGCCTTAAATCATATAAGTAAGATGTACGAAGCGATATGAGTACAATTTTGGATGAATTAATTTTTGAGAATTCCAAGTCAAATTCATAATATATATATAAGCAGTTAATCCTCAAATTTGAGACCCAAACAAGGAAAAAACCTTGTTATTTCATGTGAATTACTAGAAAGCATATATCGATAAGATATGGGTCATACCAAGAGCTATTTTCGCACAGAGATGAAAATTTAGAAATGTGCTTTGAGAATCTAATTATAATTGAAATTTTGAACAAGAATTTATCTCAAAATTTGGTTAAAAACAAGTATGTAAATAAAATTTTATTATGTGGCATTATTTTATTTTTAGCCTAAGTTTCGATTAGGAGGTTTGACCCAAGCCCCTGGTCGACCTTTTCAGTTGGATTTGGATGAACCTAGCCACAAACACTAGCTGGGACAATGGTAAATTCGTAAGAGGTGGAGCATGATCCTAAAGGGAGGGCCACGATTAGCCCTACCCATATCTGAGACCTCATGGTGATGCATGAGGCATCATCATGAGGGTGGAGCACCCCTCCAAAGCCATTGCATGGGGTTGCGCCCCATGAGATTTTGAAAATCCCTATGGCTCTTTTCAAGAAAGAGTCATAATGATGATGGTTGAGCCTCATTGGGTGCATGGGGCGGCAACCCCCCCCCCCCCCCCCCCCCTTGTAAAGTTTTTGAAACCTTTTGAATCCTAGAAAACGAGTGGGGGAATTGGGCGGCTATGAGGAGACGTGAATCACCCCCATCCATCCATCCTCCTTGATTAATCCCAACTATCCATCACGCCCCCCCCCCCCTCCCCTTCCTACTTAAGCCTTTTGAAAAAAGAAAGAGGCCCAAAAGGGCATTTTTTTCTTGAACTCTCTCTTTCTCCCTCTCATTTTCTCATTCTTCTCTTTTTTCCCAAAAAAAAAACCGTGTGGGTGCTTAGGAGTTTAGCACACCCTCTTTGTGAAGCTTCTAAGCACTTCCATTGAAGTGTTCTCCTCCATCTTCCATCTGAATACAAGGTGAAGCTTTCAATTTCATACTTTCATTTTTCGTGGAGGTTGGCTCACGGTATGAACATGAACCCAAAAGTGCCGGATGCATCCAAGGCATGCATGACTCTTGGGGAATTAGAATGCATGAAAGCATGTCTTTTTTTTATGAATATTTTCTTAATTAGTTTGTTTCCTTGCAATGCTTTGTTTTGATCTTAATGTTTTATGGGTTTTAGTAGGTTCTTTCTTAAGTAACCAAATCCATGTTTTTCGTCTATGTCAGGGTTTTTTTTTTCGTGTGCCTTGACCCCCAGCCCCTCTCACTGTCATGAGGATGGCTGGGGCATTTCCTAAACCCCTTTGGTGGTCAGCGCACTGGGCTGGGTTCGGTTGTAGCCCAGTCCAACCGTGGCCACTCCCTTTGTTTTGGATTGCCCCAACCTTTTTTTTTCTACAATCATCTTTTAATTTATTTTCTTTTTTTATGCCCTTGTTGTTTGGTTGGTCTATCCCCTACTAGGACAGACCCAGTCAGGCACACTCTGGTCCGAGCAGGGCTCGACCAGGTGCACTTCGACTGCCCTAGCTCCCTCTCTTGGCGTGCATAGGCTATCGGGCACCAACAACACCCGGATAGCCCTGTCGCCTTGGAGCGTTTGGTCCAGACCTCTTTCCTATGACAGAACCTGGTCTAAACCCATGGGTTCAGACCAGAGCCATACTTTGGCCATGGTCTGGTCCAGAGGATTAGACCCGTGGCCCTTTTCCCTTCATGTTTGCCTTGTCGCATTAGTAGCCGTCGGGTAGCATGTGGGCCTGGGCTCATTGCCACGGGCTTGCTGCTACTTAGCAGCCCTAGTCTGAACCTCTAGGTTTAGACCAGGGGTGGTTCTAGTCTGAGGTCTGGTCCAGAGGACCAGATCCCATGTTTTTCCCTTAGCCCTTGTTAGGGTGTGGCTATAGGCACCCTATGCTAGTGCACCCGGGTGGCCATGTTGAGCCCTTTGCTTAGTGCCCCGGACCGGTCTGCACCATGTGTGCAACACCTAGTCTGAACACACGGTTCAGACCAGGGTCTTGGCAAGCACACGATCTGGCAGACCTTGTTTACTTTTTGGGCTCTGTTTGGGTGCAGCCACGGCACTGAGTGCTAGCGCACCCGAGTGACTTGGTCACTTTAGTTGTGCCTCAGACCGAACCACTATGGTTCAGATCTGGGACTTGGGATTGCCCCTGGATCCGATTCCAGTAGGGTCTAGGTCAGGGTGGGCTCCCGTAGCCGTTCAGTCTCATGTCCCTCGTAGCCTTTCCCATTGCCGCAGTATATATATATATATATATATATATATATATATATATATATATATATATATATATATAAAAGTTTTATTAAGGTTTTCAGAAAAAGAATTTGGATATTTCATGTTTTAGTGGTGGCTGGAGCATTTTGTATACGTTGTCTAGCAGTCCCGGTGTGGACACTTGGCACATTATGTGCATTGTTCGGACCCGAGGCCGGTGGCCTTACGGGTCACAATTAGTGTTTTGAATGCGTCGACACTTCATGCCCCATTTTTGTCATTCGGGTAGCCGAATGAGTGTTGGACATGGAGCAAAACCTCGTGTCCCTCCGTTGTTCCATCTTGGCAGCATTAATGTGAGTTGTTGGGTGAGCGGTACGCTGCCCACATATACATAAAGTTTTTCTTCGTCTTAAGTTTCAATAGTTACATCTAAAATCATCATTTTGGCATCGTTGAATTCTGCAAGTGCGGCGATCCCCCGTGGAAATGCTAATGTAATTCCCATAAGTTGAGAATATTCTAGATTTCAATCTTAACATGTGAGTGTGTCAAAAATTATGGATCTTTCTTATGAAAACGATCCTATTAAGCGAAATTTGGCAATATATGACTTTTGAAGTTCATTTGGTTGGAAAATTGTAATATGGTTCACACTCAAGTATGTGATACTTGTTATAGCATGATGTTCATGTAATCCTGATTTCGTTCTGCTATTAGAATTGCATATTTCTTAAGAATGTGAATTGGTACACTCACTCACACATTGTCATTTGTTGAAATATATTTTTCATAATTATGCATATGTATCTTGCCTCTGTATCATTACCTGTGTGAATAACTTGATAAGTGTTGCTTTTAGTTTCCCACCTGCACGTAGCACATCTTGACACTTATACTACTTAGTATGTACCTCGAGAGGTATACTTTGGTCTCGTGTTTGAGGCATAGATGAGTGCATGAAGTGCACAATTACACAGGTGATGTAAGGAATAACAAAAACTGAACACCATAGGGTATGAGCAATACCCTTGTTGTAGGTTTTGGACTCAGTTGAAGTCTTTGGGCGATGACCCCTTGTTCGTAAGTGAGCTCACGTATGTCTATACCCTAGAAATGAAAATGATAAAATGGTGTTATGATCGCTTTCACAGGCGATGCGCTCTTTGTTGGTCGTGTAAGACTAAGCACGTGAATGAGCAAGCTAAGTCCTCGTTTGCGTACCCCGTGGAGACCACGAGGCATAAACCCTTTGAAAGGAGGTATGTTGTCAAACTGAGCCTAAGAAAGATAAATCGTCGTGCCACATTCACAAAACGGTTCACCTTAGAGAGGGTGAATGATACAACCCAAAGTGACTAGTCGTTACTACATGTGTTTTTATAGGAGCTAAAGCATCCTTTGACCTCCAGTCACGTAGAGTTAGGGAGGTCGAGGTGACCTTTTAAGGTACCTTACTACTGCAGTAGTATCGATTGCAATCCTTACCCATGCGAGAGTTTCTCTCAGCTGTGTGCTGCTCGCATGAGGTTTACTCGGTCTGTAGCATCCCCAGTTACCACATTAAAATTTGAATAACAGACATCATGTGTATGGCTCACGGAATGTGAGGTTCCTTCGCATACCCGAAAGAGTAATCAGAAGAACATAAATACTAACCAATCACAGCTAACTTACTTTAGTAGTTCTTTACTTGCTATATTGTTCCTGATCTCGTTCTGCCTCTTTTACTTTTTTTAGTTACTTGTGTACAATAATTGCGTAGTTCCTTATTTTACTGCTACAGCCTGTTGTACTTGTACTTTTTGTTGCTATTTAGACTTGTAATACGTACACTTACCTGACACATGCACATATATTTGATGCTTCATATATTCTTATACTTATGCTTTTTTCTTGAGAAATGGATATATGATGTTGATTCTTCACCACCTCGCAAGAGTACTGATCCCGTTTTATGAGGATGCAGGTGATGAATAGGTATGACTACGATGCGACGCCATAAGGTCTGGAGGCTTAGAGACCCACACTTAGCTGTAGATTCTGGATCCTGTTTGGTTTTGGGGTTTTGAAAGGACTTTCCCTTTATTTTTTGAGAGATTGTGATAATTGATGAATATTGTCTCATTTTGTATAATTTAATACTTGGGTTGTATATTTTGGAACTTGATATTGTATGTATCACTTACCTGTGGCCCGCTCAGACTTACAGCCTTTTACCCTTGTTTACCCCCTTTCTGTTGATTTTCGCTGCTTGTCATAAAAACCATTTAAAAAAAAAATCCTCAAAAATCAAAGGATTTTTTCAAGGTCGGGGTTTGAGGTGCCACAATCACAATGAATTGAGACAGGGCCCAACCCTACCAGTTTCGGTTCTCATCAGTTTTTTACTCTCACCATACTTGGTCTAGTTGGACCCGAACTGAGTTGGTTATTAGTTAGGCCCAACTCGGTCTGAGTTCACACCTACACTGGTTTGATCAGGCTAACTCAGTTCTATTCAATCCAGACCGAATCGATCGGTCATCGATCGAGACGTGCCTTGATAATTTTTTTTTGAACTGGTTCAGTCTGGGTCTCACCAAGACCAACCCATCTGGTCCCAAACAGACTCAACTCGGTTTGGGTTGCACCTAGACTGAGTTGGTCATCCGACATGGTCTACAGCCTCAGTGCAATTGAGACTCGACTGCATCGGTCTATAGTTGGTGGTCGAGGTAGAGGGGTGTGACCCTTCCTCCGACCACCTCCTCTTGGATAGAGGTCATCGACAACCTCTGGTTGCCAGCTTCCTCTCTCCATCTCTCTCTTTGTAACAACGCCTCTCTCTCTTTGTAACAACATCGACAACCAGTGGCTGCCGGCCTCCTCTCCGCAAATACGTCGATAGTCATGGCTGCCACCCTCCTCTCAGTGTCACGTCGACAGTCATGGCTGACGATTTCTCTCACAAAACAAAAAAGAAACATGGGAAGAGAGGAGTTGTTACCTCTCAGTGGCAGCTCCTCCTATTGGTGGTGCTCCGACGATGCTCTCCTCCCTCTCTCTCGTTGTCAACCCCCTCTCTCTCAGATTGGGTGGGGGCCGAGTGGTGCACTCACGTGAGTGAGAATAACCCTCACCCTTTCGATAATGTCGGGGGTGAGGTTTATCCTCCCCTCACTTGCAAATGAGAGGACATAGGTGTTTCCTTATTTGGAGGAACTGTCTTCACCACTTTCAAAAGTTTGTTTTTGTTTTTGTTTTTTACTGTTAATCTCTCCAGCCTGGCCGGGGTTCGAGCCCACCCGGCTTGGCCAGGCTGGGTTTTACACAGATATGTTTTTTTTTGAAAAATAGGACAAGAGGACACAACCTAGGTTATATAAATTTATCGAGAAGATTGATGAAAAATATGGGTACATAAAAACATGTAAAATGTATAAACGATATATATATATGTTTTCAATGGAATATAACATGCTAAAAACAAGATTTTCAATGTAGATTTTTTTTAATATTGTGTTTTATAATAACAAAATAATGACCATTGAAACTGTCATGTTAAACTCATTATGCTTTTAAACTATCGGCATAATGTTGTGTTAAACTCATTATGCTGTTAAACTCATTATGTTTTCAATGGAATATAACATGCTAAAAACAAGACGTTTTCAATGTAGATTTTTTTCTTAATATTGTGTTTTTTAATAGCAAAATAATGGCGATTGAAACTGTCATGTTAAAATTAAAACGAAAAAGGTTGTTTTAATTTTAATTAAAACAGGAAAATAACACCAGATATTTTCTCATGATAAATTGGAAGCTTTTATATTTGTTGCTTATTTATTGACAAAATGGTGGTAAAAATTATTTTATTAAATAGAAAAAATCGACATTTGATAGTGTCTTTCCAATGTTAAACATGTTTTAGACCTTTTATCGTGGAAGCATAGAGGGAAGCAGATCAGGTCATGCTGAACATGCGCGTTTTTGCTCATGCCGACATCGTGGCCATCCGATTTGTATTTTAAAAAGCTCAAAAATCAACAAAACCACGTGGCATTCATCCAAAATGCAAACAGACGGCCACGATGTCGGCATGAGCAAAAACGCTCACGTTCAGCATGACCTGATCTGCTTCCAGCATAGAGTGCCCTAGCGCGCACCACTCCTGCCATGATGCCACAAGCTGTAACTGCTGACGAAGAGATTAGAGTTTTTTTTTTTTGCAAAAAACATTCAATCTTGTACGGAGAAGTTGGATTATTTTAATAGATTGTTTCGAGTGACCATAGTGACAAATCTCGCGAAAAATTACCCGAAAGTTAAAAACACTAATTTCTCACGATATTTTAAATTCTTCATCAGTTTTTCATCAAAAGCATATACATATCGTGTTTTAAACATGATATTCATGTTTTTATCAGCTATTTATCATGCAAAAGTGTGTGGTTTTTATTTTTAAATAATTTTTATGTATATTTATTTATAAATTGTTTATATTTTAAATTTATTTTTTATTGCCGAGATTTTGCCAGAAAAAAAACGTGATTTAAAAAAAAAACAGATTTTCACTAGTTTTTGGCTGCCGATATTTTTCCGTTCTAAATCCAGTTGTACAGTCCTCACATAAGCTTAACTTTGATTCAAATTACTTTTCATTTTAGAAAATAAACTCAGTGAACAAGAGGCCGTTCTGTACCCAGTTATCCAAAACAAAGAAAAGGCAAGAAGAATTCAACTTTTAGCCCCTTATAGGTAAGTTAGGAATGCCAGGTTCCACGTCAAAAAAAAAAAGAAGAGTAAGCCATGCATAACTACGGAAGTCAATGGGTCGGGTTTGACTAGGACCCCGCCCGTTCCAAACCCTATAGGGTCAGGGTTTGGTGATAAATAAGAAAGTCCGAATAGAATTTGGGTCGGACATAAAAAGTCCATTTATATGGAGCCAGAAATTGTTTGTCAAATTTCATACCAGACCCAGACCCGACGTGAGTTTCTACTAAGATCTACAAATTTTCAATGTAAGAAAGATAAAAAAAATATTATTTTATTGAGTTTGGTCCTTGTCTGGCTCATAGGATCCAGGTATGGTTTCTCTTATGATGGGCTGATTGGACCTAGGTCTAGACCCCATACCAGCATCTCAAATCACGTATGGGTCTAGTTTCACCAGGGTCTGAATCAAATCTGACCCGTTGATACCGTAATCAATGGAGGAGCCAGGAATTTGAAGCAATGAACAGCTTGCCATTTGGCTCGGCTTGACTCACAGAAATTAAGCATAGTGAGCTAAGCTATTAGCTAGCTCATTTAGGTAAATGAGCCAAATACAAACATGGCAAGCTCGATTGTCCTCGTATAGGTTATTTTACATATTATATGTTTATATATACTTTTTATATTCTATATTTATACATATATTATATATGTTTTATACATGTATTAAACATATATTTATACCTATTATACATATATCTATATATTATCAAGCTTTAAAAAATACTTAAAAAACAATTTTTTGTAGAAGAAGAGCCAGCCCGCGATTGGCTCGCTAAGAGCAGGGGTATGCCTTAACGAGTCAAGCTCGAAGAGTTCAAGGTCGTCTCATTTACTAGCCAAGCAAATCCCTCCATTGAGAAATTTTTGGGTTGAGAGAGAGAGACACGAGTGAGGGGAGGGGGCACATCAAAGATCAGGGTGGGCACTGCCACCCTAGTCCTTTCATTGGGGTCAGGGTGGGCACCACCCACCCCTGACCTGAACCCCTTGATTAGGGTGTTTTTGGGTCATGCCTCAATGTGGCTCCGCCACTGCCCCTAATAGTAATTGACATCCTTTGTTCCTTACACTTGCTATATCATGTATATCATACCAAAGAGTGATGAATACCTCCTTAACATTTTATGTTAGACTGTCTTAAATACATCTAAAAAATAACATAGTTGCAACTGCATGTGTTTTTGCTTAATCATAACATGTAAATAAATTCATTATTAAAAAAACATTGTTTGGATCGAATTGATTCAGTGAAAAAAAAATCATTCAACAAGAAACCAAGTTTTGAGTGCAGTATGAGCCAATGATATTGATCACTCTAAATAAGCATCCAAACAAACATGAAGGATGCCTAGACTAATCTATGTAATTTTTTTGTTCTCAATAGGCAAGCTGGGGTTAGGCAGACCCCTACCAGTTTATTTCACCAAGTATAAACCAAAATTACATGATGTGGGAGTTTCCTAATATTTGTTGGGGATATTTCATCCTTCTCTCACAAGCTTGGCATCATACACCCTCACCCTCTGGGAGTTGTGGGTACCTGCAATGATTCGATGGGACGCACCCATCGACGTCCTAAGCCTCTTACATTACATCCTGGGATTGGGATCTGGAAGATGCATTGTTGGTCGGTGGAGAGACACCTTTGCCCTCCTATTGGATCAGGTCTTCACCTCTTGAAATTCCCTATGCTGGTCATGGATTTCCTTACACCTCTATCACTTTTTTTTTTTTCCACAGAGAATGTTGGGGTTAGGTTGAACCCTACCAGTTATTCAACAATAACATTGGGAATTGAACTTGCAAATTTCCCAACACAAGGTGTGACGTGCACACTAACTGCTCCTGCCAGAGAAGCGGAGCCCCGGTTGGTACCTCTATCACTTTTCTTCTATTCTCCACAATGGGAATCTTCTCATCAACGTCAACAAAGTCTGCAATATCTTCAAGGATGGTTTGCTTTGCCGAGCTGCCTCCACGTTTGGCCCATGAGATTGGACCTCTGCCTTAATAGTGCAGGGTCCTTTTAGGGGTGGGGGAGCATGCAAGGGTTTGGGAGATTTTTGAGGTACTTCTGGGAGAGTTGCCATATGAAATATAGGCCTTAACGAGGTTTTAGTTGGTTGGGGTCTAGTTGGTTTAGGGGAGCTAGTTCCGGAAAAGCCTGTGGGGGCTATGGTTAGTTCCTAGCTCTTTTCTAAGGATCTGTCCCCGTCCTTTTCTAAGGTCTGACACGGATATGAAAGAAGCAAAGAGTGATAGGATGTAACTGGGTCAGCTTTGGGTGTGCCACCCGTACTTGACTCCTGAACGTCACCCATCGGAGGGGCATTAATTCTCCTCTCATTACAAACCGGGGGCTCCCCGTAGTTGGTAGGAGCTGTCAGTGCACATCTCCTTGTGATGGGATGTTACAACTTCAAAACTCTAATGGTACGATTAAACGATAACTTGTAATGGGGGTAGAGAAATGAAGATAACAAAAAATGACGTGAAAGCAATATAAGATTTAACAAAAAAACAATCAAATCAAAACACAAGGGTTTACGTGGTTCGATCAACACGACCTACATCCACGAGGTACGAAGAGAATAATTCACTATAATAAGAGAAGAAAGTACAATGTAGAGAGTACAACGTCCAATAACTTGCCCAAAGCTAAATAGAATAACAATAAAAGAATCACAGAAATAGATAAATACAAGATTACCTCTCGAGTGCACAACTCGATTCAAAACCTACACCTCTCTCTAAGGATCAATCGTGGTGACAAACCTTCTTCCTTCAACTTCTTCTTCTCTTCTTTCTCTCTCTCTCACTTCTTCTCTTTCTACACGCTATACACAACCACTCTGCTCACAGCACTCTGCTCTTCTACTCGCAGCACATAGCCTCTGCACCCCTATTTATAGATGACATAGAGCCTTCTAAACTCATTCCAAAAGCCAAAGGAGTTTTGTCCCTTCAACTTCTTCTGCATTAATGGGAAGTTGATGGCTATTTCACTTCCCCACATCATTAATTGAGGGATAGGGTTGACCCTTCAACTTCTCATGCATTAATGAAAAGTAGTGGGTGATTATTTAACTTTCCCACATCATTAATGAGGGATAGGGCTAGACCCAACAATCTTTCCCTCCAGCCCAAGGAGATACTTCAATTCAACTAATCAACTAGAGTCCATGTCGGTTAGCTGTCGACATATTTTTTGTTTCTCCATCGATAAGGCCTTTGTCAACATATTTGCACCATTATCATTTATGAAGATCTTTGCAAGATAAAGTAAATTTTTCTCAAACACATCTCAGATCTAATGGTACATGATATCTATATGCTTTGACTTTGAGTGAAAACTTATATTCTTGGCGAGATGAATGACACTCTGACTGTTGCAGTACACCAAGTACTTGTCTTGCTCTAAACCCAACTCCTTCAATAATCTTTTCATCCATAGCATCTATTTGCAAGCTTCTGTAAGAGCGCTGTACTCTGCCTCAGTAGTAGACAAAGCAATACACTTTTGCAATTTTGACTATCATGATACAGCTCCCCTTGCAAAAGTGAGTGCAAAACCTGATGTGAACTTCCTTGTATCAATATCTCCATGCCATACCTGCATCTGTGTAACCTGTCAAGACAGGTGATCTACCCCCAAAGCTTAAACAACTTTGAAACTCCCTTTGAGATATCTAAAGATTCACTTTACTGTTGCACAATGCTCTTTTCCTAGATTTGCAAGAAATCTGCTAGCAACATCTGCTGCATATGCGATGTCTGGTCTCATATATACCATCGTGTACATCAAGCTTCTGACTACTTAAGCATAAGAAACTTTTTTCATTTTCTCCTTCTCCTCGTCAGTTGATGAACTCTACTCTGAGTTGAGCTTAAAGTGACCTGCAAAAGGAGAACCAACTGGCTTTGCATTGTTCATACTGAACTTGTCCAACACATTCTCGATGTACTTCTCCTCTGATAACCATATCTTTTTGGTTTTTCTATCACGAGAGATCCGCATGCCCAATATTTCATTTGTTGGCCTCATGTTCTTCATTGCAAAGGTCTTACTCAATTCCTTCTTGAGCCTGTCAATTATAGACATATCTTTTCCAAGGATAAGCATATCATCAACATATAACAAGAGAATAACAAAATTCTCATTGAACTATTTTATGTAGACACAATGATCTAAAGTCGATCTATTGTATCCATTTTCAGCCATAAATGAATCAAATTTATTGTACCACTGTTTTGGAGCTTGCTTCAGCCCATACAAGCTCTTTTTCAACCTACAGACAAGATTTTATTTACCTTTGACTTTGAAGCCTTCTAGTTGCTCCATGTATATCTCCTCCTCCAAATCACTATGGAGGAAAGTAGTCTTCACATCTAGCTGCTCAATATCCAAGTCCAGGCTAGCAGCAATACCTAGAGCAATACGAATAGAAGACATTTTAACAACATGAAAAAAATCTCTTTAAAGTCAATACCTTGCTTTTGACCAAAGTCTTTCACAACCAATCTGACTTTGTACTTTGGTTGAGAACATTGTTCTTGAGTCTTCAACCTGAAAACTCACTTGTTCTTCAAGGCCTTTCTGCCTTCTGGTAGTTCCACTAAGTCATAAGTGTGGTTCTTCTGCAATGCATCTATCTCATCATGCATAGCTATTAGCCACTGCTCTTTCTGTTCACACTCATGTGCTTTCTGGTAACTCTCTGGTTCATCACATACTCATGTAGAGAATACCTTTTGAAATGTTGTAACTCTCTAGAAGATCTTCTTAGCTGGGGTTCTGGGGAAGGTTGTTCTCCAACTTCTTCTTGCTCAACATGGCCTGCAGGTAAATCAACATCAGCCTCTGCATCATCTTCCTGCACTGCTCTTCCTTCAACTTGTGCCACTAGAGGAGTAACTGGATCCAAGTGGATAGATCCACCTGCAGAAGTCTGAATTGACACATCTTCCTTGATATCTTTAAGTGTCTGGTCTTCAAAGAATACCATATCTTTGGATCTGAATATTTTTTGCTTCTCTGAATCCCATAGCCTGTAGCCAAATTCAACATCACCATATCCCAAAAAAATGCATTGCCCCATCTTATCATCAAGTTTGAACTTCTTCTTGGAGATATGTGTAAATGTCCTGCATCCAAATACCCTCAGATGCTTGTAGGACACATCCTTTCCTGACCACACCCTATTTGTAACATCATTTGCTAAGGCATGAGTAGGAGACAAGTTGATCACATCAACTGTTGTCCTTAAAGTCTCGCTCCAGAATTTCTTTGGTAGCTTGGATTTTGCAAGCATACACATGATTCTTTCTACAATTGTACAGTTCATCCTTTTTGCAACTGCATTGTACTGAGGAGTGAAAGTGCACTAGGATCTAGGCAACAAGCACTAGAGAGGGGGTGAATAGTGCTTTTAAAAATTGTCTATGGAATATTAAAGGATTTTGCAAATCGAAAAGCAAACACACAAAGAACACAAGATTTTATCCTGGTTCGGTCTATCCTGACCTACATCCAGTCCCCAAGCAAAACCCGCTTGAGATTTCCACTATCAACCTTGTTAACTACAAGATCACATAGACCAAAACCGGTCTCACTTTCAGTAACAACCCTACTGAAAGCAAACAACTCCTTTACACCAAGGAGTCCTTCTTTTTACAGAAAATAAGTAACAACTTAGAAAACAACTTATGAGCCTTCCTTTTGAATGCAAATGAGATGCTATTGGCTTTTGAGGTTGTTGAAATACTCTTACTCACGAATTCACTATCTCTCAAAGTGATTTGAGTGAAAAACTGAAGTGAAAATATCACGTGAGTGAGAAAACAAATACTTGAATGAATAGAAGTGAAAAGCAATAAGTAAATGATTCAAATCGATTGAATTCTTGTTATCTTTGAGTGTACAATGCACTCATATTTATAGTTAAAGTTTTTCATACGTTGAGGGTATGAAAGGGTATCAAAACTATCCATTTCAAACGATCAAAACGTTTGAAAAATGAAAAGATACGCCTTTTTTGAAGTTTCAGGAAAATGGCAAAATTAGTCAACTGAAACATCAGCTAGTCGACTAATAGTTAGTTATTAGCAGACTGACAGTTATCGTCGGTCGACTGATCTGTTAATCGAGCCGTTTGAAAATCTAAACTTTTGAAACTTAGTCGACTTGAGAAAAGTTAGTCGACTGCTGCTAAAATCTTCTAAAAAACAAACATTCTGTTCGGTCGACTGATAAAAAGCATTAGTCGACTGCTGCTAAATTTTCAGAAAACACATATTCTGTTCAGTCGATTGATAAAACCATTAGTCGACTAATTTGACAAAAATGACTTCTTAGAAAATATGCCGCGAAAGGATTAGTCGACTGGTAAGTCTATTGGTCGACTAATAAACATGAAAATTTAAGAAAAGAGTTTTCTAAAAAGATTTTCATGAGGGTTCTTTTTAGAAAAGTTTTTCTAAAGACTTTTAAGGTGAAATGCAACCTAAATATGCACTCTAAGTAAGGCTCTTACAAGAATCTAAGACTTTTAATTAATTAAACATTTGCACACTAGTCTTCAAAGATTCTTCACTGAATTCTTCAATTTCTTCATAGCCTTAGCTGAAATGCAGTTATTCCACTTGCTCATCATCAAAACCTTGTACTTGAAGTATCATGTATGGCTTCATTGTCGTAACAATCTCCCCCTTTTTGATGATGACAAACTTAATCAAAGATGAAGCATTTAGATGCATAGATGGAGATTTTACTCCCCCTATCAATATGCTGCAAAACATTAAAAGTTAGCACATTTAAAGCACATATATCACATATTGATTGGTTTGCATTTCCATTCATCATTTCTTCATGCATTTAGAAATACATTCATTCAAAGCTTTCTTTTTCTCTTAATTTTGCATTTCTCATGCAAGATCTCCTGCAATGTAATTGCTATCATCTTTTTCTCCCCCTTTGTCAGAATAAAAAAGAGTAAGGGCAGAAATAGCATAAGCAAAATAGAGATACAAGTTTAAAATATTACAACCCATAAAGTATGAAAGTTCAGACAACAAAGATTAGAAAAGTGAGTTGAGCAAATCCTTGATTGAAGTAATCTCTTTCTGAATCGAAGATAGTTGTTGAGTCACATCTTCACGAAAAGTATGTTGATGCAGCTCTAAAGCTTCCAGTCTCTGCATAACTTCATCATGGTCTTGACTTGTTGAAAATTTCTTTCTTTTTGCATAAGATGAAGGTGTTGCAGAAGGTGAAGGTTCAGAAATTGATGGTTCATTAGGATCAGATGGTTCAGTTTGATCAACATTTAAAGGAGGCAGATATTTAATTTTCATTCTTTTAAAAATTGTTTGATCAAAGAACTCTTTTTGCTCAATGTATTTTTCATTTATTAAAGGAACTTTGAAATGTCTAAAAATACGGGTTAAAAGACAACCATAAGGAAGAAATGGTTTTTGTTTCCACAAATTTGTAAAATACACATTGGCCCAGTTGACAGAAATATTTCCAAATAAAACATAAAGAGTCGTAGATAGATCTGTGGAATAATAATCAAAAGAACCAGTTTTGGGTAGAACATTGTGGGCAAGGATTCGTCCAGCAATGCGTGCACGAGTTTTAAGATTAGTACTTTTGAAAGGAGGGCAGTGAGGTGCTCCTGGAAGAAGAATTTGTTCAAAAACTTTTTCATCATTCAATTCAATAGTGTTGAAAAGAGTGTCTGAAGGTGGAATTTCAAGAATTTCTCCAAGTAATTTCGAATCAAACTCGATTTCAACATCACGAACAAGAGAGGACAAAACTCCAGTTTCATGATCCATTTGTAAATTCGTGTAAAACAAGTGAATAAGAAACGGATAGTGAAGGGTATCTGCACAAGCATAAAAAAGATGTGAAATTCCAGGAAATAATTCTCTTATATTGTAACGAGAAAATAAGTGAAATAGAACATTTCGGCCTGGTAAAATAGGTAGTGCAGAAATTGATCCAAAAGTATCATAGAGAAGAGGATTGCGAAGTAATCTTAGTGAAAAACCATGTCTTGAAGAAGGTGTAGGAGGAGGAGAACCTAAACCTTTTGCAGATGCAGACTTCGTACGAGGCATGGTTAAAAAAATAGAGTTACCAAAAACAATGACGGCTTCCAAATGATTTCCAGCAGAAGTAGAACGTTGTTCGGCGATGTGAAACAGAACCAGAGGAGGATACAATGGCTGACGGCGAGTGAGAAGTCGGCCACAAGGGGATTCCGGCAATGCACTGTCACACAAGAGGGTTCCGGCGTGTTTTGAAGATGCGCCAGTTACTGCAGGAGGATTCCAGCGTTTCAAGATTACGACCAGAAGACTCTGGCGTCTCCTTGTTACGGTAAGAAAATCCCAGCGAAAATGGGATCGAACGACACTCCGAGGGCTTTTCGAAAGAAAGAGAGGCAAAAGAGAAAGAGGGTTTTCGGTTTTAAGGGTTTCGTTTTTAAGAAAAACAAAAAGATACGAAAATGAAGTGAAACGATGCTTATTTTAAAAAGAATGAGTGTTTTAAAAAAATCAAGGGGTATCGGGTCCCTTCATTTAAAAATTTAAAAAAAAATTTAGTTGACTAAATCTTTATCGGTCGACTAAGAATGTGCGACTCATTCTAAAAATATCATCAGTCGACTAGAAATATATCGGTCGACTAATATAGTGCGATACATTCCAAAATTTAAAACACCAGTCGACTAGAATTTTATCGGTCGACTAATATAGTGCGATTTTGAGATTTTGTTCAAAAATCAGCATTTTTATAAATCCAAAAATGAGCAAATACCTAGTTCTCTCCTAATTCTCATAAAATCTTCATTTTTAAGAGGTTTAGTGAATATATAGGCATGTTGTTCTTTAGTGGAAATAAAATTTAACCAAATATCTCCTTTTAACACATGATCTCTTAAAAAATGATGTTTAACTTCAATATACTTAGTTCTTGAGTGTTGAATAGGATTTTTCGAAAGATTTATAGCACTAGTGTTATCACAATAAATAGTTGTTGTGGAGTAATTCAAACCGAAATATTTTAAGGTTTGTTTCATCCATAGTACTTGTGAACATGCTAAACTAGCCGCTATATATTCTGCTTCAGTTGTTGAGAGTGATACTGATTTTTTTTTTTACTAAACCAAGAGACTAAGGAATTTCCTAAGAAATGACAAGTTCCACTAGTACTCTTGCGATCAGATTTACTTCCTGCAAAATCTGCATCACTATATGAAACTAAATCAAAGGAAGATGATTTTGGGTAAAACAAACCGAAATCTGAAGTATCTTTCAAATAACGAAAGAATTTGTTTTACTGCAGTTAAATGAGATTCCTTTGGATTAGCTTGAAATCTTGCACACATACAAACACTAAACATAATATCAGGTCGACTAGCAGTTAAGTATAATAGAGATCCGATCATACCTCTGTAGAGCTTAGTATCTACACTTTTACCATTTTCATCTTTATCAAGAGAAGTAGTTGTACTCATAGGATTCCTTCTTGATTTCGATGAGTCCATCCCAAATCTCTTGATAAGTTTTTTTGTATACTTAGCCTGATTGATGAAGATTCCTTCTTCAGTTTGCTTTATTTGAAGTTCAAGGAAGTAGTTTAATTCGCCCATCAAGCTCATTTCAAACTCTTCCTGCATAGCTTTAGCAAATTCTTTACAAAGAGAATCATTAGTAGAACCAATATTATGTCATCAACATAAATTTGTACAATAAGAATACCTGAATTAAGATTTTTAATAAATAAAGTGGAGTCTACCCGACCAATGGAAAAACCAGATTGTTCTAGAAAATTTCGTAGTCTTTCATACCACGCTCTTGGTGCTTGTTTGAGTCCATACAAAGCTCTTTTCAATTTGTAGACTTTTTCTGGATATTTCTCATTTTCAAAGCCTGGAGGTTGCTCTACATAAACTTCTTCATTGATGCGTCCATTTAAGAATGCACTCTTAACATCAATTTGATATAACTTGAAGTTTATGTAACTAGCAAAAGCAAGCATCATTCAAATTGACTCTAATCGAGCCACTGGTGCATAGGTTTCATCAAAATCTATGCCTTCTTCTTGATTATAGCCTTGTGTCACTATCCTTGCTTTGTTACGAATGACTTCACCATTTTCATCCAGCTTATTTCGGAAGACCCATCTTGTTCCAATTACCGGATGATCCTTTGGTCTATCAACTAGATCCCAAACATCATTCATAGTAAATTGGTTAAGTTCTTCAGACATGGTCAAAAGCCAAAATTCATCAACACAAGCCTCATTGATATTCTTTGGTTCTAATTTAGATATGAAAGCAACATTTGCAATATATTTTTCTAACTGCCTTCTAATTTGGACACCACTCTTTATTTCACCAATAACTTGTTCATGTGGATGATTAGGAACTTCTTTCCAAACCGGTTGAAGAAGAATATTTTCTTGAGAAGTACTCTCTATCAAGGGTTCTTCTTGAAGTATTACTTCTTCTCCTTCGCTTAGAGGTATAACCTGCTCACAATTCTCATCAAATGCAACATGTAAAGATTCTTCAATACAAGATGTTCTTTTATTGAAAATACGATATGCTTTACTTCTAGAAGAATATCCAAGAAATATTGATTCATCTGATTTTGAATCAAACTTATCAAGATTATCTTTGGTATTTAACAAGAAACACTTACTATAAAAAATTTTGAAATATGAAATCTTTGGTATACGATCATAATACAATTCAAAACATGTTTTATGTAAAATTGGTCGAATAAGAACACGATTTAAGACATAACATGCTGTATTAATTGCTTCAGCCCAAAAGTATTTTGGTAAATTTTTATCTTGAAGCATGGTTCTAGCACATTCTTGCAAAGTTCTATTCTTTCTTTCAACAACTCCATTTTGTGGAGCCGCTCTAGGAAAAGCAAAGTTGTGAGATATACCATGTAAATCACAAAACTTTAGAAAAGATTCATTTTCAAATTCACCACCATGATCACTACGAATTTTAATAATAGATGTAGATTTTTCATTTGTAATTCTTCTACAAAGTTTAGAAAATTCTGAAAAAACATCATTTTTGCTTTTTAGAAAAATCACCCATGTAAACCGAGAATAATCATCTACTATAACAAAAGCATATTTGCTACCATTCAAACTTTGAATTCTAGATGGTCCAAATAGATCTAAATATAAAAGTTCAAGAGGACGTTTTGTTGAAACTATATCTTTTGCTTTAAAAGAACTCTTGATTTGTTTACCCCTTTGACAAGCATCACATAAGTGATCCTTTTTATATGGTATTCTAGGTAGGCCTCTTACAAGATCATTCTTGGATAACTTTGAAATAATTTTAAAGTTAACATGTTCAAGTCTCTTGTGCCATAACCATTGAATTTCATTTGAAACAATAAGACATTTTTCATTAAAAGAGGGTAATTCATCTAGATATAGTTCATACACATTGTTTCTTCTTTTACCTTTAAAAATGATCTTTTTAGATTGAAAATCAGAAATTAAGCATAAATCATTTTCAAAAGAAACATGAAAACCTTTATCACATAATTGACTGATAGATATTAAATTATGCATTAAACCATCTTCTAAAAGAATATTTTCTATCAAGGGAAATTTTGGATTACCAATATTATCAATACCTATCACTTTTCCCTTGTTATTGTCACCAAAGGTGATGGTTCCTCCATCCTTATTTTGGAGGGTGGAAAATAACTCCGATCTTCCAGTCATATGTTTGGAACAGCCGCTGTCCAATATCCATTTGCTCCTTATGTTGTGTACCTATAACAAAATCAGAAAACAGAGCATTTGACCCCTTTCTATTTTCGGGTCCATGAGAGTTAGTCTTAGGAACCCATATCCATTTGGATTTTGGTTTCCTTTGATAATAAATATTCTTTCTATAAAAGGATTTAGAGTAAACATGTTTAGAATAATCATATCTAGATGCATTTCTATTAGAACTAGAAAGTTTAGTTTTATGAACAAAAGGTTGAGAATAATGTCTTTGATTTTTCACCACATAGTTTGGTCTATTTTGAGTATCAAAGAAGCTATATCCCAATCCAGTTTTATTAACCGAGCATCTTTGAGAACCAAGAAGTTTTTCTAGATTCTCTTGACCATTTGTGAATTTGGTCACTATAGAAAGAAGATCATTTGACTTTTCTTTAAGACTAGATATTTCTTTTTTGTAAGAGATTGGTTCTAACTCCAATTTCTTTTATCTCTAGTGCTTGGCAAAAATTTTCCTTCTTGAGATCTTCTATTTCTTGAAGTAACACTTTATTTTGAGAGTCAAGAGTTAAATTTTCAGTTTTTAACTCTTTATTTTTAGAACTAAGACTCTTAAATTTAGCATATAAATCATTAAATGCTTCAAATAACTCATCATAGTCAAATTGACTTACCGAATCTTCTTGTGCTACAAAACACATGTTGGCGACTTCTTCATTTGATTCTTCATCGGAAGAGGAGTCACTATCATCCCAACATGCTTGAAATGTCTTTTTCTTCTTGAATTGGTCCTTGGGCTTGATTTTGAGAAGAGGACAATCTTTCTTGATATGTCCTGCCTTTTTGCAGTTAAAGCACTTGACTTCATTGGGAATGGAAGAATCTGCTTTCTTTACCTTTCTTTGAAATCTTCCCTTTTTGATGAATCTTCTGAATTGCCTTGTGATGAGGGCAATATCTTCATCTTCATCTTCTTCTGAATTTTCTGAGTCAGAAGTAGCCTTAAAAGCAAGAGATTTCTTCTTAGGCTCTTCTTCTTGTCTGTCTTGAAGTTGGACCTCATATGCCATTAGGTTACCAACTAAGTCTTCAAGAGTGAGAGTATTGAGATCATTTGTTTCTTCAATAGCAGTGGTTTTTTTCTCCCATTCAGGAGTTAAACACCTTAGAATCTTTCTGACTAAATCCACTTGTGAATATTCTTTTCCAAGGGATTTCAAAGTGTTAGTTATATCGGTCATTCTAGTTACCATGTTCGATATAGATTCATTTTGCTTCATTTTGAACAATTCAAATTTATGAACTAAAGAAGCAATTTTAGATTCCTTTACCTTTGACATACCTTCGTGAGTTACTAGAAGAGTATGCCAAATTTCATTTGCTATAGAGCATTGAGAGATGCGATTGAATTCTACCTTGTCAACGCCACAATATAATGCATTCATGGCTTTGGCATTCAGTGAAGCAGTCTTCTTTTCATCATCGGTCCATCGACTAAAATCAGTTGATGGAGTTTGGTACTTTTCTGAAACAACTCTCCAGATATCAAGATCCATGGATTGCAAGAATATTGTCATTCTTACTTTCCAGTATCCATAGTTTGTTCCGTCGAAGAGAGAAGGACGAACAAAGGAGCTTCCTTCTTTGTGCTGAGATGTTGTAGTTGTCATGCTAGATGATGGTCAAATCAAAGTAATAGCAAACCTGTGCTCTGATACCAAATGAAAGTGCACTAGGATCTAGGCAACGAGTACTAGAGGGGGGGTGAATAGTGCTTTTAAAAATTATCTATGGAATATTAAAAGATTTTGCAAATCGAAAAGCAAACACACAAAGAACACAAGATTTTAGCCTGGTTCGGTCTATCCCGACCTACATCCAGTCCCCAAGCAAAACCCGCTTGAGATTTCCACTATCAACCTTGTTAACTACAAGATCACACAGACCAAAACCGGTCCCACTTTCAGTAACAACCCTACTGAAAGCAAACAACTCCTTTACACCAAGGAGTCCTTCTTTTTACAGAAAATAAGCAACAACTTACAAAACAACCTATGAGCCTTCCTTTTGAATGCAAATGAGATGCTATTGGCTTTTAAGGTTGTTGAAATACTCTTACTCACAAATTCACTATCTCTCAAAGTGATTTGAGTGAAAAACTGAAGTGAAAATATCATGTGAGTGAGAAAACAAATACTTGAATGAATAGGAGTGAAAAGCAATAAGTAAATGATTCAAATCGATTGAATTCTTGTTATCTTTGAGTGTACAATGCACTCATATTTATAGTTAAAGTTTTTCATACGTTGAGGGTATGAAAGGGTATCAAAACTGTCCATTTCGAACGATCAAAACGTTTGAAAAATGAAAAGATACACCTTTTTTGAAGTTTCAGGAAAACAGCAAAATTAGTCGACTGAAACATCAGTTAGTCGACTAATTGTTAGTTATTAGTAGACTGACAGTTATCGTCGGTCGACTGATCTGTTAATCGAGCTGTTTGAAAATCTGAACTTTTGAAACATAGTCGACTTGAAAAAAGTTAGTCGACTGCTGCTAAAATCTTTTGAAAAACAAACATTCTGTTTGGTCGACTGATAAAAAGCATTAGTCGACTGCTGCTAAATTTTCAGAAAACACATGTTCTGTTCAGTCGACTGATAAAACCATTAGTTGACTAATTTGACAAAAATGACTTCTTAGAAAATATGGCGCGAAAGGATTAGTCGACTGGTAAGTCTATTGGTCGACTAATAAACATGAAAATTTAAGAAAAGAGTTTTCTAAAAAGATTTTCATGAGAGTTCTTTTTAGAAAAGTTTTTCTAAAGACTTTTAAGGTGAAATGCAACCTAAATATGCACTCTAAGTAAGGCTCTTACAAGAATCTAAGACTTTTAATGAATTAAAATATTTGCACACTAGTCTTGAAAGATTCTTCACTGAATTCTTCAATTTCTTCATAGCCTTAGCTGAAATGCAGTTATTCCACTTGTTCATCATCAAAACCTTGTACTTGAAGTATCATGTATGGCTTCATTGTCGTAACAAAGAGTACCTGAAACTGTCAACTCATGGCGAATTCCCTGAATTTTATAATATTCATGAAATGAACCTGTGTACTTGTCACCATTATCTGACCTGATGCATTTCAGTTGTTTTCTTGTTTCTCTCTCAACCATGGAATTGCTTGAATATATCAAAAACCTGATCCATGGTTTTCAGAGGGTATGCCCAAACTTTCCTAGAGAAGTCATCTATAAAAGTAACAAAATAAAGTGCACAACTGAAAGTTTTCACATCAGTAAAATCATTAATAGTTTTTATTCTCAAAGGACCACAAACATCAGTATATACTCTCTCCAGAATGTGAGATTTTTTATAAAAGACATTTCTAACAAAAGATACTCTATGTTGCTTACCAGCGAAGCAATGAACACACATGTTTAGATGTGTACCTTTTAACTTTGGAAGTTGTTCCCCCTTAGCAAGAATCTGCAAGTCCTCACTCATGTGGCTTAATCAATTGTGCCACAAATCAATAGAAGAATCTTTAGTTGTATTCAATTGTCCCTTGCATACGTTGACTTGCATCTTGTAAAGAGTACAACACCTTTTTCCTCTAGCCTGAACCAATGACTCGCTACTGAGTTTCTACTGTCCTTGGCTAAAAACATTGCTTCTGCGTTCTTCATCAAGCTTTCCTACTGAAAGCAAATTCAACCTCAAGTCTGGAATATGTCTGACATCTTTGAGTACCAACATGTACCCAAGATTGGTCTGGAGTTGAATATCTTAAATCTTTACAATTTCTGATGTTTCTGTGTTTCCCATTCGAACAACACAAAAAATTATCGGTCTTGTATGTATTGAAATACTCTCTCTGTAGTGTGGCATGGTACGAGGCTTCTGTGTCTATCACCCAATCTATATCCTGGCACACACAGATACATTGATCATTAGTAGTAGACAAAATCACAATTCCACCTTCAACTATGGTTGTGGTATCTTCTTTGGTTTCTGATGATTCAGTCTCTTTCTCCTTTTTCTGATTTTTCTTTGGCTCTTTGCACTAATTCTGGAGTAACCTTTCTTTCCACAATTGTAGCAAGTGATGTTCATCCTTAACCTGAACTTGCTCCTATATCTGTGATCATTTATTTCTGTCCTTTGACCGACCCCTGCCTTTGGATGAACTCGCCATCAATCCTTCACCAGAATTATCAATCGGTGATGGTCTTCTCCTAATTTTATTTGAAATGAGCGCGCCAGTGACCTCTTTCATATCCAATATTTTTTCCTCATAAATTATGGTTGTCACAAGATGCTCATAAAATGGTGACAATGAGTTTAGTAACAACAAAGATTTATCCTCATTTTCAAGTTTAACATCCAAACTAAACAGACCAACAATAATCTTATTAAACACCCTAAGATGGTCAAGAATGAGTCTATCTTTGTAAAACCCATGAATTTTAAAGAATTTTCAATGAAATAAAAATGTGTGTTTACGTGAGATAATATGGTTTATGAGATATTCAATGTGATTTTGAGGCTTGCGGGCCAGTCGAGCGAACCCAAAAATGAATACTGGAAAGGGTACTTGGATCCGGACTTTGACGAGATCCGATGATCTAACCCGGTTCACGAGTCCAAGTAAGGAAACCCGATGGTTTCGGGATGGTAGCGTGAGATCCAAAGCACATTTAAACTAACCGAGTGCAAGTTTAAAACCAACGGGTGAAAAATCCACTTGAAAATGGAAGAAATCCATCAACAAAGAAAAACACCTCAATATGACATAAAAAGAATATTTTTTCAAAAGTAAACACCAAGTGATGGTGTGGTGTTGTGGTAAGACACACGGTGTGTGATACGACAACCCAAGTTCAAAACCCCGTATGAACAAATTATTTTTTTCACAAGAAAGTGATGATTTCTACCTTGGTGAAAAGGGTAAAAACGTGGGCTCAAATTAAACCCTACTTTTTTGGTCTCTCTCCACCAAAAACGTGAGCAACTCCTCTCACCTTACCAAAGATAGAAGAGAATCCCATGCATCAAGGGATGAGGGGTACCACAATAAGGAAAAAAGAGAGTGGAAGTTGAAAAAAATGACACATGGAGTAAAGGGCAAAATCGGAAGAGATGCTATCCCAACAAAAAACGTAAGACTTGGGTGAAGATTAAATGCTTTGAAAATTTGGTAACTTCCCCCTAAGTAGAGGAGTTAATTGAGAGATTTTTGGTAAGGAGTTACATTAGACGTATATCTCTCTCTCTCCCTTTCTCTCTCACGGTGGTGGTTGACCTCCATTGTTGGACTGTGTGGACCTCCCTTGCTGAACGCGTGAACATCCATTATCGACGTGGGGTGCCGCTCTAACGAAGAGAAGGGGTTGCAGCTTTGCCGTCGTGAGACTCCAAAGAGGTAAGGAGCATTGCTATTTGTATGTAAGTGGTTGATGCCTTGTTGCACATCTATGTTGCAATATCATGGAGTTTACTCGACAAGCACCACCTATATGTAGGTATGTTTAGGGCCTCGAGACCTAGGTGGTATGAGCTGAAACACCTACTCGCCAATAGGTTAATATGTAGTGGTTCAGCCAATGGTTCACACCCTTGGCCAACGTTGGGGCACTGTGGTGTTCTTTGTAAGGGCATTTTGTTCCTATGTGTATGCCTGGTGATATGTAGTACTCATATCAAAACCTACAGTTCGAATCTATGTAGGAAAATGCATATATTTTTGGTGTGGGTGTTAGCCATGACGGATTCAAGATCGAAACAAAAATAAAGTAGGCAAATGGCGTGGAACCTTAAGTATCTCGGATTATTATTCATGAAATTATTGTTTGGTTGTATTTTCTTGTTTAATACACCTTTTATACTTTGTAGATTGAATGGTTTTAATCAAGTCTGAAGTTATGTATACGTGATTGCTATTTCACATCCTGGAAAAATAAAGATATATCATTCTTATTGGGTAATTCGATTGAATTCAATGTTTTTGAGTGTGGAATGCACTCGTATTTATATTTGAAAGATTTCATACATTGAGGATGAAAGGGGTGGCAAAACAGTCCATTTAGAATGATCAAAATGTTTGAAAAATAAAAAGAGACACCCTTTTAAAAGTTAAATAAAAACGGCAAAATTAGTCGACTGGGACAATAGTTATTCGACTGATAATATGTCCAGTCGACTGATAAAACCTTCAGTCGACTGCTGCTAAAATCTCCAGAAAACAGACACTCTGTTCAGTCGACTGATAAAACCTTCAGTCGACTGATGCTAATTTTTTTCCAGAAAACAGAAATTCTATTCAGTCGACTGATAAAACCTTCAGTCGACTGATGCTAAAATTTTTCCAGAAAACAGATATTCTAATCAGTCGACTGATAAAACCTTCAGTCGACTGATGCTAAATTTTTTCCAGAAAATAGATATTCTGATTAGTCGACTGATAAAACCTTCAGTCGACTGATGCTAAAATTTCCAGAAAATTGATATTCTGTTCAGTCGACTGATAAACCCTTCAGTCGACTGCTGCTAAATTTTTCCAGAAAACGGACATTCTGTCCGGTCGACTGATAAAACTTTCAGTCGACTAATTTTATGATCAGTCGACTGATAAACCCTTTAGTCGACTGCTGCTAAATTTTCCAGAAAACGGACATTCTGTCCGGTTGACTGATAAAACTTTCGGTCGACTAATTTTATGATCAGTCGACTGATAAACCCTTTAGTCGACTGTTGCTAAATTTTCCAGAAAACAGACATTCTGTTGGGTCGACTGATAAAACTTTCGGTCGACTAATTTTATAAAAAATAACGTTTTGCTTAGAAGATTTGAAGCAAAAAGGTTGGTCGATCGGTGAACCTATTGGTTGACTAATAAACATGAAAAATTGAGTAAAGAGTCTTCTAAAATGATTTTCATGAAGGGTTCTTTTAGAAAAGTTTTCTAAAGACTTTTTAGGTGAAATGCAACTGAAATATCTATGAAGGAAATAGTTTCGATGGTAAACTAGATATGTGATTCACCTATGGACTTTAGGATTATGTCTAATACATGGAACACACACATGATAAAGTTAGATAATGCCATGTTGCGGAGTAACCAGTGGGGGTATGAAACGTACACTCGAGCTCATAAACAAATCTTAAAATGCTGAATGTATAAGTACTCGACACAAAGTTGAACCACAATTCTGAAAAATTATGGTTGTCGCCTATTGGGCTTCTAGTGCGTAATGTGCATACACTAAGATCACCCCAAATGTGGGTTGGGATTTCGGAAAACCCCTATGGTGCAACGACTCGCACTAAGAATTTAACCAAATACAAAATATGCATTACATGACCTAAATATGGGATTCTGGGTATACCTGAAAGATGGTATATGTTACTGCTTTCCCAGGGTTCTGGGTACACTTAAAAGATGTTTTATGTTACTGGATCAAAACCAAACAAGAATGAAAATTTTGCACATATATAATAATTATGGGATTCTGGGTATACCTTAAAGACGGTATATGTTACTGGTTTCTCGGGATGCTGGGTATACCTAAAAACGGTATATGTTACTAGTTTCCCAGGGCTCTGGGTTCACCTGAAAGATGGTGTATGTTACCGGACCCCTTGTTGTGCGATAGCTCGCACTTGGTTATAAAGAAAATGTAAAATGAAATATAAAACCTTCGAGACTCTAGGTATACCTGAAAGATGATATATGTTACCAGATTCTTCGGGCTCTGGGTACACCTGAAAGATGGTGTATGTTACTGGACCCATGGTCTACCTTGGAGAGGGTAGGTGGTACGAACTTCATGGACGTTCGTATTTTCGTGAGAGCTAGACGTCTCACTATATGGTCTTGGTCCGCTACGAGGTCTATGCCTGTGCGTACCCACAGGGTAAGAGTAAGATAAGCATTAAATAATTTAAGTTGACTGGAAACTTATATCTGAAGAATTATATACTATTGATTTGACTTTAGTAAAACTTGTGGAATCTACAACTTGTACTAATGTGGATAAATATACCTCTAGTTTAGTCATCTTTTGCACTGTATCATGAATTAGAAATCATAATTATCTTCTTAGAATGATATAAACTTCCATGTTAGTTATATCTACAGTTGTTGCACATATTTGTACACAGGACACTGAGCACCACATATAAATACATTGCTTCTTACGCAGACAGGGGAGTCTGACCCTTCTGCTTTAAATGTTTTTCAGGCAACACATAAATGGAGCATCGTGGCGTCGCATTTGGAAGTAGTTAAGAGATCTCAGTTTTTCAACATTTTCTGTTTGAACTCTGATTAGTAGATTTATATTTTTGTTATGTGATGTAATTAATGTCATTAATGTTTCAATTAATGAATGGTATGTTTTTGGTACTTCTCTGTTTTTACCCTGTAATGCACCAGACTTGTATTTTTCGCACTTCCGCTATTTCAAAAAAAAAATTACTTCAAAATTTTTACTATAAAAAGTTGGGGCGTTACAGCTTTGGTATCAGAGCGGGACTGAAAAATCTGAGATCTTAGCTCTTCCAGCGACCGCAATGGCTCTGTAAGTGTGTAGAAATGTGGTTTTTTTAATGTAGAGATAAAAACATATAATTGCATATTATATTTTTATGAAGTTATAACTAAGGTTAGAATGACCTTTTACTTCCCAAATGAATGGCTTGGGTAAACCGTTGCAATGATTTATGGAGATGCTACATAACCTGGCCGAAGTGGTAGGCCGACAGGCTGCTGCGATGCAGCTGGTGGGTGACAATTTACATCATGAGACCCATTAGAGGATACATAGAAGATGAGTGCCACTTAAAGTACAGTTTAGATATTTTTTTTTCCTAGATGGGAAATATGGATACGCTTGAGGGCGTAGCTTCCCAAGCTAGTTTCGTGTCAACTCCTGCGAGAGTTGAAGTTCTAGACCGAAACTCAGAGACTGCTTGTATTCTACCTTCTCAAAAATGATTGGTGAATCGTAACTAGTCTCAAAATTATCCCAATCGTATTGGAAACGATAATTGTTTTGATAAGAGTCATCGGATGAGGCTCTAAGTTAATGTTTTTTTTCTTTTCCAATTTCGTTGGAGATGTTAGTGACTCTATCATTGATGAGGGGTACCTTCCCGAATAATCTTTCGGACAGAAGGTGAAAGCCTTGTCTGTGCCCGTTAAACCTTTGAGTTCCTCATTGAAGGATGTTGTAGATCCCCAGTTGTTCTTGGTGATGAGAACGTAAATGATGTTATATGCTTAGCAATTGGCTTCTGGGTTGCCGATGATGGCAATCGACTCCTGAGAGGGTCATGCTATGAACTACATAACACCAGACTTCTGGGTGTTATGGTTTTTGAAAGAGAGTTGTGGGAATTCGTGTTTCCCAACCACAGTTGAAAGGGATTGTGGCGAGTTGAGTTGGCTCAGGTGGTGATTCCGGGTAATGCCAACATTGTCATTAGGGTGGTGATGCTCTACTGATATCATTAGAGTGGTGATTCTCTAATGAAGGTTGCTGGAGTAGTGATTCTTCAGCAATGCCGTTAGAGTGGTGATTCTCTAACGATGTTGCTAGGGTGGTGATTCCCTAACGATGCCATTAGAGTGGTGATTCTCTAATGAAGGTTGATGGAGTGGTGATTCTTCAGCGATGCCGTTAGAGTGGTGATTCTCTAACGATGCAGCTAGGGTGGTGATTCCCTAACGATGCCATTAGAGTGGTGATTCTCTAATGAAGGTTGTTGGAGTGGTGATTCTCCAGCAATGCCGTTAGAGTGGTGATTCTCTAATGATGTCGCTAGGGTGGTGGTTCCCTAACGATGCCATTAGAGTGGTGATTCTCTAATGAAGGTTGTTGGAGTGGTGATTCTCCAGCAATGCCGTTAGAGTGGTGATTCTCTAACGATGCCGCTAGGGTGGTGATTCTTTAACGATGCCATTAGAATGGTGATTCTCTAATGAAGGTTGTTGGAGTGGTGATTCTCCAGCAATGCCGTTAGAGTGGTGATTCTCTAACGATGCCACTAGGGTGGTGATTCCCTAACGATACCATTAGAGTGGTGATTCTCTAATGAAGGTTGTTGGAGTGGTGATTCTCCGACAATGCCATTAGAGTGGTGACTCCCTAACGATGCCATTAGAGTGGTGATTCTCTAATGAAGGTTGTTGGAGTGGTAATTCTTCAGCAATGCCGTTAGAATGGTGATTCTCTAATAAAGGTTGTTGGAGTGGTGATTCTTCAGCAATGCCGTTAGAGTGGTGATTCTCTAACGATACCGCTAGGGTGGTGAGTCCCTAACGATGCCATTAGAGTGGTGATTCTCTAATGAAGGTTGTTGGAGTGGTGATTCTCCGACAATGCCTTTAGAGTGGTGATTCTCTAACGATGCCGTTAGGGTGGTGATTCCCTAACGATGTCATTAGAGAGGTGATTCTCTAATGAAGGTTATTGGAGTGGTGATTCTTCAGCAATGCCGTTAGGGTGGTGATTCTCTAACGATGTCATTAGGGTGGCGATTCCCTAATGAGATTGTTGAAGTGGTGATTCTTCAACAATATCGTTAGAGTGGTGATTCTCTAACAATGTCATTAGAATGATGATTCTCTAATGAAGTGGTGATTCTTCAACCATGCTGTTAGAATGATGATCTTCTAACGATGTCATTCGAGTGATGACTCTTTCTTTATGATATTCGAGTGGTAACTCTTCGGATAGTGTGTTAGAGCGGAAGTTCTCTAACGTGGGTTGTCTAGAATGGTGATTTTCTGACGATAGCGGCCTTATGCAGTGTCGCTTGAAGTCGTTCGAAGAATATATGTATAAAATGAGTTATTGCACCAATAAATTTTATTGTGGCACTGTTTGAATTGTGTATCGTACATTTGAGAACTATGAAAGATTGCTAAGGATATTACTTAGCAAGCATAATTATGTAACCTAATGATTAACTATTATTATGCTTCTGTCCTGATAGATGGCATGGGAGGCCAAATGCAACGACATCATGGACACTGTGAACAACCTTGCCGAGGTTGTGCAACAGCAGGTGGTTGCAATGCAACAAGTGGGAGAAAACCTTCAACAGGTGGCCCAAGATAGGCAGAATATGGGTGCAGTCACTTACAAGCGCTTTATGGAAATGGATCCTCCTGTTTTTAAAGGCAAGACGGATCCTGAAGCGTCTGAGACGTGGATACGTGAGATTGAACGTATTTTTCGTGTTTTGAATGTTCCAGAGGAACAAAAGGTGAACTTCGGTACTTATCGTTTGAAGGACCACGCTGAGAAGTGGTGGGATACAATCTCTGCGGTCAAGTTCCAGAATGAAAAGGTTACTTGGGACAAGTTCGTTGAGGTTTTTAACTCTGCATATTTCCCTAAGCATGAACGTAGTAAGAAGATGCAAGAATTTTTAGACCTACAACAAGGGGCAACAACACTGGCGGATTATATCACTAAGTTTCGTTGTCTGGAACGATATTGCCCAAATGTATACACCGTGGAAGAGGATCGAGCAATGAAGTTTGCTCGTGGATTGAAACCAGCTTTGAGAACCAAGGTGTTCACTCGAGGTCCAAAATCACTCGACGAGGCCATCGAGGTAGCGACACTGTTGGAAGAAGACTGGGTTGAGGAACAAAAGAACCAAAGGAATGAAACTGGACCACCGACCAAAATTCAAGTGAGTACAAGTGAGAAGAATCCTAGTGAAAGGGAGTTCACACCACCTATAAAAAAGAGAATGCGGCAGGAAGGCTACCCGAACCGCCAACAACAAAGGAAATCACAACAACCAAAGGTTCAACAAATTTGTCGACGATGCGATGAGGATCATCTCTTCGGAGTTTTCCCTCTCTATAATGGCAAGTGTTTCAAATGTGAGCAACCAGGACATATTGCTAAGTTTTGCCCGAAGAAGTCTACTGAAAATTTAGTTTAACCTGATTTGACTTCATTGAAAGAAAAGACGTGCCAATAAGTAAGAAATACCATAACCTTTTTGTCGAGTGATGTTTGTGATTTCGCGGACAAAATCCTTTTTAAGGAGGGTAGGATGTAAAACCCATGAATTTTAAAGAATTTTCAATGAAATAAAAATGTGTGTTTACGTGAGATAATATGGTTTATGAGATATTCAATGTGATTTTGAGGCTTGCGGGCCAGTCGAGTGAACCCAAAAACGAATACTGGAAAGGGTACTTGGATCCGGACTTTGACGAGATCCGATGATCCGACCCGGTTCACGAGTCCAAGTAAGGAAACCTGATGGTTTCGGGATGATAGCGTGAGATCCAAAGCACATTTAAAGTAACCGAGTGCAAGTTTAAAACCAACGGGTGAAAAATCCACTTGAAAATGGAAGAAATCCATCAACAAAGAAAAACGCCCCAATATGACATAAAAAGAATATTTTTGCAAAAGTAAACACCAAGTGATGGTGTGGTGTTGTGGTAAGACACACGGTGTGTGATACGACAACCCAAGTTCAAAAACCCCTATGAACAAATTATTTTTTTCACAAGAAAGTGATGATTTCTACCTTGGTGAAAAGGGTAAAAACGTGGGCTCAAATTAAACCCTACTTTTTTGGTCTCTCTACACCAAAAACGTGAGCAACTCCTCTCACCTTACCAAAGATAGAGGAGAATCCCATGCATCAAGGGATGAGGGGTACCACAATAAGGAAAAAAGAGAGTGGAAGTTGAAAAAAATGACACATGGAGTAAAGGGCAAAATCGGAAGAGATGCTATCCCAACAAAAAATGTAAGACTTGGGTGAAGATTAAATGCTTTGAAAATTTGGTAACTTCCCCCTAAATAGAGGAGTTAAATGAGAGATTTTTGTTAAGGAGTTACATTAGACGTATATCTCTCTCTCTCCCTCTCTCTCTCACGGTGGTAGTCGACCTCCATTGTTGGACTGTGTGGACCTCCCTTGCTGAACGCGTGAACATCCATTATCGACATGGGGTGCCGCTCTAACGAAGAGAAGGGGTTGCAGCCTTGCCGTCGTGAGACTCCAAAGAGGTAAGGAGCATTGCTATTTGTATGTAAGTGGTTGATGCCTTGTTGCACATCTATGTTGCAATATCATGGAGTTTACGCGACAAGCACCACCTATATGTAGGTATGTTTAGGGCCTCGAGACCTAGGTGGTATGAGCTGAAACACCTACTCGCCAATAGGTTAATATGTAGTGGTTCAGCCAATGGTTCACACCCTTGGCCAACGTTGGGGCACTGTGGTGTTCTTTGTAAGGGCATTTTGTTCCTATGTGTATGCCTGGTGATATGTAGTACTCATATCAAAACCTACAGTTCGAATCTATGTAGGAAAATGCATATATTTTTGGTGTGGGTGTTAGCCATGACGGATTCAAGATCGAAACAAAAATAAAGTAGGCAAATGGCGTGGAACCTTAAGTATCTCGGATTATTATTCATGAAATTATTGTTTGGTTGTATTTTCTTGTTTAATACACCTTTCATACTTTGTAGATTGAATGGTTTTAATCAAGTCTGAAGTTATGTATATGAGATTGCTATTTCACATCCTGGAAAAATAAAGATATATCATTCTTATTGGGTAATTCGATTGAATTCGATGTTTTTGAGTGTGGAATGCACTCATATTTATATTTGAAAGATTTCATACATTGAGGATGAAAAGGGTGGCAAAACAGTCCATTTAGAATGATCAAAATGTTTGAAAAATAAAAAGATACACCCTTTTAAAAGTTACAGAAAAACGGCTAAATTAGTCGACTGGGACAATAGTTAGTCGACTGATAATATGTCCAGTCGACTGATAAAACCTTCAGTCGACTGATGCTAAAATTTCCAGAAAACAGACACTCTGTTCAGTCGACTGATAAAACCTTCAGTCGACTGATGCTAAATTTTTTCCAGAAAACAGATATTCTGATCAGTCGACTGATAAAACCTTCAGTCGACTGATGCTAAAATTTTCAGAAAATTGATATTCTGTTCAGTCGACTGATAAACCCTTCAGTCGACTGCTGCTAATTTTTTCCAGAAAACGGACATTCTGTCCGGTCGACTGATAAAACTTTCAGTCGACTAATTTTATGATCAGTCGACTGATAAACCCTTTAGTCGACTGCTGCTAAATTTTCCAGAAAACAGACATTTTGTCCGGTCGACTGATAAAACTTTCGGTCGACTAATTTTATGATCAGTCGACTGATAAACCCTTTAGTCGACTGCTGCCAAATTTTCCAGAAAACAAACATTTTGTTCGGTCGACTGATAAAACTTTCGGTCGACTAATTTTATAAAAAATAACGTTTTGCTTAGAAGATTTGAAGCAAAAAGGTTGGTCGATCGGTGAACCTATTGGTTGACTAATAAACATGAAAAATTGAGTAAAGAGTTTTCTAAAATGATTTTCATGAAGGGTTCTTTTAGAAAAGTTTTCTAAAGACTTTTTAGGTGAAATGCAACTGAAATATCTATGAAGGAAATAGTTTCGATGGTAAACTAAATATGTGATTCACCTATGGACTTTAGGATTATGTCTAATACATGGAACACACATGATAAAGTTAGATAATGCCATGTTGCGGAGTAAACAGTGGGGGTATGAAACGTACACTCGAGCTCATAAACAAATCTTAAAATGCTGAATGTATAAGTACTCGACACAAAGTTGAACCAGAATTCTGAGAAATTATGGTTGTCGCCTATTGGGCTTCTAGTGCGTAATGTGCATACACTAAGATCACCCCAAATGTGGGTTGGGATTTCGGAAAACCCCTATGGTGCAACGACTCGCACTAAGAATTTAACCAAATACAAAATATGCATTACATGACCTAAATATGGGATTTTGGGTATACCTGAAAGATGGTATATGTTACTGGTTTCCCAGGGTTCTGGGTACACTTAAAAGATGTTTTATGTTACTGGATCCAAACCAAACAAGAATGAAAATTTTGCACATATATAATAATTATGGGATTCTGGGTATACCTGAAAGACGGTATATGTTACTGGTTTCTCGGGATGCTGGGTATACCTAAAAACAATATATGTTACTGGTTTCCCAGGGCTCTGGGTTCACCTGAAAGATGGTGTATGTTACCAGACCCCTTGTTGTGCGATAGCTCGCACTTGGTTATAAAGAAAATGTAAAATGAAATATAAAACCTTCGAGACTCTGGGTATACCTGAAAGATGGTATATGTTACCAGATTCTTCGGGCTCTGGGTACACCTGAAAGATGGTGTATGTTACTGGACCCATGGTCTACCTTGGAGAGGGTAGGTGGTACGAACTTCATGGACGTTCGTGTTTTCGTGAGAGCTAGACGTCTCACTATATGGTCTTGGTCCGCTACGAGGTCTATGCCTGTGCGTACCCATAGGGTAAGAGTAAGATAAGCATTAAATAATTTAAGTTGACTGGAAACTTATCTCTGAAGAATTATATACTATTGATTTGACTTTAGTAAAACTTGTGGAATCTACAGCTTGTACTAATGTGGATAAATATACCTCTAGTTTAGTCATCTTTTGCACTGTATCATGAATTAGAAATCATAATTATCTTCTTAGAATGATATAAACTTCCATGTTAGTTATATCTACAGTTGTTGCACATATTTGTACACAGGACACTGAGCACCACATATAAATACATTGCTTCTTACGCAGACAGGGGAGTCTGACCCTTCTGCTTTAAATGTTTTTCAGGCAACACATAAATGGAGCATCGTGGCGTCGCATTTGGAAGTAGTCAAGAGATCTCAGTTTTTCAGTGTTTTCTGTTTGAACTCTGATTAGTAGATTTATATTTTTGTTATGTGATGTAATTAATGTCATTAATGTTTCAATTAATGAATGGTATGTTTTTGGTACTTCTCTGTTTTTACCCTGTAATGCACCTGACTTGTATTTTTCGCACTTCCGCTATTTCAAAAAAAAAAATATTTACTCCAAAATTTTCACTATAAAAAGTTGGGGCGTTACAATCTTCCTTCATACGAAGACTATAAAGTTGTTTCTTGAGGTGTAATTTGTTGGACAAGTTTTTGGTCATATAAAGGCTATCTAGCTGCAACCACAATCCCATCGTTGTTTTCTCTTTCGTCACGTTACACATGACTTCATCTGATAGACACAACTCAATCACACCAGCGACCCTCAAGTCAAGATCATCTCATTGATCTTCATTCATGGTATCTGGCTTATTCGTCTTCTTGACAAGGTCCTTGTGCAAACCTTGTTGTGCAAGTAGAGCCTTCACCCTTTTTTTCCATAAAGAGAAGTTTTCTTTGCCATCAAACTTCTCTACCTCAAACTTGGAGCTAACTGACTTAGAAGACATGATTTTCCATGAACCAACTCGGATACCACTTGTAGAGAAATGAAGATAACAAAAATTTGCGCAAAAACAATATAAGATCTAACAAAGGCATAATCAAATCACAACACAAGGGTTTACGTGGTTTGGTCAACATCACCTACATCTACGGAGCATAGAGAGAATAATTCACTATAATAAGAGAAGAGAGTATAATATAGAAAGTACAATCACTATAAGAAAACCATGGATTAGCGACAGACGCTATCCCTCGTTAATCCATCGCTAAACTGTTTAGCGATGGATTAGCAATGGATATCATCTATCTCAAATTTTTGATCGCTAATTAACGACAAAACTTATTTGTCGTTACTTCTATCACTAATTTACGATAAATTAGCGTCAGACATGATCAGTTGTTAGTTTGTTGCTGAATAAGCACAAATTTGGTTTTGCAATGAACATTATCCGTCGCTAAATTAAAAAATAAAAATAAAAATAATGCTCTCTGTTAGGCGGTATTTCGACATCAATAGGCCAGACTTGTACCGCACCTGACAGGCGTTGCACAGGGTCTTAGACTTGAGCGGACTGACGTGCTCTTCGGCGGGCTCTGCACAGAACTGACGTGCTCTCTGGCATGTTCTGCACAGAACCAACGTGCTCTCCAGCGTCATCGTCCTCTGATATCAGCCTTGTCGTCCTCCGTGAAACTTTTGTTCAGCGGTCGCTCTGCCTCATCGCCGTCCTTCAATATCAGCCCTTTCGCTTCTGCTTCCCTTTCCCCTGCTACTCCAGGGATGCCTTGATATGCTTCACCGATGACGGTCAAGGAAATGGCCACCGAAATAACCTTTGTAGTGTCAATGACCTAGTCGGCGATGGTGTCAACCCGACTGCAGCGAACTACTTTGCGCCCTCCACAAAGAAGTCATTCGAACTTCGTCGCCCATTCCACGAAGAAGTCAATTTAAATCGAGCGACGGTGAGGTTGGTTTAAATTTTGAACAGGGAGAGAGGGAAAATTTTGCGCTTTAGATGGGTCGGTTTAAATAAAAAATTAGCGATGAATTTAGCAAGGGAATTTTTCTGTCGCTAATTAACGACAAAAAAATTCCATCACTAAATTCATCGCTAAAATATTTTTCTTGTATTGAGAATTAGCGACAAAAAATTATCGCCGCTAATTAACATTTTTCTTGTAGTGAATGTCCAATAGCTTGCCCAAAGTTAAATAGAATAACAACAAAGAAATCACAGGAAGAGATGAATACAAGATTACCTCTCGAGTGTACAATCCGAGTCAAAACGCACACCACAACCAACACCTCTTTCAGAGGATCAATGTGTGGTGACGAACCTTCTTCTTTCATCTTCTTCTCTCCACTTTCTCTCTCTGCACGTTGCACACAACCACTCTGCTCACAACACTCTCATCTTTTACTCTCAGCACACAGTCTTTGCACCCGTATTTATAGATAGCATAGAGCCTTCTAGACTCATTCCAGAAACCTAAGGGGTTTTGGCCCTTCAACTTCTTTTGCATTAATGGGAAGTGGGTAGCTATTTCACTTTCCCACGTCATTAATGGAGGGATAGGGCTGTCCCTTCAACTTTGTCTGACTAGAAGTCAGCTAGGAGAGTCGAATGCATGAGCTGAAGGAGTTGATCATACATTCTCGCTAAAATGAAAACTCTGGGTCTAGGATGATCTTTCTCTTCACTAATCTCCTCCTCCCCTTTCCTCACCTGATCCTATCCCTTCCTTAACCACTGTCACCCGAGACAATCCAACCACCACCATCTCTTCTGCCTGCAGATTTTCTCCCCTCTCAGGGTTGTGCGACGCGTCATGCTTCACTTCGTGGCTCAGGTTCCTCCACCACTGTGCCTTGCTCCATCACCATTCAACCACGCCCCGTCTAAAATTTCTGCTTTTCATCCCCGCACGACTTTTTATTTTAACTTTCGTCCCCCGCCTTTTTACTAAGGGAGATCGGGGAGGGGGTGGGACTGGGAAAGCATAAGTCTATCCCCCCCCCCCCCCCCCCATCCATTCTTGCATGAGTTTTGATTTTAACCTCCATCCCCGTTTCATGTCCTCCATCACAGTCCAAACAGGGCAAAGCGGGGGTGGGGCCCATTTTTCCAGGCCACTACCATCCCTCTTCGTCTCTCAATCTAATAAACCCAGGCACTCAGCAAAAAAGAGAGGACTCGACCGATCAACCTGAGCGTGTAGTCACTTGATGTTAACCAAGTGGAATACATCAACCAAAACACGCTGGATCAAAATTTCTGGACGGCAAAGACCCATCCCAAGCAAACAACTTCAAATGTGGGGTCAGACCCTAACCCCAGATACAACCGGCCACGAGTGGCTCAACATATGGGTCAACCATCGATAGATAGAGAGAGGCAACCAGGAACTCTCTCAAGGAAGTGAGCTGCAGCTTGCACTCACCAACATTCGAGTATTTGGGCACCATTGAAACCAGATAGATGAGGAGGATCGACAGCTCGCTCCTCATGGGCACCCAATCACACGGGTGGCTATGAAGCTAATATTTATTTTTAAAATAGGATGACAAAGCATCCATGCCTTGAGAAATGGCCCACCACTAGCATGGCAATGTTTCGATGTTGAAGTAGGGATGGGCAACCGGCCAGGCGGCCCGATAGATGGGCCAAGCCGACTTTGCCCATCATGGATTGGGTTTGGGTCATGGTTTTAGGCTCGGGCTTAAACCCGTCTCGTCATTTGTGGGTCGGGTCTGGGTCGGCCCTCAAGCTACCAGGCTGACCCGACCATCCTAAGCTATTTATTAATTTTTAATAATTTAAAATTTTAAAATTAATTAATTATGTAGTAACTTGGTAACTATTATTATTTACCTAATTAGTTGCATTGAGTTTATGAAAAATTAGAAAGATAATTAGTTCGTACATGATAACTTGTTAATTATTTATTATTTACTTAATTAGTTACACTGATTGTTTTGTTTGAGCTGAGCCAAGCCAAGCCCGCTTCATATTTGGCCCAGCCTAATTAGTTGTACTACTAATAAATTCTCTTCCAAAAATGATCTCATGAGTAGACAATTGTGGAGAAGGGTAACCAGTCTCTTCAATAGAGAATGGAAGCAGAAAAGCCTGAATGGGTCTTTGATGAGCTGGTCTAATAATAGATTCTCAGCCAAGAGTTCACAAGTAGGTTGGATGATAGCCTTTCAGTTTGTGGTATGGCGAATACGATGTACAAGAAACGAGCTCACCTTTGAGAATGGGTCAAAGAGCCCTACAAAATGCTCCCAAAGAGTTTCTTTATATTATTAGAGAGCATTTGATGAGGGTTTTTGAAAGTCAAGAGGACCCGATTGCTTGGAAGTGGAAGAGAATGATCTAACAATAATTTGCGACGAAAAACTTTCATCGCGAATTTTTCGACACTAAGTAGTGCCAGAACTTATCCGCCGCTAATTCCGTCGCTAATTTGCGATGGATTAGCGACGGATATTATCCATCGCGAGTCCTTCGATATTTTAAATTAGCGATGGATAATATCCGTCGCAAATTCGTCGTTAAATCTAAAAAAAAAACTAAAAAAAAAATTGCTCGTTGCCGGCGCGTTCTCCGACAAGAAGCAATTTTTTTGCACAGAACCGGCGTGTTCCGGTGTCGGGACGCTCTTCCACAGCGTGCCAGTCACGGTGGGAGAAGGGGTCGTAGTGGAAACAGAATCCGGTGAGGGAGAGGCGGGACGAGCGGTGGAGACCGGCGAGGGGCACCGCCGGGAGGAGCGGTCAAAATAGGCGGCGTAGCCAGGGTTGACAGGGGGAGCTCCTCTTCAAGTTCCAGGTCTGCCACGAGAACTAGCCGAAGAGCTTCACGACGAGGGTGCTCTGCTTCAGCTGTGACTCCGCGCGGATCTTCGCGAGCTGCAGGGGGAGGAGCAACGAGTACGACAGGCTCTGGCTGGTCTGTCGGCGACTCCGTCAGGCTCCAATGGCTCAGCTCCCCAACAGCAGCCTCCTCTTTGTCGCCACTCTCTACCCGAGGACGGAGAATTGCTACATCACCATGTTGGATTTCAGGGAGAACAGGGCCTTGACGTCTCGACTCCGGTGAAGCCACGACGGCTCCATCTGCGACTTCTCCATAGGTGGGGATCGACTCTTTGTGTGCGTCGTCAGCGGGGCTTCTGGCACCCTGAGAAGCGCCTCAAGTGGGGATGGTTTAAATCGAATGGGGCGAGGGAAAAACAAAGAGAGAAAAAAAATTTGAAGGGAGGGAGGAAAAATTTCGTGCCTCAGGCAGAACGAAAATTAGCGACGGAATTAGCGAGGGAATTTTTCCGTCTCTAATCCGTCGCTAATTAGCGACGAATTAGGGACGGAAAAATTCTCTTGCTAATTTTGTCGCTCATTAGCATTTTTTTAGTGTTTTGGCGACGAAAAAATGTTGTCGCTAATCCCTCGCTAATTAGCAAGGACTTTAGCGATGGAGATATTTCCGTCGCTAATTTTGCAAATATTTCAAACGTTAGCGACAAATAGGTTTCGCTCGCTAATCCGACGCCAATTGGCGACGGAAAAAATCCGTCGCAAATTTTCGTCGCTAAGTAGCATTTTTCTTGTAGTGTAAACGGGTTGGCGGGTCGGTTTCAGGTAAGCGAGTAAACTGGTTGGCAGGTGGGTCGGAGTCGTGTAAACAGGTTGGCAGTGGCGGGTCAGGTCGACGAGCCACTATCGGGCAGTGCTCGAGTCCCTGTTGTCCATCTTCGTCGGGAAAGCCGATCGACTCCACCAAATCGTCACCATCATCTCCGAGGCCGTGAAGCAGTCGCTGAAGAGGAAGGGGCTCCACTTCTCACCCTGGCGGAAGCCCGAGTACATGCGCACCAAATGGCTCTCTCCCTACGAGCGAACGAAGCCAAGCCAGGGTGAAGAGGAGAAGAAGGCCGTCACCACCATCGCCGTGAAACCCTCTAGCCTCTCTACCACCAGATTTTTCGATGAGTTCGAGTTGTGCTTTAGCAACAATCTCAGCCAGAGAAAGGACGCCACCAATGGTGGTGGTCAGATGAGGGTGGTGGTGACAGAGTGGATGCTACTGACGATCAAGCTGAAGAGTGCCCACAAGGAAGGCAAGATCGTCGCCGGATTAGCCTTCGTTCTTCGAGAAAAAACCTAAATCCCTAATCAAGCATTTAAAAGAAAAAAAGACCCAAAGGTAAATGGGTAAAAAGGTTGGCGAGTCGGGTAAACGGGTTGATCCGCCCGCCTAACCCGTTTATTAAACGGGTCAGACGGGTTGACATACCCCTAACACGAACCCGACCCGTTTAATAAACAGGTTTGGCAGGTCGACCCGTTTATGACACAAACCCATTTAAGCCGAACCCGAACCCGCCTAAAAAGCATGTTGGCCGGTCGTGTCATAAATTGCCACCCCTACTAAGAATCATATGTTTTGTGATCTATTTTGTTGGAAAAGAAAATTGTTATTTTTTTATTGTGACTTTTGGCGTTTTGTGGGACATTATTTTTTAGATCTTTTAAAACTCTCTAAATATGAAAATTTAACCTCCTCTATTTTTTTTTATGATCAAGTTCACCGGGTTCATTGGCAACCATCCCAAGACTCCCTTCCCTTGCTCACCCCGAGAGTACACTTAACTTAGTCTCATGACCAAACACACAACCAACATAGTTACCAGAAAAGCAGAGAAGCGAGTGCTAAAAAGTAGTATGAAGCGGGAAAAGAAATATGGTCACAAAGTAATTATGCAAGTACATGAAAAATAAAAAGGAAAAGTATGTAGAGCAAGCAACATGAAGCACATGCAGGAGCAAATAAAAAATCACATGAACACAAATATAATAGGATATAAAACCAACATAACTTTTTAACATAAAAAAAGGCAAAAAGTGAAGAAAGTGAGTGAAAAGTGACGAGAAGAGAGAGAAACTAGAAGGAAGTGAAAGAAATTATATTTGAGAAACTTAAAGGAAGCCAACTTCCCTTAAAAGGGAATCTAGTTTCCCATGTTTCAGAAGTGAATTTTCCAAAACTTCTCTTTTATGAGAAGTAAAGAGTTTTTTTGCTTCCAATGCCAACTTTCAAAAAAACAAGTTTCTCGGTGTAACAAGAAGCTTATGATAGCTATGCTCATGACATTAGTGATTAGAGATGGGCACTGGCCGGGCAGCCCGCCATGAGCCGGCCTGGGCCAGTATAATTGGCCCTGGCTTGGCCCTGTCCAGCCCGTTATTATATATATATATATATATATATATATATATATATATATATATATATATATATATATATATATATATATATATGTATATATATATATATATATATGTGATGTTTACAAGTTGTCCAAGCCAGACAAACGAAACCTTCATAAAGGGGAAAATGACCATCTGTTTAATATGTGCTCTCCACTAAAATCCTATGAAAATCACATTCGCACGGTCATCATATCCACGTTGAAAAGTTAGAAAATGAATGACGTTAAATATGGTACGATATCATAGATAAACAAAATAATATTGTTGGTAACTAGTAACAAGATAAATTAAACCTTTACAATTAGGTTGGTTTCCAAAGTCTCGTGGAAATATTTCATTGGATGGTTTGTTTTTTCAGGTACGTTATCAATTTTGTGACCTGATAGGCAATGATCACCTATTGATTTTCATTTTTAAATTTATGGTTGCTCCTTATATGCAGGCGAGACGAGCCAACCACCATATGATAGAGGCCCATAAAAAAACACACCCAACTTATTATCATTAATTAAAAACACAACTAAGCTTTTTAAATTGTTAAAAATGCACCATCCATTTAACTTGGGTTAACATTAACCCAAGTTGAGTTTTGATAATTTACTCATTTATCTTCATTTTCTTTTTTTCTTATAGCTTCTCATTTCTTTCCCACATTCATTAGTATTTTCCACCCGCCCACCATTCTTCCACAAGTCTTCTTCTCCTATTTCTCATGACAATCATCAAGAAATCTCTCTCTCTCTCTCTCTCTCTCTCTCTCTCACTCACTCACACACACACACACACATTTTCCTTATGCTTATTTGAAACCCTAAATCGTTTTTCTTTAAACCCTAAACCATTTTTCTTAGATACTACACAATCATCAGCATTAGTTGGTGCCTCGTTGGACAGTTTGTGAAATCCAACAATATGGCAAAACCCTAACCTTATCAGTTTTTTTTAAACCCATATGGGCCCATGTTTATCGTTGGCCCTTCCTCCTTTGGCATCTTGTTTTCACTCTAGTGTGCTTCCTTATTTTTCTTCTTTTTTTTTTATTTTGAAAGATTTTTGTTTCAAGGTCAGCAACATGAAAGTTTCTTCTTGTGTTTCTATTGAAGGGTTTTCAGCAATAACAACTATAGCATTGATGGGTTTGGTTGATCTACTAGTGAACTCTTCACGAATCTGATTATTTTTGTACGGGGTTCATAAAACCACAAAAATAAACTGAATATTGTAAGAATCTAAAACATAATTGGTTGTTTAGATGTAAAGTTCGACCATTCTTTCAAGAGGAAAAAGAAAAAAAAGAGGCAAAATTTGGTCCAAAAGAATTATGGAGCCAATCTAATTAAGATATAGAAAGAGGGCTACCTAGCCAAGTTGGAGTGTTATCATGCTAGATACAGAAGGTGTTCAACACAGTGCCAAATTTTACGGAAGCTAGTCAGATATGGATTGGATCTCAAATTCGACCTATTGTACCAGATTCTTTGAAAAATGGTTAAATATATTGAAATTTTCATAAAAAAATAAGTTAAAATGGGTTGGGTTTGAAAACATCAATTACATGACATCTTGTTTTTTTATTGAAGTAAACGTGAAAAGGTCGTGTTTTTATAAAAAAATTTAAACTTAATGGTGATATTGATTATCATTAATATGTTAGGCGTGTTTTTGAAAATTTACTAAAATGTTAGGTGCTTTTTTAAAATCTCTCTGTTGAGGATAAAATAGTACTTTTAAAATATATTTAACGGAAGCTTTGACGAAATTGTAAACTCTGGGCTCTTTTAATTAACGATGAAAAAGTTTAGGTGTGCTTTTAACAATTTGTAAAGCTTAGGTGTGTTTTTTATTATTGGTAATGAGTTAGGTGTGTTTTTTAAAATTTCCCTTATTTGGTAGTAGGGTTACTACAGATGGGTCAGATCCAATTAGCCTTGACTATCCAGGTTCTGCCCCATACTAACCTGGATAAAACAAGGACCGACAATTTTGCATATCAAAATGGGGTCTCATACATAGATACCTCCCCAGTCTAATTGGATTGGATCAATATGCTCCAACAATTGCAATGTCGAAATAATGTCGGGTCTCTATAAACCCAAATGGGACCCGGTCCAGATCCAATAGAATCTGGAAGGTGGGATGCAGCTTATCCACACGTTTTGGTAGGTTCACCTATCCTAAATGATTTATTTATGGCATTTGACTATATCAAGTGCTTTTTATGTCATTTTCCCAATTGTCTCACACTAGTTTCTTGCATGTTTGGCTGGGGGTTGGTTACCCTAATATGGACAAAGAATCGTTGGCTGTTACTGGATTTTGCTTTGACTGTCTCTGAGAAAGAAAAGTGGCATTTTTCTTGTGAGCCAGGTTGGCCTCTTACCTAATCATGTAAAGGGACATCAAACAACCCCCTCCTTCCTTTTTAAGGGCATCTTGGAAGGATCATGGTGTTATGCTCTAGGGAGCACCATGGTAATGGTCAATAACTTTGACTAAACAGGCTTCTGGGCTGGCCTGGCCCACCTAAGTGGGTCAAATGGCTTATCTAGTTAGGTTGGTAGGAAGAGTGTCTTGATTCCTTCTTGAGTCATATTTTATGATCTGGACCTGCATAGTTTGGATATTATTGTTGGACCCAGACTGGACTAGGTGATACCCAAAGAATACTTGTAGAATTTTAAACCACATGCACCGAAACAGGGCCATAGCCAATTTGACAACTCTCAGCTCATAAATGGACGTCCCAACCATGACTATGGTTACTCATTATTTAAAAAAAAAAAGTAACTCGAACTCGTATGTCTATGCTGACATTTCAAGCATTTCAGATGAAGCAATGGCCTTCCTTGGTGATCGGATTGGGGAGGAGCAGACTGGAGACAGTCCTAACTTTTAAGTTTTGTTTTTCATAAAGTGACTGCACTTAGGACTCGAACCCTCATTTCGATCACTTTACTGTTGCACCATGCAATGGTTTTCCTTGGACCCATCCACTGAATTAACCAGTCACATATTGGATGAAATTAAATTGGATTTGGGTCCAATTCTAACATAGCATTTGAACTAGATCCTATAAGATAGTGTATCTCACATTCCCACTATCTTATATATACACAACTTTCCAATCAAAATCTAAAATGAACATCCTTTCTTGAGCATAGATCAGAAACAAGTTCAATGGGATCCAACCATCCCAAATTCAGTTTGATCCATCAATGCAGAAGATGGTCTAACCCTAACCAGACCCGATCCAATGATAACACCCTAATATATTATTATATCATATTACCTCTTGCCCTTCAGTGGTTGGTGCAGTAGCAACTTCACAATGAATGGGTGGAGAGAGAGAGAGAGGCGCCAAAATAGACGTTACGAAACGCCTTTAAAAAAATTCTCCCACTTTTGACGTCAACAAGTCTCGGCCGAAACTCTCCCGTTCTCCAACCACAACAAATTTGGACCACTTCTCACTCGTTAAATAAATACCCCTCTCACCCAATCCCCGTACTGCGCTTTCTTTTCTCCGCCTTTTGGTTCTCCAAGGAGATAGAGTCTTCCCCCTCTTTCCTTCCTCGCATCTTATTCCTTTCCTTTCCTTTGCAGCCGAGATAAGCCAGAAACCCCAAAATAAGATTTCTCTATACTACCCACATAGAGTTTAATCTTTTTTTGGGGGTTTTGGTCACTCTTGCTTCAACGGTTTGTGGGTATTGATCATCTTCGTGTGTTATTCATTCTTTCTTTTGGTTTTTAACTTGAGCCCAGGTCCTAGCATCATAGTTAAATAATCTTTAGCGCCTCTTTTGATGTCGTCTTGATTGAGAAGGTGATTCTAGTTGCTTTTCAGCGATTAATGGTTTGTGGGTACTGATTATTATTGTGTTTTTCTATTTGCTTCTTTGGGTTATTGGGCTAAACCTAAACCTAGGTTTAAGCCCTAATCATCATCATTGCAGGATTTCTGTTGTCTGATTTACTTTTTTATACCCAAGAATTGCTTTTGGGATATCAGTAATAACTTCTCATATCCCTCTGTCTTAATCCACTCAGCATATTATTTTTTGTTGGTTTGCTCTATTCTTGTTTGAAACTTATTCCTAAACTCTAACTCTAGCCCTTTAAACCTCAAACATCAACCTTTTGGTATAGAAATGGCCATTCCCTGCTCTCCCGTCCTCTACTTGGAGAAACCCACAATCCCCATCCCTTCATCTCCTTCATCTGCACCGGCTTCTGCTGTTCCTGTTCTAACACAGGATCATCTCAAGAGAATTGCAGCTTATAGGGCGGTAGAATATGTCCAGAGCGGCATGGTTTTAGGATTAGGTACTGGTTCAACTGCTGCATATGCCATTGATAGGATTGGTGAGCTCCTGAAACAAGGCAAATTGAACGACATTGTGGGCGTGCCCACTTCGAAGAAGACGGAGAAACAGGCCTCTGCTTTAGGTATTCCCCTCTCGGACCTCGCGGCTCATCCGGTTCTCGACTTGGCCATTGATGGAGCTGATGAGGTTGATCCCCACTTCAATTTGATCAAGGGCAGGGGCGGTTCGCTCCTCCGGGAGAAGATGATCGAGGGGGCATGTAGGAGATTTGTGGTTATAGTTGATGAGACCAAGATGGTTAAGAATTTGGGTGAGAGTGGGATGGCTGTACCTGTTGAGGTTGTTCCTTTCGGTTGGGAATACACTGCTAAGAAGCTACGGAGCCTCTTTGAAGATGTTGGCTGCGAGGCGAAGCTCAGGAGGTGCGGCAATGGCGGCGAGCCCTTCTTGACGGATAATTCGAATTATATTGTGGACTTGTTCTTCAAGGGGCCTATTGGGGATCTGGAAGCTGCAAGCGACGCAATGTTGCGCTTGACGGGCGTTATCGAGCACGGGTTGTTCTTGGATATGGCTACAACTGTTATAGTTGCAGGTTCACTTGGGGTGACAGTGAAGAACAAGTATCTCTGAAGTATGTGCAGGATAAATGCATTTCCTTGGATGAACTTGCAGGACTTCTAAATTGCCATGCTGGTTAAATTAGAGTTGCTATATATGTTGCAGAAACACTGTTCATGAGTTCAAGTCCCTCAGCTCTGTAACTTGGCTTGAAGCGGATTTAACAGAAATAGTTGCTCTGCTTATGATATATTGCTGATGGTGTAGGCCTACAAGGTGAAAGTTGGAACAAATCTTTTTTACACAAAAATTATTATTGGAGGAAATTTCTTTTATCAGGTGTATTTTCTTTTCTCTGGTTTTTAGTTGGAGATTTAATATTCTATGCTTGTAACTCACAAGTGTAGCCTTATTTAGTGAATACAATTGATAAGATTAAGCATTTGCTTTTTTCTTTGATGCTGTTTGATGATATGTTTTGTCATTAGTTCCCTCTTTTCCTCCATGGTTCTCTTGGGAGCTATATGCACACACTTTGGTTATTCCTTGAAAATGCATTCCGATGAAAATATGGCGCTTAATGAGATTTCAACCTTTTTCTTTTTCTCTTTGGATGATGAATTGATCATTTTACCACTATATCTTGTGTTGTTTGATGATGGTCATACCCTGGTGAAAGGCTGCTATCAGGAAGCAATTCTTCATGATGAAAATAAAGTTTTAGCCCTTCAGATAAATATTTTCTGGCTTCTACTAGTTCTTGATTTTTTGTATCAAAGATAGATAGCCTTCGCTGGCTATCTTGGTTCAACTATTATTTGCTGATCAATATTTTTAATTTAGAACATTTCTTTATGGCTCTAGTTGTCTTTTTTCCCTGTAAGTCAAAAGCTTCCAATTGTGTGGGTAGGTGGTGAAGGAATCATCCAAATGTAAGAGATTTGGAGTTGTTGGACTTGATCTGGTCAACATAGCACGTTCCTTTTTTCTTTTCCCACTCATCAAAGAAACTACTCTTTTCATTTCCTTCTTCAACCAACCTGATGAGATAAGACAGAGAGCACTTATAGATAATCAAAGCCAAATGGATCTTGTCAAATTGATGACCTCTATATTTTGTTCCTTATTGAATCGGTCTTCTTTTCACGCGAGAAGTAGATAATAAATAGAACACAGTTACGTGTAGCTCCATGTGATGCAGATTGCACGTATCTAAATCTACAGACAGGTGAAACATATTCATGTGTAGTGCTCTGATGAGTTCAAACTGGTACTTGTTATAGATTCTCCTTGTAATATGCTATGGTGGTTTAACGCCCGTCTATGGATCATATGTGGAGCTTTCCTAGTAAGATGCCTATTACTAATAAAACCTTTGCCATATGAATTTTCTAAGCTGCACAAGGCTTTGCATCAAATGTAGCAAAGTGTTGAGACTAGAAATAGCTAAAACCATAATTTTGTTGGGGAAAAATCTAAGGGATTAACACCCCCCCCCCCCCCCCCCCCCCACACACACACACAACAACAACAACAAAAAAAAAAAAATCACCCACCCCACATCGGCTGGCAAACCCTTAAGGTCCCCTGTCCAATGGGGAGTACACCCAGCTTCGACCTTGCCCAAAGGACTTCACATGTGGGTTTCAAGCTTGTGATGGCCTATGAACTTGTTGACATTCACAAGTCGCCCCTACCTGGATGAGTGAAACCATTGTGGGCTGCTCAAACCATAATTACCAAAGGCCTTGACAATCTTGGAATCTCACTTTTCAATGAGCAGATGAAACCAACCATAATTCCCAAAAGCTTATGACAATCTTGGAATCTCACTTCCCAAGAAGCTCGCTTAAAATTGTGCAACCACACGCTTCTGGAACTCAAGAAGCTCGCTTCTCAAAAAAATGAAAAGCTTGTTTTTGCAAAGGGGACATTTTTTATGAGAGAGGATCACAGAGGCACCTCTGACGGTATGACTTGGATGTCGTTCATCTTGAACAAGCTCATTCATTTAAAACCATTCCGATGCCATCCATCCCAAATACGAACGACATCAGAAAAAGAGTGGGGCCCATCCAAGTGCTGGGCATCCCATTCGTACAGGTTTTGGATGCCGTTCATCTTGAGATCAACGGCATCCAGAGGTGCTCTGACAGAATATCATCAGAGCACACTCTAACCTGATCCCATCTCATTTTTATGGTGCTACGCTACAGCCACTCATCTCAACATTTCTCAGGATAGAGACCACTCCCGTCTCGAGAAATGCCAAGATGGGTGTCTGTGTGGCCGATGCATGATGCAGTGCCGCTGCATATTATGTGAACACTAGCAAATATGAAATTAAACTTTCTTGCATACACCTCAGTGACGGAAGAACTGTACTTCTTTTGGTTATGCACTTTTGTTTTTTTGAAAGGCAGACCCCCTACCAGATATCTCTTAAGCCCCATGTGGCAGAGGGATTCGAACCTGGGCCTTCAGCTTGGCACAGGACCCCGCTTACCACATGGGATACCACGCCTGCATATATGATGGATATTTTTGGATAAAAAGGTTAAAAAATGTATTTAAATAGATACACAAAGTTCATTTATATATATCACTTAATACCCGCACATACCTCTCTTCATACATTTGTTTTAGCACTTGCTTCTTGGTTCACGCTTCGCGCAACTATGGCTAAAAGAGCACTCAGAGTAGTTTCTGATGTAGGCATGAATGAACTATTTGGCTTTAGACCTGTAAGAAATCTGGAATTTAAAAGCAAAACCCCTTCTACATTGGCTCTTTAATCCTCTTTCCTTTAGAGGCCATTTTTTATGCAGCTCCACTGCTGCTGGCCATCCATCTCAACATTTATTGAGATGGACAATGCACCCATCTTGAGAAATGCCAAGATGGATGGTTGTCAGGCTGGTCGCTGCATGCATGCCTACCATGCAGCGATGCTGCATATAATGTGTAGTCTTTCTTTTATTCCAAAAAGAATATTTCACTCGGGTTCTTACATTGATAAAGATGGATTTGCCAAACTTTCATTAGATTGTATAGGTGATACCTGGATTCGTCGTGGCCCTGATTTTGCTGAGGATAATGTTTAATCATCACCTTATCAAACTTGTACCAATCGGCTGTCGCTCATTGTTCTTAGCTTGTGATGGTGAATTTCCTTAGATTGTGGTCATGGTGAAATGTAGATCTTGGGATCTTTAATCTGAGGTTCTCTAGTCCGACCCTCCCACATTGGACTTGAAAACCTCCATTTTGAGGGAATTTTGGCTAAAATAGATTCTACATTAGCATGCCTCCAGTTGGTAAAACAGGTCTCCCTTGTCCACCAGAGAGTACACCTAGCTTCGTCCTTTTTTTTTTTCGACAGAGAAAGCCGGGGTTAGATCGACCCCTACCAGTTATACAACCATACCATTGGGATTCAAACTTGCAACGTCCCAACACAAGGTGACCTACCTTCGACCTTGCGGCAAGGAAAAACTAAACACAAATACCTGAATTTACCACATACAAAATAGTAACATCTTTTTGGTGTGAGGTTGCGTTTTTATGTAAGCCCTTCATTAGGAGTGCGGTTTTGACTGGCATAAGTGATGAAGGCAAGCATAAGGAACAAACAATTTGATTGGAACATGCAAATATGTGCATGAGTCTTGAAGTTAGTAGTATATGAGAGCAGATGAATTTTAGATAATGACCAAGACGTTATTATCAATATGAGAGACATTGCTTGGTGCAATGGTAAAGTGCTGGGGCGGCGGTGAGTGATCAGGTTTCGAATCGTGGTGCAGCGGGAGGGTTTTATGGCCCTTTAGGTTATTTAGCAATATAGGATTAGAACAAGGAAATAGATTTACAAAGTCATTCTTGTGTAAATGGAACATGACATCATGATCATGAAGATGAAAATGATGCAATTGGAACTATTTCAATTCATCATTAGTCATATATTAGTCCATTTTATTTTTTATGTATAATAGCAATTAACGTCCATTAATAGTGCATAATCATAGTCCAGGCATGCATTCCCTACTAAATAAATTAGATCCTGATGAGGCCATATGGTCAGTCACTTGGTACATGACAAATTTATTTGATTTTGAAGGATGTATACTCTATTGTTATTTGTACGTAAAGTAAAATAATCACCAATTATAGAAAAAGGTTCTAAAATGGTTAAATCCCCAAACTTTGATTTAGCTTCATTGGCAATTGCTTATATGATTCAACAAAGTAGAATTGTTGGTCACTGGTAGAAACCAAAATAAGAATATTTCAATATTATGTTATTTTTTGCAACGAATCATTTAGCTTCCTTTTTCACATGAAATTTTGAATACTTTACAAAACATGCCGATATTTGGATATTTACAATTACACGTCCTATTTTCGTATCTTATGTATATACCTTTGCCTGGATTAAAAACAATAATTTCAATTGCGTGCCATTATTTAGGGATGGAATTGAGGCCAATACATTTAAATCAGGTAAATGAATCATCCCGTTTGGTAATGAGCTCACTCAGGCATTAGAAAAACTATAGGACAGTCCACCATTTCTTGTTTGGATCCTATTGAATTTTTTTTTCAATAGGAAAATTTCTTAAAAAATTACGCATTTTTTTTTTTAAATTGGCAAGATGCTTGTGGTTAGGCAGACGGCCACCAGTTTAAGCAAACTGCAAACTAATACAAATCCAAAATAGGAGGAAACCACTTAAGGTTGTAGAAATTATGCAATCTTAAGTTACATGGGCCCATAACCTACTATCTTCTAAGGTTCATGCATAGATATCGTCATACTTCTTACAGTGATAAGGCAGCAATGAAGAGTTTGAACTTAATAAAGAGTCCAGCCGATAATGCTAATGTGAAGAATCCAAACGGTAATGATAGGAGGAGTTCGGTTGACATGAAGAGTCTAGATCAGTGTTGTGAAAAGCGTTGAGGCGTAGCGAGGCTTTCCACCAAAATCTGAGGCGAGGCGTAAGCCTCGAGGCGCAAAGCGTAAGCCTCAACAATTTTTTTTTTAAACTTAAAAAAAACTATAAAAATGATCTAAAATTATAAATAAATAAAAAATGCTTTATTGATGAAGCAACAACCAACGAAAAATAAAAAATCTCAAATAAATACGAAAAAAATATGAGATTAACATGTAAAAGTAATATTAATGCAAGAACTTGATCTATGTAAGTATCTAAGAAATAAAATATGAGCAATCATTCAATAAAAAATCAACATTAACAACAAAATGCATATTAACACTGACAACATCATGTCATAATTAGAAAATGCATGTTAACATTAACAACCAAATGTTAATATATTTATCCAAAACTCTTTAAAATGAAAGTGTTAACATTCATAATTACAACTCAAAGATACAAAAAACATATAAATGGTCATAGCTCTATAATATGAATTAGGGCCTAGACTCTTCTTGTGTTTCATCATCATCAATATCTAAGTCTTCAATATCATTATCTGAGGAATCCATATAAATAGGTTCTCATTCATCTTCATTCTCTGACTCTTCATCGTCTCCACTTTCTTCTTCCATGTCCTCTATAACTTCTTTTGCTTTTCTTTTTCCTTCAATAAAATCATGTATTAAATACTTATGTTATGTAATTAAAAAAATACACTTATATTCGTAACAAGGTAAAAAGAATATAGCTTTACCTCGATCTCTTGAAGACCTCTCTTGCCTAGAACCACTTTGTAAATCATGAGGTGAAGTGACCTTTTCAATAGGCACATGCTCAATGGCATTTATGTCGAAGTTTGGATCCAACCATGAATCCTCCAACCAATTAGGATCACTAGGCAACACTGGATCTTCCTTCTCCACAATCCACTCATCGTCTGAGTCTATATGATCTAGACATATAGAGTTTTTGGTAACCCTCCTTCTCATATTTCTCTCTCTTAATTTCATATTGTACATTACAAAAACCAATGCATTCATCTTCTCTTGTTTAAGTCTATTCCTTCATTTTGTATGTACCTATAATTTCAAATCATTGATAATCAATTATAAGATAATTAAACTTATAAAAATGTATTTCAAAAATAAAATACAAAGTCACAAACCAATGAGAAAGTACTCCAATTCCTCTCACAGCCCGATGCACTACACGTCAAACTTAGAATTCGAATTGCAAAATTCATCAACTCAGGATTTTCGTGTCCAAATGAACTCCAACAATCAGCTGCATTCAAATAAAAAAATAAAAAATAATAAAAACATTAAGAATGTCATAATTAATAAAAACATAAAAAAAATTATTGACAAATAACAACAGAATTACAAACTTACCAGGACTTTTTAATTTTCTTGTTGTAACAACTGCCTATCTACCAAACAACCCCTTTGCCTTTTTAAATGCATCGATTTGTGTTGTAATTTTCAACCGAATATTTGCATCAAAAACCAATTTTTCAACACAATCATAAAAGTCACTCATCACTTCTCCATCTAGGTTGAAGTTGTCAGCACAATGAAAATGTGGATTTAAATAGTAGGCAGCTGCATGCAAAGGCTTATGAAGTTGCAAGTCCCATCGTCTATCAATGATATCCCAAATAGGTTTATATTTTCTTTCAACCTTGTCAAGGTTTGAAGCAATTTCTTCCTTTGCTCTATCCATTGCCTTATACAAAAATCCCATAGCAGGTTCATCTGCATCAACTAATCGCAACACTTTCACAAGAGACAATGTAGCTTTAATTGCATATGATATGGCAGCCCAAAACTTATGATCATTAAGAACAATATAAGAAATGTTTTTAGCATCAGATTTCTTATAGTAATTAGATGATCTAAAATTTGAAGATAAGAACATCGACTTTAACTCTTTCTTATAACATCCAATACTATGAAGTGTGAGATATGTTGTGGCAAAATGAGTGACGGTAGGACGTAGAAGTTCTTTCTTCTTTGTGAACTTTCTCATTAAATTTAATACCCATGCATGACTATAAATGTATCTTGTAATTTTTTTTGCCTTTTCCACTGTATCTTTAAAAATTGATATCTTTCCAGTATCTTCTAACATAAGATCCAAGCAATACGTTGCACATGGTGTCCAAAAACATATTTTTTCTGTTGTTAGCATATTTCTAGCTGCAACATAATTTGGTGCATTATCTGTAATGAATTGCACCACATTACTTTCACCAACTTCTTCAAACAACTTACACAAATTTGCACTAGTTTTTTCCATGTCGCTTATGTCAACAGACTTCAAAAATATTATTCCAGATGAGTTGTTCACAAGAAAATTAATTAAGTTTCTTTCTTTTCCATCTTTCCAACCATCTGCCATAATGCTGCAACCAACCTTTGGCCATTCCTTTTTGAACTCTTTTAAAATTTCGTGAGTACAATCAACCTCGTCCTTTAAAATCCACATTCTGATCTCGTGATAAGAAGGTGGTTTGAACCCTCGCCCATAATTTGCAATAGCTTCTACCATTGCACCAAAATATGAACTATTGCAAAGATTAAATGATAAGGCATTTGCATAAAAAAATCTACCAATGGCACGACATACATTTTTTCTTTCATCCCTTTTGAAAGCAGTGTTTATTGTGGTTTGTCGTGATTCTTTGTTCACAAAAAGGTCCATAGGACCAGCTGCACTTGTTTTTGCATCACACCTTATCCACTAGCTTCTTTATTCACATTATCGCCGGTTGATGATCCAAAATAAACACTTCTCCCGATATCCAACTTGGTTTGTTCTAACTCTTCTTTCTTTAGCCTCTGATCCTTTAGATGATTCTGAAAAAATCTTTTCACGTCAGGTGGAACCGCTTCGCACATTCTTACACCATGCTTTGTGCCAGCTAAGTGATGTTTTAGCCTATAGATGCCTCCTGTAGTCTGTTTATGACAGTAATTGCAAATTACATGTCCTACGAGTTTGGGATCTTTAGTAGGATTTGAAACTTTAACTCCATAATCCCATCCTACATCTTTTGCCATTGTTCAACTGCAAAAATATAATAAGAATCAATATATATATATATATATATATATTGAAAACTAATGAAAACATAAACAAACGAAGTCAGTGAGAACTAGAAAATTGTTAGTTTAATTTTTTTTTATTTAGGAACCAATTTGAATTACTTGCCACTAAAAAGAGAACACACATGCAAAGATCAAATTCCTTCATAGCATGCAACCATGCATGACACACAGTCACATACACACAGATTTTATAAAATCAATGGCTTCCGATGGACAAATTAAAATGTAAAAAATAGCATCAAGAAAAGAAGTAAGAAGAAAGAAAGAACCCATGGAAAAACTAAAAAGGGGAGACAAAAAGTATTTATCTCCCATCTAAATTCAATATAATAATCAGCTTAAAAGATCAGAGGAAGTAACAATCCAACATAAATCAACATATTTAAATAATAAAACAAAGTAACAGAATGCAAACTTGAAACAGAGTAACAATATGCTGATCAAGTTTCCTACAAATAAGCAAACTGATGTTTGTTTATTTGTTCTCTTACCATCATTGGAAGGAAACCTAGATGTCGGGTTAGAATCTTACTTCAAGAAGTCAGTCATTTTAAAGAGCACATTTCTTTCAGCAACAACTTCTGTTGCTTCTTTTTATGTTCCCATAGTTTTTGATATTTCAATGATTAATGTGCTTTGATAAATTTAATGGCTTAAATAACTATGATTAAAAGTGTGTATTAGGATATTTAATTAATTTCAAATTTTCGTGTTTATTTTTTATCCCTATTCTAAATCCATGTCAATTTGGTTTGTATACTCAGTGATCTTTTCCCACTTGTGTTGTCAAGCATAAATTTCAATATTTGTGTACTGCAGGACTATACAAAAGTACACAGAGTTTAGGCACTGCAATGTTAACTTTGTGTGTGTGTATGTGTCTGTGATATTTGTTGTATTCTCTTAGTTTTAGAACTCTACGAGTTGCTCTTTATATGGCCGAGGCTTTAGACTATTGTAGTAGTGAAGGTCATCCATTATATCATGATCTCAATGCATACAGAGTTCTCTTTGATCAGGTAATAATGTATGCTTGTCTCAAGTGCAGCAAGAATCCTGTATTAGAAAAGTTTGTTGGTCCCATTTAGTCTGAGTTGTTTAATTGAGAGAAGGTGCCCTTCTCTCAAGTGGAAGAGGCTGGAAATAGTTGGAAATTTTGGACTTTGTTTATAGCTTGCAGAGTCCCTGTACATCATTGATTTGTTTGCAATTTTTTTCTCTAGGAGAATTGAATTTTAAAATCTCCCTAAGAATTTCTTGAGACCAGTGGAGCATGCACAGGTGCACAAACAGCTTCACGACTTGCTCACAATATTTTCCAGGAGAAATGAGTTTTATCCCTAAATACTATTCTGTCAAGAATTTCCTGAGAACATTAGTGGGGCATGCACACATGCACACACACATAGTTGTGGTTGTGTTTCAGCTTATATTCTTATTTGTACTTGCAGGATGGTGATCCAAGACTTTCTTGCTTTGGTCTTATGAAAAACAGCAGAGATGGAAAGAGTTATTGCACGAACCTTGCTTATACACTGCCAAAATATTTACGAACTGGTAGCTGATTTCTTGGCATGGGGCTGTCTAATTGCTGGTTGCTTGCCAACATTTTTCTCAGAATTTATAATTGTTTCCGTAATGCTGGCTAGTGGCTATCATCATTATGTTGGCATATCGTAGATTTTTTTGTGAGAGACGAGAGAGAGAGACAACGTACCTATTTTCTGGGCTCAACCTCAACCACGAGAGAGAGTCTGCGTGTGAACGAAGAGAGAGAGAAGCTGCGTGATACACACAGTCACAGGCATGTAAGAGACGAGACGAGAGAGAGTACAAGCATGTGAGAGGGAACATACCTATTTTCTGGGCTCAACCACGAGATAGAGCCTGCGTGTGAACGACGAGAGAGTGAGAAGCTGCGTGAGAGAGAGAGAAACATAAAGCAAAAATAAAACCCTAATTAAGGTCGGGCGCTCTTTGTTTATACCCCAATTTTTAGTCAAATTTGGGCTTTGACCCTAATTTGACCACCAACAGTAAAGGCGTATACGCCTCATTTTGAGGCGCGCCTCACCTCGAGGCGTGCACCTCAAGACGTATGAGGCACACGCCTTAGAGATTTTGTGTTTTATTCATGCGCCTCAAGGCATAAAGCCCCTCTCCTTGAGGCGAGGTGCGCTTTTTGCGCCTTGAGGCGCGTTTTTAATAACACTGATCTAGATGCTATAAGGAGTTCGGTTAACATGAAGAGTTCAAACTCTATGAAGAATCCGGACAGCTTTACAATGAGTCTGGATAATCAGAAGTTAATGAAAAGTGATAAGGTTCAAGTTAATATGAACACTTCAAGAGGAGTTCACAACAATGTGAAAAATAATGAAAGTCCTCGTATGTTGATAACTTGTAAAACTTTACATAAAGGCTCAATGAAACCTACTCAACTATCACGTTGAGTATAGTCTTGCACCGTGGATGTAGGTGTTCATAAACACCAAACCACGTAAATTCGTGTTTCCCTTTCTTCTTGCTTCTTCTCATTTTCTTTGTTTTCATGGTATCAGAGCTTGTTGCCTGGTGAGGTTTTTTTTTTTCTTTGTCTTATTGTTCTTATTATTATGGCTGCCACTTCAGTAGAGTCGACCTCTTCGATAAAATACCCATATCCTTTTAACCTAAATGTCACTAACTTTGAGACAATCAAACTCAACCATAACAATTTTTTGTTATGGCAAACTTAGTTTCTTAATCTTGTTGAAACCTAAGACATGGCAGGATTTCTTGACGAAGAATACCCCATGCCACCTCAATACACGCAGACTCCTATGGGTGCTGCCATGAATCCTAAATATCTGGCATGAAGAAAATCAGACCGTCCATTGCGAGGATAGATTACTGGTACTCTTGCAAAAGAAGTTCTTGGCATCGTTGTTGGCCTCCAAACGTCTCGAGAGGTATGAAATGCCTTAATAACCTCATTTGCTCATGTTTCTAAAGAACGAGAATTTTTACTCGTTAAAAAATTGCAACTTTATGGAAAGAATGAAGTGCCAATGGATGATTATATCAAAAACTTCAAAAATATATGTGATGAGTTGGCTGCCATAGGCAAGCCTATTGATGATGACACCAAGTTGTTTTGATTATTTAATGGTCTTGGAGCTGGTTATGAATCATTTGTTACGATCATGCTCAAACTGCAAATCCCGTCGTACAAATAAGTTGTCGGTTTGTTGCAAAGCCATCAAACCAAATGTGATTTATATGAAGGAGTGAACAATCACTCAACCTTTTTTAATCAAAAGACTGGCAATCAAAAAAATGGATCCTTCAACAAAAGGCAACAATTTTCTTCAAAAGGACATGAGTTTACCCAAGCAGGTCAAACTATAAATCATGAAAATAATTTCATCCAAAAGAAACCTTTCAATGGCCAAACAGGAAATCAAGCTCTAGCAAAAAATAAGGAAAATGGTGTGATTTGCCAGATTTGTTCGAAATAAAATCATAGTGCTATAAATTGTTGGCATTGGTTCAAGCAGACCTTTCAGGCTGAAGACGTTCCTCAAGCTCTAGCAATATTAAAGTTTTCTGATAATCAAGACGAAGCGTGGTTTTCAGATATAGGAGCAACTGCTCACATCACTTCAGATGCAGGTAAACTTAACAATCTTTATAAGTATCATGGGCTAGAAAAGATTATGATTGGTGATGGATCCAAACTTGCTATTACTCACATGGGAACAACCAACTTAAAAGTTGACAACAAAAATTTGGTTCTTGAGAATGTTCTTATTGTTTCTGAAATTAAAAAGAGTCTTATCTCTATTAGTCGGTTAACCTCTGATATGCCTTGTTTATTTGAGTTTTCATCTAACGGTTTCTTGGTAAAGGAAAAAACCAACAACAAAGTGCTAATGAAGGGAAATAGGGTTGGTGGTCTCTATGAAGTCATGCCAGAAAACAAGCAGATCTTCTTCTCTACCCATTTTCGTTCTGTTAGCAGGGACGTCTGGCATGCGAGACTCGGTCATCCTAATATTCAGCTAGTAGATTTTTTAATAAAAAGTAAGTCCATCGATGCAACTGCACAGAATAAGTTTTTCTCTGTATGCCCAAGCTGTCAAATGGGCAAAATATGCAGGCTACCATTTCTTCAAGTTGATGAAAATTGCTCTCAGTTGTTTGATAAGGTTCATTGTGATTTGTAGGGACCAACACCTATATTTTCTTTCTAACAGTTTAAATTTTATGCTATTTTCATTGATGAATATTTTAGATTTAAGTAGTTTTATCCATTAAAAACTAAATTCGAGCTCACAGAAAAATTTATTGAATTTCATAATTTGGTGCTGACTCAATTTGAAAAAAAAATTAAAATTTTTTAAATTGATGAAAGAGGTGAGTTCCATAGTCATGTACTAGAAAAGTTCTTGAAAGAAAAAGACATTAAGCATGTGAAAGCTTGCCCTAAGACTCCAGAACAGAACGGTATGGCAGAACGTAAACACCGCTCTATTACTGAACTGGATTAACTATAATCTTTCATAGTAATATTTCAACACGATTTTGGGTTGAAGCCTTCTCTACGGCAGTATGACTGATTAACAGGCTTCCATCTCTAAATCTCCATATGAAATCACCTTTTGAGTTGTTAACTAAAAAACAACCAGATTTTTCTTGTCTCAAGTCTTTTGGCTGCAGATGCTTTCCATATATCAAAGAATACAACAAGAATAAGTTTGAACTACGATCACTACCATGTGTATTTATGGGATACAGTGAGTTTCATAAAGGATACATGTGTCTCTACCCACCTACTAGTCATGTGTTTATATCTCGACATGTTGGGCTTGATGAGCATGTTTTTCCTTACTAATCTCTCGGTAAATTGTTTGACTTCATAGCAGACAACAAAGAATTAGTTAGTTTTATTGATTCTAATTAACTACTGTCAACATGATTTTAGTTTCAAGGAAGTGGGCGTAAGTGATAACTGTCAAAACAATACTTCCTCATACAATACTTTTATCCCTCCTGTTGATAACTCCCAAGCTCTTGTCAATTATGAGCCTCCTAAAACTGTGATGTCACCTGAGCTTGATTCTCAACCAAAAGAAGATCACATTCAAGTTATGAATCCTGATTCTATCAACACGAATGTCTAAAATACTCATTCTATGGTTACTCGATCAAAAGAAGAGATAATTAAACCTAATCCCAAATATTTTTTGGCCCTAACTATTCCCCTTGAACAAAGAACTGTTAATGAAGCCTTGAAAAATCCAGATTAGCGTCAAGCTATGGAAGAAGAGTTGCTTGCCTTGAAACAAAATGCATGTGGGTTTTAGTTCCTCGCAAATCTAGTATGAATGTGATTGGAAGTCGATAGGTGTTTAAAACAAAAATTAGGAGTGATGGAACTATTGAACAACTTAAGGCACACCCAGTGGCTAAAGGATTCAGTCAAATACTAGAAGTCGATTTTGCTGAGACGTTTTCCCCTATTATAAAGCCTCCATCTATTAGAATAGTTCTGACAATAGCTCTTGCCTATAATTGGGATATCAGACAGTTAGATGTCAAAAATGCATTTTTTCATGAGTTCTTGACTCAAGATGTCTATATTGACCAACCCCCTGGGTATAAAGACAACCCTGATTTTGTGTGCAAATTAAATAGAGCCTTGTATGACTTAAAACAAGCTCCACGAGCCTGGTATGACCGGTTTGGTACATTCTTGTTCTCTATGAAATTTTATTCTAGTGTTGCTGACTGATCCTTGTATATCTATTAAAGTCATAATGGGATAATGCTTCTCCTACTCTATGTTGATGATATTATTCTCACAGAAAGTAATCTTATCATGATAAATGAGTTTGTTGACAGAGTCAGTCATGAGTTTACCATGAAAGATTTGGACTATCTTCACTACTTTCTTAGAGTCGAGGTTCATCATTTCTCTAAGGGACTATTTCTAAATAAAAAAAAGTATGTGTATGCCTTATTGGATCATGCATAGATGCTTGATGCCAAACCTGTCTCTACTTCGATGGTGTCTAATCTTCATCCTACCAAAGAAAGTGAAAAATTATTTAATAATTGCACGTTGTACAGAAGTCTGTTTGGAGGTCTACAATACTTGATGTTCACACGTCCAAATATTTCCTTTAGTGTTAATTATGTTAGTCAATTCATGCAAAATCCTACTGAGTTCCACTTCCAAATGGTGATTTTTTTTTTTTGCGATATATTCATGGCACTATTGAATATGGTACTCGTTTATTGGCCAACACTTCCATGCAGTTATATGCTTTCTCTGATGCTAACTGGGCAGAATGTCCGCTTACTAGAAGATCCACCACCGATTTCTGCACTTTTCTTGGTGCCAACTGCATATCGTTGAGTGCTAAGAAACAACATATTGTTGCTCGCTCCAGCACTGAGGTTGAATACAAGGCTATGTCTTCGACAACAGCAGAACTCACATGGTTATCGTTTATTCTTCGGGATATTGGGATATATTTATCTAAACCGCCCATCATTTTTTGTGATAATCTTTCAGCTCTGCAAGTTACCATTAAACTGGTCTTCCATTTTCGCATGAAACATGTTGATATCGCCTTTTAATTTGTTCGAGAAAAAGTAGCTCGTGGGAGTCTCATCACGAAATTCATATTGTCGTCTCAACAGGTTCCAGATATCTTAACTAAAGCCCTTCCACGAACTATCTTTGATCGGCTTCGAAACAAACTCGGATTGTGGATTCACCCTAACTCGAGTTTGAGGGGCAATTACAGTGATAAGGCAGCAATGAAGAGTTCAAACTTAATAAAGAGTCCAGCCAATAATGCTAATGTGAAGAGTCCATCCGATAATGCTAATGTGAAGAATCCAAACGATAATGATAGGAGGAGTTTGGTTGACATGAAGAGTCTAGATGCTATAAGGAGTTCAGTTAATTCAAACTCTATGAAGAATCCAGATAGCTTTATGAAGAGTCCGGATAATCAGAAGTTAATGAAAAGTGATAAGGTTCATGCTAATATATATGAACACTTCAAGAGGAGTTCACGACAATGTGAAAAATAATGAGTCCTTATATGTTGATAACTTGTAAAATTTTATATAAAGGCTCAACGGAACCTGCTCAACTATCACATTGAGTAGAGTCTTGCACGAGGTTGCCAAACTAGAAAGCGGAAGCAGGAAACGATACGGGAAGCGAAAGCGAGAAACGAGGCATTTTAAAATTTATAGAAAGCGGGAAGCAAAGTATCAATTTAAAAGCGAAATATGAATAAAAAATGAAGCAATATAGTAACTAAATAGGAATCAAACAAGAAACAAATAAGAACTAAAATAAAATTGATCATTCTTATATTTCATGATTTTTCAGAAAAGAGTTAATTTTTTGTTAAAATCTAACAATGATGGCTACCAATTTGAAGAAAGTACATGGAAAGTGAGTGAAAGCGTGAGAGAAAATACATGAAAACATGAAAAAATGTTAGAAGCGTGGAGGAATCGAGATTCCCATGAACTTTCAGAAGTGAGCTTCCCATGAACTTTCAGAAGCGAGCTTCCCACCTACCCAAGAAGCCTCCGATAACTCTGGTCTTGCAGAGTGGATGTAGGTGTTCATAAACACCAAACCACGTAAATTAGTGTTTCCCTTTCTTCTTGCTTCTTCTCATTTTCTTTGTTTTCAACTTTGTCATTTATAACTAGGACAAGTAAATGAGCCCCAGCGAGCCATGCTTGGCTTGTTTTATTCTCCATATGAGCTCGAGCGTAAACTTGAACTGATTTATTACGAGCATAAGCAACGCCCGAGCTAGCTCATTTAAAAAAAAAAAAAAACTGCAGAGAGAGAGAGAGAGAGCGGATTTGCCCTATCGTAACGATAGTGTAAATCAGTTCAAAACATCCTAACGTAACGATAGTGTAAAACAAGTTCCCTAATTCGTACTGCTTACTCTTGATACGTAAGACCCAAACCTGAACCAATCTCATTTGGATTCAGGTACACTTAGAAACTATGAACTCATATGGGTTAACCGGGTTCGATTATGCATGGGGCCGGGTATACCTGTTTCGGGTTTTTAATAGACCTGTTTTGATTCGGGCCAGCTTCAGGTCTAGGTATGGCTGAAAAAAGTAGATTCGTATAGATTAACGGGTTATCGGTTTGGGTCTTAATGGGTTTGAATATTGACAACTATGCTATATGCATCATACAATCAACACGGCTGATAAAAACTAAAAGGGTGCAACAATATTCTTTCACAGTAGATGAACTTTCTTGAGAGAGAGAGAGAGAGAGAGAGAGAGAGAGAGAGAGATTATGTTTAGATGCAAACGTGAGAGAGATGCAACTTTCAAGCTGTTAAAGTGGTCATTCCCTAGTTTCTTCCTCTAAAGTCTCAACCCTCAAAAGCTGCAACCAGTAAAGAAATTAGAGAGAAGGTGAGATAGAAGGCAAGACGTTGGATTTTGGAGAGTTATGGGAAACAATGAAGTGATAATTATCTTCATGGGGAATAACAATTGACTATCAAACCCGTTTCCTTCTCCAAGTAACCTTTCTAAATTCCATAAGTAAAAAAAAAACATACCTAAATTCGGTCTGAACCAGCTGACTCGCCAACTCGAGCAAGTGAACTGGTTCAGGTATACAGTCGAGTCGGATTAAGGGTTCAGGTACAATGGGGTTAGGGTACATAATCGGGTCCGGGTCGGTTTTAAAATATGAAGAACCATTTGGGTTTGGGTACATAGACCAACCCATTTTTACTACAGGTCTAAATTATGGATCAGCCCAAACCCATGGGTCCACCAATATCGGTTTGGGTGGAGTATAACCGGTTTGGAGACATCGGGTCAGGCCAGGTATACCCAACCCAGTTACACCCCTACCAACCGATGGAGAATGCCATAATCCCTATCTATACCAGATTTGATAGGATGTGCAATTGGTAATAAAAAACAGAAAGTCCAAATTGAGAACTGTATTGGACTGATAAGGCCTGATTAGGATATGGAGCCTAGCATGGTTTATAAAATTTCATATGGGACCCAAGTCTAACCTAAGTTTCAGTTAAGATCCAGAAAATTTCAATCTAATGATCATAAGGAATATTATTTTGCTTGGTATGGGCCCATTCTGGTTTATGTAAATCTTACAAGGCCCAGATATGGTTTTTCTAGGACCCATCATAATCGGTTCCAACACCACAAAGCCTATCCGAATTAATTTGGACCCAATTAGGTCCAGCGAATGTTCGATCCATTGACATCCATAGTACATAGAAAGGAGCTTTCACTTAGACACCAAATTGCCGTTGTTGAACTACTTGACCCGTATTATGATCCAGACAGATTTTAGAAAATGACCAAGATGTTATTTATCAATATATGGATGGAATGGAGAAATATAGATCTTATGTAGATGGAGCAACACATGGTCAACATGAAGATGAAAATGATGCACTTTGGGACTATTCCACTCCTTCATGAGCAGGTGTATGCACACAGATATAAAAAAAGTTAATAAGCACTCAATCAAAAGATTATATGAAATTGGAATAAGTATTTTTTCATACTCAAGGGTTTGTTTAGCTTTTAGGCTCTTTTTTTATCCATTAGCCCACACTAATGTAAGTATGAGTGTTTTTTAATAGTGTCAGAACAGAGTGCCGGTAGAGCATAAATAGGCTTGTTCACGTAGGGCCAATACTTTGGTATCTAATTTTCAGATCAGACAAAGGGGGTGAGCCTTTATTTATAGAGTTCAGAATAACTGAATTTTTTGGATCCATAGAGTCTATCCCAAATGAGGATACGACCCAATGAAGGCTCATTTAAGAGGTATATTCCCTCCTTAGTAAACACACTAATAGTTGAAAAAAGATACACTTTTGGCACGATGGACGCCTTCCCATATACTTAATCAAAACTCATGTCTGACCTGGTAGTAAATTTCCCAAACCATATTGGGCTCCATATACTAATAAGACACTTTGGGTCTAACATTTTTTATGTCTATTCTTCTTTGTTAGTAAATCCTGACCTTAAAGGGTTCGGTACAGGTAGGGTCCAGGTCAAACCCAACCCATTGACACCCCCTGTTGATGAGTCATATATAGCATGCCGTTTTACTTTTATCTATACAAGAACAATTAATTTTTATTAATAAATAACAATAATAGCCCACACCATTTATGCCTTGTCTATTAAGCAAAGTAGATCCTAAAGTAATCCCCCATATGGTCACTTGGTATACGACAATTTTATTTGCTTTTGAAGTATGGCATTTGCGTGCTACTGTTTGTATCTTAATCACCAAGGACAAGAAAAGGTTGTATATTTTTATAAAATCGTGCAACAGGAGCTTATCTGCATGGAAAAGCTATCCTCAAACTGGGATGTAGTTCAAAATTGGCAATTACTTGCATGACGTAATAAAGGAGCATTGATTGGTTATGAAGTATGACTATTTTGAAAATTTGTGTCATTATTTAATAAATCACAATAGTCATACAACTTTCTTTTTTTTCTGCATAAAATTTTTCTGTAATTCACAAATAGATGCCAACCATTTAGCCATTTACAAATGCATATTTTACATATACCCCACCTGGGTTAAGAACAAGTTCACATTCATGATTCCATTGTCAAAGCCTTCAAGCATTACTCTCTCACTCTGTTATCTTTTTTTTTTTTTCATTTTTCATTTCTCTTTCTTCTTTTTTCCTTAGTTTTGGGGCTCCTTGGCATGTCTTGGGCCTGGTGGGTTATCTGGTAGGTTCAATGTTGGTTGAACCTGTTTCTTAATGTTGATGGTTATAGTTTGGCTCATATACATGTAACATGAGAGAGAGAGAGAGAGAGTTGTCTAGGGGTGTGGATGGGCCGGATTTGACCCAGAACCCTACCAAACCCTATCTTTGGTGATAAAAAAGGGGTCTGATTAGAAACCAGGTCAGACCCAAAGGATCTTATTAGTATATGGATCCGGGTATGGTTTGTAAAATTTCATACCAAACTCGAGTTATTCTATTAAGACCCGTAATTTTTTTAATATAAAAAAGATAACAAATATTATTTTAACAGGTCTGGTTCATGTAATTCTTATAGCGGACCTGGGTCTGAACCCAGTATTAGAATGTCAAAACAGATCCGAGTTCGGATGCACCTGGGTGCAAACTGGATCCGACTCATTGACACCCCTACTTATGTGTGTGTTTTAATTTAGACAAGAGAAAGTAGTAGGGGGGCGAGGGGGGGGGGGGGGGGGAATATAGAAAGGCACCGTGACCGTTTTTCTCTGAAATTTAAAGCTAAACACTGAGCTATGCAGAGTTCCCATTTGGTGAAGTATGGCACACAAAATTGCAATACGTGTGCTACATACCACGGCCCTTGTGACCTCATCCAAGTAATGGAAAGTCATTGGACCAGAGACTTATTTTCTCGACTTGACCACTTGCAGAGTTACAGTTTTCCCTGGTTTCACAAGACCTTTCACACCCTATTTAGCTAGCTGAGCGGTCAGACTAGATTGGGTTTTTCCATTCTCACGTTTGGATCCAAAGCTGGGCCTTGCCATATTTTTCTTCTAGGGCTAAATTTTATGAATCACGTAAGATTCAAATGATTCTCATACCACACTAAACCTGAATGGCTTAATCTTACCTTTTTGTTATTTTACAATAAAGGAATCCTTACTAAAACTGGATCACTTAATGGGTCCGCCTCCCTGCGAGTTAAAACTCCGGGTTTAGGACATGATCATCCAGTCTTACTTGTCTAAATCTGACTTATTTTTCATCAATATATAAAACCAATTTGTTCAAAATGTTCATAGCAGAACCAGTATAGGACTTTCCTCTGTCGACCTTATCACAAGAGTCCTCGTTGGATTGGACTTATTGGGCTGAGACGTTTGATTCTTTTGGGTCTCCTGCATAGAACAGCAAATGTGCAACATTTGTTTTGGATGAGTTCGGATCATAAGATTTGGATCCGGACTATGAGTCTTGACAGAGAGGAGATGAGAGCGAGGAAAAAAGAAGGTGATGAGGTTGGAGTTGATAATTATATGTTTGTGAGGATATAGTTGAAAATGGCCCATCTCTCAATTTTCTTCTCCACCCTCAACACTATTCTCATTTTTCAAATGGGGTTTCCAAACACCATGGGTGGTATTAATTAAATGCTCCTTACATTCCATCTCAGATTTTTGGTCTTTGTTTATACAATTCGTTGGATTTTATATCCAAATTTAAATTGAAAAGCTTTCCATATATCCCACCATCCATCCAACCCCAACCAATCAAAGGTTTACCAAATCCCATTAAATGGGGTTTATATGTCTATTAAGCTATCCAACCCAAACTAGGGGTCAGCAACCTATGGGCCAAGCCAACCCGGCCTGCCATGAGTCGGGTTTGGGTCATGATTATAGGCAGTGAGGTATTGGGCCAAAACCCAGCCCTTTAGATCCTTCTTTAAAAATGCAAGGAACATTGTTACAAGCTTTAATCGTCCTTTACGTTGCGAGAAGGTAAAGACAGAACAAGTTTTCTTAACTCAATAGCTTGAATCACCATCGTAGATTAATATATGCAAAATAAAAATAAAATCGTGTATAAGCACCTAATCCATATATTAAATAAGATTGAAGCAAATAAATCAGGGATATGAGACCTGACCCCCCATTGACCGAATGAGCTGAGCCATGGGCTTCTCTTCAAACCCAATACTGTTAAGAATCGAGCCAAAACTCAGCCCGTTGATCGAGCTTGCTTGGTCGGCCTGGTCCATTAGCGGGCCTGGCTGGCCTGCCATCACCCAAACCTGAACCACTGACATCCCATCTCACGTGGTTCCACCCACCCGCAATCTCTGTCCCTTGTCAACGATGGACGGTGATGGTGGTCCCAAGCACCATAATTACTGTAATTAATCACCATATAGTCCCTATGAGGCCGAAGTTGTCAACAACATTTTATTTTTTTGATGATGTAAATGAAAATGACCCATCTTCACCCCCCAACGCCAGACTCATCTTTCAAAAGAAGGTTTCCAAACACGTATGGGGATAGGTGATATTAATTACACCCTAATTAAATACCATCATGATCACGGCTCTCATCCCCTCTCAACTCAGGGTCCCAAACATAGCCTTAATGCATAGAATTAAAAAGAGGACTTCAGCATTTTCTTATTTTAAAAACGAGGGTAGGTGTAATAATTATCATTCCATGTGTTGCGTTTGCACCTGTCCAGTGACCACCTACGTCTTACAACATTTTCTTTCGTTAGATTAGATTATTGACCAGAAGTCCCAGAAGACAAGAGTATCGAAACCATGAGAGGCTTCCCCACGTATGATCTCCCGCGGTGAAGTGCGTTGGTGCAGAGCTTTCAGTGTACGACCCTGGAGCAGCAGAGCGATTGCCGGCTTTTAGTGTGGGTCCCACGCGGATCTGCTTTTTTGGTTTTTTTTTTTTTCAGTTGACGGTCCGGACTCCAATAAAGGAAGAGAGAGAAAGAGTGGCCATGTTCACACCCGGCGAGCGATAGAGATAGAGATAGAGAGAGCAATGAATTTTAAATAATAAATTTAATAAAAACAATTCACTTTACCCACCTATTTTTGAGCCTAATTGCTTATAGCCTCCCCTATGAAGACGACCCCCAACCCCGTGGTCGAAGAATGACGTCGCTTTTTTCACCTGCCGCGCTTGGAACCCATTGATTTACTGGGCAGTAAATTAAAAAAAAAAAAATCATTGCCTACGATCGGCACTTATTGCTATAATAAAGTCTTTGATCAATCTCTAATTTTGAGTTCGTTTGTGAAATACTTGAAATCACACCATCAGGATGGGTGCTGCGACCAAGATCAAACCCCACTGGTGCACGGATGTGTATGTAGCTTTCCACTGGTGCAAGGGTTTTCCTTAAAATATCGACACTTGAAACTCTTAAGAATTTTGCTTAAACAATATGATAGGTTAATAATTTACTCACTATGGGTAGAATCGTTCTTATGACCCTAACTTTTTTCATTAAAAACAGAGTAATTTTTTTTTTTAGATACTTAAGGTTCAAGACAGGCAGTGGGAAGTAAAATTGCCATAACTGGAGAGGTTATACGTAAAATTCTATGAAATGAAATTAAAAAGAAAAAGTAAAGAAGACGTAAAGGTCGTGATTGCCGTCGTAATCTAGAAAATTTGGCACAAAAATAAATAGTTCTTTTTATCTCTACGTGGCAGTAAAAGACCGTCGAGACTTATTTTTCAAAAACATTCACTTGATTAAAAAAAAAACTACCCTCATAGATCCAATTCCAACTTATTTACTCGTTATTCATTAATAAAAAGAGCGCCACTTTTCTCTCTCTACTTACTCTAGCCATGTGCCGCTGTGCTGTTTCACTCTCTCTATTTAAAGATGGGATCGGCAATGCCACTCTCGACACTTCTTCGGTAGCTCTAACAGGAGGAGAAGATCAAGAGAAGAGGAAGAAGTGGAACCCTAGTTCCTTTGGCGATGTGAAACCCTAATTTCTCTTCTTCTTCCATTGAACTCGTTTCTCGTTCGCGGGAGCTCCGCCGATCTCTCCGTTTCTGTTTTCCTCCCTTTCTTTTCTCTCTCTCTTTCTTGGTTTCTCTTTTGGTTTGAGGGAAGATGAAAATGTGGGAGAGTAGAGCGTCGTTGTTGCTATTCTTGGCGGTGTTCGCGATCCTTCCGTCGGACGCTTCTCTGGATCTTCGTAGGCACAGGGTTCGCGATCTGCAGAGGAAGTCCATTATAGGTGGAGAGTGATTCTCGTTGTCCATATCTGTCATTTTTATTATTTTTATTTTTTAGTGGATTTATTTGTTTATGTCTGTAGTTTTTTTTTTTTTCGTTTCTTCTATCGATTTGGTTGAGAATTTGAGATTTTCTTCACAGAATCAAGATTTTCTTGTTCGAACCGTTGATCTGACTGGATTTATTTAAGTGTATTCGTTGAGCTGATTACGGGTCCATATTCATTTGTTCTAGTTTTAGTTTTTTCTGGAGTAGGCGATGCTTTTTAATCTTGATTTGCTGAATTTTTGCTATTATGAGTTTTTTTTCTCTTTTCTAGATGTTCAGTAAATAGACTACATCTCGATGATTCGTAAGTTAGGTGTTTTTCTGTATTTCTTCTTTTAGTAATGTAAGAAAGATCTTTTTTTCTCCTTTTCCTCTTGCGGTTGTCACTTCTTGGATTGATTTTCTGACTTATTAGTTTCGTTTCTTCATGAATGCTGTCTTTTCGGTTTAAATTTGTGGTACCAATAAGTATTTTGATAACAATATATGTGTTTTCTTTTTTATTTTGCATTTGTCGTCTGTCATCATCTTCTTCTTATTCCCCTTTATTAGGTGCCAAATTTTTATCTGAAAATTTTTAGTTTTTGTTTGTATATTTTCTCCAGATGATAATAATGTAATGGTTGTACTTTTTGCAATGAATTTATTTCCCCTTTCCTTCATCCTTTGAGATGGTGACATTTCAACCATTAAGTTATAACTGGCACTTGAAACAAATCTTACAACTGTTTGTTTTTCTTATATATGTGTGTGTGTGTGTGTGTGTGTGTAGCTTTATCTAAATGGAAAAATCTGTGCTGTAGGTGATGAGAATCTGGCACCTTTAGCTTCCACTGTTCTACTGTTTTCCCCAGCAGCAGTGCCAGCTTCAGGTGACGGGAGTTCGGATTCAAATGGCTCTCTTATATTGGCGGAGCATAGAACCAATAGACCTGATATACTTAATAGCTTTAGACGGTATCGAGGAGGATGGGATTTTTCCAACAAGCACTATTGGGCTGTAAGTCCAATCTATTCTTCTCACATTCTTCTCTCTACTTTTAATCTTCTTATAATTTTTAAAGAAGTACATATGAAGCTCTTACTGAATTGTTAATTATGTCCTGCAGTTGTATTTGACTTTGTTCTTTTGAAGGTCATATGTGAATTTTGGCCATGCATATTGAAACCAATCATGAAATGATTTAAATATGTAACTTGTAGAATGATTTAGTTGCATCTTCTTGCTCCTTGAAAGTTCCATTCGGCTGAATATGCTGGTCTCCCACTTGCTTCCAGATGGTATTGTAGATTACTAATACTGAATAAGATATGGTTCTCTTCCTGTTTTTCTCTTTGCCTGTTCTGTAGTTGTTGATCTTAAATAGGCTTGCATGTACCTGGATGTTTTAATTTGGATCTCTGACTTGCTTCCATACAGTGCACTATGTTTCCACTAGGGATGCACAATGAACCAGGCTGGCTCAGGCTCCGCTCATTTAAGCCTGACTCGAGGCTCATCTGAATCTGCAAATGACCCAGTCTGGGCATGAATTCATGCTCGATTGGGTAAACTAGCCCGAGCTTGATCAACATAATGAGCTCCATAAGCTCAATTAGGCTTGGTTAAAATTACACATGAAAATTTGCATAAAATAAATTTATTCATTAAAATAACAACATATTATGTTTTTATCTGAATCATTGATCATTAATCGATCAATCAGCTTGAGTCTGTATCGATTTCTGGCCAATAAGATACAAATCGGCCGAGGCAATGACATTGGGATCAAAATGTTGGATTGCATAACATTGTTATTATAAATCACAAATGATTCTAAATCATACGATTCCAAATCACAGGGTGGATAATGTGACCACATGGGAAGTGAGAAAAATGGCTCCAATGTGCTTTCGAATTTCATAGTCTCATCTTCTCATGTTTGCTTGCATGTTTGAAATGGGATAAGTGAGAATCATTTTCTCACCATCATGAGAAAACGATTCTCATTTACAACTAAGCAGACGTGACTATAGCATCTCTATTCCATGGAACAGTTCCACCAGGCAACCAGCCCATCAAATACTTATAATTTTTGTGTTTTTAATCACTTCAGCTATTTTCAAATGAATCCATTAGTAAAGGGATGTTACATTGAGGAAGTTTTCATTGGCATCTTGCAATTGAAAAACTATTATCTGGTTTTTTTCCCTTTAAAATAGGTGCTGGACTATGTCACATGGGCGGGGGTGCGGCACTTTCAAAAACCTTGGGTGCGGTAATATATATATATATATATATATATATATATATATATATATATATATATATATATATAAGGGGTGTCCGGGGTTCCCCTTGGCGCGGGTCCCGCAGCCCCCCCCCCCCCCAAAAAAAAATGGACCAAAATGACCCTGGGTGCGGTCAACGCACCCAGGGTCGGGTTACCGCACCAGGTGCCGCACCCGCATCGCGTCGACGAGGTTGAGCACTAATTTTTTTTCGATGAGCCAAGCTCGTACAAGGCAAGCTCGGCTCATGTGCATCCCTAGTTTTCACTACTAATGATATGTTACCATTCATATCCTATTTATGCCTCTTCTGTAGTTGTTGATGTTTTGTCACTTTATACATGGGCCTATATGTGTGTGGTTTGAGTTCCTTTCAAGAACAAAGAGCAAAACAAACGGAAAGGTCTTGAGTGTTAGATTTATTATGTATTTCTTGTAAATTTATGTATTTTAGTGTAAGGATTGCCATACTTGTCTATACTTTTCCCATGTCGTTGTGGATTTGTTTTTACATGTGTCATTGTAATTTTAAACAATGTGCTCTCTCTCTCTCTCTCTCTCCCTGTCTGACCATTGTGTTACAGTCTGTTGGATTTACAGGTGCTGCCGGTTTTATTGTTGGATCCCTATGGTTCATTTCTTTGGGGTTGGCGTTGGTGGTAATTTATGGCTGTAAGTGGAAGATGCATATTGGGGGGAAGAACTGTTGTCGATCAAGATGGATTTGTTTGTTATTGCTCTTTATCTTCACATGTGTTGCAACGTAATACTCTTAAACCTCTTAGGGTCAAGTGAACAGTTTCTTTTCTTAATGCTTTCATCATTTCATATAGCTAAATCACATGGTTAAGATTATCTATGAAAGTATGATTTAGTATAACTGGTTGATTCACGTTGGTTGCAGTTTAGAGAAAATGGATATGTAATTTACCTTCTTCCTTGACGTTTTTCCTTTATATTGAATTAAAATTTCTAGTTAATTTGTCATAATGCACCACAGTCTCTAAACATTGGTGCTATGTCACATGAATACCACTGAGCATACGGGGATGCAGCTATTTTTATAATGTTTTCAATATCACTAGTATATAAGGGGACATGATACGGGGGCCAAAATGGAGTATCCATGTGACATAGCTTTGATAACACATTTGCAACTTTTGATGCTTTATATGGAGTAGATGTTTTATGTGTAAAGAATATTTACTTTTAGTTCTCTCTTGATACCACTAGCATGTACTTAATACTCTTCTCGTTTTTTTTTTTTCCTTTTGGCAGAGTTGGTTGCATTCTTCTTTCTGTCGGGCAAGATGGGTTTCATAAAGAGGTGTCACATACCTTAGATTTTGTTGTGAATCAATCAGACTTTACAGTTCAGAGCCTTAGAAACGTCTCAGAATACCTGTCTCTCGCAAAGACCATAAATGTGGAGCAAGTTTTCCTTCCATCAAATGACCAGAGCAAAATTGATAAGTTAAACAGTGAATTGAGTAGCTCTGCAGATATGCTTAATGAGAAAACTGTCGAAAATTCTGATAAAGTACAGAAAGCTCGTAGTGCTGTGTAAGATTTGATAAACTCAGACTATGAAAGACTTGTGACTTGTTTTATTTTGCTCTTATATATAATTCTTACATGTAATTCTTTCTTTTTCAATGCAGGAGATGTGCGTTGGTTGTGATGGCAACAATTATGCTTCTATTGTCTGTCCTTGGTCTATGTATGTACCTCTCATATCACATTCTGTTTGGGATCTACTTTTCCTACTTATTACATTTTCTATTTACTCTATTTGAGCCAAAATAAGTGTTTTCGACATACAATGCCTGTCACTCTTCTTAGTACAGTTTCCAACTGCATTTTCTTCACTCTTGATGTAAGCATATTTTTCATCATTTGATGCCTTTAGGAACTTGTGCTCTGTTTCACATGCTTGTGCTTTACAAATTACAATTGGCCTTTGGGATTTGATAGGCTTTACAATGTTTTACAGGCTTTCAAAGTCCTATAATCTTCATATTGACTTGAGATTTATGAAACTTTATATTGGTACAATCTCAACAGGAGTTTTGCCAGATCACCAAGCTTGTTTACTGTGGTTATTTCAGTCAACGATAACTAATATTTTCCCCTTTTCTGAATTGCTTCCTGGACTGTTGCAGTTCTGTACCTATCATGTACTACATAGTTAAGTAACTTGTCTTTTTATACTGGCTCATTTGGGGTTGTCTTTTGTACTACCTTTTTTTGCAGTTCTCTCCATCCTCAGATACCAGCATGCTATGTGCATGTATGCCTTTTCCACCATTTCCTTTTCTAATTCCTCATTTCTGTTTTCATCTCTGATATTTTCTTTGTTTTTTTCTATTTGCATATTCAATTTTCCCAGTTTTGTATTGATCGGATGGCTTCTTGTGGCAATATCTTTCATTCTTTCTGGAGTTTTTGTCATTGTTGACAAGTAAGTGCCTTTATTCTTGAGTTCACAATTTTGTAATGGAGTAACTATTCTTTTCACATTTGACTCTTGTTAATTCTGTCTTTCTTCAATTTATACTTTGTGGTTATCTCTTAAGTTTCCTTGACAGTAAGTTTATTACTTTTCCTATAGCAGGGATCAGCTTACTGTAGTAAACCTACTAAGAACACCTTTCCTTTTTATATGTCTAATTCAATAAATTGGTGCATGCCTTGCTTAATTGGCTGTTACAATTGGATAAGAAGTCAAAGCTATGTTGATGATAGGTTCCTGGTGTAAAAACAATGGGGCTGTAAGCTTTTCTGAGTTAATTCAACTTTTCCTTTTGTTGACTGCTTAAAAGAATGCTTTTCCTTATGTTGTGATTTCCTCTCAAACTGAATTTGTATTGCTTGTTAGTGTTTATGGTAATGAAAACATTATTTTCTTGTATTTATACACATGCATTTGTCATTGATTGCAAATTTCTCTTGCTCACATTTGGTGGGATCATGTGGCCCCATGCCAACAAGTCGGCTTTTACCGGTTTAGGTGTTATCATGCATATGAAAATAATGTCAGTGGTGATTGATCTGTGTTAAGTTGGACTATTTGCACTAAAGCTTGTGGGATGAAAAAAGCAAAGCGAAATTGTTTGCAGCCTCTTCTAACAATTGTTATTTTTGCTGTTAGTGCTAGGTCTGATCTGGATAGGTACTTTGTTTTAGGCTTTGAGTGCATAGCTGCTGACAGGATGTGTGTGCAAACATGCATGTGTGTGTGTGTGTGTGTGTGTGTGTGTGTGAGAGAGAGAGAGAGAGAGAGAGAGAGAGAGATGTCTTCATTTATGATCAATTAACCCTTTGGCTGGCACAAGTGATAGGCACAGTACCGTGCTTAATGTGAAAAAATGGTTTCTAGTTATCTGAAGTACAATAGCAAAAATAAGAAAGCTAATAGTGAAAACTTATCAGTCATTTGCATATGCTTATTGGTCATCGTGCTCAGTGTGCAAGATTTACTATTGGTACTCTTGAATATAACTGAAAGTTCATGAGGCCTAAAATCTAAAAGCACTCATAGTGAATCTGGAGTAGTGAGCAAGCAGGGAATGCTGTTGAACATAACAAGAAATCTATGTTCTAGGGTGAGAGAAGTTCATAATTCTTCAGGATCTACTAGCTTGAGTTTTTCCATCCTTAAAAGGGCATTGCTATCTTAAGAGGTTGCTGGATCCTAGGGTTGATTAGAGGTACATGCAAATTGAACTTTTCATGAATGACCAATTTACTTGATTGGTCATTTTATTTCACTAGATCAAGTATTATCCTTTCTTACTCCCCTCTCCAAGCCTTACATTTTTTTAATGTCTCGTAATATCTTGTATATCATAGGTTTCATCTTTCAGCATGGCAGCTTTTTCATGTGATGATGCTTGGTTATGTTTGTTCTAGTGCTATCACAGACACCTGTGTTTCTATGAATGAATGGGTTGACAATTCACAAGCTGAGAGTGCTCTTAGCAACATTCTTCCGTGCGTGGATGAGAAGACTACTAATCGAACTCTGTGCCAGAGCAAAGAAATCATTCGTGAACTTGTAAATGTTGTAAATACAGCGATAAACATCACTTCAAATTCAAATTCTCTTCCACAAACTCATTACTACAATCAGTCTGGTCCACCAATGCCTACTCTATGTTCCCCCTTTGATTCACAGCTGGGTGACCGGCAATGTCTTCCTGAAGAAGTTTCATTCACCAATGCCTCACAGGTAAGACGTCACAGTTTGATTATAGATCATGGATATGTTCTCAAAATGATCATTTTGTTGGAAATGATTAATATACTCCTATACTTCTCATTCTAGAGGGCATGGGGTAGGTAACCCATGAGGCTCTTGAATAACTGGCCTGGGTAGGCTGCGGAGCTTGTGCACGATCAGACAATGTCTAGGTCTGACCTGGTAAACCAAAGATGACTGAGGTTGGTTTGTGACCTTGTCGGCATTGTGTGTGAGTGTGTGCACACATGCGCATATGTGTGCATGCCATTTGTGATCAACCCATGACACAAATTTGTGCGAGCTTGCAATTCTCAATTCTGGCTGGACTGAATATTAGAACATGGCTGCAATTGTACTAAGTAGAACTTGGCAACCATCTAGGCCAAAGTCTGATCAAACTAATAATTTGCTGCAATTGGGTGTCCTGTTACTGCATTACTCGGTTGGCTGCTGTTATTTTTGACTACTTTGGGCTGACTAAAACAACTCAAGATGCCCTTGGCCAGAGTTGATTCATTTTCGATTTTGCATTACTTAGTTGGCTCTGTTTTGAACTGATTGCTGGGATGGGAGCTGCATTTGGTAAAAACGTAACAAGTACGTTGTTGGTGGATGTTTGGAAACTGGTAGGTGGGATGGGAGTTTATGCATTTGGAAGAGGAAGTGAGACCATCTGCCGTGTATTCTATTCACGCTGAAAGCTGGATTTGGTAACTACCATCTCATGGAGGCTTGTCCGCTACCACTTTTCCAAATGCATACTCCCTCCGACTTTGAGTTTTGAATTTCATCTGGATTGCGTGTGCATTTGGATATCTGTGCTAATGCTTGTGCTTTCCATTTCTTTGTTTAGGCATGGCAAAACTACACGTGTGTGGTTTCTTCATCTGGTGTCTGCATCAGCCCGGGAAGGGTGACTCCAGACATATACCAGCAGTTGGTGACAGCCGTAAACGTGAGTTACGCGCTCTATCACTACACTCCGTTCCTTCTCAACCTGCAGAACTGTAATTTTGTAAGGGATACTTTCAGCACCATTACAACATCATACTGTCAACGTCTCGAGCATCGCCTCAAGCTGGTGATTGCCGGGTTGGTGCTCATCTCCGTCGGCCTACTCCTCTGTTTAGTACTCTGGATGCTACACGCGAACCACCCCCAAAGGGAGGAAGTGTTCGCTCAAGCGTCAGTGGTTAAGATACCAGTAAACGACCATACAGATGATAAAATGGAGCCATAGTAGCATTTATAGAGCTTCGAGTTTGTCTCTCAGTTTAGGAGAGAATGTCCATGTGGGGCGAAGTCCCATTTGGTATGCCTACCTGTTCTGTTGGCTCTGTAACAGTTTACGTGGTGTGTTCATTTGTGGAAAGTTTTGGGGGTATTTTGGTCATTGTGCAAGCGACGTGTTTTGATAGCAATGCCACGCCAATCCTCTTGTTTGCAGAGTGCAATGGCTCCACCATTGCATGCCTTCATGTACTATGCCACCGTCATTTTAGAATATAGCCGTTGTCATTTTATCCCCACCCCTGCCCTCTTAGTGCTTCCCGATTTACCCATGTTCCGCATGGTCCATGATGCGTATACCATGTCGTTTTCATGTTTGTATTGTGGAGGTCCCATACAGGCGACATGCCATACACTTGCTACTGTCACATGATGTCCATGTATACTTTATACCTTAATCGTGTAAAGAGACGGTGGGTGTTCCACTAAGAAAATGGTAAATACGAGTTATTTTAGATTCAAGCATGTTCATAACTATTTTTTCATCATGTGATGACATGTTTACTTGATGGCTTGCCTTCATTTCTACCTTTGGATTTGGCTGGTTTTGAGTTTGGATGGCAGTGGACTGGGGAGAAATGGGGCATCCGTCCGAACCTGCCCCATTTGGGGGCGAGGATGGAAGACATGAAATATGTGGAATGGACTTCAGATGGAGGTGGAAATGAGAACCTAAGCGGGGGATGGAGAGCAAAATTTTGAGACAGGGCAAGGGTGGAGGGCTTGTCCACTGCACCTGCCCGGGTCCACTGCCATCCCTAGCCTTTGAGCTCTGCTGAATTGGGATTCTGTGGACTTCCAGTTCCATCTTATCGACAACTTCAGTGGATGGGTCTAACAGGACTGAACCAGAGTTTTGTCTAGTTGGAGATCCAACAGATGTACTGTAAATTGTGTTTGAATCCTTCTGATCGGGATCTCCTCAGCTTTGAGATCCGAGAACAGACATCAACTCACCCTAATATTGGAGATCTTAAAGCCTTGTTTTGAGATTCCGCGTTTGCATTTACTCGGATCTAGGCTTAGGGCTCATGCCATTTCGGATCCTCAGATCCAAGATCCAAGGCTTCCATTCTATACAAGTTTCAATATATTCCTCTGCAGACTGATGGCAGCGTTTAGCCAAATTGGATTTTATCCATCTGCTGAGACGCCATTAAATTACTGACTAATTTGTGCTCAATTCCCTTGTTTTATTGTCCTTGGCTCTGATCAAACAAGGGAATGCTGTTTGTAGTCAGAACTTTGCCTGGCTGTTGCGGCCCATTGTTGCTAATGCCACATATATGGTCCTTGTATCTGTCCAATTGACAAGCTGCTTCACACTTCTGATAATGGGTTTGTGGGCACTTGCATTTAGTAGGTGCCATTTCTCTAAAAGTTGGATATCAGGGACCTCATCTTTTCTGATCCATGATCAAGTTTCTATTAAACCAAACTTGATCCGTTCCGTTTTTGTCTGGACTGAGAGGACATGTGGGTTCTGCCAAGCTCCAAAAGTATTAACAATTTGTGGCTAGTTGAATTCCACTCTTGTTGCTGCCAAGTGAATTGGTGCCGAAATGGGGAGGTGTGTGATTAGGGCTTAGCTGTGGAGAGTGGATCGGGTCAGGGGCACCCCCAACCATCAGGGGTGCCATTAATCTTTCACAATGAACGGCACTCAAAACCTATCTTGGATGACTGGTTCTAAGCCACTCATATTCAACTCCTTTGCATCAATGATCATCTGGACTGAGGGCAGCATATCTAAACACATCTCATTCAATGTTAGGGGTGTCATGGGTCGGGTTTGGTTTGGAACCAGACTTGGACCCAGTTTTGAGGTTTTGTGAAAAAAAGTTTTATGTTTGGTTGCTTTTGGGATTTTAAATCTCATGTGATTCCAAATCTCATGTTGATCCACTCTGCTGTGTGGGTAAACAGAACGTTTTAGGTGCCACTCTATGTGAAATGAGTCCAAAAATTAATGTTTCTACGGTGTCTGAGCTGTCACATGTGCCATTGCATGGACACAACTATGTCCCCCAATTTTCTATGAAAAAATGTGGAGACTTTTTCTAAATAATTAATTCATAAAGGGATGTCAACTGATTTGGATCGAATGCAGCCAATAGATGTTGGCCGAACGGATTTGGATTCAGAATGGTGAAAAGCTTATGTATACCAAATATGCTTTTTTTACATGCAAATGGATTTCGAATATTCATCAATTCAAATATTTCTCAGATTCAGTTGCAAAAAATGAAGTCCGTATCTACGTCTTATTATAATCTGATATGGTTTTGGCTTACCAAATGCAACTAAACGGAACTGAATTCGGTAGGATATAGGATAAAATCTAGTTCATTGACATTCCTATTCATAAATATGTTATTTAGCGTTTTGTATAGAAATAATTGTATTAAATAATGCTTAAAGAAAAATCCGCTTAAAGGCAAACCCTTTGGTAAAACTGTCAAGTAGGGACCTCAGGTCAACATCCATCATCTTTAAAAACGTAAATCTTTTATAATTGCATGTATCGACCTTTGAAATTGAAACATACTCATTTAACCTAAAGAAAGAAAAAGGTAAATATTTTGAACTTATGATTTAACGTGAACTAATACACTATAAGAGACTAGGCCCTTTTTGAAAGCTTTTAGGAAAATAGTTCATATTAGAAAAATTCAGAAACGTGAAGACCATTTTTGGACTTGGGGGCAAAAGGTTGGCCACTAAAATTTTCCTAATATCTATTTTTCTATTGAATATCTGTATAAGAATCAGCTTAAAAATAATAAAAAAATTTCTAAAATGTAAAATTTGTTTAAAAAGCCTAAGAAACTAGGAGTGCATTTGTGTGTCGTGAAACAGATGAGAGAACCCTTTTTTGCACAAAGTATGGGGATGAATTTTGGGTGTCTCTTTTAATTAGGAAAGAGTCCTAGTTTGCATTGCTGCAGTGGGACCCATCAAATTGCTTGGATGTATTTGTACAAACCCTCCAAGTTTTTGGAGGCTAACACTTATGACAAGAATCCAGTTGCCCCACCCACAAAGGCTCAGCTCATCTGGTAGGGGCCACTTGTGAATGTCACCAAGTTGACGGGACATCACAAGTTCGAAATCCACAAGGTCGAAGCTGAGTGTATACTCTCGCGACCTCAGGGGTTTTACCAACTAGAGGCCAGCCAATGAATGATCGATGATGGAGGAGGTTTTTCCCTTGGATTATCTAAAAAATAATAATAATTTAGTTGCCTCTCTCTCTCTCTACTTACATTATGTGATTTAAAATATACCTAAAATATATTTATGATTACTCATCCAACCTATATGAGCCGAGCCGAGCTGAGCTGAGCTGGACAACTTTGTTCATGTTCAGCTTGTCAAGCCTATTTTTTTGAGTTCAACAAGCCGTTTATAAACTAACCACGAGTGGCTCGGCTCATTCAGTTTCCTAGCCGTACTTATTGTCTATCTACTATTAAACTTTGAAGATTATGAGATGGAGGATTAAGAAAGCAGGGCATGTTCTAGTATGATTAAAAAATGCATGTCATTCCAAATCATAGAGTAGATAACGTGAATTGGAATCATATAAAAACATTAGCAAAAACGACCCCCCAAGTTGTCAAACACTCTCCTGTTTTCAACTGTTTGCTTGCAAGTGAGAAATGAAGAAATGAGAATCGTACCGTCACAATCATAAGAGAAAGACCATCATTTACGGCCAGTCGTGCACCTCATGTGATTTGAAATTACAGTGTTGGCAATGTGATTTAGAATCACATGAAAAGTGAATAACAAAATGAATTGGAATCACATGATGGATTTCATCACACGTTTGCTTGCAAGCGACAAATGGTTATGACTGAGGGATAGGGGGTGGGGATCAACGGGTCTGGTTTACACGGACCCGACCTGAACTAAACACTATAGGGTCTGGGTATAGTGATAAATGAGAAGATCCGATTAAGGCTTGGGTCCGGACCCGAAGGTCCGATTAATATATGGACATGGGTATAGTTTGTAAAATTTTATACCAGACCTGAATTTCGATTAAGACCTGCATTTTTTCAATGTAAAAATAAAAATAAAATGATTTTTATTGGGTATGGTCTAGTTTTGGTTCATGTAGTCTTTATCGAGTTTAGGTATGGTTTTTCTTATAATGAACCCAATTATACCCAAGTCTGAACCTGATACCAAACTCAAAAATTTGGTCTAAGTATGGTATGACTTGGATCCAAACCAAACCCGACTAGTTGGCACCCTAATGAGAGAACCATTCTCAATTGTTACCAAGCAATCTCTAGGGATGTCAATGGGTCAGATTCAGGTTGGATCTAAGCATTATCGAGTCAGACTTAATTTATAATAAATGTAAATTTTTTATAATTATTAAATCAAATAAAAGAAAAAAATTTAAAATACTTACCTTGTGGAGGAAGAGACACCAACATGAAAATATGGTGTGCCTTTCTCTCCCTTTCCATTGATAATGAGGCCTTACTTAGTAGGGAGCCTCCTCCCCCTAAATTGAGTGTGATAAGTAAATTCAAATTTCTAAAAATTGAATATGCATGCACACGTAACCTAAACTAATACTGATTTGGTTTAAAGGCACTTGGGTTTTCTTTTCGGTGCTCGACTGGTTCAAAGGCACCAGAAGTATACTTTATGGGTTATATGAATGAATCAAATTAAATTAATTAACCACCATGCTTGCATAGTTTTTTGACATGCCATGGAGGTAGGCATGCTAAGTACGCTTGCGAGGTACTTGTGCTCTCAGATTCCTGGGTGCCTAATAAGACAGGTACATATGAGATCACACATGAAAGTCATGAAATAACATAAAAAGATTTGACAACCCATTCAATCTCAAGCTACCTTAGAGAAAGTAGATGGTTCAAACTCTATTGGGTTGTTATTTTATGTTACGAGTGGCAATGACTTGGTTGGTTCTCCGTCCCACAGAGTTAGGGTATCCGAACTACCAATTTTGTTTTAGGTGGTATGTTATGTGTTTTCTGTAAAAGTCGGGTGCATTCTGTTTATCTCGACCTTTAGAGATTTCTCTCAATCATTATACCGTCTATTTTGAAATTCGATTCAAATAATCACTCGATGTATTCAAAGACATAATCCTAACAAATCCCAAGTGACCTCATATGTCTTGACGTAAGCAAACTTTGTGTACCCATATGTGATTAAACAAGTAAAACATAAATCTTTAGCGGTAAATAAAATGATTACTAAACTATGCTTTAATTATATTGATGCAATGTTGTTAATCCTTAATTTTCAAAGGTTTGTAATTGCTAATTAAATAATGGCCCTATGATAATTTGACAAACTCAATATAAACTATCTCTTTTGATATATGTGTGAGTATTATTTAAATTAATGTGAATGGATGCTTGTGGTTGTTTGTTGATGATATTGTTTTGATTGATGAGTCTAGAGCTGGGGTTAATGCTAAGTTAAAATTATGGAGACATACATTGAAAGCAAGAGGTTTTAAGTTGAGTAAGAGTAAGACAAAATATATAAAATGTCGGTTTAGTAAGCAACGAAGTAGTGATGGGAGTGTAGTGAAGCTTGATAAGTAAGAAATATCGGTAGATGACTGTTTGAAATATTTGGGATCTATTATTCAAAAGTATGAAGAAATTGATGGAGATGTAAATCATAGGATAAAGGTTGGTGGATGAAATGAAAAAGTGCAACTGGAGTGTTGTGCTATCGTAGAATGTCATTGCGGTTGAAGAAAAAGTTTTATAGGATGACAATTAGGCCTGCTTTACTATATGATATAGAATGTTGGGCTGCTAAAAGACATCATATTCAAAAAATGAGTGTAGCTAAGATGTGTATGCTTAGATGGATGTGTGAAAATACAATAAAAGATAAGATTTAAAACGAAGAGATACGTAAGAAGGTAGGCATTGCATCCATTGAAAATAAGATGAAAGAATCGTTTAAGGTGGTTTGGACATATTCGGCGAAGGCCTAATGATGCTCGAGTTAGAAGGATGGAGAAATGAGAAAATATATTAGTTAAAAGAGGACAGGGTAGGCCTAAGAAGACTTAGATGGAGATGATAGGAAAGGATATGAATGCTTTAAACCTTACCGAGGACATGACATTGGATAGAAATGATTGGAAGAGAAGGATTCATGTGGAAGACCTAGAATGATTTTTTTTTTGGTTCATATCGTCGACCCCAATTGTTTTGGGATAAAGGCGTAGTTGTTGTTGTTGTTGGATGTTTGTGCCTCATGCGAGAACACATGTAACCCATAGAGGATTTTAACTTACTCAGATTTAAAAATTTTATTGTATATGTTTAAAAAAAAATTGTTGTATTTTTTAGTAAAATTTTGGAGCATTAAGTAATCCAATTTGGAGTTGGATGAAAAAAGATAAAATCAAATCCGGATCTGATGAGTTTAAAACCCGACATTTATGCTTACTCTGATTCGGATCTTAATCAGTTTTGAATTCGGATTTCAATGCAAAATTAATATTGAATCTCAATCCATTTTTTTATTGGCATCTAGATTTAGCTACTGAATCCGACTAATGGTATTCAGATTCGGGTAGGATATGGGGTTACTACAGACCTCTTGACATACCTAAATTCCTCTCTCTCTCTCTCTCTTACGTAAGTTAATGGGCCTACACATGACGTGTAAAGGCGTCAGCAATTATTTAATGGTGGTGGGCCCACTCGGTGTGTGACTGGCGATGAGCACATGCATTGGGCCCAGTACTTTCTGAACCAAAATGGATTTTTTCTTCCCCCACCTTGGGCACAGTAATAATGCTGGTGCTGTTACATTCCCCCCTTACCAAACCTTTTTCTTCTCTGAATCTGCAACTTGATTGTAAAGGTGAAAATAAAGTCAGCTACAGTAAAGCAACAGCCTCCAAATGTGGCCTGCTTTCTGCTTTCAGACCTGCATGTTACAATTAAAGATACTATGCTGCACGCTTATAACACCAAGGAAAAATAAATAAATCTGATGTGTTCATTCATCAATTCAGACATTCTTTATCTTTGCTTTTTTTTTTTAAATAAGCAAAATAAATCAGCTTATCTGTTTGGCCCATATATTTTTAGGGGTGGACATTGGCCCGATCCGACCTGATAATGGCCTGACCCATACCCAGGCCCGAGCCCGGCTTAACCCATTTATATTTGAGCTCAGGCTGGGCCTGTCGAGCCCTATGAAATTTACAAATGGGCTGGGCCTAGCCCAACTTTAATCGGGCCCATGATGCAAATTGCATCCTGAGCCTGACCCACCATGGATCAGGTACCCAAGAACCTGTCCCGTAGCGGATCCCACATGATCTCAGCTGTCGATCTGTGAACGGATACGGTTTGGCTGTCAATTCTGGTGGGTCGATCGATTCAGAACGATTTTGATCCGTTCTTGGTTGTAGAAAATGCTGGATTGGTAGGTTCTGGACCCAAACAAATGGAATCACGTACTGATCTGGGTCAAGCATCTGTGGGATGGTTCCGGATCTGACCAGATTTTCTAATAGAACCGCCAAACATAAAATTATGTCCCTGGTGACCCGAGAGGACATGATAGGACCGTGGACACCCAAACTGACACGTATGGTGAATATTTTAGGATTTTTAATGATTTTAAAGTTTATTTCAATAAAAATACATTTTAATGTTAAAAATACCAAAAAATAGTTTTTATTTATTAAAAATTAAAAAAAATCCATGCAACTTTCAAGTCGAATCCGTGTCACATGTCCACGTGTTTTTGTGACATAGTAATCATATTACCTTCTAGGGCCGTCAATGGCTGGCCAGGTTGGGTATTCAGGTTTGGTTTGGTTTGTGAAATCCAACCGACCCAAGTAGCTTATATGTATTTTCAAGTAGAATGCATGTTATAAGTACTCTTTTATCGTATGGGATTGGGTCTGGGAGCTCACTTAATTGGTCAGACTCAATTATAACCCAAATGTGTCAGATGTCCAACTCACTGTCTGCCCTAGAACCCTGTATGGTTCCATCCTGTTGGATCTAAGCATCAGTCAAGATTCGTTATCCATTGACCTAAGCGGAGATGTAGATCCGGTTTGACACACCATTTTGGATATGTCTGGATCCCCACCAACAAAATGGAATTGGGATGTTCCCTCCAAACCTTTAACACCAGCACCAATCGTGTTGCCATGAGGGATGATGAAGTGAAAAAAAAAATATTAAATTCTCAAGTTTCCTTCTTGCTTTGCAATATTTTATGAAATGATGATGCCAGTTTATAGTTTTGCAGTAGTTTTTTTTTTGTTTTCTTTGGGTTAAAGTGAGAATGATCGAATTGAAGGGCCTATCAAATCATACAGATGAAAGGATGTGCCTATCACTTTCATCAATGAGTCCCTACAAGCTATGAGTACATGAATGCCAGTTATAAAAAACAATAAAAATTTAAAGTTACATGAAATTTAATCAATTTATCTTACTAATACATTTTTCTTTCCTTGTTAATTAACTCTATCAAAAAAAATTCACTCACAGTTCTTATATTTTAGAAGTTGGTTTAATAGTTCACTTTGATTCTTTTACTTGAAACAAGACTATTAATGCAATCATACAAACCATTTTTTATCTTCTCTTTTGGAATCGATATCGTCCTCCTCCCTGCAAAGGTTTATGCAATTGATGACAGAAGCTTTTATTGATTATGTTTCAAACTCGCCATATCTTTTTTTATTGTTGCAAAAATTTGACTATTAAGTAAGAGAATTGAAAGCTACATTAAAACTTAAAAACAAAATTTACGCTTAGTAGAATAAAAAAAACTTGAATTATATCTTTATTTGTTCATTTGATGAGTTTATTTTTTAGTATATGTAACTCAACAGACTTTTCATCACTATCAACCATTCTAAACATACATTACTCACCCCGTTCTAAATTTTTGTTCTCAAAACTATGAGAAAGCATGTAAAGTGACTTGCATTACTAGGTGGGCGGAGCTTGTTTCTTCTTGTCTTAAAAAGAAAAAGAAAAAGAAAAAGCACACTAACGCCTCCTGTGAGCGGCTTAACAGCGAGTTTATCTGAACTTAGTAAATTACCAACCTTAGAAATTATCAATGATTTCCAATAATAGTGAAAAATGCCCAATGAGCACTCTGCTACTTTGCAAAATACCTTGAACAAGGTAATGTCACAACGAGATCTAATTTACTTGATGCCAAACTACATCAGCATAACGTGTCCCTGTATCGTGTCCATGCTTAAGTTGTCTAGACGATTCATGATGTTAGCATAATATAACGACGTTATAGGTCGAGATTCTCAGTTTTCTTTAAGACAATGATCAGGAGAAAACCACTTCAATCGCAGAGCTCATTGGCATAAAACCCCAAGTCACCCTTGCCCTCTAAGAATACACCCAGCTTCCGCTTTGTAGCAAGGGATGCACACTACATAATCCTAAAATGCTAATCACAATTGGGGATATAATTAATCAAAATAATAAATTAATAACACTAAAAAAAGTAAAGCTTATCATTTGGCACATCTCTAATTGTTTCAGAGAATGAGTAGGTAAGCACACGATGTGATCAATAAGACAGGAGTGAGCCTGAGGCATATATATATATATATATATATATATATATATATATATATATATATATATATATATATATATATATATATTATAAGCCCCCCAAACTAGGGGTGGCAAAACCTGACACGGGTTGGCGGGTTGGGCAAAAACGAACCCGTTTAATAAATGGGTCGACCCGCCTAACCAGTTTATTAAACGGGTCGGGTTCGTGTCAGAGGTATGCCAACCCGCCAACCCGGCTGACCTTAGGCGGGCGGGTCAACCCGCCAACCGGTCCGCCGACCCGCCAACCCACCAACCTGACCCGCTAACTTGCCAACCCGTTTACCCAACCCAACCAGTTTATTAAGCGGGTTGGCGGGTCGTGTCGCGTTACCCGTTTAATAAACAGGTCGGGTTCGTGTTTGCCACAGCCGACCCGTTTAATAAACGGGTCAGGTTCGGGTTGAGGTATGTTGACCCGCCAACCCGACCCGATTGCCACCCCTACCCCCAAACCTAGCAGTTAGCCAACTGAACCAACCAAATGGTTAATGTTGGATGGTGGAATTCAACATCTTTCAATTGAAGCATGTCCCACCATATCCACTTAGCTCAACAAATAAATTTTGATTAGCACATCAAAGAGGACCAAACTGCAAACTGCAAACGGCAGATCCTTTGACTACGCAAACTCACCAAATATTATATTTAGTACTTGTTTCAAACAACAAGAACAATATTATGTCACTAATGTTACTAACTTTTAATATTACAAATAAAATAAAACATGGTTCCATGCTAAGATTTAGACCTATATGTACTTGGACCAAGCAAAAACTTAGAAAAAGCACAATAACTTATAAGGTAGATCAAATATATAAAACCTAAATCAATTAATTATCAATTAAAATCCTTAAGAGCTGCCTGCTCAGTTTATATAAATTATCAATAAAATTTTGAAAGGTGCTCTTTGCTTGATCTAAACTAATAGATGTGTTTATAATGATTTATCTTGTAAAAAACATGTTTTAGAAAGAATTTATTTAATGAAAAAACTTGAATATTTTATTATCAAGATTATAGATTTTTTTGTCTTTGAAAAAATACAACTAAGCATGAAAAATGCATAATCTAATACATGTCTCCTACTGATTAAACACATTTACTAATTCAGATCATGCAAAAAACACCCCCAACACTATTTTTTGAAGAACCTAATGAGAGACTTAACAAACACATTTCTCTCTCTCTCTAGTATATATATATATAGGAATGAAATCCTACCCAATGGAAAACCCTCCCAAACCTACTCAATGAACTTTTTATTGCATTTTTGTAATTTTTTCCAAAATTCCGACCGTACAGATGTAATCTATATGCTTATTTTTATAAAAATCAGTTCTTGGCGCATTTGATTCAGGTGCATGGATATGTTTTTATAAGTTTAAAATGTCAACAGCCTACAATTTTCATAATTTTTTAAGGCTCCAAATATCATTTTTTCTATTCAAAATTCATTATCAAGTGTCGATTTCTTCATGCTGAAGACATCTGTAGGGTCAGAATTTTGAAAAAAATACCAAAGAATTTCATTGGATAGGTTTGGGGCCATTTTCATTCATATATATATATATATATATAACCCTTTTAGGGGCTTTTGAGTTTTCGACTACTATATCCATAAAAAATAAAGCGAAAAATGGATTTGTGATATTTTGTTATTCATTTCAATAAAAAGATATCGATACTTTATATGAATCATATCTGACAACCGATAACAGGAAGGGGAGGAAAATGGTCGATGCATTAAATAACAATGTTATGTAATGCCACTAGTGGCTAAATTATGAGCAAAATGAGTCACCTTTTTTTGGGACTCGGACTGTTTCACCTCGACCTTTGAGTTCTTTCACGGTGAATGTGATGCATCACCACTCTTAAAAGGGATAGATACTTATCATTTTTGGACCTTAAAGTGGGTCCATCACTCAAAACAATTAAGATGGTAACAAAGTTCATTTGATCAGCCTCCTCCGTCAGTTTTTTTTTTTATGGACGGCTGTAGATGCAACACTGGTCCTTGCTTTCACCAATGTCACAAATCTCGTTTTTTGGAAAATCTTGTGATATTTTAAAAGTCTAGCTTTTATAAAAAAACTTAAACACAGATAACATCAAAATATAGTAAACTAAATGAAATATAAATAATTTAAAAACTACCACAAAATTGTTTTCCTTGCATTAATATTACTTCTTAAAAATGATTTTTTTTTATAATATCGATGAGATGATATTTATACATAGATATCCACCCACCTATACCTGAACCTGATAACAACAAACAAAACATCTTCCGTCATGCCCTAAGTTTAGGGGCTGCAACTATTAGCTCCATTTGGAAATTAGGATCCGATGTGAATGACAGACCTTTTTTTAATATTTACAGACTTAAAGTGATAAAAGCTAGACAAAGATGTAACAGAGTTTTTTTAGCAAAAATGAAATTAATTACCAGGATTAAAACGAAAAAGGAAAAGAAATCAGGGGTCTCCAAGAGGAAAACAACTAGATGACAAGAGTGCAGGATGAATGGGACATCCTTTTTAAGGGGAAAACAGGTGAAAATATGGACATGGTGAACGTGGTCTATTGGCTGGATGTCCCTCCACAATTAAACAAATGTTAATTAAATATCAAGCTTTCTTGTTATTTAATATTTTATTTTCTTGCTCTTAGTATGCCAATTCAATTATAGAAAGCTTATCCAAAAAAAAAATCAATTGCTTAAATAATTAACCACGATTATAATGACATATAAAAGAAAACCAAAATGAATATTTTATTTTGTTACTAAAAAATTTAAGTAATTTTGTAAGGAATATAATCATAAACTAATTAAAAAGAAAAGAAACTACTAATAAATATACAACACAAGCACCCTCCTTTCACCTGAGTCCCCTCTTCTTCCTCCTCCTCTTCTTCTTCTTCTTCTTCTTCTGCTTTGGGGAACAATTTGAAAAGCAGCATTCCCACACACCATCTCTTGCTTCTCATTCTCTCTCTTCCCCAAAAACCCAAGGAACCCCTCATTCCACCAGAAGTGAAGAAAAAGGAATCCCAATTTCATCCTTGTAAGTCTCTCTCTCTCTCATTCCATGCCTTACACTTCTTCTCCTTTGGTTCTCATGACCCAAATTGGCGTTTTTCTTTCTCCCTAACTCTCAAACTCGGTAGGGAAACGAGTTTACTCATCTGGGTCGTTCGTCTTCCCTCAAAAATCCTTTCTTTTCTTAGAGTTCTGGGTGAAATTTTGGGTCTTTTTATTGGGATCTGCGTTGTTCTAAGAATTTGATTTTCTGAGTTTCAAGAGGCCTGGTGGAAACCAAGCTGAGAAGAGAGTGTGTTTCTGAAGATGGGTGATCATTTTGTGATCTTGGTGGATCGATTGATCACTGCGTCGACACTGGAGGCGGCAATCGAGAGCCGGAATCTGAGCAGATTTCCGGCGGAAGTTGAGAAACCTGCAGTTGATTCGACGCAGAAATGGAGTTTCGGGGACGGGGGATCGGGACCGCCGGTGCCCAAGTTGGTGGAGTGCCGGATTTGCCAGGAAGAAGACCATGACTGCAACATGGAGTCTCCTTGTGCCTGTTGTGGCAGCCTCAAGGCAACTCTCTCTCTCTCTCTCTCTCTCCAAACTAGTTGCATTCCCTGCTCAGTTTGGTCTGTTTGAACACAATGATTCAGCTTTTTACGAGACGTTTTAGTGTCTGGCACTCTTTTTGGTTTCAAATTTTGGGATGAAAGCTGGCCATCTGTCCAATCGATCTGGGTTTAAGTGAGTTGTCTGATTTGTGTTTCTAGTTTGCTTTTCCCATGTTGAACTTTCTGGACTGCTTTTTATGTGAAGATCGTAATAGAAACTTGAATTCTTAGGATGGTTTATCTGGGTGTTGTTTTAATCCTTTCAGCTGCAGTTGTTTCGTGCATGACGGATAAGAGCTTTTATAGTTGAGATCTCTTGAATTTCTTTGATGAGCTTTAGATGCTTGTCCGTTGTTTATTATGATAGTTTTTTTTTTCAATGGAAGGATAAATGAGAAAATACTCTGTTGATGCAGAAATAAAAGTTCGCTTCTAGTCTATTTTATAATTGAGAAAAAGAAAGTCATAATAATGCATAAAATTCTTGTGTATTAACAGAAGAACAGGGCGTGGGTCTCGATAGAAACATGACTAAAATTTATAATCCATCGCAACTAAAAAAGGAGAGAGTAAAAAAGGCTGATCTGCTATTAGAATGTGGACATTGCATCTGCAATCAATGGAAGCCAGATCTTATTGCAGGCTGCACCACCTGTTGTCTCTTTAGTTGGTCTGCTTGAAGCATTCAATGACTCTCGTTGTCCCTTTGCAAATGATAGAAGATGATTGATGTTAGCTTCCAAGTTGCAATCTATTAAAAAAAAATTGGGATCAAATGGTGCTACCACTAATGCTATTATTGAATTTTGGGTGATATATAAGTTATCAGATTCTATGGGGCATTTTCTTGGCTCATTTGCTTTGTCTATTTCTCCTTGTTTGTTACTTTCTCTAAAAGTATCTGAAGTTATTGACCTTTAATATTGCTTAATTCACTCTAGTATATGATTACAAAGATCTTTTGGAAGTGGAGAGGTTTATCACTAGTTTTAAAATGGTTACCTTTTTATATTTAGTCTTATAAATGTTGATTCTGTGTGTTACCAAGACATCCCATTGAAGTTTTAATCATGCCATCTTCTTCCTGCTTAACCTTTTGCTACCTCCAATTACATTAAATTATTACATCCTGCAGTACGCACATCGCAAATGCATTCAGCGGTGGTGCAATGAGAAAGGAGACACCACTTGCGAGATATGTCATCAGGTGATTGAATGTTACAACTTTTTACTAAAGTAACAGATATGACTTCTAATTATTTCTATAATTATGAATAACTTTGTATCTACAAATGGAATACCAAATTGCAGCCATTTAAACCAAACTATACAGCACCTCCTCAAGTGTTCCACTATGGAGGCATTCCTATGAACTTCAGGTAAATGACCTCTGCTTTTAACTTCAAAGTTTAAACTATTTTGTCCTCAACACTTTTATTCTGGGTATGTATACATGATCATTTATTCAGTTGCTTTGTAAAAGTTTCTTCTCAAGGTGATGTCTCTTTCAGGGGAAGTTGGGAAATCTCCAGACAGGACATGCACAATCCTCAATTTATAGCAATGGTTGCAACTGACCGCAACTTTTTAGATTCTGACTATGATGAATATTCTGCTTATAATACAAGAAGCGCATTATGTTGTCGTACTGTTGCTGTCATTGTAAGTCCTAAACCTACTGAACTGAATGAATGTCATACTTGTTTTGAGCTTGTTTGTTTGTTGATTCATGCAACCTTATTTCCTTCAATGTGTTCAGTTCATGGTTCTACTGATCCTAAGACATACCTTACCTATTGCAATCGGTGGAGCTGATCAGTATGCTTTCACCATATTTGCAGTAAGATTTTCAGAATAGGTTGTTTGCTGAATTTTTTTGATATCCAGTGTATCATCACCATCCTAAATCAAAATTTCTGGATGTCTGGACAGCTATTTCTGCTGAGAACTGCTGGAATCCTCATTCCTGTGTATATAATGGTACGCGCTGTGACTGCTTTTCACCGGCGGCGACAGCGGCAGGTAATGCCTGTTTGTTATCTGTATTTATTATACTGCCTGCTGTTTTTCTCCTTTTCAGGAAATAATGAAACAATGTTGAGATGTGCAGGAGGTCGCAGATGTTCCACTTAGGTCTGAAGATGAAAATGAGCAGCAACATGCACATGCAGTAATGCATGTAAGTTAAGCAAGTAGACTGATTCATTCAAACCTTAGTTGCTGAATATGATGGTGCGCCCCCTGCGCCCTGTCAGTGGGAAGGACAAGTTCCTGAAGTTATCAGAATCAATTTTCAAAAGTATAAACTTTGAGGACCAGATTCAGCCAAGCTGTATAATTATGTAAACAGCTGAACACCCACATGGAAAAATTACACTTAAATCATGTAACCTCACTTGTACATGTAACACGCCACCAAATTTGACATATGAAAGGATGTCACCTTTGAATCAGGGCAGCATATTCTTGAAGGAATTTCTTTTCCTACTGGTCCCTCCACTTGAGAACAAAGAGAACTTAAAGTTAAAACTGACTACTATTTTCAATATAACGGTTTAAATCATTTTTTGACTTGTATAGTAATGCCATTCATTGATGAATTGAGTTGCTGTCTTGACCCACTCGTGCCATTGAATGATTGCAGACTCTCCAACAAGTTGTTTAGTTGCAGCTGAATCAGAAGGCTGTAGACAGATCTGATGTGGTGTGGGACAGCGCTGATGTGGCATAGGCTCCATGCCATACGTGGTTCTCAAACAACTTATCTGCAAGTGTAAGATCAAGTTTTTGTACAAAAAAAATCAGATGTCCCTACAGCCAACTTTTTTATTTGTCATAAAAATTCTAAAACTGACAAAAATAAATCAGGTTAAAATGGTGGATCCCGCATGTTTCATAACAATTTTTTTCCTTCATCCAAAACTTTTACCTGCCTTCCACAAAAGATTTTGAATCGAGACCCATCCTCACCACAAGAGGGGCATGTGATCACTATTCTTTCGTAAAGATAATGAATTTACTTGTCTTCATAGCATGGTACCCAAGTTCTTGAACATTTCTTATTTGATCCCAAGGTTTGATTGGGTCAGTTGCTGCTCTTGCAGGTTGGCCATAAAACCAATTATGTTTCAGTACGGATGCTACGTATGCTTTTATTCAATGAGTTGTCCAAAGTATTATATATTACCGTCTGGAGTTTGGCGTAATGGGATGAGGCCTCTAGGTTCAAATCTCATTTGTGTCAAGGGTGACAACTCCTTAGGGGCAAGCCCCCGAGTTTTATGCTGCTTGCAGTGACCGAAATGATGGCAGACAGAGCCAGAGTGAGTAGGTCTCTGATCTTAGAGGTGATTTATCCGGGTAAATATAAGAAAAAAGTGGCATATATATATATATATATATAAATATATAAATATAAATATATATATATATATATATATATATATATATATATATATATATATATATATATATATATATATAAAATGGAGAGAGAAGGTATAATCCAATACAAGGAAAGTATAAACCATCCAAACCACATTTAAAAATCATATTTAAAAGAGTTTATGGCAAATTTGACTATACAAATGTAATCTTCATGATAAAAATACCTAAGAACTAACATTTATTGCATATTTTTTATGTATAGATTGGATTTTTGTGATATAGAAAACTTAAAAAATTTCAAACCATTGATTTTTTACCACAATATAAATTTTTATGTACACATCGAAAAAATTGCTAAATGAGCCGGTTCTTACTTCTTAGGGTTTTGACAATGCAGATTGCATCTATTTGGTCAAAATTCTCAAAATACACTTCTAATATTCATTTTCGAAAGTGGTTTGGATGGCTTGTTTCTTTCTTTGGTTGGACGACCTCTCTCTCTCTCTCTCTCTCTCTCTCTCTCTATATATATATATATATATATATATATGTGTGTGTGTGTGTGTGTGTGTGTGTTAATTTTTGCTACAATGTTTGTATGTACAAATTACTTAGCAAACTTTTTTTTTTAGGTCCAAATGACCCCAGGCTGTGACCTACATGTTTTTAGTGGGAATTGGCTTTTGAATCACAGATATTCACATATGTATATATTTTTTCTAGCGATGCCAAAATCAACAGTTCTAAATACATCGATTCTTCTCAACTAAGAAAAACATGATTTTTTTCATCAAAAAAGCTTGATCAAAAGGTTGATTCCATTAAATCGGCCATGCTAACCACATGTATGAGGTTAGATTGAGCCAAAACAACTTGCATTGTCTTAAGAACCCAATTAGGTTGTACCACAAACAATTGTATTATATATATGAGAAAGTATTTGGCACCCTTGTCGTTAAGGAACTCCCTAGTTGGTGTTATAGAAATGAAGCAAACTACAAGATAAAGAGAAGAAAAGAACATGAGAAGACAAGATTTATGTGGTTCAACACTAGAAAAAAATCCACTAGCAAATGCCAGAAAATACAAAGGCAAGATGCAGAGCTCTCAAGACTCTATACCTCAATGCAACCCAAACTCTCATACTCAACTTTAAAAAAGAGCCTGCTATAAATATGACTAAGAGGATAAAACCCTAACCGGTACAAAAAAAGGAACATAACAAAATTGGACAGGTCATACCCACACCCTTGGAGGGGTTTGTGGTGGGATCTGGTCTCGGGCCCCTCCCTTACCACCACAAACTTTTATTGGAACTTCCATTTTATGGTCACAAAAAATATTTTTGGATAGGGTCATAGATGAAAGCGGGTCCAGAATTGAAGACACCCACAACATGAAATTTATAGTACGAGGCTGTTTTAGCCAAATCTAACCCCATGGATATGTTCAGCATGATTAAAATAGTAAAAATATACTCTTCGGTCTAAGTTTTGGCATAAAAATAAGACTTACGAGAGTTGAAAATTTGGTACATTGTAGGTCACTAATTTTTCACTTATAAATAGGACTTTTATAAGGGTTGAAAATGTGGTACATTGTAGGTCATTAATATTTCAACCCCTGCAAAACCTTGCATTAGGGTTGGCAAAATCTGACACGACCTGCCAACCCGACCCACCAACCCGCTTCTTAGCCAGGTTTGGGTTTGGCTTAAATGGGTTTGTGTCATAAACGGGTCGACCCACCTAACATGTTTATCAAACGGGTCGGGTTCGTGTTAGGGGTATGCCAACCCGCCAACCCGGCTGACCCGTTTAATAAACGGGTTAGGCGGGTGGGTCAACCCGTTTACCTGACCCGACCCGCCTGCCAACCCATTTACTGGACCCGCTCGCCAACCTGTTTACCCGAACCCAAACCGCCAACCCGTTTACCCAAACCCGACCCGCTAACCCATTTACCCGACCCGACGCATTTATTAAGCAGGTTAACCATGTCGTGTCGGGTTACCCGTTTAATAAATGGGTTGGGTTCGTGTTTGCCACAGCCAACCCGTTTAATAAACGGTTCAGGTTCGTGTTGAGGTATGCTGACCCGCCAACCCGACCCGATTGCCACCCCTACCTTGCATACGTTGGAAACGTAAGCACCAATTTCTACTAACCCAAACATGTAGATCAGATCTATGTAAAAAAAAAATAGTTACTTAGGGGTTTATTACCCATAAGGCTAGCAAATATTACTCGTCTATATATATATATATATATAATGTGCGCCTGCCCACCTTCTCCTTCTGCCTTGATTTGTCCCCTCAAAAAGCGTCATTTTTTGTATTTTTTCTCACATCTAACACCATAGATATCTACAGGTTTTGTTTAGTGGGAACCCCTTTTGAACCACCAGAATCTGACATGTTTTTTCATAAAAAAAATACATGATTCAAGAGTCGATTCCCACTAAAAAGAGCATGTTAAACACATTTAACGGTTAGGATCTATCATAAAACACTTCAAAACTATGTTCAATTCTCTCTCGCTCTCTCTCTATATATATAGAGAGAAAGAGGTCATCATAAACTATTCATATAGTACGACAGACCTTAAAATGATTCATTTAGTACAAAGTCATGCTTCTTAATTAAAGCTTCGACTATCGAAGACTTTCATTTCTTATTGTTAATATTTTGGTGACACCTGTTAATGTTACTTAACAACACATGAATAATGAGGTATTATTCATGATACCATATTTGTGGTGTGCATGCCGTATGATATAAATGAATAAATAAATATTTATTTAATTATATCCGATTGATGGCAATATTCAACTTATAGTTATCATGAAATGAAATCGATACGTGAGCCAAAAGTGAGAAAGTGAGTGTTAAAAAGTAATATGTAGGAAGCGAGAAGCAATGGTTTTCGGCAATAGGCATGCTACCTGCCGGCTGTCTGCCACCCGGCGGCTGCTTCAGTATATCTTCTTCTTCTTCTTTTGCTTTTTTTTTCTAAGGTTTAGTGTTTCTTGTGTTTTTTTTCGTTTGATTAGCATTTGCATTTTTAGTGAGGTTTTTGCAATGAGATGAATATTTAATTAGGTATTTCTATGCTTTTTTTTCAATCAACATTAGATACGTTTTCACACAATTAATTTTAGTTATAATTTTAGGGGTTTCATTTTTTTTCTTAATTATCATGTGTACAATAATGTTTTTTTAGTGAATAGATTATTTAATTTTAAATAATATAAATATTTAATTAGGTTTTAAGGTCTTATTTTTTAATTAGCATTTACATTTTTTAAATGTGATGAATATTTAATTAGATATTCCACATGCTTGATTTTAGTTAGACTTTTAGGGGTTTTGTATTTTTTTTTCAATTAGCGCGCACACACACACACACATATATATATATATATAATGTTTGTTAGGAAATAGGCTTTTGATTTTTTAGTAGCATGAATATTTAATTAGGTTTGAGGGGTTTTCTATGGTTTATTTCAATTAGTATTTTGGTTTTTTTATTTTGTTTTTTTAATGAGTTAAATATTTAATTATGTATTTCTATTTTTTGAAATCAAAATTAAAGATGATTCCACATTCTTGTTTTTAGTTAAAAACTTAAGTTTTTTTATCAAATAGCCTATAAATGAGTGATTCTTGTTAGGATTTAAGGTTTTGATTTGGTTTTTTTATAAAATAACATAAATGTTTTTATGGGTTCAGTGTTTTTTTTTTCAATGGTAATTAGACATGAATCCATGAATAATCAATAATAAATGCTTGATTTTAGTTAAAATATTAAGGGTTTTATTTTTTAATCAATTAATATAAATGCATAATTATGTTATTTGTAAGAATTAGGATTTTTTGTAAAAGTTACCCTTTACAATAATTGATTTTTTTGGAGATGCTGTTAGTATAGTTTATTAGGATTTATTTTTCCTTCTCACTGTACATTTGTACCCACCCTAATTTAAATTCCTGGCTCTGCCTCTGGACCTAACCTTCCAGCTATCTCATTCGATCCCATTTTAACATGATGTCAACCTGTTAAAAACATCATATTTTTTCAAAATAACTATTTATTTATTTTTAATTATCAAGTTTACCATCTCTTTAACTTGCGGAGTAATGGACACTAAAAGTAGCATGTTAGATTCACGATACTTTCAAAATTTCGGTTAAGAAAGGGTAGCTTATATCATGCACATTGGTAGCCCATGACTGTTGCAACAACCCCAACATCCCACATGCTCCCTGTTGTTGAAGGACAATTGCTTCTACCATGAAATAAATCATGAAATCCGTACATAATGTGCAGGCATGTGCACCGTACACAATTCATATTCAACATACGCTGACAGATACGAATTAACCAATAAGAGGAGGCAGCTATGCCAATCATCCATTTCCCAAGCCTTTCAATCATTGTTTTATCTTTAAAGCCGTTCATTGGGTGTGTCGATGCTATGTCAAAATATGGTTTTGCCAAAATTTGGTATCGATAAGATGTGGTGTTGAAAGAGTTTCCAAAAACGTCTTGTGAATGATGCTGAAATGTGGTAATGTGGTATTGGTATTGCCAACTCTTTCCCCATTCACAATGCTTTGGGCCTTTTGGCACACCATTTTACTCGGAAACAACCGAGGGTGTTGGAAAAACTGTAATGCACCGCTTCCAAACAATAGCAAACCACATTGCCCCTCTGATTCAAGGCTCCCAAACAGAGCCTTAGTTGTGTTCTCAACGCTCGGGCAATCTCAAGCCATGCTCCCATGTAGTATGATTGCGAAGCTCAGTTCATCATTGTGGCATTTTTATCCATAATAGTATATTTATAAGATTCTTTAGCTTGTTTAATGCCATTTAGAAAAAGAAAATAAGAACAAAACACATCAGACCAAGAAAACTTTTACCACGTTCTCCGAGTGTTTGTGCATGACAGTAACTTTTATGGAGCACACCGAAGGTTGTAGCATGCAGGTCCATCATGTTGATTTACAGATTCAATAGATATGCGAGTGTACAATTGATATAGAAATGCAAAGCGGAGAGAATAAAACGACTTAGATTTTGACAATCGGAAAAAGGGAAAGTCTTTCTTAAAAAGGCAAACCAATCCCCACTTATGTCATTTTCATAAGTCTTGGGAAAATTATTGGAGCTTGATGCAGCCAGAACATGGTTTTCTGGAGCTGATCCCTTGTAGATCTATTTGTTTTTCAAAGTTTATCAACTCTTCTCCCCACCCATCCTCAGATTTAACATGTTAACTGTTATGTGCCGACCAAAATTGTGTAAATGAGGTCTTATGCATGTTTTTGCAGCCAACTGCAAATATTCCAAAGTTTGAATTGGATGATAACTTCTCATCCAGTGTGGTAAAAGTGATTATTAAAGAAATTCTATATAACAAGTGCCAAAATCCTTGGACTGTGTACGGAATGGTTGACAAGATGTGTGCCTGTAGAAACAATAATTAATTAGGACTTCAAGCATCATGTATCTTTAAACACAAAAAGATTGAAAAGAAATCTTTTTAAAGGATAGTCAGATGATGGTTCACCGAACTCCAAAACTGATTGTTAGTGAATTAACAAAATGTCAAGCCTTGAATTGGCAATGACAGATCTAAAACTGCATTCTCATTATGTTTATGCATAAAACCTTGAAGCAATCACAGAAAACATACCTACACATAAAGCTTTGTTTCCTTGCATAATGTTAATGCTCCTCATCTGCCTAAACAACCAGAAAAACTATGTCAATCAGCTTTCCTGCAAGATCATTATGAAGTCCATTAATTGTGACGAGACACTAAATAAAAATTACCTTACTACTACTTATATGTTCTTTGAATAGTGCCATCGGTGCAAGTACTTCCGACTCTTCTGCTGTGATCGCCAGAACCAAGCAAGTGCCCCAAAAGCACAGCTGGCAAAAGCAATGGCCAATGCAGCTCCAACAGGTACCACAACCGCATTTGATGTGGTTAGGTCATCAACCATATCTGGATCATTCTTTTTCCTAGTCGGGGTATTTTCTTCTGAAGCTAACTTGATCTTCTTCCCATAATAATCGATTAAGAAATGGAACACTTCTGTATTGTTCCATTCAACTTTAGAGGTGCCATTTTCTTCCCTGCTCACAGAAATGTAACAAGATGGACAAAGAACACTGGATGGCCAGACCTTTTTTGGGAAATTTGGGTCTCCAGTCCCAAGAGCTTCTTCTTCATGCATTAGCCTCTCATTAACTTTGTTGTGTGTTTTCCACAACCACAGGGCAAAATCTCGGGTTGTGTTGAAAGGACTAGGAACACTGCAACCGTGTATTTGAAGACAAACAAGTGAAAGAAAGTTCCACAATGAAAGAAACCACAATAAAACACGTAAATACCTGGAGCACATCTTATAGAAATGACGGCGACATTCCTCACAAATAAAAAAGTTGTGAATGAAATGGCATATGGTGGAAAAGGCCAAATGACTCTCTCCATCATCAACTCTGACAGATAGCGAGTGTAGCAGCACCCATAACCCACAACTGCCACACCCAAAATCAGTACGACGAACAGAACCACAATGAAACATTTCACACGAGATCTTTTGTGAGTTATAAAATATGCAATTGAAACAACTTAACATTTCTAACATTGAAATCCAATTTTGAGCTTGACCAGTCAAAAAGCAGAACAGTCAAGCAACTGACAACCAGAACCAAGTCATCAACAGTAGCTATCTCAGTCATACACATGAAATGAAGAATTTTCAAGAGATTAATGTCCAGAACCAAATCATTATAAGTAGCTATCTCAGGAATGAATATCAAATGAGGAATTCTCATACCTGAAACCCCTAGTGTCATTTTTGCTGCCACGGCAAAATATCTGCAATATAATAAATCAAGGTGAAAAAACTCAACATACAGAAAATCCATTGTTTGCAGCATAACCATAAAAGTATCAAAGTGGCATCTAAACACATAGAAAAGATCATTTGAAAGAGGCAAAGATGGCATAGGATCAAAGTGTGCAACATGATCATTAAGTGCTAGCTTAAAAAATACAGATCAGCATGTCATGGCATTAGCATGATAAAAAAGAGAACTTTTAAGCGCTCTAGTACCAGCAGCCTAGGCAGATCATTAAATGCGGGCCTCCTCCCAACCAAATCCCACCCACACAAAACAAAACAGAAAAAGAAAAAAGACTGTTAAGTACGAGTATTCATGCATGTTTACCCCCAGAGAGAGAGAGAGAGAGAGAGAGAGAAAATTGACTAATCCATAGTCTACTTTATTTTTGTTTCCCTTTCAGGTCTGAGGCAGAGACGTGAATAACATTTTTGCTCAGTTTCGATTATTCGATAGAATTGGAGGGAGGGTAAATTCTGTTTAAAAACATGATTTTTAGGTTCTTGAATCTTCTGCAATATCTCCATATGGAGGGAAATGTTATATTACTGAACATTATAGTTTCTTGTTAAAGTATCTACTGAAATAATTAGATAGGAAACCAACTCTTTTCACGCATTTATCCTAAGACATAAGTTGAAGAAATCATTACATTCCAAGAGAACAAGTGGGGGCAAGAGCTACAGCTACACTTACTGTTCAGGTTAACTGCAGAAAGCAGTTATGTTACAAGAACAGGTATTATCAGTCACAATGTTTTAATAGGATACCTAACTACATGAGATGTTGCATCCATGCCTTAAAGAGGGAAAATTACCCAGTATCCACGAGGGACTTCTTCACCACAAATTCCAATGCTTTTATGTTCACTATTTTCAGTAGGAATAACATCCTTCTCTGCATGCATTGACCACGAGTTTAAAGGCCATGCATCATCAAAGTTGACAAGCATCTCTGCACTACCTCTTCGGCACCTAAAAATTATTATCCAGTATCAAAAAAAGGAAAGCAATGAAAGCATGTATTACAGTCAGTCTCCAGAACCTGGTCAATGTACCTCATAGAAGGATGATGAGCCACCAAAAGCTGCAGAAATTGTACAAGAGGTGCTCGAGTATCTGACGTTATCATCTGCATGATGGCGAAGAAATTGATAGTATGAATTTTTTGTGGGATGGGATTTCTAAAATATTACTGCCATGAACAAATGCTACCTTATGTTCTAAGATGATGTCAAAGACTTTCGCTGTTGCTTCCTCAATATCAAACACAGCTTGCGAAATCTTTCACAAGTTACATGCCAAAAATACTTAATAAATGCAGGCTAATGGAGCAAATATATATGTTAATATTAGTCAAGTATTCTTGTTGAATTACCTGCCCAGAAAATGAAATATTTTGTGTGTGCAGTAGCTCTTTCTCTGTTTTCTCATCATCAAAGGCAAATGCCCTGTAAAATCAATTTTAAAGAAATTAAATGTGATATGGTATCAACAATGCAGACAAGGAAATGGGCTAGACAAATAATTTCAATTCCACAAATCACATGCAACATTTGCAAAATTGCACAAAGTCTATCATCTTTGGGAAGCCACGCAGTAGCAGAAAATAAAGAATGGTCTTCTAAACATCCATACACCAAATGCTCCACTAAATTGCAAATGAACATAAACTCCATTGTTTTGGGAAGCCATGCAATTGTAAAAACTCAAGAATGATCTTCTAAGCATCCATATACCAAATGCTCCACTAAACTGCAAACCATCATTTACCAAATGCTCCACTAAATTGCAAATGAAAATACCTTCTATCATTTGTGGGAAGCCATTCAATAGTAACAAAAAGAAAAAGGTCTTCTACACATTCATATAGCAAATGCTCCACTAACAAACCATCATCAGTCTGATTAACCATGATTTAATTCTAGAAAACACCCTCAACGACCTGCTCGGAACTATCAAAAATTCCTGTAGGCTATGACTTGACCCAGCTTTCTGCAACATGGTTACACACTTGGCCACTTAAACTTCCCTTAACTATGCTGTGTTTCTAATATATCCTACTCATCTATATGCCTCTTCCTCAATAGATGCATGTATTTATATTCACAAAAAGAGTGTCATCCTTCCACGAGGTCCACATGGGACCACATAAATTTGACAAATAAAGTGCTTTTCAGTTTCTTAGACAACTTATTGAGAGAAATAGAGAGAGTAACAAAGATTTGCATATGGTTTTTATTGATTTGGAGAAGGCTTACGATAGAGTACCTAGGGACGTTCTCTGGTGGACAATGATGAAGAAAGGTGTTTCTCTCAAATACATTAGTATAATTAAAGATATGTATGAAGGAGTAGTAACCAATGTCCGCACTTGTGGAGGGGTGACAACCAATTTTCCTATAACGGTTGGGTTACATCAAGGATCTGCTTTAAGCCCTTTCCTATTAGCTATAGTGATGGATGAGCTTACGAGATCAATTCAAGAAAACGTGCCGTGGTGTATGTTGTTTGCTGATGATATTGTTTTGATTGATGAGTCTAGAGTTGGGGTTAATGCTAAGTTAGAATTATGGAGACAGACATTGGAAGCAAGAGGTTTTAAGTTGAGTAAGAGTAAGACAGAATACATGGAATGTCGATTTAGTAAGCAACGAAATAGAGATGAGAGTGTAGTGAAGCTTGGTGAGCAAGAAATACCGGTGGATGATTCTTTCAAATATTTGGGATCTATCATTCAAAAGTATGGAGAAATTGATGAAGATGTAAATCATAGGATAAAGGTTGGGTGGATGAAATGGAAGAGTGCAACTGGAGTGTTGTGCGATCGTAGAATGCCATTGCGGTTGAAGGGAAAGTTTTATAGGACGACTATTAGGCCCGCTTTACTATATGGTACGGAATGTTGGGCTGCCAAGAGACATCATATTCAAAAAATGAGTGTAACTGAGATGCGTATGCTGAGATGGATGTGTGGAAATACAATAAAAGATAAGATTCGGAACGAGGAGATACATAAGAAGGTAGGCGTTGCACCCATTGAAAATAAGATGAGAGAGAATCGTTTACGGTGGTTTGGACATATTCGACGAAGGCCTAATGATGCTCCAGTTAGAAGGATGGAGAAATGGGAAAATATATTAGTTAAAAGAGGTCGGGGTAGGCCTAGGAAGACATGGATGGAGGTGATAGGAAAGGATATGAATGCTTTGAACCTCACCGAGGACATGGCATTGGATAGAAATGAATGGAGGAGAAGGATTCATGTGGAAGACCCAGAATGATTTTCTTTGTTGGTTCATATCGCCGACCCCAATTGTTTAGGGATGAAGGCGTAGTTGTTGTTGTTGTTGTTGTAAAGTGTTTTTCAGTTAAAAAAAAAATCATGAGGGACATAGTTTGTCGGTAGCACTAACATTATTATCAAAATCATTGTAAAAAAAGACATGAGAACAAATCCCCATATGTATAAAGCACTAGTTAATTTTGTGTGTGCAAGCTATATTCTTTGGTCACCACAAGTTCAAAGGAGAAGGAATAGTCCCCATTCCCCTCATACACAAGTCATGATCCCAGAAAAAACAAAACAATTTATGCATCCCGAAGATGCACAAAACACTAAAACTATGATCTTCCAAAATGTCATGCATAATTCTCTGTACCACCAACCAACAAAGTGAGAAATTGAGAAACAGATTTTCAAGCAAATCTCCCTGATAAAAAAAAACTCTTATAAAAATCTCTTAGGGTGTATTTGATGACCTCGAATCTCAGATCCGAAGATCTGAGGTGGCTGAGGCTTGGGCCCTATGCTAAAATCCGAGGTGCGATAAAATGCCAACTCTCAGAGCCAAGGCTAGCTAGGATATGAGATCATTACTTTTGTGAGACAAGAATGAGAGAGGGTCGGGTTTGAAATCTGACCCTAGGAGAACGGACATAAGATCCTCAGATCTTACATCTGAACAGATCCCTTCTGAGTGATTCAAAATTTCAAACACACACTTAGGGTCATATTCTTTGACTAATAACATGAACTAAGTTCAAGAAGAAAGATCACACATGGGATTCTATATTTAAGAACTCGACAAGTACAAGAATGAAGTAAATGACAGTAACTAGCCATTAAATATTATAAAGACCTAGAGTATCTCAATGTTTAACAATAAAAAACATACCAGCGCTAATGTTGAACAGGAGAAAAGGATATGTTTGTAGGCAGTGTTGTAAGTATCGTACAATATGGTATGATACATATCGTTACTTTTGGGTTTTGCGATACGATACATTCGTACTCCCGTATCGGGTGTATCGTACGATACACCCTCGTATCATGCCGTATCGTACGATACAGGGTGTATCATATGATACGCCTTCAACACACTTTAAAAAGGCCAAAAGTTACTTTTTTTCATTTTGGGTTTTAAATACCTTTTGAGAGCAGACTTCTTCATTTGTCTAGAGGCCATTAGAAGTGCATTTCCACCATTTTTTCACCCAAATAAGTGGGTTAAGGTAAAAAAATGCATTTTCACCATTTTTCCATTCAAGAAAATGGGTTAAGGTAAAAAAATCTTTATTATGAGTAAAATTACAAAGCTACTCTAAATTTTTTTTTGCCTCGGGGGGCGTTTCCCCCTACCACCCGCTTCCAACTTACCATGAAGTTGGATCCACGAAAATTAAAGATTTATATCAAGATAGAAATCAGGTTTCACACTCTTCCAACGAAGATGGCATAAGATGATCCAGCATAAAAATGGGGCACTCAGGTAATGAGTGAAAACCGATTGAAAATAGAGTGAAACTATTTCCATAATATTTTTGTTTATGTAATATGAAAATACGAGTCTTGTGGCATGTTCTTAATTGCAAGATATTTAATATTTTGCATTGTTCTTGTGAAATAGTTGATGTTTGATGATGGCTTAGGCAGCTCATAGAGACATAAATGCTTCATATGTGATTTTGTGGTTTTATTTTGTGCAATTCATCATTGTTTCATGTGATATGATTTTTTAGAATTTTTGCTAAATTTTTCTGATTTTTTAAAATAATTTTTATTAAAAAATTACGATATTTTAATTTACAGTTTTAATTTGGGCCTGACAGATACGCATAACGATAAGATACTTACAACCTTGGTTTGTAAGTTTAGGAACTAGAAAAACCTAAAACTATCTAAAAAGCATTACTTTGGGTATTCCGTTGTCACAATTTTAATAGCACCATTTCATCTTAATCGTTTTATGGATCGTTAGCCAACTATGTAACAAGGATACTCCAATTTAATCCCATTTCATTTCCCTTATATGCTACTCTTACTGGAAAATTACACAAAAACATCATGTCCCATGTCCTTTAGCTGTGCCTATGTGAGAATAGCTAGTCAATAATGGCATAGAAGAGTGTTGAGGTCTACACTAATTTGGATTTTTATATTTGGGACATGCCCTATGAACTTGGAGTTGATTTCCCCTCCCATCATGCTCCCAGATAAATGAAAGCTTGCTTTCAACTAGATAGGACCAAGCTCCCATTAACTATACTCTCACAACCAATAAATATTTTGTCTTTGCATAATTCACAAATATAATGGTCTCATCAAAATTAACATTAGAATAACTTGTAATAGATCAATTAATTAAATAAATAAATAAAAACCTTGGATGTACATCATTGTAAGTGAAAAAAGTATGGTATTTCACATGATATAAATGCAAACCATAGTTTAAATTTTAAAAACCCATTGGGTTGACCAGCGATCAAAATAGCTGCCCCCCACTAGTCAACCCAGTTGGTTACTTAGTCCACATATATTGACCTTCACATTTTCGAACTTTTAGATTAATTTTTCATGCAATTAGTCTCATGAATAGAAATCATGATGACAGAGATGGACCTTTATTTGTTTATCTTTCACTTTTATATTGTTAAAAAAAGGTTGCCTAGGGTAACACTGTGAGCTTGACAAGTTATGTAAGCCAATTTATTTGCCAGTTTTATGATGTATAATGTACAAACAATAGCATCACAATATCTAGAGGGTAAGAGGAAAAAAAGAAGGCACTTCAAGAGAAAACATGCCTGCCTGTTTTTTTATTGATCCAGTTAAGCAAGCGATCAGCTGTTCGTGCATCATCAATAGCCTGTATTTTATTTTTTTCATGTTCAGGTCCCCACTGGCCAGATGTGAATTCAGCTGGAGGACCCCAAAGAAGCATAGGGAAATGGCCAACAGAAAATCTATCACATAGTTTTGTATTTAACTGCACTGTGATACATTCAGAGGAGAAAAATTAGAGTGCTATATCATCAAATAGATGAGTATGCCTTTACACCACAAAAAGAAAAAGCTTCCTCAATTAAAAAAGAAGAAATAAGCATAAAAGTTGTGGTAAGAAAAAGAAATTCATCAACTTGATACACATAATTAGAGTAGCTTTTGCATACTAAAGCATACATTAGTTCACCCAATCTTATTGATAACATCAGGCAGAAAAACAAACACAACAATAAAACATTAACTTTCAAATCAAGCTATCAAAATAAAAAAATTCAAGTAGAAGATTGTGCACCATGTCAGTTACAGTAAGGTCATCCTCTCCATTTTCTGACAGTGCTAAGCCATCAAAAACCTTTAACATAGAATATGTCAGCCATGTAGTTGTTGGCATCATAGGTGCCAGACGATGCTGGAATTGTTCCAAATGCCCCTTGAACTTGAAATAAGAACAAAAGGATTTTCTTCTTTTCCATCATATTCTGGAAAAGAAGAAAGAGGTCACATCACACGACAGTCCTCCAGAGAGAACCACACATATACAAACATATCACATGCATGCAATGTAGACTAGATCCCACCCAAAACTAAAATCAGGATCCTAGACCCTAGCTCAAAACTCCATCTTTCCCAAACTAGAATCTGGATTCTAGACTCTAGCCCAAAACTCTATCTTTCAACATGTTCCAGCCATGAAACGTACTTGCATCTGCTAGGTTCTGGTTTCAAGAATAAAACAACAACTAAATGCATAAAGTCAACATATAATCGCCATGACACAAGAAAATTTGCTAGAGTGGATGTTAAAGAATAAAAAAAAAAGCAGGCTTTCTACAAATACACCAAAATCTGATTGGAAGCTCTAAAAATCAAATAGCAAAAAGAAAAAAAAAGGCTTTCTACAAATACACCAAAATCTAATATGAAGCTCTAAAAATCAAATGGTCAAAGGTACAAGATCATTCAATTCATGATAGTAGCATAGAACAAGGCACTATACCTTCAAGGCACAGTCTACCCTTGTCATAAATATCAGCCCACTGTGCACTGCATCTGCTCCATTGAAAAGCCTGGCTACCTTTTCATAATGCGGCTGCATAATTATAACATAACTGAGAAACCACAGTAAACAATCTTGATTCCAACTGATATCATTTGAGAAATTATACCATAATTTACCTTGTAATTTCGACAAGCAGGACACCTGCAAAACAACAAAACTCAATGAAAACAATATCAAATATACAAAGGACCCTTTTCTTCATTTTTTGGCAAGAGAACCACCCATGACAATCAAGCACTGACATAATAAACCTCCTAAACTAATTACTATCCAAACAATTTCTACTTCAGACTTATTTCTTCGAGATGCCTTGAATCTCCAGGCCTTTGGCCAAGAAGGATACTTGACAAAACATAGTTTTACAAGCTCACATTCTATTGCAGAATAATAGCTGTCCATGAATTTGAACCATTCTTTTCCCAGGAGAGGGCAGAGTACTGCTATGTATCTAACCATGACCCACCAAACGAATCATTGCAATTGATGTAAGAAAATGAAGAGAAGGAACATTTCTTCCTAAAGAAGGCTTTATAAAGTATCGAGTTATTTTCATGTTCCTGCTATTCCAAATTTGCTTGGAAATGGAGCTCAAGTCACCAGGCAGAGATAATTAAGGAACAGTTAATCAAACAAACGACATTGTCAAAAAAGGAGCCGAGTTTTCCGCAGTTGGATTTCAACTAACATTCTCTTGAAAGAAAAGACACAAAAAGCAAAAAAGCAACAAAGCTTAAAGGGGATAAAAACTCAACGAAATCTTCCATAGTTACGCTTAATCCCATTCCATCGGAACCCCCAACCCTAGAGAAAACAAGATGGAAATCACTAAAACTTATTTTTCATTTGGAGCCTTTCCCTAAGAGCGAAAGGCTAATTGGATGTACGAACCAACAAACCAATTCGTTCTTAAATGGATGAAAACCAGCAAATTAATTCGTTCTTAAATGGATGAAAACCAGAAAATCAATTCCTTCTTAAATGAATGAACCAAACCAAAAATTCGAAATTTGCACCACCAAATCATTTCTCGATTCGTTCTTTAAATGGATGAAAACCAACAAACCCATTCGTTCTTAAATGGACGAATAAACCAAAAATTCAAAAAGTGCACCACCAAAACCTTATTGAACCGAACCGAACCGCAGAACCCCAAAAATTCTCAGATAGACAGAAGAGAAGGAATCATCAGCAACAGCAGGACAAGAAGAAGAAGAAGAAGAAGTCGCTCACTGACCAGTGTGCGAAGAACTCGACGATAGCCCAAGGAGCAGGGGCGTCCTTGAGGACCTGATCGAAGTTGGAGCTATTCAATTCGACGGCGAAATCCGAGGAGTCCGGATTATTCAGGGATCTCAACAACGACCGCCTCGGCCCCGTCGTAGTAGATCCACCGCCATCTTCTACGTTGTTTCCAGCACTCGACGATTGGATGGTCGTCGGCAGAACCAACAGAGAAACTAAAACGATCATCTTTAACATCATCATCATCATCACCATCTTCGTCGTTATAGACGACTGCATGGATTCAGAACGATGCGATTGAAAGGGAGAAGGCCGCCCTCGCTCCCTCTCTCTTTAAAACTCAATCTTATCTTCCTTTTGATCCTAAAACTCACTCTTATCTTCCTTTTGATCCAGTGAGAGAGAGAGACTCGGGATCTCTGAAATGATCGGCAATAAATCGGCCAAGAAAACGGGCCATTCGGCTCTGTTCTGGAATGCCAATTGCGACCTGAAATCTTTCGACTTTTGGTGTCTAACTATTTTCTCTTTTGTCCCTTTCAAGAGTCCGAACCGGATCGGGTCGGATCTTTCCCTACATTCCTGTCCTAGTCAGGTCCAACCCAACCCCAAGTGGAACTTAACTTGGTCTGCATCGGTTCTGGATCTTAATTCTATTGGGGATCTCATTCCCAAACAAATACAAAAGCCTTCTTTCTTCTTTAAGAGGTTCTTCCTTTAACAGTTTTTGGCATCCAGGTCCAGGCCCATGTCCTACCGGGTAGATGTGGATCCAGATCACTGGTTAGATGTAACATTAGGTTTGCAATGGATTGGATTCGGTCGGAATTTCAATCAGATTAAAATAGACATTAGAGATAGATCGTAAAATAGAACTTGAATGTGGTTTTAAATTGGATGTGGACTTGTATCATCACATTATTTTCAAATTAGGCTAAGACTCCAACCAATTTTTTTGTCAGATCTTTATGTCAATCAATTCAAACCTGCCTGCACATGTAAACAAATGTATGTTTTCAGCCTATTTTTAGCAGATCCTAGAGTGCCATATAGCATTCAGATTTGGATAATATACCTATTTCAAGATACGATTTTAAGTTACTGGGATGGAACAACCGTGATCTGGCCCATACCAGATCCATTTGGATCCATATGCCACATTACAACATGAAGCGGGTTTGGATTTACTTTTCAGATTCTTTATAAATATACATGGCCCTGTTAGAAAGAAGCGATTCATGTAACCATTCCAATTGCAAAAACTATTTCATAGAACGTATTGTTAGACCTGAATGAGTTTGGCTAGATCCAAGTTTAGACAAGAAAATCAAAAGGAAGCATCGATAGATTAGGTACAAATCACAAAAACGGGTCCCTCCCAATCGACCTATTATGATAGAGGTCGTGGCTAATTAGGGATTCAAACTGTCTGAATTGGATTGGATCATTCCCAAATAACTGTTTCAACCAAGACTTACGGGGTCAATTCAAGAAAAATACTGACTAGTTGTCCTGTCAAAATTTGAGTGGATACGGACTAGATCCGAAGACATTAAATGTGTTTTACCTTTCACATAGCGTTGACAAGTGGTTGGATGGATCCATTTGTCCAAAACTGAGAATAGTTCGGACATTTAATTGTTGAGCACAATACAATATCTTGGCTTATCCTAATTTTCTAGATAAGTTGGTGTATGAGTGTATCCAAACGCACTAGAGTTATTTTCTTAATTCAATATCATTTATGTGGATTAGTTTGATGGGTCCACTACCATAACGGACATCATTTTCTTACTTCAATATCATTTATGTGGATTAGTTGGATGGGTCCACTACCATAACCGACAGCATTTGGAGTGACTTACATCTCATGCATCAGTTGTTAGATGGATCTAAACTGTCCAATTTCCAGATTCTAGGTCAGTTTTAACGGCTCCTATTAACGACTTAATGGTTGACCATTAAATTATTAAAACCAAAGCCCAGTTTAATCCATGTGTTTTCTTAGTAAGTTTACCAACCCAAACTCTAGTTTGCTTGTTTTTTTATTTTATATTTACACAAAGAAACCACCACCAGGATCAGAGACTTAGCCCTGGCTCTGCCTGCGGTACTTACATCACTGTCCTCACAGCCTAAAACTCTGTGGGCTTATCCCTTGTCTCAGGGAGTCGCCACGCCTTGAGTAAGGGATGACATTCATGGGATTTGAACCTAGACCGCCTGCCTAGTGGCCTAGGTCCCATTCAACTACGCCAAACCCCCTTGGGGCAACTTGAGCTTGTTTAATCTCCACCAAGCTGATTGAGCTCGACCATAAGTGATCAAGTTCTGCTAGAACTCAGCCTGGAATATCATGTGTTGAGATGTGCTTGAGCAGCCCAGACTCAGCTTTGAAATCCGTTAATGGGTGTGAAACAAATAAATTAAAGTAAAGAGATCATTAAGCTAAAACTTAAGGGTGATCTAAATGTGTTTTTCAGTTCATTGGTTGTTACAAAATCACATGCTCTAAAGTGATCACACTCTGCCTCCTAAAAAATTATTCACACGATCCTGTGATCCACATATTGGTACCAAATTATATCCATGAAGCATATGAAATTGTTTGTTTTTAAAGTTGATAACTCCTACAATATATGTCACCATTTCTATATATTTATAATTTTAGGAAAGTATATGGTGGTTCTATACCATGATACCATATGGTGACACCGACTCTTGTTCGGATGGATCTAGCTACCAAATGTTATTCTTAAACAAGAAAAGCTACCAAATATTAGAGATCGGTTTATTTTATTATATATATTAGAAGGTTTTATCATGTTTAATATACCATAAGATGCCATTTTATTAGAAATGGTGAAAAATCAAGGGCTCACAATTCATGAAGATAAGGGCGGTTTAAAAATGATATAAAATGTCATGTTTGAATCAACTTTAATACATGAAAATAGTAAATAGAACATGCTAAGCATGAACCTTAATTCCAAGCCAAAATTCAATAACCTGCATGGGCAATATCCTTCTCTCGCCATCATGGGTTTCATGGAAAGTCTTCCATTGATCAGAACGAGTTATGGTTCCTGATGCCCTATGGTTTTCTTCATACCATGGTTCTTATGTCCATTCCTGGTGTGTCCAACCTGGCTTCTTTATTTGAAAGTTCATCATTCTTGGTATTAATTTGATATCAATTTTCTTCATGAAATTAGATGTTGATACAAATTTGGTTGGCCTTAATGCATCAATATCATCATCCATGCATGTGATGTGAACAAATGGGACTATTCTTTACCTACCTACCATGCATAGATCAATACAATTATCTGACAACTGAACTATGTGAACTTCGTGTAAACGAGTTTGGCATAGTTCGGTTGTTAGAAATCAACAGTCGGATCATGTTTTTTTAATGAAAGAAAATATCTTTTGGATGCTTGAATATTTACGAAAATTCTGGACTGTTGATTTTCAAGCACTATAAAATCTGTTCGTGTGTCGTAATCAGACGATCCAAGAGTCTGTTCCTATATAACCAAGCATGAAGGTCACATTTTTATGGTCATATTTAAAAAATTAGATACAAAATGCTTATGAAAGTCTTGGTTCAAATGAAAGTTTACATATTTGTAGTTAACATATTTTAGAAATCCTAATTATCTTACCATGTTTCTTTTCTTGTAACTAGCAGTCAATTTTCTCTTCATGGTTAATTCATATCTTCCCTTTCATTTTTCTGCTTGTGTGGTGTGTATGCTCATTGATGATAAATGGGTGGCAGAGACTACATAAAGTTCAAAAAGCCAATGAAAGTTGGGTCCAAACTATCCTGTTAATTTAAAAGAAAACGGGTGCATCTTGTGTAAAGATATCTGGAATCGAGTAAATGTGACTACACAATGTTTTAGGCCTATATTATCAAAGTTAAACGTCACCATAATGCCTTATGGACCAGTAGGTAGTGGAACCTGCACTCAGTTTCCCAGTCCTGGGAATTCATGTCCTAATTTGGCAAAAAATATTCTAATCCTCTTGTTTGTTCCCAAGATTAGTCTCACCATCCTGGACATCCTACTGGTTCACTTCAAACCAAACGACAAGCGTGTGGACCTCAAGTCAGCAATATATGGCTCTTGAAAATAACCGCTTTAGTACTTAAAGAAAATCTAGCATATACTACAAAATGATCTCTCTCTCTCTCTCTCTCTCGTTGTGAAAGAAATCATTTCTTTTGAAAGCACACACAAACACTTACATTCAAGACCTCAAGACTAAACTCTACATGAAGCCTGTTTTTCCTAAACAACAATCTGCAATTTTATGTAAAATAATGTAAAATTGGCTGTGTCGAATGCCGCTCTCTGGATCCCTGCTCGGCATATTATCTCATTTAGCCTATTGACATAGAATCATTTCTGATATTGGTCCAAGTCCAACACTTCCGGGATGTGCCTACGGCAGTTGATATTTTCCAGCCATCATCATTCGTCTCACTAATTTGAATGTGGTTGATACAAATGTATTGACTGCCTCCTTACCAAGTTGAGACTCTCATTTTCCTGAAAATGACGCATTTATTTGGAGAATTCACCCCAAACTCAATTTTCAAAAGGAAACAATTTCCTAGTAGTCTCCTTGAATGTGCATGCACTCTTGCTTTCTCAAGACTACAAGAAATGCAAAATTATTTGTGCTACCTTGTGTTGACGGGTTTGGTTGTCCGCAATGACAAGAGCGTTAGAAAAATTGTGTGGGCCTAAATATGTTAAATCATGCATTATAGACTGTCTTAGGTTTAGGTCCGGTTTATGTGATCTAATCTGGTAGGGTCATGTGATATCTTATATGGTATGGTATATTATGTGGAGAGACATGTTCTATTTACAATTATGTAACGTGCTGAATTGGAGATAGACTCCTAATTACATTAGGTTATGGTCCCCAAGCCTTATATAATAACCCTCTTTTCAGACTCCCCATTATCAGAAAGAGAATTTAGTCCATCTTTTAATAGATTTAGAAAAAGAAAAAGGGTCACATAAAGAGGTTCTGGAATATCATACCCGTCAATGATCTATCAGAGTGCTTATGAATTCAGTTACGCTTTCACATTAAGTTCTATTTCAGTTTTGATTTCAATGGTTTAGCGAGAACATGTAAATCAGTCAATTAGTTTTTGGTGGATTAATAAATCCAACAATTGGTATCAAAGTGAGACATTGTTCCAGTTGAATCATTGAAAAAATGTGATTTTATATATTTCCTATTTTTTTCTGGCGACGACCCTTCATGAATGCCAGATCCTCGTCGTGCGGCAAAGGGTTTACCCCATTCAGTTTGCTAGACAAGAGGGTCGTTGGTCCCTTCTCTTATATTTTTTGGCTGGATGGGAGGTCGCGATAGGCCTATTAGAGACTGATGGTGGTCTGGGGCATCTGATTCGCCCCAACCACCATCGGTGACTATCTTGGGTCTGGCGACATCTCTAAGTCCTTTCCCGTTCTTCGGTCGGCAAGACAAAGGACGACAAGGGTTTCTCCTATTCTGGTCACTGGCGAGAGGGTTGCCCTCTCAGTCCGTCGGTCAGGGATTCACCCTGTCAGACCATCGGACGACCCAACACACGCTGTCGTCCAGATCAGGGGTTGTTGGGTCTGGCAGTCTCTCCAACTCATTATCGTTCTTTCGCCGGCATCAAGGGTCAAACTCGATCATCGCCGAAAAGATTCGGCTCACCGGGGTTCAGGGCCATCTTTCAGCCATCTCCGTCGTCCTTTTAAGGACTGTTGCATGCATTCTTTGGTCTGATTCGGTTTTGGGCCAGCAAGGATTGACATTTTGCTTATAGCTATCTGTCGACGAGATTCGTCGATCGGGCTCAGCCTTCAAGCGATGAACAAATTATCAGGACTGGTTCAGCAGGCAGACTCAACCTTTCAGCAGTTCGGCTTGATCATTCAGCAGGTCGGTTTGGCCTTTTCAGCAAACCGGCTCGGTCATTCAGCAGGTCGGTTCGACCTTTTGTATAATTCGGCTCGGTCATTCAGCAAGTCGGTTCAGCCTTTCAGCAAATTGGCTCAGTTTCTTTTGGTAAGCCGGTTCAACTATTTGGCAATCCGGTTGTGATGCATTGAACCGGTTCGGTCCAGTGTATACTAGGCACTGGCTTCACGAGCAATCCAAGCCAGTTTGGTGCCCAGTTAGGGACCGGACCGGGTGTGGGTGCATTTAGGGTGACAGAAACCGGCTGACCCGGTTTAGTCAGGCTCTGTTTAAGGACTGAACTGAGTCAAGTACAAGTGTTGTGTGGATCAGGTCTGGTCCAAACCTGATCCACTGCAGATGCATGCATCTAGGTATGGGTTGTTGGGTTTGATCCAATTCGGGTCAGACCGATTGGGCCAACACCTAGTTGTAGTGGGCTAGGTCTGACCTGATCCGGGTCAAACATGTTTTGGGACCCGCAGGTGGGTCCAGACAAATCCGATTGGCCAGATCCATGCACTATATATGCCTTAAAAAAATTAAATTAAATTATTATATTAAGAATTATATAAGGCTATTTGGCGTGCATTACAGGTCACTTTGGTGGGCCATTTTTTGGTTACTTTTCGGCCATTCTTGTTACGTTTATGCATTTTTTTGTTCATATGCATACATGATATATTTAAACATTGATATTCTTGTATTTGGGTCCAATATTCTGATCTGGATTGATTGAATTAATACGTTGTTAAAGTAACCTCTCTTGCGTAGATTAGTTCGTTTTGAAATATTGTGATGGTTATATGTTTGTGGTTCATGTGAATAGTGATCGGTCTAAAAAAGATTATTGTTTGGCCGAACCCAAATATATACTTTCAGTAATAAATATGGGACGATTATACGATTTTCTATGTGAATAACGAATTAGTCTAAAGAAAGACTTATAGTTTGATATGAGTTATTGTTCATGTTTGATTACTATATTGAGAATACCACTTACAAGTTGACATTTTTGTCCAAAGGCTAAATGTCAATGTTGTGCTGAGTATCTTGTGATGGGGTTCACTACTGTTTAAATATATTATTTTGTGCTGATGCATGTGAAATTGTATGTTAATCGTGAGTTTGTTTGTTCTTTATTTAGTTAATACATCTGCTTCTGTGATATCTATAAATATTAATTCTATCCCTATCATGAGTGGTTCTAATTTTCAGAACTATAAAGAAAATGTTATGATTGTTCTTGGATATATGAATTTAGATCTTGCACTATGAGAAGATCAACCACCTACTCTTACAAATAAAAGTTCTGTTGAGGATAAAAGAAACTCCGAGTGATCTAATCACATAAGTTTCATGATCATGAAACGTGTAATTCCTGAATCCTTCAGGGGCACTATGTCCGAAGAGGTGAATGCCAAACGTTTTCTTGAAAAAATTGAAAAGTATTTTGCAAAAAACTAAAAGGCTGAGACAAGTACCTTTCTTTCGAGTCTTGTATCAATAAGGTATAAAGGTAAATGAAACAATAACAAGTACATTATGAAAATGTCCCATCTTGCTTCAAAACTCAAGGCACTAAAGTTAGAGTTGTCTGAGGACTTAGTCGTACACTTGGTTTTAATATCCCTTCCTGTACAATACAGTCAGTTTAAGGTCAGTTATAATTGCCAAAAGAAAAAATTGACTCTTAATGAGCTCATTTCATGCTGTGTGCAAGAAGATGATAGAATGAAGGAAGAGAAGACTAAGATGATCATTTGGCAGTAACCTCTAAGGACAGGTTTAGGAAGAAAAAAAAGGACTAAAGAAGCTACAGTTGACTCTCAATCGCAGAAGAAACAAAAAAGACATCAGGACCCAAAGTCTAGTTGTTTCTTTTGCAAAGGGGAGGGTCATATGAAGAAGGATTGTACCAAGTATCATGTATGCTATGGGAAGAAATGTGTGTTCCTTACTTTAGTTTGTTCTGAAGTTAATTTGACTTCTGTTCTCGAATACACTCGGTGGATGGATTATAGTGCTACCACTCACATAAGTGTGTCTATGCAGAGTTGTCTAAGTTGTCGACTACCAATTGATGCTGAAAGATTCATCTATATGGGCGATGGCAAAACAGTTGAAGTTGAGGCAATAGGAACATTTAGGTTACTATTGAAGTCTGTAAATTATTTATATTTGAAAGAAACACTTATTGTGTCATCTTTTAGGCAGAATTTAGTTTCTATTTTTATTTTAGATAAATATGGTTATTCTTGTTTATTTGAAAATAATGAATTTAAATTGTTTCTTAATTCAAATCTTATTGGGACCGATTCTTTATCTACAGTTGATAACCTTTATTTGCATGATATTATTGCCTCATTTAATGAAACCTTATATTTAAGTTCTCATGGTACATAACGAAAATCAACAAATGAGAATTTCTGCTTTATTATGGCATAAGTGCTTGGGTCACATTTTTAAATAAAAAATTGAAAGGCTTATGTCAAGTGAGATTTTTTATTCTCTTGATTTTACTGACTTTCAGGTTTGTGTTGAGTGTATAAAAGGAAAATGAACAAACATAAGAAAATTAGGTGCAAAAAGGAGAACAAACGTCTTAGAATTGATTCATACAGATATTTATGGGCCCTTCCCTACGGCTTCTTGGAATGATCAATAATATTTTATTACGTTCATAGATGACTATTCTTGTTATGGATACTTATATTTAATTCATGAAAAGTCTCAGTCACTGGATATGTTCAAATTGTTTAAGGTCGAAGTTGAAAACCAACTTGGCAAAAGAATTAAGGCTGTCAGATCTGATCATAGTGGCAAGTACTATAGTAGATATGATAGATCAGGTGAATAACGTCTAGGGCCTTTTTCTAAATTCCTAGAAGAATATGAGATCGTCCTTCAATATACCATATCAGACACTCTTAGCATGAATGATGTTGCTGAGAGACGAAACATGACTCTTAAGGATATGGTAAGGAGTATGATTTCTCATTCTATTTTACCAGAGTTCCTCTAGGGAGAAATATTAAAGATTGCAGCCTATGTTTTGAACATGGTACCCTCTAAAGCAATAACCAAGACCCCATATGAATTATGAACAAACAAAAAGCCTATTATGAAACACTTTCATATTTGGGGATGTCCATCTGAGACTAGGCCTTATAAGCCACATGAAAAGACACTGGATTCTAGAATGGTTAGGTGCTATTTTGTTGGGTATTCTAAAAGATACAGGGGCTATAAGTTTTATGATCCTATGAATAAGTTTTTTTTCGAGGTTGCTGAGTTTGGGGAGAGTGATAAAATAAAAGACATTGTTTTTGAAGAAGAGTTTTTTTTTTTATTTCTACAATTGTGGATGACAATAATCAAATTTTCATTTTTGATATTGTTCCCACAAATTCGGATCAAGGTAATGCTTTAGATCTCCCTATCTAAAATTAAGCTTTTATTCCTAGAGTTCAAGCTCAATAACCTCAAGAAATACCTTATGAACCAGTATCATTAAGGAAATCCACTATAGAGATAAGGACAATTTCAAATGATTATATTGTTTTTCTACAAGAACACGAGGGTGATACTGGCCTAAGAAAAGATGATCCAATCAACTTCCAACAAGCCACACAAAGTTCTAACTCTCAAAAGTAGATTGAAGTAATGCATGAGAAGATTAAATCCATGAGGGACAATGACACGTGAGATCTTATCCCATTGCCCGAAGGTGTGAAACCCATTGGTTGCAAATGGATATTTAAAACCAAGAATGATTCAAAGGGTAATGTGAAAAGATATAAGGCCCATCTTATTGCAAAAGGGTTTACTCAAAAGGAAGGCATTGACTACACATAGTTTTTCTCTCTGGTTTCTATGAAAGACTCTTTTAGGATTATGATGACACTTGTGGCTCATTATGATTTAAAGTTGCATCAGATATATGTTAAGACTGCATTCCTTAATGGGGACATCGATGAAACAATATACACGGTCCAACAAGAATATTTTGTCACAAGCGATGCTAAGAAAATGGTTTACAAACTGAAGAAATCTATCTATGGACTTAAGCAAGCTTCTCGTCAATGATATCATAAATTTCATCAAGTTGTCCTCTCATTTGCTTTTGAGATGAATGTGACTGATGAATGCATATACCATAAGTTTAGTGAGAGTAAATTTATTTTTCTGGTTTTGTATGTGGATGGCATATTGCTTGCCAGTAATGATATAGGCATACTGCATGAAACCAAGAGATTTCTGACAAAGAAATTTGAAATAAAAGATCTTAGAGATGCCTTTTTGTATTAGGGATCCAAATACATCGAGACTGTTCTCAAGGTATTCTTGGATTATCGTAAAAGAGCTATATCGAAAGGATTCTGGTAATGTATGGCATGAATGATTGAAAACCAGGGGATACTCCTGTTGCTAAAGGAGACAAGTTTAGTCTTGCTCAGTGCCCTAAACATTAGTCTGAAATTAAGGTTATGAAATCGATTTTCTATGCATCTGTTGTGGAGAGTTTTATGTATGCTCAGGTATGTATGCGTACGATTTAGCATACATTGTTGGGATGTTAGGAAAATATCTTAGTAACTCATGTATGGATTATTGGATAGCAGCCAAACGAGTTATGCTGTATTTGCAGAGAACAAAAAGTTATATGATCACATACAGGAAGTCAGATCAGTTGGAGATCATTAGGTATTCTGATTCTGACTTTGCGGGATGTCAAAACAGTCGCAGATCCACGTCAGGTTATGTTTTTCTGTTAGCCGGGGGAGCTATTTCCTAGAGGAGTACCAAGCAGACATTTGCTTCTTCCATCATGACAGCAAAATTTGTAGCTTGTTATGAGGCATCTAATTATGGGATATGGCTACGTAATTTTGTCGCAAGGCTACAAATTTTGGATAATGTTGAGAAACTACTAAAGTTATTTTGTAACAATAATTCAGCAGTGTTGTATTCTAATAACAAAATGAGCTCATCAAAGTTAAAACATATTGACATTAAGTTCTTTGTTGTTAAAGAAAGAGTGCAGAATGATCATATATCGATAGAACATATTGGCACAAACTCCATGATTACGGATCCGCTTACTAAAGGTTTACCACCCAAAGCATACTGCTTGAATGGGTGTTTTATCATTTTATGATATGCTAGTTTAGTGGGAGTTTGTATTTGGACGTTCTATGTTATAATAAAGTTGTCTTTTACCACTTTGGTATGAAGTTAAAGTTTCAGTTTCATTCTATACTCATTATGTTGTGATCTCACTAAAGTTTAAGGAAGGACCAGTTGAACATAGGCATGTTTGATCACATTACATGTAATTTTCATGCTTCACATCCATACTTGATCCATGTCATTTGGTTATGTCGATATACGTGATCATTGATGAGTCCAATTACCTTATTTGTAATGAAGACCGCTTTGGTCATATGTTGACATGATCAATGGACCAGATTGATAGAGATATCAATTAATAAGACAATATTTCTGAGCTCATAAAGTTATAATGTATGATTATAAGGTTACGTATGTAGCCCAAGTAGGACATTGTTAGAAAAATCATGTGGGCCTACATACGTCGAACTACGCATTATAGATTGTCTTAGGTTCAAGCCCGGTTTATGTGATCTAATCTTTTAGGGTCATGTGATATCTCATATGGTATGGTACACTATATGGAGAGACCTAATCTGTCTACAATTCTGTAATGGGTTGAATTAGAGACAGACTCCTAATCACATTAGGTTATGGTCCCCAAACCTTATACAATGGTCATCTCTTTAGACTTTCCATTGTCAGAAAGAGAATTCAGTCCTTCTCTCATTATGTTTAGAGAAAGGAAAATGGCCACGTATACATGTTCTGGAAGATCATACCCGTCAACGATCTACCAGAGCGCTTATGGATTCAGGTACGCTTCCGCATCAAGTTCTGTTTCAGTTTCGATTTCAATGATTTAGCGAGAACATGTAAATTGGTCATTTAGTTATTTCAGTGGTTTTTCAAAATTCCAACAAAGAGTCTCATTTGAATATCATCATAACTCTATAGCAGAAAATATGGAAAAAAGAGATGGGGTTAATTCCCTTCAACAATTGACTCCTAGGTAAACGAAAAATTTAATGTGCCAAGCCAGGGAATGATGTTCATAATTTCTTGATGAACACATGCACCATGCCTACTCTATATATGTGTGGTGGTGGTGTTAAGGTTAAAGCACCTTCATCTTCAAAATTCCCTCCTGAGATATCCATCTACAAGTGGAAATGGACGCTGGCAAGGATTCCAAGAACAAGAATGCTTCTAGCACCTAGAGTGGTGCAAAGGATGATGAGATGATGAAGGCTCCAGGAAAGGGTGGTGCTGAGGAAATTCCAACAAAGATTTTGAAGCCTAACCCTTAAGCATACTTCAAGAAGCTGCATGAGGACAAAAACAAGTAGTAGGTCTGGTCATGGGCCTACTCTATAGGTAAATAATGGGTAGAATGTGACAGTGCTGCCTTAGTGTTTGATTTGCTTTCTTATGTTGTCTAGTGCCATTTGAAGTATCAGAATAGCAACTACAAGAGTATGCTTGTTCTATATTATTTCCGAAGTGTGTGTGTGTGTGTGTGTGTGAGAGAGAGAGAGAGAGAGAGAGAGAGAGAGAGAGAGAGAGAGAGAGAGAGAGAGACTTCCATTTCACTGAAAGCCGGAGGAACTGAAGATGCAGGTATCCTTGAAGTTTTCTTTCTTTGCATATGAAACTACTGATACAAAATTTTGAAACTTAACAATGTCATGCATTTTCCAAGCATATAAAAGAAACAAGAAAACAAGAAGCTCAATTGGCTTAAACAAATGGGCTTATTCTTTTACAGTTGCACTTCTACATATTTTCTTCAAGTCTGAAAGAACTTTAGAATCCTCGGGTAAACATCAATGTGAGCACAGGCACCTTGTACGAAATCTTCATGTGAATAATTTGGCAAGAACAGCAGTTCAGGGGCTGCTGGAATCTCCCTAGTGACATGTTGAACGTCGTCACTATCAGCCAGGTAGTCGTTTCCACCATAAGCCAGCAAAAATGGAAGTTTCTTTGGTAGTTTTCCTAGTTTGTATGATGGTGGAAAAATGCTCCAGTAGTGGAAAAGATTCCCCACAATGCCATGGTCATATTTGCAAAATCTGCCTGACCTAATCACTAGGAAGATACAAGAACAGAAAAGAGTAATTAAATACGTAACCATGGTCATTATACATGATTCATGAATAAATCTCAGAGGCCATCTAGCTTGATTTGGATGTTATGGTGTGCAAGCCTGAAACCTAAAAAGCCCCAGATTGATGCCAACAGTAAGTGAGATAATCTATTTACTTAAAGTGATCCATTCACAGACTCAATATACTGTTAATGAAATAGGCCCACTGGTGAACTAGTTTGACATGGACAGAGGTTGTGCATAAATCCATGTGAAGTCATACCAAAACAATGGTGTGCGAACATAAAAAAAAACATGATCTGTTGAATCAGAATTATCTGCAAAGAGTGGTAGCAATTGTAGCCAATTTGTGGATTTGTGAATCAGTATAGTAAGGCTCCAAATTGGACCGAGACATGGAAGCCATTGTGCGAGTCAATGTTTGATCCTTAAAAGCCTTCGAGAAACACCAGGAAAATTCAAGATAGGTGCTGGGCTCAGTTTGTCTGGGCCAAGCAAGATTAGGCCCAAACTATGATTTGATTTGGCCAGCAAACTACGATTTGATTTGGCCAGCAAATTGCTACGAAGTCTCTTACAAGACATTGTGCTTAGACAAACTTGAGTATGAAAATTTTCATTTGAGCTTTCTTAGCCTAATCTTTTCTAGACTTGGTCAGGTGTGAGTTATCTGCCGATCTTGCAACTAACTTGACTGAGTGAATTACTCAGCTCTACTCTATATCGAATCAACATCATCCTCTGCCGTTGGTTGAATGTTGCACAATATTTAGAAGCAATGGGGCAAAATTTCACAGATCAGGTGAAGAGCAAAAGCAATCTACAGATGACTTGATAATTCTATTAGACACTCGAAACTGTTACCTTTACAACTACTGGAGACTGTGACATAATGAGGCTTGGATTAATTTGACACAGCTGGGAAGTTGAATGTATACATGATGCATCCAGGTCATAATCTAGGCCAAATCATCCAAATCAGGCCAGACTGAAGCAAGCACAATTCTTTGGTCTGAAACCAATTAGCAATTCCTAATGGATGGTTCTTGATTCAAACCCTAAATGAGTTCTGCACACCTCCAACTGATTTTTTGGTTGGGCTGGATGATTTCATATTTTGACTTGACTCTATAAACAAAAAAACATAAGGGTGAAGAATAAAGATGCACTCACTCTGGGCTAATTGCGCAACATTCTTCATGGAAGTTGATGACTTGTATCCACTGTAAATCATTGGATTCTTCTGGCAAGAACTTGGTCCTAGACAGAGCCGTTGTTGCAACCAGAGGCTAGTCATGAATATTTCAATATCTTTAAGCATGTGCACACACACGCGCACAACGGCATGCATGTGCGCAAGCTTGAGAGAGAGAGAGAGAGAGAGAGAGAGAGAGAGAGAGAGAGAGAGAGCACCTTCAATAATCGAGAGAAGGTTACGGTCACAATCTGATCCTGTAGTGGTACATGCCAATTCCATTATATTCATGACTAGATCACTGCAACCACAAATAGTGTCAAAGTCCACAAGATTAATAACAAAAACCTTTATATTTTCATGTGGCAATATCCGTTTAGATGGCCATCTCTCTTTCCATAAGGTTCCAGGATAACCATGGAGAATTGTTTCTCCATGTTCTCTATATATCCTTTTGCTAATCAATGATCACAATTATCTTGAAAACAAAGAACACAAATGCAATGTATGATCACATTACAAGATTTTTTTCTCGAATTTTGGTTCCGTCTACCCGAGCTGCCCAAGCGAAGCCCAATTGTAGCTTGCCAAACAAAGTTAGCCTATGAAACTATTGCATGTTCTTGTATTTTCTATCAAGAAGAGAGACTTCAGACATCACAGTTGGTGAGTACAACCTAGTAGATTCGTTGAAGAATAAAGTGTTTCATGTACTTACTCTGAAAGACTGAATCTGCTCGCTCCCAAAACCAAGTCCAGCTATCACAGAGTTGAAGGTCAGATTCATTATACCACTAAATGAACTCTAATTATAGGCATTGATACCACTAAGGAACAAAAGGAAAGAAAGAGAAAAATAAGGCTGAAAACTTTTCTTTCAAAGAAACATACAGCTTTCAGCAAATTTAGGAACAAATTATGTTGAAACTACACACTGGCCATGAATTTTGTCTTAGTTCTGACTCCAATTAGTTTTAATTGTTTTATACTATCGTTATTTATTAATGTAGGTGCTTGAACATTAGGTTCTTGCCATATGTGCTTGATGGGTTTTTCTGCTCTTCAGGAGTTTTTTTCGCACTTCCTACCCCATAAGTGTGTTGAGCATAGTCGATTTACGAAGAATCCACACCTGGATCATGTGTTTTAGATGAAAAAAAATGATATTTGGAGCCTCAAAAATTTACAAAGATTTTGGAGGGTTGATTTTTTGAACCCTATAAAAACCCACCCATGTGTCAGAATCAAGCACTTCAAGAGCTGATCCCTATAAAATCAAGTACATAGATCACATTTGTACGGTCATATTTTAAAAATAAAACAAAAAAACATAAAAAAACCCATAAAACACTTATCACAAGCACCTACGCTCTACTCATCCTAATAGAATCAGATACCAATGCAATCTGTGCATATTAGCCATGCATGATGTGATCAGTTATAGTTACTAATATGTGAAGCAGCATTATCACCTTATCCAAGAAGAAGATAGCAGCCATCCTTACAAGAATGGACTTAATATTCTCGAGGTATGCAATTGGGCTCAGCATGACAGCCTTCTCTATTAGACAAGACACCTTACTTCGTGTGAAGGAGGCAAATCCAACCATGGCCCCCTACAATTGCAACAACCAAACTTCAGACAAAATGATTTATTATCTTTGGTCATCTTGAGTTTTTTTTTTGACCTGTGAAAAGCCTATAAATAGGATTTTCTTCTCTGTTGTTCTGGCAACAAAGCTCAGCATTGAGGGGAGATCATGGTTGACAAGATCATCGAAATCCCAATCCCAAAACTCCTGTAAAATATTTCACGAATGTGAGCTGGTCAATCTATGCAACTATGAATCAAGATTAACAGTAAAAAAATCAGTACAGTGCTTTTTCTCTGGCCAGCTTAAGAATTTGAAGTCAGTCCCTTGTTAATTGTATGGTTATTCTAGGCATGAAAGTCACCTTATTTTGATATTCATGACTCCATTATGGATCAATTTGGGTGCTCATTTATACAATCCTGTAACCTTTTTTGTGAGAATTAGCTCATTTATGCAATTCTGTAATCTTTTTTGTGATCATTGTCAAAAATACATGCAGCTCATTTATACAACTCTGTAAACATTTTTGCAATCACTCAAGTAAATTATATATATTTTTCATCTTCAGTAAATTACAAGGATCACTCGTGTTTTAGTTGAAATAAATATTAAGACAATTTTAGTCATCTAGTTTGGCCAAAGAATTATCTGTCAAATGATTTTAAGACCAAGAATATCTTTCAAACAAAGATGAAAACAAAAGGCAGTTAAATGTAATAACCAAAAATGTTTCGACAGATTTTTGAAGTTTACCACTTTTTCGGAGCAAAGAAAATTATACTATTCTGCTTTCAGGCAATTTGTCTTTGCAAATGCAACTTGGCCTTTTTAGGAACATAACTAATTTGATGAATTTTAGCATCTCTACTTACAGGTTTGCTGAATGGCATGGATGATCATTGCACAGTTGTGAACAAGTTCATAAACTCCAGCATTAGAATTCATACTCGCATGTTTCGTGTTGCACAAACATCACAGTTCATGACCCTGATTCACATTCTTCACAATACCTGAAATGCATTAATGGGTCTAAGAGAACTTGTCAGAGACTCAGAATATATACCTTCTGAGAAGGGGAGTATAAGGCATGACCACGGGTGAAGAGAGAAGAGCGAGTATTCCCAATCCAAACTTCATATCCCTGACTTGCCAAGATCAGAGCCAGAGAATTTTCTGGTTCGTCCAACACCCATATATCACCACCCTGTGAAAACCACACAACCTTGAGAGAGAGAGAGAGAGAGAGAGAGAGAGAGAGAGAGAGAGAGAGAGATCATTGGAGATTTTACACTTACAGGAAAATAAAAAATAATAATTTACAGAAAGCCGATCAGCTAATTACAATAAGCAGGCTAACATTTCAAAAAAAGAGTCGGCAGCTAAATGTAATAACTGAAACGTTAGTCCTAAAAAGGAGTTGCCAACTCTTATACTTCATGTTTCAAAGAACAGTTGGTCCTAAAATCATTCATGACCTTGACTAAAAGACCGTCATTATTGACTTGTTTAACACAAGACTGTAAGATGTCATAAGATGAGTTGTTTTATAAAAAAGGTAAAATTCAGAGAATCGACCGATTCAGACTTGATCCGAATTAAAACGGTATTAAAATCTAAAAATAAGGGCTGATTCAACCCCGATTATAAGGGAGGTGATTCGCCCCCCTTACAAAATCGATTTTGGGCCGATTTGAAGCTTTTTGGCTGATTCAGGCCGATTCTCCTCGATACTTACAACATTGCTTAGGAGACTAGTCCAAATGTATTAAGGTAAAAGTAGGCAATTGAATGTAATAACCCCAATGTAGGCTATCTGTAAATAGCTGTTAAGTTAGGTAGCTTTCTGTAAAATTACTCAATTTTTCTTTTTTCTTTTTTTTTTTCATAAAGGGAACAAGAAGGCATCAGAAGGCCAACAAAGTAAGGATCTGTTCGGGTATCCGAGTTAAGAAATGAAAGGACTTAGCTGCATCCAGATCCAAATGTTCACTTCTGGTTCTGCTCAGTGCAACTAAAACTAAGGGCACGTTCGGTTGGATCATTCTGATTTACTTTCTCATTTGAATGAGAAAGTGAATCTGATTTGTATAGGCAAATAAGAGTCACTTTCTAATTTGCTTGAGATTCAAAATCACATGAGACACCATGACATTCAAAATAGCGGCGCAGTGGGACTCATCTGCATCGGCTATTTCACCCGAACCTTGAATTTTCAGATATGGGTCATAAAAAATACTGACCCGAATATTATTTGGATCGGCCTGAACCCAACCTGCATATACACTAGTCGGGTTTGGACTGCCATCTTCTTGACCTCACATAACCGAAACACCAATCTGATACCCACATGTTGTCTGGGTGGGTTCGGGTGCACCCTAATGGGTCTGATACAGCCCTACGTCCAACCACCAATATACTTATCGGTTGCACAGTCCGAGTCGGCGTCCACTCTAAGATAATTGGATCAGATACAATGAACATTTTGCACCTAAAAAAAAAAAGAAAGAAAGAAGGAAAAACCTGCATAATTCCATGATAGAGGAACACCGGAGGCTTCACCAAGCCAAGGCTCTCATTAACACTAATCTTCTGCACAGAGAGCTTATACAAATCGCCTGTTTGCACCTGAAATCAACACAATTAAGACTGACTACTTGATTAATCACAGTGACTAAGCCAAACGAAAAACAAGATCAAGAAGATTACCATGAATTCCTCACAGAGGAAGCCTCTAGTCCAGACGAGACTCTCACAGAAACCGGTGGCAATTGAGGCCGAACAGGCGGTCAAGAATTCGGCGATGCAGAGCAGAACGAGAAGGCGCCAGAAGTCGGTCTCTTTCTTGGTCTCCATCGGTGTAGCTGCTGCAATCTGATCAGAAGGGTTCTCTTTGTTGTTCTCTCTGGAATTTTTCTTTTTGAATTTAAAAAGAGATGCAAGAAATGGAGGGAGAAGAGGAGAGAGAAACGCGTGATCAGATATTTTAAAGCAATGCGAAGATGATCGCTTATATTATTACCGTTAAGGTTATTTTAGTCATTTGAGGCTTTGGGGATGGTTAGTTCGTTGTTCCATCGAGGAGAGGGTATTTTCGGAAATATAACTTTTCCAGAATTGGACCCGGGCGCCAGGGTCCAATTGGTTGAACTCCGGAGTGCTGATCCGGGTAATACCATGTGACCCAAAACAGTTGATATATTGGTGTGGGTAATGGGCCGGCCCAGTCCCAACCCACCAGTAAATCAGACAGATGACTGACCTGTTCATGTTCCGCAGCCCAGTCAAATCCAGTCCGTTAAACAGTCAGGGCAAATCCTGTCAGGCTAAGCCACCCATGGTCCACACTCCACTTGACCCTTTGGAATGGTGGGCAATGACCTGGCCCAAGTCAGGTAAGGGTGACTGGCCTTCTCATGGGCCACGTCTTGGTTAAACACAGCCCTTCAAAGCGTGAGGCCTGGTGTGGAGCTTGAATATCCATGAACCAGCCCAAACAAGATGGTCTGATATCCGCTTTACTTAGTCGGATCCAGGTTTGGACCCACCTATTTCAGTAGGGTTAGGACCCTTGACACCCCTAATCATAATGACAAAGATAACCTATCCTTTCTTGGACAATCAAGCTGAGGTTAGGCAGAAAATTATGAGTACATCAAAGATATTACATGCCATCAAAGGTTACCATTCAAGGTGCCTTATCCTTCAAAATGTCAGTTTCAATAATCTCCAATTAGGGCTTCACGTTTTTCTTTGGCCTACAAAAAAAAAAAAAAGACCTCTATACAATTTAGATACTCTCTTTGCAATCGAATTAGATTCAACCAAACGGCAAGACCATTGTCATGACTTTATTTTACAAGCTTAACCATCTCATCTTTTTGATTGGTTACAACATCAAGATTAACGGCAAGACCAACGTGATAACTTTATTTTAAAAGATTGGACGTCTCATCTTTTTGATCGGTTACACCATCAAGATCAAATGACATCATTTTTTAATTTTCACTACTTACGGATGGGACTACCAGTAGATAGGATATTGAATTCCATGACAGGACTTGGACCATTCTATCTTGTCAAGCTGGATTTGAAAGGTAGTTGATGTAAAACAAGATTGTCAGGAAGGGAAATGAGAATGCCAACGACTAGAAATGCCATAACCATGGGCATGAGCTTTCCACATAGCAACAGGCATGTCATCAAAAGCCTCACCACGATCCACAAGGTGGCGAACAATGTTCGGCCACATCCATTATTGTTAAACAGTTTGGGCATAGGCAGGGTGGTTGTGGGGCACGTAAGGCAGGGTGGTCGTGAGGCTCCACCCAGGGTTTTCCCTCGTCTCCGGCGAGGGTTCATCGTCATAAAATAAAACAGTTTGGGCATAGGAAGCTACACCCAATTCCGAAACCTCTCTTATACTGGCATGCATGCACACACGCACATGGACGCACATACACATGTAATTGCCATCATTAGAAATGCAACCATACCTACTGCTTTTAAAATAAATAACTGTCAATGAGAGATGTAAAAATGATCAATCAGCATTAACTGTAACTCCAAAGCATTTCAAGCTAATGATCCGGTTTCAATTCCCATTTACATCATTGTCAATCAGTATATACAAAGGATTTCCCTAACACAATATAAAGCACGCCATAACACCATTAGTAATGTAGAATCAGGAGGGCAGGAGAAATGACACAAGAAACGCAAATTGTTGCTACAATCAACTAATGGTGATGCATCAAATGAGTCCAGATTGCAGCAACAAATGAAAATGTAGGACTTCTGCTAAGCCTCAGCCCTTCGCATGAATGCGACAGTTGCTATCTGGCTCCCTTCCAAGCCACCAAAACTCAATGTTGGATAGGACATAACATGATCCAGATATCTGAATGGTGAGGGCAGAGGCTCACTGCCTTGTGCATCTGATGCCATGGGTGCAACTGGTTTCAGCTGGAAGCTTTCAGTTTCTTGCACCAATTCATCTTTTGCATTGTTACATGAGGTGATCACCTATAACCACAGTGGAAAACCACGTTTAACCAAACTTGAAGATTGACAGACAAATAAACAACACCACAAAAATGTTCACAGCAATATCAAACTTTTTATTTTACAAGCATGCCCAGCAGGTAGAGAAAGTAGACCATTCCACATAGAGTCTAGTGGCTGGGGATCATTGAACCCAGGTCTGGGATTTCATGTGATAGGTTTCAAGCTCCCAAAAAAGCTCCATTGCCGCATGTTTGGGGTTGAATCGCCAGGACAAATGAATCCTAACATCATCTAGGCCAAGTTCCCCACTTGAGGAAGGGATGACTACAAAGATTCTCAGCCTCCAAATGCACATAAAATATGTAGCTAAGGGCATGAAACATATGGAGGCATTCAGCGAGGTAGAAATAGTACCAGTATTCCACCAGGAGCAACCAACTTTGAGACTGATTCCCAATACATAAGCCTGCCAGATTGGCAAAAAATAAAGCATATTAGAGTTATCACCAATCTTGCACTGCAAAACCCAAGCGTTCTATCTACTCTTGAGCTGTGTCTGCACTGTCAGGAAGTGACTGACAGAATTGGGGAAATTCATTACTCCTTGTTTGTCATTAATAGCCACAGCCGTTCATCCTCTAAGTTATGCTAATAATTGGTGAAACCTAAATCCGTGGTATTACTTTGGCAGATTAGACATCGCAATGGTCAATTTGGACTGTTGGAGTTTCATCTGTATTTTGCCAAAATGACTATAACCTTCAAAATCAGACATGTAGCATACCTAGAAGGGGTTGACTAGTGTTAAATCAAGATGATTGTAACTATTCACATGTATAACAGCCATACTCCAGTGATTAATTTAAAGCAAAATTTGAGTATATAGGTGTCTTCAGTTCATTTCACAGAGAAGAACCTGCTTTAGCTCATCTAAGGTATGCCTCTAAATATCAACAGTAGTTGGAACTTCAAAAATCCAAAATTAAACAAGATTTATAAAACACATGGAACAGAGTTATTATCTTAGAAACATGAGAACATCATGTGCCTACTAGGATAAAGATTACATTAAGCCAAGGACAGTCAAATTGATAGTTACCAGAGTAGGAAGTGGAAAGAAGCAATGCACGAAGCGTGAAGTGAGAAGCAAGTCTTTAAGATCTGTGTGAAGTGCAAAGAGTTTAAGAAGCATAAGGAAAAAAACGAGTAAGAAGCAAAAATTGAAGTGATTGGAAAGTGAAATAAAAAGTAAATAAAATTTGTACTTTTTATTAAATGCATCTTTTCACCCTTTTACCCAAAAATACTCATCATATATGTAAGTTTGTAATAAAACTAAAACTTTGAGATAAATGTATAGATTTTTTTATATCATTATAAGTGTATTTCATACATTAAGAATCATATTAAAAAAAACAAACTTTTCATTTGTAGAAGTAAGCTTCTCATAAAGTTTCAGAAGCTTGAAAGATCATGGTTTCACAATTTCAAAGAGAGCTTCATGGGAAGAGAGTTTCCAGTAACTATGGTCAAACTATATATAACACAACAAGAGAAGAATCCACACTGCATTGCAAAGATGCAAATTATATAAAGAGAATCTATAGAAGGGCAATGATACCGGGCCATCAGGATGCAGCCCAATTACGTCCAGTGCTCCTTTATCTGTAACAAGTTGGAATTGCTTCTCCAGTTTGGGCTCAAGCACATCATCAACCTAAAATAAATGAGTTACAAAAGTGATGAACTAATCAGTTTATTTTTGAATACTTAAGGAGCATGGTGTGAGTACAATTGCAGTTATAAGATACATGACAGAATCCAGTCTAGGAATAAACACATCAACATCAAGCATCATGAGACTACAACAAACAGTACCAGACCTTGCTTAACAACACATAGGCATTGCCAGGAACTATAAAACGTGAAAAAGAAAAGGTGAACTAAGTTCTTGCCTGTGTCGCTTGGTCCCATTAGTCCTTGTCCAGCTTGCCTAGCACCTTTCTTAGTTCCTGATTATCAGGAATCATCACATGGCCAGCAGCCAGTGTCTAGGTAGACTAGGTCAACAAGGAAATGCCTAGTCACACTTTTTCCTAAATATAAGCAGGAAATGATGAAGAAATTTATGTGTTGTAATTTGCTTTAGAAATATCCAAGATTGTGTGTGTTGCACAAATGTTCTGTAACCTAGGACTCTAGCACTTTTACTAAGAAGGATGGGAAGCCCCCAAGAGGAATTATGATGGTGGAAACCTGATGCAGAGCACGTCCCATACCCAACAGCACACAGCCGTGTTTCGAGTTGGGTCCGGACCCGAGACCCGAATCCAGCCAAACTCTTTTAAATAACCCAACTTAGGGTTGCGTGGGAAAGGGAGAAGAATATTTCAGAATTGCAGCAGCCGTCTTTTTCCTTTCTGTTTTTTTTTTATAGTTTTCGTTGTTATTCATTTCCTTCAGCCGCACATCCTTTATGGTTTGGTTTCTTGTCATTTTGTGTTTGAGTTCTTTTCTCTTTTCAGTCTGAATATTTTATTATCTTCTGTCAGTCTTTGTTTCCATTCCCTGTAACAGCTTCAGTCGGTGGACATTATTAATTGATTCTTCATTTTTGGTTTCTTCCGAGTGTCTCTCTTCTTGTTTCACGTGTTCTGCGTTATCTTTCTTTTTGTACTGCACGACCGTGCATCGCCAGAAGCTAATCAAGTGACATCATTTACGGTGGCCTTCTTCTTAGTGTTGTGCATTGCATGACCAAGAGGGTCGAGCCCTATTTGCCGAGCCCCAGCACGTGAACGCCTGTTCCTTCTCTGCATCAAGTAACAAGCCTGTACGTGGGTAGCCTGTTTCCTGTTGCTGCATCTAGGAGTAACAGCGTGTTACCAATATTCGTGAGAGTACCGCATTCTCCCTGCATCACCGTTATCGTGAAAACCCCTCTCATCACGTCTACCCATAGCGTGACAGCATCGGTTTCTTCCCTGTTTGATGAGTAGCAACGTTGGCAACCTTATCGTGAAGTCTCAGTGTCTTTTTTTTCGCTGCATTAAATGGTATCAGAGCCCAGCTCCTCCTCCTTCATCAACGGCATGACGCAAGGGGCGATGAACGGTCCTACAAACGGAAAGGCACGAGAGAAGATCATGAAGCGGATGCTCGACATGGTGACGAAGATGCAAGAAGATATGCTACGCCTAGAGAAGGAGGTAGCCGGTCTGTCGAAGCGTGTGGATGGATTTGAAGATCGGCTTGCTGTCCTAGAATCGACGGTGAACACGCACCCAACGTCCACGTTGAAAACGAGTGGTGGATTGGGCGTCGATGTGGTTGGCCACCCGAGTGCGGTGACAATCGACCCATGCCCAGCGAACCTCCAACTGTCGAGCGTGACATCAGAGTCCATCGAAGCGAGCCTGCACAGGGATGCCCGATGCCCGATGCTCCGGCAAGAGGCATATGCAATGTTTGATAACCAGTTTGAGAGTCGCCTTTTGCATCAGAAATTGTTTCAACCATTCAGTGACTAGCAGCAACGACAATTGCAAGAGGACTCACCAGGAATTCTCCAAAATTCGAGACTTGACCCACCTGACCAAACATTTATGAAGGTTTACAAATTTGGCTGTGTTGGGCAATCACTAGATATTGCTCGGTTTAGCAGCTACCATGAGCTTTTGATTCTGTTTGGGATTGCTTTTGGGAACAAGATCCTGGATGGGTATTCCTTTATGAACAGTGAGCAGAGCCACTATGCATCCGGGGCAGATATAGTGAAGTTTTCAGAAGGTGGTCCGGTTTTTGGTAAGCATGCTTGTATTGTTGGTATTCTAGCCAAACCCTTAAGACCGCGTGCTGGAGGGACATAAATTCAGCTTATGCTTCCATGGGGTGCCATAGCAGATGGTATAGACGGTTAATTTCAAAACCAATCTACAAGCTTTAATTTGGAATCGTTCAGGAATATCGCTACATGTTGCCTATCGTCAATGTCTCTGATTTTATATGCATATTGTGGTGACAACAAGTCGTCAGAGCCGACTTCTTCTCAACCCGAGGAGAATGATGCAGAGCACGTCCCATACCCAACAGCACACAGCCGTGTTTCGAGTTGGGTCCGGACCCGAGACCCGAATCCAACCAAACTCTTTTAAATAACCCAACTTAGGGTTGCGTGGGAAAGGGAGAAGAATATTTCAGAATTGCAGCAGCCATCTTTTTCCTTTCTGTTTTTTTTTTTATAGTTTTCGTTGTTATTCATTTCCTTCAGCCGCACATCCTTTATGGTTTGGTTTCTTGTCATTTTGTGTTTGAGTTTTTTTCTCTTTTCAGTCTGAATATTTTATTATCTTCTGTCAGTCTTTGTTTCCATTCCCTGTAACAGCTTCAGTCGGTGGACATTATTAATTGATTCTTCATTTTTGGTTTCTTCCGAGTGTCTCTCTTCTTGTTTCACGTGTTCTGCGTTATCTTTCTTTTTGTACTGCACGACCGTGCATCGCCAGAAGCTAATCAAGTGAAATCATTTACGGTGGCCTTCTTCTTAGTGTTGTGCATTGCATGACCAAGAGGGTCGAGCCCCAGCACGTGAACGCCTGTTCCTTCTCTGCATCAAGTAACAGGCCTGTACGTGGGTAGCCTGTTTCCTGTTGCTGTATCTAGGAGTAACAGCGTGGTACCAGTATTCGTGAGAGTACCGCATTCTCCCTGCATCACCGTTATCGTGAAAACCTCTCTCATCACGTCTACCCATAGCGTGACAGCATCGGTTTCTTCGCTGTTTGATGAGTAGTAACGTTGGCAACCTTATCGTGAAGTCTCAGTGTCTTTTTTTTCGCTGCATTCACATTAAACAAACAGCAGTTGGGTGGCAATATTAGTGTTTTAAGTCAACGGAGCAAGCAAACACCTTTATAAGTTAACCGTAAATGATGGGATGTAAAACATGAAATAGGAGAGATGGAAAGTATAATACTTCTGGTATGACATTAACAACAGAAGTGAACATGCAAAAATGCAATGCCGACCAAAAAAATGATGTAACTAACACAATATAATAAAAACAAAATTTATCACATTTAATCTGGATTATCTAACATTTATGAAGCCGTCTCCATTCTTATTGCAGAAGGGATCAATACTTATCATAGATTCTTCTTCAAAAGTAAGTTGTTGCATAGAATCAGGGAAATTGTTTTCACCAGTAATAGACAAGCAATAAGTTATGCCTCGATGCATCAATAATTAGATTAAACCAGATCATCAAAAAATCTGCACAAAATCAAGAAACAGAAGTACCAAAAACTGGATATTAGGGAAACCATCACGATCAGCAAGATTTCTTGCAAGCTCAACTGCTCCTTCACTGTAGTCAATTCCAGTCAGATCTGAGAACCTGGACAAGGAAATTAATTGCAAGGTAATTGCCCTTTATATTCTTAAGCAACTAGGGGGCCATCAAATAATAGAGTATAGGATCACAACAAATGAAAAGAGACTAAGACATTACAAGTACATAACAGTGGATAAAGTGATCCATGCATAGTGAGACAATAATAGTACATGATGTTGCATATCAACAGTTAATTAATCCTAAATATGTGGGGCAACAAAAACTAAATGCAAAAGAAATTGAAATTGGTACCCTTGCTTCACAAGTTCTTGGAGAAATAAGCCGTTGCCAGTCCCAATATCAACTACACTCCAACTAGCCAAGAGCTTTGAGTCTTCATCACCAGGATTAGATTTGGGGATGATCTCACCACTCAGATCCTTACAATAGACTTGAGGAAAATTAACACAAAGATTCTTTGTCCAAACTGCCATGATTTTCATCACTTCAACACCATACCTACGCAAAGATTAGCAAGACGTCAAAAGTTTGGTTGCACAATCACAACAGAGATTCTCAGTAATGAGCTCTAGATTATAAAAGAAACTCATACAAACATCAATCCCATTTTCAGTAGCTACTGTAGCTTGAAGCATTATTCTCATATTGAGTGGTTCATGTTCCAAAAATTTCTAGAACACCATGTTCTCTCTAGAAAGTGACCAAATGTATGATGCGAGATTACTGGAAGCTTCCATTGGCAGAGAGGATCTTCCTTGTAGTTTTTGAAGTTGGTTATTTCTAATTAAGTTGAATGACATGATTCAAGTTGCCCATCAATGTTTTCGAGACAAATTATTATGAGAGACTTCATTTGCAGAACACTGCTGAATGGGCTGCTGGAAATTGAAAAGTGGCTGAGTTATGGTTTGTTCCATGCTTGATTTGTCTTACTGAGTTATTTAGACCTACAATATGTTTAGAAAAGTCTTTAGGCTAATTAACCTCCAGATGATGGTTAGGCACAGCATAGGGGTAGTTATTTTCCTTCGCATACTGTAGTTAACCTTTTGAGAGTAGTCCTGACTGAACTCATTAGTTCAGATAATGTAAATAATGCTTAGTCAAGATGACATTGAAATTAGTGAAACATAAATTTTCCTACAGAAAGTGATGGTTCTGACATAGTGATTATGTAGCCTATGATAGCAGAAGAAAACAAGAGACTAATAGGGAAGTTAAAGGAGAACAGACTGATCAAATATTTGGTATGTCACATTCCTTGTATAACAGCAATGAGTTTATGATCTGCAACTTGCCACACGGAAAAAGAATTATTGGTAGGAGCTAAAATAAATGAGGTTTCATTTGACCTTACTGCATTGCTCAAAATTATGACAAAATCATCCAATACATATCAGAGGAAGTTCACAACAATTACTGCAATGAGCTCCGCTCATCATTTATCAACATATCTTTTTCTCCTTGGATTGTAACTCTCAAATGAGTACTCAGTTACTTCATAAAAAATAGATGAACATATAAATGAAGAGGAAAGAAAGAGAGACAAGAAAACTCTTTCATGTCCTTTCTCTTATGGCTGTGATAGAATCGCCTACAAATGTCTTTTCACAATGTAGAATGAATATATATTATCCAGCTCTTTGAATTGACCAGTAGAAACATGTCAGTTTCTCATCAACCCTTTGACACACCACACTTTCCATATATGCACTTGTGGATAAGGTCTGCAATCTGTACATGATGAGCTTGCAAGCATGTCTTGGATCAATGTGGGTTCCGATTTTAATCAAGATATCCTTATGTTGGAATTGAGTGTGTAAATCACTAAACCTCCAAAACTCATAACCTAAAACCTGGGAACAAAAGAATGACACAATAGAGTCAAATAATTAACGATTCAAAGTCTTCAACACACGAAGCCAGAAAAACCACCATCATGAGTTGAAGGAGGTCAAAAGAATTAGTTGGTCATGAGGAAAGGAAGGTGATCATCATTATCAACAAGCCAAAAAGAGCAACCATAGAAAGAAAAAGAAACCCAAAATGGAATACCTTTGCCTAACACCACCTTCTCAAAATCAACTAATACAATTTCAGTGAACGAGCCATGAGTACCCAAAACATAATAATGAAAGCAAAATCCAAATACATGAAAATACCAATTCTATAAATGCACAGAAATGAGATCAATTTAGTTCTTTTAATCATCAATCATTAAAACAACAAGCTAAATCTCACCAACCAAAGTAGGATATTGTGCACTAAACAAACCTATTCATAAAGTGGAAAGAAGAGGTTCCCCATTGCACCAAATCGCTAATCATTAAACAAAATAGCAAAAAATTCAGAATCATAATTCAAAAGGAAAGTCGAACAAAATAAAAACAAATCAATAAGATCATTTTAATGGCATCTCGATGGTGATGTCAAGACGCTAACCAGACTTCTCCTGCGCGACCATGCTCGTGGAAATTCGCAAGCTCGTCAGCATATACAGAATCCCAATAACTCTGCAACCCCAGCATGGAGTTCTCCGTTTCCGGCTCCTGCTCATCCTTATCCGAACTGCTCAGAAACATCAAACCATCAAAATAAAGAGGAGCAAAAGAATATAAAACAAACTCCGTCATCATGAATTTCTCAAATGCACGTAAATCCTCCACGATCACAACAATGTAGCATAAAAAACAAACCTAAAACACAGAAAGAGGATTCACAACTACTACACAAAACCAAAATAACAAAAAAAAATGTAAAGGTGCCCTCAAAATCATAAAAAAAGAAAAAGAAAAAGAAAAGAAAAGATGCTGAAGTTTTAGCATAACCCATTTCAAAACGAGATCAATCCATCGACAATAAAAAGAAAAGAAAAAGCGAAAAGATCCTCGGTCGCATGAACTTCATATAAAATCTTCCATGATCACCCCAATGTCGGACCAAAAAAACCCAAAAACCATGAACAAGCGAATCATAGCCACTACAGAAAAACCAAAATAACCACAAAAAAGCGTAAAATTCTCCTCAAAACCATGAAAAAAACCAAAAAAGATCGGATATAGAGGATCACCCATTTAAAAACTCATGTGAAAATTCGCGAATATCAAAGCAAAAAATCATGCAAAATAAAAAAAAGATTTTTTCGTGCAAACAGGGAGAAAGACGAGTTCTTCGGCGAAGAGAAAGAGAGAGAGGGAGAGGAAAGGGAAATGGATGAACACCGAGAAGGAATCCGTCCTTCACCCGTATTCGGAAGCGGCAGGGAAGGTGCCGCCGGCGGAGAGGGCGTCGGAGGCGTCGACATGCCGCTGCTCGTCGTCGAGCGTGCTCCCGTAGTCGCTCTTTACCGACCACGAGTCGGCCGCGACAGACCGGTCGTCGTCGGAGAACAGGTCGGGGACAGCCGGGACTCGCACCTGCACCGGCTCGGCATCCTCGGGTGGCCACCTGATTCCGGCCATCTAGGTCGATCTCCGGTCGCCGAAAAAACGAGAGAGAGAGAGAGAGATGTCTGTTAACACCGTTCGATTGTCGTTTTCACTTTTGCCAAATATGCAGGAAGGGGTAAACATAAATGCCTTTCATAGATTAATATATTATTATGGTGCCATTTCCCATTTGATTATGAGTTTTGTTTCTGTGTCAAGCTCTCTCCCACATATAGCCACGTGTAGAAATCTCCAGACATGGATGGGTTTTTACTCCGAATTTCGATGACCTATTAGTCGGGGGCACAATTTACAAACAGGTTAGATTCGGGCCGGATGGTATTTCTGAACCTGAATCCAAATATTAGGTAGTAACTCCGGACCTGAATCCAGATCCAATGTAGTGGAGTTGGATGTAGATGCCAAATTCAAATGATAATACTAGATCCAATCACAGAAAGGTTGTAAACAAGGGATTTACATATAACAATAAAAAGTACAAATGGATCGGATTTGATCTGGATGTAACGTGGATTTGCCAGAAAACATAGACAGGACTAGAATCAGAATCCAAAATGGTCCGATGCAAGTCTAAATCTGCATTAAGTATATGTTCACATCTTATTTTAAGATCCACGTCATGTAACAGTATATTGGATTTGAATTAGAGGTCCAACTGGATCTGATAAGAGTTGGTACTGATTTGCGAAATGGGTTGGCTTTGGTTATGGATTCCCACATCCCGGAAGAAAAGTTGCTAGATGTAAAAAGTGCACTGGATAATGGTAAAAAGGTAGCTGGATCTGGCATAGTGAAAAATTCTTGGATCCATATCAAATATATGGGTTTGGATAAAGCCCACGTCCAACCTGAATCCAATCTTTTTGCGAGAACTGTTTTTATGCTATTCTTGTACACACGGCGGCTTTAAATCCATGGCTTGATTATAGGATGTGCACATTCTTAGCTTCAACAGCAAAATCAAGGAAGGGGCTTTAGATTCTAGAACAAAGCAAACCTTTTTAAAGTTTGCCATTTAATTTCACTGTGAAAAAAAGAAAAACAAAGAAACATAAAAAAACTAACGAATAGAATCCTACTTTTTTATCCCTTAAAAAATAGGTACAAAGGAGATATCTTTAACATAAAGCAGTTTCTTTAACGTTTTTTTAATAAAAAAAATGCATCAACTTGAATCAATTAGGAGCCCATGAGGGCTCCAATTTATCTGGGAGTAGCGACTGATTAGCGTCACCAAGTTGAAGAGGCATTGAAAAATCATTACATCAAAAAATATTAAGGGCTACCAATAGAATAAAGACGGTCAAATAGTAATTAAAAAGTCTCAATGGAACGTTGCAAGTTCAAATCCCAATGGTATCGTTGTATAACCGGTAGGGGTCTGCCTAACCCCCAGCTTACCTTTCGAAAAAAAAAAACAAAACAAATTTCTGCTGGTCCAGTATGTTTCCCCCCAGTCAAACCAACTTCAATGGCCTAATCATAGCGTTATTATCTTCATGGTCCAATATGTACATCCAGAAAAACAATTTAAAAATAATTAGTTCAGAAGTTAATTACATAAAGCTAAACATCAATGGGCATTGGAAAAACTACAACATATGTTTGTTAGGATCAAGGCAAACTAGTCCCCGATTTTGAACCACAATGAGTTCTGAAAGGAACAAAGCAGTTGCATATAGAACAACTAATCTGCAATTTTCCTGTTCCTGATCTATAAGTAATCTTGAGTCATAGATGTAGAAAATGCATGCAGAGGAACTTGCATGACAATGGTACACAGCCGGGTTGTGCATGCAGTCGCGTCAAATGGATATGGTTGATTGGTGTGGACAAACCCGAACTTTACAATGATTGTGGTCATGAATCCAGGGGACATCTTAACCAGGTTCTTCCATGTCATTTCATTAGGTGGAAGAGGGACTAATGGCCCTACAGCATACTTGTTAATGTGGAATGAAACAGCATCATTGCTCACAGTTATACAAGCCAACAAGTCACTCACGTTTACCAATTGCCTCGGTTCTATGGCCTGGAAGAGACCCAGATGCAGGTGCAAAGGATGATTATCAGGGGTCAAGTTTATAACCTTCCATATCTCAGTTCTTCCCACCTTGGGTATCTTGTTCACCGGATCCTCGAACCTTTTGTCATTTATGTATGAATGGGTTGAGTTTCCTCTACATCACAATGTACCTTGTGATATATGTGCTCAATCTCACAGCAGGTGGGTATGGGATCACGAAAAGAGGAACAGTAGATTTAATTTTTGTGTTTTTAGTTAATTAGTTAGCTTACATTAAGGTGAGTCTATTAGGATTAGTTACCTTCACTAATTTAGACATTCTAATTGATAATTGCATTTTAGTTTACATTAGTTTAGTAATAGCGTGTCTTTTAGATTAGATTTAGAGTTAATTTGTATAAGTTGCTTGCATGTTGGTTTAGTTAGTTTTATTGATTCCATTTTCTGTAGTCTAACCGTATATTAGAGATGTTTATGACTGTTTTTATATGTAATTCAATGTCATAGTGTAGGTATTGGATTCTTTCAAATGAATAGTGCATTGAATTAAAAACCAGATTTTTGCATCAACTTGCACTCATCATTTTATGTGCAAATTTTTTGAGTTTTTCTAAAAATTTTATTCTATTCTCTTTCTCTGTGTGTTCACTGTCAGCAGACCAAAAATCAACTCATTTTGAGTTGATTTGGTCTGACTTTTAAGCACATATGAGCATAGTAGAATCACATATAGAGTTTTTTGCCTGCCTTAGAGCACATATGAGCATGCTATAATCACATATAGAGTTTTTTGCCTGCCTTAGAGCACATATGAGCATGCTATAATCACATATAAAGTTTTTTGCCTGCCTTAGAGCATATATGAGCATGATAGAATCACATATAAAGTTTTTTTGACTGCCTTAGAACATATATGAGCATGCTATAATCACATATTCAGTTTTTTGACTGCCTTAGAACACATATGAGCATGCTATAATCACATATTCAGTTTTTTGACTGCCTTAAAACACATATGAGCATGCTAGAATCACATATAGAGTTTTTTTACTACCTTAGAACACATATCATTAATGATAGAATCACATATAAAGTTTTTTGCTTTGCCTACCTTAGAGCACATATGAGCATGATAGAATCACATATAGAGTTTTTCTGACTGCCTTAGAACACATATGAACATGCTATAATCACATATTCAATTTTTTGACTGCCTTAGAACACATATGAGAATGATCAAATCACATATATAGCTTTTTGCCTGCCTTAGAGCACATATGAGCATGGTAGAATCACATATAGAGTTTTTCTGGCTGCCTTAGAACACATATGAGCATGATATAATCACATATAGAGTTTTTTTATTGCCTTAGAACACATATCATTCATGATAGAATCACATATAGAGTTTTTTGCCTGCCTTAGAGCACATATGAGCATGATAGAATCACATATAGAGTTTTTTTACTACTTTAGAACACATATGAGCACATGATAGAATCACATATAGTGTATAATTTATTTCAATATATTTTATTTATCAATATTGACTGTTCTTTTCTTGTGTAGGTTGCTAGCGATAATCAGCGTAGCGGAGCTGAAGGGACAGATCAAGGCAATGAACAAGAAAACACACAAATTCTTGGCGATGATTAGATTAATGTGTTGAATTTGTTCTATTTTTTTTTCGAAAATGTAATTATTGAATTGTAAATAATTAAACTTGTTAATTTTAAAGTGGAACGATTAATTGTTTTAGTTTCCTTTTATATGAAATTTTATGTGTACTTTGTTTTTTATTTACAGGAAATATAAATTGTACAGGAAATATAAATTGTAGCGTTTTCGATATTTAATTTTCAAATAAATTTTTTTATTTTTTTTCTTGTTTGTGACGGATTAGCGATGGATATATCCGTCGCTATACATATAATTTAGTGACGGATTAGCGACAGTTGTAAATCCGTCGCCAAGCCGAGGTCGCCGTTTAGTACCGGCGAATTTGCGACGGAATCTGTCGTTCATTATTCTATCACAATTAGTGACGGAACTGGCGACAGATTTATGCTGTCGCCAGTTATCGTTGAAAAATTTATGACGTAAGCTATCCGTCGCTAAGCCGGTTAGCGACGGATTAGCGATGGAATAGTGACAGAATGAGATCGTCGCTAATCCACTACTTTGTTGTAGTGTTAGGCAGGTCGACCCGTTTACGACATGAACCCGTTTAAGCCAAACCCTAACCCAGCTAAGAAGCCGGTTGGCGGGTCGGGTCAGGTCAGATTTTGCCACCCCTACCTTTGGCCATAATAAATGAAGATTGGTGAAGGCCAAAAAGTCTATACTATGTTTACTTGTTTGTCTTATACAAATAACTAATGCTATTTTTTAATGAAAGAAAAAATGGGTAGCAAATGATTTAGGTTCTATTAAATAGCTTTGCTTACGGAGATCACATCCATATGGTCAATCCGAAGGAGAAGACAAAGGATGTACCACTAAGTGAACCATTTCTTTTCTCACTCTTTATTTATATAAAGAGAGAGATGGGAGTATCGTCGGATGCCCCATCATCGGACAGGGGCATCCGAAAATCCCCATCGCTGATCGGATGCGCGATTAGCGATGGAAATTTATTTTCCAAAAAAAACATCTTTAGCAGCGGTTACAACTGTCGCTAACGATAAAATTGTAAGGTCTTTAGCAGCGATTGCAACCGTAAATAAAAGGCCATCACTACAAGAAAAATGCTAATTAGCGATAGAAATTTATGATAGATTTTTTTCGTCGTAAATTTATGATGGATTAGTAAGAGAAAACTAGCCGTCACTGAAATTTGAAATATTTGCGAAATTAGCGATGGAAAAAATTTGGTCACGAATCCGTCGCTAATTAGCGATGGATTTGCCACGAAAAATTATGTCTCAAACTCCGTCACAACTTACACTACAAGAAAACACGTTGTTAGCGACGGAAGGTAGCGACAGAATATTTCTGTCGCTCGTTAGCGACGGATTACCGAGCGACAAACATCCGTCGCTATAATCAATGAAGCACACAAAACCAGCGACAGACTATAGTTCGTCGCTCAGTCCGTCGCTATTTAGCGACGGAGTTTGCGACATACTATTTGGTCGTTACGGCCGCACGATTTGACGACGACTCTTGTGACAAACCCAAGTCCGTCGCTACTTAGCGACGGACGTGGGGACGGAGAGCAGTCCATCGCGGGTTTCGTAAATTTGATTTACGTGGGCTTAGCGACGGAATTAATTCCATCGCTAAGCCGTCGCTAAGTTTTGAATAACCCTAATCCCAGACAGATTTTCCTTTTCTTCTATCCCTGCTCTCGCCGTTCGCCACTCCTGCCGTTCGCCGATCCCACTCCCGCCGTTCGCCGGTCCCACCGTCCGCAGGCCCCGCCGCCCGAAGGAAGGTAAAGGACGCCCCCCCCCTGCGTTTTCCGGCAGGGGGTCGACCCCCTGCCGGAAAACGCGAGGGTTAACCCCCTGCTGTTCTGGTAGGGGGTTAACCCCCTGCCGTTTCCGGCAGGGGCCCCCTGCCTTTCCGGCAGAGGGTTAACCCCCTGCCGTTTCCGGCAGGCCCCCCTGCCGTTTTCGGAAGGGCCCTCTGCCTTTCCGGCAGGGGTTAAACCCCCTGCCGAAACAACAGGGGGTCGACCCCGGCAAGGGCTTAACCCCCTGCCTTTCCGGCAGGGGGTTTAACCACCTGCCGGAACAGGCAGGGGGTCAACCCTCTGCCTGCTCAGGCAGGGGGGCGACCCCCTGCTGTTCCGGCAGGGGGGCGACTCACTGGCGGAAAGGCTGGGGGTCGACCCCCTGCCCGAACAGGGGGTCAGTTAACCCCCTACGTTCCGTAAGGGGGTTAACCCCCTATGTTCTGTAAGGGTGTCGACCCCCTGTCGGAACAACAGGGGAGTCGATTGCTTGCCAGAACAGTTTTTTTTTTTTTATTTCGTAGTGACTTCATTTTGAAACAATGTTTTTTTTGTGCAGATTTTTCAACAGAATCAGTTCGTGCTCAGCCACCTGTGGTAAGTAAGTGTCAAAAATAATGCAAATCGGGTAAATACCCGTGGTGAATAAGTGATGCAAGCGTATCACATGTTATTTAATTTAGTAGATGTAACACTTTATTGTTCACACACTCACTTAGTTGTTGGTTTTTAGGGTTGCTTTGTTGGAGTTCAGAGATTATGCTGAGCATAATTTTAATGTATGAATATTGAAGTGTTCTTATTTTTGGAGTACGGTGTCCATGCTAGGCATGGTAGTTTTTAGTGAGATATTGAAGTGTGTTTGTTGCAGGTACATGTTTGCCATTTATTTGATATGAATGATTACGATGTATTGCAATGTTTGATGTAATTGTATCTATGCTTGCATGTAGTTACTTTCAATTTGATTATGACTTCCATGTGAAATTGTATAATGAAAGCATGTTTCAAATGATTGTATCGTGTCATTACTGGTTTGCACATAAAAATATTAAGTTATCAATGCATGCATCAAAATTCTTGTTATTGTATAACATCATATATTGCATGATAAATTTGATATGTTCTTCATCATGGCATTCTGATTGTTCTCTTTTAATTCGTTAGGCTATTATTCATAACATCATAAGAAAATGACTGCAAACCGTGAATGGATGTACCGTAGGATAGTTGACAATGAGTTATCGCATGAATATATGGATGGTGTTGACAGTTTTATTGAATTTGCAACGACAAGTGTCAGTACAGTGGATCCCACAGGTCAGATTAGGTGTTTCTGCAAGATTTGTAAGAATAATCGATTTGTAGAACCTCATAGCGTTAGACATCACCTATACAGGAAGGGTTTTGTGAGTGATTATCAGAACTGGACGTTTCATGAAGAGGAATATAGAAACAATTTTGATGCACGGGTGAATGTGGTGCACGATAATCCATATACAGATTTGATATTTGATGCCGCAGGAACAGAACTGGGTTCTGCTATGAGTTCTAGTAATGTAAGAACTGTCGTAGATGAAGAATCATCAAACGATGCAGCTAGTAGATTTTATAATTTACTTAGAGATGTTGATGAACCACTTTGGAACGGTTGCGAGAGTCACACGATCTTGTCTGCAGTTCTTCAACTAATGAATTTGAAGTCCGAGTATAATTTGAGTCAATCATGTTTTGACCGTTTGTGCATGATTGTGAAGAGTATGTTGCCCAAAGATGAGAAATTGCCACAAAATTTCTATCGTGCGAAAGTTATGGTCAACGCTCTAGGTATGAGTTACAAAAAGATTGATGCTTGTCCAAATCACTGCATGTTGTATTTCAAGGAGCAAGAAAACAACATATCATGCCCGTCATATGGGCATCCTCGGTTCAAGCCAAAGACAAGAGGCAATGGTAGCACGAGATCAAAGGAAGTTTCATACAAGTTGCTCTGCTACTTTCCTATCACTCCTAGATTGCAGCGATTGTATATGTCTTCAAGGACAGCTAAACACATGAGATGACATGCAAATAAAGTTCGACACGATGAAAACAAGATCACACATCCTGTTGACGCTGAAGCTTGAAAGCACTTTGATCGTACTCATCAGAACTTCGCAATAGAAGTGCGAAATGTTAGACTCGGTCTATGTACATATGGATTTAATCCATTTGGGGGTAGATCAACTCCATACTCATGTTGGCCAGTATTTGTAACTCTATACGACCTTCCACCAAGCTTGTGTATGAAACATCCAAATCTGTTCTTATCTCTGTTGATCCCTGGTCTGACCTCACATGGCCAAAATCTTGATGTATATTTAAGGCTATTGATTGATGAATTAAAAGTATTATGGAATGATGGTATTACCACGTATGATGCCCACAAAAAACAAAATTTCAACATGAAGGTCGTTGTTCTATGGACAATCAGTGACTTCCCTGCATATGGTATGCTATCTGGTTGGAGCACACATGGGAGGTTGGCTTGTCCGTACTGCATGGAGGATTCTAAAGCTTTTAGATTAAGGCATGGAAGGAAGCCTTGATGATTTGAGTGCCATCGTCGATTTCTACCCAGCGATCATCCGTTCCGACGACAAAAGAATGCGTTTAAAGCAGGCACAACTGAAACAGAAGGTCCATCCTCAAGATTGTCTAGCATAGAGATTCTAAAAAGATTGCGATACTTTCCAGATGTATTAACAGATGCCCGCAGTCCTACACCCTTTCGTGGATTTGGGAAGGATCACAATTGGACGAAGAAATCTATTTTTTGGGAACTACCGTCTGGTCGACCCTATTGATATGACATAATTTGGATGTGATGCATGTAGAGAAAAATGTGTTTGATAATGTGTTCAATACAGTAATGAATATTAAATGAAAAATGAAGGATAATCCGAAGGCCCGTATGGATTTAAAATTAATATGTAAAAGACCAGAATTGGAACTCAAAGAGTATAATGTCAAAGTACTGAAACCAAAGGCAAAGTACGTGCTCGGACCTGATCAAATAAAACATGTATGTCAATGGTTGAGATAACTGGGATTTCTAGATGGATATGTCTCTAACATTGCTCGGGCTGTAAAGATTGACAATGGACAGTTATATCGATTGAAGAGCCATGATTGTCATATCTTTATGCAACAATTGATACCCCTAGCATTCCATGATATGTTAGACAAACCTATATGGGGGGTATTGTCTGAGTTGAGCGGATTTTTCAGAACATTGTGCGCATCGGAGGTCGTAGTATCAGATGTAAAGAATCTCGAGGACTCTGTCATCACCACTGTTTGTCTGCTAGAAAAGATATTTCCGCCAACATTTTTTGATGTTATGGAACATTTGATCATACATCTGCCATATGAACTAAGGGTTGGTGACCCTATGCAATATCGATGGATATACCCATTTGAAAGGTATATGTTTTTTTATATTTGTCTCTTTAATGACAGATATTTAAAATTTGAAATGTATATTCTTGTCAGATGCATGTTCGACCTAAAAAAAAAGGTTCGTAATAAAGCAAGAGTAGAAGGCTCTACTTGTGAGGCGTACACTTTAGAAGAGATTTCAAATTTTTCATCTATGTACTTCGAACCTCATATTCCAACACGTTACACATGCCCGCCCCGTAACGATGATGGAGAACAAGTAACTGTTGCTGACAAGCTGTCAATATTTCAACCATTTGGGCATGCATTTGGTAGTTGCCGATCAAGGCTATTGACAGATCGAGAGCAAGACGCAACACACATCAATATTCTTTTTAATTGCTCAGCGATCGACCCATACATCGAGTAAGTATATGTATATGCAACTCAATTATAAATCCTTTTATGTTCTATATGTGGATACATGGCTCGGTAATATAAGTATTTGTGGTTTGCAGACGATTTGATCTGGAGTTGCAAAGCGAAGTTTCACATCTCACTGATGCAGAAGTACAGAAAGAACGTGGAACTAAGTTTGTGGAGTGGTTGAAACTGTTGGTAAAGAAGCTAACATAAATTTTGTACTTATAAACAACACTAAGTTACTTAATTGATCGTGATCACAATCATTGTTTATGTCTGTGCGTAGGTTCGCCATGGTGATGTTAAAGATCAAGGAATATGTGATTTAGAAAATGGTCCGACCAAAGTTGTGCAATGCTATAACGGGTATATCGTAAATGGTTATCGATTCCATACAAAAGATTACGGTATAAACAAATCAACGATAAATAGTGGCGTGTGTGTCAAGGGTAGCAGCTACGGTGAAAATGAACATGATTACTACGGTGTTATAGAGGAAATAATAGAGTTGACTTACTTAGGCATGAATAACAGGGTAACTTTATTCAAGTGTCATTGGTTTGATCCAACTGCAACAAGACTCGACAAAGCTTCAGGCATTGTGGAGGTGAATCATAAATCCAGGTTTAGAACATATGAACCATTCATATTAGCCTCGCGATCTCAACAAGTTTATTATACTTCATATCCGAGTATAAAAAAGTCAGATAGAAATGAATGGTGGGTAGTTTGCAAGGTGAAGTCCAAACTATACCCCGAGTATGATCAGTTACAAGAATATGAGTTAGCTGAAGACAGCGATTACTATCAATCAGATGATGTCTATGACTTCGCTTATGGTCACGATGTTGCGTATGATATGCATGTCATATCTCCATTGGCCGATGAAACATTCATAGAGGAATGTGATCCAAATGATGTACCAAGTGGATGGGCAAACAATGAAGAAGAAGAAGAAGAAGCAGAAGAAGAAGAAGAAGAAGAAGAAGAAGAAGAAGAAGAAGAAGAAGAAGAAGAAGAAGAATAAGAAGAAGAAGAAGAAAGTCAAACTAGTGACGAGGAAGAATTCTCAAACATCTATTTAAATGCATTGCAGTACTTGATGTGAGTTGTATTGCAATACTTGGTGTGAATGATTAAAAATTTTATTTGAATGTATTGTAATACTTGATATGAATGATTCGAATGCATTGCAATACTTGATGTGAATGATTTGAATTATTTGAATGTATTGTAATACTTGATGCGAATGCATGAGTTGTATTGCAACACTTGATGCGAATGATTAAAAATTTTATTTGAATATATTGTGATACTTGATACGAATTATTTGAATGCATTGTAATACTTGATGTGAATGATTTGAATTATTTGAATGTATTGTAATACTTGATACGAATGATTCGAATGCATTGCAATACTTGATGTGAATGATTTAAATTATTTGAATGTATTATAATTTATGCAACGAATGATTTGAATTATTGCAATACTTGATGTGAATGATTTGAATTATTTGAATGCATTGTAATACTTGATGCAAATGATTTGAATGCATTGCAATGCTTGATGTAAATGACTTGAATGCATTGCAGTACCTGATATGAATGATTTGAATTATTGTAATACTTGATGCGAATGACTTGAATGTGTTGTAATACTTGATGTGAATTATTTGAATGTATTGTATGACATATGTTATTTGTTAGAATATGGTTCGTGGAGGTTACAGTGGTCGCTCATTCAGTAGTAGTCAGGCCCAACCTTCATCTTCACGGGCTCCTGTGATAGGTATATTGATTAACTAATTAGATGCTTGATTAGTTCAAATGCGCATTCTGAGAACTTCTAACGTATTTTTTTACAGATGATGTTTCGCCTATAGACGACCCACTTGCACCAGTTGATCACACAAGTCAAGAGCCAACACAGGAAGCAGGGTCTTCTTAGTCTGGCACAAGAAGGCTCATTCGAATAGTGTATATCGATAATCGACCATAAGTATTTTGTTTTCAATTATTGCATATCTTATAAATATTTTATATTGATATTTACTGTGTAACAATTCATGTGCAACACGGGGTTTGAGCCACAAGTAGTACGGGAGATTAGAAATTCACTTCTTTAACATCTAGTAGGACCGGTTGCTCAATGGAAAGAGTACCTAAAGAAGGTGTTAGACAGATTGTGGTCCTCATTCACGGTATATAGTTGTTCATCATAGTTAATGTGTTTCATATTTAATTTATTTAAGTAATGTCTACTAACTTTCTAAAAATATTTGTAGGCTTCGAATCGCTTCGCAACTACGGTAGAAGAAAATGATGCAAGGAAGGTGTGGCAGAAGGTGGCTGCCAATCGATTTGCAGACATGCTGCACACTATGAAGACTGCAGCAAAAAAAGCATCTGGAGTAGTAGATGATCCACTACTATGGAAGGGCCATGGACCTATTACTATCAGGAGAGATTACTGGGATGAAATGTGCGATAAGTGGGCGGAAGATGCATTTAGAAATCGCTCTGCGAAGGCTGCACAAAATCGATCGAAGATGCCCGAAGCCCATCTACACACAGGTGGATCTAAGACATTTGGGAGCCACCTGAAGAAAATGGTAACTCATCAATATATAATAGTAATTTTATAAGTATTGTTGCAATCTCGTGTACTAAATCTTTTGTCATTTAACTTCGCAGGAAGCAGAAAAAGGAGGCAGTATACCATATAAGGATGTGTTTATTGAAACACATAAGCGGTAGATCACGAGAGTCTTCGTATCAGAGAAGGCGAGAACAACGACGGTATGTATTTATTCTATTAATAATCATTGCAATATGCAAGTTATTATAATGTTATCATTAATTATTAATGCATACTTTAAACATTATTTTGTAGGAGGCATATGAGCAACAGATGGTAGAGCGATATGGCGATGACGCTACTCAGCATCCATCATTTGATCCTGTAGCATGGGTGACTACAGCATGTGAACCCAAAAAAGGTCGCGTGTTCGGGTTTGGGAGTAATCTGAACACTTCACCAGTTATTGCTTCTTCCAGTTATGGTTCAAAGGCTACTTTCGCCGACATAAGCTCCAAGCAACAACCTATTCTTTCCGGTGATGATATACGCCAGATCATTAAGGACACATTGGATGACTACTTCCATGACACCGTCGTCGCCCCCTTTCTCCGAGATGACATCAACAATCTTGTGCTGAACAGGGGATCTTCGATTGCAGGTCCCTCTCAGGTATAATCACATATTTAGTTTTTTGACTGCCTTAGCACACATATGAGCATGATAGAATTACATATATAACTTTTTGTCTGCCTTAGAGCACATATGAGCATGATAGAATCACATATAGAGTTTTTTTATTGCCTTAGAGTACATATGAGCATGCTATAATAACATATAGAGTTTTTTTATTGCCTTAGAGCACATATGAGCATGTTATAATCACATATAATTTTTTTTGCCTGCCTTAGAACACATATGAGCATGCTATAATCACATATTCAGTTTTTTGACTGCCTAAGAACACATATGAGCATGATAGAATCACATATAAAGTTTTTTTGACTGCCTTAGAACACATATGAGCATGCTATAATCACATATTCAGTTTTTTGACTGCCTAAGAACACATATGAGCATGTTATAATCACATATTCAGTTTTTTGACTGCCTTAGCACACATATGAGCATGATAGAATCACATATATAACTTTTTGCCTGCCTTAGAGCGCATATGAGCATGATAGAATCACATATAGAGTTTTTTTATTGCCTTAGAGCACATATGAGCATGCTATCTAAACATATAGAGTTTTTTCATTGCCTTAGAGCACATATGAGCATGCTATAAGCACATATAAATTTTTTTGCCTACCTTAGAGCACATATGAGCATGCTATAATCACATATTCAGTTTTTTGACTACCTAAGAACACATATGAGCATGATAGAATCACATATAAAATTTTTTTGACTGCCTTAGAACACATATGAGCATGCTATAATCATATATTCAGTTTTTTGACTGCCTAAGAACACATATGAGCATGTTATAATCACATATTCAGTTTTTTGACTACCTTAAAACAAATATGAGCATACCAAAATCACATATAGAGTTTTTTTACTGCCTTAGAACATATATCATTTATGATAGAATCACATATAATTTTTTTTGCTTTGCCTGCCTTAGAGCACATATGAGCATGCTATAATCACATATTCAATTTTTTGACTGCCTTAGCATACATACGAGCATGATCGAATCACATATATAGCTTTTTTCCTGCATTAAAGCACATCTAAGCATGGTAGAATCACATATAGAGTTTTTCTAGCTGCCTTAAAACACATATGAACATGCTATAATCACATATTCAATTTTTTTACTGTCTTAGCACACATATGAGCATGATAGAATCACATATATAACTTTTTGCCTGCCTTAGAGCACATATGAGCATGATAGAATCACATATAGAGTTTTTTTATTGCCTTAGAACACACATGAGCACATGATAGAATCACATATAGTGTGTAATTTATTCCATTATATTTTGTTTATCAATACTGATTATTCTTTTCTTGTGTAGGCTGCTAGCGATAATCAACGTAGCGGAGCTGAAGGGACAGATAAAGGCAATAAACAAGAAGACGCACAAAATCTTGGTGATGATTAGAGAACTGTGTTGAAGAAGTTCTATTTTTTTATGTTTCCTAATTGTAATTGTTGAATTATAAATAATTAAACTTGTTAATTTTAAGGTGGAACGATTAATTGTTGTAGATTCTTTTTATATGGAATTTTTTGTGTGGTTTGTTTTTTATTTACAGGAAATATAAATTGTACAGGAAATATAAATTGTACTGTTCTCAATATTTAATTTTCAAATAATTTTTTTAAATTTTTTTTCGTGTTTGCGACGGATTAGCGACGGAACCGTCTGTCGCTATTCATATAAATCTAGCGACGGCCTAGCGACAGACCTGGCGACAGATTTATTCTGTCGCCAGTTAGCGTCGAAAAATTCACGACGTAAGCATACCGTCGCATAGTGTCAAAAAATAGCGACGGAATGTGGTCGTCGCTAATCTACTGCTTTGTTGTAGTGTTAGCGACGAATGATAGATGAACTTTTTCCGTCGTGAATTTTATCGCTATTTTTCGATAAAAATGGCCCATCTACGACGCGAAATTCTCCCTCCCCTTCTCTCTCTCTTTCTCTCTCTAATTACCGCCAAATCAGCTTCCCGACTGCCACCATGACGCCTCCTCCCCTTCTCCATCCGCAGCCGGCCGATGCCCCTCCTCTTCCCATCTTCCTCACCTTCTTTTTCTTCTCTCTTCTCTAGTCGAAGGGCTTTGTCGGTTGCCGGAAAACCGCTTTCGCATGGCCTGAGACCTCGTCGGAGAATCGAATTTGCTTCGTTATGGCGGTCGTGGATCCAAAGTCTCCGACGGAAGGGAAGGTGTGGAACATCTGTCGGATGCCGTTCTAGCAATCGAGAGCGATGTCCTCCTCCTCTTCGTCTTCTTCGCAGAACACCCTGCATCACCAAAGGGGCGGCCACGGCCAGGGCGAGGGTTCGAACCCGTCGGCAAACTCTGTCTCGTCCGTGGCTTGCTCGATCCTCCTGACTTGTTGCCGAACTGGTGAAGGAAGGAATGGAGTATGTGCCCAAACTGGTTAGGTTTTGGCATTTCTTTCGTGAATGATTTTTTTTCCCGCTTTCATTCTATATTGATCTTTTCTAGTTTGTGACCATTAGGGATTCGTTTTTTCTTTCTGTGCATAATTTGCTTGTAAACGATTACTCATTCAAATTTTTTTTTTTAATATTATTTTGTCTATTCTTGATTTTTTGGTGTTGTAAGCATTTCTTCACTTAAACATATGGATAGGAAAATCCAGTTTATTGGTTCTCTTGGTTGTTTGCTTGTGTTGCAACGAAGTTTGTTTTATTTTAAATCATAGTCTTACGGGTAGACTATTCTAGTTTGCTGGTCACTTGGTTGTTATTAGCTTGCTTTGCAACAAAGTTTTTGTTCTCAAAGTAAGGATCATTCTTGCGTCACATGTTCTGGTGTCCTTAGTATTTCAAAACGTGTTCGCTTTTTTAAGGATGCTTAGTTATTTGTGATCACAATTTTGATGTGCATATTCTTGTCCTGGAAGGGTATATAACTCAGACAATGAAGCTGGGTGCTCTTGCACTTCCACCATATCGAACCTTCGCACTGGAGGAACTTGAAGAAGCCACTAACAACTTTGAACCATCGTGTTCTATGGGTGAAGGATCCCTTGGGCCGGTATGTCCTGACTTGCACACCATCTAGACTTTCTGCCTGCCCATGAAAATGCAATTCATTTGTGTGCAATGGACATTTTTTACCAAAGAACAAAGAAAAGAAAGACTGTTTACTGTAAACTGAAAGTTATCACCTTAACCAAGAATCTCCTGGTTTTCATGTTGTCTCAGATATACCGAGGTAGATTAAGGAATGGTTGTCTGGTTGTCATCAGATGCGTGAAAGTGAAGAAGAGGCAGAGTGCCCCCAATTTCACTAACCTTATTGAACTGATTTCGAAACTCAGGCACCGTCATTTAGTCAGTGCTCTTGGACATTGCTTTGAGTATTTACCTTGACGATTCTAGCATCAGAGGTATCTTTCTGGTGTTTGAATATATGCCTAATGGGACACTAAGGGAAAATATTTCTGGTACTGGCGTTCACCATGTTGTTGGTTTTTTTCATGGTGTTTTTTGATAGAAAATATTAACAAAAATAGAGGGAAAAAGAAAGCAGAAGCAGTATTTTAAATTGGGAATATATTGGGGTCTGATATCAATGGTTGTTTATCTTTTTTGTGTTTAATTTGTCATGGGAAGCAGGTAGAGAAAACCTCAACTGGACCCATCGAATATTAGCAGTTATTAGCATAATGAAGGGTTTGCAATTTTTGCACAATGGAATTGTACCAGGAATTTTTGGAAATGATCTAAAAGCTACAAACATACTTTTAGATCAAAATCTAGTTGATGAAATTAGCAGCTACAATCTGCCTGTTTTGACTAAGAACACGAGAAAGGAGGTAATTGACAGAGAAGCTGTTGTTGGTTCTGAGTTACTTTTTACATCATCTGAGTCCCGCTTTTATGCTCCTACTGGAAGTTGTGTTTTTAGCTTGAGTTGCTCTTGGTGCTCATGTTGTGACATAGGTGGGAATAGGATTTCTTATAAATGGATCGAAAGAAGCTAATGCTCTTGTTAGGTATGATTTTTTTTATAGCTGTAAGTTCAATCATGATAAGTGCAATTGTTATGTATACTGTACACGAACGCTTATTGATTACTTGTTAGCTTTTCCTCACTAGGCATGTCCATACTAACTGCAAGTTTTATACGTTGGAGGTTTTTCTTATTTTTGAACTTTATGCTGCACAAAATATCGATTGAGTAGTTATATCATTTTGTTTACACGACTGTGTGCTGAATTAGTGATTCTGCGTTGGTGTTACTTTCCAGGAATAAACAGAGGGATAAGATCGATATTTATGACTTTGGTGTTATCCTGCCAGAAATCATCCCAGGAAGACCGATTTCGTCAATGGATGAATTAAAAGTGCCAGAATAAGGCAAACTAGGCATTTTGAAGTACCCATGTTTCATGGATGTAGCCCCATATCACTACAAGAAAAACGCTAATTAACAACAAAAATTTGCGACGAAAAAAATCTGTTGCAAATTTACTACGAACGACGAAAAAAATTTGTCGCAAATTTGCGACAGATTAGCGAGAGAAAGATATTCGTTGCCAAAATTTCGCTTATTTGCGAAATTCATGACAAAAAACATTCTGTCAGTAATCTGTCGCTAATTAGTGATGGATTAACGATGAAATTTATTCTGTCTCAATATCCATCACAACTTAGCGACGGATAATCAGCATAACTTTTCCGTCGCTACCCCGTCGCCAAGTAGTGACGACCTAGCGATGGAATTTGTCCATCATGAATCCGTCGCTAATTTCTTCGTAAATCCCTAATTTAAACCCCTTTCTTTCTCTTTTCTGTTTCGTCTTCGCCGCCCGTCGTCCGTCGCGTTTCATCTCCGCCTCCCATCGCCCCCTGGCCCACCGCCCCTCGATCGTCGCCCGTCTCCGTTGCTTGTCACCCGATGCCTGTCAGTCGGCGCCCTTCGCGCGATGACAGTTGCTCTACGCCAATCGCCTGGCGCCCAACTTTTGACGCCCGCCGACCTCCCCCTTCGGCTTAGGTAACCCCCGATAACCCTGTCTCCTTTCTTTTTTCTTCGGCCATTTTCTTTTTAGCCAGGGAGGGGTCAAGCATCCCTGTCTTATGGGATGCAAGGGAGGGGCTCAACCCCCTCCCCCTTTTTTTCTGTCAGGGAGGGGCCAAGCCCTCTCCCTATTTTTTTTGCTAGGGAGGGGCTGAGCCCCCTCCTTGTCTTACGGGATGCGAGGGAGGGGCTCGGCCCCCTCCCCTATTTTTTTTTTTGCCAGGGAGGGGCCGAGCCCCCTCCATGTATCCCTGTCTTACGAGATGAGAGGGAGGGGCTGAGCCCCCTCCTTGTTTATTTTTTCGCCCCCTGTCTTACGGGATGAGAGGGAGGGGCCAAACCCCCTCCCTTTTTTTTTCGCCAGGGAGAGGGCAAACCCCCTCCCTGTCTCCCTGTCTTACGGGATGAGAGGGAGGGGCCGAGCCCCCTCATTTTTTTTTCGCCAAGGAAGGGCCGAGCCCTCTCCCTATCTTACGAGATGCGAGGGAGGGACTCCGACCCCTCCTTGTTTCCTTTTTCGCCAGGTAGGAGTTGAGCCTCCTCCCTGTATTAATTTGTATATTTGTGCTTCGCATGTACGTTGCTGAGCTAATTGCGCGATGCTTAGTGCTAAGCATCACATGTGGTTAAAAATGCAATGCAAAAAGAAATAAGAAAAAAATGCAAAGACAAAAGCAATTCAAATCGGGTAAATACCCGTGGTGAGTAAGTGATGCAAGTGCATCACATGCTATTTAATTTATTGGATGCAACACTTTTTTGTTCACACACTCACTTAGTTGTGGATATCTATGACTGCTTTGATGGAGTTTGGAGATCATGCTGAGCATGATTTAAATGTATGAGAATAGAAGTGTTTTTTTTTTAGTACAGATTTCATACTAGGCATGGTAGTAGTTAGCAGAATATTGGAGTGTGTTTGCTGCAGGTATATGTTTGACATTGTTTTGATATAAATGATTTGAATATATTGCAATGTTTGATGTGTCTGTATTCATGTTTGCATGAAGTTATTTTCCATTTGATTATGCCTTTCATGTGAAATTGTATCATGAAAACATGCTTCAAATGAATGTATTATTTTATAGAATGTGATTTCATATTTCTAAATATCCTCGTGATGTGTATAAATATGATGTGATGGTGTTACATACGAAAATTTATGCATTAATTAAAACAAAAAATTACTCACAAACAATCACCAGACAAGAATTAATAGATAAATTAGATATTTTTTCATCATAGCATTATTAAGATTCTCTTTTAACTGGTAATGATAATATCTGTAACATTATAAGACAAAATGGCTACAAACCGTGAATGGATGTATCGTAGAATAGTTGATAATGAGGTGTTGCATGAATATATAAATGATGTTGATGGTTTTATTGAATTTGCAACGACAAGTGTCAGTACAGTGGATCCCACAGGTCAGATTAGATGCCCCTGCACGATGTGTAAGAACAATCGATTTGTACAACCTCATGACGTTAGACATCACCTATATAAGAAGGTTTTTGTTAGTGGTTATCAGAATTGAATGCTCCATGGTGAAAAATTTTAGAATAATTTTGATGCACGGGTGGATGTGATGCACGATAATCCATATATGGATTTGATATTTGATGCCACAGTACAAGAAATGGGCTATGCTATGGGACATAATAATGCATCAACTGGGGTAGAGGAAGAAGCAACAAACGATGCAGCTAGTAGATTTTATGACTTACTTAGAGATGCTGATGAGCCACTATAGAATGGTTGCGAGAGTCACACTATCTTGTCTGTAGTTCTTCAACTACTGAATTTGAAGTTAGAGTATAATTTGCGCCAATCATGTTTTGACCGTCTGTACTCTATTGTGAAGAGTATGTTGCCCAAAGATGAAAAATTGCCACAAAATCTCTACCGTGCGAAGGTTATAGTTAATGCTCTAGGTATGGGGTATCAAAAGATAAATGCTTGTCCAAATCACTGCATGTTGTATTTCAAAGATCAAGAAAATAGCAGATCATGTTCATCATATGGACATCCTCGGTTCAAGCCAAAGACAAGGAAAAATGATAGCACAAGGTCAAAAGATGTGTTATATAAGTCACTCCGCTACTTTCCTCTCACCCCTAAATTGCAACGACTGTATATGTCTTCGAGGACAGCTAAACAAATGATATGACATGCAAATAAAGTTTGACATGATGAAGACAAAATCACATATCCTGTTGACGCGGAAGCTTGGAGGCACTTTGATTGTACTCATCAAAACTTCGCAATGAAAGTGAGAAATGTTAGACTAGGTTTATGTACAGATGGATTTAATCCATTTGGGGGTAGATCAACTCCATACTCGTGTTGATCGGTATTTGTCAACCCATACAACCTTCCTCCAAGCTTGTGTATGAAGCGTCAAAATCTTTTTTTGTCTCTATTGATTTCTGGTCCGACTTCTCTGGGCTAAAATATTGATGTATATTTAAGGCCATTGATTGATGAATTAAAAATACTGTGGGATGACTGTGCTCTCACGTACGATGCCCATAAAAAACAAAACTTCAATATGAAGGTTGTTGTTCTAAGGACAATCAATGACTTTTCTGCATATGGTATGTTATCTGGTTGGAGCACACATGAGAGGTTGACATGGCCGTACTGCATGGAGGATACAAATTTTTTTAGTTTGACGCCTGAAAGGAAGCCGTGCTGGTTTGATTGTCACTGTCGATTTCTACCCAGCGATCATCCGTTTCGATGACAAAGGAATGTGTTTCAAGTAGGCACAACTGAAATGAAAGGTCCACCCACAAAGTTGTCTGGCATAGAGATTTTAAGAAGATTGTGATACTTTCCATGTTGACTGACAAATGCCCGTAGGCCGACGCCCTTCCTTGGATTTGGGAAGGATCATAATTGGACAAAGAAATCTATATTTTGGGAACTACCATATTGGTCGACCTTATTGATATGACATAATTTGAATGTCATGCATGTGAAGAAAAATATGTTTGATAATATGTTCAATACGGTAATAAATGTGAAAGGGAAAATAAAGGATAATCCGAAGGCTCGTATGGATTTAAAAGTAATATGTAAAAGACCAGAATTGGAACTCTAAGAGTACAATGACAAAATACTGAAACCAAAAGCAATGTACGTGCTTGGACCAGATCAAGTAAAGCAGGTATGTCAATGGTTGAGACAATTGAGATTTTCAGATGGATACGTCTCTAACATTGCTCGGGCTATGAAGATAGATGAGAGATAGTTATATGAGTTGAAGAACCATGATTGTCATGTCATTATGCAACGGTTGATACTCCTAGCATTCCATGATATGTTAGACAAACCTATATGGAGGGTATTGTCCGAGTTGAGTAGATTTTTTAAAACATTATGCACATCAGAAGTCGTAGTATCTGAGGTAAAGAATCTTGAGGATTCTGTCGTCACTATTATTTGTCAGCTAAAGAAGCTTTTTCCACCAACATTTTTCGATGTTATGGAACATGTCATCATATATTTGCCATATGAACTAAGGGTTGGTGGTCCTATGCAATATCAGTGGATGTACCCATTTGAAAGGTATATGTTTTTTTATATTTTTCTTTTCAATGCTGTTGAAAAATTTATTGTAATCCGAGATGTATATTGTTGACAGATGCATGTTTGACCTAAAAAAAAGGTTCAAAATAAAGCAAGAGTAGAGGGCTCTATTTGTGAGGTGTACACTTTAAAAGTAATTTCAAATTTTTCATCTATGTACTTTGAACCCCACATTCCAACACGTTACACATGCCCACCTCGTAATGATGATGAAGAACAATTTACTGTAACTGAAAAATTATCGATATTTCAAACACTTGTGCATGCATTTGACAGTTGCCGGTCAAGACTCTTGGAAGATCGAGAGCAAGACGCAACACAAATCTATATCCTTTTTAATTGCTCAATAATGTATTCCTTGTTTATTGTATTGACCTTGATTTGCAAAATACATAGCTTATGGTTGAACATCATACAAGGTATTCCTTGTTTCATGACTTTGTAGCAGAGACAAGATTTCATGATATGAAGGAATCAACAATTTGAGCATGCTGGTGATAGAATTTTTGTAGCCTGTCCTTAAACCCTGTAGGAGCAAAAAAACTTTTTCCCTGTCTTCTACAGGTTTGCCTATTGTGGCCAAATCATCACAGATCATTTTAAAATGTCTGATGAAGTCAGTGAGAGAATTCATTCCTTTCTTAATAGTGGATAGCTATTGTATTAAACAAAACTCCCTCGCTTGCGAATCTTGAGCAAAAAAAGTGATCAACATTTCCCACAATTCTTTTGAGATTTCACGACCTACGATGAGGCCAAGAACCGACTCAGATAAAGTGACGATAATCCAACCTTTAAGTAATCGATCAAATTTCTTCCAGAGTACATAAGAAGGATTAACGATAGCCTGTTTTTCAGGCCCTTCTATGACAAGATTTGGTGATGACAACTCTCCATTGATTAATCCTTGCATGTCTTGGTTTTCGATCAATACAAGAATCTGAGTGTGCCACAACAGAAAATTTGAATGGTTAAGCCTCAGTGAGACAAAATTGGAGATGTTCAGGGCAGCAGGGTATGGATATGATGAATTTGAAGGTAGCTGAGTCATCGCACGAGCCAGAGATGTCACACGAACCAAAGATATCTCAAGGAGGATGACTCTAGGATCTTAAAGAACAGTGAAAAACGATCACTGTTGTTGCTCTGATACCATAAAGAAACAAGACCACAAAAAACTATTTATGTGGTTCAATCCAAGAATAGAACCTACGTCCATGGCATAACACACTCACACTCACTTTATTGAACATGCAAAATCTCGATACATAAGAATATGCGTTAGATAACATATTTATACATAACGATCCAGGATATCCTACAATAGTTATCTTTTTTCAAATCTCCTATCCTTATCCACTAAGTCAGAGGTGAATGATTTGTTAGGATTAGGATGTAGATCCTTTCCATGATTATCCTTAACCGCAGGAGGCAACTTTGCTGGCGCAAAATCGTTAATAGAGATTTAATCTGTCTGGCAGATGAGGATTTCGTTGCACCTTGGATCTGGATCTTCAATGGACTATTCCTTCACTAACAGCTCCTTTTAGATGTAAAACCTATACCCTGCCCTGCCCACTGGGAACGTCTGCCCCTGCTTTGGCCTTGGGGGTGAGGGATGAACACCCTACATATCGAACTCTTACTATCTTTCAACTTGGAATGCCTTAAACAAACCCACCTAGCCAGGTGTGTGCACCTCTCATGGGCAATAGTATTTGTTAAATTATGACAGCAAACTTTTTGGATTCTAAAAGATAGATGTGAGGCTTCTGAATGAATGAAACTAGGAGCCAACCTTGTAGAATAATGATGAAAAGACTAAACTAAAAATATATTAGTGATAGAAAGTCCAAACAACAGATAAAGAAAGACATTAAGTATGATAATCTGGAAGTTGGAATTCCAAAAGGAAACAGAAGATACAACAGTCTGCACTAAAGGGACTATTTACAGTTTTATAAGCTCTCTCTACAATAGAGGTAAGCTGGAATCAGGATGTATAGAGAAAACAAAGATAAGAGAGACGAAGAGTAATTTTTTTTATTCAATCAATTGCGATAACGCTTTATATAGGTTAAAAATTGTTAGATTTTTAGTTAATGGTCAACATGGCCAAACTGTACATATAGGTCGATCCAACTACATTGCAGCTCAAGCGCCCTTGTATTCATGTGTGCACCAGCATGCATGTTCTTCCTTATGAGTTGACTATCTCGTTCCAAGGACTTCATAATGAATTAATTAATCAAGGAAACATTATTTAAATGTCTGAATTTATCTTTTCCATGTTGGACAAAAGTTTATGCATAGAGTTTTGGAGGGAAAAGGTCTCAAACTTAGTGAAATAGCTTAAATAATTTGAAACTCCTGAAAAATCTTCGAGAACCTCTCTTTAAATTGAAAGATTCTCAAAACCAAGTTAGTAGCTCTTTTCATCCTCTATTCAACAGCAGCGTCCTTCAAAATTTGTGATTAATTGCACAAATGAATTAGTCAATTTAGCCAAGCCAACTGTAAAACAACTAATCAGCACACGTTAAATCACAATTAATGAGGAGAATAGCAAATAATTTAATTTACATTGCTAAAAGTCTTAAGGTCTTCACAACCACAAACGTCTATAAACTGCAATCAATCACGGCAAATGTTCTGAGAGTGAACATTTCAAAACTATTTCAACTTATAATGCCATAAAGACAAGATGGTGGGATCTGGTTCCTGTATTCTCAATCCAAATCCAATAAAATCCCTAACTTGTTCAATGTAAAACTAGTTTCCTCACAAAGTAAAAAGCTGATTAGATTTCTTCCTTCTGCCTGAATCAATACAAACCATGTGAGAGTAGATTGGAGTTGGTAATATGCACGCTAGTACGTATCCTTCATTCATCTGCTACGCCCAGGCTGCTTGGTAGCATATGCGCGCTAGTACGCAGTTTTGTCTGTCACCAATCATGTAATTACATGTGGTGGGCTAGCTTGGGAATCTCCAGAAGTGAGCACCCAAAAAAGGACCCATATTGGTTCCTAGTTATCCTATCTATTGCTGCCAAGAGAGAGAGAGAGAGAGAGAGAGAGAGAGAGCAAATGGTTCTGATCCTTGTCAAATATGTAATCTATCTAGGTCCATGTTCAAGGGGTCATGTTTTTGCCTGGACTGGCCTGACGAGAGAGAGAGAGGTGCTAAACTTTGTGCTTTTTATATAGACAACTCTATGTTGAACAGATGGTTTCTTTTGTAGTCTCTAACAAAAGGCATTGCAGGCCTTTTTTCTTTTTTTGGGGAGAAAGAATAGGAAGTGCTAAAATTTTTGCTTCTACACAGAAAAACAATTATGTTCTGCTATGTTGAACAGATGGTTTCTTCATTTATAGTCGCTAACAATGGCTTCCTAGACCTGAACATATTCAACCTTCTCTTGAACTGATTGAGAGAAGGATCTTCCACATCTTCCAAACTAAGCCTAGGCAGAGTCTCCTCACCTGGGCTTGGACCAACCGAGTCCGGCAAGATCCTTGCACATCCAGCAGAAGACTTCTTCATTTCACTGTTAGCCCTCATGAACAACCCGGCCATGTCAGCCGGACTCACGACCGAATTCACCCGCGACATCGGAAACATGACATAGACATTGCCCATCTCTAGTTCTTCATCTGCCGACAGCGGCGAAAACCGCCTTCCGATCTGCAGGGACTGCAAGCTCACCACGAAGTGGTTCGGGTATTCTAGCATCAACTCAGCTGCGTTGACTGGGCCATCGACCTGGCTAACATCTCCATTGGTGCTTAAGATGACCTTCACGGCTGAGTTCCGGCAAGGGGTGTTGGGGGATAGAGCACAGGAGATGTAGTTTCCCATGGTAGTTGATAATTGAGTTTTTTTTCTAAAGGAAAGTCGATAATTGAGTTGCAATGGAAGACTTGTTTGGTTGGGCTTAAATAAGAGGGGAAGGAAGAGGCCAGCTGTTGATGGAAAGGTTGTCAAAGTAAAAGATACGCGTTGTAGAGAATAAAGAGATAATATAATCATTGTGATTGTGTGTACAAGGTCAAAGTATAGGAGTGCCCCATATTGAAAAAACAGTGGGAAACTTACTATAATTTACAAAAAGAAAGTGTCAAGTGTATTATTTTTTGTTTTTGAAATTGTTCACTTATTAACTACGCTTCTCTACGTTATTGTCACCAATTTATCTTATATGTTGTCATAAGTCTTAAGAAATGCAATTATGAGCTAAGAACTCTGGAAGATAAGATTTGACCTCCAAATTACGAATGACTTGTAAATTTAGTAAATGGTATTAATTAGACGCAGTCTAAAAACTCTGCAAACTCTCCAAATTGCGAAACTAAGATTTGACTTCTAAAAAATGGCAAAACAAAAAGTTAAATTAGTGGGTTTAACAAAGCCTTTTTGTTGGGGGTCTCCTTGAGAAACCTTTGGATGTGGTCTTAGTACCACCTGATCAAGCTAACAGAAGTCAAAAGCACAGAAAATTTTGCAACGGAGATGCGACTTTCAAGTGAAAAAATATTCCAAATTTGCTAGTAACAATTAATAGAAATTAAAGAAGTAACTATAAATAATTAACCACTAATCTCAATCTCAGAACTCCTCTATAAATCTCTATACAACTACTATTATAGGAAAAAGAAATCCAATTCTAATATGGAACTAAAATAAACTAAACCCAAACAGATAAATCCAGATATCCGAAGGAATATATACTTTAGACCTGGTTGCATCTCGCTGTCGATCTACGTCACATTATTTGTTTGAGGGCAAAGAGCTTGTCGTAACTAGCAAGACTTGAAAGTGAACACCGTTTAATTACTAATTAAACTTTTGTTCTTTTTTGTTTATTACATGAAGCAACCGCGTTCAAGATTGGAGACCTGGTCGTGCTGGTCTTAGCTTGCTGTATTTAAAGTTGCCATCCTGAGAGGATAAAACTTTATGGGCCCCTCGATGCTCAAGGAGCCTCCTGCTTTTTTTTTCTTTTTTAAAGGCAAGCTGGGGTTAAACTGACCCCTACCAGATATACAACTATACCATTGGGTTTTGAACCTGCAACGCCCTCACACAAGGTGACGTGCACTAGCTGCTCCTACTAGACAAGCGGAGCTCCCCCTTCCCCAGTTGGTAAGGAGCTTCCCGTTTTGTGAGAGTGCCCACATGGAAACTCGAACTTGATTATGAGGAAAGTCCCCTATTCACAAGCCGGAGGCTATGTGAGCAATCCCTTAGGGTCCAAGTAAAACTTGGTCTCATGGCCAAAATATACACTGGACATGGCCATTTGTTTTTTTGGCTAAGACAAGGAAAGCCCAGTTTTCATATTGGTCATGACCAAGATGGATATAAAATCATCCGGCGATAGTGCAGGCCTCCATTGATAAAACCACTGAGATCACAAAATAGTAGGAACCCACTTTTGGATCACAGTTTTTCAGACGTAAAAATATGATTTTTTGAGGTTTGAACATTTGATACATTGTATCCTCTCTGATATATACGTCAGAAAAAACTGATCCAAAAGTAGGTTTATACTTAACTTAATATGTAGATTACTACAGACGGTTAGATGTGCAAAAACAAACTGCAAAAACAAAATTGCTAAAATCCAAGACTCCACGGTGACCATCATGACCACTTAATTAAAAATTCAACTGTTTTTCAAAGCACTGGCTGATAATGTATCAATATAGTAGCTGGATAAAATATACCATTATGGCCATCTAAAATTAACTAGAATTAAATGAGTTTAAGCACACTAATAGGTTGGTATTAGTAGTTTATTTTTTCACACCCACACACACACACACATATATATATATATATATAACAAAATATTTATTTGTTATTATTTTTTTATTTTTACTCAAAAAAACCACCCTAATAGACCTAGTTGCACTGTGTCCTGACAGCATAAAACTCCGAGGAGTTACCTCTCGCCCTCCCAGATCATTTGTTATTATTTGCTGACATGACAGTTGCTAAGGTGCGGCCAATATCCTTTGTTTTCGATAATCCGAGAGTTCACATTATTGATTGAGTGAAAGCTAAAGGCGTTTTGTCTGTTCCAACCAAAGCTGGAGTCCATACTTCAATTCTTGGGCGGCAACGTTGCCATACAAGTTCCTTTTTATGAATCATCCCATGTGCCAACACGCTTTACTTTTCTTTTTTTTAATGTACGAATTGATTTTGTAAATAAATAAATAAATATTTTAAAACACCGACTCTGAATATACTACTGGATCCAGTATTGGAGTTTGATGAATGGTGACTGGACTTTGGTCTGTACCGTACTTTGATCTTTTTAAAATTTTCTGCTAGCAATTTTTAGGGATAAAAAAGTGTGACACGGATCCAGTTGGGGTTGATCCATTTCTGCATCTGACTCAACCAATACCCGTACGTTGGAAACTGTTCATTAGCTGGTGAGCAGTTTCGTCTCTAAAGCATACGCGTTCTTATTCAACTGATTATCTTTGAATGTTGTTTGGATGCACCCACTTTTTTTTTCCTTTTTTTTCTCTTTAAGCGAGTTTGCATGTCATGGAAAGCGGGTTGTTTTATGCTGAAATGCATCGATGGGCGTGCATTTCTGTGGAGCCAACAGTGACAACACAAACAATAAAAATCTGCATTTATGCAGAAAACCCTCGATGGGCGTGCCATTTTATATGTTGGAAGTGGGGTTTTTTGCAAAAACTTTCTCTTAGAAAAGGGGGTCCGATTTAATTTCCGCAGAAGTGGAATCCATGAAAGAGGGTGCTGCGGCACCCCATTCTGTAACGACCCCTTAAGCTATGTTTGGAGCGGATGTTGGGATCCCTAAACACGTCCCACCCATTTATAACACCATTGCCCCCTCCCAACGCCGCTTTCATCTCTCTCTCTCTTCCCAAAATGGTTACTCCAATTGACGGAGGGGCTTGAGATTCTGCCAATAGCTTGTCACTACTCCCCACTACGGCCCACAAATAGAGCTTTTAATAGCACGGAGAAGCCACAACTTTGGTATAGGTGACTTGTTATGAGCTAAGAGGTGTAATGTTGACCATGGTCATGTTTAGTATTAGTTGTATGAAACTTCATAAGGACTTTCCCTTGTTCAATGTTGTTGTTATGTGGCCAAATGAGTTTTACTTGAAATTCAATAACTCATTTAAGTAGTGGGTTTTTGAAGTAGTGGGTTATTGAGATATGCTCCACCATGATAATGGTGAAACCCATTACACATTAGATTTTCAGCATGTTTGAGAATCCAATGAGACAGTTAAGACTAGATAACAACTACCAGAAGAAGTTAAATTCTCTAGTCCATGCCTCTGCAGTATACACTGAAGAGGTCTCGATAGTCTCGATATTCATACCGAGGAACCCCCTAAAGCATATCGTTAATCAATTACTCACTTTCCTTCTCCTATTGTTTTCTCGATGCACACCCCAACCCTAAATCTATCAGTGGTATCAGAGCTATGGTTCTAATGTATGCAGAAACTTAACGTAGTCATCACGAATACAACACTAATGCTCCGATTGTGCTCGATGGTACTACTTGCAGGAACCAACTTCAATGTAGCAGTCGAAAAGAGACTACTGCAGAGATATCAAAAGCATGGATTAGGCGATGCGCAGATCAAGAAGGCTTTGTTGGACTCACTTTGGAAGGAGCCCCAGCGTGCCGCTGGTTCAACCCTATCTCAGAGGAGGAGTCCTCGCTGGAGCCGACCAGAGTTTATTTGTAAGACCCAAGATTTTTCTGACAAAAGGCAATGCATGATGTGATTCAGTGATGGTAAATTGCTTGAGTTAATTATGAGGTTTTCACATATAGTTATGCATTATACATATGTATATGTATATAAGTATGGATATACCAGACCCTAAATCGCGTAAGTAAGATGTACAACAATGATTAAAGGCAATCTATAAAGCATTAATTTCTGAGAATCCTAAGTTAAATTCATAATATATATATTTAGTCGATCATCAAATTTGGGTCCCAAATGAGAAAAAAACCTCGTTATTTCATGTGAATTAGTGGAGAGTGTATATCGATAGGGAGTGAGTTATAACGGGAACGATTTTCGCAAGAGATGAAAATTTAAAGATGTGCTTTGAAAATTTACTTATATATGGGAATTTAAAATTTATGTGTGTTTACATGGATCTAGATATGTATACGTACATATATGTGTATATATAAGTATACATGTATGTGTACATATTTGTATATATATATACGTACATACGAAACCCTAAAATGTATATATATATATATATATATATATTGTAGTGATATTATGTCAAACACGTAAGTTTTATTAAAAATGCACAGGGACATTGGTTTTTATTTACTGAAAGTGTAATTGCCTAAACTCAACTCATTTTGAGAAAATTAAGACGAGAATTATCAAAATTTGGGTTTTTCGGTGATTTAGAGAGATGTTTTAAAAAGCTTAGGTGAATCTTCGAATAAAATCAAATAAGTATGGTGTTTTCACTCTAGAGGGCGTGTGGGGGCATTTTTGAAACTTTTCCAAACCCTAAAGGGTGTGTAGGGCCTTGAGGAGTGGCGTTGGAGTGGCGTTTTTGAAAGGTTTCCAAAGAAATTCAAATAAAATAACTCTATTAGGTGTAGGAAAAGTGAAACTAAAATATTATAAGTATGCCACCGCCTAGAAGGGTGTGTCATACATCCTAGCCATTGATTTCTAACTTTTAATCTCAATCATTCACTTAAAACCCTAGCATATTTATATCTTTTGAGAAGAGAGAGAAAGTCATTCTCTCCTCTTCTTTCTCTCTCTCCCTCCTCTCACTCTACCTCTTACCCAAAATCATGGGGCTCTCCCTCTAGTCGTCCGTACACCCTCTTTCATCCCTCTCCACCTTGCTAGTGTGTGGGATTGGGTACCACGTGTGACTCCATCCTACACGCTCAAGCAAGAGAAGATCCCTCTATTATTCCGATAGCATCGAGGGTGAGCTTTTTTCATCTTCCATTTGCAAATCCTTTGTTTTCGTTTCAAAAAAATATATGTGATTGTATCTTCTTCTTTTATGAAACCAAATTTTACAAATGCATGTGTGTGAGTTGCAGGTAGATTAGATTTGTGTGTTGTTCTTTACATTCAGTTCATAGCACCTATGTGAGATGCATCACGTGAACACGCACACACACATGTTTCAAAAAAAATATATAGTTTTTGCATACATTGGATCTTTCCTGAATCCAGAGTTGTCAAAGACACATCTGATAAATCGACTGTATCTCCTTGGATACAGGTCGGATTTCAATGTTCTTGAACATTCTGAAAAGCTCATACTTAGGCCTCTAAATTTTTAATTAAAGGTTTAGCCTAATTCGGTTTGTAAGATTTTCTAAAATTTCTGTCAAAATATAGTTTTTGCATGCATTGGATCTTTCCCGAATCTAGAGTTGTCAGAGACACCTTTGATAAATCAACTGTATCTCTCTGGATATAGGTCAGATTTTATTATTCTTGGACATTATGGAAAGCTCAGACTCAGACCTCTAACTTTATAGTTAAAAGTTTGGCCTGATTAGGTTCTCAGGATTCTCTAAAATCTATGTCAAAATATAGTTTTTGCATGCATTGAATCTTTTCCAAATCCAGAGTTGTCAGAGACACCTCTGATAAATCCATTGTATCTCCCTTGATACAAGTAATATTTTGGTATTCTTGGACATTGTGGAAAGCTCAGACTCAGACCTCTAATGTTGTAGTTAATAGTTTAGCCTGATTCGGTCCATAAGATCCTCTAAATTCTATGTCAAAATATAGTTTTTGCATGCATTGGATCTTTCCTGAATATAGAGTTGTCAGAGACACCTCTAATAAACCGACTGTATCTCCTTGGATACATGTCGGATTTTAGTGTTCCTGGACATTCTGGAAAGCTCAGACTCAGACTCAGACTTAAACTCAGACCTATAACTTTATAGTTAAAGTCTTGGTCTAATTCGGTCTGCAGGATCTTCTAAAATTTCTATCAAAAATATAGTTTTTGCATGCATTGATCTTTTCCCGAATCTAGAGTTGTCAGAGACACCTCTGATAAAGTAAATGTATCTCCTTGAATACAAGTCAGATTTCAGTGTCTTTGGATATTCTGAAAAGTCAAGATATAATCCTCCAACTTTGTAGTTGATTACTTTTCTTGATTCGGTACGCATGATCCTTCAAATCTTCTGTCAAAATATAGAACATTCTGATTGTTGTCAGTCCCTGTTCAGTCGAGAACGCCCTAGACAATGTCCCATATTTTCAAGATTTCTCCTAACTCCCTCAATGAAAATTTAATTGGCTTGATTATGTGAAAAGCTAAGAGATAACTCTACAACTTTTGTGTTTAGGGTCAGGGCTGAATTTTCACCTAAATATCTCAAAAATATCAATCTTTCTACTGTTATAGGAAATCATAATTTTCTTTTAACTTGTTTTAAATCTCTCTCCTTTTGGGGCCGAGTTGGGTGCAACCCAGCTGCGACACCAAGTCACTGAACTCAAATGGCCTAATTAAGCTTGTTTATCATCTAATATGGTCGAATTGGGATTAGCCAACATGTAATATCATGCTCATATTGCTTTGATTTATATACGCTTACACACTACATGAGAACAATGTCACTATAAGAAAAATGTGGATTAGCGATAGACGCTATCCGTCGTTAATCCATCGTTAAACATGTTAGCGATGAATTAATGATGGATAGCATCCGTCGCATATTTCTCATCGCTAATTAGCGACAAAAATGATTTATCGCTACTTAATCGCTAATTTACAACAGATTAGCGATGAACATGATCCGTCGTGAGTTTGTTGCTATTTTAAATTAGCGACGAATAATATCTGTCATGAGTTCGTCGCTATTTTAAATTAGCGACAGATATTATCCATCGTTATTTTGTTGCTAAATTTTTAAAAAAAATAAAAAAAAATTTGCTCATGCATTGCACCTGAGTGGCCCGGCCTGCCACTACGGGGTCTTTTGCACATAATCGATGCGCTCTCCAGTGCCCTCCCGACCTGGTTCCCTGCTTTTCTGGCTTGGCCCGCCATTGTGGGGTCTTCTGCACAATGCAGGAGAGTACACCTTCGAACCGGTGCACTCTCATGCACGCTCTCTGATGCCCTCTCGACCTGGTTCCCTGCTTGTCTGGCCCAGCCTGCCACTGCAAGATGTTCTGCACAACGCAGTGGCTGCACCTCTGAACTGGCATGCTCTCTAGCGCCCTCCCGACCTGGTTCCCTCGCTTGTCCGTCAACCTGAAACCAGAACCCTCAACAGAATCATTAGGCCAAAAACGAAAAGCCACGCTCGAAAAATAAAACCACTTACCAGACCAGAGAGGTCGGGCCAGCCTGGTCCTCAAGCACCGACGGACGACTCTAACTCCTCTTCTTCCTCGCGTTCCTCTGCCACAAAGTTATCCTCGTTTGAGATGTCAAGGAGGCTCTCCACGAAGTAGTCTGTTTAAATTTTGCACAGGGAGAGAGGAAAAATTTTGCACCTTAGATGGGTCGGTTTAAATAAAAAAGTAGCGACGGATTAGAGACAAAAAAATTTTGTCGCTAATTAGGGATGAATTAGAGACAGAAAAATTCTCTCGCTAATTAGCGACAGATTCACGACAAAAATATTTCATCGCTAACTTTGTCACTAATTAGCATTTTTCTTGTGGTGTTTGGTGACAGAAAAATTTTGTCTTTGATTTGTCGCTCATTAGTGACAGAATTAGCAAGAGAAAACTTTTCGTCGCTAATTTCATAAATATTTTGAATGTTAGCAATGGATAGTTTTCTCTCCCTAATCCGTCACAAATTTGTGATAGAAAAAATCCATCGCAAATGTCTGTCACTAATTAGCATTTTTCTTGTAGTGTGTGACATAAATGTTATAACATAAATGAGTACTTTCACTTGCACATCATGTTACCAAACTTAGAGTAATTGCATGAATCACGTTAATAATTCAAGTGTCCTAGCATTTAATGAATATTTGACTATGGACAATTCAACAACTACAAAGGTGTTAGGGATTGGGCGCGTAGATTTGAAGTTTTTATCAGGACGAGTTCTATCTTTAGACAGAGTGCACCATGTACCTGTAGTTAGAAGAAACATTTTAAGTGGTTCATGTCTTGTTAGAGAGGGTTATGAATTTAACTTTAAATGTAATAAAATTATTATTTTACATTCTGGAATCTTTATTGGCAAGGGGTATTTAGATGATGGTTTATTTAAACTTTGTGTTGAACATGTTTGCAGTAATAAATTAAAGAATGATGTTTCTTTTGATTCATTGTCTAATGTTGCTTATAATATAGAATCATCTGACTTGTGGCATAATAGATTAGGTCATATGAATTTCAATTATGTGAAATACATGATGAACTTGAAAATGATTCCTGAGCATTCCATAGATAAAACTAAAAAATGTAAAATTTGTGTGCAAGCAAAACAATGTAGGAAACCATTCCATACGATTGTTAGAGATTCCGAAATATTGGATCTGGTGCACACAGATATTTGTGAGTTTAATGGCGTGTTAACCAAAAATCATAAAAAGTATTTTATCACTTTTATAAATAATGACACTAAATATTGTTATGTGTATCTGCTAAAATCAAAAGATGAAGCTTTTGATAAGTTTCTTATTTTTAAGAATGAAGCAGAAACACAAACTGGTAGAAAACTTAAAAGATTGAGGTCTGATAAAGGAAAAGAATATACCTCTAACAAACTTGATGAATATTGTAAATCTGTTGGCATAGTTCATGAGTTTACCGCTCCATATTTTTCTCAATCTAATGGGATTGCAAAAAGAAAGAATAGAAGCCTAACTGACATGATAAATGCTCTACTAGGGAGTTCAAGATTACCTACATATTCTGAATAGAGTTCCTCAGAAGCATAAGAACAGTAGCCCTTTTGAACTCTGGAAAAATAGGAAATATAGCTTGAAATACCTTAAAGTGTGGGGGTGCCTTGCAAAGGTACTTGTCCCAGAGTACAACAGGAAGAAGCTGAGTTCTAAAACCGTAGATTTTGTCTTTTTGGGTTATATAGAGAACAACTATGCCAACAAGTTCATGGTAATTAAGTCTGAGATATCTACCATAGATGTAAACTCTATTATTGAGCTTCGAGAAGCTACATTCTTTGAGGATGTATTTTTCATGAAAGTTGGCGTACCTCAAAATCTTTCTTTTTTAGATATACCTTCAACTTCTGGTTCCATTCCTGAATATGTGGAAAGGATGACAGATGTGGGAGTTGAGTCATCTTGTTCCCACCCTAGACCAATTGAGTCTGAGAAAGTGGCTGAACCAAGGAGTAAGAGACAACAGATTACCATGGATTTGGAAAGTGATTTTATCACTTACCTTATCGAGGATGATCCTTCCACTTTTCGAGATGCAATGGCTTCACCTGAAGCAAGGCATTGGAAAGAAGCCATAAAGAGTGAAATGGACTCCATTGTCTTTAATGGCACTTGAGAACTGGTTGACCTCCCTCGTGGTAGTTCCACTATTGGGTGCAAATGGATCTTTAAGAAGAAGTTGAAACCAGATGGATCCATTGATAAATACAAGGCGAGACTAGTTGCCAAGGGGTTCAAACAAAAGGAAGGAATATATTATTTTGACACCTATTCTCCGGTTACTCGGATGACCACAATTAGGGTGCTTATTGCACTGGCTTCCATTTATGATCTCTCGGTCCATCAAATGAATATGAAGACTGCCTTTTTACATGACGATCTTTAAGAAGAAATCTATATGGATCAACCTGAGGGTTATGTGGCTCCTAGTAATGAAAACAAAGTTTGTAAACTTGTTAAGTTATTATATGAACTAAAACAAGCCCCTAAACAATGGCATGAGAAATTTGATAATGTTATTTTATCATTTGGCCTTGTTGTCAATGAATCTGATAAATGTGTTTATTGTAAAGTTAAAAGTGATGCATGTATTATTTTATGCATGTATGTAAATGATATTCTATTGTTTGGTTTCAATATGGAATTATGAATGAGATAAAGTTGTTTCTTAGTAGTAAATTTGACATGAAGGATATGGGTGTTACAAATGTGATCTTAGGTTTAAAGCTGACTCATTTAGCTGAGGGGATAGCCATTTCTCAATCTCACTTTGTTGAGAAAGTACTCGACAAATTTGATTATAACTAAGTAAGATCTGTAGCAACTTCATATGACCCTTTTATTCCTCTGCATAAGAATACAATTGGTGTCCCTCTGTCTTAATTAAGGTATTCTCAGATTATTAAAAATTTGATGTATCTTGCAAATTGCACGAGACCAGATATTTTGTTCTCCGTGACAAAATTAAGTAGATACACAAGTTGTCCAAATTGTACTCATTGAAAGGCATTGGACATGGTACTTAGATACCTGAAAGAAACTATTTTCTTGAGTTTGCATTACAAGAGATTCTCTACTGTTCTTGAGGGATATAGTGATGCAAGCTGGATAGCCATGAACTCTGGGAGTTATGGCGTAATAGGGTATGTTACCTTGGGTGGTGGCACAGTCACCTGAAGATCAGTAAAGCAGGCCATCTTGTCACAGTCTACTTTTGAGGTTGAGCTATGTGCTTTAGATGTCACAGGAATGAACGCTGAATGGTTAAAGGGACTTCTAGAGGAACTTCCTTTAATGAGCAAACCAATTCCTGTCATATCTGTGCATTGTGATAATATGGCCATAATTGCAAAGATCAAAAGCACAAAATATAATCAAAAGCAGAGAAGACACATCCAAGTCAGAATAAAATCTATAAGGAAACTGGTATATTAGTTAATGGTTGTTGTGGACTATGTTGGATCCGAAGAGAACACAACTGATCCATTAACGAAAAGACTAGATAAGTCATTAGTCTTGAAATCTAGAGAGGGGATGAGACTGAAACCCATCAGTAGTTCATCTATAGTAGCAACCCAACCTATCTGAGTAGAGATCCCACAAAGTAGGTTCAATGTGGTAATAACAAGCTATAGGGTGAACTGGATAGCACCTTATTTATGTGATACTTGTTACGACAATGAAGCCGTACATAATACTTCAAGTACAAGGTTTTGATGATGAACAAGTGAATCAACTGCATTTCAGCTAAGGCAATGAAGAAAGATGACAAACATTGAAGAATTTGATGAAGAATCTTTGAAGACTAGTGTGCAAATGTTAAATTCATTAAAAGTCTTAGATTCTTGTGAGAGCCTTACTTAGAGTGCATATTTCGGTTGCATTTCACCTAAAAAGTCTTTAGAAAAACTTTTCTAAAAGAACCCTTCATGAAAATCTTTTTAGAAAACTCTTTATTTAATTTTTCGTGTTTATTAGTCGACCAATAGACTCACTAGTTGACTAATCCTTTCGCACCAAATTTTCTAAACAAAATATCATTTTTGTCAAATTAGTCGACCGAAGGTTTTATCAGTCGACTAGACAAAATGTCTGTTTTCTGGAAATTTAGCAGCAGTCGACTAATGATTTTATCAGTCGACCGGACAGAACATGTATTTTCAAAAAAATTTAGCAGCAGTCGACTGAAAGGATTTTCAGTCTACTGATGATATTATCAATCGACTAACTTTTTCTCTAGTCGACTAAGTTTCAAAACTTTAGATTTTCAAACAGCTTGATAAACACATTAGTCGACCGACGATAACTATCAGTCTACTAATAGCTAATTATCAGTTGACTAACTACTGTTCCAGTCGACTAATTTTGCCATTTTTCCTGAAACTTTTATAAGGCGTGTCTTTTCATTTTTCAAACGTTTTGATCGTTCAAAATGAACTATTTTGACACACTTTCAAACCCTTAACGTATAGAATCTTTCAACTATAAATATGAGTGCATTTTATACTCAAAAGCACTGAAATCCAATCAAATTACATTGAATTACTCTTTGCTTTTCACTCATATTCATTTTCTCACTCACTTGATATTTTTCACTTCAGTTTTTCATTGAAATTCCTTTGAGAGACAGTGAATTCGTGAGTTGAGTATTCCAACAACCTCAAAAGTCAATTGCATCTCATTTGCATTCATAAGAAGGGCTCGTAGGTTGTTTTGTAAGTTGTTACTTATTTCATTTTTCTGTAAAAGGAAGGACTCCTTGGTTTAAAGGAGTTGTTTGCTTTCAGTAGGTGTGTTACTGAAAGTGAGACCAGATTTAGTCTGTATGATCTTGTAGTTACACAAGGTTGATAGTGGATATCTCAAGCTGGTTTTGCTTGGGGACTGGATGTAGGTCGGGAAAGACCGAACCAGGATAAATTATTGTGTTCTTTGTGTGTTTGCTTTGCGAATTGCAAAATCCGTCAAAATTCTAAAGACGTTATTTAAAAGCACTATTCACCCCCCCTCTAGTGCTCGTTGCCTCGATCCTTCTGCACTTTCAATACTAAGTATCTGTGTCTGTTCTCCTGTTTACTCTGGAAAGGTGTTGTGACTGCAAGTTAAGAAAGAGTTAAAACTTTGAATGAGTTCAAAGCCTTCTTGACGAGATGTTAACAATGCACCTCTGAAAAAGCCCACCTATGTGAGTGTGACTGTGTAACCGTAGTTTAAGGAATTAGGTTATTCCTGAAGTCACTCATAAAATAGGATTCGGGCGCATGACCTTTAACGTGCCGCCCCTAAAGATTACAACCAGAACCTTTATCGTGTTGTTGCTAATGGACACTCCTACACCAAAGGTTCAAGTTCAAGACTTCAGTTCACTTCGTTTCTGTGGGGGTAAAGTTAGTCAACTAAGGTAGTGGTTTAAACCAGAAGGTACCATTACTGAAAGCATGATATGTCCTGCTGCAGATTACTCTATCTTGCATCTTGGTTTCCTTCTGTTTTCATTCTTTAAATTTGTGGGAGAATGTTGGATGTAGGAACGAAAGATGAGAGAATCCAAATAATGAAAAACATTGGGGACCACTCATTTTGGAATGTGTTTGGACTTGATGATGTGGAATAGTCCCATATTAAAGAGTTTCAAGGAGATTATGGGCTTTATAACCTATATGGAGACTCTAACACTTGTTTCAAAGAACAAGGGGTTGGGATGACTACCACACACACGCCCGCGCGCCCGCCTGCCGCACCATACCGGAACTGGCTCGGGTTCGCGTTCGCGTTCAGGTTCGGGTAATTGGCCCTTAAGAGCCATATCCAATCAAAGTCCAATGATCTTTTTGCCCCGTTTTTTCGTCTTTTATTTGGATCAGATTATGGGTTGTAAGAAATGGATAACAAATAAATTCGTTAACAGGTCATGACCCCTTGTATTCTATAACGGGTCCCTTCCACGTTTTGTAACCGTTTGTAGGTTATAAAATGGGGTTAGGGCTGGGGTTTTCTCTCTCTCTCTCCTGTGTTTTTCCCAGAAAGGGGTCTTCTGCAACAACAATTTTGAGATGTTGTTTTTGAAGGACGATCTACCGTCGGAATACATTGATCCGGATCGTCGAGACTATTGTATCCTGGGGGAAGGACGCCAGACCCTATTTGCAACGTATATGGGGGCGAATCTTCTCTAAGGAGAGTACTTTCGTATGCCTTATCCTATTACATAATATTAACATGTTTCTATTATTTATATTATGTTCTTTGCTTCTATTTGTTCATTTGCATGTGTCTGGATTTTGGTATATTATGAAACTCGACATGTTTGCTCCCTGTTCATCTTTCAATCGACTGTCTATCATGAATATCATGTTTATACATGTTTTGACTTCTATCATACTGTTGAAACGATGTATTCAGGAATTTTTACCAACACTGTATTCCTCCACCCTTCCATCAGTGTTTAAGACCTTGACAGCTCTTGATGATGAATTGAATGGAATTGGACAGCAGGACATGTAGTTCTCCATGTGTTGAGAGAGAGAGAGAGAGATGATCTTCAAATGATCAGTGTAGACATGGTTTTATTCATTCTCATTCAATTTGGCATTAAATAATCTCAAACCAAATGTGAAAAGGACTGAAGGAGATACTTACATGATCCTGATATGATAAAAGTAACTCTTTTCTATTTTGGTCATTTGTTTGTTTCATGTATTTAAAAATATACATGAAAGGAATACCAGCTTTCCATAATGTACCATTGGCATTGAGTTGACAGCCCAACATTAGGCATCCCTTTTTATTGGGACACTAAGTAGTGACTCGTGCCCCTACCATCCATAGGATCAAGGCTCTTCTAACGTTATATTCGTCTAAATTTATAGGATGCTGATAGTGCTATCATGTTGTAATCAGGATCTGAGACCTACCAGACTTGGGTCTGCACGGTCATCTGCCTAATTCACAAAAAATGCTTATTCGGTTAAACCAGCAACTGACAGCATTGGCATTCCTTGAACTAGAAAGATTTGGTCTGTCTGGAAAAGAAAGGGCTTGGACAACTAGGCAATCGAGTTATGATGGCTGGGACAGGATCAATCTATGATGCATCCAGTTCATTCTGAAACTGGATCAAGAATCTAGATAAGGATCTCTATAGGCATTCCTGGACCAGAACAAGGCAGAACATTTTACATGGTGTTTGAAACGCAGGACAAAACCTACCTGGTGATGAAATAGTCCCCAGCAAGTGTTTATCCGACCACAGTTACAAGGAAGCGAAATGGGTACGGGAAGAGATGCGTAAAGCGCAGAAGCAGAAAATGTGAGTGTTAAAAAGTAGTATGAAGGGTGAAGCGATGAGATTTTCATGATGGGACAAAGAGGCCGTTTTGGAAACAATTATGAAAGCGCGTGAGAAAAAAAAAGGAAACATGAAAGAAAGAAAGGGAAGAAAAAAATAATAAGAATAACATGAAATACAAAAGGCAAGGGAGATTAGAGGGAGAAACAAGGGAAAGCTAAAGAAAAGCTAAACGGAAACAAAGAAGATGCGAGAGAAAAGACATTTGCGAAGCAAGTTTACCTCAGATTTCCCCCAAATAAGTGTGGCGCTTCCCGGTTCAGAAGCACTGCGTCCAATTCTTTTATCCCAAAAACTGGGTATCCAGGCGGCACGTATCCTAGGATGAGAGCATGGAATTACAGTCTAATGATAATGATGGTGCCACATATTCGTGCAATTTCTTTCTGAAACGTGGAGAAAGAACAAAATCTAAACCATTGATGTGGTTGTCAAGGTGTCAAACATCACAAGTTAGAATCATCTTGTCAAAGTTTAAGGGCATGTGCGTGTATATATATATATATATATATATATATATATATATATATATATATATATATATATATATATATATATAGAGAGAGAGAGAGAGAGAGAGAGAGAGAGAGAGAGAGCAGCGCAACCCTGAGGTATGCAATTACCTACGGGATTACGTTGGCCGTTCATCGCAAGGCTTGATGGTCGGCCAATGCAAAAAACGTAAAAAAAACTCTACTCTTTAGCGATGTTTTTTTACTGCCACTAAAGGTCCCAGCAGAAAATGAGACCCTTGGCGGGTTAAAAAACTGTCACTAAAAGTCCCAGGTTTTGCTGGAACTTTTAGTGACAATTTTTTATTGAGCTGAAGGTACACTTTTCCACTGCAACCTTTAGCCAGTCAAAACTAGGGGTGGCAATCGGGTCGGGTTGGCGGGTCAGCATACCTCAACCCGAACCCGACCCGTTTATTAAACGGGTCGGCTGTGGCAAACACGAACCCGACACGTTTAATAAACGGGTAACCCGACACGACCCACCAACCCATTTAATAAGTGGGTTGGGTCGGGTAAACGGGTTTTCAGGTTGGCGGGTTGACGGATCGGGTTGGCAGGTAGGCAGGTTGACGGGTCGGGCAGACGGGTTGGCGGGTTGACCCACCCGCCTAACCCGTTTATTAAACGGGTCAGCCGGGTTGGCGGGTTGGCATACCCCCAACCCGAACCCGAACTGTTTAATAAACGGGTTACGCGGGTCGACCCGTTTATTAAACGTGTTGGCTTCAGCCCAACCCGAACCCGCCTAAGAGGCGGGTTGGCGGGTCGTGTCAGAAATTGCCACCCCTAGTCAAAACCTGCCGTTAAAAGGACAAAAACATGTTTTTGCTCCTTTTTGTGTGATTTTTATGGCCGTCTATCACGCCTAGTGATGGACAACCAGGGTAATCCCAGGCACACCCAAGGGTTGCACAACTCTCTCTCTCTCTCTCTCTCTATATATATATATATATATATATATATATATATATATAACTCAAAGCCCTATATATAAGGGATTTCTCTAATTTTCAATAGAAGCTTTCATGATTTTTACCATAAAGATTGTTTAGAATGAATCTGTTTCATGAAGCAATGGAGCCACATGGTTAGGCCAGTAAGGCTTCCAATCCATTAGGACGTGGATTTCGACAAACCAACCTCAGCGGCTTTAGGTGATTACCTAGAGATAGAAATACCAGTTTACATCCCTTTCACACCTTATTAGTTCTGTCGAGTGGTGGGGTCCTTACTGATCAGACCCACTTTTCATGATGTGCCCAATTTAGTTATGCGGATCCACTTGGATTAGATATTAGATACATTTCTTTCTCATATGGTTTTGTCTGCAATGTCCAAGATATGGTCTTTAGCCTATTCTGGTCCAAGCTGGCCCTATTTTCATGTTATGACCTAGTATAGGTTGGACCCGGACTTGAGACCACTTGGAACAAAAAAGAACTCCCACCCCATTTTAAAAGTCCTTATTTGTTCCTTCAACACGGTAGGGAGCATTTGATACACCTAAAAAGAAAAATCTTATCCCTTGAGTTTTCATATTTATTATAAGCATGCAAGAGATCTTTGTTACTTTACAAGATCTTAATGCACTCAGTGCATGCGTGTGCATGCACGCACAAACGGGTACACACATAGCACTGGTGGGACCTTTGATTTAGGATTCATTTTTTAAGGCAAAAAACCTTGTTTGTGGTTTCTAAAATCCTTATGCGCAAAAGTTTGGTCTTGTAGAGCTATGTTATTTAGCTCTTCTCTTCTTTTTTTATCTTGTTTACTGCGCCACTTGTGAAGTGTGTGCTTGTGTTTAGTTCTTCACAATAAGCACTACACTATTATAAGGTTGGAAGGGGTTTCATCTAGCCTCGGCCTAGCTTACAAGTTTTAAAACAAAAAAAAACAAGTAAGCTTCACTCACAACGTGCACACAAGAGAGGCCATTGCCTTCAAGGCTACACTCAGCCAAAATACACAATTCTGCCTCACACTCGGCAGTCCAAACTTCATAGCCCTACTATTCAGCTGAGGGAGGTTTGCAGTATCCTTCCGACTTGTTGCACTTGCTGACAGAGTTACTGTGTGTTTGGTGCGGCTGAGCGCACGGATCTAGTGCATACAATAGTTGTTAGGCATGCATAGTTACACGCCACAGGAGCCAATGCATAAGCTATGCGTGCTGTAGAGAAGATGTGTTGAAGCTGATGCGCTCTACAAGAGGTGCATGCTGAAGTTGATGTGTGCTGCAGAATGTGCACACAGTCTGGCGTGCGACGCATAAGGCATGCACGATCAAGAGATGCACGAGCAAATGCGCATGTGAGGATGTGAAAGTGCTGCAGTGCATGGCACTTGTCCATTGCGCATTAGCAGAATACATAAGGTGAAGTTCCACGATCCTGGGCCTTTGTAAGCCCCGGATGTGCGCTGCTTTGCTGAAGGTGTTTAATCTTCAGATCTTCCTCGCATTGAGGCAACTCAGACCGAGAAGCCTCCCTTAGCCTGGATAGAATCAGAAAGAACGCTGCGGTAAGCATAGTTGATTCCCTTATGCGGTAGCCGTCAACGATCATCCATAGTTAGGATGCGGCACATGTAGAAGATGTTTCATCAGTGTGTGCGCCGAATATGAAAGTCACTGAAAATGCAAAAGATCGTCAAGTACTCACCTTTAAGAGAAGGTTAACACTGCAATCTTGATGTCTTTACTTCAATGCTTGGCTTCAAAGGAAATCTACAACTCGTGAGACGTGCGATAAACTCGATCTAGGTACTAAGCACTTGATCAAGCTCGAATCCAATCCAATTAGCTTTAAACTAATCGACTTTGGCCAAAAGGAACATGCATAAGCACAATCCTCCAATATTCCCGATTAGAGAATCTGAATGCCCTAAGGCACCAAAGAAAGAAGCTCTCTTTCCAAAAGACCTCAGTGATGCAGAGCATCCTAAAGATCTGAGCTTTGAAGATGAATTGGATCCAAATCCAATTCTCAAGATCTGATCCAGGGTGCGATCCATAGCAGATCCAATCGAGCAGGACCATTTGGGTCCAATTGGATCTTCATGTACCTAGATCCATTTTTTAATATCGTGCTGCAATATCTGAGATATTTTGTATCTTTATCTGAGATTGTAATTTTATGTTTCGATTTTGTTTTGTCATGTTACAGAATCACATTAAATTTTTTTATGTGTCGGATTCTACGGATCCGGATAGTTCTAGTACCTTGTAGGATTGATTTGCGACACTAGAGGGTATATGGGGAAGTCAGGTAGATTTTCTTTTTTTCTGCATTTTATTTTTAATGCATTTTTGGAGTTGGATCCAGAATATCGGGTGTTTGAATCTTACACAAGATCCAAAACACCTGAGGTCCAATACTAGTTGGTGCCACTTCATGTGGACAGCCAAAGGCTCCAATCAAACTCCAAGTTTGACTTAGAAAAGATGCATGTGGATGTTAGACGCAATGATGCCTTTTTTTCAAAATGAGCCCATGCATTGGGCAAGTGGGCGACAACTTGGAGAAGCCTACCCCCCTTTGTGAGTGATCAGAGTTGGGGGGTGGCATCATCGTTTAACCCTCTTGAGGGATTAAGACCCTCATGGTGGTCGACCATGGGGGGTGGTTATTGTTTTGAGAAAAAAAAAGAAAATTGAAATGGTGATGAGAGAGGAGAAGAGGTTGTTTGAAGGATAAACACAGTCCATGTATTTTAACCGTATCTCCCTAGATATTGGTCCAAATTGCATGATCTTTAGTTTGCTGAAAAGCTAAGATCTTGCTCTACAAGTTTTCTGTTTACCATTTGGCTTGATTCGGCTCAGTTAAGCCGCTAAAGCCTCGGACAGGTTTCCTACTCATGGCATCAAAGAAGAAGGTGAAAGGAAAACTCGAGTTGGAGCTTGGTGTGCGTTTGGAGGTTCGTTTGGGGAAGGTCACATTGGCCGAGTTGTTGTAGGATTCACGTCCATGGCTGGAGGGATTTGCACTTTCCACCTTCCATGAGCTAGTGTTAGTGTTGGTTGCTGCAAAGCCGCACCATCTTCTTTACGAAACTGTGTTTGCATCCCTTGACATCTTGTTATTTTTATGCTTCGATCTTGATGTTTCTGATCTTTGTACCTTGCAAATAGTTTGTTGATGCATATTGAATAAAAGTTCTAAAGTTTTTTTTATGTTATTGAGAGTTTTTGAAGTTGTTTTAACATCCTGCAAATCATAGTTTGTGTTATTTTTAATTTCTAACAAAAAATGGGTCTCGATTCTTGAGTTGTCAGAGATGACTCCAAAGAATTGATCGTATCTGCCAAGATACTAGTCAAATTTTGGTGTTCTTGGGCTTTATGGAAATCCAAGACATAGACCTCCAACTTTGTTATTGAGGTTTTGGCCTGATTTATCCCGCAGGGTCCTTGAAAATCCCTGTCAAGCTGTCGGGTGGACAGAGTTGTCAGTCCCAGCCCAGTCCAGAATGCTTCGAAAAGCATTCTATATTTTTGGGATTTCTCACAATCCCCTCCATGAAAATTGAATCTGTTTGATTCTGTAGAAAGTTAAGACAGAGATCTATAACTTTCATGTTTATAAATTTTTCTAAATCATCCTATAAGTAGTTCAAAAGAGTTAATCTTTCTACACCTGCTAAAAAATGAGCATGCAAATGGACTGTTGTAGAATCCTGTATAGGTTGCTTTGATTTTCAAATATATGGAGTTTTACTGCATGATTTCTAAAACTAAAAATTGGTCAGGTTAGCTAACATTTGTCTGCACATTAGTGAAGTTAGAAGTTTCTTCCAAAACCTTCATTTGAGTGCCCGAATCTGGGGTGATTTGAGTGATCATATAGAACCTTCTGTCGTGGGTTACGACAATTAAAACCTAACATATCAGAAACTTCAAAAATCTATAGACACCTGTAGGATTGCTCAAAAAATTGAAATTTTAGCTTTCTGAAAAGGTCTCGATCCAACCTTTAATTCATCTGATGAAAGTTTTCAGAAACTCCACCAATTGAGGGGTCGAAAACCCCTTCAAACAGACTGTCTGACAAGTTTGGAAAGTCTGTCAAAGACTAGTCTAACTGGTCCAATTCTGAGTCCATGGATCAGACAGTTCAGATCTGAATCCGGTAATTTTAGATTCATTGGAAAGGTGTGTGAGTCGTGCACGAATTTTTTTTGGACCGCCTCTGTAGAAACAGAGTGCACAGGTTCCAAAAACTTTGTTTCTCGAGCCCTATTCGGATTCATCCTTTGAAACGCTTTTGCACGTATCGAGATCTGTTTAAATCTTGGATCATGGATCAATGCTTACTGCACGTATCCGTGTTTGGATCTTATTATATATAGATCTGGTATGACTTAGTATTGATCTAGTTTTTATGAATCAAGTTTAACTAGACTAGGATCCATTAGATTAGATGTTTAGATCTAGTAAGGTGACATAGACTGGTTGGATCCAGTTAAATATTTTAGATCTGGATAGATCCACTTGAATGAGTCTAGATCTAGTAAAATATTTTTGAATTCACATGCTTGAACTATTATTATACTTGAATGAGTCATTTTATGAGCTTTTGAGGTTATTTGGGTGTTAAGCAAATAACTCAACATAGATTAAGTATAGAAATCCAGTTTTGAATTATTTTTTGCTCAAAACTCATGGTATGATATAAACCCAATTATGGTTTAATGCATGTATAATTTGGATAGTATCTTATTAGATCCTCTTATTGAACGAATCTAATGTTGGATCTTGATAGTATAATGCCCGAATATGGGATGTGAATATAGATTTGATCTAGGTTTTGTGATAGATCCGAGAAGTTATAATGCTCGAATATGGGATATGAATCTAGATTTGATCCAGTGTTTATGGTGGATCAGGATAGTATCAAGCTTGATATTTAGACCTAATATATGAGTATTAGTTTGACTCGGATAGATCTAGATAAGTATAATGTTGGATGTGTGGTGTGGATCTATTTGAATTTGGATATGGATTTGGACAATGGTCAAATATCTTGTGATTCATAATTTTGCATGAGTTATTTAAGCTTGCATAGAGATCCATTTTTTAATATGGATTGTGTTGGACTTGATGATAACATCTCAAGTAAGATTTGGATATATATTTTTTTAGTTGATCTGGTAATGGATTTGAACTTATATGTTGGCCTGCTTATAGTTTAAGTTGCTTATTATCATAAGATTAAAGCCCTGGAATAAACTTATTATGTTTGGCATATCCAAATGGTAATGAGAGATAACTTTCATTGGATATGGATATGGTGCATATTCAAATTAAATTTGGATATGAGAACTTAAGTTTTATTACTTGTGCATATTGCTAAATGCAATGCATTGAAAAAGTGAGAGTTGAATTATAATTTTACACATGCACGTTGATATATTTTATTTGCATACAAAGATAAATAATTGTCATAAGTTATGCTCCTTATGATTTGTTTGTATGGATGCATGAAGAATATTTTCATGTGTTAGAAGCTTATGTATGGTATGCAAAATGGTGATTTTAATGATATTTATGATTATTTGGATTTGGATATATATCGATCCAAAATGATCAGGTGATAGTTAACCTGATGAAAATTTAAACATGTTGCATGTGATGATGATGCACATGGATAATGAGAGTATTTACTATGGTGAAAGTTTTGAAAAATGAAAGTATTTGCTATATTTGGTAAATCATATTTTATTATGGATCCATGAGTTAATAAAAAATCATAGTACCACTAGTGTGCATGTGAACATGATGATGTCATATGGTATGATTATGCAAGATTCATAAGAACCCCCATGACTTACTATATAAGTGAGACCCACACTATAATTTTGAATATGATATTGCACATAAGGGTTATAATTTAAACTATTACATGATGAAAAACCTATAAGGTTATCTGAAAGTAGTGCATGCAAAGACAATGTCATGGTTAAACCCATATCATATGTGGAAAGAATCATGGTTCGTATGATATTGAAAATATCACATGACTATGTGAAAAGTAATTCATAACATGTGTGAATACTTAAAAATGAATGAAAGTGCATACAACTATGTGAGAAATAACTCATAAAATATGTGAAAACCTCATACTTATACCTGAATATGAATGATGGAAAAATCCATACAACTATGTGAAAAATAACTCATAGCATATGTGAAAAAACTCATACTTGAATATGAATGATACAACATTCACATGATTATGTAGAAAATAACCCATAACATGTGAAAAAACATCATATTAAATACTATTATAACTCTTGAAATTGTGCATAGCTTATTGGGTGCATTTTTATCATAAAATACTCTATATGATACATGATACACCGGTTGTCATATAATATGGTTGTTTATCCCATATGGCCAAATGAAAGATATTAGGTATAGATAATTGGATCCAATGTAGCCATAGGGTCTCGCACTAGAATCTAAAGAGCTACACAATGGTGGACTCGTAACTCACATAATGCGTGAGTTAAAAATCTCATAATAACGTATTGAATATTGTATCGAATGAGATTAAAATCCTCATTCATGGTCGAGAAAACAGCTACCCAAGGGAGGACAATAAATCTCCAGCCCCTGCACACTATAAGAAAAACCAAGAAAAAAACCCACTGACAGCCGTTTTCTCACGATTTCCGTTCTCCTTTTCTTTTCTCTATTCTCTCCTCCCTCACCCCGGTGTGAATTTCAACAATTTATTGATAGAAGTACAATATTAGAGCTGCAACTCGTGGTCTTGCCCATCTTATGCCTGATTCATGTCCCATCAAACCCACTTGCTTTCATGTTAATTTGTTACCTTCTTTTCTTTTCCATTTTATTGTGGCTATTGCTTATAAAGATTGTTGAGTTTTAGAATGAATCGGTTTCATAAAGCAACAATACCTAGCGATAGAAACACCATTTTACATCCCCTTTCATCCCTTATTAGTTCTGTCGAGTGGTGGGGTCCTAACTGATCAGGCCCATTTTTCATGATGTGTCCAGTTTAGTTGAACTGATCCACTTGGATCAGATATTACATACACTTCTTTCTCATATGGTTTTATCGGCAATGTCCAAGATATGGTCCTTAGCCTATTCTGGTCCAAGCTGGCCCCTCTTTTCATGCTATAACCTAGTATAGGTTGGACACAGACTTGAGACCACTTGGAACAAAAAAGAACTCGACCAGATTTTAAAAAGTCCTACTTATTTGTTCCTTCAACAGGGTAGGGAGCATTTGGTACACCTAAAAGAAAAATCTTACCCCTTGAGTTTTCATATTTACTATAAGCATGCAAGAGATCTTTGTTACATCATGCTCTCAGCTAGGGGTGTCAAAATCTGACACGACCCGCCAACCTGCGTCTTAGCCGGGTTCGGGTTTGGCTTAAACGGGTTCGTGTCGTAAATGGGTTGACCCGCCTAACCCGTTTATTAAACGGGTCGGGTTCGTGTTAGGGGTATGCCAACCCGCCAACCCGTCTGACACGTTTAATAAACGGGTTAGGCGGGCGGGTCAACCCGTTTACCTGAACCCGACCCTCCAACCCGCCCGCCAACCCCGACCTGCCCACCAACCTGCCCGAACCTGACCCACCAACCCATTTACCCGACCCGACCCGACCCGTTTATTAAACGGGTTAACCGTGTTGTGTCGGGTTACCCGTTTAATAAATGGGCCGGGTTCATGTTTGCCACAGCCGACTCGTTTAATAAATGGGTCGGGTTCGTGTCGAGGTATGCTGACCCGCCAACCCGCCGACATGACTCGCCAACCCAACCCGATTGCCACCCCGACTCTCAGCGGATGCACACGTGGGCGCGCGCACACACACACACAGAGTGAGAGAGAGACCACCTACCCGTCTCATTTGTTTTTTTTTTTTGACAGAGAAAGCTGGGGTTAGGCAGACCCAACCAACGTCCCATTTGTTGATATAAGTACAACATTATAGCTGCAAATGGGCCAGACCCTCCTAGTCTTGACCCATCCAAAGCTGGATTCATGTCCCATCCAAACCACTGGATTTCATGTTAATTTGTTGCCTTCTTTTCTTTTTCGGTTTATTGTGGCTATAGCTTATAGGCAACACCGCAGAAGATGACAGGTATATGCTTGTGTTTGTACATTTCCTAGGATCTGTTCCTATTACTTGTCCGAATCAATTATTTTTTTAACTCCAACATTATTGAAGTGACAAGAAACATGCTCTCTGAATAAAACACGCTTTTGTGTGGCTGACACCATGCCATCTGTCTGCGCCCTCAAGTTCACATTGACAACTAGTATTCTCAAACAATTATCTAACGATTGCGCCATATTGTCCTCTCTCTCTCTCTCTCTCTCTACATATAAGAGAGGAGATACTCAGCATTCTAGACCTTAACAGGAAGATCACAAAGTGGTTATGAGGTGTCTGGAGCCTTGACTATTGGATCCAATATCAAAGTATGTTAAATGGTATTAGAGGAATCCACCCTTGTATATTACCATGCTTGGTTTATACTGTAACTTTGCAGTCTACCATCACACAACCAAAATAGTTTTTCTACTTTTTTACCAACCATCTGCGTTGTCTTCAAATTTCAGAGTTTCCTTATGTTAATTTTGATGCCAAACCATAACATCACCAAACCGAGCCAGACATCTGGAGCACTGACCATACCAAGTCAAGTATCAATAGTTGGACTGGTTAGAGTCGCACTATCGTAAACCTGCATCTTGTGTCAGAATCCTATTGGGGTCTATCCCCCAGCATGTCAATTGATTTGCCAGCCCAAGACCAGCAGACCCCCACACACCCACGCACGAATGCACATTTACACAAAAGGTATAAAGACTTTGCCGAGTGGGCACCAGTTGAACAACATGGACGTGCATTTCTTGTAAGAGTTTGGCCAAGTCTACAGTAATATTGAAGTATGCATCAAGTAAACCAGTTCTCTACATTCATGTTACCTCCTTTGTAAGGACCCCACGATCAGTGGGCTGTGAACAGTATGTAGAATAGCTGAGATAGATAGTGGTCATCGAGCTACCACTGCTGAGAAGAACGAGTTTGAATGAGAACCACTTGTTCTTGGTTTCATGGTGACATTGACCATAACAGACATGCTAATGTTTGTAGAGATGGCAGGAAAATAGTACAGGGATAACATGGACAGAATAGCCTACGGGTATTTGATTGCTCTACTGATTAACTTGAAATTGGATGACTGCTGAACTAACAGAATGAAAATTCTGCAGTTCAAAATAATTGAAAGGAAACTTCCATCAAAGGTACAGAAAGATCCCATACAAATCACCCTTTTCATTGATCCTCATTTCCTTTTTCAACCCTTCAAAGATAAGTGACCACAGAATGAACATCTAGCGTGATACATCATCATCATCATCAACAATGGTCAAACCTTAGCCCGCCTACAAGCATGTATCATACTACATTCATCAAAAAACAGCAAAGGTAGAAAAATCATGAATCCTCCATATCAAGACAACGGATCCCAACTTTTCATTGAGTTTTTTTCACGAGCAAACAGGTGACTTCGTTACCTTCATGTTGGGTGATCCTGAGTTGAAGCACTCTCAAAGTATGTCTCAAGTCTCCATGGAGAATGTATTCATGCCTAGGTGACATTAACAAAAAGGAAATCCGATTTGATGGTATGGATCTAAAATGCCCTGCCATGGCCTGTACTGGATGAATTGCCTCCAATCCATAGAAGATCATCAAGCTTTTGTTACACATAGAAGTATATCGGCATTACCCTCATATTTTTACGAATCTTGATTTAGACACTCAAACTGAACTAATTCATCAATGAAATCATTGTGGATAAATATATTGCCAGTCCTTGGAAACATGCAGTTGAGAAGCCGCCTCCAAGTTCCCATTTGAGGAACAAATCCATGCTGTATCATCTGTCTTAGAATCAACTCAGCATCATCTAGTAACCTTGCAGTACAGAGCCCTTTAATCAACAATTTGTATGATCTAAAACTTGGAGAAAGGCCTTCTGAAATCATCCGGTATGTCAATATTTTTGCATCAACAAACTTCTTTGTATCCAACAGACCATATATAACTGCTAGGTAAGATCCAGAGTTAGGGAAACATCCTTTGGACTTCATTTTATCCAATAAATCCACTCCCTCCATCACTCTCCTTTGTTTGCAGAGCCCAGAAATTAATATATTAAACGTTATTGTGTCATGATGGCAACCCGCTCTATCTGTTCTTTCATAGAGTTCAAAGGCTTCATCCACATTGCCTTGTTCACATAGATAATGCATGAGTGTTGCATAAGTTTTTCTGTTAGGCTTACAGCCTTGTTTAGGTATTTCATCAAGCAATGAATATGCAGGACCTATTTTTCCAAGTTGACACAAGGCCTTGATGAGAATATTGAAGCAACAGGTGTCAAGCTTGACACCCAACCGAGGAGCTCTCAAGTATACCTCATGAAGGGTCTCATACCTCCTTGTGCAGACTAGCATATTAAGCACACAATTAAAAGTTGCAACCGTAGGCCAACATCGAAATTCTGGCATTTCATAGAGTGCCTTGACAGCCCGTTCAGGGTTGTTTGCCACATGAGCATATAACTTAATTAAAGTGCGAAAGAACTCATCTGACATCTTACATCGCTCAATTTTTATCCTCACCAAGAGCTTTTCAATTGCATCAAACATTTGTGCATGAGCAAGCCTCTCAATTATCATGCTGTAAAGGGCCTCATTAGGCTTATAGTCCTTACGCAGAGAAACTTTCTGGAAGGTATTGATAATCAGCTCAGGATATCTTAACCCATTGAAGATTTTCAAGACCTCATTTGGAGAAAGCCAGTCCCTGTGATCTACTCGCTTGACATCAGATCCCACTCGAGTCAGTGTTGAGAAAGAAACAACTGCATTTCTCAACTTAGGACTGAAACCAAACTTGCAGCAATGAAAATGAAATTGGTTGCAACCTTCTTTTAATACGAGTGCATGAGTACCCATTGCAGTCGCCTGTCAATTCCCAGTACTACGACACAAACAGCACACTCTCTTCTGGTTCAAAAATTTCCTTTCAATTCAAGCATAAAAATCCAACGCTGGTATCAGAGCACCATGCATTTACCCATGCTTGATCCACATTCAACTTGCAGCATATTCAATTTTATTGCCAACGTGCTCTGCTTGTTGTGAGTCAATCATAGTTGTCTGCAGCAGCTTCCGCTCATAAAAAGAGTCTAGGAGTATTTAAGCTATTGAGGTAAGCAAATCTGCCTATTTGAGGCACTTAGGCAAACGCTTATTGTGCAAACCTGTTGCTGCACACAGTGCACTGTTTTTCAGACTGTCAACAGGGTGGCTGAGTAATAAACTAGAAAGGTTGCTCTCCAGACACACCCTGTCTACTTTTCTCCTTAACTGGATTGTTAGAAGGCCCCTTTACAAGAGGAAAAAGGACTCTCGGCTACTGTCTCATATTGTAAACCCTCATCCAGCTGGTTTGAGCTTTTATACAAACTCTTATGTGCATCAAACATGTTGCACATCAGCTCTTGCTTGGGCACTTCTAACTGCTCACTGAGGCATTTCAACAAACGGTTAGCATGCACTCGTGTCGCTCTCCCTTGAACATACCGCCCTGTTCTTCTCTTCTAAGAGGGACTATAGTATATAAATAAAGGATTACTTCGTTCCTGATGCCATAAACAACACATAAAAAGACAATTTAGCTCAAGAAATTTTGTTTTCAAGAGTACCAATTTCTCTTTCTCTCATTATTTGCGCCCACACATTCTTGTACTTAACAAAAGCAAATAGTAAAACAAATTCCTACCCTCTACAAATAGAATGAATTAACTCACAAACAAAACATGCAAAGAAATGAGTTTCCACAAGAAGACTCTCTCACCCACCTCTCTATCCATCCCAAAAGTTTCTCGCAGGTGGCTCAACCAGTAGGTGGTGATGCAAAGACCCTCAGAACCACGTCCTACTTCCCTCTTCCTCTTTAACTCATTCAGAACCCAAAACCATGAGCGAGTGCGCGCGCGCGCGCGCGAGAGAGAGAGAGAGAGAGAGAGAGAGATGGCATCCTCTGTTTCATTGTCCTCTTGTCCTATTTATGAAAAAAAAAATGAACACATGTCACCTGTAAGTTTATACGTAAGAGACCCAAGGGGTTTGGCCTTGACCGTTTTGTCGGGCGGTCTAGGTTCAAATCCAATGGGCGTCACCCCTGTGTAAGCCAAAGTTAGGCTACTCTCTGGGGTCAAAGGGTATGACATGGACAGAGACCGTAAGTACGTCTGACTGAGCCAACACAGCTAGGTCTTTATGTCTAGAGCGGTTTGTATTCGAGCCATGTATAAGATCGGGTATGGGTCTTCATACAATTCCAATGGGCTATGGTGCTGTCAAAGTAAAGCCCGAGCAGATCCAGTGATGAGGGCCACACAAAACATAGAAAATCGCTGCACGTGTGGCAATTTTTTATATTGTGTTTTAGCGTCAGTATCGGTACATATTGGCCTGTATCAACCGATACATATCGTATTGGCAAAAAATCGATATGCATCACTCTTGAATCGGCTATTTTTATTAAGTATAAAAAATACTGAAAATTAATTTTTAATATTTTTAAATATTATCTTAATTGTTTTAACACGTGTTACATTTTGATTGACATGTAATGCTTTTTTATTAAAGATAAAAATATGGGCTACACATGGGTTCCGAACCCTAGTTGGAAAACATAGGGGCAGATTGTGCTGATCAAATCCAACATCATAGATGGTCAATTTAGTAAAGGGTTGACTACACTCATGCATTATCAACCCCAAGTTGAAACTCACAGGGGCAGGTTATGCTGACCAAATCCAACACTGCTTTGCCTTGTCCCCCCGCCCCGCGGCTACCGGATTCTGGTCCCCTGGCCGGACATCTTGTCCAAGGTGATGCCTCCTCTTGTTTTGTTTCTCCTACTTGATCCATCGTTGCTAGGGTTTTGCTTCTTCTTCAACGATGGATGGCGCATTATGTGATAGGAGGTCTAAATTGGAGAGATTCGAGGGCTTTCTGTTGGAATTTAGGAACTTTTACTTTCTTTTTCTTTTCTTTTTTCACTTTTAGTCGTAGTAATTTTGGATCAGATCGCCCATAAAGTGAAGGAATTGGTGGAATTTAATTAGTGTATCTTTTGTTTGGTTGAAGTAGGAATTAGACTGACAAAGACTGTTTGAATTAGATCTTGTTTTTTCTCCTTTCTTTTGTTTGAGTTTGTTTTTGGACTTGGAGTTTGTGCTGGATTGTGTAGTGTGAAAGGTTTCTTGGATGGTTGGATCAGCACTGTATCGGATGCAGAAATTGGAGTAGTGATGAGAGAGTTGACTCAAGTAATGCGATTAAGAAGCGCGAATTGGGAGTTGAAGATATCTATTTGTTAGATATGGTGATTTTTTTGTTTTAATTTGTTTGAAGGCAAATAGTGTATAGAAATGAGGATTCTAGTGTACTATAGACTGCATTACTGCTGCCGATGTCTTTCTCATCATAGTCGGGCCCTACCAGTGCTTAACAAATCAACATCTGTCACTGGTAAGCCTATGGTTTTATTAGTTTGGTGATCTTTTTTTGTATTTTTGTTCATTTTAAGATTTATTTTGATGTTTCCTACTATATATGCTTTTTCGTTTTAGTAAAGATTTTTTTTCTGCAAATTTTTGTTGCTATTTATGATATGATGGCGTAAGTGTAACTATGATCAAATATACTATTTCATTGTTGAGTTTGTTTGATATATCATTTTTATTAGTTTCATTAATCTATTAAAACAGTTACATATACATATAAGAGGGAGTGGGTATGCGTGATGTCTTAATGGCTGTACAGCCAGATCTTTAGAGTGTTGGTATTATTCTGGGAACAATCAAGGGCAGGTACCAATTTCATATAATATACTGTTAATTGATACCTGGTTCTGGAGGATGACCATAGTAAGGAAAGGGAAAAGCATGACCAAATCAGTGCTTTATATGTAGAAGTCATCTGTATTTAAGGCTTATGGCCAAAAGGTAGTTGATTTTCTCAGTTTTTGCAGAAATACGGGAAAATTTTTTTGAAAAAAAAACTAATTTTTTATTTATTAAATTCATGATCTACTGAGACGAGAATCACAGTTCCGGGACAAATTTTGACTTTCTTCTTGATTAGTTTTTTTTTTAATTAGGATTTTTTCAGGGTTTATATATATATATATATATGTTTTCCTTTGAATTTTCAGGGTTTCGGTCCCCAACGGAAAGGAGTCTGATAAAACTGTTTAGAAAAAAAGACGAAAATAAATAAATAAAATAAAGCAGTTTTTATACTGTTTTGAATTTATCAGCATTCCTGGCAGATGTCATTGGAATTAGGGGTCTCAACGGGATCAGGTTTGGTTCAGACCCAGGTGGAACCAGACCCAAACCTCATTTGAGATGATGGTACTGGATCTGGATACAAGAGAAATCATATTGGGATCCTTTAAGGATTACATGAACCAGACACAGACCATACCTGGTAAAATAATATTTTTTATTATATTTACATTGAAACATTGCGGATATTAATCGAAACTCTGGTTGGGCCCAGGTCTGGTATGAAATTTCACAAATCATACCTGACTCTGTATATTAATGGGGCCCTTTGGGTCTAACCCGGATTCTAATTGGGACTTCTTATTGATCATCAAATCCAGGCTCTATATGGTTTGGTACGGGTCCAGTTCAGGTCAAATCCTACCCATTGACACCCCTAATTGGAATATGTTATGTTGCTATCCTGTTTCATGGGTGTGTACTCCCTGGTGGGCAGGGAGGACCTCAGGGGTTTATTAACACCCAGCCAAAATGTGTGGTGAAGGATATTTTTTAATTATCCAAAAATAATTAATGATTGGATGGTTTGCATGTTTCTTTTATATGCTTTTTTTTTAATGTTCATGCGGGCTCCATAAGCAATAGTCTCTCTCTCTCTCTCTCTCTCTCTCTCTCTCTCTCTCTCTCTCTCTCTCTCCTGCCATGTGACAGTCCTTTGGCTATGGGACAAGAATTCTTTTTTTTTTTTTTTGGAAAAGCTTATGGAACAAGAAAAAACATGAAACATCAAAAAATTGGCTTTTACATAAATGTGTCAATGGGTCAGACCTTCACCAAACTTAGGTGAATCCAGACCCAGTTCCAACTTTGACGTGTTGATACTAGGACCAGATCCAGGTCTGATTGGAAAACATAAAATAGATCCCATTCATACCTGATAAAATAATTACTTTTTATGTTTTTATATTAAAAAATTGCAAATCTTTCCCTTTTACATACATATGTCAATGGGTCAGACCTTCACCAAACTTAGGTGAGTCCAGATCTGGTTTCAATTTTTTTGAGTTGATACCGGGTCTGATTGGACACCATAAGCCAGATCTCATTCATACCTGATAAAAAAATGATTTTTTATGTTTTTATATTAAAAAATTTCATAAATCAAAACACGGGTGGGGTTCCTGTTTTGTATGATATTTCATAAACCATACTCAGAATGAGACACTATAGTAGCTACCCGGATTGTTAATTGGACTACTTTATTATGAAACTTAGATCCTGCAGGATCAAATATAGGTGGTGATTGGGTCATATCATAACTGACCAATTGACACTGGTTCAAACTTGATCCTAATCCAAATGAACAATACATGTTACCAAGAATGAATCAGATCCAAATGCATATTAGGATCTTGTTGATTTGATCCCAACCTACAAAATATGTGCCCCGAGAGGGGTTGGCATAGTGGGGGCGAGGCCTTGGCTACTAGACAGGCAGTCAAGGTTCGATTCTCATGGGCATCGCCCCTCTGCACAAGCCAATGCGTAGCATAGTTCCGAGGGCAGGGGTCCTAGCTTCAGTATTTTACGCTGCAGTACGACGACCATAGGTATGGCAGGCTGAGCCAGTGCGACCAGGTCTTCGTGCTGGGTGCAGTTTCTTCGGGTTATAAATCCAAAAAGAACCTACAAAATATACAGCTAATTATAAAGAGCATGTATGAACCATTACCCAAGCCTAATTGTGGGGCCCAACAGCAGATGGAGGGCAGCCAGGTGCAGCGGCACACTCAAACTGTGCAATGTGATTGCACCTTGTCTGCTGCCCCTTTCTTGGTCACCTCGGCTGGTGGCTTCTACAACCAATGTAAGGCCACTGTTGAAGTGCAAAAATAGACCGAATCTTGTGGAAGTAACCGCTAGTGAAATGAGCCTGTAACCCCTAAGGTGAAGTATTCCTGGTCAGGAGGGATGTGGAAGAACAAGGTGTTGAAATCATTGTCTATGTGATTGTTGAAGATGACGTATGTTAAAATTACCATTACCGACTACGAAGGGAATCCTTGCCCCATCGTAGTGCCTTAGGAACCCGATACACCTAGACTCATATTCCATCCGTAGTTTGTCTCCTAACCACTAAGCCTTATCTTGCTGTTACTGATAAGCCTCATAGTATCCCACATGTTCTGCACTATTGCCTTTCGTGATCCTATATATAGCATTGCTCTGTATCCCATATTGCAACCGTGATTAATAATATGTGCATCGTTCTCCTTTCTCGTGGACGTAGGCCAAGTGCCGAACCACGTTAAATATCATGTTCTTCGCTTTTCTCTTTTTCATCTCAAAGTAGGTCAAAACTAGTCCGTGATAGTCACTGCCCGCATCCACAACCATTGACCATGGCTAATGGAGAGAACGAGTCGAGTTCTCCCGCATATAGTGCATCAAGGATGGTTGTGCACGAACAAAACCCTACTCTTAAGATCACCATTGTGCCTCTCAATGGATCCAACTACTTGTCCTGGTCGAAAGCTGCCATGCTTTTCCTCAGTGGAAAATCCAAAGTGGGGTACATCAACGATAAGACCGTTCCCCTAAAATCCGATGACCCCACCTACGAAGAATGAGAATCCAGAAATCACCTCGTTATGTCTTGGTTGTTAAACTCCATGGACCCAAGTATCGTTGAGGGTTTTCTGTTCCTCGACACTGCCCAAGATATATGGGACTCCCTGAGAGACGTCTATGGTGAGCAGAATAACCTTGCCAGACTCTACCAGCTCCAACAGGACATCTTGCGCTTGACCAAGGAAGATAAGCCATTTTACTTTTACCTTAGTTCACTGTGTGCCATGTGGGATGAGATAAGTCTTTATCGTCCCATCACCAACGATGTGGACACCATCAAGAGGCGCATCGAAGAAGATAAAGTGTTCAAGGTCCTCGTTGGGCTTGGACAAGACTATGACAGCCTGAGAAGCCAAATCCTCATGTCCAAGGAGTTGTCGCGATTCAACGAAGTCTGCTCTATTATCCAACGTGAAGAGACTCGTCGTAAGTTTGTGGGATTCGAGCCCAAACCACATGTCGAGGCCCATGAGAAAGTCGCCTTCTCCCGCAGCTCGAAAGAAACCCCTGCCAAACTGTCACCTGAGTCCATCACCGGTAAAAATCCTCGTGGTCGTGTGCGGCCTCACTGTAGTCATTGCAGAAAACTTGGACACTTAAAAAATATTGGGATTTACACGATCGCCTTGAGCAGCAAAAGACCCAAAATAATGGATCAAAAACCGAAGCCACCATGAATGACCTCACACAGCTTCTACGGTAGATTAATAAGTCCAATTTTGTGGCTTTACTCGAAGGTCAACAAAAGGATTATGCAGGTAATATATCTGCTCTTAGCTCCAAACTCATCAGTTACAGGTGTGTCATCGATACCAGTGCCACTGACCACATGATAGGTAAGGTCGGGGTATTAACTAACCTCCAACCCACCAATAAGAGTCCCATTACCATTGCTAATGGAACACATATCCCAGTTGAAAGTGTTGGCGATGTTTCCCTTCTCAATGGGCCGAACCCTTCAGAGGCCTTGTACATTCCCTCTTTTCCTGCTAGCCTCATGTCAGTTAGCAAGATCACGGAAAGCCATAATTGCATTGCTATCTTTTCCTCTAAGCACGTGGTTTTTCAGGACTTGAACACGAAGAAGCTGATTGGTAAGGGGTAGGCGGTAAATGGGCTCTACCTCCTCAATACAGAAAGCAGAGCTCACATCGCTTATAAAAGGACCAACATGGATGAGAGATGACATTTCAGACTTAGACATCCCTCACATCAAACTCTAAAGAGGATTTTTCCTAATACCCCCCACTTCAACACTCGTGTGATGCATGTCATTACTCCAAGCAAACCAGAATCTCGTTCTCCTTATCTGAAACTAAAAGTGATGATTGTTTTTCTCTTATTCACTCTGATATATGGGGACCGACACCTATTGAATCTTATTCTAGATATAAATACTTCATTACATTCACTGATGACTATTCTCATGCAACATGGGTATACCTCCTTAAACACAAGGACAAGGTTTTTGACACTTACCGAGAATTTCAAAACATGGTCCAAACCCAATTCAATGCCAAAATCAAGACCCTTCACTCCGACAATGGGACAGAGTACACCAATAAGAAGTTTATCGTATATCTCACTAGTCATGGCATAACCCACCAGACCAGCTGCATCGGCACCCCTCAACAAAATGAAGTCGCTAAACACAAAAACAGAACCCTCCTAAATATAGCCAGGGCCCTCATATTTCACATGAACGTCCTCAAGCGCTTCTAGCCAGACGCCATATCCACCGCCTGCTACATATTAAATCATCTGCCAAGCCATGTCGTTAGCTTTATGATCCCCATGGAGATGGTGAAGGGAAAAATCCTATCCTTATCGCACCTACATGTGTTAGGGTGCAAGTGTTTCGTCCATCTGCAGGAGTGACATAGAGACAAGCTCAAAAAGAGGGCGACTAAGTGCATATTCTTGGAGTATTCCTCCATAAAAAAATGGGTATAAATGTTATGACCCTATAAATAGAAGGCTTTCTTTCTCTCGGGACGTCGAGTTCTTTGAGGGGGAGCCCTATTACCAAAACAGAGACGCCCCTTCCAACAACATTGAATTTCAGGAGGAGGACTCATCTCCAGATGTCATGCTGCTCCTACTTGCCATTGACATCAGCGAATGTTCCATCATTGAGCATCCCGGCAACACACATCCTGAGCATCCCAATGTCGTCACTGTAAACACCCCAAAATTTCCTCATTCATTTCCAGATACCCCCCCCCCCCTCTCACAGATGCCAACCCCTGTAGGTCAGTGTAGGAGTCTAACCCTAAGTCTGTCCTAGCTTAGCTGTCAATTTAATCCATTCTGTCAAAAAATTTACCATTTTACCCCTAGGTCACCTTAGATTCTTGTCAGCCAGAGTTGATCAAGCTCATTTTTAAGTTCAGAACAATTAGAATGTCAGTCATTTCTAGCTCACCTGAGCTCACAATGAGCAAACCATGTTTATTTCTGACCATTTCGACTAAAACTAGTTCATTTCATCATAAATGAGCTCAATTCTAGCTCAAATTATAGCCAATTGTCTCCGAGTTAGTTAATCCCAGTCGACCCTATCCTCCTGAGTCTAACCCGAGCTCACCAAGAGTTCAAATGGCCCAAATCTAGTTTAATTCAATTTCCCACAGTCTAGGAGTTCATTTTAGTCCATTTCAACTGAAATTGAGTTGAGTCCAGTCAGTTGAGCTAGTGTTTGAGCTTCAAAATTAGTTTATCTCAATATTACTGATCTTCTTTCCACCTCAAACACAGTGTAGTTTGGTTGTCCACTTCACTCTAGTGGTCATTTCTCTAAGAACCGTACCATTTCTCAATCATTCAGTCTAGGAGATTGTTTGAGTCAATGTCATTTTAATTCACCTGAGTTCAGAAACCCTAGGATTCAGTTTAAACCGGTCAAAACTAGTCCAAACCTTATTTTCAGTGTCACTCCATGCCCTGCAGGGGCAAAATCATTTCTTGATCATTTTATTTGAAACATCATTTTGTCATTTCTTAAGCTAGTATAACTGCTAATATGGGCTCAGATAAGTTACTTTCTTAAAAATTTCAGATATATCCGAGACCCATTTTACATTTGGATCGAATCTGATATTCAATTATCAATTTTCATCCCCGAACTAGAATGTTCAATTATTTATCTCTGCTAGGGTCCGGGACTTCAAATCCCTCACTCAGGGTTCATATTTTGCATATTATTTCATATTATTTCATATTATTTTGGATCATTTATCGCATTGCATGTCATTCTTGAGATCCAGCACTCTAGTTTTTCAAAATATCAAATCCATATTCGATTTTAAAACTTTTCTTTCAAAATCAATTTAAAAAACTTCGGTTTTAGATCAACATTTGCCATTTGTCAACCTTCAAGGTCTTAGATTTCTTTATTTCAAAACATTTTCCTTAGAAAGCAATCTGGATTTGTTTTAAACTCAATTTTCAACTGATCTCAATTATCAGAGGGGACCCATCGAGGTAGTGTTGCTTTTGGATCACTTCTTTTATTTCTCAAATTTTGGTCATTCTAGAGTTTTAGTCAGATTAAGACTCTGTCCATTTACCTTTTAAATCATTTTCAAAATTTTATTTTGGTTTTAAATCAGAGGTAACCTTACCCCTTGTCCATTTCTTTCATTTTAATCAAAATTTTAGAGTTCCAGTCATACTAGGACTCTATTCCAGAGTTTCAGTCGAATTAGGACTCTACCTTTCATTTCTATTTTTATCTGTTTTCAAGAAAATCCTTTAAAATCTTTTTAAAGGAATCAAAATTTTAGAGTTTTAGTCAGATTAAGACTCTGTTCTAGAGTTTTAGTTGGATTAGGACTCTAACCCTGACTTTATTTCTGAGAAAATCTTTCAAAAACTTCCTTATTTGTCTTTCAAAAAGTTAAATTTTAAAGTTTTAGGATTTTATAAACAGAGTTTTAGTCAGATTAGAACTCTAGTCTGGAGTTTCAGTTGATTCAGGACTCTATTTAAACCTCCGATTTTCATCTAGTGATTTTAACCTTGTTTCAAATTTTTTTTTTTTAATCTTTATTTTACTCTTTTCAAAACCCGAATATGGAGCCCACGTGAGTGGTGCCACATTTGAGGGATTTCCAATTCATTTAGGACTCTGGTTGATTTAAAACTTTGGTTTTTATCTTTTGTTTCAAACCCCTTTTGAAAACCTAATTTTTAACTCCTTTCTTTTCAAGTTTTAAAATCGTTTTCTGAAAAACCAAATAGGGCCCACTTAGGTAGCATCATATTAGAGGAAGTTTTAATCCGTTTTAGTCTTTTAGTTAGTTTAGGACTTCAATTTTAACCTTTGGTTTTATCCTTTATTTTAAACTTTTTTAACCCTTGTTTTTAAAAATCATTTTTAAAACCAAATGGGGCCCTCATGAGTGGCACCATATTTGGGTGAATTTATTTGAATTCTAGTTAGATTAGAGTTAATTAGGTTTAGTCAAAGCTTAGTTCAATTAGGGCTCTCCAAGGAAAATCACCCCTTTTTTTATTGCTTATCCTATTTAATTAAAAGAGTTTTCACTTAGATGAAACTCTAACCCTAATTAATGCTAGTGAATGCCTATAAAAGGGGGCCATAGGGGGTCGACCCCCTCATCTCTCCTCTTGTCCTTCTTGCTCCCTCTCTCTCCTCCTTCAATCTCTCTTCTTCCGGCGGCTCTCCCATTGTTGCAGCTCCCCAAGGTGAGATTTCTTTTAGTTTTTTCATTATTTTTTATTAGTTTTAGTGCTTTATTTAATATTTTAGCCATTGCCGCCCCCTTGGTATTGGATTCAAGCTTTATTTTCATTCAAGAACCATTCGCATGATTCAAGAACATGATCTAAGGTTGTATTACATTTATCTCCATGTTTTTAATCTGTTGAAATAGCTTAGATTATTGTTTTTTATGTTTATGCCAAAGAAAAGATGAAATTGATCCCTCTATGGATCGAACCCCTCTTTCAAGGGTTAAATCAAATTTTATTCATGCTTCCTTTATTTTTTTGTCCCATTCAATCATATTCATACATATTTTTATGGTTTAATACGTTGATGCATGCCTAATAGCCTTAGTTTCAATTTTCTAGTTATTTATAATGCTTAAATCAAATTTATTTCATCTAATGCTATCTTAATTCTGTGTCTTTATTTTTAGCTGTCGATTTCTATATTTATTTAATTTGTTTATGTTCATTATAAAAATCTCATTTTTTTAGGGTAGATCCATGTATGTCCTTCCAGTTTTCAATAAAAAATTTGGATTTTTTAGGATTCTATAACCCTGTTTTCAAAAATAGAAGTTGGGTATCTGTTTCTGCAGGCCGTCTGACCAGATACAGAATCAGGGTCAATGTGTTTCAGTTGTATCTCCTTAAAGGGAGATGATTTTTTAAAACTGTAAAAAACAAATTTTGCATTTACATGTCTAGTATTTACCCTGCATTTTTCATAATTATTGGAGTTTGTTTGACCCCCTTTTCGGATTTAAAACAAAGATTGATACAGAATCCAGATTCTGTGACATACCTCTTTTCAAAAATAAAACCCCCGACTTCCCGAAGTCACTCAGCCGTAACCAAGAATTATTTCTCAACCCTCTGAATTGGGGTGTGTTCCCTGAGATGTCTAAAATCTTTCCCCAAATTTTTGAAAAATATTGAATACTTTTAGATCCCAAAACACCCAAAATACCAAAATGTGTTTTAAAATCATATTTCTTGTTTCAAAATATTTCATCTCCAATGCTTTTGTCATAAGTCAAATTTTATAAAATATTTTTCAACTCTATCAATTCCATTAGATTTCAAACGTGTCTAGAGTCTTTGGCCTCAATCTGAGCTCAATTTAAGTTCTTTTTGAACTCCTTTTGGCCAAAATACCATAACTGGAACTTGTTTGATTTTTGTCAAAAAACTAGTTATTTTGCAAAATACCTTACTTTCCTAATTTTTTTCAAAAGTCTTCCTAAATTTTCTCTAAAGTCTTCCTGATTTTTAGATTCTAGGATATCTCTAAGGCTATTAGGAGTCTTCAAAACAATTTTGAGATTTTTCTAAAGATGATTTGCATGTATTTTATCAAAACTAGTTCTTGAAAAAGCCTAAAACAACAGTAAAATCATTATTTTTATTTAATATTTCTAATCTCGGGCAATATTTATTTATTTCAATACTTTAAACATGCTCTCAAACATGTCAATTACCTTTAAAATCAATTTTATCAAACTGTGAATGCCCAAATAAGAGATATCTTAAATTTATTTCGAAAAACCCTAATTTCAAGGCCTTAGTCTTGTTTTCAAGGGTATTTTGGTCAGTTTACTCCAATTTCAAAATTCAATCTTTTAAATAAAGTTCATTTTCACATTATATTCAATCATACATGCATTCAATACTTCATTCATGATTTTTTTACTTTATAGAAGCTTCAAAAAGGCTTATATCCGGATAAATCCCTTAATTCTAGATATTGTTGGATAAATCCTGAAAAACCAACATTTATCCACTAATGAGTTTGCTAATTTTGCAGGGACACTCAAGATTATATTTTATTTATTTTTCTTTTTTATTTTTTAATTTATTATTGATGTAAATTATAATATTAAAATAAGAATTTAATTTTCTTCTTAGATTAGGGTTGTATTGCATATAGTTTATTTTTGAATAAATATTAATCGTGTGATTGATGATGATTCATGCATATTCAAATTCACCATGGTCTACACGAATGACACATGCACTCACTTCTAAGGAGTTGGCAAACTCGATTGAGTTCATATTTTTTGCCATAGTCAGAATATGAACAATATCCAGATTTATCATCTTCTTTTAAGCCACAAATGGCCTACACTCTTAGGCATTTTCAGAAATCATTGCATATTTTTAAAACTTTTCTAAGTATTTTCCTCTTTTAGAATCAAATGATCTATATTCAATGCATATTCGTGGTCATAGTTAGGAATATGTGCTAAGTTTATTTCATCTAAATTCTATAAGACACAAAAAATCTTTTGTCAAAGATTTTCCATAAATTCTTTAGAAAATATTTTCTCAAATGACATTCATGCATCAATTAGGTTTAGATGGCATCATGAAAAGATTTCATAGGTCCACATGCCCATCTCTGTTGGGTTATTTCACAAATCCATTTCAAAAAATTCAATTTTCTCAAAATTGCCTGACTTTTTCCTCAAAATCGATTTTCAAGGTTTTTCCCTTTTTCAAATAATTTTCTAAGTCCAAATTCATGATTTTCCAAGTGTCCTTTTCCTCAAAAGTGTTTTCCTAACTCTGATACATGATTTTTCAAAGTATCCTTTTTTCTAAGTATTTCATAGATATTCTAAGTATACATCATGTTTTCAGTCAAAATTTTCCAAAGTTCATAGCACATGCCTGATTCTTTGTGCATTTAGGAAATAAAACCATGATTTAGACAGTTGAGTAAAGCAAAGCACATAATCCTTGGTTTGATTACCCCTGATTATGGCGCAAAGACGGTTGAACCTCGTACCGACAGGCGAGTCCCATTCTACAAAATTTTTTCGCATTTTAAAATGGAGGCGAGTTATTTTCAAATCTTTTTCAAAGGTCAGTTTGACTTGCAAAAATAAAAATTTTCAATGATAACAGACACCTCCACCATTATGGGCTCCTCAACGCCCATCGAAGACAACAATGTTATACCTTGAAGGTCTGACAGAACCACCAGATGTCCCATCCGATTGCGAGACTTCTACATCTATATGGCTTCTCGATCCATGGATCATCCGATTGAGCAACTTGTTTCCTTTGATGGTTTTTCTAATGCCTACCTCTCATACTGATGTAGTGTTTACTCCAACATGGAGCCCTCCACTTTCAGAGAGGCCAACACGTAGGAAGTATGGTGTATCGCTATGGACGAAGAGCTTGAAGCCCTACACAAGAACAACACCTAAGAAATCGTGACCCTCTCTCCTGAAAAGAAACCAGTTGGTTGTTGATGGACCTACAAAATCAAGTACTGCAGTGATGGCAACATCGAGCGTTACAAGGCTAGACTCGTAGCCAAGGGATACACTCAGGTTGAAGGTACCTACTATCATGAGATTTTCGCTCCCGTCGCCAAAATGAACTCCATAAGAATTTTTTTATCTATTGCCGCCAACCGAAGGTGGTCTTTATATCAACTTGACGTCAAGAATGCTTTCCTACATGAAGAACTTCAAGATGAAGTTTATATGGAGCTTTCACCAGGGCACCATGATGCATACAACCAAAGTCTTGCCTGCCATTTAAAGAAGGCTCTATATGGCCTCAAACAGTCATCTCGTGCATGGTTCGCGACACTGAGCGATGTACTCGTACAATTCGGATTTCGTAGAAGCCCATCCGAGTACTCCATGTTCTGCAAGAAGAGTGCTACTGGGAGTGCCATCATCCTCGTTTATGTGGATGACATCATCATAACCGAAGATGACTGAGGGCTCATCGACGCTGTCAAGCTTCATCTCCATCAAAAGTTCAAGATCAAAGATCTTGGAAAGCTTTGATACTTTTTCGGTATAGAAGTCGCTCAATCTGAAAGAGGGATATTCCTCTGCCAAAGGAAGTACACTATGGATTTACTTCAAGAAGCCAACATGCTCAGAGCCAAGCCCATCAACACACCCATCGAGCATAACAAAAAGGTCAGCAAGGACGATGGGGAACCCATAGGCAATATCGGGAGTTTCCAAAGACTAGTGGGATGTCTAATTTACCTTACTATCACGAGACCCAATATTACCTATGTGGTCAATCTCATTAGCCAGTTCATGCATGCTCCCAAGGTTCCACACTTGGCTATTGCTCATAGAATCTTGTGATACAAAAAGTTGTCCCCCAACAAAGACATCATCATGCATAGGAATGGCCATACTCAGGTCATGGGATACTCTGATGCTCATATATATATATATATTATTGTTGCAGGGGTAAGCTCTTATTTTGATGATTTTCTTTTTGGCCTGGTAAAGCTGGTTGGAGTGGTACTTTGGAGAGCTTTACCCTTTAATGTACTTTTGGACGAAAAGCAACAAAAAGACTGAAACAAGGGCTTGCATGAAAACAACACTCATGTTCGGTGGTAGGGAGGGTGATGGAGTTCACCGGAATCGATTCCGTCAAGCTTTTTCTCCTGGGCAGCTAAAAAGGCTCACCAACCATCCCTTATTCAATTCATGGGCCTTCATGTCCTGGAGGTGAGAAGTTGAAGAGGAGGTTGTCATGAGCAGAAAAGCAATCAAGCCAACAATAGCTAAGATAACTCCTATCACTAGCACCTTGCTCTCACTAGAACACATCTCTCTTTCTCTTTGTTTCCATAGTGATCAACTTGACAAATAAGGTACCATTGACGTGGTATCCCATGTGGTAAGCAGGATCTTGTGTCGAAGGCCCAGGTTTGAATCCTTCTGCCACATGGGTCTTAAGAGATATCTGGTAGGGATTTGCCTAACCCCAGCTTGCCTTTCAAAAAAAAAACTTGATGAATGAGGTGCATATTTATATAAGAAATAAGATGTTGATGGATAGAGATTCTATGGTTGAAGGCTTGTACAAAAAAAGCCAATTAGCTTCCACTTTTATTAACAACATTTTTTTTAAATGCAAGCTGAGGTTAGGCATGTTGGACATTTTGGATCAGGTGACTCAGTTAAACACAAGGCACTAATGAAGGCATTAGTGGAGAGTTAGTGGGGAGGGGGTTACGTGAATGTGAAGAGTTAACATTCAAAATGGCATGTGAATTCACATACATGAATGCCATGTATGTAACCCTTAACTCTCCTCCCACTATAAATTGAGGCATGGTTGCTTGATGAGGGCAACCAAGGTGCTCTTTTTCTCTTTGGGTTCAAGGGTCCTACTCACCTCTCGACATTCTGGCCTAGGCTCATTGAGGGTGTCGATTGGCTGATGAGAACATCGACAAACCACATCCACCGAGATATCGTTTGGATCGTCTAAGGCCACATCCAATAAGTGGATCTTCTACGATCCATTCTCGGACTCAGACTCATTTGGGGTTTGGGTCCAACCCGAACCAGTCCTAGACTCATTTGAGGTTTTGGGTCTGGGTCTGACCCTAACTGACTAAACCTAGTATCCGAATCTGACCCTGATCCTTTATGGATTGGGTTTGGATCTGAATCTGACTCAGATACTTTATAGATCAGATCTGGATCTAGATCAGGTAAAGGACCTAGATCTGACTCGAATCCTATTTGGATCAGGTATGGGTATGAATCATGGGATCCAATCCAAGACTCGATAATAAACGGGTCTGGATCCATGATGGATCCGGATTGGAGGGATCTCGCCCAAGATCCATTAGAACTGGATCTGGATTCAAATTGAATTGAATTAGGTCTGAAATAAGGTCTATATACTATTTAAACCTTTAAAGGACTGAATCAGTTCTATGACCAATACAGGGCATTTTGAGACTCGTTTAAAGCCTTTTTTTTGACTGGTTTCTATCGATTTTTCACCAGTTCCTTAATGTTTAAACCCTCTTTTCATGAATATGTGAAGGAACAAGGATTTTCTTATTCGGTTTTAGTGGTTTTTAGGCTTTTGTACATGTTTCAGACTAGTTCGGTTGATCTGAGACCAGTTCAGGCCCTTAGTTTACATGTTCAGGGTTGTTTCATATCAATTGAGTATTTTTAGACTTGTTTCAGTATGAGGACCTCAAATTTTACCCATAAGAGCATGTTTTTGTTATTTTTTCATGCTTTGTAGGTATTTATTATCATGAAAGCTTGACATTTTACGTACACTTGATGTTATTTAAGTTATGCATGATATTTAAGCATGAATTATGACTAAAATCATGACATATGTGATGTGTTTTTATCAAAATTTATTTATGCATATAAGTTGAAGCATGAATTTAGATTTTTTGATGGCATAATACATATTTTGTCATGAATATACATGTATTATTATGTGTGCATGAGCATGCTCTAATAATGCAAATATGTTTACGGTAAAAGATCTCGATTAACTGACTCATTCAATTACCAAAGTGATCTGAGTTGTATTGATTAGGATTATTTAGACCATGTTAACATTTAGTATTGTGATTGTATTTGACTTTATAAAACAATGATTTTACTCAAAGGAAGGTTATTGTGTTCTAAATTCACACAGGGTGTAATAGTAGATGTGTACACCAGCTCATGAAGTATGTTCGTACCAAAATGTATAATGTTGAATTGCCTATGGTTATATGATCTGCTAGTTTCATCAATTGAAGTCAATTCTTTGTGAATTGAAGAGACAAAGTAACTATGAATATTATTGTTTTCACCAAAGTGGAAAGATAATGACCCAATTATGCTTGTCTCAGAAAATGTGAATAATAAAGGGTCTTACATTTACTTTTTCAATATGAATATCGTATAGAGCGATTAATCTCTCACTCATACGAAGAATATAACAACCACTCTGAAGGTTGTCTGTGAGAAGTGTGAGCGGTTAAAAAAGATGTTTATGAGAAGTGAGAGTGCTCGAATAATCTTAGCCTATTTCTTTTGCAATCGCGATTGATTACGAATATTTGATGTGTCATCTCTTACTACAAGACAATGAAGGAATTTTTTAAAGCCATTGGGGCAAAAATTATTGATTTATACAAGACTTCATCTCAGGCCATTTGGATAAGAAACTTTATTATGGGTTTTAGAATTGTGAACTCTATTGAGATACCACTAAAGATTTTTTATGGTAATGAAGTTGTGTCATTCTTGAATAACAACAAGAGCTCAACCTCGTATCTACACATGGAGTTAAAGTACTTTGTTATTAAATAAATTACTGAGAATTATCTAGTTGTATTGATATAATCAATACGAAGGAAATGACTGTGGATCTCGTTACTAAAGGGTTAACACCGGGATTATATTTTCAACATGTAATGAGAATTTTTCTGTTTGATTCCTTCTGATGTGTGACAATACATTGTGCTTATATGTGATCACGTTTATGAAGCTAAATTGATTCTCTATGGTTTTCTATATTGTTAATTCTGTATAAAGAATCTCTTATTTGGGTAGAGAGAGTAGCAAAATAACAATATTAAATGATCAATAGGATGAGTTATAGACGAACCTATTCATAAATGTAATCTTAACATGCTAAAACATTGAAAATGAATTATATTGTAGTGCATGAAAATATGACATTTCATACAGAAGTGTTCATCTTCATGACTCATATGGTTCATTCCCATGATACTGGATAGCATGTGAACCCACGTAAAAATTGGACCGAGATAATGGTAAAAACCCTCGATTATGTGTCTTTTCATGTGAATAGGTCAAGTACGAGAATGTTGAACATTTCAAATCGGGTCTAACACTGAGTGACATGGTTGGCATAATGCAATAATGAAGGCATTAGTGGAGAGTTAGTGGAGAGGGGTTACATGAATATGAAGAGTTCACATTCAATATGGCAAGTGAAGGGTTCACATACATGAATGCCATCTATGTAACCCCCCACTCTCCTCCCACTATAAATTAAGACATGGTTGCTTGATGAGGGCAACCAAGGTACTATCTTTCTCTCTGAGTTCAAGCATCTTGTTCACCTCTCGACATCTTGGCTTGGGCTCATTGAGGGCATCGATTGACTAAGAAGAACGCCGACTACCCGCATCCATCGAGGCATTGTTCGGATCATCCATGGACACATTCAGTAAGTGGCTCTTCCGCGATCCATTTTAGGCTAACAAGGCAGACCCCCATCAGTTATTATTCAAATACCATTGGGGTTTGAACCTGCACTGACAGCTCCTACCAACCACGTGTTGGTGTTTCATTAACAATATTCTTAAGGAGCAAGCAACTACTTTACAGGAATTGTTAGACAAACTGGGAAAATTTTGAATGGCACTCGCTGAATAATGTCTGATTTGGAAATTGCCCCTTTGCATTTCAGCTCTCTCTTTTCCCTTAATTATTACTGCATAGCGACAAACATAGTGACTAAAGTTTAAAACGAGAAATTATAGGATGTATGTTATTGCTACATTTTGAAAATTTAATTTTTCTCACATTTTTTGGGAAAAACTTGGCTGAAATTAATTAGTTAAAGTGGAACTTAAAAAGATAACACCAAAGTCCATAGTCCATACCTGTTTCAAAACTCGAAACAAAAGCATTTTAACTTCCACTTTCCGAAGCTTTACTTTCCGTAAGATGTCTCTTTTTTGGAAAACTCTTTTGTTCTTAATAGATGAGTGAGTACTTTATTAGCATTCAATATTAGAGGGATCAGTTAATTTCATGATATTGATAATAAATTGAGATATTTATTTTGCCTAATATGATTTACACTATTTAATGCATCTTAAATGACTTTAACACAAAGTTAATTACCTACGTTTCTTTTGAAAGCTCCCTTTCAAGACCTAACTATCGAGATTAAAATTGCAATATCGCGATGTTTCAAAAATATCGCCCATATTTATCGCTGTGGCAACAAGGAGATAAATGGAAATAATAGTGAATTTACACATCAAGGCCAACTTGTTTCTTTCGGAAATTACATCAATGGTAACTTCGCTAAGGCTGCTTTTGGAAAGCTGAAAGAACTGTCGTACAGGCTATTAAACGAAATGCCTAATTATGCTCTTATTTTATTCCTTCTAGGAAACGAAAGGAAAGGCAAGGGCTACCTGCAGTGAATGTCTCCTATTTGACTGAATCATCACAAGTTTGATACCCTGAAAGATACGAGGGGGCATAGAGGTATATGATTGTAACAGGCCTTTTTGAGGAGGGGATTTCAAATTAGATTGCTCTTTTTTATATGAGATCCTCTCCTTTAAATAAAGTGAGCTGCTGGTGGTATCGTATCTCCTCGATAGCCGTTATCATCATCAAGAGATCTACCAATTTTCTCTGATTAGAATTAAAACTGTCTCACATTATGTTTATCCAAATAAAATACTTTCAAATCTGCCTTTTGGATAAACTCCCCTAGTAAGGGGTTCTTTAATTGGAGAGAGAGAGAGAGAGAGTGGGCCTACTCTCTCTCTTCAACGCATGAAACATAGCCATTCTTGGTCATGTATGACCAACCTACCCATGGGCGGTATTCTTGCTAAAGGTCGAAGCTGAGTCTAACCGGAGGGACGTGAAAGGTTTCACCAACCAATGTGCGGTATAGTCATTGGGGGTTTTCTCTTTGATCATTCAAAACACACACACACACACACACACATATATATATATATATATATATATATATATATATATTATGCAAAAAAATTATTTATCTAGATAAACTGTTTATAGATTGTTTTGGGATGAAGGCGTAGTTGTTGTTTGTTTGTTGTATAAACTGTTTATAGATAAGTATATTATTTCAAAATTATGAAAGGAAAAGCCATTATGCCTCAAGGTTTAATAATCTCTCTTAAATAGAACTGTACAGTAACAAACTGTTTCAGAAAAAAAAATCCATAAAAATGGTGAGCTCTCTCTCTCTCTCTCTCAAGCCAAAAGTGCCTGAAGGCAGAGCCCCCATGCCATATGCTCGGCTTCCACTTCCTCATTGAAAGCTAAAGGTTTGATTTCAACTCTTTTATTTTTGTTATTGTCTCTTATTTTTGGTGTTTTGATAGGGTTTCAAGCACACTTGTGATCTGTTTTTTTTTTTCAAATCCTGATTTAAGACCCAAAACCTGGTTTAAGCGCATCATCCAGATGGTACCTTCCACATTTTGAAGCGGATTTAGTTTACGGTAGTTTATGAATTTTATGATTTTTTTTTGTTTTGAAATTGTTGAATTTTTAGCTTTGGGATTTTCCTATCTTTAGATGTTTTGAATTTCTAATCATTCAATGAGGCCAAAATAATCATTTTGCAGGCATTTTAACGGGTGCAGCATAGGGTGGGGGTGACTCTTAACCAATGTTGTCAGAATCGAACATTGAGATGAAATAGGACCAAAGGGGGTTCAAAAGGGATTGATTTAGGGTCAAATCAATTAGTACTTTTTAAATGTTTTTTAAGAGGGTTAAAATTTTCTTAACATTGTTTTTTTATTTTTAAATTTTTAATTAAATGTTGTTAGACTACCTAATTCAGATCCAATAACCAAATCCAGATTCTAACAAGAACGCTAGTTGAGGAAGCCGATCAAACAGATGATAAAATCGAGAGAGCTAGGAATCCAAGAAAACCTATAAAGATAAGGACTCTCAAGCAAATGAAGGTAACCAATCCTTGGATCTCACATGGGTAGGACTCCCGCACACACGTCTTCATCAAATGAAGTCATTCAAGGACTCTCACATAGCAAACGTGATCTCTTGTAAGCCATTTATCCATGTTCTATATATTTACATCAATGGAGAATAAACCCCTCACCGGAGGTGTTGAAGTAACATCCTATGGTGAAAAAAATTCTACCCGATTCGATTTAGGGGTTAACGCTTCTTAATTAGGACCTACTTTTTTAATGGATCTCTGTCTGCATTCAAGCAACTGATCGATGGTAGATCCCCCCCTTTAACAGTTCTTTTTGGGTTTTCCCTTCTTGTACAATGATTGGATTAAATGAACCACATTTTGAATCAATGGATTTTGTACTGTTGACGTCCTTTCAACTTAGTGACCTTCTTCACACCGGTCACACCTAGCTACTGGAAAAGTGCAACCCTCTTGGCCAAAAATGTATATATAATTAGCATTGTGTAAAATCTAAAAAGTTAAAAAGGTGTCAGCGTGTTTTGGGGGAGAAGGTGCTGACCCCTTAGTCCCAAGTTCGAATTTCACCGGATGTAGGATGTGCGAGTGCCTTTAACTGCTGGGTTCCATGAGGGCTTGAGTGCCAGTGAGCGCACCGGAGGTTTACCATATGAGGGGGGGGGGGGGGGGGGGCATTAAATGAACTGATTCTCGGCGAAGGTTCCTCATAAAAAAAGTAAAAAGAAAAAAAAATTGAGAAACCATGGAAACAGACACCAGTAAGTTAAACTATAGATAAATAAACAACGCCAAACCTCTTCTTAGCTAGCACCATCGCATAACCATGCACCAATACAAGCACCTTATAAAGTACGAGAGACAATAGAAAGCATACCAATAGCAATAAACCTAAGCTAGAGAACCATAGTTAGAGAACCAGATACTAGTAACAGATGAGCTAAACGTCACGGTAACCCTTCTGGTGCAGTTCACGGAAATAAGATTTGGGGTCCTTCTCAAAATCAGCCCTCCATATGCGTTCATCCTTTCCAGGGGCCTTCATGTCCTTGCGGGGAGAAGTAGAGGATGAAGAAGGTGCAGGCTCTTCTGGTTGATAGGAGGAGATAGTAGTAAGCAGAGAAGCAGCCAAGCCAGCAACAGCCAAGGCAACTCCTCCCACTACTGCTGCTTTCTTTGCATATCCATAGTCCTCTCCTTCCATCTTTTTGTCCTCCTCTAACTTGCTGGCCATCTCCCTGCTCTCACTAGCACCCATTTCTCTCTCTCACTCTCAGTTTGTTTCCCTCAACTTGACGAATGAAGTGCATTTTTATAATAGAAATAAAGTGCTTATTGGTAGAGGTTCTATTACAAAAAAGCCAACTAGCTTCCACTTTCATTAACAACATTCTTAAGGAGCAAGCAACTACTTTACTGGGATTGTCAGATAAATAGGGAAAATTTTCGATGAATTGCCCCGTTTGCATTTCAGCTATCTATTTTCCCTTATTACTGCATAGCGACAAACGTGGTGACGAAAGTTTTAAAGGAGAATTTATTGGCTGTATAGCTACATTTTTTAAACTTTTATTTTTCTCGCAGTTTTTGGGAAAATTATTGGCTGAAAATAATTAGTTAAATTGGAACTTAAAAAGATATAGGGAGAAATCTACGGAAAAAGGAACATAACACCATAGTGCATATCTATTTCAAAACGAGTCTAAACAAAAGCATTTCAGCTTCCACTTTCCAAAGCTTGACTTTTCGGAAGATGTTTCTTTTTTTTCATCGAGCTGCTTCCTCTTTCCGAAGTTTGATTTTTTGGAAAACTCTTTTGTTCTTAATAGATGAGAGAGAACTTTATTAGCATTCGATATTAGAGGTCGCCAGAGAGAAGTAATCAATTAATTTTATGATAATGATAAAAAAATTAGTTATTTAATTTGCCTAATATGATTTACACTATTTCATGCATCTTAAATGACTTTAACACAAGTTAATTGCCCACGTTTCTTTTGAATGCTCCCTTTCAAGACCTAACTATCGAGATTAAAATTGCAATAGCGTGTCGTTTCCAAAATATCGCCCATATTTTATCGCTGTGGCAACAAAGGAGATAAAAGGATTTATTAGTGAATTTACACATCAAGGCTAACTTTTTTCTTCAGGAAGTCACATCAAGGCTAAAGCTGCTTTTGGAGTTATTGGTGTTGTTTGCTTGCATGATAAAAGTCTGTGTACGACAAAAATATCATTTTGTAAGCTCACCATCACACGTACTGAACCACGGCTTCCTAATATTTCTTCTGCTACATATTATTTAGCTAAAAATAAAAAAATACATGCTTTTAATTTTTGCTTCATATATATATATATATATATATATATATATATATATATATATATATATGTGGTGATCCAAAATCAATGGCTATGAAGGCATCAATTTTTTCTGGCTCATAAAAATACATATTTTATTGAAAAAACATAATCCAAGAATCGATTCTCACTAAATCGGGCATGCTAAACACATCTAACTGTTCAAATCTATGATAAAACATTTCAAACTATGGGGCCTAACGGCGCAGAACGAGAAAAGAGGGCCTAATCTCTCTCCCTATATATATATATGGTAAATATTGGCTTTAGTGAAGGTACGAAGCAAATAATTAAAAATCACTCATCTCTTCAAAATATTCTAAGTTTTTGTAGATCAAATGTGATGATGACATGTAATTAGGTTTCTAAAGGGGTCCAAAAATCAAAGGCCCACAATGTCTCAAAATTTCATCTCAAACGATCACTTTTTTACATCAGAAAAGTACGATCAAACAAACCATGTTGAACACATCTATTTGGTTAGATTGAGTCTATACAACTTCACCTATGATTTCTAGTCCATTAGTTCCTAAAAAAGAAGACAGACCTCATACACAAGCCATCTCTCTCTCTCTCTCTGGTTTTCTCTTCTTAACGTTGAATCCTTTTTTAACAAACTCATGAAAAGAAAATTTCGGTTTATATGCTTCCATGCTTCTTCCAGACTACTCGTAGACTTAATAACTAGCATGCCTTCTCATATATATATATATATATATATATATATATATATATATATATATATATATATATATATATATATATATATATATATATATATATATATATATCCAGATTAATTTTACATAATAATTATCTTCTTCATATTTCTCCAAATTCTTTAGGGGCAAGAATACGGTCACAAATCCCATGCCAATTTTGTGTCTACATGAAATGGGTTTATTGTGGGTCGTAATTTCCATGATCTTCTAATCGCATGTTCTAATGCCATCAAAATCTGTAGTCATAAATCTCGGTTTCAGGATCCTTTAGGAAAAAGAAAAATCCTGCGTTTTATTGTTCCTAAAAATTATGGATATATCTGAAGTTTGAAAAATCGAAAATATATGAGCAAATAATAAACATTAAAAATACATGAAATAATAAAAGCTGATTCAAAATGGTGCAAAATTTGCAATGGAATCATGATCTATTTTTATCAAGTTCTTATGTTTTGTGAAAATCATACTAAGCTATGAATATCACTCATATTTATTAGATAGACCAAAACTCAGAAACTTGTAAATATCTTTTTTCAGCTTTCCAACAGGGCATTCCACCTTTGGGATCATCTTAAACAATATAAAATTTAAAGTTACCATTCTTTAACTATAGAGTTCAGCTTTACTTTTGGTTTTTGAGATAAAGAGAGCTAGCAATGAGTGATAGGAAGGCATTCACAAAAAAAACAAAACTAAAGATATAAATAAGTGGCTGTAATTGTAAATTTGCTTTTAAAAATTAATAATAATAAGTGACTGCAAAGCATTGGCAAAAAAACAACTCAATAAGGAGAATTATTGTATATTTCTTGGTAGCCTTCTACATTAAGTATCCTCAGTGTCTTCTAAAAAAGCATACTATCCTCTGACCTATGATGCCAAAGGATCTATGCTAATCATAGCTGTCCAATTGATGCATCTGGAAAGCTACGATTAGTCCACATCCAGGTGAGAGCATATATTGGATCATCTTAACAGTTGGTTGGACGGCTAAGATTATACTTAAGATGGATCCGATCATATGTCAAATGATGGGACCTTGTCCTATAAACCCTATTTAAGCTTTTGACCACCATGTGCCAAGTTCACTAAAGCTAAAAGATTTTCACATTAACATGTGTTGGGTAGATCTGAGCATTTAGTCACTTTGGAAAAGCTGGAGATTATATTCCAAGGGTGCCCACATGGGTGTAGCAGGCTGGGGTCATCCCGACCCTAGAGCCTCTTGTCTTGCACCCGAACTATCACGGTGTACTGCTGTACCAACCCGAATCGAGACTTCTCAATCGAGTCTGGGTTCGTGGACATTACTTTCCAAAGAAAAATTACTCAAAACCAAGCTCATTTGTTTTCATACATGCCATCAAATATGGTCTTGTCAATTCTTAAATGAATATAAAGTTCAACATAATCAACAGGTCCATCTAAACTAGCATTAATACTAAATCATCTATTTTCATCAAAGGCAAAGGGTCCAAATTATATGTCAAAAATAGAAAAAGAAATAAAAACATGCAGTAAGCTCTAAGTTCCTATTCTGAGTTTAGTTCTCTAACTAGCATACATGTTGTTTATACATTTTATTCTCCTTTACTTGACTTTTCTGCAATCATTTCTTACTCCTAAAGTAGTCATTTCATAATGTTGTTCTCTATACTATTTAGCTATTTCAGAAATAGCCTTTTAGGTGTAGAAACCAATGTAGACTACTCCAGAATCTACGATGTTGACCAGACATATAAACCACTTCATAAACAACATAATCCAAATCGGTCAACACTATAGACTTTCAATCGTTGCAACTTTGCTCATCGGTTGCAAGTTGGAAAAACTAATATACTCATCAGTAGCTAACCAAAGAGTTCGAGAAACTATACCTGCCTTAAGGTGTCCGAGGAGCTATACCAACCTCAAGGTTTCCACAACCAACCACATTTATGGCATGAATCATATCATAAACTAACATTTCTATAAAATAGTGAAGTGTTGGGATAAACATATAACATGTACCCTAATCCACAAGCATCTTTTTAAAAAGCATCAAAATTTTAAATATAGATTCCTAATTATGCATTCAGTCAATCTATTAACATGCATGAAACATTTGTGATACACATACTTTTAAAATACAAGGAATCATAACTCATTCACATGACAAGATGCATTTGTAACTAAGGCTTGTATTTTATTATCTAGGGAGTTGTTTGCAAATGTTTTGTTACTTTGAAATGACTTATCCCACACTAAGATTCAACCTTAGTCTTTCTGCAATTTCTGATCTAAAAATGAGTAGACATTACAAATTAGCATTTTTCATCCCTACTTTGTGTAAAATTATAAAGACACTCCCTTCAATATTATTTGTCAGACTCTAACCTTAATTCTCAGAGTTTGCTAACTTACAATATACCAATGGATTCCTCTCTAGAAGAAAAATCCAAAGGTCAACAAATTACTTAAATTCGACATCGAGGTAAAAAGTTATGCCCGTTTAACCGAAATAAGCAAAACTAAGGCAAAGAGGTCATTTAACCTCTCAAGACGATCTCGATATGGATAACAAAAATATGAGGGATCTATTAGACCCTCTAGGTCTGGTTCTTAGTTTTGGATCAGATTCAACCTAGATACACGTCCTTAATTTGGTCATATATACAATATATTTACTACTCTTAACCAATTGAGTTATGACAGTCTAATGGTTATGAGTGGTTTCCTATGTATGAGAGATTGGGGGTTCAAATCTTAACCCCACCCTAAACAGACTAGGTGTAGGTCACATACATACCAAGCTGGTCTGGTTTCAGACTAACCAGACTTGGTCTGGTTCTCACCCAGATCGAATCAGATTGTGGTTCTCTTAAAACCAAACCAGAGACAGAGGGAACCACCCCTATCCCGCATGTTCTCTCTTTTTCCCATGGTAGAGGACCTTGGTTGCCGACGGCTGGGACAGAGGGTGCCCACCCTTTGTTCCTCCCTCTCTTCCTCACTGTGGCATTGCCGACAGCCTAGAGGTTGCTGACGATTGGGACAAAAGGTGGGCACCCTCTGTCCCTCTCCTTCATTCTCATGGCGACAACACCGAAAACTGAGACAGAGGGCACCATGGCCCCCTCTCTCTCTCTATTCCTTTCTCTTAAAAGAAATGGAAAGGAGAGGACGGCTTACGCATTGATGCTTCGACCTTCAATGAACTTCTTTTTCTTCTTCCTCTTTCTAACGCCTCCCTCTCTTAGAAAAATGGAGGGAATAAGAGAGGCTCATGGGTCTCTTATATAGAGACCCATGGAAACATGGGGTCTCCCCCTACTTCTTTCCTTCATAAATGTGGAGCCTCTCTACTCTCCTCAACTCTTTGTACGTGGGGAGAGATGGAGAGACTCCTTTAACTCCCATTAAAAGTGAGGCCTCCACTCTCCCACTTTCTACGTAACGTAAAAGAGTGAGAGGGATTCCCCTCTTTGACTTGACTGAGCCAGGTGGGCTCAACCTACTTGGTCGGTTAAGTCAGGTTTTACAATCCTACCCCCCTTAAAAGAAGATTATCCTTGAATCTTACCTGAGAACATATGTGAAAATTTTGCCCGGATATCATTTTCGCACTTCCACGTTGCCTCTCCCTTATTATGATGCTTTCATCTAACCTATACCAATGAAATCACTTTGTTTCTAAATTGATATTTAGTATCCATGATTTCTATAGGTTCTTCTTTAATACTCTGGTCTCTTTGTGTGCTCATGACTCAGTATGTGCGAAGAGTCCACCACATATTTTTGAAATATCAATACATGGAACACATTATGTATCCTTGACAATGATGGGGTTAATGTTAATCTATAGGCAGTAGGGCCTACTCTCTGTAAAATCTTAAAATATCTAATATACATTTGACTCAATTTTTTTGTCTTTTCAAATCTCATTACTCCTTTGAATGATGATATTTTCAAGAAAACATGTTTACCCTTCTTGAACTCCAACTCTCATTGCATCTACTATGCATAACTTTTCTGGCAACTCTAAGCTATGAGTAGTTTTTCTTAAATGAATCTAATTTATTTTGTCATCTACTGAACCAACTTTAGCCCTAACACCTTTCTCTCTCCTACATCATCCCAACACAAAGGTGTCTTACATCTTCTTATGTATATAGCCTCATAGAAAGCCATACCAATACTAGCCTGAAAATTGTTATTATATGCAAACTCTATAAATGACAGAATCTCATGTCATGAATCTTGATACTCTAGTGCACATTGTTGCAACATATCTTCTAGTGTTTGTATGGTCCTTTTCGACTGTCCATCCATTAAAGGATGAAAAGTAGTACTCATCTACAACTGCATTTCCATTGCCTCTTGAAAACTCTGCTAGAACTTGGAGATAAACCTTGAATCTCTATTAGAAATGATTGAATCAGACACTCCATGCAATATAACTATTTTTCTAATAAAGAGTCGAGACAACTTCTCAAAGGAACTCGTTGTCTTGCACAAGAAAATGTATAAATTTGGTCAGCTTGTCAATAATACTCTAAGTTGCATTTAATCCCTTCTTAGTCTTTAGAAATCCAGTGACAAAATCCATAGTGATTTTCACTCATTTCCACACTAGAATGGTTAGCGGTTGCAAAAGTCAACAAGTGCTCGATCTTCACTTGTTGACACACTAAACATCTGCTCAACAACATCCCTCTTCATTCTTCTCCCTCAAAAATTATTCCTCAGGTCCTTATACATCTTTGTACTCCCATAGTGGATGAAATATCTAGAATGATGTGCCTTATCTAGTAGTAATTTCTTAAGTTTCTCCTCTTTAGGGATACAAGCACGATCTCAAAATATCAAAATTCCTTGATCTTCTACCTTAAAGTCTAGATACTCACCCTTAGATAATATAAATTTGATCTCCTTTGTTTTTGGATCTAAGAGTTACCTGCATAAACATCAATCGACTAGACCAACATTAAATCTCTGGTTTTTTATCTACAATAACAACAATAAGGTTCAGTATAGTTAACCATATAACAACTTTTGATTTCTGACTAAGGGCATCAACCACTACATTAACCTTTCTTTGGTGGTATTTCAATTCAAAATCATAGTCCTTGATTAACTCAAGCCATCACCTCTGTCTCATATTTAACTCCTTTTGAAAGAACAAGTATTTTAAGGTCTGGTGGTTAGTGAATACCTCAAATTATTCTTAATATAAGTAGTGTCATCAAATCTTAAGTGTGAACACTATTGTCACTCAATCTAAGTCATGAGTAGGGTAGTTCATCTTGGCCATGATGCCTCAAGATGCATCCCAATACCTTGTACGATGCATTGCTATAAATTATAAATTCGCTAGTGCCAGAAGACAAAACTAACACTAGTGAAGTGATTAATAGCTTCTTGATCTCTTGAAAGCTTTGGTCATACTTCTCAGTTCCCTCAAACTTTGTGCTCTTCCTTATAAGTTTGGTCATCAGGGTTGCCAACATTAAGAATCCTTCAACAAACTGCCTATAATACCCAGCTAAACCCAAGAAACTTCATACTTTTATGGCATTCTTGGGTCTAGACCAGTTAGTCACCAACCTTAGCTGACCCACCGTTACACCATCTTTACTGGTGATATATCCTAGAAAAGAAACTTGATCTAGCCAAAATGTACATTTAGAGAACTTAGCATATAGCTTATGTTCCATAAGTATTTGCAATACTATCTTCAAATGTTTTGAGTGTTGTTCCTTGTTGGCTGAATAGATGAGAATATCATTCATAAATACCGTTACAAACTTTTACAAATAAGGTCTGAACACCCAATTCATTAAATCCATGAATGTTGCAGAAGTGTTTGTCAAACCGAAAGGCATGAACAAGAATTTATAATGTTTAGATCTTGAGCGAAAAGTCATCTTGGTCATATCCTCCTCCCTGATCTTCAATTGATGATACCAAGAATGAAGGTCCAACTTCAAAAAGCATGTTGCTCCTTGAAGTTGATCAAACAAATCATATATCCTTGGTAAATGATATTTGTTTTTTATGGTGACCACATTCAACTTTTCGTAGTCAATGCACATTCATATTGACCCATCCTTTTTCAAGAACAAAACCAGTGTGCCCCAAGGTGACACTGATGGTTGGATAAATCCAACATTTAGAAGCTCCTGCAACTGTTTCTTTAATTTTGCAGACCCCTAGTATGGTGCAATAGAGATGGGTGCAATACCAAAAACTAAATCAATGTAAAACTCGACTTTCCTTTTTGGTGGAAGACCAGATAGTTCGTTAGGAAAAACATCTGCAAACTCTCATACAATCTCTACCTCTACAACCGTAAGACTATCCCTAACCCTTGTCTTCATATAAGTCAAATACCCAATATAACCCTCTTGTAGGTATCTATTGGCCCGAAGACACGAAATGATCACCGATTTTGCGAGTTTTAAATGCCCTTAAAGGTGAACAACCGGGTCTCAGGTTGTTGGAAACCGACATTCTTTCTCAGACAATTGAAGTTCGCATGATGGTTAGTCAACCAATCCATGCCCAAAATAATATATACTCCCTTAAAGTCTAATAATAAGAGATCCACGGGTAACATACGTTCTCTTATGTGTACCACACATACTTTACAAACCGTCTTCACATAAGTGAGTTTTCCTACTGATATGTCTATCTGGTGGTGTACATCTAGCATTGTAGGTAGAACAGGCAATCGTGCAACAAAAGTGGGTGCAACGTCGTGTTGATAGCCACAAGGAAATAACCGCCTAAGGTTTGACAGACCCCAATCACTCTGCTATAGTTTTTTTTTTCAAAATCCTTTTTCTTCTTTCCAATATTTTTATTTCTTTTCAAAATAGATTGTGCCAATCAATTAAGTAGGAGGAACGATCCTGCATTTATTATTTTTTTTCTTACTCAGTTTCTTTCTTTATTTCCTGCTTTATTTTTTTCTTTTTATTTTGTTTTAATTCAGGTTTTATATATTATTAATAGAGAGAAAAGAGGTTGATCCTCTCTTAGAAGGCTAGTGGGTCCCACAGGAGAAAAAACCCATACTTGCTTCAATTTCCACACCTCATTACCCTTTTTCATTCTTGGATAATGGATTAGGTAAGTGGTTTATCCTAATCTAAACTTATATATTATATTTTTTTTTAATTAAGTGGCATATGCCAAAATGAGAGAGAAGGGGGGGGTTAACCCTTTCCCCTTTTGTAGGTGGGTCTCACTAGGAAATCCAACCACCTTATCCTTCACATGGTAATTTAACCAAAATTAAATTTTTATGGTTAATAAAAAAAATACTTATCTAAGTTTCCTAATTGATTTTGGATCATGTTTGGATCTCCCAAATAGAGAATGGATTTCAGATATATACCAAGTCTAGTACTCGAACACTGGTTCACATAATTATTGGATCAGATCTAAACCCAATTTGAATTGGATTCTACGTTAGTTTTCAACTAAGTCTTAAATTTCCTCTAAACCTTTAATTTCAATTTTGATTATTTTAAAATCCCTTTCTTTTGCTTCTAGTTAAATTCTATAAAATTAAATACAAAAAAATAAACTAAATGCATATTAACACTACAAGAAAAATGTGTATTAGCGACAGACGCTATCTGTCTTTAAAGATATTAGCGATGACTTTTGCGATGGATTAGCGACGGATAGCATCCGTCGCATAACCCTAGTCGCTAAACTGCGGCAAAATTTAGCCAATCCGTCGCTAAGTAGCGACAGATCATGTTTGTCGCTAATCCACCGCTAAATAGAGACTGATTTGGTTATGCGATAAAATTTAATCCATTGCTACTATTTAACGAGGGATACGTATCCGTTATTAGTGTCCATCGCCAATTTGGCAACAACCATTAGCGACAGCTTAAATTTTGTTGCAAACCAATGACTACTTTAAATCGACGACAGAGTAGCGATGGATATTATCCATCGCTAATTTAAAAAAAAAATCAATTTTTTTTTGAAATATTCTAAAACTCGAGAAAAATTTTCCGTTATACAATTCATATAACCTGTTTATAAAAAACAAAGTACATATAAAGAATACATATACAGGTGGAACAAATTTAACACAATTTCTAAGTTAAACAAGCTTTAACAACCAAATACAGTCCTTGCCAAGTTATAATTAGTTATAAGTACGTCAAATAAATTAAACAAATGAATCTAATCCTCGCCAAGATTCTGGGCATCATCCTCTTCATTTTCTCGATCCGCCCCTCCCTCCATGCCTCCATCAGCTCCTCTGCGCTGATCATCTCCAGCATCCTACAAGAGAATCAAAATGTTAGTATTTATAAACAAAATATAATGAAATAAATTATATGCAATGCACCTAATCTAATGCAACAAAGTAAATGACTGAATGACACATAGACTAGCAATAAACTCAAGGACATTAACAGAATTCAAATATGTGTTTTAAGACTGAAAAAAAAAATTATAGTGATTCAATCATGCAGATATGTGTTCTAAGGTTGTCAAAGAATGTCACAGTGATTCACTCATGCATATATGGTTTATAAGGCTGTTAAATGTGTTATGTATCACAATCATGCATATATGTGTTACAAGATAGTAAAAAACCTTTCATAGTGATGAAATCATGCTTATATGTGTTCTAATGTTGTCAAAAAACTTTCATAGTGATTCAATCATGCTTATATGTGTTCTAAAGCAGTCAAAAAACTTTCATATTGATTCAATCATGGATAAATATGTTCTAAGAAAAATTTTATAATAATTCAATCATGCATATGTGTGTTCTAAGGCAGTAAAACAATTTTATAGTGATGAAAGCATGTTTGTATGTGTTTTAAGGTTGTCAAAAAACTTTTATAGTAATTCAATTATGCATAAATGTGTTCTAAGGTTGTCAAAAAACTTTCATATTGATTCAATCGTGCATATATGTGTTCTAAGGTTGTCAAACAACTTTCAGATTAATTCAATCATGCATATATATGTTATAAGGCAGTCAAAAAACTTTCATAGTGATTCAATCATGCTTATATGTGTTCTAAGTCAGTCAAAAAACTTTATATGTGATTCAATCATGTGTATCATGTTTTAAGACAGTCAAATTTTTTTATAGTGATTCAATCATGCTCATATGTGTTCTAAGGCAGTCAAAAAACTTTATATATGATTCAATCATGCATACCATGTTCTAAGGCAGCCAAATTTTTTTATAGTGATTCAATCATGCATATGTGTGTTATAAGGCATTAAAAAACTTTCATATATGCTAATATCAGGCTCATGTGTTCTAAGGTTGTCATAGTGATGAAAGCATGCTTGTATGTGTTCTAAGGTTGTCAAAAAACTTTTATAGTAATTAAATCATGCATATATATGTTATAAGGCACTAAGAAAAATTTATAGTGATGAAATCATGCATATATGTATTGTAAAGTTGTAAAAAGACTTTCATAGTGATTCAAACATGCGTATATGTATTGTAAAGTTTTTAGGTTTTGTGCAGCCTTTGCTGAGCGATTTCGAAATTCATTGCTCACCCACTTATCGCGCATGCTCTCCCAATAATCTCTCCTGATAGTAGAAGGCCCATGGCCCTTTCATTGCAGTGGATTATCTATCCCACCAGCTACTTTTTTTGCTACAGTCTTCATATTGTGCAACATGTCGGCAAATCAATTGGTAGCCACCTTCGGCCACACTACCCTCGTGTCTTTCTTCTCATTCGCAGTCGTAAAGCAATGAGAAACCTACAAATACTTTCAAAAAATTAGCACACATGAGTATAACAAAAAATTAAATATGAAACACATTAGTTATGAAAAATGATTGCATACCATGAATGAGGACATTAATTTGTCCAACACCTCCGTCGGGTACTCTTTCCATTGTGCTACCGGTCCTGGAAGATACTGCAGTAGTGACTTCCTAATTTCTCGTATTACTTCTTGTTGCTCAAACCTCGCACTGCACATGAATTTATACACATTAACAATCGACTATCGATATACACTATTTATAAAATAAGTATTGAACAAGTGACAATGAAATACTTAGGCTCGACTATCGATATACATTATTTGAATTAGTCATCGTGTGTCACACTGAGAAGACCCTACATTCGACGTCTCATGGTGTTATGAGTAGCTGGTGTAGGTGGGTCATGTGTAGACAAAACATCACCTACAGAACAATGAGTTAAAAATTCACAGAATACACATTTAAACTAATCAAGTATACAATTATTTAAATGATATACCTATCGAAGCGGCCCATGAAGATGAAGGCTGAGACTGGCTACCACTGGGTGCTCAATGACTGTGACCTCCACGAACCATATTCTAACAAATAAAAAAATGTCATGCAATATATTCAAACATTGCAATGCCTTCAAATCATTTAAATCATTGCAATACATTCAAATCATTCACATCAAATATTGCAATATATTAAAACATAAGATATGACATCACTTACTAATCATGAATAACTTATCCTTAACTTGCAATACAATTGGATTAGTTACACAACTCTATATCTTCATGGATACATGTTCCTTGATCTTTAATATCACCATGGCGGACCTACAAGCATAAACAATGATTGTGATGACGACCAATTAAGTATCTTATTGTTGTTTACATAGAAAGAATATATGTCATCGTCCTTACCAACTCTTTCAATCATGCCCCAAACTTATTTTTACGTTCTTTCTGTACTTCTGCATCAGTGAGATGTGGAAGTTTTCTTCGCAACTCTAGATCAAATCGTCTGCACTTAACAAATACTTATATTACTGAATCATGTACGCACGTATAGAACTTAGTGTTACATGTTAAGTATACTTACTCGATGTATGGGTCAATTGCTGAGCAATTAAAAAGGATATAGATGTGTGTTGCGTCTTGCTCTCGATCTTCCAAGAGTCTTGATCGGCAACTATCAAATGCATGGCCAAGTAGTTAAAATATCGATAATTTGTCAGCTACAATAAATTATTCTCCATCATCATTACGAGGTGGGTATGTGTAACATGTTGGAATGTGAGCTTCAAAGTACATAAATGAAAATTTTAAAATCTCTTCTAAAATATACGCCTTACAAATAGAGCCCTCTACTCTTGATTTATTTTGAACCTTTTTTTTTGAGGTCAAACATGCAGCTGCCAACAATATACATCTCAGATTACAATAAATTTCTCAATAGCATTAAAGAGAAAAATATAAAAAATATATACCTTTCAAATGGGTACATCCACCGATATTGCACAGGACCCCCAACCCTTAGTTCATATGGCAAATGTATGATCACATGTTCCATAACATCAAAAAATGCTGGCGGAAAAAGCTTCTCTAGCTGACAAATAGTAGTGAGGACAGAATCCTCGAGATTCTTTACCTCAGATACTACGACTTTTGATGCGTACAATGTTCTAAAAAATCTACTCAACTCGGACAATACCTCCATATAAGTTTGTCTAACATATTATGGAATGCTAGGCGTATCAACCGTTGCATAATGACATGACAATCATAGCTCTTCAACCTGTATAACTGTCCCTCATCTATCTTCACAGCCCGAGCAATATTAGATATGTATCCATCTAGAAATCATAATTTTCTCAACCATTGACATACCTGCTTTACTTGATCTGGTCCAAGCACGTACCTTGCCTTTGCTTTCAGTACTTTGTCATTGTACTCTTTGAGTTTTAATTCTGGTCTTTTACATATTACTTTTAAATCTATTTGGGCCTTCGGATTATCCTTTGTTTTCCCTTTTACATTCGTTACAGTATTGAACACATTATCAAATATATTTTTCTTCACATGCATCACATCCAAATTATGTCGTATCAATAAGGTCAGTCAATATGGTAGTTTTCAAAATATAGTTTTCTTTGTCTAATTGTGATTCTTCTCAAATCCAAGGAAGGGCGTCGTGCTACAGAATCTGTCAGTCCACATGAAAAGTATCACAATCTTCTTAAAATCTCTATGCCAGACAACCATGTGGGTGGACATTTCATTTCAGTTGTGCCTGCTTGAAACACATTCCTTTGTCATCAGAACGGATGGTCTCTAGGTAGAAATCGATGGTGACAATCAAATCAGCACGACTTCCTTCCATGCATCAATCTAAAAGATTTTGTATCCTCCATGTAGTACGGACATGACAACCTCCCATGTGTGTTCCAACCAGCTAACATACCATATGCAGGGAAGTCACTGATTGTTCATAAAACAACAACCTTCATATTGAAGTTTTATTTTTTATGGGCATCGTACATTTGAATACTGTCATCCCACAATATTTTCAGTTCATCAATCAATGACCTTAAATATACATCAAGATTTTGGGCCGGAGAAGTCGAACTAGGGATCAATAGAGACAAGAAAAGATTTTGACGCTTCATACTTAAGCTTGGAGGAAGGTTGTATGGGGTGACAAATACCGGCCAACACGAGTATGGGGTTGATCTACCCCCAAATGGATTAAATTCATCTGTACATAAAACTAGCCTAACATTTCTCACTTCCATTGCGAAGTTCTGATCAGTACAATCAAAGTGCCTCCAAACTTCTGCGTCAACAGGATGTGTGATCTTATCTTCATCATGTTGAACTTTATTTGCATGTTATATCATTTGTTTAGTTATCCTTGAAGACATATATAGTCATTACAATCTAGGGGTGAGAGGAAAGTAGTGGAGTGACTTGTATGACACTTTTTTTGACCTCATGCTACCATTTCTCCTTGTCTTTGACTTGAACTGAGGATGTCCACATGATGAACATGATTTGCTATTTTCTTGATCTTTGAAATACAACATGCAATGATTTGGACAAGCATCTATCTTTTGATACCCCATACCTAGAGCATTAACCATAACCTTCACTCGATAGAGATTTTCTAGCAATTTCTCATCTTTGGGCAATATACTCTTTACAATAAAGCACAAACGGTCAAAACATGATTGACTCAAATTATACTCTGACTTCAAATTCAGTAGTTGAAGAACTGCAGACAAGATAGTGTGACTCTCGCAACCATTCTAAAGTGGTTCATCAGCATCTCTAAGTCATAAAATCTACTAGCTTCATCGTTTATTGCTTCTTCCTCTACCCCAGTTGGTGCATCACTATGTCCCATACCAGAACCAATTTTTGGTCCTGCGGCATCAAATATCAAATCTATATATGGATTATCGTGCACCACATCCACCCGTGCATTAAAATTATTCTAAAATTCTTCACCATGAAGCACCCAATTCTAATAACCACTAACAAAACCCTTCATGTATAGGTGATGTCTAACGCCATGAGGTTCTACAAATTGATTGTTCTTACACATCGTGCAAGGGCATCTGATCCGACCGGTGGGATCCACTGTACTGACACTTGTCATTGTAAATTCAATAAAACTGTTAACATAATCCATATCTTCATGCGACACCTTATTATCAACTATCTTACGGTACATCCATTCACGGTTTGCAGCCATTTTGTTCTATAATGTTACGGATATTATCATCACCAGTTAAAAGAGAATCTTAATAATGTTATGATGAAAATAATATCTAATTTATCTACTAATTCTTGTTTGGTGATTGTTTGTGAGCAATTTTTTGTTTCAATTAATGCATAAATTTTCTTTCTCTCTATACCATAAACATGCTTAATATAAAATGCAATTTCATGAACTATTATGCAGGCATTGATAATTTAATATTTTTGTGTGTAACACCATCACATCATATTTATACACATCAGGAGGATATTTAGAAATATAAAATCACATTTCATAACACGATACATTCATTTGAAGCATATTTTTATGATATAATTTCACATGAAAGGCATAATCAAATAAAAAATAACTTCATGCAAGCATGGATACAGACACATCAAACATTGCAATATATTCAAATCATTCATATCAAAACAATGTCAAATATGTACCTGCAGCAAACACACTCCAATATCTCGCTAACTATTACCATGCCTAGCATGAAATCCGTACTCCAAAAATAAGATCACTTCTATTTTTATACATTAAAATTATGCTCAGCATGATCTCCAAACTCCATCAAAGCAGTCCTAGATATTCACAACTAAGTGAGTATGTGAACAGAAAAGTCTTGCATCCAAGAAATTAAATAACATGTGATACGCTTGCATCACTTACTCAGCACGGGTATTTACCCAATTTGAATTGCTTTTGCCTTTGCATTTTTTTCTTATTTCTTTTTGCATTGCCTTTTTATCCGTATGCGATGCTTAGTACTAAGCATCATGCAATTAGCTCAGCAACGTACTTGCAAAGCACAAATATACAAAACAATACAGGGAGGAGGCTTGACTCCTCCCTAGCAAAAAAGGAAACAGGGAGGGGTCAGAGTCCCTCCCTCGCATCCCGTAAGATAGAGAGGGGGCTCGGCCCCTCCCTGGCAAAAAAAAAGGGAGGGGGGTCGACCACTCCCTCTCATCCCATAAGACAGGGAGGGGCCATATCCCCTCTTTGGCAAAAAAAAAAAACATGGGAGGGGGCCGAGCCACTCCCTCGCATCTCGTTGGGCAGGGAGGGGGCTCGGCCCCTCCCTGGCGAAAAAAAAATAGGGAGGGGGCTTGGCCCCTCCCTAGCAAAAAAAAAAAAAAACAGGGAAGGGGGTCGAGCCCCTCCCGCACATCTCGTAAGACAGGGAGGGGGCTTGGCCCCTCCCTGAAAAAAAAAAACCTGCGAACACCGATCGATAGGCGATTGGAAGGAAAAAAAAAGAAGGGGAGGAGGGTCAATACCTGTGAACGTTGATTGGCGGCTAGCGATGTCATCGGCGGCTAGCAAAGAGAACATAGGGGAGAAAGAGAAGGGAGGTGACTCAAGCGAATGTCGATGGACACAAAGAGGGGAGTGATGACAATGAGGATGCCGACGAACGATGTCAGGGAGGGGGTAGCTCACAAGAGCTACGGTGCGGGTCACCGGTAGCCGCAGGGGAAGCGAGAGGAGACACGGAAGGGGGGGGGGGGGTCTCGGGGTCGTTGGGGTGTCTGCCAGACATAGGGAGGAGTCAGTGGCCAGTGCGGTCTTCAGAGGGTGGGAGGGGCAGTCGCCGGAGGGCGGTAGGTGGCTGGGGCGAGCAACACAGGTGAGAGATAGAGAGAGTGTGAGAGAAGGTTGGGAAAATTAATTCTGTGCCCTAGATGGGTGTTTTACATAAAAAATTAGCGACAGATTGGCGATAGAATAATTCTGCCACTACTTAGTGACTGATTAGAAGCAGAAACATTCTATCGCAAACACCGTCGAAACTTAGTGATGGATTTTTACTGTCGCTATTCCGTCGCTAAGTTGCGCCATAGTTTGTGATGGATGTAAGTCTGTCGCAAAGCCGACGGATTTGATGACAAAATTATTCAGTCGCAAATCTCGAAACTAAATCAAACTTTTGGGATGGCTTATTTTCTCTCGCTAATTTGTCATAAAATTGTGACGGATTATTTTCGTCGCTAATTGACATTTTTCTTGTAGTGTAACTAAATGTTCAAAATTCTCAGATCTTACATACTCTCCCCTTAAAGGAATTTCGTCCTCGAAATCTGATACAACTCAATTAAATAAATGGGGGTACTTTTGTCGTATATCGGCTTCAGGTTCCCATGTGCATTTTCGATTCTATGGTGTTGTCATCATACCTTGACCAAATGAATGGTTTTGTTCATTAGAACTTGTTTATTCCTATCAAGAATCTCAACTGGTCTTTTCTCCATAGCAAGATTCTCTCAAACATCCACATCTTCATATTAGATTATGTGGGATGGATCATGCACATACATTTGTAATATGGATATGTAAAATATGTTGTGTATATGTGCATACTCGAGAGGTAATGTTATTCTATATGTTGTCTGAATGATATGTTTCATTATCGCGAACTATCCAACATATCTGGAGTTGAACTTTCCCTTTTTGCCAAACCAAAAAATACTCTTGGTAGGAGATATCTTGATAAAGACGAAATCCCCCACGACAAAAATAAGTTTTCTTCGTCTAAGATCCACATAACTCTTTTGCCGACTTTGGGCAGTATGCAACCTGTTTCTGATAATTTGTACTTATTGTGTATAGTGTTGCAGTACCATTGGTGACTCCAATGTCCTTTCACCAACTTCCTCCTAGTAAATCAAAGATCAACATGGTCATTTATACATAGCTTCATAGTGTGTCATCCTGATACTTGCATGGTAGCTATTATTGTATGCGAATTTCATCAGTACTACATGAGTATCCCAATCACCCTTTCAGTCAAGAATATAAGTTCACAACATATTCTTGAGTGTTTATATCATTCTTTCCGACTGTTCGTCCGGCTATAGATGAAAAGCGGTATTGAACTTTAGCTTTGTACCCATAGCTTTTGCAATTGTTCCCAAAAAATGTGATATGAAGCAAGAATCCTAATCCGATATAATCAAAATTAGTACCCGTGCAATCACACAATCTCCTGAATGCACAATTTTGTAAGACTTTTCAATGGTTAATTTACCCGAATAGGTAAAAAATGTGTCAATTTGGTGAGTCGATCGACAATCACCCAAATCTCATCACGTGTCATCGGGTCTTGGATAATCCTATCACGAAATCTATCTTGATGTTCTCCCATTTCTACTACAAAATATTCATCTATTGCATCATACCACCTAGTCTTTAATGCTTGATCTTGACCTGCTGATAGGTCAAACATTTTGAGACATACCTGATGATATCAAGATAATAAGCAATGTTATAACATTCCTAGAATTATTATAAAAATATTCAAAAATCTACTCAACATGACTCACCTTGTGATCTCTCATTTTATTTTGTTGCACCAATACCTTCATTGTAGGTCCTTGTACATCTTTGTACTCCCCAGATGTATGGTGTATTCAGATCTATGAGCCTCATCCAACAATTCTTCTCTTATTTTATGATCATTTGGTATTCAGATCTAGTCTTTTATCTATAAGCTTCCATCATCCTTCTAGAGATGTGTTTTATTCCTGCACGAGCACCTTCAGCTTCTTGTACTGAGGGTCTATTTTATATGCCTCGATAATCTTAGCAATAAACTCAGGATGAACGATCAAACTAGATATCTGAATCACTCCAAAATCTTCAAAAAAGGGTTTCCAGTTCATAAATTCTTCTAACATTTTCCTCTCTTGTCCCACCAGACTGGATAAATTGCTTCCTGCTTTTTGGCTCAGAGCATCGACCACGACGTTGGCTTTCTTAGGATGGTACGAGATAGTGAAATCGTAATCCTTTATAAACTCCAACTAGCATCGTTGCCGCATGTTCATTTTTTTTTGAGAAAATAAGTATTTCAGACTCTTGTGGTTCGTGAATACCTTGAACTGCTCCCCATATAGATAATGTTGTCATATCTTCAGTGCAAGTATGACAGTTGTCGATTCTAGATTATGTGTGGGGTAGTTCCTCTCATACGTCTTTAGTTGTTGTGATGCATATACTATAACATTTCCATTTTGCATCAAAACGCATCTTAATCTAGTTATAAAGGCATCGGTATAAACAACAAATCCACCATGTCCATACGATAATGTCAGCACTAGGGTTGTGGTGAGTTTTTGCTTCAGAGTCTGATAACTCTCTTCACACTTATCGTTTTATTCAAACTTGGTGTCTTTCTATAGTAGCTTAGTCATGGGCAATCTTATTCGTGAAAATTTCTTGATGAACATTTTATAATAGCCTGCTAATCCCAGAAAACTCCTGATATCACTAATATTTTTTTTGTCACCAATTCAATGTTGCCTCCACCTATGGCATTCATTGAGGGTTATTCGTTAGAGTTGAGTAACTACAAGGTGTTTTCATACATAATTTCAAAAGAATTTATTAAGTACTATATTACATTCGTAGGATCTACCGAAACACCATCCTTTGAAATCACATGACCCAAGAACATGACTTGTTCGAACCAAAAATCACACTTGAAAAACTTTGCATATAGCTGGTGTTCCCGAAGTGTTTTCAATACTGTAACACCCCATTTAATTTTTAATGAAAATTCTAAATTTTTTTTTTTTCATTTTTTTTTTCTTTTAAAACCTTTAACTAGATAAATGAGGAGCTACTAAGAACTTCAATCTTATTCCATCATAACAAAGTTTATTACATCAAGTTCAAATATCCAGAAACATTAAACAGAAAAGTAGTAGTGTCATGATCGCCTGACGATGCCACCGCCCTCACTCTGATTGTGCATTATGTCTTCACCTGAAAATAGTAAACCACAAAGGAATCAGACTACCACTGTCTGAGTAAGTGATACAGACTAAATTACATATGTGCAGTGTCATGTGAACAAGTATGTATGAACTTTGATTTACCCGAAATTTAGTACTTATGTCAACATGCTTTTCTTTTTAAGACCATCATGTCTGAAGTGGTTTCTGAGTAAAAGAATTCTATGATTTTAGTTTTCCATGTTTTATTTCACAAGAACTCCTATTGGTCCCATTAGTTAATACCACATTTTTTTTTTTAATTTTCAGTTCATTCTTACCCTGTGGGTACGCACAGGCATTCGACATCGTAGCGGACCGAGATTATACGGAGGTTCATACGATCCGTATAACTAGCCGTACGGATACCCAAAAGGGGCGCGGTGCTCGACCGAGAGAGATCCCCAATTGGCAAGACTAACATTGGATGCACCCCAAAACTCTTCTACAAAAGACTTGGACTCACCACCTAGGACTCACTGGTGGTCCTGGTCCCCTAACTCCGAGGACTGGGGACCGGGTGAGACGCCTCGCTCTCACAATACAGGTATATATGTCCTACGGAGTGTGTACCATCCACTCTCTCCAAAGTGGACCATGGGTCTGGTAACATACACTGTGATCCAGTGTACCCAGAACCCGGGAATCCAGTAACATACACCGTCGTGGTGTACCCAGAAACCCATTGAGAAACCGGTAACATATACCCTTTTTGGTATACCCAGTTCTCACACTTATTATCTTTCTTTATTTTCTCACCTTTATTCTATGCTCAGCTGACCCGACCAAGATTTCTTGTGTCAGTTGGTTCTCAAAATTCTTATCTTTCCCATGGCATATAATTCAAAATTCTAACTCGAGTTATACCATTCTAGAGTTATGCTCCACGATCCTTCTAGGTGAACGAGCAAGTTGGCTCCTTTGATTCTCACAACCTTGTACATTCCACCCTGAATCACCCATGTGCATGGTTCAAATAAGGAAGTGGTTGCTACCAGCCCCTTCTGCCTATTACAACAGTGGATGGTTTCTTACGCATCACATAGTGTAAAGAGGGTCCATATATATATATATATATATATATATATATATATATATATATATATATATATATATATATATATATTCAGCAGTTATGGGTTAGGTAGCACTCTACCCGTCCACTCCATTGAAACCACTGTAACCAGTATGACTATGCAAACCGATTTATGTGGTACCACCGAAAGCAGTGGTTTCGGTCGGCTGACTCACCACTATGACTCTGCCAACACAAAACGTTGGCCACAGTAGAACTCGGTTCTACTGAACCCTACCACATCCGCCATCACTATCAGTCCAGACCTGTCTAACTGGACTCCAACCGGCATGGCCCAGCAGGTCACAAGAGGCCCTGCAGCGTGCCATCTAGTTGACCTCTTGCTGGCTGCAACCACAACTGGATTCAAATTAAAATCCCACTAGGTTATGTCATTAGGCGAACCACCACAGCGTCTGAAGTTCTAACAATAAAAGAGAACAAACAATCGTGGGTGTATATCCATCTAGGTGAGTATTTAGTCAGCCTAACTCTAACATGTGTTATACATATTATGAGGGTAACTAAATATTACCATTTGCACAGGTAATAGTTGAGACACTTTGGTCTGGACATAAAGTAACTTGAAATTTCCTCTTAATACTATTTCATATGCTCATTACGTGTATGTATTGAAAAATTAATTCAAGTTCTCATGTACACACTAGACACCCCACTAAAACCAACCAGGTGGTGATCTGAACATTCATTTTCCAATATATATATATATATATATATATATATATATATATATATATATATATATATATATATATATATATATTCATTGGAATCTGATTTACTAAATACCACCCATTATACGGTAAAAGTCCAGAAGCCAATTCAATCACTACTTACCCAACCCAACCTTATACAATCTGGTGGTTTGATGGTATAATTCAAATACAGGCATATCATGACTAGTGAGACTTGTGTCCTGTATACCTTGAGTGATACCCACTATGCTGCAACTTGGACCACAACAAAAAGGAATCTCTTCCCCATAAATCGATCCAGAAAAATCTCTTCTATTAACTAATTTTATTATCCAGATTTTTGGTTTAATTGAGTTTCTAGTCCTCTTACAACATTAATTTGCTGGCAGCTCTCCATGAAGCGTGAGTTATATATGGAACAAAAAAACAAAGAGTAGGGCTAATCTGTCTATCAGATTTTTAATAAATCAAAGGACGTCTCACGATTGGAACTAGTAACGCAGGGTCTGTTTGTTCACTAACGGGGTTGCGACACACATAACCCCAACTGCAACTGAGTTCTAAATTGCAACCTTTGCTCTATTGTTGGCTAGTATTGAGGAAGCCATGACGTCTATATTACACATGGCCCTTCTTTGACATATTTTATTTTCAGATTACTTGAAATGAGAAATTCCACACGAACGTCTAAATCTCTGCTCAGATCATACACATAACCCGTTTAAACAAAACTATACGAGAGGTGTTTCCCTTTTTTTTTCTTTTTTTCTTTTTTTTTCCTAACAGTTACTTGATTTCAGGGGAGGGTTTGAAATACGGAATAAGCAAACCCTTTTCATGATTTAGGAACACATTACATTACAAATATGTATTTAGTTGTGTATCCCTTACCTCGTGTGAGCGTGAATCCACCGGAAAAATGTTCGCCTTCCTCGCGGACGTCCGGTAGCCGTGCACCAACTCCTTGCCGGGATCAATGGTGGGAAGTCGTTCAGCTGCTTGGACTGAAGGGGAGAGGGAAGGAGGGTCACACGTTTGGGCTGAAGGGGTTGTGAGAGAGAGAGCAAGAGGCCTTGGGTTCCAAGGTACCTCGTTAGTTGTTGTAGGGTTTCCTAAAAAAAATGTAAAATTAATATGGTTTTTTTTTATTGCAGCCTTCCCAATTGCTGGACTGTTGGGCTTCCAAGGTGGCCCAACGTTCAGCCCTTTCCTAAAAAAAAATCGCCCCTACCTCCGAATTAAATTCCTCCTTTAATTCCACCTTGATTTCTTATATATATATTTTTTTCTTGGTTGGGCTTCCAAGTTGGGAAAAACGCCCATTCCTTTGGGCGTCACCCCCTTTCCCCATTTAAGTCTCCTTAAATGGGAAGTTGAAACGCCCAATTAGAGAGAGGAGGAAAAAAAAACGTTAATCCTATATATATAAAAAAAATGTTCTTTATTATTATTGGTGCCCTGGGGTTTTGAACTGAGGTCTCCATCCGAATGGGTAACTAGCCCCACCATTGCACCAGATTGTGTTTCGTTGCAATACCTTGCAACAATATCTCATTTGTCCTCTTTTGATGCATTTTACAAAAATACCATTTTCTAAAAATATTCGGGTGTCCATGGGGTTTCGAACCACACTCTCTTCCTGTTGAGGCAACCCACCATACCAGTGCGGCAATTCTTACTTGGTTGTACTTCTTTTCAACTAAAACTACTTCAGTGATGGGCGATAATCGCAAGAGATGATATTTTCGAGATGCGCTTTGTGAATGTAGTTGAAATTGACAATTTGAAACTGGATTTTATTTTTTTAAGTGGGTTTCGACTCCATCCAAGATCTAAATCCCTATATACTGTTCGAATCCGATTGTTGGATCCGTTTGATCCATTTGGATCGACTTTTCATCCTTTTATCGTATCCATTCCAACAAATTTAACCTTTATTAAATTTGAAAATTGTCAGAAATTTTGCAGGTTTTACATCCTTTCCCCCTAAAAAGAATTTCGTCCGCGAAATTCGTTACAAGTTAGATATAAACAGGTCAGGGTATCTCTCTTTCATTGCTTCTTCGGGCTCCCAGGTACATTCTTCGAGCCCATGGTGTTGCCAGCGAACTTTAACTAATGTGATGGTCTTATTTCTCATCACCCTTTCACGACGATCTACGATTTCCACGGGTCGCTCCTCTACCGTCAAGTCCTCTTGTACCTGTAGATCCTTGAATTGTATCACATGGGAGGGATCTGGCACATACTTTCGCAACATTGATATGTGGAATACATTGTGAATGTTTGCGAATTGCGGAGGTAATTCCACTCGATATGCCGTTTCACCGATCTTCTCTAATATGCTGAATGGTCCTACATATCAAGGACTAAGCTTTCCCTTCTTACCAAACCGAAAAACACTCTTGGTTGGTGATACTTTCACAAATATCCTGTCCCCAACTTCAAATGCTAGCTCTCTGCATCGCTGATCCGCGTGACTCTTTTGTCGACTTTGAGCGGCACACAGTCTATGCTGGATCTTTTGGATTTGTTCTGTATAATGTTGGAGTATTATAGGGGATTCAATTGTTCTCTCTCCCACCTCATTCTAATGTACTGGCGATCTACAAGGTCGCCCATACAGAGCTTCAAACGGTGCCATTCCGATGCTTGCATGGTAACTATTGTTGTACGCGAACTCTGCTAGCACCACGTGAGTATCCCACTCACCTTTCCAATCCAACATGCAAGCCCTCAACATATCTTCCAATGTTTGTATGGTCCTTTCTGATTGTCCGTCCGTCTGGGGGTGAAAAGCTGTACTAAACTTTAATTTGGTACCCAGCGCAGACTGAAGTTGTCGCCACAATCGAGAAGTGAATCGAGGATCTCGATCGGAAATAATGGAGATTGGTACTCCATGCAATCTGACTATCTCTTGAATGTACAACTCCGTCAAGCTTTCCAATGATTGACCCTTCCTCATCGGCAGAAAATGTGCCGATTTGGTTAGTCTATCGACGATGACCCAAATGGCATCATGTTTTCTCCGTGTACGGGGTAATCCCATTATGAAGTCCATGGTTATGTTCTCCCACTTCCATTGAGGAATTTCCATCAATTGCATCATACCTCCGGGTCTCTGATGTTCAATCTTGACTTGTTGGCAAGTCAAACATTTCGCGACGTATCTAGCGATATCGCGTTTCATTCCGTTCCACCAATATCCGCGTTGTAGATCCTTGAACATTTTTGTACTTCCCGGGTGAATGGTGTATTTGCTTTTGTGGGCTTCACCTAGTAATTCTTCTCTCAACTCTGGGTCGCTGGGGACCCATAGTCTTTCCCGCATCCATATGCTTCCATCCTCTCTTCGCCTGAATTCATTATCTTCTTGTTGAACCAGTGCCTCCATCTTCCCGTACTGAGGATCTTCCTTCTGCTTTGCTATCACCTTCTCTTTGAATTCTGGTTGTATAGTGAGATTATTCACTTTTATTGTGCCGGAGCTTGTTGTGAATGGACTCCATTCTGCAAGGTCTTCTATCAACTTCCATTCTATATTTATTAAACTGGCCAATCCACCGCCCGACTTTCGACTGAGAGCATCTGCTACGACGTTCGCTTTTCCTGGATGGTAGGAAAGGGTGAACTCATAATCTTTTATGAATTCGAGCCATCTCCGTTGTCTCATATTTAATTCTTTTTGCGAAAACAAATATTTTAAACTCTTATGATCTGTAAATATTTCGAATTGCTCACCATATAGGTAATGCCTCCATACTTTAAGAGCGAACACTACTGCTGCTAACTCCAGGTCATGTGTAGGATAATTCCTCTCATGGGTCTTCAACTGCCTTGACGCATATGCTATGACCTTGTCATGTTGCATTAATACACAACCCAATCCGGTACCCGAAGCATCAGTATATACCACAAATCCACCGCTTCCCGAGGGTAACGTCAGCACAGGGGCTGTAGTCAGTTTTGTCTTGAGGGTCTGAAAACTCTCTTCACATTTTTCGCTCCAAACGAACTTCACACCTTTTCGTAAGAGCTTCGTCATTGGCATCGCGATTCTGGAGAAATCTTAAATAAACCGTCTATAATATCCTGCCAACCCGAGAAAACTCCTGATCTCGCTAACATTCTTTGGTGGAGCCCAATTAGTTACAGCCTCCACCTTTGCTGGATCCACCGAAACACCGTCCTTGGAGATAACGTGTCCAAGGAACATAACTTGGTCGAGCCAGAACTCGCACTTTGAAAATTTGGCATACAACTGGTGTTCTCATAGAGTCTCCAGTACAGTCCTTAAATGCTCTCGATGTTCATTCACACTTTCTGAGTATATCAATATGTCGTCAATGAAAACAATGACAAAAGTGTCCAAGTATGGTCTAAAGACTCTATTCATCAAGTCCATGAAGGCAGCAGGGGCATTCGTGAGTCCAAAAGGCATCACGACGAATTCATAGTGGCCGTACCTAGTGCGGAAAGCTGATTTTGGAATATCTTCATCTTTAATTCTCAACTGATGATAGCCAGATCTCAAGTCGATCTTTGAGAAGACTTTAGCATTCCTTAACTGATCAAATAGATCCTCAATGCGAGGTAATGGATATTTGTTTTTCACTGTCGCTTGATTGAGCATCCTGTAATCAATACAGAGTCTCATGGATCCATCCTTCTTTTTCACGAACAACACGGGTGCTCCCCATGGTGATATGCTTGGTCTTACGAACCCTCGATCCATCAGTTCTTGAAGTTGTTTCTTTAATTCTTCCAATTCTGCTGGCGCCATTCGGTAAGGTGCTCTGGAGATTGGCTTGGTACCTGGTACCAAGTCAATTCCGAATTCCACTTCTCGAGGTGGAGGTATCCCCGGTAGTTCATCCGGAAACACATCGGAAAAGTCTCTGACGATATCCAGATCGTGAATCTGGACTTTAACTTCACCTCCAATTATGTTTACTAGGAAAGCAGTATCTCCCCTCTGGACATACTTATTTGCTCTTAAGGTCGATATCATCCGCTGCTTGATGATTGGTCTCGAAAGGCGAAACCCAACTTCTGGTTCGTTCGGTCGGGATATGATCACCCTACCTTCTCTACACAAGATTCTGGCATAGTGTTCATACAACCAATCCATACCTAATATGACATCATATTCCGTCATATCGAGTAGGATTAGGTTTGCAAGCAGTGTTTGTTCTCCTAACACGACTGGTATGTTTGGCATGTAATTTACACATGGTTCATTGAACCCGATGGGATTATAAACTACCAATTCATGCTTCAGTGATTCAGTGGGTGCCCTAAGTTGTTTAGCAAAATTAACAGATATGAAAGAATGTGTTGCTCCACAATCAAAGAGTACTAAAGCGGCTTGTCCAGATATGAGAACTGTACCTTGGACCAAATCGCCCTTCTGAAGTTCTTCTGCCGAGGTCGCATAAACTCTCCCAACCATCTTCTTCTGATTTGCTTGTTGAGATGGCGGTGCCTGCAGCTGTGATTGTGGTTGTTGACCTCCACTTGCCCTTTTTGCATCATCTGCCTGTTTCTTGCGGCACTCCCTGATATAGTGCCCCAGTTTTCCACAGTAAAGGCAGCCGCCAGTCTCTCGAGGGCATTGTTGTCCCGGATGGAAACGGTTGCATTTCTGGCATCGCTGGGCTTGGGTCTGAATCGTTTTATTTTCTCCGGAATGCCTTGGTTTCTTAGCATAGGGGTGGAACTTTTTCCCACTGAACCTCTTCTTGAATTCTAGCTTTTGCACTCCAGGGCGATTCTTCTGGAACTTCTGTCCTTCCTTCCAATCATCCTCAAGTAATGTAGCAACCTGGGTTGGTGACATTCACCGATATAAGTTAGGATTTTTTTTTCCATCAATTATCTATTAGTTGTGTTTTACCTGAATAGCCTCATCGAGGGTTTTTGGCCCTCGGGTATACAGGCGATTTCTGAGTCCTGCTTTTAGTCCTCGGGCAAATTTCATTGCCCGGTCTTCGTCCGTCGTGTATACATTGGGACAATAACGCTCTAGGCTGTGAAACTTCGTGATGTATTCTGCCAATGTCCTTTCTCCTTGTTGCAGGTCGAGAAATTCCTGCATCTTCTTGGTTCTCTCGTGTTTCGGAAAGTAGGTGTTGTTAAACACTTCCACGAACTGCGGCCATGTCACGGGTCCATTCTGAAACTTCACTGCATGGGTGGTTTCCCACCACTTCTCTGCATGTTCCTTCAGGCGATATGTGCCAAAATCTACCTGTCGTTCGGCCGGAACTTCCAATACTCGAAAAATCCTCTCTATTTCCCGCACCCAGGACTCCGCTGCTTCAGGATCGGTCTTTCCTAGAAACGCAGGTGGATCCATATCCATGAATTTCTTGTACGACATGGTCCCGGTTGCATTCGATTTGTCATGGGCCACTTGTTGTAAGTTAGTGCCCATTTGTTGCATTGTTGTGGCCTGTTGGCCCACCACTCCAGCCAGGTTTTGCAGTGTCTCGAGAATATCGTTGCACCTGTTAGCCCATGCCATCTAATTGGCATAGACATAAAAAAATTAGTGTTATAGTTATTCCAAAACGTAGTGGTTTTCAGATACTCGATTAATGTTAAATATGGCCAAACCAAGCACAATTTTAGTGGATATATTTAAATTATATACTTACAGAGTGATGGCAGACCGTCGAGGCTGTCATGACTACTACTTTTTTGTCTGGCTCTGATACCATAATTGTAACACCCCATTTAATTTTTAATGAAAATTCTAAATTTTTTTTTTTCGTTTTTTTTTTTTTTTAAAAACCTTTAACTAGATAAATGAGGAGCTACTAAGAACTTCAATCTTATTCCATCATAACAAAGTTTATTACATCAAGTTCAAATATCCAGAAACATTAAACAGAAAAGTAGTAGTGTCATGATCGCCTGACGATGCCACCGCCCTCACTCTGATTGTGCATTTATGTCTTCACCTGAAAATAGTAAACCACAAAGGAATCAGACTACCACTGTCTGAGTAAGTGATACAGACTAAATTACATATGTGCAGTGTCATGTGAACAAGTATGTATGAACTTTGATTTACCCGAAATTTAGTACTTATGTCAACATGCTTTTCTTTTTTAAGACCATCATGTCTGAAGTGGTTTCTGAGTAAGAGAATTCTATGATTTTAGTTTTCCATGTTTTATTTCACAAGAACTCCTATCGGTCCCATTAGTTAATACCACATTTTTTTTTTTAAATTTTCAGTTCATTCTTACCCTGTGGGTACGCACAGGCATTCGACATCGTAGCAGACCGAGATTATACGGAGGTTCATACGATCCGTATAACTAGCCATACGGATACCCAAAAGGGGCGCGGTGCTCGACCGAGAGAGATCCCCAATTGGCAAGACTAACATTGGATGCACCCCAAAACTCTTCTGCAGAAGACTTGGACTCACCACCTAGGACTCATTGGTGGTCCTGGTCCCCTAACTCCGAGGACTGGGGACCGGGTGAGACGCCTCGCTCTCACAATACAGGTATATATGTCCTACGGAGTGTGTACCATCCACTCTCTCCAAAGTGGACCATGGGTCTGGTAACATACACTGTGATCCAGTGTACCCAGAACCCGGGAATCCAGTAACATACACCGTCGTGGTGTACCCAGAAACCCATTGAGAAACCGGTAACATATACCCTTTTTGGTATACCCAGTTCTCACACTTATTATCTTTCTTTATTTTCTCACCTTTATTCTATGCTCAGCTGACCCGACCAAGATTTCTTGTGTCAGTTGGTTCTCAAAATTCTTATCTTTCCCATGGCATATAATTCAAAATTCTAACTCGAGTTATACCATTCTAGAGTTATGCTCCACGATCCTTCTAGGTGAACGAGCAAGTTGGCTCCTTTGATTCTCACAACCTTGTACATTCCACCCTGAATCACCCATGTGCATGGTTCAAATAAGGAAGTGGTTGCTACCAGCCCCTTCTGCCTATTACAACAGTGGGTGGTTTCTTACGCATCACATAGTGTAAAGAGGGTCCATATATATATATATATATATATATATATATATTCAGCAGTTATGGGTTAGGTAGCACTCTACCCGTCCACTCCATTGAAACCACTGTAACCAGTATGACTATGCAAACCGATTTATGTGGTACCACCGAAAGCAGTGGTTTCGGTCGGCTGACTCACCACTATGACTCTGCCAACACAAAACGTTGGCCACAGTAGAACTCGGTTCTACTGAACCCTACCACATCCGCCATCACTATCAGTCCAGACCTGTCTAACTGGACTCCAACCGGCATGGCCCAGCAGGTCACAAGAGGCCCTGCAGCGTGCCATCTAGTTGACCTCTTGCTGGCTGCAACCACAACTGGATTCAAATTAAAATCCCACTAGGTTATGTCATTAGGCGAACCACCACAGCGTCTGAAGTTCTAACAATAAAAGAGAACAAACAATCGTGGGTGTATATCCATCTAGGTGAGTATTTAGTCAGCCTAACTCTAACATGTGTTATACATATTATGAGGGTAACTAAATATTACCATTTGCACAGGTAATAGTTGAGACACTTTGGTCTGGACATAAAGTAACTTGAAATTTCCTCTTAATACTATTTCATATGCTCATTACGTGTATGTATTGAAAAATTAATTCAAGTTCTCATGTACACACTAGACACCCCACTAAAACCAACCAGGTGGTGATCTGAACATTCATTTTCCAATATATATATATATATATATATATATATATATATATATATATATATATATATATATATATATATATTCATTGGAATCTGATTTACTAAATACCACCCATTATACGGTAAAAGTCCAGAAGCCAATTCAATCACTACTTACCCAACCCAACCTTATACAATCTGGTGGTTTGATGGTATAATTCAAATACAGGCATATCATGACTAGTGAGACTTGTGTCCTGTATACCTTGAGTGATACCCACTATGCTGCAACTTGGACCACAACAAAAAGGAATCTCTTCCCCATAAATCGATCCAGAAAAATCTCTTCTATTAACTAATTTTATTATCCAGATTTTTGGTTTAATTGAGTTTCTAGTCCTCTTACAACATTAATTTGCTGGCAGCTCTCCATGAAGCGTGAGTTATATATGGAACAAAAAAACAAAGAGTAGGGCTAATCTGTCTATCAGATTTTTAATAAATCAAAGGACGTCTCACGATTGGAACTAGTAACGCAGGGTCTGTTTGTTCACTAACGGGGTTGCGACACACATAACCCCAACTGCAACTGAGTTCTAAATTGCAACCTTTGCTCTATTGTTGGCTAGTATTGAGGAAGCCATGACGTCTATATTACACATGGCCCTTCTTTGACACATTTTATTTTCAGATTACTTGAAATGAGAAATTCCACACGAACGTCTAAATCTCTGCTCAGATCATACACATAACCCGTTTAAACAAAACTATACGAGAGGTGTTTCCCTTTTTTTTTTCTTTTTTTCTTTTTTTTTCCTAACAGTTACTCGATTTCAGGGGAGGGTTTGAAATACGGAATAAGCAAACCCTTTTCATGATTTAGGAACACATTACATTACAAATATGTATTTAGTTGTGTATCCCTTACCTCGTGTGAGCGTGAATCCACCGGAAAAATGTTCGCCTTCCTCGCGGACGTCCGGTAGCCGTGCACCAACTCCTTGCCGGGATCAATGGTGGGAAGTCGTTCAGCTGGTTGGACTGAAGGGGAGAGGGAAGGAGGGTCACACGTTTGGGCTGAAGGGGTTGTGAGAGAGAGAGCAAGAGGCCTTGGGTTCCAAGGTACCTCGTTAGTTGTTGTAGGGTTTCCTAAAAAAAATGTAAAATTAATATGGTTTTTTTTTATTGCAGCCTTCCCAATTGCTGGACTGTTGGGCTTCCAAGGTGGCCCAACGTTCAGCCCTTTCCTAAAAAAAAATCGCCCCTACCTCCGAATTAAATTCCTCCTTTAATTCCACCTTGATTTCTTATATATATATTTTTTTCTTGGTTGGGCTTCCAAGTTGGGAAAAACGCCCATTCCTTTGGGCGTCACCCCCTTTCCCCATTTAAGTCTCCTTAAATGGGAAGTTGAAACGCCCAATTAGAGAGAGGAGGAAAAAAAAAACGTTAATCCTATATATATAAAAAAAATGTTCTTTATTATTATTGGTGCCCTGGGGTTTTGAACTGAGGTCTCCATCCGAATGGGTAACTAGCCCCACCATTGCACCAGATTGTGTTTCGTTGCAATACCTTGCAACAATATCTCATTTGTCCTCTTTTGATGCATTTTACAAAAATACCATTTTCTAAAAATATTCGGGTGTCCATGGGGTTTCGAACCACACTCTCTTCCTGTTGAGGCAACCCACCATACCAGTGCGGCAATTCTTACTTGGTTGTACTTCTTTTCAACTAAAACTACTTCAGTGATGGGCGATAATCGCAAGAGATGATATTTTCGAGATGCGCTTTGTGAATGTAGTTGAAATTGACAATTTGAAACTGGATTTTATTTTTTTAAGTGGGTTTCGACTCCATCCAAGATCTAAATCCCTATATACTGTTCGAATCCGATTGTTGGATCCGTTTGATCCATTTGGATCGACTTTTCATCCTTTTATCGTATCCATTCCAACAAATTTAACCTTTATTAAATTTGAAAATTGTCAGAAATTTTGCAGGTTTTACAAATACGGTCCGCAAATGGACTCGATGTTGCTCCCTATCTTCAGAGTATATCAAGATATCATCAATGACTACGATTACAAATAAATTAAGATATGGGCAGACTGATTCATTAGATCCATAAATACAGTCGGAGCATTCGTGAGTCCAAACAACATGACTACTAACTTGTAATATCCATATCTAGTTCAAAAAGTCATTTTCTAGATATAACCTCCTTAACCCGCAACTGATGATAACCCGATTTTAGGTCGATCTTTGAGAACACCTTTGTGTTCTGCAATTAGTTGAATAAATCCTCGATATGAGGCAGTTGATACTTGTTCTTTACAGTGGCTTGATTCAAAATCTGATAATCAATGCATAACTCATCGACCTATCCTTCTTCTTCACGAACAGAACTGGTGCACCCCAAGGTGATACACTGGGTCGTAGGAAACCCTTTTCCATCAACTTTTGCAGTTGTTTGTTCACTTCTTCAAGTTTCACTTGCACTGTTCGATAGGGTGCCTTGAAAATAGGTGAAGTTCCTGGTACCAGTTTGATACTTTACCCGCCCTTGTACCTTCTTCTCAGCGGTATGGTTGTTGCTATGATGGCGATTGCCTTCCTTCTGCATTCTGCCCCTGATTGTCTGCTATCTTTTTTCTGTAGTTACGAGCGTAATGGCTGACTCTTTTGCAGTAATGGTAGGTGCCCATGTTACGAGGACATGGCTGCCCTGGATGGGAGCGGTTGCATTTTGGACATGCATGGTTCTGCTTTAGAGGTAGGCGGTTTCCTCCTTGTTGTTTCTCTACTTCTTAAAGGGAGGTTGTTCTTTTCCGCCATTGAAGGTTGGCATGTGAGCTTCACCTTTGCCACTAGCATGTTGTTATTCTTCCTTGATCTCTCCCACTCTTAATTCAGAGTGGTAGCGGCTTTGATAGTGTCGTTGAAAGTAGCAAGTCCTCGGGTGAGTACCTGGTATCTTAACCTATCCTTGAGCCCTCAAACAAATTTATTTGCCCTAGCCTTATTGTTAGGGAAACAATTTAATTGGGTAGTGACACTCCAAGCTTCAGAACTTAGTGGTATACTCCATTAGACTCGTGTTGCTCTAGGTGAGCTCTAGAAATTCTTGTTGTTTTCTTTGTCATGTATATGGTGGAAAGTAAGTCTTCAGAAAAGCTGTCCTAAAATCTTTTTGCGCAATCTATTAGACTCCCGCGAATCGAACCCCTCGAACAGTGTCCCACCATTTTCGAGCATCTCCCTTTAGTTGATATATGTCAAAGTCAATCTTTCAATTGTCTGGCACTGATTATACACTGAAGGCTTGCTCAATCTCTTTGAGCCAACTCTCGATAACATTGGGATCAACTTTTCTAGAGTATGTTGGCGGTTCAAACTTCACAAACTTCTCATAAGTCACCTGACAGTTATTTGGGTTCGACTGAACTGGTGCAACCTGTCTAGGTTGATTTTGCATATGCGTGTTTAGGGTTTATGCCAGGTTATTTAGAGCATCCATAATGAAGCCTCTTTGCTCCTGCCACTCATTGGCATGGCTGGTGTTCACACTTGTATTTGCATTCGCGTTCCCATTGGCATTTGCACGACGACTCATCTTCCATATTAGACAATCTTTATAATGAGTTCCAAACATCACACGTCGATTTATCAGAATACTAAACTTTTAAATTGTTTTTTTATTTATTTACCATAATATTGGTAAAATATTAAATCAAGTTCATCCTTACAAGGATGCTATAATAAAATAACTTATTTATTTCGAGTTCATTTCTGACTCGATTCAACTACTAATGAAAACAGAAAAAGATCATTGTCCTTCACAAGCGTCATGAGTATGCCTTAAGGTACTCCCTCGTGTCACCCGTGCATCATCGCTTTGGCAGGTGTTCTTCCACCTCCTTTGCCACTGTAGCTAACACAGAAAGTCTCACCGAGTGACTTGAGTCGTCATCGATGAGAGTTGTCGCTGCAGTGCGCTTCCTATCCATGACCTTCTTGATTTGGCAATCTCGAATGGTGTGGTCCGTCTTACCACACTAGATACAACCCTCTCTGTTGTGGAGGTAGACTTGCCCTTCCATGCAGTGATGACACCACCAACAGCCAGTTCAAGTCCCGATTGGGCACCAGACTCAGCCACAACTCTAAGGTTAGCAATTCCTCGTACTGTTAGTTGTAGGTTCTAAATAGTTGTGGCCTGTTGTTGTATTGTCTTGAAAAGATCCTGAATGACTTCAATCAATACAATCATCTAGATTTCCAGTCATCTATTATTCATGTAACAAATTTCACTGAAAAATAAATAAATTTGAGCATAAATATAATTTCTACTTACAGAGTATTGTCGGGTTGCTTTAATGGACCATGATTCACACTTCTTGATCCTGTATTTTATTCTTGGATGTGATACCAAAACTATAACGCCCCAAAATTTCACTCAAATTTCTCAGTAATTTTTTTTATGTATATAGAGGCTTGTTTGATTGAACAAGGTTGCCCACGATCCGTCTTTAAGAAGTATAAAGATTTTTTGAAATCCTATTTCTTCCAACTCTAAAACAATATACTTTTCTTATAAACAATCCAACTTGAATTCGGCTCATTTAACTTAAATTGATCATGAGCTCGAACCCAGCTTGGCTCGCCACAAAAATGAGCCAAGCTTGAACACTGCAAGCTTGTCTTGTTCAACTCATTTACTAGCCCTAATTATAATCTAATTATAATATAGTAAAGTTGTTAGCAACCCACAAGAGGCGACGATAAGCAAATGTACTATAATATTCTTTGTCAAAAATTCACAAAAACACGGTGAACCTTTGGCCTATTTACAAAGCCTAACTTTTGAGAATGGCTTTTTTAATTAGGCTATTCATAATATATCAAAAAGTTAAGCTGTGTTTGTCAATAGGCCAAAAGTTAGGCATGTTGTTGTAACTTTTTATTTGTATATTTTTAGAAAAAGTGTCATTGTACTTTTCTACAAACACATGCCTAACTTTTGAGAATGACTTTGGGGTGTGTTTGATTGATTGTCTAAGATTGGACAAAACAATACAACATAACATAGAGAACACATGTTATGTTTGTTTTCTAACAACTGGTTCAGTGTTTGTTTCTACTCAAATAGAAAATCATATTTTTTATTTAAAAATAAATAAAGTACAAGAAAATAAATCATAAATAAACCTTAAAATACAAAAAAATAAATCATAAATAAACCAAAAGACCCTAAGCTACAAGAAAAATAAAGCAAAAAATAAAATATAAAAAACTTTAATTCAAACCTAATAAAATAAAATAAAAAAAGCTTTAATCAAGTTAAATATAAAAATCTCCAATTAAAGAAATTTGATTCAAAGCCCTACTCAAAGAATTTTTTGTTTATTATATTTAATTAAACTATAAAATTAAAATCAAAGAAAAGCCCTAATTTAAAACCCTAAATCGAAAAGCCCTAATCAAGAGAGAGAGAGAGAGAGAGAGAAGAAAATAAGAAAGAAACAAAATGAGGAATGGAGCGAGAGAAAGAGAGAGAGTCGGGTGTGTACCCCTACCTCGGCCTTCTTTTGTTGTTAACTTGTGTTCCTACAATGAATCACCGTTCCTGGAATGCAGCGGACTGTCTGTCCAGCATTTGCCTGATGTGGCATCCAGCATGCAATCAAACACACCCATACGTCACATAAAACTGTCCTTATTGGAGGACTTGTACAATGATAAAAGCAAGGTTCTAGAATGGACTAAAAAACCCTTTGAATTAACTTAAACACAAATTTTAAAATACAAAAATACTAAAACTACCAAAACTAATTCGGAACCAACTCCCAACAAACATGGACTAAGTCAAAGACCTGGCCAACACTAACACAAACTGGCCTGGAATGAGTCTCTTTCCATGGCTTAGCTCTTATAGAGCCTGGATGGAATTGGCCCCTTTATACAAAGCATTAAGCAGACCTTAATGTTGGATACATTAGGGCAAAACTTTTATTTCACTTAATTATGCACTTGTTTTCACCTGGGTTGAACTGAGCCCAATTAAACTAATTGTATGGTAACAAATCAACAAAAAATATGCTTCAATACATTGCTTTTCACGTGAAAAATGCGAAACCGCTCAGGTCAAACCAGGTTTTACCCAGTTTCCAAAACATTTATTTACCTGGTAATGCTTCATACCTGATTAGGGGGTCTGAGCTTACTTGGTAATGCACCAGCTGAAAACATAGAACCTATTGATTTTATATGACAAAGGCAAAACGGTTCCGGATAGATCTGGTCCCTATCTTTATTTAGACCGATTCCGTCCAGTCTGTGCCTCTAATGATTTGGACTGTCATTGGGGTTGCAAACGGGTTGGATATCGGTCCGGTCAAGCTGGACCCTACACTAGATTTGAAGTTCAAAGGGGTTTTTGCAAATTTGGTCCCTGCCTTGTAAACGATTTGCAAAATAGGTAGGGCATAAAGTGGTGGGATAAGGTTTCTACCAAAGGTAAAGGGGCGTTTGAATCCCCGTCCGCTGGACGCAATGAGCACGGGCCCCATATCTGTCCGCACGGCCATGCAAAATAAGGACACATGGACGAGGATTCGGTGTGTCCCACACATACCAAAACATTCTTCGTGCGCCCCCCCTCCCTCCCCGCACACACAGAACAGTGGCAGACGGACAGTCACGGATTTACCCCAAAAGGTTTTTTGGGGGCACGTAGACAGGTCTGGAGATTTGTTTGATCGTCCTTGTGCATCCTGTCCACGGTCGTCCGTGATTCAAACGCACCCTAATAGATGTTGAAGTAACAAAATCAGCATTATTTGATCATTGCTCACCCTCAGATACCTCATCAAACATTAAGATAAGGGAAAAAAACGATGGACCTTTCAACAAAACATCATCACAGACAAAAGCTTTTTTTTTTCTTAATAAAAAATTATAATACAAATTTGTAAATGATATGTATATCAAAACACATACCCATGTCATTAAAAAAAAAGGTATAAATGTTTCCATATTTTGCACAAGGCTGCCCACAGTCCGTCTTTAAGATGTATAAAGAGTTTTTGTAATCTTATTTCTTCCAGCTCTAAGACAATGTACCTTTTCTATAAACAAGCCAACTTGAACTCGAATAGTTTAACTCGAATTGATCATAAGCTTGAACCCAGGTGAGTACACCACAAAAATGAGCCAAGAACACTTCAAGCTCATCTAGTCCGGGTCATTTACTAGCCCTAATTATAATATAGAAAACTTGTTAGCTATTCACTTGAGCCGATTTAGGGCAAAACTCATGAATTGTAGATTTGGAACCAAAAATGATTTTTTTTTTTCATTTCCTAAACTATGCTTCACATCTTGATCTGTTGCAATTAACCCCACCAAAATGCACTACAAGAAAAAAATGCTTTTATTGTCACGTCCCCCTGGCGCTAATAAAAGAGACTTTTCACTATCGATATTTTACTTAGCTCCTGCAAAAAAGTGAGTTATACTAGTGCAAACTATACTACGTCAGTATAGTAAACTTTTTCAAGCACACATAAAAAGTGCGTCAGTATAAATAGTTTTTCTAGCGCAACAAAGAAGTGTGCCAGAAAAAAATATAAAAGTGCATTATTAATTCGACATTTTAAAAAATCTATTTTTTTTTTCTTTGGTGGATTTTCTCTCATGCTAAAAATCTCCTCTTTCACTGGCGCTATTTTTCTTAGCACCACTAAAAAAGAGTTTTTTTTTGTGCACAAATAAAGTGTGCCAGTAAAATGATGCAGACTTTAAAAAAAACATGTTTTGCGTGTGATCTCTGTGTTCACAAGGTGTCTGATCTTGGAGTGGTTTCTCCAGTAAAAAATAAAGAACATGCCTCAAAGAAGAGAGAGAGAGAGAATGATCTCTAAAAAAAATAGACTTTATTAAACCATAGATGATAGCACCCTTGGGGAGAAGGTTTGGGTGTCAGATGTTTACTTTCCACAATCCCTTTCAAAATGAATCCCTACTTCATGCTTCATATTACTTTTTAATACTTGCTTTTCTTCTTTGGCTTTATGCATCGTTTTTAGTATTTATTTCATTATTGGTAACTATGATACCACCATAGAAGTGTCGTATAAACGTTGATGTAAATTCGAGGTCGGATTTATGAGAATATATAATCAACTACAAAATTATCCAAGGAAAATATGAAATTAAAGAAAACTGAAAATTTTAGAAAAAATAAAATAATTACATTTGCATTCCATTTAACTGCGTAGCTACAAAGATGTCTCATCTATAAATAGATGAGTTTTTTCCCAATTCTAATTCAAGTAAATTACATAATCTAATAACCTTCTGAAAAGGTAACACTTATCTTAAAATATGGGTCAAGTATAGTGATTCAATATCCAAATACAAAGATCTAAAATCTAAAATAGATCCAAACAGATCCTTATGAACCTTGAATCTTCTACTCTGTTCTTGCATCATTCACCCCAGGTTAGATAAGATTTGCTCTCAAGTTTGGATTTCACTTACACTTTTTTAAATTCCATTACACCTTGTGGCTTATGGACCCATAATATTGAACCTGATTTCACTGTTGTTCTATAAACTGAATGAACCAAGCAGAATCTAGCTCAACATGTATATTAAAACTAGAAACATTCTTTTCAAACCAACCAAAGTTACGTGAGATGCCTCTAAAGTGAAACATGTCAAATGGTTTTAGAATAAATAGTTGAGATAAAATTTAGATTCACTCTGAAACGATCTAATCTGAATGAATCAAGCAGGATCTACCCTACCCCAACATGTATACTGAAACCAGGAACATTCTTTTCAAATCAACCAAAGTTACATGAGATGCCTCCAAAAGTGAAACTGGTCAAATGGATCTGAAACAAATAGTTGAGATAAAATTTGAATCCACTTTAAAGCAATCTAATTTAATACTAAATTGAGGTAAATTCATAGTCGAATTTACGAGATTATCTAACCAACTTCCAAATTATCTAGAAGAAAACAAGAAATTAAAGAAAAATAAAGAAAAAAAAAACTAAAAATTAAAGAAAATAAAATAATTGAATTCATATTTCATTCAACTGCACAATTACAAAGATCGCTCATCTATAAGTGGATGAGGTTTTTTTCTTAATTCTAAATCAAGCAAATTACCTAAAAACCTTCTAAAAGACAACATTTATTTTATTGATATGGATCAAGTATAGTGATTTAATATCAAAGTACAATGATCTAAAATCTAAAATGGATCTAAACATATCCTTATGAAATCCAAGTCTTCAAATCTACTCATGCATTACACACGCATACACTTACCCCTTTGTTACCTAAGTTTTTTATTGTAACAATCATCACATAATATAGTCTGAATTGGAGAGAGAAAGAGAGACTAATTAATTAGAAGGGCGTTGCTTGCGTTGAAGGATGAAGAAGGCCGTTGGGGGTGGTGGCGGCAAGGAATCAATACTACCAACAAATTGGTAAACTTTAGTCGGAAGCCTCTCAAAAAATTCGTCCACAACCTCCTCACCAAAGTGAACCCTCACCAATTGCTCGAACACTGCCCTAGAGGTAGTGAGAATGGACTGGACGAACTGATCAAGGTTGGGTTCAGATCCATCCTCCCCACACCCATTCAATCCCCACCCTTTATTAACAACTTGTGCTGCATGAATGCTGTATTGGCCGTTCATCTCCACCAACTCCTTAAACTCTTCAACGCTTGGGTTGTAAAATGGCATTTGCAATGAGTCTAGATCCTCTTCTTTCACTTTGCCCTTCATTTATGACAACTCAGTTAGTAAGACATAAAATAAATCAATTAAAAGATTTACTAACAATGTATATGCAGCCTCCTCTCCAAAATAACATATATATGCAGCCATTTGGGTTTCGGCAGTTAAGTTTTGAACCCAATAAATGATAGGATCTAATTTCATGAAAATAGACAGAGTGGGCCCGTCAGAGCTCCACTCCTTCTGGTAGGGGCTACTTGTGAAAGTCACCATGTGTCAGGAGTACAAAATCCATAGAAAGCATCCCTTATTGAATGGTCAAAACTTGATATACTCCTCAACAGACAGAGAAAACCTTAAGAAACAAAAAAGAAAAGGTAGAAAATAGATAAATTGAGATACTTATAAATGTTCTTGGTCTAGCAATGAGGTTTAGGCTATGTTTGAGAGATTGGTTTGAGAGAAAAATGGGGACTCTCTCTATATATATACACATATACAGGGTTAATCTACCGTTAAACAAGTTAGGTTTAACATTATATGGATTCAACCTCATAAAAATAACTAAAATACACTAAAAATGATATTTTTGAAAATTGCAAGGTTACTTTTTGAAAAAGGTGTTTGATTTTTTTTTTTTTTAAGTTCAAAAGAGTTATAATGCCCAAAAAAGTAACCTTGTATTTAAAAAATATCATTATTTTAAGATTATTTTAATCATTTTCATAAGGTTGAATATATATATCTAGTGTTAAACCTAACTAGTTTTAATGGTAGATTAACAATGATGAATATATTCATGAGGTTAGACTCGGTCAAACTGGCCTCTTCCTATGAGTTTCAATTAAGGAGTTACTTTTATAAAGGGTAGCAAATATTTTTCATATATACAAATGAATAAATAATATATATTTTACGCACATATATATATATAGAGAGAGAGTCACTAGAATATGAGAACTATAAATATAGGCATTTTCAGCACTTTTTTTTCAAATTCAATCTGTGTATGGACTTGGCATGGTGAATTTGCTAAGAATTGACCATTGGATTGTGTATTTTTTATGAAAAATATGATTTTTGAATGCTTAAATATTTATGAAGACATGAGTCTTTGATTTTAAAGTCATAAACAATCTCGTTTATGCATCAAATTCAGATGATTCAAGAGTGGGTTCTTATAAAACCAAGAATGTAGATCACATCCGTACCATTAGATTCAAAAGAAAAGAACAAAATTTCATAAAAATTGCGGACATTAGTTCTCATATTTTCAGTCCTTATATTCTAATGACTCTCTCTCTCTCTCTTTCTCTCTCTCTCTCTATATATATATATTATATATATATATATATATGAGTAATGGTAATATACCCGATCCTATCTCTACCCGACCCGCACCTGATGGGCTTTTTTTTTTTTAAATCCGACCTTACACATGTGTTCTGCATGATCGATTTCTTGGATCATGCATTTTATATGGAAAAATGGTTTTTGGAGCCTTGAAAGTTTTAAGAAATTGTAGTCCATTGATTTCGGAACCTTATAAAACCTTATCCATGCAGCGGAATCAAATGATCCAAGACTTGATTTCTATGAAAACAAGCACATAGAATACATATGTAAGGTTAGAATTTAAAAAAAAATCCAAAATTTTTGTAAACCCCCAATCTTGTATGGGTCTAGCATAGATGTAGTCCAATAGATTTTCATTTATATATATATATCACTTTTTTCTTACCTCGAGAACAAGCTCCGTGAGAATGGGCTCCAAATATAAAGTGAAAAAGTCTAACTTTGTGGTAGTCAAGTCAACCCATTCTTGACGGCAACAAAAGAGCAAGGTAAGCAGCCCTCCCCCAACCAGCTCGTCAGCCCTATAGCTCAAAAAGTCCAACATGTCAGCTTTAAATTGTTCCTTGTAGGCATTAAACACGGTGGGCCCGCCACCATAAATGTATACCCTTCCTTTGTTGGTAACCCCGGCTGGTGCCTTTGAGAGCCAATGTAGGGCCATCGTTGAATTAAAAAAATGGACGGAATCTCGAGGAAATAACCGAGAGTAGAAAGATCCTGGAACCCCTGCAGTCAAGTATCCACGGTCAGGAGGGATGATGCTGAACAAGGTGTTAAAATCATTGCCTGCGTGATCGTTGAAGAAGACTTGAAAGTCAGGAGCATGGGCTTGATGGTCCTGTGACTTGTCCAGTGTGTCCCGCATTGCATCCATAATGTGTTGAACGGTATAGAACGTGTTGGGCCCCACAGAACAACCCAGATCAACGATACGAATTGCGTTCTTCGTTGTTGAAATGTCAAACTTCTCATGGATGGCTTTCGCTATCATCACCTTGATACTATCATACCTGCTCCTCTGCCACATATATTTAGGAGTGTTAGGCTTTTTAGTTATTTTTGGGAACCATGTTTTTATTTTCTTGATGAGGAAGGAACCTTCGCCAGAGCTGGGCATAGTGACAAATATCGCAAGATTTACTAAAATATCGTGAGATTTAGGAAAATCATGTGATAATATCGTGAGAAATTGCCTGAAAGTTTAAAACGGCAATTTCTCGCGAGATTTTTCAAAATATCGTGAGATTTATGAAAAAACATAAATATCGTGAGATTTATGAAAAAACATAAATACCGTGATTTAAACACGATATTTATGTTTTAAGCGACTATTTATCACAAAAAATTCATGTATTTTTATTTTTAAATATTTTTTATTAATATTTTCTTATAAAAAATAAATTATTTATTTATTTTTTTATTGCCAAGATTTTGCCAAAAAAATGCCAGATTTATGATTTTTTTTTTCAATTTCTTGTGAGTTTTAAAAAACGAGAAATTGCCGATCTTGAAGAACGTGTCACTATGGAGCTGGGACACTTAATGGACCCGCTTCATGCAATGTACAACTCTGGGTTGAAGACACGACCATTCAGCCTTACGTGCCCCAACTGTGATAAAGCAACGGCAGCCTCATGTACCAGCAGGATTCGATTGTAGGCCTTCAGCCTGCTGACCACATGTGCAATCACCGCCATGGCTACCATGTTGGTCATACTGATCATAACATGAGATAATCCAAAGAATCTCTATTCATGAATGTTGCATAGTAAATGAGCAGATGAGCCCAGAAAGGATTGTTCAAGCTTAGCTTGTTTGTTTGAAAGATAGCATGAACATGCGCAAGTGGTTACTCCTGATGAGGCCAAGCCAACCAAGTTTTTAGAAAATATTTATCTTTTATGTTGGCAACATTAGGAATCTAATTTCAAAAAGTATACTTTTGTCAAACCATGTAACTTAACTAGGTATTGTATACCACACTATGTTATGTATTTTTATGTTGTAAACCCACATATGCAAACGAAACATACTCTAATCATTTTTAATGAGCTTGCATGAGTTTGAGAGCCACTACAGGAAATCTGTGTTTTACTGACGCATTCGGGCAGTTGCGACAGTATAAACCAAGGTTTATTGGGGCAGATTTTCTGTTGCTTCAAAGAAAAGACTAACCCCAGCCCAGTGAAAATAATCTTTTCTGACACAACTCTAAATTATGCGAGGAAAAAAAAGTATTTTTCTTGCGCAGTTTTGGGTAGAGTCAGTAAAGGTATTTCCTTGGTTTAAGATTTTACTGCACCTGTGAAAGTATAATTTACTGGCGAATGTAAATTGTTACAGTAAAACCTTTACAGACTTTAACTTGTGCAAAAGCAAAGCCAGTAGGGGTGGCAATTTTTGACACGACCCGCCAACCCGCCTCTTAGGCGGGTTCGGGTTGGGCTTAAGCCAACCCGTTTAATAAACGGGTCGACCCGCGTAACCCGTTTATTAAACAGGTCGGGTTCGGGTTGGGGGTATGCCAACCCGCCAACCCGGCTGACCCGTTTAATAAACGGCTTAGGCGGGTGGGTCAACCCGCCAACCCCTAGTCTTCACTGACCATGATAACTTGGATAAGTGGTGGAGGATGAAGGCGTCGGTAGGAATATTCCGGTCGCCGCTGGACAAGCCCTTGAGGGAGTTGACGGAGGATGACATATTTTGCAGTTCTCCTTATTTTTCTCTATTGCTTTCTTAGGCTTTCGGTCATAAGCAGGAAGAATAGATCGCCATGTTTGTTTCTGCGGCGATCGAGAGAGTTTTCCGGCGATCTTTTTCTCACTCTTTTTCCTTCTTTCCTCTTCTTCTACCTCTTGTGAAGGAATGCGACGGCCGTCCTGGAACAAGTCTCAGGCAATTCAGCAGGTCCTCTCGCTCAAATCCCTCTTCGAGACGTGGCCCGGGAAAGAGGAATCTGGCTGCCGGAAACTGCTGATCAAGAAGCCCTCTCCGGGCTCATCTGGCGGACCGCGCCCGCTGGACGTCGCCGGAGAAGATCCCGTGAACCTTTCAGAAGTGAGCGTTCCTTTCATCCCTCAACTATTTTACGAATTCTTTCTCGCGGAAATCTTTTCTATCCAGATCGTACGGTAGGCTGTGCTCCTCGCTTCCTTTTTCTGTCAAATTTAAATTTATTTTTTGTCGATTTCTTCTTTTGTTGTTTCGTTCTTGGAGTCGCCTCCCGGTGGAGAGGAGAGACGATCTGTACCGGCCGTGGCACCGCACCCGTCAGCACCTCCGTCGCTCCGCCTGCCGGTGTTCTGCCCGAGGGGGCGGATTTAGATGGGGAGAGATCATCCGGAGATGCCGGATTCGCGCAGATCTCCCGGGAACCCGCCGGAGATTTCCCGGTTTATTAAACCGGGTTGGCGGGTTACCCGTTTATTAAACGGGTCGGGTTCGTGTTTGCCACAGCCGACCCGTTTAATAAACAGGTCAGGTTCGGGTTGAGGTATGCTGACACGCCAACCCGACCCGATTGCCACCCCTAAAAGCCAGTAAAAATCCGATTTCTTATAGTGCCCAACCAAGTACCCTTTTGCTATGTACATGAGCAGCTCATGACTCAACTGCCCCAAACCCCTTTCTCTCACCCCCACCATTCCCCCTCCTCTCAGGAAAAAAGAAAAAAAAGGAGGGGAAGGGTATTCCAAACTTAGAGCTAAAAAAATTGTTGCACGTAGGGATGACAGTGGACCGGGGGAAAGCGGGGCCCCGCCCCGTTTGGACCGGGGATGAAGGGTATGAAACGGGGATGGAGGCGGGGACGAAGGTTAAAATCCATCCCCGTCCGGGGGTGGAGGCGGGGATGGACTGGCACGTTCCCCCGCCCCGGCCCATCCCCGCCCCGGCCCATCCCCGCCCCGGCCCCGCCCCGGCCCCGCCCCGGCCCATCCCCGCCCCGGCCCCGGCCCATCCCCTTCCCGGCCCCGCCCCGCCCCATCCCCGTCCCGGCCCCGCCCCATCCCCGCCCCCAACCCTTTATATTTTTACTGTTTACTAACCCTAACTCCCTTCCCTAATTTCCTAACCCTGGAGCCGCCGAGCCGGGCCGTCGCCTCTTCCCCTTCCCCATCGTTGTAGCCGGGCCGTCGCCGACCACCGTTGGCCGTCGCAGGGGGAGGCCTCCACCGTTGGCCGTCGCAGGGCCATCGCCGATCTCTGACTCGTCCTCGGCGACGCTTGGGTGTGAATGCACACCAAGAAGCTTTGGCAGTACGTCGCTAACTACGAGCGCATGGCGTGGAGCGAGGTCGTGGCGGCCATGGCGGAGATGCCGGTGGTGATCGATGCCGAAAGCGCGAGGCGGGCTTTCAGGCGGTTCAACTCCGCCTTCGAGGAGGCATACCGGGCGCAGACTGCGTCGATCGTGGTGGAGGACATGAAACGGGGATGAAGGCGGAAACGGGGACGGGGACGGGGCGGGGGTGGAGGACATGAAACGGGGATGAAGGCGGGGGCGGAGGATAAAATCCATCCCCGCCGCGGAGGCGGGGCGGGGTGGAGGATAAAATTTTGAGGCGGGGCGGGGGGTGGAAACCTTGTCCCCCGCCCCCCCGCCCCGCCCCGCCCCACTGCCATCCCTAGCTGCACGCGTAGAGATATCTTTTCCGTGCTCGTGTTTTACAAGAAAATCGCTACATGCCATAGGGATTTTTGTGTGATTTGTGCGCCTCATGCATTTAGCATAATCTAAAATACAAAGTTCATCATTCCTTGTAATTATTTTTGTTTTTATTTTTTCGAACAAGGCAAAACACTCAGGGGCTTGCTTACTTTTGGCCAGGGGGCTAACATAATTGTTGTTGGTTTCCCAAACATCTCATGTTCGAACCTCATGGTTGGTACCCGTGAGTTTAGTGCTGAACCGAAGGAAAGACCTACTTTGTGCCAAGGGAAGTGGGGGCAGAGGGTTTTGCATCGGAGGATCCCAAAAAAGGTGGTGGTAATCATGATGCACAAATTCCTTCTGCCGATCTTGAAGAACAGGTTGTTTCCCTTGTGGTCGAAAAAATTATAAAAAGTACCAACGGGAACTTTTTTTTACAAAAAGTACTTTCATATCATGGAAGATGGATATACATACTTGAAAGTTTGAATTCCGCATGTAGCTCTTACAACCATCGCCACCAACCATAGTAAGGTCCCCTGCTCTAGCCATCTCTAGTGCCTCTGTTGGTCCTTCTTCTTGGTGGTCGCTAATGAGTAAAAGAAATGACCGTGCCCTTGAAAAGAATAAGCACGCACATTTATAGCGAATGCCTTTCTTTTTATCACATATTTCTTGCCAAGTTGGAGTCCACGTCATTTAGAAACAAAATATTGTTCTAACGGTGGAAAAGACCTGTTGTACCAGGAAGGTTGACTGTATTATTGTCCAAATACTTTTTTTATTTTATCTTTTCGACAGAGAAAGCTGGCGTTAAGCAGACCCCTATCAGTTATATGGGGTTCGACTGACGTGCACTAACTGCTCCTGCCAGACAATCACAGCCTCCATTGGTATCATCGATTCTTTGAAGTATAAAATGCCTGCATGTGGTGGATTAGGTACCAGTTCTCAGAGTTTTACGCTGCCGGCATGGCGACCGTATGGCAGTCTGAGCAGTTTCTTTGGGTTATAAATAAAAAAAATTGAATTACACGTGCTCATTATCTTTTTAGATTTCTATGTCTTCAACAATTAAGTTGTAAATGTGTGAAATGAGTCGGGCAATTTAATTTACGTTATATATGTAAATAAGTAACCCAAGTGCTCATTTAGTATTCTACTCGTAATTGCTTCATGGTGAAGGTTAGAAAAAAATCAAACCTTTATAAATATTTCTACTGTTTTTGACAATGTAATTAATCCATGATTAGAAATGGTTATGTGCATTTATTATACTATGTGAACCAGCTGATATCCAGCCAAAGCAACAGATTTCTATGGCACTTTAAACGTGGAGTATTGTATTCCAGCCCTTAAACCATAATATTGTTGTTTTAAGGGTAAGCTCTTATTTTGATAATTTTCCTTTTGGCATGGTAAAGCTGGCTGGAGTGGTACTTTGGCGAGCTTCACCCTTCAATGTGCTTCTTTTCGAAGGAAAGCAAAAAAAAAAAAGGTGAAACAAGGGCTCACAAGCAAGCATCACCCATGTTCAGTCGTAGGGAGGGTGATCGAGTTCACCGGAATCAATTCCGGCAAGCTCTTTCTCCTGGACAGCCAAGGGGGCTCACCAACCTTCCCTTATTCAATTCATGAGCCTTCATGTCCTTAAGGGGAGAAGTTGAGGAGCAGGTTGTCGTGAGCAGAAAAGCAACCAAGCCAGCAATAGCTAAGATAACTCATATCACTAGCACCTCCCTGCTCTCACTAGAATACATCTCTCTCTCTTTGTTTCCCTAGTAGATCAACTTGACAAATGAGGTACCACCGCGGTGGTATTCCATGTGGTAAGCCGCGTCCTGTGCCAAGCTGAAGGCCCAGGTTTGAATACCTCTGCCACATTGGATTTAAGAGATATCTGGTAGGGATCTAACTAACGCCAACTTGCCTTTCAAAAAGAAAAAAAACTTGACGAATGAGGTGCATATTTTATATAAGAAATAAAATACTGATGGGTAGAGGTTCCATGGTTGAAGGCTTGTACAAAAAAGCCAACTAGCTTCCACTTTCATTAACATTTTTTAAAAAAAATGCAAGTTGGGGTTGGCAGACCCCCACCAGTTATTATTCAAATACCATTGGGGTTTGAACCTGCACTGACAGCTCCTACCAAACACGTGTTGGTGTTTCATTAACAATATTCTTAAGGAGCAAGCAACTACTTTACAGGAATTGTTAGACAAACTGGGAAAATTTTGAATGGCACTCGCTGAATAATGTCTGAATTGGAAATTGCCCCTTTGCATTTCAGCTCTCCCTCTCTTTTCCCTTATTACTGCATAGCTACAAACATAGTGACGAAAATTTAAAACGAGAAATTATAGGATGTATGTTATTGCTACATTTTGAAAATTTTATTTTTCTCGCATTGTTTGGGAAAATCTTGGCTGAAATTAATTAGTTAAATTGGAACTTAAAAACATAACACCATAGTCCATACCTATTTCAAAACGAGTCTAAACAAAAGCATATTTTAGCTTCCACTTTCCAAAGCTTTACTTTTCGGAAGATGTTTTTTTTTTTCATCAGTGCTTCCTCTTTCCAAAGTTTGATTTTTTCGGAAACTCTGTTGTTGAGTGAGAACTTTATTAGCATTCAATATTAGAGGGATCAGTTAATTTCATGATAATGATAATAAATTAAGATATTTATTTTGCCTTATATGATTTACACTATTTAATGCATCTTAAATTACTTCAATTAACTGCGTTTCTTTTGAAAGCTCCCTTTCAAGACCTAACTATCGAGATTAAAATTGCAGTATCGTGATGTTTCCAAAATATCGCCCATATTTATTACTGTGGCAACAAGGAGATAAATGAAAATATTAGTGAATTTACACATCAAGGCTAACTTTTATCTTACGGAAATTACATCAAGGGTAACTTTGGTAAGGCTGCTTTTGAAAAGTTGAAAAGCAGCGTTTATCTTTATGAACTGCCGTACAGGCTATGAAACGAAAATGCCGCTGCGTCCAAGGTTTAATAATTATGCTCTTATTTTATTTCTTCTAAAAGCAAGGGCTATTTGTGAAGGTCTCCGATTTGAAGAAAACGTCACAAGTTCGATACCCATGGGCGGCATAAGCTCATTGGGGGTTTTCTCTTCGATCATTAAAACACACACACACACACACACACACACATATATATATATAATATGCTCAGAGATTATTTATCTAGATAAACTGTTAATAAATTAGTATATTATTTTAAAATTATGAAAGGAAATGCCTTTATGCCTAAGGTTTAATAATCTCTGTTAAATAGAACTGTACAATAACAAACTGTTTCAGAGAAAATCCATAAGAAGGGTGAGCCCTCTCTCTCTATATATATCGGCCTCCTCGTTACCTCTGCTTCTCTCGAACCCTAGCACGCACCATTCAGATGCATCGGCAATGGATGATTCGGCGGTCAATCAGTGTCTGAGTCTTCAGCTACAGTCCGGGATTGCTCCCTCCTGCTTCTCCTCTTCGTCCCCCTCCTTTGGGTCTTCTGTCTCTCTGGTGTGCTCTGCTGCCCCACCCACCGCTCGTTGGCACCACCTCGTCGGTGTTCATCTGGCCCGTCGCTGCTCGCTGGTGTGCCCTGCTACCCCACCCCTTGCTCGTTGGTGTGCCCTGCTGCCCCACCCACTGCTCGTCAGTGCCACCTTGCCCTGCTACCCCACCCACCGCTCGCCAGCACCACCTCGTTGGTGTTCAACTAGCCTGCCCCACCCGCTGCTCGTCAGTGCCATTTCGTTGGCATTCAATCGGCCCACCTTCTACTTGTTGTTGGAGGGACAGCGGGACCCTGATCATCACGTGTTGGCAGTTTTGGGGATCAACAGAATGGGTTGCTTTTGCTGCTCCTTGAGCTTCTTCTCCTCGCCGTCTGGATGACCCTCTCCATCACCAGCTTGTACTCGCACTTCTCATAGCGGTGCCTCTTGCTCTCGCATTTCCAAGGGAGATAGATCTCTTTGACCCTGCATTTGTTGAGGGGGATGAGGAGGTGGGCACACTAGTCTCTGTAGGGGATAGGGACCCTGACCTCCACCATCTCTTCCTGAGTCGTGATCATCTTCTTCGACGATCCCTCCACCTCCATTCTGCAACATACCTCTCTCTTTCTCTCTTTATGCGCCCTCGAACAGTCTGTTTCTGCGACCTCACTCCAGATCGCTCGTTGGGCTCAAACCAACGAGCCCTTCATTTCATCTAGGTTGCTATCAATGACTGAGGGGCAACCTTTGCTCTTTGTCAGTGGGGTATCGACGTTGTACTCCCTTTCAGGCTCAAATATATTTTTTCTCTTTGCTTTCGACATCACTGCGCTCTTGCCTTGTCGTGGGCTCGCTTCTCATCTCAGACATTCAGCGTTTTCTGCGTGGGGTAAGGTTGGAGCCTCTCGCCGCGTGCTCTGCTCAGGCAATGTTGGTTTCTCCATTCTTCTTTCATGTGCCATCGGTTCGGGCGGCGGATAAGTCGTGGCAGCAGGTTCCATCTTCCTGGCAGCGTTTCTTCCATGCCCTTCGCTCTAGATCTCAGTTAAGCCTTACCAAGATGGGGGATTAGTGGTATGTTGCTTGTTTTTCCCTGAATTTTCATAAGCGCCTTCACTGCCACAAGTGTGATTCCTCTTTTTTATCTCGGTGTCACCCGGTTTGGATGCGCAAGCATTTTGTCTTCTCTCCTTCGCTCTCGGTGGGGTTGTCTCTTTCTTCCAAAGCACCTGTTGGGTTGGGGCATTTTCATGCTCGCCAGAGTAATCTTCAACCAATCAGACATCTATCTTTATCGTCGTGGTTGCAAATCGGTGATCTTCAGCAGCTGACAGATTCCTTCCTTGCGGTCAAGATTGGGTCTATCTGGGTTTCGGTCTGGCCGTCACCCATTGCTAAGGTTTCTCAGTCATCGTCTCTGGCTTCCCCTGCCTCTTCTCCGGTGAAGGATATCCTCATTCTGGCCCAGCTTCTCGATGTGCATATCTCCTAGCCATTGGCTGTTTTGCGCAGATCTAGTTTTTCTAGTGCTCTTTCCCAAGTCTCTTTGGCGGCTCCTTCAAGTATGCTTGAATGCAGTGGGGAATCAAACATTCATCATTCAGGATCGCCGCTCGTGTTGCCCGGTATGGGCACGCATGCCTATGCCCAGGCTTGCATTGATTTCTCTGATGCAGCTCATTCGATCAATTTGTCTCCTTCTTGGGACCCAATACATTTTTCATCCCTCTTCAGAACATCGGTCGTTCCGCATGGGGAAGGCCCCATGCAGTCTGACCCTTTCAATGATTTCTCTTCTCGGGACCTGACGCTTTTTTCTCCTCCTGGGCGGGGCCGTCAATCTGCTTATTCTTGCATGCCTTCCCAAGTCTCGTGGTGATGCCTTCAGGTATGATTGCTCGAGGTGGGCTTGTGGTGCTTCTACCTTCTCCATTACAGCTCGTGCTGCCAGGTTTGGGCTCGCAATCTCATGCCAAGGTCTGCTCTCATTTTCATTCCCCGGGTCAGTCGGTCATTTTTTTGTATCCTTGGGACCCGACATTTTCTTCGACCTTCTCCCTTTCCAGCTGTTGCTCGGTGGCGCAGGCGGACAGTGTTGATCATGGTGGCCTTAGTTCAATCTCTTCCTTCATTCTCTTTTCATCCCGAAATTCTGCTTACCATGTTATCCATATTATGGCGATTCATGCTATCTCCAACCAAGCCAACAATTGCATGGTGATTGGCTTCTCAGTTCCTCATTCTTGCCCTTTTTCCCCTTGTGCCCTGGAGGTTATCTCATATTCTCCGCATCCAATTTTTTCTCCTATCATTGGTCCCAGCGACGGTCTACCGGGGGGTCGACTCACTTGCCTTCCTTTCAGCTCTATCTACATCCCAGTTCGCACCTCCTGGGTATTGAGATCGGCGACGCTGCTCGACTGCTGGATATCTCTCTCTCTTCGCATTTCAATTGCTAGCTCTATCGACTATCATGGATTCAACTATTTCTGGTCTCAATTCTGTTTTCGGGGATATCCTTTGCCCCCCTTCTATTTTGTCCGGTTCTTTGCAGGATGACTCTCCCGTCAGTAATGTTCAGTGTTCCCCCATCGGTAACCATAGACGAAGGAGGGTTGTCTTTCCAGATTCGGTTTCTCTTGGTTAGTCTCCTTATAGATCGACCAGGTTGCAATAGCCACAGGTCTTTTCAGATTTTGTGCTATGACGCTTGTTTGTTGGAATATTAAGGGCCTCAATTCTGCCTCCAAACGCTTGTTTTTAGCGAGTTGGATTAGATAGGCTAATCCTGACTTGTTTGCCATTTGTGAAATTAAAATAAATGACATCCTGCTTGCGGTCACTTCTTCCATTTGGCGGGGTGTGAATTTTTTTCTTTAATCCAGCAGTCAATCATGTCGGTGGTATCCTCCTCTTTGGTAAGAAGTCTTTAAATTTATCGCAGCTGGACGTGGGTCTCTACTTTTTGGCTGTTGCCTTTAGCTTATAGTTGGTTGGTCGGAGAACTGTGGTGTTTGTGGTTTTTGGACCCAACCTCGCTAACAAAAGGCCCGCGTTTTGGGATGACCTTGATAGGGTAGTTACTTCTAATGATCAGTGCCACCTTATTATTGGAGATTTCAATTGTTTGTTTTCTCTTCTTGATTACAATTCTATCATCCTTCCTAATACCTCTATTCGATGCTTCCAAGACTTTGTTCACCGGCATCTCCTTTATCCTCTTCCTCTTATCGATGAGCGCTTCTCTTGGTCGAATAGGTGATCGTGCCCGTGCTGTTAGGTTCTAGACAAGGTATTTGTCACCCCTTCTTTGTTGGACCTCATCTCTGACATTAAATGTGTCTTGCTTGCGCCCTCTATCTCTGAGCATGATCAGCTCATCACTCTTTGAGGGGATGACTTCTTCTTCACCAAACACTTTGTTTTTTAGCAATGGTGGCTTCAGGAGCCAAATTTCAATTCTGTTATTTCGGCTTCTTAGTCCAAACCTTCTGCGGAGCACTGGGCTGCTCTTCGGCTTATCAACAAGCTTTCACGTCTTGCTAAGGATATCAGAGCCTGAATTCATAATTGCAACATTATGAAATTTTAGTATTTAGATACCTGAGAGCGTGAGCTTTCTAAATTGTACCAGTCTATGTCTTCCCCTGACGCTTTTTCTGAACCTCAACTTTTCAGTCTCCAGGCTGGGTCCATTGAGCTATCTATGTTGTTGAATAACTGGAGAGTCAGGGATGAAATCTGTTGGAAGCAACGATTCAGGGTGAATTGGCTCAAAGTCGGTGATGGTAACACTAAATTTTTTCACTATTAAGTGTCCCATCACCATCGGAGGAAGGTCATCCCTTTTATCTCCATTGAGGGCATCTCTTTCTTTGATCAGCTTGTCAACCAGGCCGTCATGCACTATTTCAAGTCCATTTATGCCCCTTCAGTGGTTGCGGAGGGGAATATTGGGTTACGGGCGATCTCTCATGACCAAGCATGTGCTTTACAAAGAAGATTCTCGGATGTTGAGATCCTTTGTGCTATCAAGGATCTGTCTGGTTGGAAAGCGTCCGACTTTGATGGGTTCCATGTTGAATTTTTCAGGATTTTCTAGGATTCTGTCAAACCAGACGTGGTTAGCCTCTTCGATGAGTTTTATCGCAACTCCAGGCTGCCCTACCCTTTTCATTTAGCCATTATTTTGCTTATTTCTAAAGACGTCGACACTTCAGATATCTCTCGGTTCCCCCCGATCTCGGTGATGAGTACTCTTTACCGTATGATTGCCAAGGTTTTGGAAAACATGCTGAAATCAGTAGCTCAACAGATCTTCTCGGACTCTCAGTTCGCCTTCATCCATAATAAGAAGGTTCATCATTCTTTTATCATGGCAACCGAGATTGTGCACTCTTTGCATCTTTGTGGTCAGCCTTCTTTCGTTCTTAAATTAGATTTTCATAAGGCCTTTGATTCTATTCAATGACCCTTCTTATTTCAAATGTTATTAAACTTTGGGTTTGGTCGTCGGTTCTCTGGTTGGGTTAGAGAACTAGTCTCGAATGTCCAGGCTATATTGAATATCAACGACACTTTCGGGGAATAGTTCGAGTTGGAGCGGGGTCTGCATCAAGGTTGCCCTTGTAAGAACCACGATAATTCTGATATATATATTGAATTGAAATGTGTTTCAGTAATAGTTGTCTCTTGCTTTGACGGGAGAATTTTCTCGTATTTGTGCCAAAGTAGCGATACGAAGCCTTAATCGCATAAATTTTTGAATTTCTAAGCGACGAAGGACAACCCTAGCAATCTAAGGTCCCATATTCTTAGATTCGATTTATAACATATCAAAGTAGGTTCACTCCGAATTTGGAACCTAAACGAGAAAAATATCTCATTATTCCATGAATTTTGGCAAAAGGGATATATCGGTAAATATGAGTCGGATCGAGGCCCAAATTCATCGGAACTGGAGATCTAAATACGTAATATTGAAATTTAGGTCTTAAAATTTATGAAATATAATTTGGAAATAAAGCATTTGAATTGTTTAAATCTAACTTTTAAATAAGAAAGCAATTAGGAGTAGTAAATAACTAAATAGCAATTTTTATAAAACCTAATTTAGGTTTTTCAAAAATTTTTAAAGAAGAAGCTTATTTTTGGCATTATTAGAAAGTGGTTAGCATGGGCCCCACCTCAGCCCATGCTACCTTAATTTAAAATAAAAAGAAATTTCAAAAACAATGCATTTCATAAGGTATTTTTGAAAAGTATGCAAAAAACTCTTTGAAAAGGTGGTTTTTGGCATTTTGAAAAATAGTTGGCTAAAAGCCAATGTCTTTTCCATGTGGCTGGGCACCCCTTAGGGTGTAGCCTTGAGCTGCATTTAATGAATTAAAAAAAAAGGGGGATTTTAAAGGAGCCTCCTTTGACAAGTCAAAAGAGCCTCCTTTGACAAGTCAAAGGAGACAACTCCCCTTGAATCAAGGGGAGTTGTTGAGAGTGGGTGACCCCTCAAGTCCTAGCCTTGAGGAATAGGCTTTGACTAAGGTGAGAAGGGTGGGGCGTGGGGCTGGAGAGTCTTTCATCTCTCTGTTACGACAATGAAGCCATACATGATACTTCAAGTACAAGGTTTTGATGATAAGCAAGTGGAATCAACTGCATTTCAGTTAAGGCTATGAAGAAATTGAAGAATTCGTTGAAGAATCTTTAAAGACTAGTGTGCAATTGTTTAATTCATTAAAAGTCTTAGATTCTTGTAAGAGCCTTACTTAGAGTGCATATTTAGGTTGCATTTCACCTTAAAAGTCTTTAGAAAAACTTTTCTAAAAGAAACCCTCTTGAAAATCTTTTTAAAAAACTCTTTTCTTAAAATTTTCATGTTTATTAGTCGACCAATCGACTTACCAGTCGACTAATCCTTTCGCGCCATATTTTCTAAAAAGTCATTTTTGTCAAATTAGTCGACCAGAGGTTTTATCAGTCGACTGGACAGAATGTTTGTTTTCTGGAAAAATTAGCAGCAGTCGACTAATGGTTTTATCAGTCGACTGAACAAAACATGTGTTTTCTGAAAATTTAGCAGCAGTCGACTAATGTTTTTATCAGTCAACCGAACAAAATGTTTGTTTTTCAGAAGATTTTAGCAGCAGTCGACTGAAAAGTTTTTTAGTCTACTGATGATATTATCAATCGACTAATTTTTCTCTAGTCGACTAAGTTTCAAAAGTTCAGATTTTCAAACGGCTCGATTAACAGATCAGTCGACCGACGATAACTGTCAGTCTACTAATAACTAACTATTAGTCGACTAACTGATGTTTCAGTCGACTAATTTTGTTGTTTTCCTGAAACTTCAAAAAGGCGTGTCTCTTTGTTTTTCAAACATTTTGATCATTCAAAATGAACAGTTTTGACACCCTTTCATACTCTCAACGTATGAAAAACTTTAACTATAAATATGAGTGCATTTTACACTAAAAAAGAACAAGAATTCAATCAATTTGAATAATTTACTTATTGCTTTTCACTTCTATTCATTCAAGTATTTGTTTTCTCACTCACTTGATATTTTCACTTCAGTTTTTCACTCAAATCACTTTGAGAGATAGTGAATTCGTGAGTAGAGTATTTCAACAACCTCAAAAATCAATTGCATCTCATTTGCATTCAAAAGAAAGACTCATAGGTTGTATTGTAAGTTGTTATTTCTTTTCTGTAAAAATAAGGACTCCTTGGTTTTAAAAAGTTGTTTGCTTTCAGTAGGGTTGTTACTGAAAGTGGGACCGGTTTTGGTCTGTGTGATCTTGTAGTTTACAAGGTTGATAGTAGAAATCTCAAGCTGGTTTTGCTTAGGGACTGGATGTAGGTCGGGATAGACCGAACCAGGATAAAATCTTGTGTCCTTTGTGTGTTTGCTTTTCGATTTGCAAATCCTTCAATATTTCGCAGACAATTTTTTAAAAGCACTATTCACCCCCTCTCTAGTGCTCGTTGCCTCGATGCTAGTGCACTTTCATTTGGTATCAGAGCACTGGTTTGCTATTACTTTGATTTGACCATCATCTAGCATAGCAACTACAACATCTCAGCACAAAGAAGGAAGCTCCTCTGTTCGTCTTCCTCTCTTCGACGGAACAAACTATAGATACTGGAAAGTAAGAATGACAATATTCTTGCAATCCATGGATCTAGATATTTGGAGAGTTGTTTCAGAAAAGTACCAAACTCCATCAACTGATTTCAGCCGATGGACCGATGAAGAAAAGAAGACTGTTTCACTTAATGCCAAGGCAATGAATGCATTATATTGTGGCGTTGACAAGGTAGAGTTCAATCGCATCTCCCAATGCTATACAAAAAATGAAATATGACATACTCTTCTCGTGACTCACGAAGGTACGTCAAAGGTAAAGGAATCTAAAATTGCTTCTTTAGTTCATAAATTTGAATTATTCAAAATGAAGCAAAATAAATCTATATCGGACATGGTGACTAGAATGACCGATATAACTAACACTTTGAAATCCCTTGGAAAAGAATATTCACAAGTGGATTTAGTCAGAAAGATTCTAAGGTGTTGAACTCCTGAATGGGAGAGAAAAACCACTGCTATTGAAGAAGCAAATGATCTCAATACTCTCACTCTTGAAGATTTAGTTGGTAACCTTATGGCATATGAAGTTCAACTTCAAGACAGACAAGAAGAAGAACCCAAGAAGAAATCTCTTGCTTTTAAGGCCACTTCTGACTCAGAAAATTCAGAAGAAGATGAAGATGAAGATATTGCCCTCATCACAAGGCAATTCAGAAGATTCATCAAAAAGAGAAGATTTCAAAGAAAGGTAAAGAAAGCAGATTCTTCCAATCCCAATGAAGTCAAGTGCTTTAACTGCAAAAGGGCAGGACATATCAAGAAAGATTGTCCTCTTCTCAAAATCAAGCCCAAGGACCAATTCAAGAAGAAAAAGGCATTTCAAGCATGTTGGGATGATAGTGACTCCTCTTCCGATGAAGAATCAAATGAAGAAGTTGCTAACATGTGTTTCGTAGCACAAGAAAAATCGGTAAGTCAATTTGACTATGATGATTTGTTAGAAGCATTTAATGATTTATATGCTAAATTTAAGAGTCTAAGTTCTAAAAATAAAGAGTTAAAAACTGAAAATTTAACTTTTTCTCTCAAAATAAAGTGTTACTTCAAGAGATAGAAGATCTCAAGAAGGAAAATTCTTGTCAAGCATTTGAGATAAAAGAAATTGGAGTAAGAACCAATCTCTTACAAAATGAAATATTTAGTCGTAAAGAAAAATCAAATGATCTTCTTTCCATAGTGACCAAATTCACAAATGGTCAAGAGAATCTAGAAAAACTTTTTGGTTCTCAAAGATGCTCGGTTAATAAAACCGGATTGGGATATAGCTTCTTTGATACTCAAAATAGACCAAACTATGTGGTGAAAAATCAAAGACATTATTCTCAACCATTTGTTCATAGAACTAAACTTTCTAGTTCTAATAGAAATACATCTAATCATGAAAACTATAATGCTGATTATTCTAGACATGATAAATCCTTTTATAGAAAGAATATTTATTATCAAAGGAAACCAAAATCCAAATAGATATGGGTTCCTAAGACTAACTCTCATGGACCCAAAAATAAAAAGGGGTCAAATGCTCTGTTTTCTAATTTTGTTGTAGGTACACAACATAAGGAGCAAATGGATATTGGACAGCGGTTGTTCCAAACATATGACTGGAAGGCCAGAGTTATTTTCCACCCTCCAAAATAAGGATGGAGGAATCGTCACCTTTGGTGACAATAACAAGGGAAAAGTAATAGGTATTGGTAATATTGGTAATCCAAAATTTTACTTGATAGAAAATGTTCTTTTAGTAGATGGTTTAATGCATAATTTAATATCTATTAGTCAATTATGTGATAAAGGTTTTCATGTTTCTTTTGAAAATGATTTATGCTTAATTTCTGATTTTCAATCTAAAAAGATCATTTTTAAAGGTAAAAGAAGGTACAATGTGTATGAACTATATCTAGATGAATTACCCACTTTTAATGAAAAATGTCTTATTGTTTCAAATGAAATTCAATGGTTATGGAACAAGAGACTTGGACATGCAAACTTTAAAATTATTTCAAAGTTATCCAAGAATGATCTTGTAAGAGGCCTACCTAGAATACCATATAAGAAAGATCATTTATGTGATGCTTGCCAAAGGGGTAAACAAATCAAGAGTTCTTTTAAAGCAAAAGATATAGTTTCAACAAAACGTCCTCTTGAACTTATACATTTAGATCTATTTGGACCATCTAGAATTCAAAGTTTGAATGGTAGCAAGTATGCTTTTGTTATAGTAGATGATTATTCTCGGTTTACATGGGTAATTTTTCTAAAAAGCAAAAATGATGCTTTTTCGGAATTTTCTAAACTTTGTAGAAGAATTACAAATGAAAAAGCTACATCTATTATTAAAATTCGTAGTGATCATGGTGGTGAATTTGAAAATGAATCTTTGCTAAAGTTTTGTGACTTACATGGTATATCTCACAACTTTGCTTTTCCTAGAGCGGCTCCACAAAATGGAGTTGTTGAAAGAAAGAATAGAACTTTGCAAGAATGTGCTAGAACCATGCTTCAAGATAAAAATTTACCAAAATACTTTTGGGCTGAAGCAATAAATACATCATGTTATGTTCTAAACCGTGTTCTTATTCGACCAATTTTACATAAAACATGTTTTGAATTGTATTATGATCGTATACCAAAGATCTCATATTTCAAAATTTTTGGTAGTAAATGTTTCTTGTTAAATACCAAAGATAATCTTGATAAGTTTGATTCAAAATCAGATGAATCAATATTTCTTGGATATTCTTCTAGAAGTAAAGCTTATCGCATTTTCAATAAAAGAACATCTTGTATTGAAAAATCTTTACATGTTGCATTTGATGAGAATTGTGAGCAGGTTATACCTCTAAGCGAAGGAGAAGAAGTAATACTTCAAGAAAAACCCTTGATAGAGAGTACTTCTCAAGAAAATATTCCTCTTTAACCGGTTTGGAAAGAAGTTCCTAATCATCCACATGAACAAGTTATTGGTGAAATAAAGAGTGGTGTCCAAACTAGAAGGCAATTAGAAAAATATATTGCAAATGTTGCTTTCATATCTAAATTAGAACCAAAGAATATCAATGAGGCTTGTGATGATGAATTTTGGTTTTTACCATGTCTGAAGAACTTAACCAATTTACTAGGAATGATGTTTGGGATCTAGTTGATAGACCAAAGGATCATCCAGTAATTGGAACAAGATGGGTCTTCCGAAATAAGCTGGACGAAAATGGTGAAGTCTTTCGTAACAAAGCAAGGCTAGTAGCACAAGGCTATAATCAAGAAGAAGACATAGATTTTGATGAAACTTATGCACCAGTGACTCGATTAGAGTCAATTCGAATGATGCTTGCTTTTGCTAGTTACATGAACTTCAAGTTATATCAAATTGATGTTAAGAGTGCATTCTTAAATGGACACATCAATGAAGAAGTTTATGTAGAGCAACCTCCAGGCTTTGAAAATGAGAAATATCCAGAAAAAGTCTATAAATTGAAAAGAGCTTTGTATGGACTCAAACAAGCACGAAGAGCGTGGTATGAAAGACTACGGAATTTTCTAGAATAATCTGGGTTTTCCATTGGTCGGGTAGACTCCACTTTATTTATTAAAAATCTTAATTCAGATATTCTTATTGTGCAAATTTATGTTGATGACATAATATTTGGTTCTACTAATGATTCTCTTTGTAAAGAAATTGCTAAAGCTATGCAGGAAGAGTTTGAAATGAGTTTGATGGGCGAATTAAACTACTTCCTTGGACTTCAAATAAAGCAAACTAAAGAAGGAATCTTCATCAATCAGGTTAAGTATACAAAAGAACTTCTCAAGAGATTTGGGATGGACTCATCGAAATCAAGAAGGAATCCTATGAGTACAACCACTTCTCTTGATAAAGATGAAAATGGTAAAAGTGTAGATACTAAACTCTACAGAGGTATGATCGGATCTCTATTATACTTAACTGCTAGTCGACCTGATATTATGTTTAGTGTGTGTATGTGTGCAAGATTTCAAGCTAATCCAAAGGAATCTCATTTAACTGCCGTAAAACAAATTCTTCGTTATTTGAAAGATAATTCAAATTTCGGTTTGTTTTACCCAAAATCATCTTCCTTTGATTTAGTTTCATATAGTGATGCAGATTTTGTAGGAAGTAAATCTGATCGCAAGAGTACTAGTGGAACTTGTCATTTCTTAGGAAATTCCTTAGTCTCTTGGTTTAGTAAAAAGCAAAATTCAGTATCACTCTCAATAACTGAAGCTGAATATATAGCGGCTAGTTTAGCATGTTCACAAGTACTTTGAATGAAACATACCTTAAAAGATTTTGGTTTGAATTACTCCACAACAACTATTTATTGTGATAACACTAGTGCTATAAATCTTTCGAAAAATCCTATTCAGCACTCAAGAACTAAGCATATTGAAGTTAGACATCATTTTTTAAGAGATCATGTGTTAAAAGAAGATATTTCGTTAAATTTTATTTCCAGTAAAGAACAACATGCCAATATCTTCACTAAACCTCTTAAGAATGAAGATTTTATGAGAATTAGGAGAGAACTAGGTATTTGTTCATTTTTAGATTTGTAAAAATGCTGTTTTTTGAACAAAATCTCAAAATCGCACTTTATTAGTCGACCGATAAAATTCTAGTCGACTGATGTTTTAGAATTTTAGAATAAATCACACCATATTAGTCGACCGATATATTTCTAGTCGACTGATGATATTTTTAGAATGAGTCACACATTTTTTAGTCGACCGATAAAGTTTTAGTCGACTAAAATTTTTTTAAAAAATTTTTAAATGAAGGGACCCGATACCCCTTGGATTTTTTTTACCCGTTTTTTTTTTTTTTAAATAGGCATCATTTCACTTCGTTTTCGTACCTTTTCATTTTTCTTAAAAACGAAACCTTTAAAAACGAAAACCCTCTTTCTCTTTTGCCTCTCTCTCTTCCGAAAAACCCTCGGAGTGTCGTTCGATCCCATCTTCGCCGGGATTTTCTTGCCATGACAAGGAGACGCCAGAATCTTCTTGCCGTGATCTTGAAATGTCAAAATCCTCTTGCAGTAACTGGAGCATCTTCAAAACACGTCGGAACTCTCTTGTCGTGACAGTGTATTTTCCGCCATTGCCGGAATCCCCTTGTGGCAACCTTCACACTCAGCCACCGTATCTTCCTTAGTTTCTGAACGCCGGACAACATCTTCCTCCTGCCGAACGCCATTTGGAAGTCAACATCATTCTCTGCAACTATTTTTCTTGGTGAATCAATTTTTTTTAAATCATGCTTCATACGAAGTCTGCATCTGCAAAAGGTTTAGGTTCTCCTCCTCCTACACCTACTTTAAGACATGGTTTTTCACTCATATTACTCAGAAATCCTCTTTTGTATGATACTTTTGGATCAATTTCTGCACTACCTATTTTACCTGGCCGAAATGTTCTATTTCACTTATTTTCTCGTTACAACATAAGAGAATTATTTCTTGGTATTTCACATTTTTTTGATGCTTGTGCAGATACTCTTCACTATCATTTTCTTATTCACTTGTTTTACACAAATCTACAAATGAATCATGAAATCGGAATTTTGTCCTCTCTTGTTCGTGATGTTGAAATAGAGTTTGATTCGAAACTACTTGGAGAAATTCTTGAAATTCCACCTTCAGACACTCTTTTCAACACTATTAAATTAAATGATGAAAGAGTTTTTGAACAAATTCTTCTTCCAGGTGCACCTCACTGCCCTCCTTTCAAAAATACTAATCTTCAAACTCGTGCACGCATTGCTGGACGAATCCTTGCCCACAATGTTCTACCTAAAACTGGTTCTTTTGATTATTATTCCACAGATCTTTCTACGACTCTTTATGTTTTATTTGGAAATATTTTTGTCAACTGGGCCAATGTGTATTTTACAAATTTGTGGAAACAAAAATCATTTCTTCCTTATGGTTGTCTTTTAACTCGTATTTTTAGACATTTCAAAGTTCCCTTAACAAATGAAAAATGTATTGAGCAAAAAGAGTTCTTTAATCAAACAATTTTTAAAAGAATGAAAATTAAATATCTGCCTCCTTTAAATGTTGATCAAACTGAACCATCTGATCCTACTGAACCATCAATTTCTGAACATTCACCTTCTGCGACACCTTCATCTCATGCAAAAAGAAAGAAATTCTCTACAAGTCAAGACAATGATGAAGTTATGCAGAGACTGGAAGCTTTGGAGCTGCATCAACACACTTTTCGTGAAGATGTGACTCAACAACTTTCTTTGATTCAGAAAGAGATTACTTCAATCAAGGATTTGCTCAACTCACTTTTCTGATCTTTGTTGTCTAAACTTTCATACTTTATGGGTTGTAATATTTTAAACTTATATCTCTATTTTGCATATGCTATTTTTGCCCTTACTCTTTTTTATTCTGACAAAGAGGGAGAAAAAAAGAAAAAGATAAAAGATCTTGCAAGACAAATGCGAAATTAAGAGAAAAGCTTTGATTGAATGTATTTGTAAATGCATGAAGTGATGATGAATGGAAATGCAAACCAATCAATATGTGATACATGTGCTTTGAAAGTATTATCTTTTAATGTTTTGCAGCATATTGATAGGGGGAGTAAAATCTCCATCTATGCATCTAAATGCTTTATCTTTGATTAAGTTTGTCATCATCAAAAAAGGGGGAGATTGTTACGACAATGAAGCCATACATGATACTTCAAGTACAAGGTTTTGATGATGAGCAAGTGGAATCAACTGCATTTCAGCTAAGGCTATGAAGAAATTGAAGAATTCGTTGAAGAATCTTTGAAGACTAGTGTGCAATTGTTTAATTCATTAAAGTCTTAGATTCTTTTAAGAGCCTTACTTAGAGTGCATATTTAGGTTGTATTTCACCTTAAAAGTCTTTAGAAAAACTTTTCTAAAAGAAACCCTCTTGAAAATCTTTTTAGAAAACTCTCTTCTTAAAATTTTCATGTTTATTAGTCGACCAATCAACTTACCAGTCGACTAATCCTTTCGCGCCATATTTTCTAAAAAGTCATTTTTGTCAAATTAGTCGACCAAAGGTTTTATCAGTCGACTGGACAGAATGTCTGTTTTCTGGAAAAATTAGCAGCAATCGACTAATGGTTTTATCAGTCGACTGAATAGAACATGTGTTTTCTGAAAATTTAGTAGCAGTCGACAAATGCTTTTATCAGTCGACCGAACAAAATGTTTGTTTTTCAGAAGATTTTAGCAGCAGTCGACTAAAAAGTTTTTTAGTCTACTGATGAAATTATCAGTCGACTAATTTTTCTCTAGTCGACTAAGTTTCAAAAGTTTAGATTTTTAAACGGCTCGATTAACAGATCAGTCGACCGACGATAACTGTCAGTCTACTAATAACTAACTATTAGTCGACTAACTGATGTTTCAGTCGACTAATTTTGCCGTTTTCCTGAAACTTCAAAAAGGCGTGTCTCTTTGTTTTTCAAACGTTTTGATCATTCAAAATGAACAGTTTTGACACCCTTTCATACTCTCAACGTATGGAAAACTTTAACTATAAATATAAGTGCATTTTACACTAAAAAAGAACAAGAATTCAATCAATTTGAATCATTTACTTATTGTTTTTCACTCCTATTCATTCAAGTATTTGTTTTCTCAATCACTTGATATTTTCACTTCAGTTTTTCACTCAAATCACTTTGAGAGATAGTGAATTCGTGAGTAGAGTATTTCAACAACCTCAAAAGCCAATTGCATCTCATTTGCATTCAAAAGAAAGGCTCATAGGTTGTATTGTAAGTTGTTATTTCTTTTCTGTAAAAAGAATGACTCCTTGGTTTAAAGGAGTTGTTTGCTTTCAGTAGGGTTGCTACTGAAAGTGGGACCGGTTTTGGTCTGTGTGATCTTGTAGTTTACAAGGTTGATAGTGGAAATCTCAAGTTGGTTTTGCTTGGGGACTAGATGTAGGTCGGGATAGACCGAACCAGGATAAAATCTTGTGTCCTTTGTGTGTTTGCTTTTCGATTTGCAAATCCTTCAATATTCCGCAGACAATTTTTTAAAAGCACTATTCACCCCCCTCTAGTGCTCGTTGCCTCGATCCTAGTGCACTTTCACTCTGCTCCCCCATTTACTCCCAGCCCTTTATCTTCCTTGCTTATTCTTAATAAGGGGTTGGGAGGGGGATGAGAGAAAAAAAAGGGGCGACACCCTTTCTTCTCTCTTCTTCTCCCCTTTTTCTGTCTTTTTTGTTTTCTTCTTAGTGTGGCTATGTGTGTGTGTGTGTGTGGGTGTGTGAGGGTGCAACCTCTCTTCCAGCTGAAGAAGAACCTCAGCCTACCAAGGTGAGTTATTCTATCTTTTTACATTTCGTTTTAATGGATTTGCTTTCGGTTCAAGCTATGCCCACAAAATTGATTGCATGCGTGTGAATCGAAGCATTTTGTGGTGGATTAGATCCACAGAGGTTCCTTTTCCTATTTTAAGTGGTTGTTCTTAATTTGGAAATATCTCTCATGAAACTCGTTTTCATTCGATTCACCCGTTTCCCGTTTTACCGATTTTTCTGAAAGACCTTTGGTAAAATGGCCGTATCTCCCCTGGATACAGGTCAAATTGAAGCGTTCTTGGGCATTATGGAAAGGGAAGACAGAGTTCTACAACTTTTCAGTTCAAAACTTTGTCTGATTTGGCAAGTAAAGCCGTCGAAAATCAATGTATTTTGCTGATCACATTTTCCATCAGCAACCCAGAAATGTCCCAGATGACGCTCGGTGTTTCTGTGGTAACTCCTTGACCGCTTATTGAAACACAAACTTCTTAGACTCTGTGGAAAGCTATCGAATAGCTAAACATTTTTCGTGTTTAACATTCTTGCCAAAACAGCGTGCAAGTTTCCCGAAAATGGCAGATTTTCGGCTGCAAGTCTGAAAAAAATATATATATATTTATATAGAATGTTCTTCGTTTTTCTTTTGTTGCTAATATTTTTCGTGTTTGCAGGATCGTACCACCTGTCCGGTCTGCTCCCGCAGAGGACAGATCCAACTAGGTGCACATTGGTCTGAGCACGAGCTCGGCCAAATGCACCTAGCTGGAGCATTGGTGCAGCCACCGGCTGACGGGCGCTGGACGCCCTTCTCGTTGAAACGCACATAAGTGCGAGGGATGGCTGCGACCTGCAGCCCTGGTTCGGGCCCTCCCTGATGTCAAACCAGGAGTGCTGGGGTAGCACACACTCCGGTGTGCTACTCCACCCCATTTGACCTAGCAAGGTCTGGACCCATAGGGTCGAGACCATGCAGTTTGGCTTAACACCCGCTTGTGGAGCCTTGGGGGCTAGCCGCACCCCACTTGGTGCAGGCTACGCCTGGTCCGAACCCACTCGATTCAGACCAGGGGCTCTCCCGTGGCCCTAGCTGGGTCTGGTCACTGTCGGACCACACCCTGCTAAGGGGTCTTGGCCCAGTCCATTTGGGCCCAATATTGTCGAACCCAACTTAGGACTCCCCTCTTCGCGTAGCCGGACGCTAGCGCACTCAGAAGAGTTGGGTTTTTGCCCATGGCTGGGGCTGCAACCTGCAACATTTGGTCTGCACGTAGAGTGCAGACCAGGATGGACATGGGCTCCATGGCCCTGTCATACCGCAAGCCCCACAAGGGCATTGCGCCTTTCGCTACGACGCGATTATGGGCGTCGGGCGCTAGTGCACCCGTGTTACTTCAACCGGCCACCCCTAGGTCACAGTCTGAGTTGCACCTAGGGTGCAGTGTTTTGGGCTCAGACCTAAGTCCTGGGTGACCCTAGTGGTCTGGTCCGATAGAGCAGACCAAGTGGTCCAGCTCGCTTGCTTCTCGCTTTTGCCGCCAACCTATAAAACGCGAAAAATAGAGTAAGAAAAAGGGGAAAGCTAGGAAAATGAAAGAGAACTTCTGGGATGTTATGTGTACTGTTCAGCAGTCCCATTTGTACACTTGGCACTGCGTGTGCTTGTCCGGACCCACAATGATGACCTCATGGGTCCCGTGTGACGTATTGGTAGTTCGTGCATTACGATTATCGCCTGCGGTTGGCCTATCGCACAGTGCGCGTGGAGCAACCATGGTGACCACCTAGCTGCCTTGTTTTGGCAGTATTAGGGCAGGGAGTGTGACGAGCGGTATGCTGCCCACTCATATGTAAATGTATTCTTACGTATTGGGGTTTTTGACGTTTCGTCAAAACCAACATTTTGGCATTTTTGTGTTTCACGAGCGCGGCAATACATCGTGGATGTGCTAATGAAATTTCCAATACTCAAGGGATTGTGCTGAGAATCTTTTCCCACACTCGTGGGTGTTGACGTCGCGAATCCCTTAAGCAAATGGCCTCGCTACGCGTTATGAGCCGACGTATGACGTTTGAAGTACGCATACTTGGAAGATTCGTAATCAAAGCTTTGGACACTTGATGCATGTGCAATCGTAATTGTATATGCATTTTTGAGATTCGTGCCACTCAAAAATAGGGAAATGTGCCACTTTATAAATATGTGTTTGTATTGTAGCTTCTGCTCGATACTCGTGCAAATGATCATGATTTCGTGGCTTTATTTGTTTCACATGTGCACGTTGGCACATCTGACACGTTTGTCACTAGCTATGGGTTGTCGAGTGTTACTTGTTGTTTGATTTATGTTTGTATATTAATGATTGTCTTACGCACCAGAGGCGTGCTTCACACTCGACGTAACATACACTTGAAAAGTTGAAACACCATCTGGGTATTAGCACAGTTTGACCTGTTGAGGTTTGGGACTTGGTTGGGGTCTTTGGGCAGTGGCCCACGATCGTGAGAGAGCTCACGTACTGTGATACCCTAGAGATGGAAATGGTAGTGATGTGAGATCGCTTTTATCGGCGACGTGCTTTTTCTCGGGTCGTGTGAGGCCGAGCACGTGGGTGACATGGCTAAGACCTCGCTGCGTACCCCGTGGGGACCACGAGGCATTTGTATCTATATACCTATGCGAAGTAAATTCGTGCAAGGAGGCACGAGTTGGATACGTTTGTATTGCTATAATTGCAAATACCAAATTATGATCACTTGTTTACTGTTGTGTGGAATGACACTTAGCCCTTGCACGAGGTCGCACATGAATAGAAATGAGACACGTAAATATTAACATTTATGTTCGATGGTTGAGCAATTAGGCCTTGCTTTTATTGACATGTACGTCATATGGGTCGTATGCAACATCGTTAGACATATGTATGCGGTAATTCACCCCCCCCCCCCTTGGCATTAAGTAAAGACTTGTCACATCTCTGATTATCATGTATGGTTATCGCCTTCGTTGGCAAGGCCCTTTACTATGCTGATAGTGCTGGAGCACGTAAATGTCTGAGTGTGTCCTCGACATTTTTGCTCGTGTTGCCTTGCGGGGAACACCAGGCCGGATGAGCTTAAGTACCTCGGAAGGAGGAATTGTGACTGGATACACAAATTTTGCCTAGGCGTGGTTTGGTGTACACGATGATTTTCATCATCGTAATGGCTCCTTTAATTAAGTGCTTTATTGCTTATATGTCAAATTAGTTTCGTATGCATTTGCATTGGGCACACGACTTACCTCGTGATCCATCCCGTAAGTACAAAGGGGACTTATAACATATTTTAAAAATATATGCTTGTTTTGAGACGAGTTTTGGAGGTGATGAACTCCGTAGCGAGTTCTTGGGGGCGATAGACCCATCTCGTGAGTTGAGCTCACCTGTGCTAAGGACGTGTAGTTACACGTATTTTTCCTTGTAGTATATCCTATGTGCTTTGGATATATAGAATTGATGTACATTCATCGTCGCCCTGAAATGTGAATGCTAACCATTTGATCACGATAGTGATGCTCATCCTTGATCGTGATGCTAGAGTTGTAGCTTCTTTGCTTACTCGCTTAGATGGTTGTCGTCACTGTCTAAGTTGTTAGTGTTCGACACCGTCACTTATCACTTTGAAGTATTCGTTACCTTGCTTACTTACTCAGATGTTTGACGTTACTATCTAAACGTGTTAAGGCTTGACATTATCGCTTATCACTTAGTATTATTTTTACTTCACTGCTTGTGTTGGTACTGTTCTTGCGCTTGTCTCGTGTTTGGTTCCTTAGTTGTTTTGTTGTCTCAGCAGTTGTTTGGCTCAGTCCTTTGGTTTGCTTAGTTCCCTCGTTTCGTTGTTCAGTGGTTGCTGGGATTGTTTTCCTTGTTCAGTTCGTAGTTGTTGTTGTACTTGCTACTTTCACTGTTGCTTAGACTTGTAACACGTACACTTGCTTACTTGACACTCGCACTTGTACTTTGGTTTAAATGTTTCTAACTGTTCCATCATGTTAGCAATAGCCTGTTACTTGTAGTTTCCAAGCATGACATATCTGTCTCCTGTTTCATGCTTTATACCTTATGCTTTTCCTTAGAGATGATAAATGTATGGATGGTTTATCTCACCAGCTCGCAAGAGTACTGACCCCGTTTTATGGGGATACAGGTGTTTGGCTTCTAGTGGTGCGATGGAGCGCGATGTGCGGCGGAGGACTGAAACTACACTCTAGAACTTGAAGATCTTGGCAGTGGTCTTTGGAAAAGGGAAATGATGTATATTGCTCACGTATCAATTTGTAATAAATAAAATGTTTATCCTTGTTGTTTCTTTCTGTGACCCGCTCAGAATTTTCAACTGTTTTCCCTTGCCAGTTTTCCTTTTCGCGCAATGCTTTCAAAAAAAAAAATTACTCTGAAAATTTAAGGATTTTTCAAGTTGGGATTTTGGGGCGTCACAACCCTCTTTCACCTTTATTGTTCTATACGGTCACCGAGGGTCTTGTTGTGTTACTTAAGCGATCCGCTGCCTGCAGTTTCATTGATCCCTTACTGGTCCAGGACTTTCAGGCTCATGCTCTTATTTATGCTGATGATATAATCATTTTCGGTCGTGCTAGTGTTTAGCAGATGCTTCGGTTCAAGCTCATTCTTCACTTTTTTCTCTCTTTTTCTGGACTTTCTCTCAATAAACAAAAGTGTTCTCTTTCTATGTTCCACGTTCAGCCCTCTATGTTAGCTGCTGGGATGAAGATTTTTATTTGTGTTATATCTGAGTTGCCTATGTTGTACTTGGGTTTGCCGTTATAAGTTAAGCACCTTTCCTCTGTGGCCTGGGCTCCAATGCTTCTCAAAGTTAAGCGTAAATTACTCTCATGGAAAGCTTCTTATCTCTCGTTTGCTGGCCGCCTAACTTTAGTGAAGCACATTCTCTCAACCATTTTGAAATTCTTCATGTCTATGTTTCTGATGCCTGTGGGTATGGGTAAGCGCCACCTGGTTGGCTGGCATTCAGTGGTCTTGCCATGTTCTATAGCTGGTTTAGGTGTTCCTGCGCCCAGACTCAGAAGTATTGCCCTGGTCTCTAAGCAGTGTTGGCTTGCTCATCAACCGGATAAACCTTGCACTACTTTTTTTCTCTCTAATTATGAGCTTTTGTCTCTCCTTCCGGTCTTCCTACGCTCGCGGCGTGGAGCGTTTTCCCATCTGCGTAAGTCATGGTTGTCGGCTTTAGCTTTCTTCAGTGACAATTTTGATGATCCCGCTGATATTGGTAACTGGGTGCATTGGGCTATTGCTCCTATCGGGAAGTTTCTGACCACCAAAGTCTATAGATCGCTGCTTCCCCCGAGGGCGGCTTGGTTGCCCGAATCTGCGCTCTCTGTGAAGGGCTTTTCACTCTATTCTCGGGTTCTGGCTTGATTAATCTTGCACGATAAGGTCCAAACTCACTCTACCATAAAGAGGTGGGGATTCCGACTTCTGAGCTAGTGTGTGCTTTGTCATGCTGCTGAAGAATCCTCATTCCACCTCTTCTGGTCTTGCCCTACCTTTGTGGAGATCTTTCGTAGGAATTGGAGGCACCCGGAGGTCCTGGTTATGGAGGAGTCCTTTGCGCTAGACCTGATCTTCGGTCTGGTCTGCCTTTGACGCAGTAAGGGTGGCGGTTAATCTGGAGGTCGTGGTTGTTTACCACTTGGTGGTTCATTTGGATGGCGCACAACGATGCCCTTTTTCGGGAATCTCTGGTCGACATTAATCTACTTGCTCAAAAAATCCTAGCGGACATTTACGTGATTCTGCGTATTCATCTTCCCGATCTAATGTTTCCTCCTACTGTCGCTCCTCTCCCTCCAGATTTTATTGGTTTTGTGGCTCCTGTGTGAGCTGTTTTTTTTGTTTGTTTGGCTCTTGATTGTTTCTATTTTGTTCTTGTTTTTCTGCTTTTGTTCCCTTTGGGTTCAACTCTGTTGACCCTTTCTGTGGCTATGTTGAAATATTGTTTTGTCTCTCTCTCTCTCTCATAAAAAGAGAAAATTATGAAAGGCTTTGCCAAGAGTACTTAGGGTCGTTGTCCTGACAGCGTAAAAGTATGTGGGCTTACCCTTGCCCCCAGGGAGTCGCCACACTTGGCAAGAATTTCATTTAGAACATGTCTTTTTCAACAAAACTTTGACAAGTCAGGAGGGGATGGTTGTGGGGTTTTGACCCGTTGAGAGTGGGTCATACGGCAGAGCATCAATCTCCCCTGAGCCCCACTCTTTAAACTGGGTTTTCCCTCAAAAAATATCAAAAACAAATGTGTCCAATTATAAAGGGATTTTATAATTTTATATATCAAAACCAAATGTTTGAATGAGCTAACAAATTTTGTTTATTATTTTTCTTGTTCAAGTTTTCTCCAACATACACAAGCATGGTTTCAGACTTACAAAGGGATTCACAAGGCAAATGTGTGGGTCCCACATACGTAGAAACTAGAAAATTTCGTCCATTCATGATGCAAGTGTGTTAAACGGTCAAAATAAGCCTAAATGTCTTTAAATGTAGTAGGTGGATTTCAATGGGTCGGACCTTCACAGGACGTGGATGGGTCCAGTGCTGGTACCGGATTAGTATCAAAATACCCATTACCTATAAGATAAACCACATCTCGTTTGTACTTGGTAAAATGATCTTTTATGTTTTTTGTATTAAAAATTGAACAGATCTTGATTGGAAGTTGGGTTGGTGCTGGTATGAAATTTCATAAATCCTATCCTGCTCCATATACTTCTCAGACCCTTTTTGTGTGACACAAATTATTAATATGACCTCCATCATTGTTGCTAAGTCCAGTGTTTATAGAATATAGAGAGAGATATTGGTTCCTCCTAAGAGGGTGTAGACAATCCCAATTTTCACTTTTTGGACACTTTCTTGGAAAGGTATCATTTACATGATTAATTTAGTAGAATATGCTAAACATGATCTAATAGTTAGATTTTACTTTTGGATACCATAAGTTATGGTAGTACAATGCCACCCATAGTTACTAGAAGCACATTCATAAGGGGGGAAGCACACTTCCGAGGTAAGAAGCGCCAAGCATGGGGAAAACTTGCTTCCAATTTTGGAGGAAGTGCACTTCTCACTGGCTTTCCCCATGCTTTCATTTTGTTTCACTCATTTCCCTTTGGCTTCACACTCGCTTTTTCCTTGTTTTCCCCTCACTTCTCTCTAGTTTCCTCCTCACTTCCTTCTGTTTTTTTGTATTTTTCATGTTATTATTTATATTTTTTGCTTCTCTCATGCTTTTCACCTGTTTTTCCTTTGTTTCTCTCTTGTTTTTGTTTTTGCTTTTCATAAGCTTCCACAATCACTTCCAAAATGAATCCCTTCTTCATGTGTCATACTACTTTTTAATACTCGCTTTTCTCCTTCCGCTTCACGCATCACTTTTCATAAACATTTCGTTCTTGGTAAATATGGTACCACCATAGAAGTTCCATATACACATTGATATAAATATGAGGGTGGATTTACAAGATTATTTAACCAATTATGAAATTATCTAAGGAAAACATGAAATTGAAGAAAACTAAAAATAAAATAAAAAATAAAATAATTGAATTAATATTCCATTCAACTACTCAATTATAAAGATGTCTCATATATAAATAGTGAAGTTTTTTTTTCAATTCTAAATCAAGTAAATTATATAATCTAATAACCTTCTAAAAAGATAACACTTATCTTAAAAATATGAATTAAGTATATTAATCTAACATTTAAATACAAAGATCTAAAATTTAAAATAGATCCTTATGGACCCTGAGTCTTCTACTCTACTCCTACATCATTTTGTTCATATTGAAGAAGATTTGCCCTCAAGTCTAGATCCCACTTGCACTTTTTTCAATTACATTTCACCTTGTGGGTTATCTGCTCATAATATACAACCATATCTCGGTATTGTTGTATAAAATGAATGAACCAAACAGGATCTACCCCAATATGTATACTAAAACTATGAACATTTTTTCCCAACCAACCAACCTCACATGATATGCCTACAAAGTGAAATAGGTCAAATGGATCTAGAGTAAATGGTTGAGATAAAATCTAGATCTACTTTGAAGAAGAGTTCTCTTTAATACCAATTTGATATAAATTTGAGATTGGATTTATGAGATTATCTAACAAACTAAGAAATTATCTAAGAAAAAAATACAAAAAAAAAACTAAATTTTTTAAAAAATAAAATAACTAAATTCATATTTTATTCATCTACTCAATTACAAAGATCTCTCTTTCATAAATAGATGACATTTTTTTTTAATTCTAAATCAAGCAAATTAATAATATGATAACCTTCTAAAAAGATAATACTTATTTTAATGATATGGATCAAGCATAATAATCCAATATCAAAATAAAAATATCTAAAATCTAAAATGAATCCAAACGGATCCTTATTGAATCCAGGTCTTCTACTATGCTCGTACATCACATACCATACATACCTATGTTTATTATTGTAACAATCATCACATAATGTAGCCTGCATGAGGGAGGGAGAGATTAATTAGAAGACTATGGTAAGCGTTGAAGGATGAAGAAGGCAGATGAGGGTGGTGGTGGCAAGGAATCAATACTGCCATCATATTGGTAAACTCTAGTTGGAAGCCTCTAAAAGACTTTGTCCACAACCTCCTCACCAAAGTAGACCCTCACCAACTGCTCATATATATATATGCTAAAAGATTATTTATCTAGATAAACTGTTTATAGATCAGTGTATTATTTAAAAATTATAAAAGGAAAAGTTGTTATACCTCAAGGTCTCTGTTAAATAGACTTGTACAATAACAAACTGTTTCAGAGAAAATCCATAAAAAGGGTGAACCCCCTCTCTCTCTCTCACATAAAAAGAGAAAATTATGAAAGGCTTTGCCAACATTACTTAGGTATGATAAATAATCATAATGCTTCCTACAGTATGCTGATATGAATACATGAAATGATAATTTTCATGTTTTAAAGTTTTGCATGAAATACTAAATGATGTTGATCAACTACATTTATAACTATTTAGATCTGAATATACTGATCTGAAATGATGAGGTAGTGATCAACATGTGATAATGCACATGAAAAGTGAAAGTATTTGCTATGTTTGGCAAATCACAAATTTATGAATTAATAAATTCCATATTACTCTACTTGTGTGAATAGTCATGCAAGAGCCAAAGAACCCCATGACTATATGAGACCCACATTATGATATATTCATGAACTGCATGACTTGATATGCAGTGAATGGTAAATACTTAAAATTTATGAAATGATGAAAAAATAACCTAGTTTGTGAATAGACTCGTGATATGGATATATCATGAAGGAGAAATCCAACTAGCGTATGTAAAACCACATAATATCATGAGTGCAATACATAATACACTGGTTATGATAAAATATGGGTGTTCGCCTCATATAGCCAAGTGGAAGATGTTGGATCTTGGTATGGATCCAGTGTGACCAAATGGGTCTCACGTGGAATCCAATGACCCACGTAGTGAGCCATTGAGATATGCAACACCAGGATAATGGTGGATCCCATTACACATTAGATTCTCATCATGTTTGGAAATCCAATGAGACAGTTAGGCTGGATAACGGCTACCCGGGAGAGGTTAAATTCTTCAGCCCCTGCCTCTGCAATACACAACTAAAGAGGTTCAAGGAACCCATCTGATGCAGGCCATTAATCACTCCTCAATCCTCTTCTCCTCGACTCTTTCTTGCGCAGACTCCGATCTTAAATCAATCACTCTCAAGCCAAAAGTGGCAGAAGGCGGAGACCCCATGTCATTTGTTGGGCTTCCACTTCCTCATTGAAAGCTAAAGGTTTGATTTCAACTCTTTTATTTTTGTTATTCTCTTATTTTTGGTGTTTTGATAGGGTTTCATGCACACTTGTGACCTGGTTTTTTTTCAAATCCTGGTTTATGACCCAAAACCTGGTTTAAGCGCATCATCGAGACGGTACCTTACACATTTTGAAGCCAATGACAGATTTAGGTTACAGTAGTTAATGAATTTTATGTTATTTCTTTTGGAGTTGTTGAGTTTTTTAGCTTTGAGATTTCTTATCTTAGATGTTTTGAAATTCTAATCATTCAATGAGGCCAAAATAATCATTTTGCAGGCATTTTAACGGGTGCAGCATAGGGTGGGGGCCACTCTTAACCGATGTTGTCAGAATCCACCTGAATGGAACGATTCAGATCAAATAGGCCCAAAGGCGATTCAAAAGGGATTGATTTAGGGTCGAATCAACTAGTACTTTTTTAATATTTTTTAAGAGGGTTAAAATTTTCTTAACATTTTTTCTTTTAATTTTTAATTTTTTGATTACATGTTAGACTAACTGATTCAGATCCAATAACCAAATCCAGATCTAGTAACAAGTACACTCCAGCAGCAGCTCTCTCAATTAAGAAATCCATCTCCATTGAGGAAGCCGAGCAAACAAATGAGGATAAAATCAAGAGAGCTAGGAGTCCAAGAAAACCTATAAAGATAAGGAGTCACAAGCAAATGAAGGTAGGACTCTCACACTCACGTTTTCAACAAATGAAGTCATTCAAGGACTCTCACATAGGAAACGTGATCTCTTGTAAGCCATTATCCAATGTCACTTGTATGTTCTATGTATTTACATCAATGGAGAATAAAGCCTCACCATGTGGAGGTGTTGAGGTGAGGCTTTGGTGGACGTAGGATCAAACTGATCCCAACCACGTTATATTGTGCATGTTGGAGTGTTTGTAGTTATATGTGAAGCAATTCTTTGGGTGTTGGTTTACATGTAACATCCTATGGTGAAAAAGTATCGATTCACAAACAATTCTACCCGATTCGATTCAGGGCTTTTGTTGAGAAACCGATTAACCTACTGAACCGATTTTAACAACATTAATTGCTCTTAATGCTGGGGACCACTTTTAAAGAAAATAATTTTGGATATAGCTGTGCTATGCTTGGACACCAAGCTCTTGTGAAGGTGAGATCCAACTCTATCAGAATGAATCCAATTTTTTAAACACACTTCCTAGCAAGTCAAGCTTTAAACTATGAAAGCATAAATGCGTCGAATATACCTACGGGTAAGTCCTCAGAGTTTTACACAAACAGGACAGCAACTGTGAGTACAGCATGCAAAGCCAACGCGATTAGGTCCAAGATTATGGAGTAGTTTCTTCCAGTAAAAAATAAAAAACATAAGGAGCAAAGAAGAGAGAATGATCTCCATTTTTTTTTTTTATTAAACCATAGATGAAACATATACAACTTCCTCCCATGTTAGAAAAGGTGGTAGTGCCCTTAGGGAGAAGATGCTAACCCCTTCCTCTCAAGTTCGACTTTGATTGACTTTCAAAGAATGTGTACCTGATAAAGGGCTGGCTATTTTTGGTTGCTCTTTACGAATGTGAAAGTAAATCTCATGCATAATCAAAATTATGTGAACTGTTGTCTCATGAGATTTCACTTTTCATGTTTGGTTGGTTTGAGATAGGAAGATCAATTATATGAGAATCATTTTTTTTGTTTGGTAGATATGTAATTTGCCTAATATGATTTACACTATTTAATGCATCTTAAATGACTTTAACACAAGTTAATTGCCCACGTTTCTTTTGAATGCTCCCTTTCAAGGCCTAACTATCGAGATTAAAATTGCAATAGCGTGTTGTTTCCAAAATATCGCCCATATTTATCGCTGTGGCAACAAGGAGATAAAATGATTTATTAGTGAATTTACACATCAAGGCTAACTTTTTTCTTAAGGAAGTCACATCAAGGGTAACTGCTAAAGCTGCTCTTGGAGTTAGTGGTGTTGTTTGGTTGCATGATAAAAGTCTGTGTACCACAAAAATATCATTTTGTAAGCTCACCATCACACGTACTGAACCACAGCTTCCTAATATTTCTTCTACTACATATTATTTAGCTAAAAATAAAAAAAAATACATGCTTTTGATTTTTGCTTCATATATATATATATATATATATATATATATATATATATATATATATATATATATATATATATATATATAGAGAGAGAGAGAGAGAGAGAGAGAGAGAGAGTAATGTACTCGTTTTGCCCCGTTTTTTGGTTCTGCCATGTTCGGCTCATTCAAAAATCATAGTTTTTAATATTTTTCTCACATATAACACCATAGATGTGATCTATAGGTTTTGTTTAGTGGGAACAGGCTTTTGGATTACCGGAATCTGACCTGTATACAGGTTTTTTCCGTGATCCAAAATCAATGGCTATGAAGGCATCAATTTTTTCTGGCTCATAAAAATACATATTTTATCCAAAAAACATAATCCAAGAATTGATTCTCACTAAATCTGGCAAGCTAAACACATCTAACGGTTCAAATCTATCATAAAACATTTTAAACTATGGGGCCTAACGGGCAGAACGAGAAAAGAGGGCCTAATCTCTCTCCCTAAATATATATATGGTAAATATTAGCTTTAATGAAGGTATGAAACAAATAAGTAAAAATCACTAATCTCTTCAAAATCTTTTAATTTTTTGTAGATCAAATGTGATTATGACATGTAATTAGGTTTTTAAAGGGGTCCAAAAATCAAAGGCCCACAATGTCTCAAAATTTCATCTCAAACGATCACTTTTTTACTTCAGAAAAGTACGATCAAACAAACCATGTTAAACACATCTATGTGGTTAACTTTCACCTATGATTTCTAGTCCATTAGTTCCTAAAAAAGAAGACAGACCTCATACACAAGCCATCTATCTCTTTCTCTCTGGTTTTCTCTTCTTAACGTTGAATCCTTTTTTAACAAACTCATGAAAAGAAAATTTCGGTTTATATGCTTCCATGCTTCTTCCAGACTACTCGTAGACTTAATAACTAGCATGCCTTCTCATATATCCAGCTTAATCTTACATATATAATTATCTTCTTCATATTTCTCCAAATTCTTGAGGGGCAGGAATACGGTCACAATTCCCATGTCAATTTTGTGTCTACATGAAATGGGTTTATTATGGGTCGTGATTTCCATGATCTTCTAATCGCATGTTGTAATGCCATCAAAATCTGTAATCATAAATCTCGGTTTCAGGATCCTGTAGGAAAAAGAAAAAATCCTGCGTTTTATTGTTCCTAAAAATTATGGATATATCTAAAGTTTGAAAAATAAAAAATATATGAGCAAATAATAAACATTAAAAATGAATGAAATAATAAAAGCTGATTCAAAATGGTGCAAAATTTGCAATGGAATCATGATCTATTTTTATCAAGTTCTTATGTTTTGTGAAAATCATACTAAGCTATGAATATCACTCATATTTATTATATAGACCAAAACTCAGAAACTTGTAAATATCTTTTTTCAGCTTTCCAACAGGGTATTCCACCTTTGGGATCATCTTAAACAATATACAATTTAAAGTTACCATTCTTTAACTATAGAGTTCAGCTTTACTTTTGGTATTTGATCAGATAAAGAGAGCTAGCAATGAGTGACAGGAAGGCATTCACAAAAAAAAAAAAAAACAGAAAAAAACTAAAGATATAAATAAGTGGCTGTAATTGTAAATTTGCTTTTAAAAATTAATAATAATAAGTGACTGCAAAGCATTGGCCAAAAAACAACTCAATAAGGAGAATTATTGTATATTTCTTAGTAGCCTTCTACATTAAGTATCCTCAGTGTTTTCAAAAAAAGCACACTATCCTCTGACCTATGATGCCAAAGAGTCTATGTTAATCATAACTGTCCAATTGATGCATCTAGAAAGCTACGATTAGTCCACATCCAGGTGAGAGCATTGGATCATCGGCTAAGATTAAACGTAGGATGGATCCGATCATATGTCAAATGATGGGACCTTGTCCTATAAACCCTATTTATGCTTTTGACCACCATGTGCCAAGTTCACTAAAGCTAAAAGATTTTAACATTAACATATGTTAGGTAGATCAGAGTATTTAGTCACTTTGGAAAAGCTGGGGAATATATTCCAAGGGTGCCTACATGGGTGTAGCAGGCTGGAGTCATCCCGACGACAGCTCTTCTTTTCTTGCACCCGAACGACCACGGTGTACTTCTGTAACAACTTGAACCGAGACTTCTCGAGTTTGAGTTCGTGGACATTACTTTCCAAAAAAAAAAATACTCAAAACAACCTCAAAACCGAGCTCATTTTTTTCATACGTCATCAAATATGGTCTTGTTAATTCTTAAATGAATATAAAGTTCAACATAATCAACAGGTCCATCTAAACTAGCATTAATATTAAATCATTCATTTTCATCAAAGGCAAAGGGTCCAAATTACATGTCCAAAACAGAAAAAGGAATAAAAACAAAGTACTTTTGGTACTTGGGTCACCAACAACTGTGTTTGAGTTCACAGAGTCACATCCTCCCTTCTACAGCCTTTCTCGATCCTACATTTGTAACCAAATGGGGGTGAGTCTAAAACTCAGGAAGGTTTCATTCATAAATGTAAGATATACGACTCTTACAACTGCAGTGAGCTCTAGGCTCCTATTCTGAGTTTAGTTATCCAACTAGCATATATATTGTTTATACATTTTATCCTCCTTTACTTAACCTTTCTACAACCATTCCTTACTCCTAAAGCATTCATTTCACAATGTTGTCCTCTATACTATTCGGTTATTCAAGAAATAGCCTTCTAGGTGTAGCAACTCATGTAGACTACTCCAGAATCTACGATGTTGGCCAGACATATAGACCACTTCACAAACAACATAGTCCAAACCGGTCAACACTATAGACTTTCAATCACTGCAGCTTTGCTCATTGGTTGCAAGTCAAAAAAAACAAATATGTTCATCACTAGCTAACCGTAGAGTCCAAGAAACTATACCTGCCTTAAGGTGTCCGATGAGCTATACCAGTCTCAAGGTTTCCACAACCAAGCACATTTATAGCATGAATCATATCATAAATTAACATTTCTATAAAATAGCAAAGTGTTAGGATAAACATATAACATGTACCTTAATCCACAAGCATCTTTTCAAAAAGCATCAAAATTCTAAATATAGATTCCTAATTATACATTTAGTGAATCTATTTACATGCTTGAAACATTTGTGATACACATACTTTTAAAATACAAGGAATCATAACTCTTTCACATGACAAGATGCATTGATAATTAAGTGATCATGCATACATTTTATGTTTTATTCATCCTATTTTATGTATGATTCATGAGAAAATCATGTTAAAAATTTATTTTTATCATTGCTTTCGAGAAACCGCACTGAAATTGAAAATATAGAAAAATTGTCAATTTCAAAGCTTGCCCTGCGTTTTTTAATGTTTTACTTAATTTAGGAGTTTTTAATTTATAGTTTAATTAGATTAGGAGAGTAGTTACTACTTTTAATTAGTTTAGGAAAAATCGCTTTTGAAAAATACATTTTTGAGGAAGACTTGTTTTGGAATTTCTAAAAAAAATTGGACTTCTATAGAAAATCATGTTTTAACCTAATTTTTACTATAAATAGATTTTTCCCAGCAACAGCCCATGTTTTTCTGCTCTGTAGCCTATGCCCCCTCTGTCTCTCCTCTTTGCCTCCCTTTCTTTCTTTCTCCCCCTTGTTCGATCTACCGATTGCCTACCATTTCTTATTGCTTCTTATGCTTTTCAATCTTTCTTCTAAACCTCATCGTCGCCGGTTCCTCGCATCCCCTCTGTCGGAGAAAGAGCGGAGTTCATTGATTGCAACGAGAAAGACCACCCTTTTATCAGAAGCGGATCGTACGATTTGCTTCTTCTCTCCCTTCTCCGTAGTTTTTTTTAAGATCATGGCATGCATTGCTTTTGAATTTTTCGCATCATCATCATCGCATGTAGCATAATCTGATTTTTATCTATTATGTTTTTGCATCTTAAGATAGAATATATGCATCATAATCTAGTTTTTTTTTTTTTTTTATTATAGTAGTTGGCGTTAATCATTTTCTGTTTGGCAATTTCGTTTAACATAATACAAAATTTGATATTTTTTTTGTAGTTAGGGTATAGATCATTAATTGCTATAGAATAGTTTGGTTTAAGTTTTTTTTATTGGATCACATATAACGTTTATGCTCATTGTACGCTATATATATTTGGTGTTAATCATTAAGTTTTTTTATTTGGATCATTATTTGCTCTCATTGGGGGTTTTCTCTTCGATCATTCAAACACACACACACACACACACACACACACATATATATATATATATATATATATATATATATATATATATATATATTATGCTCAAAGATTATTTATCTAGATAAACTGTTTATAAATGAGTATATTATTTCAAAATTATGAAAGGAAAAGTGTTTATGCCTAAGGTTTAATAATCTCTGTTAAATAGAACTGTACAATAACAAACAGTTTTAGAGAAAATCCATAAACAGGGTGAGCTCTCTCTCTCTCTCTCATAAAAAGAGAAAATTATGAAAGGCTTTGCCAATAGTACTTAGGGTCGTTGTCCTGACAGTGTAAAACTATGTGGGCTTACCCTTGCCCCCAGGGAGTCGCCACACTTGGCAAGAATTTCATTTAGAACATGTCTTTTTCAACAAAACTTTGACAAGTCAGGAGGGGATGGTTGTGGGGTTTTGACCCGTTGAGAGTGGGTCATACGGCAGAGCATCAATCTCCCCTGAGCCCCACTCTTTAAACTGGGTTTTCCCTCAAAAAATATCAAAAAAAATGCGTCCAATTATAAAGGGATTTTATAATTTTATATATAAAAAACAAATGTTTGAATGAGCCAACTGATTTTGTTTATTATTTTTCTTCTTCAAGTTTTCTCCAACATACACAAGCATGGTTTTTGACTTACAAAGGGATTCGCAAGGCAAATGCGTGGGTCCCACATACGTAGAAACTAGAAAATTTCATCCATTCATGGTGCAAGTGTGTTAAACGGTCAAAATAAGCCTAGATGTCTTTGAATGTGGTAGGTGGATTTCGATGGGTCGGACCTTCACAGGACATGGATGGGTCTAGTGCTGGTACCAGATTAGTATCAAAATACTCAGTACCTATAAGATAAACCACATCTCGTTTGTACTTGGTAAAACGATCTTTTAAGTTTTTTGTATTAAAAATTGAACAGATCTTGATTGGAAGTTGGGTTGGTGCTGGTATGAAATTTCATAAATCCTATCCTGCTCCATATACTTCTCAGACCCTTTGTGTGGGACACAAATTATTAATTTGACCTCCATCGTTGTTGCTAAGTCCAGTGTTTATAGAAGAGAGAGAGAGAGAGAGAGATTGATTCCTCTTAAGAGGGTCTAGACAGTCCCAATTTTTCACTTTTTGATCACTTTCTTGGAAAGGTATCATTTACATGATTAATTTAGTAGGATATGCTTAACATGATCTAATAGTTAGAGTTTGCTTTTGGATACTATAAGTTATGGTAGTACAATGCCACCTATAGTTACTAGAAGCACCTTCATAAGGGGGGAAGCACACTTCCGAGGTAGGAAGCGCCAAGCTTGGGGAAAACTTGCTTCTAATTTTGGAGGAAGTTCACTTCTCACTCGCTTTCCCCATGCTTTCATTTTGTATCACTCATTTCCTTTTCGCTTCACACTCGCTTTTTTCTTGTTTTCCCCTCACTTCCCTCTCGTTTCCTCCTCACTTCCTTCTGTTTTTTTGTATTTTTCATGTTATTATTTATTTTTTTAGCTTCTCCCATGCTTTTCACCCGTGGAAACAGACACCAGTAAGTTAAACTATAGATAAATAAACAACGCCAAACCTCTTCTTACCTAGCACCATCGCATAACCATGCACCAGTACAAGCACCTTAAAAAGTACAAGAGACAATAGAAAGCATACCAACATCAATAAGAGACCAGAAAGAGCACACCAACACCAGTAAAAGTAAGCTAGAGAACCATAGATAGAGAATCAGATACTAGTAACAGATGAGCTAAACAGTACGGTTACGCTTCTTCTCCTGGCGCAATTGATTGAAGTAATATTTGGGGTCCTCCTCAAAATCAGCCCTCCATATGCGTTCATGCTTTCCAGGGGCCTTCATGTCCTTGCGGGGAGAAGTAGAGGATGAAGAAGGTGCAGGCTCTTCTGGTTGATAGGAGGAGGTTGTAGTAAGCAGAGAAGCAGCCAAGCCAGCAACAGCCAAGGCAACTCCTCCCACTACTGCTGCTTTCTTTGCATATCCATAGTCCTCTCCTTCCATCTTTTTATCCTCCTCTAACTTGCTGGCCATCTCCCTGCTCTCACTAGCACCCATTTCTCTCTCACTCTCAGTTTGTTTCCCTCAACTTGGCGAATGAGGTGCATATTTATATCAGAAATAAAGTGCTTATTGGTAGAGGTTCTATTACAAAAATGCCAACTAGCTTCCACTTTCATTAACAACATTCTTAAGGAGCAAGCAACTACTTTACTGGGATTGTCAGATAAATAGGGAAAAATTTTGAAAGGGCACTCAGCTGAATAATGTCATGAATTGCCAATTTGCATTTCGCTTATTACTGGATAGCGACAAAAGTAGTGAGGAAAGTTTTAAAGGAGAATTTATTGGCTGTATAGCTACATTTTGAAACTTTGATTTTTCTCGCAGTTTTTGGGAAAATCATGGCTGAAATTAATTAGATAAATTGGAACTTAAAAAGATATAGGGAGAAATCTACAGAAAAAGGAACATAACACCATAGTGCATATCTATTTCAAAACGAGTCTAAACAAAAGCATTTTAGTTTCCAGTTTCCAAAGCTTTACTTTTCGGAAGATGTTTTTTTTTCATCGCTGCTTCCTCTTTCCAAATTGCAATAGGGTGTTGCTTCCAAAATATCTCCCATATTTATCGCTGTGGCAACAAGGAGATCAAAAGATTTATTAGCGAATTTACATATCAAGGCTTAAGTTTTTTCTTCGGGAAGTCACATCAAGGGCAACTTTGCTAACTCTGTTTTTGAAAAGTTGGCAAGCTGTCTTAATCTTTATGAATTGCCGTACAGGCCATGAAACCAAAAGTAACTGCTTCCAAGGATTAATAATTATGCTCCTGTTTTATTCCTAGCAATTTGTAAAATGGTCAATAAGGTGGGGACCATTTTGCAAAAGCCTTGTATTTTTTTTGGCAATTGTGACTATACAGAAGTGATCTTCATGGTTGTAAACATTTAGACTCTTGGATCAAGCTTTTTGGATGTGCAGGTAAAATTCTATAACAAAGATAATTTCAAAAATTTCAGAATCATTGATTTTTGGATTACTGTAAAATCCTACCTACACATCAAAAAAGTTTGATCCAAAAGTCTAGCATATGTTCTCAATGATGGAGATCATATTCGTATGGTCAAATTTGCCAAAACACATATTTAACATACAGATTTTGAAGAATGGAACAGGGGTTGGACCATCCCTTCTCCAAGCAAAATATCATGTTATTGACCCACCAACACTGATTAAAACAGTGTAAATTGAACGGCATAGGATAATTTGATTTTGTGGTTTAGGTAATACCATGGAACAGGATTCGTCAAAATGTTAAGCTGCACATGCCAACTTAATCATGTTTGTGACGAGTGATTGCACACCATATTTTGGACTCGACCAAACCTTGGTGTTGTTTCCTTGCATGATAAAAGTCTGTGTGAGACAAAAATATCATTTTGTATGCTCACCATCACGTACTGAACCACGGTATCTGGATATTTCTTCTGCTATCTAGAGTACCATATTACTTAGCTAAAAATAAAAAATACAGGCTTTTAATTTTTGCTTCATATATAAATGAGTAATATACTGGTTCTGCCCCATTTTCTCGTTCTGACCCATTAGGCCCATTCAAAAATCATAGTTTTTGATATTTTTCTCACATATAACACCATAGATGTGATCCATAGGTTTTGTTTAATGGGAACAGGTTTTTGGATCACCGGAATCTTACCTGTATACAGGTTTTTCCGGTGATCCAAAATCAATGGATATGAAGGCATCAAATGATAAATATTGGCTTTTATGATATATATATATATATATAGGCTTTTATGAAGGTATGAAACAAATAAGTAAAAATTACTCTTTTCTTCAAAATCTTTTAATTTTGTGTAGATCAAATGTGATTATGACATGTAATTAGACAAGAAAATAAAAAAAAACACAACTACATATATCACGCAACACCACTAGACATTTAAGGGGTAATCAGAGTGTATGATGTCCGCTTGACGCTAATAATCCTCTAGTTGGTGACAAGGGGTGGGGATAAGTAGTCAGGTTCAACCCTTTGTCTCTCATAGTAAACATCGTTGATCACTACAATAACTGGGGTTGGGAAAGGAATGGGAGGCATCATAAATCTAACCGCTCTAGCCACATCCATCAGTGCTCTTAAAAAGAAATTCAAAATTGTCTCCATCTTAGTAGTTTGAATTGTTGCCAATACTCCAACCTCTCCACTTTTTTTTCATCTTCATAGTTGTTTTGGTTAGTATTGTTAGCATCTATACGTGATAACATGGATCAGCTTATAAGCGTGTGGTTTAACTGGCTGGCTTTGTAAACTATCTTATGACTCTAGGTTGTTGGACCGTACTTGGATGGTATAACACTTTTTCTTATGAGACCTTGTAACCTTATTATTTCTTTTGTCATCCTTAATAATTTTTTTGATAACTTGGCTCTCATACTACTTGTAACAGCCCGAACTAGGACCTTTCAAGTTCGGGTTCGTGGACGTCACTTATTAGAAGAAAATTACCTAAACAACTAAAAAACCGATCCCATTTTTTTCATACACATGTCATCAAATATGGTCTTGTCTTAAATGAATATAAAGTTTAACATAATCAACAAGTCCATCTAAACTAGCATTAATACTAAACCATCTATGTTCATCAAAGGTTAAAGGTCCAAATTACATGTCTAGAATAGAAAAAAAAATAAAAACAAAGTACTCCAGGGTACTTTAGGGTTACCAATATCCAAGTTTGAGTCCATAAAGTCACGTCCTCCATCCTGGAGCATTTCTCAATCCTACAGTTGTAACCAAACAGGGGTGATCTAAAACTCAGTAAGGTTTTATTCACAAATGTAAGATACATGACCGTTATAACTGCAGTGAGTTTTAAGCTCCTATTTAGAGTTTATTTCTCTGACTAGCACACATGTTGTTTAGACATTTTATCCTCCTTTACTTAACCTTTCTACAACCATTCCTTACTCTTAGAGCAATTATTTCTTAATGTTATCTTATATATTATTTGGCTATTTCAAAACTAGCCGCTTAGGCGTAGCAACCCATGTAGACCACTCCAGAGTCTACAGTGTTTGCCAAATATATGAACGACTCATAAACAACATAGTCAAAACTGGTTCAGATTATGAACTTCCAATCGTTGTAGCTTTGCTCACCGATTGCAAGCCGAAGAGCCCAATATGCCTATCGGTAGCTAGCTAAAGATTTCGAGAAGTTAAACCTGCCTCAAGGTCTCTGAGGAGTCATACCTGCCCCCAAGGTTTGTGGTTTATGCTATATCTTAGATGTGTCCAATTGACAATGTCTTTACGCACAAGGGTTACCTAGAAATTCTCTAAGATCTCAAACACAGATGAGATACACACACCTCTAACAAAGCCTAGACCATGCCCTTTCTAGTAGTTGTTCCTATTTCTATGTGTGTTGTTATCATAGGTATATTATTTATTTATTTATTTTAGTGTTAGTATATTATATCATTGTACGTGAATACTAACTAGTTTTCAGCATGTAATCACATGGACACAATACTAGTTTTATGAACAAACTATCATAAAGATATACTACAATTTACCATTCTACAACATTATAATACACATCCCAAGGTACAAGCATGTGCTTTCCAAAACAAACCCATGTTCTTAAAAATTTAAAACACTACCTCATTATCTCAATGGTGCACGTTCCTTTCCTTTTTCTAACAACATTTTACATGCATCAAATTATTTTCCTTGTTTCTACAACCAAGCACATTTATGGCATAAATCATATGATAAACTAACATTTCCATGAAATGGCAAAGTGTTAGGATAAACATGTAACATGTACCCTAATCCATATACATCTTTTCAAAAAGCCACAAAATTTGAAATATAGATTCCAAAGCATGCATTCACTCAATGTATTTATATGCATGAAATATTTGTGATACACATACTTTTAAAACACAAGGAATTATAACTCATTCACATGACAATATGTATTTATAACAAAGTCTTGTATTTTATTATCTATAGAGTCATTTGCAAATATACCATTACTTTAAAATGCCTTATCCCATACTAAGGCTCAACCATAGTCCTTCTGCAAGTTCTGATCTGAAAATGAGTAGACATTACAAAATATTATTTTGTGTCCCTGCTTTGTGTAAAATTGTAAACACCTTCCTTTGATACTATCTATTAGAGTCCTCTCTTGAAGAAAAATCCATAGGTCTAAAAATCATGTGAATCTGACGTTGGGGTAAAAAGTTATGCTCGTTTTACTGAAATATGCAAAACTAGGACACAAAGGTCATTTAACCTCTCAAGCGTGTCTGAATCTGGATAACAAAACTATAAAGGATCCATCAGGCCATCTAGGTTTGGTTCTTAATTTTTGGATCAGTTCAGACCCAAATCCACGTCCTTAATTTGGTCATATATACAATATATTTGTTACTCCTAACCAACTAAGCCATGTTGGTCTAATGGTTATGGACGGTTTCCTATGTATGAGAAGTTGAGGATTCGAATCTTAACCCCATCTTCTCGTACACTTTTTTTTATCAGACTTAGATACCCAGACAGAGTTGGTCTGGTCTTAGACCAACCTAACTCAGTCTGGTTCTCACCTTGACTGAGTCGGTCTGTGGTTCTCTTAAAAACCGAACCTGAGGGTATTTGATCATGCATATATTTCAGAGTTAATTAACATTAAAATATGCATGATTTCATGAGAAAAGGAATTAAAAACCCAATTTTATGCTAGTTTTTAGTAAATGAGTTAAAATGATTTCAAAATAGAAAATGTATGAAAAATAGCTTTATTTTTATATTTTTAGGCATATTTTATTTTTTGGCTTAAATGTAGTAGGTTAGTTTTTTAGAATATATTTAGTTTTAAAACATAAGTTGAAATGAGGTTTATTGTAAATATTTTTTTCTAAGTAGTAGTCTTTAGATTAGAGTAGTAGTTTAGTTTTGAGGTTTGTAGCAAATAAAGGTTTTAAAACAGTTTTTTTAAATTTTTGAAAAAATAAAACAAACTGGTTCAAACCGGTTTGCCCTCTTTAAAAATCAACAGAGGGGGAAATTTTCCCCCGTCTTCACCCATTTGCGCCTGAACCCTCTCCTCTTTCCCCTCTTTTCCCTCTCTTTCCTCTCTTCTCACCCTTCTCCACCATCGTCAGTTGTTCCTTGCCCTTCCTTCCCCTTCTCCCTCTTTCTCTGTTCAATCTCCAGCCGGTGGTGGTGGAAAACCTTCAGTCTGGCGACGACGTGAGCGGTGGAGTCCACTTCTCTTCTAATCCATCTGGTTACGGATAGCACATGATTGGAGCGGAAGCAATTACGTGACATGGAACGGTGCAAGAGTAGAAGCTTCTTTTTACTTTTTAGTTTAGAATTAGGAATTTGATTCTGGGTTTGTAAATATTGTTTTTTACACCCTCTGCGAAGGGTATTCATTTGTTGTAATAGTTAGTTGTTTTTACTTTTCTCGTACATTTTACATTTAATAATACGGCAATAAAGAATAGTTTAGATTTGTGTGTTTGAATACGACATATTCTCGTTCCCTGAGTTCGACCCGGTCTCATTCACTAGTGAGAACTGGTTTTTATTATTTGATGTCTGGTTTTCACATGTTTTACATATAAAAATCTTTTCAAAATTACAACGATTACAAAACAGACATCAGTGTAATAGTAGGTGTGTATACAAGCCCATGAAGCATGTTTGGTTTGACTTTTGGAGATGGTATTTTTAAAACATATTTTTGCAATAAAATCAAGGGAAAATCGTCAACCAAAGATATAAAAATCAGACTTTCCACAGAAGTGGCGAGTACGGGTCGAATCCACAGGGAACGGGATATTTCTGAACTAATTCTAAAATTACACTTTATTAATATAACAAGGTTTACAATCTATGTCAATATTACAATTTAGATCAATTTACAATATAAACTATGAAAATAAAACTATAATAGGAGGCTAAGTCTTCTGCAGGTCTCTAGGGGCATTTTTGTCTTTTCATAACAAGTGCAGTTGCACATCACAATTGAATTACATCTGTAAACCTGTTCTAACTTAACAACCTACATAATAAAAACACAAAGTCAGTAACTAAATCAAGAATTAACCTAAATTACATCTATAACTAATTCTAAACTGAGTCAGGAATTAAATTAACTTAAACAAATAAATAAAACTAAAATTACACTATCTAACTGAACTAATTAAGAACAACAACTCTAATTACTCTAAATACTGTTAATATACTAACTACAATGTTAGAAAACAGTAAAACTACACGAAATCAGACAAATAGTTAAAAGACTATTTTGTCCCTAAAGAAGGCAAATGTGGACTCAGACAGCTTTTCGCAAAACAACTGTTTGAGGGTTCAAACGAATTCCAAAATTCCTGAAATTACTTCTATTCTATAAAAGACAGATCCAAAAAACTGACACATTTTAAAGAAGTGAAAAATACATTCTGGATCTCCAGAACTAAGCGTTTCAAAATCAGGATAATCTGGGAAATCGCTGGACCCGAAATTTCAAAATCCGAAAAAGCTGTTTTCATAATACGCTTAAAAACAAGACCAAATCAACTCAGATCGAGCTGAAATTTGGTCTGCAGACAGTTAACATGCAGATAAAATGAATAAAAAAATAGTTTTTAGGAAATTCGAGAAAAATTCACATACGATGACGAGTGCACGATCGGGTAAAAATTAGGGTTTTGGTTCAGTGCACTATTCATCCCTTTGAGTCCACTAATGCATTTGCATGTTAAATCACATGAAATAACAGTCCTAAACTACACCTAATCTACTGCTAAACTACAGAAAATAATAACAATTAAATTAATTAATAAAATCTAAGGAATCAGTTAAACAATTTAAGATTAGTTCTAATCTACACCACTAGTTAAACCTAAACTAACCTAAAATCAGTACTACTCTAAATAAGATATCTAAAGGACTACAAACTCTAATTAAACCTAATGTATATTATCTAACATCCCTAACTAAATTAACTATCTACTCTAGTATTAATTCTAACCTAATAAAACAACCATTAACCTAATACTACAACTAGGGTTAGCCACTAACTACTCTAACTAACTATCTAAAATTAGTAGTACGGTTAGGATTAATTAATCTAACTAAAGTAACTAATGAATTAAGGGTTAATAGGACACGATTAATGTTAACTCGGATTTGCCTATGGTTAAGATACATTAACTAGGGTCGACTAAGGTTTAGCTAACTAGGGTTAAGTAAGGCTAGGGTTCCTATGGGTTGACAAAGGTCGGTTAGGGTTAAGAGGGTTTAACTAAGGTTAGGGTTAACTAACTAGGGTGGTTAAGGTTTAACTAAGGGTCGGTTGTGGTTAGTAGGTGTTGGTCAACTATGGCAAGTTAGTAACTAACTACTTAGGGTTAGTATTAACTACGACTAGAGTATGGTTAGTGTTAGATACCTAAGGTTAGGCTAGAATTAACTAACTACTAACTAAGGTTAAATAGAATAACTAGGGTTAACTAAAGTTAGGAACAAATTAATTATCTAAGGTTAGTTTAACTAGGGTTAACTAGTAATTAACTAAGGTTACGGTTAGAGTTAAATAAGGGTAACTAACTAAGGTTAGGTTGACTAGGGTTAAGCTAGGGGTACGGTTAGGGTTAAATACCTAACTATGGTTAGTTAGGGTGGCGGTTTAGGATAGAGAATTGGTTTACACGCCAACTTAAGGTCATTAATTAGGCTAATAACTAATTTGTATTTCCTAAAACACTAAAGTAAATCTAAATTAACTCCTAAATTAAATGTAAACTAAGATTAGCAACTACCTAAATAAGTATACACGATTTTATAAAACCTACCCTAAGGCACACCTTACTAAATTAATTACACCTAATTAATGCTAAGTCAATTGACTCAATTAGTAAATAGGGCAATAAAGGTATAAATCCACGATTTCGGTAGGGGCCAACCCCTCTCTCCTTCTTGCCTTAATTACACATTGGGAAAGCTCATCTTCAAAAACCGTCCAGCTATTATCTTACACGATTTTCCATATGTGCATTAAAAGCATTAAGTCCTTTTGAAATTCTTTCCTAAAACACAATATACGTTTTTGGGTAGGCTTTAAAGGCAAATGAACATATCAACTCTTGCCCCCAAAACGTGTAGACTCTTTAGAAAATCCTTTGGAAATCAAAAGGGTTTCCATTTTGGAAAAGGTAGCTCTCCTTAAATGCAATCCACGGATTTGAATGAGGATCATCTCTATTCTTAATTGCCTTAAGTGCACATATAAAAACTTGATCTTTCAAAAACCGTCCAACGAATGGACCATCCATTTTTCCTCTTTTTCATTAAAAACATTAATTCCTTTTTGAAAATCTTTCTTTAAAACACATTACACGATTTTGATTGGTCTTAAAAGAAGAGATAGCATTTAAATTTTCGCCAACATCGAGTAAACCATTTTGGAAACTCTTTTGAAAATCCAAGCATTAAATCCTCTTTTTGAAAATCTTTCCCAAAGCATCCCACACGATTTTTGGGGTTGGCTTTAAATGAGCATTTAGCATTTCAAATCTTGCCCCAAAACTCGTGTAGACACTTTTAGAAGGACCTTTGGAATTCCAAAGGTTTTCCAAAAATCGTGTAAACCTCTTTAAAGAGTCTTTGGAATTCCAAAGGGTTTCCACATTGGAAATGTAACTCATTTATAGCTGGGCTGGGAAATAGAAATTTCCTTAAATGCAATCCACGAAATTGGAGGGGGTGATCTTCTACCAAAAACGCCTCTCAACACAAAGACTTAAATGCCCTTTTGCCCAAAATCTACACTAATTAACTAACTAAGTCAATATAAAATTTAACCTAACTATTTTAATATCTATGCAAATGAGTCAAAGGGCAAGAACAAAAAGTAACGAATTGAACAAAATCTAATTTAAACATGGTATCTATCTAATTTAAACCTCTACACGAAAATGAAAAATACTAAGTTAACTAAACGAATTGGACAAAATTATCACATTGAATACTACCCATAAAGTTAAATTGCTAAAATAACTAAAACAAAAATCACAACTTGAATTATTCTAATTATTCTATAACTATCTTACTCATCAAATACATTAACAATGAATCTAAAAAGAGACTACCTACAGAAAATTAAATCAAATACGAATTGAACAAACACTATATGAAAGCTACAATAAACTAAAATCTAAAACATATGAAACGAATCACTCTAAGCAAGATCTACATTATACTATTTTAATTTTGAACGTTTAAAACTAAGACACACTAAAATTAAGCTACGCCTATGCTGGGAATTGAAATAACACAGAAAATGCTAAATTAACAACCTAAGATAATCGGCTAACCTAAATACAAAACAGAAATTCAGAAATGACAAAATATATTACATGATTAAGACTACCTATAAACGATAACTAAAACACATTACCAATTTATCAAAATACATTCTAACAGAAAATGCTACAGCTGATTGGACGATCTACCTAAAAACTAGAAAAACAATACTCGATAATTAGTTTTCTTAAGATCTAAAAACGCACAAAACAGAAAATGACATAACAACTTTTCCTAAAGCATTGTATTCAACCAAAATGAAATAGAAAGGATTGGGGCACGCTAAACATATGCAGACACACAGCAGAATATCATTTCAAAAAACACGCACACACCCACAAAAACACAAAACCTCCAATGTTGGATTAAAAACATGATTTTAATAACACCAAAACCTAAACACTCTACATGTTGGTTTATGCATGACACTTTCTACACTAAGGCTGACGAAAAATACAGAAAATGCAGCACATAACTCACGCACATGATTAGGTTTTAACTAGAAGAAGGGGATGAAAAGACCTACCTCCAGGGCGGTCCGACGACTGAGGGGGAGAAAAGAGCAAACTTTGCTCGATTCCATGCCATGAGGAACCTCAGTGATGCTGTCTAATCCTTTTGTTGTCTTCTTTGCAGGAATTCGCAGTTGATGTGCTTCGGGGTTCAGGGTCGGCCGATCATGGAGGAGCGGGACCTCCACCATGATAGGTACACTCCAGCTGCAGCTGCAAATAAACAAAGCAAAAGTTAGTTCCAGCAGGGTGAGAAGAAAGACAAGATATGAAAGAAGAGAATGGAGGAAGAAAACGGCATCTTCAAGGGTGTTGGCATGGCTTCCATGGCCAACCATGGATGAGGAAGAAGATGGATGGGAGGGGCGGCTTGGTGGAAGTGGAGTTGAGCAAGAATCGTGCCCCTAGGGCACGAAAATCAAAGCAAAGACAAGGCTGGAATGGGTGCCCCCCCTCTTTTGACGATTTTGGCTCTTTTGAGTTATTTTCATAAAAGTTGTTAAAAAGAAAAGATTTGCTGAGCGCCTCTTTCTACAGGGGGGTTTTAAAAAATGTTTTTACAAAACTTAAGTGGGCTAGATCTGGGTTAAATCCGTGTAATTTGGTCCAAATCCAGGATCCAAATGGGCGTCTGGATCCAAATCTCTCAAATCGGCTCCGATATTTGACCTGTTATACTGTAAATGCCTTAATTCCTTCAAATTAACACCAATTTTGATGAAATTCGAACCAGAGCTTCCCAACATCATTATGCATCTAAGTGTATGCTCTTAACCTATAGATGATGTATTTATGCAGTGAAAACATGTTAATAAAACGTATATTTTATGCATCATCAATGTTCATACCCAAAGATATAGTGCCAAATTTTCTCAGGTTACATGATCTACTAGTTTCACTAATTGAAGTCAATTCTTTGAGAATTGAGAAAGTAAAGCAATTTTGAGTGTTATTGTTTTCACTAAAGTGGAACAATAATGGTTCTTTTATTCTTGTCTTAGAAAAAGTGAATAATGAAGGGTCTCATGTTTACCTTTTCGATATGAATCTTGTATAGAGAGATTAATCTCTCATTCATACAGAGAATATAACAACCACTCAGAAGGCTATCTATAAGAAGTGAGAGTGTACAAATAGTCTTACCATGTTGCTTTTGCAATTATGGGTGGCTAAGAATATTAGAGGTGTCATATCTCAGTACAGAACAATGAAGAAATTTCTGATCATTAAGGCAAAAATTATTAATTTAAACAAGATTTTATCTTAGACCACATGGATAAGAAACTTCATTTTGGGTCTTGGTATTGTGAACTCTATTGAGAGGTCACTGAAGATCTTTTGTGATAATGAAGTTGTTTTTTACTTTGTTATTGAAGAAAAAATTGAGAATCATTTAGTAAGTATTGATACAATCGGTACGAAGAAAATGACTACAAATCTTTTTACTAAAGGGCTAATACGGAGATTATATTCTCAACATGTAATGAAGATGAGTCTATTTGATTCCTTATGATATATGACAATATAGTATGTCGCTATGTGATCCCATTTATGAAACTAAATTGATTTTTTATGATTTTTTGCATTGTTGATTCTGTACAGAGTGTCTCTTCTTTGTGAAGAGTGAATAATGGAATAACAATATTAAAAGGATCAATATAATGGGTCAGAGACCAATTCATTTATAAAGGTAATCTTAACATGTTAAACATTGAAAATGAATAATACTATAATACATACAAATATGATATCAAATATAGAGGTGTTCATCTCCATGACTCGTATGATTCATTCTTTTAATACAAGATAACATGCACACCCACATGAAAAATGAATTGAGATAAACCTCAATGAAGTATTTTTCTATGTCAATGCATTAAGTGAGAGAATGTTTGACCGAATCGGATTCAACCTGGATGTATTGACATGAGCATATCAAGAGGCATACATGGGAAGGACTCTTGGGTTTTGAGGGTTACAGGTCTGTTATGAAGCCTCACAATTGTTCATGTATGCCCATTATGGATCTCCTCCAAATCTTCGTATAAATAGGAGACCTGTAGTGGTGTGATGAGTGTCACATATGTATTGTTGGTCTCTCTCACTGTTCCTGGGTTCAAAGGGTTCTGCTCACCTTTTTGATATTTTGGCCTGAGCTCATTGAGGAGGTCGATTGGCTAAAGAGAATGTCGATCATCTGCATCCACCCAATTGTCTTTCAGATCATCCATGACAACATCCGGTAAGTGATTGTCCCATGATCCATTTTATGCTAATTCTCCAACCATGCATGGTGGTGCTAGGTCATTTCATCATGATAGATGAATGGCATTGCAGTGACCCCTCACTGTATACCGTTTCCGCTCTTGTGGGTCACTCAAGTGTGTTTCTTACTTTTATTTGGTCTTTACTAATTGCTTTTTTTTTTTTTGAAAGACAAGCTAGGGTTAGGCAGACCCCCACCAATTACACAACATACCATTGGGCTTTGAACTTGCAACTTCTCAGAGTCCATCCGAGCTCCTCTTGTCTGGTAGGAGCAGCTAGTGCACGTCACCTTGTGGTGGGACGTTGCAGTTGTAGGTTCAAAACCCAATGGTATAGTTGTATAAGTAGTTGGGGTCTGCCTAACCCCTCGAAAAAACGTCCCAACACACGGTGACGTGCACTAACAGCCTCTACCAAACAAGCGGAGTCCCCTTTGGTACCGAACACTAATTCTGGCCAGCTACTTGGCCCTAAACAGGCAGCGCCTCTTGCGAACAAGTAGTTAGTTTCCTGACGTAAAAAATAGTGGACTGATTAGGTGATTTGTACAAAATACAAGCTTTTGTCCTTTGAAATCACCACCATCCATGCTAGCATTCATCAACCACAAGGTGATTTGTACAAAACACAGTGGTTGGACAATGACATGTGATTATTGAAGATACGGACGATGGTGATTTCAAAACATTAAAATTTGTTCTTTTTATCAAAATCAGCCCATCTTATTCATAATGAAAGCGATAGTAATGAAAAAAAGAGCCCACACTAAGATTCTTCAGACTCGTGAAAGGATCAATACAAACTTTGTGGCCCATGCACAACTACTTACAACACGACCACCGAGGTGGTATCCCATGTGGTAGGGCTTAAGAGATCTCACAGATGGGGCTTAAGAGATCTCTGACAGGGGTCTGCGTAACATGTGTCCAGCCCATTAATTTTTGACTCATTCAGTAGGAAACAACAGGGACCACGCTTACTGATTTTTCTTGACTCATGAGAGTATCAAACAAAACCCTGTGGGGTCCATGCAGAGTGTAGGGAATTTAGTCGAGTTTACCCGTAATCATGGTTGGATTTTTGGCCTAGTAGACTAGGGACTCAGCCAAGTCAACTTGTATCTGAACTTATTCGAGTAAAAAAAACAATGTAACTCTTTATATACCAAACTCGGGTGACTCAGCCATGCATGGCCAAAGTTACAGAAAGCATGGATTAACTAATGAATATGTTTTCAACCACAACAAACGTATGTAAATTAGTGCCATAGACACGAGTAAGGTAACCCCAGGTGGCCAATAGACCAAGGCGCTCTAGTGCCGTGGAAAGTTTTCCAATGCAAGATAACCTCTCTCTCTCTCTCTCTTACTTACTGCTTTCTTTTTTCAAAATTTTGATTTGCGGTTCTGATATTGATCCATCTTTCTTTTAGCATTTATCATCTTTATGTACGGGTTTGTGGTTCTGATGTATCCTGATATTCGACGGTTCTCTTGTTACTGATGTATCCTGATATTCGACGGTTCTCTTGTTAGTTCTCTTGCTGATAATAGCTCTAGTCATGTTCGATATCACGAATTTCTGTGCGAGATTAAATGTCGACCACACATGTGTCCCTTCGTTGTGGTTCCCAGAAGCAATGTTGTCAGGATCGGCATGGGCCCTGAATAGTTTGGCCACGGTATCGCCTGTACCGATACTCGAGTGAATCGTTATGTATTGGCCAAAAAAAATAAAAATAAAAATATTACGTGTCAATCGTAACGTGACACATGTTAAAACTATTAAAATAATATTTATAAATTTAACTTTTTAGTATTTTTGTATTTATTAAAATTAGCCTGTTCACCGCTGAATCATATCGATTTTGGCTCATATGATGGGTATTTAATCAGCCTAAAATTTTAAACATAGATAACCTTGACCAACATGTGCTCGTACTTGCGATTGAGTTTGGGAGAGGCCATGAATAGTTGAAAATTGTCATAGATTGCTCCGTAAACAACAATTGCACCAAGATAACGATGGGGGTATGCCTAAGGCAAGCTCTTGCAGATGTTGATTGAACACCCTTTCATCAGATACCTTGAGAGTTCAAGTTCTGTTGGTATTACTTTTTAGAGAAAAAGCATGCAGAGTTTATATAGAAAAAATATAATTAATTTTTTTTTCAATTACTCACTTTCTTAACAATAAAAAATAATAATTACATGAATGTTCAATGACATGAAAGATAAAATTATCATGTGCTCTGCCGAAGAAATCGATCAAGTTTTGTCTGTACTAGTATGCCTAGAACCTACAATTGTAATTAAACAAGAAGGTTAGTCTACAACCCAGTAAGAAATAATTATAAACAAATAAACACTTAAACTTACAACTGTAGTGGGCTCTAAGCTCCTAGTCTAAGTTTAGTATTTGATGCACCACATAAGTTTGTATGTTTTAATTATCCCTCAATACTCTCTTAAATACTTTATCATACCACTCTAATCCTAGGTCGGTTATACCGATCATTATCCTCTATGAGCGTAACCACCCACATAGAATACATCAATTTTACATATTCACCAAACGATGAACCATACACTCCCAGTAGTTTCTGGACCACCGGCACTACAGTAAAACAAAAAAGAGAACTCTGCCAAGAGGTCAGACTCAATCTCAATCTTGATATGGTTCATATTACATTCTAACCATGATGGTTTTCAACCATCTATGGTCGTCTAGAGTCTCCAAACACTGTGTGAGTATAACCCTAAGTCATAGGCTAAGTTTAATACATAAAACCACATTCTCAAACTCATATTTCACTTATTCTCTCACGAGTGATATCATGAAATAATCATGATAGATCTCATTCTTTAATCTCAAGATGACATTAGAACCCACACTTATCTTATAATAAGCACGCAACGATGTAGGGTCTCCACATCATTAAATTACCGATGGTTCACTCTTCATGGTGGTTTCACTCTGACCGCGAACCAAGTATCCTTTATTAAAGGTGGACACTTTTGGGATTTAAAATGTTATACATGTTAATCTCAATATATTTATTCGTACGACATGAATAGAATAAAATAAGACTCAAGTCTAAACACAATCTTCTCAAATGCATGTTATTAGCAATTTATCACATAAATATGCTATCACAAAATAATCTTTCTAACATGCATGACATACAATAACTAACATGTATTTCACAATTAACATGCGTATGTAATCATCTCATAATATCATACATGCTCAATTTATACATATCATGTTCACACTTAAAAGCTATCATACTAATCATGTTAATTCACAACAATAACATATAACGTAAAAATGTTTATTCATATCTAAAATTACTTATAATATTCCTTACCTCGAATACAAATATTGTGCTCTAATCGCAATTAAGTCTCAAGATGCTCTAATAGTGGGATCTGGTCATTACACAAATATATTCGTATTAATGCACATAACCTCTCATACTTTAACAAAATTACCAAAATACCTCTTTCTGAATTGACTCGTGAGACCTTAACTTTTGTGTTCCTGATTTGACCAAAACCAGTGAACAAACACATTATCTTCTATGATACAAGTCCAATACACTAAACCTCAAACGATTTCGAGTTTAGAGTGCAAAGTTATGTTCATTTTACCAAAACTAGATTTTGGATACTCACAAGGGCATTTTGGTGATTTCGAAATTATTTTCATAATTCAAAAATAACTCACAATCTGATCCAGATTCATTTCTGATCTGGATAAAAAAATTATCTAACTGGATCTAGACCCCTTACTGGTATGGATCTAGAACTATCTGATTGGATCTATATTCAATTCTGATCTGAATCCAAAATTGTCTGACTGAACCCAGACTTAATTTTGATCTGGATCTCGAATAGTTAGTCCAGATCTAGACCCATATATCTCTCGATCCAGTTCTATTTGGATCTATCCAGATTGACTGGATCAAACTGGATCCAGATTTTGTCTGGTCCAGATCAAACCAATATGGATCTGAGATCCAATCAAACTGACTTGGTCTAATTCAAACCCGGAGTGGTTCGTTCTGACTGAGTCATTTTGAAACAGTTGGGTTTGAATCAGTTCGGTCTGACTTGATTTGACCCAAATCGGTTTGGTTCAGACCGGTTTGGTTTGAACCGACTCAACCTAAATCGGTTCAGTCTGAATCGATTCGATCAACCCTCTTTTTTTTTTAAAAGACCAAGGTTCGGTTCGGTTTGGGTCGCACCCAAACCAAACCAGTCTCTCTTTTTGTTTTTTAAAGCAGGCTCAGTCTGGGCACGACCCAGATTGAAAAGTTCAGTTTGGGTCGCACTCAGACCAACCCGATTCGGTATGGGTTGCACCCGAACCAATTGGTCTCCTTAAAAAAAACCTTAAGAGGCAGGCAGAATGGGCATCACCCCTTTCGTCTTTCTCTTCTTTTTAGACAGAGAGGGGTCAACCACTGAAGTTGACCCTCTTTGTCTTTCTTTGTGGTAGAGGGGTCAGCCGACTCTCTCTCTCTCTCTCTCTCTCATTTTTCTTTTTTCTTTTTTCTTTCTTTTTTTTTATAGCTCACCGACAGCCATGGCTACCGGGCCCCTTTACTCAGAAAAGAAAGGAGAAAACGAAGAAGAAGAAGAGGATGGAGATGGAAGAGCCTACCTCATCGTCGGTGCCAAAATCTAGTAAGTCCTGCATTTTTTTATTTCTAGTCACTCTCCCTCTATCGCTTGCTCTCTCTCTCTCCCTCTCACTCTTGATGCAGGGTGGGGGAAGAGGGCCGCGTGTGGGTTTTTATAGCCCTCACGTAGGGTGAGGGGGGTGAGGATAAACCTCACCCCCTCCCGCAGATTATGCCCTCTTTCGGTTTATCGAAGACAGTTCCCCCAAATGGGGTACCGTTTTCATTTTTTTTTCTTCAAAGTTATCACCTCCAACATTTTCGTCGAAGGGGGTTTACATTGAATGCCTTAACTGCGCTGTTCATCTCCTCATGGCATGAGTCAGCACGTGAACCCGGCAAGAGCATCCGAGCCTGTTGCACCCGACTGGACCAATGCCAAAAATGGCGAATTTTCAGCCTAGCAGCTCATAGAGGCTGTTGATGAGAGACTCGGCCTCTCTTGCCATTGCATCGACCAAGGCAGAAGGTTAAAGCTTTGGAGCCAGGAAGGGGGTGTAATAGTGGAAGATGTCATTTGAGCCCGACTCCAAGAAGAGAATTCTTCCTTGATTGTTTTCTGCTCAATTATGTGCGTCTTTACAAGGCTCTCAATTGCTGTAGCTGGGTTTGGGTAGATATCACCCCTTAAGTGAGAGAGAGCGAGTCTTTTTCTTTTTGAAAGGCAAACTGAGGTTAGGCAGACCACCACCAGTTATTATTCAAAGTACCATTGGGTTTTGAACCTGCAACGTCCCACCACAAGGAGACATCCACTGACAGCTCCTACCAACCACACGGAGCCCGTTGGTGAGAGAGAGTGAGTCTTACTACTTAAACATGGTGCCAAACTTCTTTTCCCTAATCTTATATCAGTACGAAGCCAAAATCAATATCACAAAGATCATTCTTGGGAAGATCTCCCGATAAATAAAAATTTTGATCGGTTTTGCGAAATCTTAGAAAAATGTTGGTTTTTATAAAGTATATAAGAATATGAAAATAAAATCATACAAAATATAAAAATAAATAAATAAATCTTGTTTTTTTATGACAATAATGTCAGGACAATATTTGATATTCTCAAAATAAGTGATATTTTGAAAATATGGCTTTTTTTCAGGAGCACATTGACCTTTGAAAATATCGTAAGCAAATCTCAGTATTTTGCAAAGTATCGCTAATATTGGTGAGATATGCCAAGATGGCGCCTGTCATCCACTGGCCACTATCATGTCTCATACCAAATGAAGCCCATAAACGTTAAACTATGTGTTGGGAGGAGATAATAAAGGGTTAAAGGGTTCTAGGACAAGTTTAAAAGCACCTTCAAGTTGAGAAAGTAATTCACTTGAGGGCCATTCTCCTTGAGAAAAGAAGTCACAAAATGAAACTCGACTCCCTTTCTTTGAGAGACGGGCCTTTACATTCATAAGAGAACTTTCTCAAGGTAAAATTCTCTAACGTTTGGATCTACCATGATGTCGTGCCTGACACACTTGTACCCCTACTTACCTCTGTAGACGAGTGTCCAAACATACAATTCCTAATAATAGACTACGACCTAAATGCCCTAATACTATGCATGAGCTGAGCACCAAGTTTGATGAAGTTTGTGATTGGTAACTAGTATGGGTGTCTTGAATTTTGAACTCGCTCTAATCCATGACTCGATTCCAAAATATTTTGGTGACCATACAATAAAAAATTTCAATGAGGTTTGTAGAAGGATCGAGCCATTAGAGACCGGAGTCCGATCCACCATAAAACTCTCTAGGGGTGCTAGGGCGAAGCCCCCGCAGTATGGACTTGTGTAGTTTTGTAAATTTTCTTTTTGTACAGGCCAGGGCTTTTTTGCCTTTCGTCATATATATAGTTGTTTCTTTTGAGAGTTCGGTATGAGACTTTCAAGAGTATTCAGGATTAAGGTTTTGAGAGCTTTATATCTCACTTCTGTATTTTCTCTCATCTTGCTAGTGGATTTTTGCTCCTTTTACCCGTGGACATTGGCTTCAGCATTGAACCATGCCAATCTTGTGTCTTCCCTTGTTCTTTTCTTCTCTTTATCTTGTGGTTCGCTTAGTTTCAATTTTGGTTTACATAACAGTGGCGTTTAACATGGCCTCACATGCACAACTTGAAATTCTCGAAAATATGGAAAACAATAAATGAGTAGACCACACTAAAATTTTGAGTGCCTACTTGAGCTCAATTTCATTCCATTCATTCCCAAAGTCATCCCTATCTTCATACCTCTCTTTAAGATTTCATTGATGCAAGCTGTTTTAATTAAATCACTGCCTTCTTAGATGTGTTCTACATTATTCATTTAGTGAAGATAAACATTTAAATTGCCAAAATCTGACTTGTATGAAAGCTTTTTTGGTGATAAAAAAAATGGTTGACGAAATACATAATTTTGTGATTTAAAAAAATCATATATTTTGGTCAAAAAAATATGATCTAAGGGTCATTTCTTATAAAATGAACCATGCTGAACACATATATGAGCTAGATTGATCAAAATAACCTGCATCAATAAGATTTCAAAGGGGTTTGACAATCGAGGATGAGTATAACCCAACTGAACTCGAGCTCCAATATATGGACTATCACATAATAGTTTTGTAAGCTAATTATGCAAATAGTGAAAGCCCACAAAGATTTATAGTCAGTATTAGTACCATGCCTTTGTCTGTTTAGGTCAGGCGGCCACTTCCAGCACTAGCAAAATTGATGCCATTTTGAGGGCAATTCTTCAAGGTGTCATTACTTATTTTCTTTTATATCTCAAGGTATGGATTTTGCAAATCAATCCCCAAGTATTGAGCCGCATTTTGCATAAGAACAATCATGATTAGGAACGTTAATTGAAATTATCAATTTTGGAGGATGTTAAATTGAAAGCACTTGAGCAAGCCACATATGAAGGACAGTTCATTTGATGTTTGACTTGATGTAATATCTCTTTTTCTGTCTTGTACTATCAAAAAAGAAAAAAAATGCACACATTGATTAATGTTGACAACTTCAAATTTGCATGCAGCAATTTTCTCTGTTTTGTGTCGCTCGAGTACTTTTGTAAAGTACTCAACCCAGATCACTGGATACTGGGTATAAGAATACTGTTCATATTAATCTAACATGTTTCACACACTCACAGCGAGAAAGAGTGTAATGAAGAGCCTAGTGTTAACTCACATGAAATCCAGAACAGTTCTTCCATTGGTGAATCTTCCAGTTGGGTGTTGAAAGAAATTATGGCCATAAGGTGGAAAATTTGCTTGATGAAACGATTGTTTCCTGCATCGAAGATCGAGTCGCCGAAGGTGAGTATAGCGTTTGTTTTGCCAGAGATTCGAGTCATGCAATGCATGATGGTCAAGATGAACAGGAAAACCAGTGCTCTCCATTTCCATGCACCCACTGGCTCTAGAAAGTGTATGTGCCTGACACTGGGTTATAACCTAAAAAAAGGAGACCATTTGTAGACTTAATAACTATCATGCCTTCTCATATATCTAGCCTAATTTTACATAATAATTATCTTCTTCATATTTCTCCAAATTCTTGAGGGACAGGAATACGGTCACAAATCCCATGTCAATTTTGTGTCTACATGACATGGGTTTATTGTGGGTCGTAATTTCCATGATCTTCTAATCGTATTTTTTAATGCCAGCAAAATCTGTGGTCAGAAATCTCGATTTCAGGATCCATTAGGAAAAGGGAAAATCCTGCGTTTTATGTTCCTAAAAAATTATGGATATATCTAAAGTTTGAAAAATAAAAAATATATGAGCCAATAATAAACATTAAAAATACATGAAATATTAAAAGCTGATTCAAAATGGTGTAAAATTTGCAACAGAATCATGATCTATTTTTACTAATTTTATCCAGTTTCTATCTTTTGTGAAAATCATACTAAGCTATGAATATCACACGTAGACCAAAACTCAGAAGCTTATAAATTTCTTTTTTCAGCTTCCCAACTGGGTATTCCTCCTTTGGGATCATCTTAAACAATATAAAATTTACAATTACCATTCTTAAACTATAGAGATCAGCTTTACTTTTGGTCTTTGAGATAAATAGAGCTAGTAATGAGTAACAGAAAGGCATTCACACACAAAAAAAAAAAAACTATAGATACAAGTGGCTGTAAGGCATTGGCAAAAAAATTAACTCGGTAAGAAGCATTATTGTATATTTCCTAATAGCCTTCTACGTTAAGAAGTATTCTCAGTGACTTCTCAAAAGCGATACTGTCCTCTGACCTATGATGCCAAAGGATCTATGTTAATCATAGCAGTCCAATTGAGGCATCTGGAAGGCTACGATTAGTCCACATCCAGGTGAGAACATGGAAGCATCTTAACAGTACTTGATTGGACAGCTAGGATTAAAAGTAGGACGGATCCGGTCATATGTCAAATGATGAGACCTTGTCCTAGAAACCATATATAAGCTTTTGACCACCAATGTGCCATGTTGACTAAAGCGAAAAGATTTTAACATTAACGTGTTAGGTAGATCGGAGCATTTAGTCACTTTGGAAAAGCTGAAGAATAAGGCTGGCTTCTTCATTTGTGCTTTACCCTTTCTTTTTCTTTCTGACCCTTTTCCTGATCCGGATGCTCCGAGTCACGCCCCTCTCCACCGACCCAGAAGACCTGGGAAGTTCTTCTGTTTGGATATGAGAAAACGTAAACTTACACCTGTTCTGCTAAAGCCCGGGTCCATCTATCTGGTTTGGAGTCGGTCCCAGTCCAAATTGAATAGCTGAGCCTAAACACAGTTCAAATGGTTAAACTGACCTGCTGTCTTTTCAAATGTTGAATGGACTTGAAAAAAGGCAGCAAATGTGACAAGCAAGGTATTTGCGTTGCAGTACTAGCATGTGTCTGTGTGTGCATATGCGTGCATGAGAGCAAGTGAGACAACATGCATGTGTATACGTTCGTACACGCATAAATATGTAGTGACTCATGAATCCAAGAGGATGAAGATAATCATTCTTTTAATAAAGAGTTTTTGGCCTGAAAATTTTACTCTGTATTTCTTGGTCCTGTCTTCGTAAGGTCTTTAATATATAAATCTGAATTGCCTTTCATCTCAAAAAACATTCTTATAATAATGACAACATCCTTCGGCTTGCTTCCTAGGACCTCCGAACCACCAGGAGATCTTCAAGCACTGGATCTGGTGTTTGGTCCATTGATAGAATATATATATATATATATATATATATATATATATATATATATATATATAGAGAGAGAGAGAGAGAGAGAGAGAGAGAGAGAGAGAGAGAGAGAGAGAGATCCTAAACCAGGGCTATGGGCTAGTTAGAGGAATGAAAGACAAAAAGATTTCAAATTACCATATTTAAAAGGGCTAAAACCACGTACCTGAATGATAACCCCAAAGTTCTCTTAAAAAAATAACAATAATGACCCCAAAATAACCAAGGATGGTAATGTTCTATACAAGTTTTTTTGACAGGCAAGACTTGGCGGTATTCAAACTAGGATACCTCAGTTACTATAGTGCAACTTTATCATCATGTCATCTCATTCCATACCTGCTTCTTAATTTCAACTTATAGCAAATTTCTGAATTTTGGAAGTTTCGAGTATTTTGTGGTGCGGCTAATTTAAAAGATATATAGCTTCACATCAGACAGTACCAGTTATGCCTGAAGCATGTCCTAGGCATTGGAGGTAGGCTGGGTCACCATAAGCCATTGTGATTAATATGACTATTTAGGACGTGCCTCAAACTAGATTTCTAATTGCATTTTTCTCATGTAGCCAAGCTAGAGGTTGGGCCCGAAGCGATTCAAACATATATCCCCTTGGTTAAAACAGTGCAACTCTAACCATCCACCTACCCTATTCGACCCCTGTTTAACTTCACCTTCAGGAATATCTACAAAGAGGAAAGGTTGTATCTTCTCCATTAAAACGGCAGACCCAAGCTTACTGCATGCATGGCTAATTGGCTATAAACTGAGACCAGGCTTGGATCAGGAGTGAACGGTCAGAAAATGATATCTCTTGAATGTAAACACATAGTCTACATCTGGTCATAATGAATAGGATCAGGGAGAGTTCAGCACCTTGATGAATGCATTTCATTTCAGTCTTGCCAGTCTTACAATATGTGGCTCATTTCTGATGCCCATCTTTTTTTCTTAAAACAGAAACTCATTGCAATGATACAACTTTTAGCACAATTAAAAAAATGTACCAAATCTTTAAGTCACTCCTGCTACAAAGGAAAACCAAATGAGAGAAGAAAAGGATATTACAACAGCTAGCAAAATATAGGGATTTTGAGATCATCCTATGGTTGAAACAAAAAACTTAAGCAAAATATTTTACATTGTGTGAGTAATCAATCAGAACTTCCGTGAGAGGATCAAACACCACATCAAAACACAGTCACAGGTTGCGGAAAAGGGGTTCACCTTTCCCTGAAATAGGTGACTGTCATTTCATATGAATGCATATCTTAAACCTGTCAGCAAGCACCACGCTGCTCTAACGAAGGGAGATCTTTGAGGAGATATGCTGCTGCTACTGCAAACTGGTTCTAGATGGCAATTCATGCATGTTATTGCTCAACATATTCAGGGTTCTCTTTTAAGATCACAAAACCTTCAAGAACAGATGAAAGAGGAATATACCTGCAAAAGAATAACCACCAAATGCTTAATATTCTGCAACATTGGCAAAACCAAAGTTACACAAAATGCAATTTGCAAGATTACGTTGGTAGGAGAAATACAAGCAATAATCACTGGGTAGAAGCTTATAGTATGATTAATAGCCCACTGCAGATGATCTTATGCCCATTATGAATTACAGAACTAGGGAAGATGATGTTAAAATATTATGTCTCTTTTAACTGTAAACTGAAATACCCATCAGGGGTATTTCAGTCTTTTTACTCAATAGGTGTCAGCCACCCTAATGGGCACATTTTTACTTTTTCTTTTTTTATTTACTTTTGCCTTTTACACCTTTTTCTTTTTACACTTTTTTTCTTTTTCTTTTTGACTGTTGTGAAAGGGACAGCTCCATATAGCTGTTGGAGCTGCCCCAACAGTCACAAATGTGACCGTTGGGTGCAGCTCCAACAGTCATATTGAACTGCACCCTATGGCTTCTTTTTGCATTATAAATAGGCCTTAGTGGCCCTTGTAAACATATCTTTTTTTTGTGAGAGCATATGCAATATCAATGCTTTTGTAAAGCCCTTCTTGGGAACTTATGAACTGAAGTTCATTTTGTTTCATGCTTTTGTGCATGTGTATCCGTGCACTTAGATTTTCACATGGTATCAGAGCAAGGTTGTTTGGAGAAAGAAATTGGTGTGATTCTTCTCAATATCAAGTGCCTCGGAAAACGTGCCTTCAACTTTTTGGTGATTGGAGTGGAGACACTTCTTCATTCAATATTTTAGAAGATTACTACAACAAGAAAGATTTAAAATCTTATTGTGGTACGTATTTTTTTATTTCTTCTTTTCTCTCTAATGGGTGAGAAAGACTCTCATTTTTCTCTTGGTTTCAAGCTAAATGGCTCAAATTATCACGTGTGGGCCGGAAATATGGAAGCTCACATCAAAGGGAAAGGGATTTGGGGTTACATTCAAGGCTCGATTCCGAAACCAAAGCCTAAAATTACTTTGGTTAAAGAAGGGGAAATCAAAATCCTTGAGGGAGATGAAAGAACTAATGCTCTTGAGGAATATAGTAGGAAACATGAGGAATGGGAAATGAAGAATTTCAAGATCTTGTCTTCGATTTTCTCTTCCGTTGAGACAAGGATTAATGCCAACATTATAAAGTTTAAAAGGGCTTCTCAAGCGTGGGAGTATCTTGAGAAGATGTATACTTCTAGGGACTTGTCCCATAAGTATTATCTTCAAAGGAGAGCGTTAACTCTTGTTCAAGGTGATATGTCTATAAGAGAGTATTTTGCGAAACTCTCTTCAATTTGAGATGAGCTTGCCATGCTTGAACCCAAGTGGAGTGGAGAAGCCATAGAGCTTCGTCATAAGCAATTAGAAGAAGACCGATTCTTTAATTTTTTGAATGAGCTAAGGCCCGAGTTTGAGCAAATAAGATCTTCTCTCCTATCCTCTTTTACCTCTCCCTCTCTTGAAAATGTCTTAACTAAATTAAGTAGAGAGGAAACCCGTATGAGCATTAGCAAGCAAAATCCTAGTGTGCTTGCAATGTCCACAAATCAAGAAGAATGTGATGGTGTTAATGTCGTTTCTAGACCTAGTAACAATTTAAGAACATATAGACCCCCTCATTTTAAGAATCAAAATCAAGGTAATCAAGGAGGAAGAAGAGATTATAGCAAAATCTCGTGTCACTTTTGCAAAGAACCGGGTCATATCAAACCGGTTTGCCTAAAATGGAAGAAACTTCTAGCAATGGCAACTACATCTCAACCATCCAAAGAGGAATCTTCAAAAGAAGCTCTATCTCTCAATCAAATTGTGGAGGTTCTTCAACCTCTTCTAAAGGGAGCTATTTCCGGTGGCGCCGTATCCACCTCTTCTCCTCCAGGTAAAACTTCTTGGCTCTTAGATTCGGGTGCATCCTTTCATATGACCCCAAACATTTCATTTATTTCCGAGTATTCTAAAAATGTGTCACCTTCTTTTGTTTCGACCGCGGATGGTACTTCTCTCGAAATTAAGGGAATTGGAAATTTTAAAACCCAAAACTTCTTTATTCCAAAAATTTGACTTATACCAAAATTAAATTTAAACTTGCTTTTCGTTTCTCAACTCACGGACCTTGGGTGTAACATTCAATTCTCATCTAGTAAATGTTTAATACAGGATTACCGATCCGGAAGATTGATTGGGGAAGGCTCTAGGAAAGGAGACTTGTACTATGTGGACTTTCTTCAAATTCCTAAAAACACCTTTTGTAATGTGGCCCAACATAAAGACATAAATGTTTGGCACAAAAAACTTGGTCATCCCAACATTACCAAGTTATCCTATCTACATTTTGTTAAAGATCTTTGTAAAAATATTTTCTCTTGTAATGATTGTATTCTTGGAAAAATGAGAAGTATACCTTTTGAACCAAGAACTATGTTTAGTACTAAACCTTTTGAAATTATTCCCTCGGATGTTTGGGGACCGGCACCTGTCATATCCAAAAGTGGTTTTGCTTACTATGTGATTTTTGTGGATGATTTCTTACGATATTGTTGGATATATTTTCTCAAACATAAGCATGAAGTTTTTTCATGTTTTAAAACATATCATATGATGATCAAAAATCAATTTAATAGTAATTTAAAGATATTTAGGACTGATTCTGGAGGTGAATATCTCTCTAATGAGTTTAAGAAATATCTTGAGGATTGTGGCATTGTCCATCAAAGATCGTGTCCTAAGACCCCGCAACAAAATGGTTTGGCCGAAAGAAGCATAGGCATATCATTGAAACCACTAGAACCCTTCTCACTTCCCAAAATATTCCTAAAAATTTTTGGGCCAAAGCGGCTCTTGCTTCCGTCTATCTTATCAACCGACTTCCATCCAAAAATTTAGATAAAATTTCTCCATTTGAGATTCTATATGAAAAAGAACCCGATTATAATAGGTTGAGAGTTTTTGGTTGTAAGTGCTTTGTTCTTACCGATAAAAATGATAAACTCTCACCAAAAGCCATTTCTTGTGCTTTCCTTGGTTATTCGGAAACTCAAAAAGGTTTTCGATGTTATGACTCTAAGAATGATAAATTATATGTTTCAAGGAATGTAACTTTTTTGAAAAATGATAGTGGTTTTGAAAAAAATGAATCTCATTTAGAAAATGTCGATTACTCCTTTCTTTTTTACCTTTTATCTAAGGATGATGATATCTCTAGTGATGATGAATCAACATATAATAGTGAAAATGAAATGGTTGTGATCAACAATAACTCTAACCCTTCTACCCCCTCAAGAAGAAAATGTATCTAGAGAACCCATCACTTATTCTCATAGAGATAGAAGCACCTTTAGGAGTGCTATTGAACTATATAGTGAACCTAGTGAGACTATTTCCACTCATGATTCTCATCCTAGGAGAACTGAAAGAACTAGAAGGACTCCCTCTAGATTCATATCTTTTGATTCTTTCTCTCCTAAATATCGAGCTTGTTTGAGTGCCATTCACTCTTATTTTGAACCAAAAAAATTTGGAGAAGCCCAACAATGTACTGAATGGAGAGAAGCCATGAAGAGTGAACTCAAAGCTCTTAAGAAAGCTAACACTTGGGAATTTTAATCTCTTCCCAATGGCAAGAAAACTATAGGATGTTGATGGGTGTTCAAGGTCAAGACTAAGAGTGATGGTTCTCTTGAAAGGTATAAGGCTCGTCTTGTAGCTAAAGGGTACAGTCAAGAATATGGGATTGACTATGAAGAGACATTTGCTCCAATAGCTCGTATGGTTACTGTCAGATGTCTTATCACCATTGCTTCAATTCGAAAATGGAATATTTACCAAATGGATGCCAAAAATGCTTTTTTAAATGGAGATCTTAATGAAGAAGTTTACATGGATGCTCCACCTGGTATGGAAATCCCTAAAAATAAAGTTCTTCGTCTTCGTAAAGCTCTTTATGGACTGAAACAAGCACTCAAGGCTTGGCACGATAGGTTTAACAATGTAATGACTGAAAATGGTTTCACTTCATGCTATATTGACACTGCATTGTTTGTTAAGAAATCTGATGCAGAGATTGTTATATTATTGTTATATGTTGATGATATGTTAATAACAGGTGATGATATCAAAGGAATCAAGAGCATTAAATCTATTTTGACTTCAAGATTTGAAATGTCAGACTTAGGATTTCTGACATATTTTTTGGGAATTGAGGTTGCCTATTCTCAGAGAGGCTATTTTTTGTCTCAAACTAAACTTGCTTGTGAGATTCTTGATAGATCAGGAATCACAAATGACAAGGTCTGCGAAACTCCTGAAATAGTAGGTTCAAAGATGAAGATTGATGATGGATTCTCCTAAAAGATCTCACACCTTACCGGCAACTGGTTGGATCCCTAACGTATCTCAGCATTACCAGACCTGATATTTCTCATGTAGTACATGTTGCTAGTCAATTTCAACATGCACCTACTACAGTCCATATAAGCGCCATCCTTCGTATCATCAGATACATAAAGGGTACAGTAAACAAGGGAGTATTTCTATCTTCTACGTCTGAATTAAGTTTAATTGCTTATACTGACTCTGATTGGGGAGGTGACACAAATAACCGTCACTCTACCACTCGTTTCTATATTTTTTAGGTGAATCATTAATCTCTTGAAGATGCAAGAAGCAGCAAAAAGTATCGCTTTCATCCACCGAAGCTGAGTATAGAGCCATGGCATCTACTACCATGGAGATTGTTTGGATTCGCAACTTGTTGGAAGATATGAATATTCAAGTTCAAGGGCCCACAAAATTATGTTGTGATAATAAAAGTGCAATCTACATTGCCAAAAATCACACATTTTATGAGCGCACAAAGATATCGAGATGGACTGCCACTATGTTCGTGAAGAATATTTAAGAAAAACCATTGACCTTCCTTATGTTACATCAGAATATCAACCGGCAGACTTCTTCATCAAGGCGTTGTGTTCTCCAAGATTTAACTTCCTTCTTGGCAAACTTTCGGTCGTGACACCCTAAGTTTGAAGGGGAGTGTTAAAATATTATGTCTCTTTTAACTGTAAACTGAAATACCCATCAGGGGTATTTCAGTCTTTTTACTCAATAGGTGCCAGCCACCCTAATGGGCACATTTTTATTTTTTCTTTTTTTATTTACTTTTGCCTTTTACACCTTTTTCTTTTTACACTTTTTTTCTTTTTCTTTTTTTTGACTGTTGTGAAAGGGACAGCTCCATATAGCTGTTGGAGCTGCCCCAACAGTCACAAATGTGACCGTTGGGTGCAGCTCCAACAGTCATATTGAGCTGCACCCTGTGGCTTCTTTTTGCATTATAAATAGGCCTTAGCGGCCCTTGTAAACATATCTTTTTTTTTGTGAGAGCATATGCAATATCAATGCTTTTGTAAAGCCCCTCTTGGGAACTTATGAATTGAAGTTCATTTTGTTTCATGCTTTTGTGCATGTGTATCCGTGAACTTAGATTTTCACAGATGAAGCCTAGCCTTAGCTCAGGGGCAACAGCAGCCTCAGATAAGTGTCAGATTGGAGACACTTGAATCATCAGTGGATAATTAAGCACACCAAACACGGGTTTAAATCTGAGCAAATAGGGCAATAATTGAACAATGCAGAAAGAAGCAGAAAATTTGCTTCAGAATCCTTACTTCTCTGTTGCCAATTCTGCTCTGTCACCAGCAGCTAGCAGTACAGGCGTTGAATGTGTCTGGAATCCTGTAATCGTCTTTGGTCGACCTGCCTGACCTACTACATCAACAGCCTGCCCCACACGGACTGGCACTGAAAGGGGCTTCAGATGCTCATCAACTGTCATCAACATTCGTGGCTGAAACAGAGATAAGCAGAAAGCAAATCTTAGAGCTTGGTTACCAACCTGTGAAATCATTCATCCAACAAACAAAAGAAAAAGTATAATTAAGTCAGTAATAAGAATAAAGTAGTAGTCCGAACCTGCATCGCCAAAACAAGATAATACAGAACATAATGGTATTTCCCCAGAATGATGGATTTCATATCAAGACAGGCATGGAGAAGAGTTATTATTCCAGCAATTGCAGAGCTGTACAAGGAACCAATTATTAAAGTGAGAGCTCAACGAATTATCAAAAATAATATAATACAAAGCTGTAAATTATCATTAAGGACTACTTCAGTAAGGATTTCAAATTTTGTGATTTCTCTCTGCATGGAAAAACTCTTCATTTTGCCAAATAAGAACAAATAAACGAGACAAAGTCCCCCAAACATTGGCAGGAAACTTGAGAAGAAATGAATCTTCCACGGAAAGAAAACATGACTCCAACAAGTTGCAGAACCAATGGAAAAAATGTGAGGATATTTGGGTGAAAAGTGACATTCTTCAAAGATGGGCCAAATGACAAATTCAATAAATTGACTTGTCAGGGCTCTTTGCTAATATGGAATAAGGAGACATGCTTACTGAGAGAGTAAAGATCGATCAGAATGGTAAGGAGCAAGCGTCAGTAAACCCTTCCCCAGGTGTACAAGACCTTGAGCAATGCGCACCTAGACATGGTAAAAAAAGATATAATACCTTAAAGAAACTTTGACCATAATAATAATGATAATAGCAGCAGCAACCAAAGTTTGAAATTCTCTTGCAAAGCAAACAAAAAGGTGAAAAGCATACACAGAACAGGAGGCTAGCCTCTTTGTAGTAATAACTTGAAAGGTTACGAAGCATCCCCGCAATGCGGGCATTGTTAGTTCCTGCACCTATTAAACCTTAAGATATGATGGCAGCCTGTAACATTGACAAAGTAGTTAAGATATAAGGTAGCTTGAAAAAATGAGAAATTTAAACAACTGATAACATTGAGGCACATGATTGACTAGTATATAGAATTATGATCAAATAGACACAAAAGAAATGTTGTTTAGTTATACACTGCCGGTCCCAAGCCCGGATAAAGGAGGAGGGTTGCGGTAGCACAGTGACAGCCAGCATAAAAACTTAGTCATACCCTATGAATATGAACCAATATGAGAATTTTATTGGGGTGTTCCCTACTGAGAGACGTGTTGTACTCTATAAGCCCGGAGGCAGTGATAAATGGGCAAGGGTTGCTAGGTCGTCGCCCGAAAGCGACGCATCACACCGACGCCCGGGTGTGGTGTCAAATAGGCAAGGGTTCCCTAAACGGGTGGGCGTAAAGAAGTTAGACCAAGACCATAAAATTAGGTTAGCCACTTGAAACATAGGGTCTTTAACTAGTAAGTTGGTAGAGTTAGTAGATGTTATGTGTAGGAGAAAGATTGATATTTTATGTCTACAAGAGACCAAATGGGTAGGTGAGAAAACAAAAGTGATAAAACCTTGGGGATATAAGATTTTGTATACAAGAATAAATAGAAATAGGAATGGAGTAGGGATTGTTATGAGTCGTCAGTTTATAGATAATGTAATTGAGGTTCGTAGGAAGGGTAATAGGATTTTACTTATTAAATTAGTATTAGGTACGAATATTATTAATATTATTAGTGTTTATGCACCTCAAGTAGGTTTAGATGATTCCATTAAGCGTCAATTTTGAGAAGATTTAGATGGAGTGATATAAGGGATATCTTATGGAGAAAAGCTTTTCATCGGCGGTGACCTTAATGGACATGTAGGCATTAGTAGGGATGGATTTGAGAGTATCCATGGAGGCTATGGTATAGGAGAAAGAAACAAAAGTGGAGAAAGGATTTTAAATTTTGGCTTGTCCTATAATATGATCTTAGAAAACACTTGGTTTAGAAAGAGGGAGTCTCACCTAGTAACATTTAAAAGTGGGGTTAATACGAGTCAGATAGATTTTTTCCTACTTAGAAAGAGAGATAGGGGTTTTTGCATCGATTATAAGGTTATACCGAGAGAAAGTGTAGCTACACAACATAGAGTCTTAATTTTAGATCTTAGAATTAGACAATGCCGCAAAAGGGATAGACATAAGATAGATCCTAGAATTAAGTGGTGGGCACTAAAAGGAGCTAAACAAGGAATGTTTGTAGAGCAGGTAATTAAGGAAGCTGATTGGTATCTCGAGGAGGATTCAGAATCAATGTGGAATAAGATAGTGGGTGGCATGAGAAAGGTGACTAAGGAGGTATTGGGTGAGTCTAAAGGCGGTGCACCGCTAGGTAAGGATACATCATGGTGGAACGAGGATGTCAAATTAGTTATTAAGGTTAAAAGAGAGTGTTATAGAAATCTAAGTAAGAGTCGTGATAGTGAGAATTTGGAGAAGTATATGACAGCAAAGAAGGAAGCTAAAAAAGTAGTTGGAAACGCGAGGGATAAGGTATATAAGGAGGTTTATGACAAGTTGGATACCAAAGAGAGCGAGAAGGATATTTATAGGCTTGCAAAGATGAGAGATAGGAGATCAAGAGATTTGGGTATGGTTAGATGTATCAAAGATGAAACGCAAAGGGTTTTAGTCAAAGATGAGGAGATTAAGGAGAGATGGAAAGATTATTTTGATAAGCTATTTAATGATAGTCATGCTCAAGATCTTGGAGACTTCTCCATTCTTTTTCATGAGATAAATCGTGACTTCATGCGCAAGATTCAAAAGAAAGAAATTGCAGTGGCTTTGAAGAAAATGAAATCAAGAAGAGCAGTTGGCCCAGATGGTATACCTATCGAGGCTTGGAAATGCTTGGGAGATAAAGGTTTAGAATGGTTGACAAATCTTTTTAACTTGATTTGGCGAACAAATAAGATGCCTAATGAGTGGAGGAAGAGTACTTTGGTGCCTTTATATAAGAATAAGGGTGATATACAAGATTGCACAAACTATCGTGGTATAAAACTCATGAGTCATACTATAAAACTTTGGGAGAGGGTGATTGAGTCTAGGTTGAGGAAGGTTGTCATGATATCGGATAATCAATTTGGTTTTATGCCTAGAAGATCAACTATGAAAGCTATACATCTTCTTAGACAACTTATTGAAAGATATAGAGAGAGGAACAAAGATTTGCATATGGTTTTTATTGATTTAGAGAAGGCATACGATAGAGTACCTAGGGACGTTCTCTAGTGGACAATGATGAAGAAAGGTGTTTCTCTCAAGTACATTAGTATAATTAAAGATATGTATGAAGGAGTAGTAACCAATGTCTGCACTTGTGGAGGGGTGACAACCAATTTTCCGATAACGGTTGGGTTACATCAAGGATCTGCTTTAAGTCCTTTCCTATTTGCGATAGTGATGGATGAGCTTACGAGATCAATTCAAGAAAATGTACCGTGGTGTATGTTGTTTGCTGATGATATTGTTTTGATTGATGAGTCTAGAGCTGGGGTTAATGCTAAGTTAGAATTATGGAGACAGACATTGGAAGCTAGAGGTTTTAAGTTGAGTAAGAGTAAGACTGAATATATGGAATGTCGGTTTAGTAAGCAACGAAGTAGTGATGGGAGTGTAGTGAAGCTTGGTGAGCAAGAAATACCAGTGAATGATTATTTCAAATATTTGGGATCCATCATTCAAAAGTATGGAGAAATTGATGGAGATGTAAATCATAGGATAAAGGTTGGGTGGATGAAATGGAAAAGTGCAACTGGAGTGTTGTGCGATCGTAGAATGTCATTGCGGTTGAAGAGAAAGTTTTATAGGACGACTATTAGACCCGCTTTACTATATGGTACGGAATGTTGGGCTGCCAAGAGACATCATATTCAAAAAATGAGTGTAGCTGAGATGCGGATGCTTACATGGATGTGTGGAAATACAATAAAAGATAAGATTCAGAACGAGGAGATACGTAAGAAGGTAGGTGTTGCACCCATTGAAAATAAGATGCGAGAGAATCGTTTACGGTGGTTTGGACATATTCGGCGAAGGCCTAATGATGCTCCAGTTAAAAGGTTGGAGAAATGGGAAAATATATTAGTTAAAAGAGGTCGGGGTAGGCCTAGGAAGACTTGGATGGAGATGATAGGAAAGGATATGAATGCTTTGAACCTCACCGAGGACATGGCATTGGATAAAAATGATTGGAGGAAAAGGATTCATGTGGAAGACCCAAAATGAATTTCTTTTTTGGTTCATATCGCTGACCCCAATTGTTTTGGGATGAAGGCGTAGTTGTTGTTGTTGTTGTAGTCTTGTATTTCTCAAAGGCTGCTGCACAGCACTCGAAGCAAGGTCATATGCCATCATCCAACATGTTCATGCTGAACCTGTGCATGAGTCTATGTCGCACCAAAACTAGATTTTAATGCAAAATTGATTCTTCTGATGGTTGAACTTCCAATTGGCTAACCAGGACAATATCTGGAGAACCCATCTCAAGAAAGACTACAAAGACATTCAATTATACAATAGGATAGACAACTTTGAGGAACAGTGGGCCATAAGGCAGTTGTCCAGTGTCTTCAACACCAAAATGACTAAACTTCATCCAAGAACATTGTACATGTGCACCCAAATCAACCTCAAGAAGCAAAACTTCATATGTGAAAAAATCATGAAATATGGAAAAAGTCAATCTCACTGTTTGCTGAGAAGATTACCAACAATAGTACCAAATATGGAAAGCCAACCTTGAAAATAGGATAAGCACATACCTAGCAAAGCTTGTAAGGTACAAGCATGTTCTTTTGTAGTTTGTTGAATCAATATGTTCAACTAACAAATCCAGGTCTTCAACCTGGAGGCATGAAAGTCTACGTTAGTAACATTTCAAAGCCCCATTCATCACGAAAGCAAATAGGAAACATGCCAGAAAGGATACCTCCATTAAAAGATCAACAGCTTCAGGTTCTGCATTGTGCTGCATCATGTTCAAAAGAAGAGAACATATAAGAATCAAGCAAAATATGCTGGACATAAGAAATAGTAATGACATGTATATGTGATGAATGTAATCTACCTATGACAAAGTTACACTGAAAACATCCATAGTTACAGACAAATCATACAGCATAAAAGGTGCAAATCTCCTTCACACAGTACTATATAATCATTAAGAGAACAATACCTTCACATGAAAAGCCACTATTTGTTGAACCAGTTCCATCAGATCATCTATTGGAGCTTCCTCAACCTGCTTAACAAAGAAAACATTATTGGATGAATCCTTTAATCATCAACATTTGATATTTCAATCACAAGAACAGCGACCTTCACATGAAAAGGTTGGCATTTTATATTTTTTCCTTTATGTTTAAAACATTTTTGGTTGAGCATTTTGAAAAATTTAAGTTTTTTTTTCTTATTTAAAGATTGTTTATATTTTTATTTTAAATAATAAAATTCTTTTGTGGGTTACTAACTGATGCCTAGGCTACGTCACATGGACACTTATCATGCACATCTTGTATCGACACAACACAACACTTCATAGACATGGTCAAACCCATTTCACACATAGTCGACACTATGCCATTAACTTTATCTTTTTTTTTTATGATCTTATTTACTAATTTCATATTCACTAGAGTTCTTTTTCTTTTAAAATTTGTCATCAATTTCATTACATTTTAATTTTAACTTAATTTCATTATTTGATGTTCCTAACTATAGTGATTTAGAATTGTTTCATACACACACATACAAACATCTATGTGTGCATACGGCTGTATACCTGTGTCCTAATTTTTTATAATTATCGTATTGTACCAGCATATTTGCATCATGCCCCGCTCCTGCATCCGTTCCAGTGTCACCTATATCGGTGATATTTTGAAAATATCACTTTAATATCGGCTATTTCAAGGTAGCCGATAATATCTGGAATATCTTGCGATATTTTCAAAATATCACCAGATGTCAAAATATCATGATATGATCACGATATTTTTGGGAAAAACTCTTTTTTAATAATTTAAGTTTGTATTTCCTATTTTTTTGTTTTTTATATTTTAAAACTTTTGAAACTTGTTTCTTTATATTTTTGAAAGAAAAATAATGCAAAACCTATTCTTTTCTTATCTTTTTGGTTATTATTTGTATTTTTTTCAATTTTTTAAACTCCCAAGATTTTCCTGAGATTTTTCCGAGAAATAAAAACTTTTGAAAATCTCTCCAAGAAGAACCCTCACCAAGAAATTACCTTGAATGATATAGGTGACTATGGGCTACCTAACGCTTTTAAATACAAAGATCTCAGGACTTGTATAATATAGGAAGGAACCTGACTCCACATCTTTAGAATTCATGATTTCTTCAAAAGTGTCTTTCTCATTTAAGGAATAGAAGATTCTGAGGACTCACCTAGCTGCCCTAAAATCATGTTATATAGATATAAAGCTCTAGGGGAAAACAAATTAGGGTTAGGTAGATTGATACAAGAATGAGGTCTGATTTCATCTAATCTACCCCTTCGGATGGCCTATTGTATGCAGTCCCGCTATAAAAACAGTTGATTTTTCATGCAAACAGTTGATTTTTTCATGCATCACTTCTATAACTTCTTGCCTTTAGCATAAATCTGTGATATTCTTTGATGAATGAATATGATACTACCATTTCAAGATCCAACCTGACTCAACCAGATATGGAACTGGCCAGGTTGGTGACAATGGCTTGCACCCAACATTACAAAAATCCAACCTGATCAGAACCCATTACAGATGCAACTGGACATACATCCATACAGTTTAAACTCTAAGCATACTGATATAATTCAAATTGGACTGCTTGGGTCCAAACCCCAAAGCTGACTCAGATTTGGGTTCAAACCAAAGTTACCGGAAGCTTCTTAGATAAGTGGGAAGCCCGTTTCCCCAAAACTCACTTCGGAAGCGTGATACTCCGCGCTTCCGAAACTTGATGGGAATCGCGATTCTCCCATGCTTCTCTTATGCTTTTCACACACTTCATCTATTCATTTTATATGTTTTCTCACTCTGTTTTTCATGTTTTTATGTGTTTTCTCTCACTCTTCTCACTCACTTCCATGTGCTTTCTCTAAATTGACAATCATCATTTTTAATTTTTTGTTAAAAATTTATTTTTAATTTTTTGTTAAAAATTTATTTTTTACAGTAAGAAATCATGAAATTTAAGAATAGTCACTTTTATTTTAGTTTTTATTTGTGTTTCATTTTTATTTTCATTCAATTCTTATAATGCTTTTTTTTATTCCTTGCTTCCCGCTTCCTATACATTTTAAAATGCATCCCTTCTCGCTTCCGCTTCCGCTTCCTAGTCTGGCAACCTTGGTTCAAACCTGAACCGCACCCAGCCCTACCAACCTACACCCATAGAAACAATGGAAGCATTCACATGGTGGGATATCACAACAATGTGGTACACTTAGCTAAAGAAGATCTTGATGAAAGTTCATATTCATTGTAGGATTCAATATGCATGTATTTCTCTGGTAGAGTAAAATGCCAAGAGAAGCCTCATGTAAAATTGCTATTATGCTTTTAACTTAGCTACCATGAATTATATTACGCAATTAAACTTCTATTACATATTTTTCACAAGCTGACTGAAATACTTTACCGACAAAATATCATGGCATGAAATAAGAGCATAAACCATTTTTTTTATTGTATGAGCTTGAAAGCACACTATTCATTCTTCACATATACTAAGGAATCAGTACAACAACTACTACGCCTTCATCCCAAAACAATTGGGGTCGGCGATATGAACCAACAAAGAAAATCATTCTGGGTCTTCCACATGAATCCTTCTCCTCCAATCATTTCTATCCAATGCCATGTCCTCGGTGAGGTTCAAAGCATTCATATCCTTTCCTATCATCTCCATCCAAGTCTTCCTAGGCCTACCCCGACCTCTTTTAACTAATATATTTTCCCATTTCTCCATCCTTCTAACTGGAGCATCATTAGGCCTTCGCCGAATATGTCCAAACCACCGTAAACGATTCTCTCATCTTATTTTCAATGGGTGCAACGCCTACCTTCTTACGTATCTCCTCGTTCTGAATCTTATCTTTTATTGTATTTCCACACATCCATCTAAGCATACGCATCTCCGCTACACTCATTTTTTGAATATGATGTCTCACGGCAGCCCAACATTCCGTACCATATAGTAAAGCGGGCCTAAGGAATCAGTAATCAAGAAAAACTTTAGAACATCTTCAACCAGCATATGGCCTGAAATCAGAAAGGTTCATCATCTAGAAAAAGTTTAAAAGAGGAAACCATACCTGGCGCTTTGTGAACTCATGTGAGATTTCTCCAGCTAGGTTCCTAACCCATAAAACAACATGAGAAAATATTTTAATTCCTACTTAATAAAAGCAAAGAATAGTTTGTTTGTCTGACTGGTTTCAGCATCAATAACAAACACACTTGTTGCATGTTGATATGTGTACCTTACATATTCATGTCCCCACGAACCAATATCACCCTCTGACCCCAACAGCCTATATTTTAAGCTCTCCTGAGAAAAACCCAAAGGAATCAATGGAACCAATATATTGGAGAGAACAATTAAAACAAGGGAATTAAAAAAGACAAAAACAAGAAACTAAGATAATCGTGTTGTATGTTAAATTTCAACACAACATGAAGGAATGGCAGCAACATCAACAATTAAACCAGACAGAAAATATATGTAAGCATAAAAAATAAACTAATAGTAAGAACTCTGTTCAATGAACTCCTAAGCCCATTCAGATGTATCTTTTGAAAATCACATCATATGATGAGAGTGTGTGGACATCAGTCCAGTTTTCTATGTAATTGGATGAGTGACAGGGTGGTTATTGAACTCGCGTGAAAAAAGAATTTCACTAGAAAAATGCTCCTGAAGATAAATACAGCCATCCATGAGATAATTCAATCTAGTGACAGACAAACACAAAATTCAGCAATAACTGCAGATACCTGTTCTCCTTCAGCAGACATAGTCAAGGCCAAAACAGAAAGTATATCCGCGAGATATTTCTGCAAATGAAGACAAGAAAGTGAGCACATGTAATATCTACTACAAAGTGTTAATACGGACAAAATCAGACTATGTTCTATATAAATATGAAGTTTTGATATGGACAAAATGAGACTGCCTACCTTGAGATCTGTATCTGCCATGGTCTCATAGTAAGCTTTTAATGTCCCATAATGAGGACGAAGAAATTTTAAAGGCTTAGGGACCGAGGTCATGGAACTTGTTGATGTACGGATTTCTTGCCTGCATGCAACACAGATAATAGTGAACTCAGTCAGGAAGCAACAGCCATCCATTCGGAAGCTGGTACCATTAAAGTAAGACATGTCATAACAAAAATATGGCCATGAATCATGATTATTTTCAACCAAAACATGACAGCAAAACGATAATAAAAACAACAAGATGCACCAACTAGCTACTAAAACCGCTCCTATTGACCTTGAGAAAAGGCCAGCTATTATTGCTGTGATATAAACATGGATTAAGGATGCAGAGATGCTTGGTAAGACTGCACCTAAAGTAAAATGGATCCATACTACTGGTGCCATCAGCAAAATCAACCAGATTAAGACTTGCACCTATTCCAATCTTAGGAATTGATCAGTTGGGTCACTCCTCAAGTTGGAGGAGCACAGTGGATCCATTATGGGACACCAGCAATAACCTAGCACTAGGGATGCAACAGTTTGGATTTCGGATCCCAATATACACTGGGAAGTCGGATCAGTTCGGATCCGGGACAGCCAAATTTTGCAAATTCCCTTTCCTGAATCCAACTCGTTTGCAACCTACCTAGCACCTCAACCTCAATTTAGGTCAGAGCCTCTTCACACAAATACTTTAATTGACCCATCCTGAACAGAAAATGTGAAAAACAGAGTCTAGATTGATGTGGTGTAGCACTTTACTCGTTCACTATCATGCTCTTACAGCTAGTGATTGCACTGTGTGCGGAACAGAAGCATGCTCTAGGCCACAAATCTAGCATAGGCTGCTTCTCCAGTGTTGCTGAGATTGTATTTGGTAAAGGTGCAGGAATCTTAATGTGAACACTTGCTCAAGAGTTACGTGGGGGTTGTATAGGGAAACATGAACTTTCTGATGGTATCTTGCTGGTGATGCTTTCATTTTTATCTAATTATGACAGTTATCGATCAAGAATCCCTTTGTCATTCTCTGTGAAGCCGATAATGGAGAAGAATTATGAATATTGTGTATGGTTTCCATTTCTATCCTCTTCTGAAATGTTACCAACTAATGTTGTAATTATGGCCATAATGATGGTTGTGGGCTATGTTGGTGGTTTTGAAGAATGTGAGTTATTGATTCTCACGCATTGTAACCCATCAAACATGGCAAACCGTTGGGGAAAAATAAGATCAAGACAACAAGCGGGAAGATCAGTGGATAAGTGTACTTTGGTGGGACTTGCCTTGTTCTTTGCACTGGTTTGGTTGGATTTAGGAGCACAAGCCTAGATAATGGTGATTCATGGATAAGTTTCAGCACTCGTGAGGACATAGAATAAGGTCCAGGGTAAGCATTCTTGCTTCGGTTTGGTTGAACTAGGTGTAAGAGGCTAGGTCAGAAAGTCAAATAGACATTCACCTGTGGACAATGGATTGGTTCATAAAGAGGCATCTGGTTAGTTTCAGGCCAAGTATACAACTGAGAGTAAAGTGCCCAATCACTACATGGACAATTGAGTACTACTGTTGGCTCTTGTTTTGTTTTAACTTTTAATGCCTTCTGAACTGCTCTATGTACCAAGTGCACGGCCTATTCTAAGAGACGATCTTGCAAAACGCAATTTTTAGGATCATATTCCACCATGGGCTCTAAAATAGCAAAATCCTACTACCAGGAAGACAACAAAATGGTCAACCATTTTGCCTCCTTTCTACTAACTAGAGTTTTGCCCTTCATGGTAACAATTTGGCACAACTACTTTTGGATAGCAAGAACCTACAACCAGAACTTCGAAAATTTTGGGGATCCTTGAAGATACAGTAATATTAGGAGGGAGAGAGAGAGGCCAATTTCCCAACAAAAATATGGCAACAATGTAAGCTATTGGATCTAAATGCATTTTAGGGCAAGTTTGAGAAATGGATCTGCGTTGTGCAATTTATGCCTTTAAGAAACCCAGGAAACAACCATTGCACTACGGATACTAAAAGGCAGTTAATTATAAAACAAAAGGCAGCACCATCCTGTTTCTAATCTTCTGTCAGAATTTCCTCCATGAACACCGTGGAACAAGCACATATCTGGCATACAACACAACGACACGAAAACAAATCAAAAACTCCAAACACAAAACCCGTAAAAGAAAAACGCCACTCAAGCAAACTCCTATCTTTTCTCAACAATGCAGAACAGCGGTAATTAATAAATTCCCATCTTTTTTTTCCTCAATGAACGTCAACCACCAACAGGAAAAAAAAACACGCATTATCCGAAAACCACCAAACAAGCAACACCAAGAACTAAACCTCAACGCAAACCCAACCACCAAACTCAAAAAAAGCAAAACTCAACCCTAGAAAAGCACAAAGGGCCACAAGAGAAAAACCTAGAATTACTCTCAAAAAACATCCTCATACCTCATACTCTCCAGGGCAAGCTTCTGCACGCCAGGGTCAGAATCCTGAACCCTTTCTACGTAGAGCTCGAGCTGCTGCTTCAGCGCCAAATCCTCATCAGACTGTCGATTGAACGTGAAAACAGAAACAAAATCAACAACGACCCACAATCAATTCGAAATCGATCGAATCGGTACAAAGAAATGGAAAGAAATCAAATCTTTTTGGGAAGCAAGAACGGTTCACTAGGGTTTCTTCTTCTCCATTACCAAATCTTCCTCCTCCTTCTCTTCTTTCTTCTTCTTGGGGTCCTTAGACGGGACCTTAACAGACGCCTGATCAGCATTGACGCTCTGGTTGGGTTCGGGCGCCATTGATCCTAGGAAGAGAGGGAGAGAAATACAAGAATATCAGAATTTTTAAAGGTCGGATTTATCGGATAATATCGGGTTAGTAACGAGATATTATCAAAGTAAAACAGCGATATTGTTAAAACATTGGACATATTTCTTACGTAGTTTTTAACGGTATGATCTTGTCAAAATTAGGGCAGAGTGATCCGTTGCCATGTCCGTTTCACACTGCAAGGTGCCCTTAGCCTGTCGAGATCCAATTTTGCACGTTGAGTAGTAGGATCTGTCTGATATCAGACCGAATCCGAATAGTTGAATTTGGTAAGTCAAGACCGTATTCGATTGTAATCGGACGAGGATATGGCTACGATTTTCTGCTACCGAGTCTGATGAATATCCGGATTTGACACATATTTGAGTCAGTTTACATCTAAAAAAGCAGGTTTCGTATGAGCTTCTCAGCATCTGAACCCAAATCAGAATTCAAATCCATTTAGCCAACATCCCGTTAGTCATATATGTATTGGCTAGATTTAAGGTGTCAACTGGTAGGGTTTGGTTCGGATCCAGGTCATGAGACCAAACCCAAACCTGATTTGAGATGATAGTACTGTGTCCAGACTCAAGTCCAATCTGACCCACCATAAGAAAAACCATACCCAGATCCTGTAAAGATTACATGAACCAGACCTGGTAAAATAATATTTTTTTTATCTTGGTTACATTGAAAATTTGTGGAACTTAGTTGAAACTGGGGTCGGGCCCAGGTCTGGTATGAAATTTTACAAATCATACTTGGCTCCATATACCAATAGAACCTTTTGTGTCTGGCCCGGATTCTAATCGGCCCTTCTTATTTATCACCAAACCTTGACCCTGACCCTGTAGGGTTTGAAATGGGTTGCGTCCAGGTCAAACCCTACTCACTTACACTGCTAGCAACATCTGAGCTCAATCTGATCCCTTTACATTTTTCTGATCCCACTGGTGGGAGAGACCCCATATTATACCAGCATCTCCGGTCATTATATTCTCAGTCCGCCTAAATTCGGTATCCTGTCATATCCTGTCATGAAATTTATGAAAGGAAGGGTATTTTTGTTAAGCTAAACATTTAACTCACCTTTAAGTGGTTGAGGGCAATGGCAATTGGCAAGTAGGGGTGTCAACAGGTCAAGTTTGGTTCTGACCCAGGTGAAACCAGACTTGGACCCGGTTTTGGGGTTATCAGGTCTGGAATCGGGCTTGATTGGGTCCACTATAAGAAAAAACATACCTAAACCCGATAGGAACTATATGAACCAGACCCGGACCATACTTGATAAAACCATATTTTTTATCAATTTTACATTAAAAATTTGTGGGTCTTAATCAGAACTCGGGTCAGATCAGGTCCAGGTCTGGTATAAAATTTCACAAACTATACGCGGTCCATATATTAATCAGACCTTCGTGTCCTAACCCAGGTCCTAATTGGGTCTTATTATTTATCACTATACCCAGATCCTATAGGATTTGGTTCGGGTTGGGTCTAGGTAAACCCGACCGGTTGACACCCATAATGGTAAAGTCCTTGTTTGATCATTGTTCTAGAAATTTAAGTCTCTCGCAATAAAGGTTTTCTTAAAGAAACACTATTAGGCACATGGGCCCAATAAAATCTCATTTATATTTGATCATTGTTCTAGAAATTTAAGTCTCTCTCAATATAGGTTTTCTTAGAGAAACACAATTAGGCACATGGGCGCAATAAAATATCATTTATATTTGATCATTGTTCTAGAAATTTAAGTCTCTCTCAATAAAGGTTTTCTTAAAGAAACACAATTAGGCACATGGGCCCAATAAAATATCATTTATATTTGATCATTGCTCTAGAAATTTAAGTCTCTCTCAATAAAGGTTTTCTTAAAGAAACACAATTAGGCACATGGGCCCAATAAAATCTCATTTATATTATGGTACCATTTAACTGGCCTTTCCATGGCATTAATTCCAGTAACTTGAGTTGTTAACTTTGGGAGGTAAAAAGCTCTACACCACTATGAGAAATGTTTTTCTTCAAAAAAATTTAAAAACGATGTGAGAATTGGTATCGTGTGTCTTGGATTTTTACTTTTTTTATTTTGATGTTAATTACTACTTTGGTTCAGATTTTTGCAGGGTTATTTTATTTATGTTGTTCATTTAATTTCACCATCTAGTTGACAATTAATCATTCAGTTTGGGTGTTGTTTGTAGGGCTGTTAGTTTTTCCTAGTTGTCGATTCAGACTCTGAAACGAATCACTAATTTTTAACCAGCAGATGACATGTGTAAATAAAAATATCAAAAAAATAGTAAACAATATTGTAAATCTTTTTTAAAAATATTAAAAATAAACCGATCCGCTTGTGGTGAATGAGTTTAGGACGATATGAATCAACTTAAATTGACCTACTTGTGATGATGCTAACACCACTGATCTACATAACTTGTCACCTCAAGGGTTTTACCAACCAGAGGCCAATCATTGTGCAGCCAGTGATGGGTTTTTTCTCTTTGTTTATTTCTCACATTATATGCAGTGTCACTGTATGGTGAATCTTCAGCCTTGAACATTAAAAGTAGAGGAATAATAAATCAATGAGGTCAAGATTAAGTCCACGAAAACGAGCCAATCTAGACTTCGAAATAAGCATAAGAGACCCAGTTTCTGAAACTGTGAAAAGAACACCTAAAAAAAGACCGTAGGATGCCTAAAAAACAAAATGAATAGTCTGCTAACACAACAACATCAGAAGAAGATCTCGATGCCCTAATCCTGAGTATTGACAGCCTCATTGAATCATGAATCTTAGATTCTAGACCATCACTTTACTCAACCTCATATAGAGAAGGTATGAAAAATTATCTTAGAGGTGATTAACCTTTGAATATTGTGGAAAATGATGATATTCGAATTAAAACTGCTAGGTAATTTCTAAAAGTTGTATAACGTCAAGTATGTTTCAGGTTTAAAAAAAAAAATTAATCTCTACAGGACAACTTGATGATGAAGGGTATGCTACAATCTTTGAGGGTGGATATTGAAAATTCGTCAAAGGTGTTATAGTTGTGGCAATAGACAACGAGATGGGTGCCCTTTACATGACCATGGATACGAGAAACAATGTGGCAGTCATTGATTCGTCCTTTGACTATAACTATATTTTTGGAAAACAAAAAATATGAATTTTTCCAAAAACTAAAACATCAAAGACATGAAAGTTGTAGCTTGTGCATACAAATGTATGGGGTCCTTACCGTCTCTTGGAGGCTCACGTTATTATGTTATCTTCATTAGTGACTCTACTTGACAAAGTATGCATTTATTTTCTCAAAAATAAATCTGATCTATTCACTATTTTTAAGAAGTGTAAAGGTCAAGTTGAGAACGAGACAAGGGTAAAAATAAAGCATTTGAGGTTTGATAATGAGGGGAATATAATAACAATAAATTTAAGAAATTATGTGCAGTGAATGTAATTCATATGGAAAAGACAGCTCTAAGAATACAATAAAATAGAGTTGTTGAATACATAAATAGAACTCTGAACAAACGAGCTAAAAATATGAGGATATATACTGGATTACCCAAAATATTTTGGGTTGAAGCAGGAACACAACAACTTGATCAACCGAGGGCCTTCTGTTCCTTTGAACTTTGAACAACCAGAGGAGGCATGGAGCGACAAAGAGATAAATTTGTCACACTTGAATGTTTTCTGATCATGCATAATATTTGCATTTTATTCATCTTTATTTATGCATGATCCATGATAAAATCATATGAAAAACCCATCTATATTGATATTTTCAAGAACTTGGTTTAAATTGAATTTTTTAGGAAAATCGCATTTTCAGATCCTACCCTATGTTTTTCAATGTTTTTATTAATTAGAGTTTTTCTTAATTATAGCACAGTTAGATTAGGACTTACTAAATTAATTTGTAACTATTTTAGAAAAAACCTTTTTTTAAAACACATTTTTCTCAAAAGAACTATTTGAAATTTCTAAAAATTAATAGGAGCTTTTATGAGAAAAACATGTAGTCCTAATATTTTATTATAAATAGATTCATTGTGGGCTGGAAACACGTTTTTTCAGCAACTTCAAGCCCTCCTCTCTCTTGCCCCTTCTCTTCTCTTCTTCTTACTCCCTTCCTTTCTCTCCTTGTCAATTTTTTTGCCTCTTCTTCTTCCTCCTCGTATTCTTCTTGCTTATAGCCCTTATCATCGTCGGCAATACAGTCTTTTCATTGAGGAGGTACTTTCTTACAGCTGGGATTAGCCACCTTCTCTTCTCATTCAATCTGTCAGAGGTGATCTGTGACGGTTTGCTTCTTTCTTCCCCATTTTACAGTAATTTTAGGTTTTGCAGCACATAAAGCATAGCATCGCATGTAGTTTTGTTAGATCTTCACATCATCTGCATATTTAAATTAGTTTAGTTTAGTTTCTTGCACCTGAAAAAAAATAAAAAGAAAAGAAAAAAATATTTTGTTTTGATAGTTTAGTCATTTTCTGGATTTAGTCATCGAAAAATCTTGATTTATGTAGATTGTTAGTTTTAATATAGGTTTTATATTTTGTTTTCTTGATTTGTGATTAGTTTTAGATTAGTTTAGGAAAGGTTGCAGCATGTTTTATTTATTTATTCAGTGTTTTGTTTCGTGTTTAGATCACATAAATAATTTTTTTTATTAGCTGATTAGTTTTTTTTTATCATTTTTCTGAAATTTGGTCAAGTAGTTTGTTGTTTATTTTCAATACCAGGTTAGTTTAGCTATTGTTAATCCATGTTCTAGATGTTTTAGTTCATTAGTTTACTTGTTTTAGTTTTTTTTGTTTACTTAAATAAATTGCTTCAGCCAATTCGGTAGTTATAGTTTAGAATTAATTTTTTTTTACAACATGATTAGTCGCGGATTACTTATAGCCATTAAGTCATTAACCGTCAACAACATTTTTGTTTTTTTAGTTTCTTTGCAGCAGCGTTTCTTTAGTTGTTTTGAATCAATGTTTTTTTATTATTTTACTAGTTGTCATTTTTTCTAGTATTCGTGTTCATTTAGACGTTCCTTGTTTTTTGTGCCTTATTAGTTAAGCCCATTAGTCATGTATCCCATAAGGTATTTCAATTAACATAGTGTATTTCCTTAGGTTATTTCACTGCAACAATCATTGATTTCATTTAGGTTTTTTTTTAGTTCTTATCTCATTAGTGGTTACTTTATTAGTTTACCTCATTAGTTGTTTACCTTAGACAGTCTTTGTGTTGCATATAATTTGTAGAGTATTGCATTAGATTTTCATAGGTGATAGGGTAGTTTATGCTAATTAATTATTGCTAATTTTTCTTTGATTCACGTCAATGTTGTTTGTTTATTTAATCAGATTGGTAACAGTTAGGTTAATTCTCATTCATTAGAGTTAATTAAAATCCCAGCCGAGTCATTGCTTTTGATTGTTAACAGATTTTTTTTTGTGATAGTTTAGGTTAGTTGTTGTTCTTGTATGCTCGTTAGTTTTATTAGTTTAATTTGTGTTTTAACAATCCATATAGCATCCTTCATTATGTGTCATTCAGTAGTTAGTTAGTTGTTTTAATCCTGCATAAAGCCTAATAACTAGATTTAATTGATTTGGGTTAGCCGATTAGCATAGTTTATTAGTTAATTTTTTTTATTTAGTTCTTGTTAATTTTTATTAATTTGTTGATATTAGAATAAATTAATTAGCTAAGTAGTTTTCCATGTTCAACTAATTGTTTTCTTGATCTTTAAGTTTAGTAGTTTCTTGATTTCTTGAATTAGATTGTTATTAGTTTGTTACATTAGTTGAATTCTAGTTAGTTAGGTTATTTTGCTATTTTGTCTTTTAGTGTTAGGTTTTTATTAGTTTATTCATAGTTAGTTACATGTTAATAGTTTGTTTTAGTTAGTTTAATTCTTGTTCTTGTTGAATTATTTAGTCATTAGTTATTAGATTTCTTGTTTAGTTTTCTTCGTACTGTTGCATTTTATGTTTTTTATTTTTGCAGACTAGCGATTGGATGTGCGATGACCCCCTTTTCATGCCCTCAAAAGTGCCCTTTGAGGTCCTTTCAGACCCCCGAAAGAACCCTAAAGAAAAATGGAACTCAACAAAGAATAAGAAGAGACCAAGCCTCAAGCACTAAAGACCTTTTTCCTTTATTTTTAGATTAGGATTTTACTTTTTTTATTCATTTAATTGGGTTTGTAATAAGACCGCTTAATTATTGTTTAAAGTCCTGCATAGAGGGATGCACTCTCTCCCTTATTTACTCAATTAATTGATTTTTCGTTTTGGCAATAAAGCATAGTTTAGATTGAGTGCTTGAATACAAAGTATTTTTCGTTCCCTGAGATCGACCCAGACTCTACCACTCGTGTGGGCTAGTTTTTATTATTTGGTGTTTGGCTTTCACTTAATTTTTATTAAAAATATTATTTTAAAAATCATTTTCATAAAACTCACATTTTTTTTGTTGTATTTCATATGTGCATATAGATTTTGATGACAGGGATAAGCTGGATCCAAATTCAAAGTATTTTTTCATTAGATATGATAATGACGAATTTGAATATCGGTTCTGGGATTATCAGAATGAAACAATTATAAGAATAAGAGATGTTATATTCAATGAAAATGTCTTTTACAAAGATAGATTTGTTGCAGAATCTGACAATGTAGGAATGGGTGAGCAAGTTGAATTAAAGTTGATTTTTGAGCATGATGTGATAAGGAGAGTTCAGGAGAATCTTTAGAACATTATGCCACAACTAGAAGTTGGCACACATGTGTTGAAGCTAAAAAGATCGTTTAGAGTGTTTAAACCTACTCAACGATATTCTTCTTCTTTGTATTACTCATTGTTGACTGATGGCGGTGCACCAAAATATTTTAATAAAGAAATGTAGGTAAATGATTCTCGCTTGTAGGGGATATCCATGAAAGAGATACCAAGAGGCAAAAGGGCACTTCATAACAAATGGGTTTATCAAATTAAGGAAGAACATGGTGGTAGCAAGAGATACAAAGCGAGGTTGGTTGTAAAAGGATTTCAACAAAAAAAGGTATTGACTACACTGAGATTTTATCTCCTATCGTTAAGTTGACTACAATTAGGCTTGTATTAAGTATTGTTGCAACTGAAAATCTATACTTAGAGCAGTTAAATGTGAAAATTGTTTTTCTTCATGGTGATCTGAAAGAAGACATTTACATGATGCAGCTAGAATGGTTTATCATGCAAAGTAAGGAAGAGCTTATGTGCAAGCTAAATAAAAGCTTATATGGTTTGAAGTAAGCTCTCGTAAAGTGGTATAAGAAGTTTGATGAATTCATGTGTAACTACATATTTATGAGATGTCTGATAGACTATTATTGTCACCTTAAGAGGTTTGATGATTTTTCTACTATTTTGTTGTTGTATGTAGATGACATGCTCATTGCAGGATCTAACATTTAAGAGATCAACAAGTTGAAACAACAATTATCAAAAGAGTTTGTAATGAAGAATCTAAGAGCTACAAAGAAAATACTTTGGATAAGAATTTATCGAGATAGAGAAGTTGACACTTTGAAGTTGTCTCGGGCTGATTATATTGAAAAGGTGTTAAAAATATTTCATATGCAGGATGCAAAACCCATAAGTAGCAAAACTCATAAGTACTCCTTTAGCGAGACATTTAAAATTATTGGAAGAGCACTCACCCAAGTTAGATGAGGACTATGAGTATATGCCCAAAGTTGTATATGCTTCAGCAGTTGACAACTTAATATATGCTATGGTTTGTACCAGGCCAAACATAACTCAAGTAGTGGGAGTTGTGAGTAGGTACATGACATATCCAGGGAAGCAACATTAGGAAGTTGTGAAATGGATCTTTAGATACTTGAGAGGTACCACATACATGGCACTTTGTTTTGACAAAAGTAACATGATTTTGCAAGATTTTGTTGATGTAGATTTAGGTAGTGATGTTGACAATCATAAAAGCAATACATGTTATGTCTACATTTTGGGTGGCCCCATTATAAGTTGGGTCTCTGAGTTGCAGAAGATTATGACTCTCTCCACCACTGAAGGTGAATATGTTGTTGTTATTTAAACCAACAATAAGATGATCTGGTTGAAGATTTTTTTGAAGAGTTTGGTAGAAAGCAAAACAATAGTATCATTTTTTGTGACAGTCAAATTGTGATTCATCTACCAGAGAATTCAACATTTCATGCTCGAACAAAGCATATTCAGATGAAGTATTACTTTATTCATGATTTGTTGGCTGATGGGGCACTAACACTCAAGAAGATTCGTTGATCTTTTTCAAAAGACATACTTCTCATCTTTTCAAGAATACAATCATTACAAGAGAGAGTACTTTTACAAAGATTTTTAATAAAATGCAAATAGAACAACTTAGTGATGTTGGGATGACTAAGTCTTTTGTGTCAAACATTTATGTCTTTATATTTGGCCACCTTAAGGGGTTTTAGGGATTTGAAGAGAATCCACATAGTACAAGTCTCCCGTCCTAGAGCCTTCCCCAATCAACTTCCTAGACCCATGATCTTGTATTAAACACTTATTAGATGAAAATTGAATGTCACATCCAAGGTTCGAGAGTTAAGAGATGGAAAGCCAAAACAATTATTGCAGAGAAGCTGAGGTTGTGCACAATCTTAGTTGGCCTTCATGAATAATAGTTGGAGGTGGCACACTGAGATTCTGAACTGCTTGAAGGGAAAAGTCACGAGGTGCAGTTGTTGAATGAAAATCAATCTACAAATGAGTGATTATTGGAGGAGTGTGGAGTCTGTTTCCTACCTGGATATAAATCCCTAATGTTCTCGGATCCAACTTCGTGGTAAGTCGACAGGAGATTGTAAAAGGGTTGTGCCTCCCAGAGCGCAAGGTGGTTCAAATCCAATTTGAATAATCTTTTGAATCTTAGTTTAGTGATCCATATCCAGAGATAAAGTGTCAAATTCAACCAAAAGGGAAAAGCAAGGCATCATATTGATCTCTTATCTTATTGAAGGTGGTATCTATGGAATGACCAACTCCTAGGAAAGGTAGAAGCAAAGAGGCTTGAATTAACTTGGGTTTAGTTTGGTTCAATCAGACCAGTACATCCTAAATAAGGAAACCTCACATCTCAATAGATAAAGAAAAAGGAAGGATTTCGATAAGCCTTTCTCATTAGATGTTTTTGTTTTTATTTAAAGTTAAACACGTTATGCGGATGGAGGTAAAGTTTAACGGTGTTGAAGCACATGGTAAAAGTGGCTTTTCAGAAACTCAGCCAGTATTAATGTATTATTTTTCTTGTCCCTTGCAATCAGTGTACCTTTTTTATATCCATTATTGGCCCGTGATGAAATAACATAATGTTTTGTCAGTATATTGTGCGGTCTCAATTGGGGACATGGATAAAGCCCCTTGAAAAATGACAGGATAAGAAGAGAAAAGGTGAGAAGTTTTGCACTTGAGCCAAACAGTTGAGGGACCAAAGAGTCTAATAATAAACTTCAAGATGATCAAATTGTTTTGCATGGTCAATAGGTGTCCAACTACATGGACAATAAAAAATGTCCTAGCAGTAGTCAAAACTTTAAGGAGCTAAAAACTTTTAGCCACTGGACAGGTTAGGCGCAAATTAACAAAGGAGAAACAGAAAGTAACCTTGGAGTAGTAAATCAAAACCAAAGTCAAAGCCAGAGTCAGGCTCTCTTTCCTCAAGGGTCTCTACCCAAATGAGCCTGTTCAGACCCATGAGAGTTCTGCTCACTCTTTCATGAGACCCTATTTACTTTTTGCTTACTTGTCGTGATTTGAAATTACATACTCCATCCCATGTGACTCCATGTGATTTGGAATGACGTGAGAAGTGAGTAATTATTGTGACCTGACAATCTAGCTGTATCTCGACTACAGTCCTTGAAATCTATATAAACATGCATGCACTACCCAAGATAACCATATGACCATAGCAATGGCTGCCAACATCTTTTTTATCTTCTTCTTTATCTCCTTCTCCCAGATGTATGCGTCTCCTACTCCATCTCAAGAAGTTGTTTCTTCACTTAGTAGGAAGAGCTTCCCAAAGGATTTCATCTTTGGCACTGCATCTGCATCATACCAGGTTTGGTATTTAAGAACTGGCCTTATTGTGTCAAATTGTGTTGTTTCTTGAGCATTATTCTTCTGCTAAGGGGAAACAAAATTTCTTGGTTCAGTACGAAGGTGCTGCTAAAGAAGGTGGGAGGCACCCTAGCATTTGGGATACCTTTACTCATGAGCATCCAAGTACGAGCACATTATCCTTTTGCTACTGCATGCTCAAGGAAGCTTGCAAGTTGCAACTTCCTTTTCTTTTTTCTCCTTTCCTGCATGTTTAGTAAGCTGATATGATGTTAATGCATGTGCTTGTTCAGACAAGATCACAGACCATTCTAATGGCGATATTGCGGTGGATCAATATCATCGTTACAAGGTTTGCTAATACTTTTCATATATATTCTTTAAAATATTAAGTTAATATCTAGAATAAACAGATGTAATATTTACTGTGAAGTGCTCCGTACTGTCAGTTTCTATGACCAAGCCCACCATGATTTTGTGGTAACAATACTTTGACGACAGCTGAAGCAGAATTATATGCTAAAAGTTAGAACAGGAATCTGCTAAATATGTTTCTTACAATTAAAGGCAGAAATGCCCACGATGACTCCGCTCATCTGGTAGAGGTGTCTTATTAATGTCACCAAGTTGACTACCAATTTGCCTATATCCTTTGTGGCAAGGTCGAAGCTGGTGTACTTTCGATTGAGCAAGGGGGATCTGCTATGCAGTATATATATATATATAAACAAGTTAAATATGTAAACAGGTATGCATCGAGATTTTCGTAGGCTTTTTTTATTTTAAATTTCAACGTACGCATGTGATCTACATGCATGGTTTTATAAAAACAGACTCTTGAATCATCATATTACAATGTATAAGAAGGATCTTTTAAGACTTGAAAATCAACGGCTCAAAATTTTTGTAAATATGCAAGCATAAAAAATCACTTTTCTTGATCCGAATATGATGATCCAATAATCGAATCCAAGCAAATGGACCACACTAAATGCATCTGAAGGTTAGATTTGCAAAAAAAAACCTATGAAAATCTCTGTTTACATTTACTAGTTTACATATTCTAGTTTTCCTATATATATAATATGTTAACTGGAGTATGAACCGACATTTTCATAGTTTTTTTATTTTTTTTCTTAAATTTCACCATATGGATGTGATCCAGATGCTTGTCTTTTATAAAAACAGACTTTTGGATCATCTGATTATGATGCATAAGGATCTTTTAAGATTTGAAAATGAACAGTTCAAAATTTTCATAAATATTAAAGCATCCAAAAATCACAATTTTTTCATCAAAAATACATGATCCAGCAGTCGGTTCCTAGCAAATGAACCGCACCGAATGCATTTGCAGGGTTGGATGTGAAAAAAATGTGTCGAAAACGCCCATTTTATACTCCAGTTCACATATTTTCAGTTAACATATTCTAGTGACCCCCCCGCCACACACACACACACACACACACACACACACACATATATATATATATATATACATATATATATATATATATATATATATATATATATATATATATATATATATGGGCAGGTGCTTGACGCTTTTTGTGCCTACCACAAGTGGATAGGGTTTTCATGTTGGTTTTTAAAAATTTGAATTTGCAGTTGTATTCTGCATGAACGATTTGCTAGGAAATCATACTTGGATCATGTTTTTTTTAAGAAAAAGATGATTTTTAAGCATTAAATATTTTTAAAATTATAGTCTGTTGATTTTAAATCTTATGAAAACCTAACTTGGTGTTGGAATCAGACTATCCAAAAGTTGATTCCCATATAATCAAGCAAGTAGATCACATATGCACGGTCAGATTTAAAAAAAAATAGAAACAATCTTTCCAAAGCTAGCAGGCACACAGTATGCACAAAAAGCGTCAGACACCTATTACTCTCTTTGTGCCTGACGCTTTTTTGTGCATATTGCATGCCTAATGAGCTTTACACCAAGTTAGGTTTTTACAAGAATAAAAAATCAACGGTCTTCACTGCGTAAAAATTATTTTTTTTCTCAAAAAAGCATGATCCAAGTGTGATTTCCTAGAAAATTAATCATTTAAAACACGTGCAGGGTCAGATTTTTGAAAAACAATCTAAAAACTCCTATCAACTAGTGGTAGGCACATAGTAGACACAAAAAACTAATATATATATATATATATATATATATATATATTAGGTTTTTATAAGATTAAAAAATCAATAGTCTATAATTTAAAAAACTATTAAATGCTTTAAAATCATCTGTTTTCTCAAAAAGAACATGATCCAAGTGTGATTTTCTAGAAAATCGATCATGCAGAACACATATGCTGGGTCAGATTTTTAAAAAACAACCTGAAAACTCTTATCCACTAGTGGTAGGCAAAAAAACTATATATATATATATATATATATATATATATATATATATATATATATATATATATATATATATATAAAATCTTAGCCCTATTGCTATGACTAAGAATGAACTGAGGCGTTTAACTTACATAACACTCATCTAATATTTGCAAAAATAATGTTGCTTAAGTGTTATAGAAAAGAGCTAATAAAAAAAAGCTAATATGAAAAGACCAAATTTTTTAAAATAATTAAGGATTTTACATAATCATATACTTAAGGGTGTCAATGGATCGGGTTTGACCCAGACCTGACTTGTACCAAACCCTATAGGGTCGGGGTTTGGTGACAAATAAGAAGGTCCAATTAGAATCTATGTCAGACCTGAAGGGTCCAATTAATATATGGAGTCAGGTATGGTTTGTAAAATTTCATACCAAACTCAGGCCCAACCTGAGTTCATCTTAAGAAAGCATAATACGTTTATACATCTAAAACATTTAATAACTTTTGTGGTTGCTAAAATTGCAGCAGTTCATCATCTTTTTGTGATTACAATTCTTGGCTGTGAATTGCAGGAGGATGTGAAACTGATGAAAGACTTGGGGATGGGTGGATATCGACTCTCAATCTCTTGGAGCAGAATACTACCAAGTATTGAATCCTACATTGCCGCAATATTTAATCCGAAATAAATCACTGTATCAATAGATTTTCTCTAGATATATTTTAACCGGCAAATGACATGTCACAAAACATTAAAATTTCATTATTATTTTTAAAAATAAAAAAATTTAAATTATTTTTAAAAAATATTTAAAATAAAACGATTCAGCTTGGTTTCTTACTTATTTTTTGGTCGATACTATTTGAATGGGCCGATTCAGGACGATTTTCAACAGTGGGTTTCACGTTTGTAATAATCAATTTAGATAAGAATTTTGCAGTGCAATTCGTGTAAACTGTATTTATGCTTATAATCTTTTTCCGTTATTATGTATCTATATCCGCCCTTTGGCAATTCAACGTTCTTGATGTTACAGCGCATAACCTCATAATCCGGTTCCTAATCATCTTGCCCGCCATTTCATTAAAAAAAGTCGCGATTCTACAACCAAATGGGTTATAGGGTGGATCCCACGTTATACGATCACTTTTTCTTTGATCATTAAAGGGTACATTCGGGTGTCTCAACTCCCATGGGATTTGAAATCAGAATGATTTCGATTATTCAAAATCACGGCTCCCATGGGGTTTGAAGTTGAAATCTCATGATTTCTTGTGGGCTTTTAGAATCGCTTTCTCCTGAGAAAGCTTGGATCGAACCGAACATGCTCTAATTAACGTATACTTTTCATGCAACAGCTGGCAAGACAAGCGGTGGAATCAACAAGGTGGGTGTGGCCTACTACAACAGTCTAATCAACGAGCTGCTTTCTACAGGTGATCTCTCTCTCTCTCTCTCTCTCTAGGAGTATACAAGCCACACTCATTCAAACTCATCAAATATAAGCTTAACAATCCCAACATGAAAAATAGTTTGCCTGGCTCCATTTAAGGGACAAGTCCACCTCCGTTCTATGCGTTCATTTTTTGACAAAGGGTGTCTGTTCATCTGATAGGTGTGAAGCCCTTTGTTACTATCTTCCACTGGGATGTTCCTCAGACCTTAGAGAGTGAATATGGTGGATTTCGAAGTGCCAGAATTGTGTAAGTGTTATTTCCTCTCTACGTTTTTTTAGCCTCAGTTATCTATTCAAAATTGGAAGAAACTAATGCTCATTTCAACAGAATGAGAGCAAATCAACCCGCGCATGTTTATAAAACAGAAAGCTTTGTTCATTCATGAAAAATTATGTGGTAACATTTCTTAAATATTTTAATAGTTTAATATATCAAAATATATTCATTAATAATAAAAATGCATAAAAATCATTAATAGATTCTAAGAAGATGTTAGGCACATGTCACATCATGTCAAGTAGCTGTCCACAGGTAGTGTCATGTACGTTTCCCAAACATGGGACCCAAATAATATGTCCCTGTGATATGTAGTGTCTGGTGTTGGAGCTTGGTTGTAAGAGGTTTGTGGTTATGTTCGTGGGTCACGCCTTCTGGAGGCAGTTCTTGGTCCAATGATCCCAACTTAGACTGAACCCTGACTGACCTACCTTAGATCCAGAACAGAGAGACCCCGGTTGGAATCAGATCAGCATCTAGGGTTGATCCAGATCTGAGTCGGGTCAAACCCTATACCTGTTAATTATTTAAACTTGAAAATCAATAGATCTAATCCATTTTCACCAATTATAGTACTATGGGATCTGTAGCTCCCGAGCTTCGATCAGTGTAAGGTCTGCATTGGATCTGGGTGTGGAACCAGATCCACTGTTCATAAGTCAGACCCAGTAGCGGATCTAGCCTGACCCGACTAATACCCTTTGCAATCCTATGTCCCACCCAGTGTTGTGAGAGGCGTACGCCTCAGTACCTGAAGCGTACGCCTCAGAGGCGAGGCGCACGCTCAAGGTACTGAGGCGTGCTGTGATGCGCAAATTGCCGGTGGATCCACCTACTGAAGCCTTCCTTCATCCCCAAGTCTTCCTCCTCCGCCCGATTTGTCGGCTGTGCTAACCCCAAGTGCCGGTGGATCCACCGCCAGGTGCCGGCCAGCTGCTCCACCGCCGCTCCCTGCCTCCCCTCCCACCGCTTCACTTTCATACCAGTTGTGAAACCACGTCGGGGGACTGGAAACACCATCACCATCCCGGCAGCATCAAACACCAGAAGTAGGACCATCATTCCCGGGGCCTATGCTGGGTTTGGCTTATGCAAGGGGGTAGCTTCTGAGGGAGTCGAACCCCGACTACCTTTCTTACAGCCGAGGTCCACTCTAACTACACTAACTCCTTTGCGGTTGAATGTGATCTGCTTAAGTCACTCTCACCCAGCATGCAGAGGAGGAGCCAGAAATCCAAATTAGGGTGAGCACAAATGTATCTATTCATGTGAGCACAAATGTACTCTTCATGTGTATGTATATATAGAGATGTGTGAAAATACTAAATGGGCACGGTGCTAAATGAAATATGCTATTGAATTTGTTCAAACATGATTGATTTACTAGAAATCAACACTTGGATCGTGTATGTTGAATGAAAAAAATGGTATTTAAAGCTTATTAAAAAAATTTAATTTGAAGGCCATTGATTTTTTGAAACTTTATAAAATCTCATCCATGCATCGGAATCCAATACTCCAAACTGATTCCTATAAAAATAAGCAAATATATATATATATATATATCACATCTGAACCGTCAGCACCATGTTCATTTTGTAAATCCTGAGAGACCTCAACGCAAATATATATTAATAATAATATTAAATAAAGCAAGGGACATAGAGAGAAAAGGTTTGAGGTGAAGGAGGCACAATATTCGGGTTAGGGTGGCACTGTTCACCCTGACCCAAACCCCTTTATTGGGGGTCCAAGGTCAGGGTGGGCACTTGACCACCGTCGTCAGCATCTGCTCGCATGCAATGATTTAATTGTATACACAAATTTAATGGACGGTAGCGCAGACTCCAGTTCACTCTCGTGACACGTCCTCTTATATGTTCTAATTATTATTAAAAAGTTTTCATTGTGCTTTGTTCTTTTCTTTTGAAAGGCAAGCTATAAGGTTAGATAGGCAGACCCCACCAGTTATTATTGGACGTACTACTGGGTTTTGAACCTGCAATGTCCCACCATAAGGAGACGTGGACTGACAGTTCAATTGTATTTTTTGGGACAAGGAGTCTGCCTTGAAAAGATGAGGCCGAATCTTATTGTTATAAGATTTAAAAATTTGATTTTTTTTTTGTTAAAAAAAACTGTGGAGTCAAATTGGAAAGAAATGATTAATGAGATTATTTTCTGATTTATAGCAAGGATTACGCAAACTTCGCAGAGGTATGCTTTAGAGAATTTGGAGACAGGGTCAAGCATTGGATTACTCTCAACGAGCCATGGACGTTTGCTGATCTGGGATATGCAGCTGGCACATTTGCACCTGGAAGATGCACCAAGGTCCTCGGTAACTGCACCGCTGGGAATTCGGCAACCGAGCCCTATGTTGTGGCCCATAACTTGCTGTTAGCCCATGCTAATGCAGTGAAGCTATACAAAGACAAGTACCAGGTAATACTATTTTCATATTGCTTTCTACGACTTACAAACATCCTTCCAATTAGGTTTAAGTGAGTTAAATTGTAGAAATTGGTAGTACCAACTAATCCAAATCCGATCCAGTACCCGGGTGATTGAGATCAGTCCAAGGGGTTTGGCATAGTCATAAGGGACCTAGTTTGCTAGAGGGCCGTTCAAGGTTCAAATCTCACGGGCATCACTCTCCTGGGAATGACAAAGTATGCAATCACATTGCACCTGATGGTGGGTGATCAGGTGAGCACATTAAAAGTATGCAAAATCACATTGCACCTTATCTTCCCTCTATAATGAGCTCAGGTTAAGATGCCATCGAAGATAACAGCTAAAAACAGAACAAAAAAAGGAAAAGAAAGCTCAGTAAGAGATTTTTCCATTGCTTAACTACCAATGCAATTTACAATTGGGTAAACCTCATGTCCAATGCTGATGGAAGGGGAGGGGTTAGCAAAACATCTGGTTAACATATGTTGATTTCTTTTTTGCAGAAAGCACAGAAGGGAGAGATAGGCATTACCTTGGTTTCGAATTGGTTCCTGCCATACTCAACTTCTGCAGCCGACCACAAGGCTGCACAGCGGGCGCTTGATTTCATGCTTGGATGGTAACTTCCTGCTCTCTCTCTCTCTCTCTCTCTCCTAGTGAGACATTAATAAGCCCCAATATTCACATAACTACCCTGTGAGTTTATACAAGATGTAGTATGTAGTATTCTCAACAAAGTTGAAAGAAGAATGAATAACCTTTCCCATGGGGTAGCAGGTCTTCTGTCATGATCGGCCCGTTTTATTTTTACGCTTGTGAACTCCTAAGGCGTGTTTGAAATATGTAGACTCCCTTTTCCCTGTGGGCCCGATGGTGGAGTTAAATGGGAGCAGCATGTGCCCCGCCAAAATGAAGAAGGATGAGGTGCAATGTGATTGCACACGTTGTTAGCCGTAGGGCTCAACAGCGTATGGTGGGTGGTCAGATGCAGCAGCATACCAAAAATGTGTAATCACATGGCACACGATCTACCCTCCCTCAAAATGGATGCCTTGCATCCCCATTTTTTTTTGTGAAAAAGAGACACACCCCTAGTGGTGTAACTCTTTTGTTCAGGACTTAAGTACTGTTGAGTAATGATTGTCAAACGCACCCGTGTTGTCATGAATTTGGTTTCACTCATCCCCTATATACGTCATCCCCCGTCTTCATACTCATCTGAATCTTATTGATGTAAGTTGTTTTTATCAAATCTGACTTCATAGATGAATTTAGCATGGTTGATTTAATAAGAATCCACCTTTGGATCATACTTATTTTGTGAAAAATATGATTTTTGAATTACAAAATTGTGTGTTTTCTCAGCCGTTAATTTTTGAATTGTCAAAAAAATCCAGCAAAAGAATAATTCAAGTATTGTTCTTAACTAAGTGGATGATGTAGATCACATTTATAGAGTCCAATTTGATCACAACTTGCATCAATGAAATCCTAATGGGGGTCACAAAGATAGAGATTACTTGTGGGATGAGTGGATCCAAACTCTATTGCCATGCATCTCACATTTTGGTATCTGGTAACACTTTCTCACTGGAACTTAGCATTTGCAACTATGCAATATTTTTCATTTTAATGACATATCATGATTCAAACTTTTATTTGAAAAGAAGTTTATACAAGAATAAAGCATTACTTTTTAACGTTTTTGCTGCCAACATGACAGGTTTATGGATCCATTGACTAAGGGTGATTATCCACAAAGCATGAGATTGCTTGTGAAGAACCGTCTCCCAAGATTCACAAAAGAAGAAGCACAACTCGTTAAAGGGTCCTACGATTTTATTGGAATTAATTATTACACAACCAACTATGCATTAGATTATGGCTCAAGCAACACAATCATCGCTCCAAGCTATACCACGGATTCTAGAGCTAACCTTACAGGTAACATGAATAGTAACATGTCATGTGGAAGTCACCCACATGGGTCTGCTCCCATGGTTAGGATGTTGCGTTTTTCAGATATCTTTTATTCGATTCCATGTGTGTGCACCTGTGCATGAGAAGACAAAGTGCCTTTCTAGTGAAAAAGGAGGTTATTTCTAATGAGTTGATGAACAAGGGATCGATGGTAGGGCTGATAAATGAACCGAAGGGAGAGAGAGAGAGAGACGAACGTTTTTAAGCATGACAATAGAGTCTGGGTCCCTGCTAAATGAAATATGTTAAATAAAACATGCCAGGTTTTTAAGGCTTTTTCATTTTATTTTTAAATTATGACTGTACAGATTGATCTATGTATTTGATTTTATAGGGATCAGCTCTTGAACCGTTCAATTCCAACACATGGGTGGGTTTTTATAAGGAGTCTAAAATCCTTGTAAATTTTCGAAGCTGCAAATATCATTTTTTTCATAAAAAACACATGATTCAGGTGTGAATTTTTAGTAAATTGACCATGCCCAGCACATTTATAAGGTCGGAACCCCATAAAAAGCATTGAAAAAGCCAAAAAAACTCATTTAGCACGGACCTATTTCTCTCTCTCTCTCTCTCTCTCTATATATATATATATATATATATATATATATATATTTGTATGTGTGAAACATATTCTTTTTCTGTTTGAGCACTGTGGATCTTTGAAATGTTTTTGGATATAAACCATATATTTAACATTATGTATACTATAGTACTAATGTCTGCCATCTTTTGAATTACATCAACAGGGGAAAGGAATGGTGTGCTCATTGGCCGTCAGGTGAATTTCACATGAAGTTATTATGATTTAATAGTTTATTTCATGTTATTAAGCTAGTTCATGTTTGATCACCGATAGTTGGATGAAAACAAGCCCAGCTGAAGTCTAGCTGAGCGGTTCATGCTGGGCTCTGTTTCCCAAATACAAAACTCAAGGTCAACTTAAACAATCTTAGCTTATCCAGCTCAATGATTCTAACCTGTCAGTGATAAATATGGAAACTATTTAGACCGACCAATTGGTGGTCCTGAGTCTCGGCTGAGATGTGCGTTTATGCACCTGGGATGGGATGTGAGGTCCTTTCTCCTTTGTATTTAGACTAAATCATGGATTTGGTAGAGGTGGCAGCTACTAAATTCAGGATTTGGCAGCTGCCACTTCTTCAAATACATAAACTTCATAAACGGCCATTCCAGCTACAGATTCCAAACAGGCCCTAAGGAGATAAGATCAAGAAATCAGATTCGCTGCTCGAGCGATTGCCTTGGAAAAGTACTCGGCCCAACTAGGGATGCAAACAGTTCGGATTCTAGATGGGGGTTTTGAAAATTCCGGATCCATCTCCCCAATGTATTATGTGATCCAAAATCCCAAACGTTTGCATCCCTAGGTCCAACCATTGACAGCCATGTCCCAAAATACCACAAACTTGTGGGAAAGGGAGCTGCGTGGCTGTGAATGATTAGAATGAGTACCTTGTACCTGGGTCAATCACCAAAATTTAGCCTCTTCTTTAACATATGACATCAGATGATCCATGTAGTTCTTAGCCATCCAGCTGATGCATCTGGACATCTAGGATTGGTCCACAGCCAAGCAAGAATGTGGATTATTCCTAGCCATTAATTGGATGGTTAGGATTGAATCCCATCATATGTCAGATGATGGGATCCGTTCTGGTCAATGCATCAATTTCTACCTACTTTTCTTTGATGAACGTCGAAAAGAGCAATTCTACATAATTTTGATTCAAACTTTTTTATCATAAAGACGGATGGCACCCCTGACAGAGTGTCGGTACCATGATTACCTCTAACTGAAATGCAGGCCCAAATATGAATTTGAATCTGAGTATATCCGATGAGATAGAGTTGAATTTGTTACAAAAATACATAATTATATTAGATCTAATAAAACATAGTAATAAATTTCTCTGGCCTCCATGTGGTTGTATTTCTTCTTTTAATTCTATTTTTTTAAAGAAAATTTACTTTTATTTAGATCATAGCTACAAGTGATGAGATATCACTTGCAAGCATGTACAGAGCAACAGTAAGGAAAGGATACAGCAACCAGTTAGCATTCATGTCGGGCCATTTGATTTTAATTCTTTCCTTGAATTCCCATCTGATGATCGCCCATAGAATAGCTTCACCCTTAAACTTAGGTCTGTTCCTTTCCAGACAAAAAGGAGGACCCAGCAGATTTGATCCAAATTGAAACATAGATCTAACAAAAAATACTAGCCTAAGATCTTTTGTGAAGTAAAACAGAATCAGATTAAACAAATCTATAACTGATCTGGATGCATGCTTAGATTTTTTTGAAGGGTCTTTATTTTAAAATAAGCTTAGGTTATGATGCTTGACTAAACCATACACCTACTCTAATCCATAGTTGCATTGGTACTTGATATATTGTTGGGTACCATGTGTTAGGTATGCCTATATTGAGCACGGCTACGAGATTCATTTCAGAAACTATATACAGGAGTTCCAGAAACTCATTTCAAGTTGCATGTATTTTTTAAAATGATATAAAATTTACTTTTTTCTATAGTTTTGAAATGATGAAATATTGGTATATTATAATACAAGATGATAATAACAATAATAAATAACGTATCACTCTTACAAATATGACTATGAACTTAAAAAAGCTTGTCCCTTCACAAAAAAAAAAAGATATATAAGACTTCATTAAACCCGAACTAGTAGCTCTTGAATTTTTTTGTTAATTATTTGCCTTCATTCAATTAAATATCGCTAGATTAGTTCTTGCGCATCATTGAATAGCTAGTCATGGAAGTTATTTCCTAAATTTGAAGGTTTGAAAAGATCACCGGATAAGCTCTGGTGGAAAGCATCTAGAGGACCAGAGCTTAAGTTGGCGAATGCTCATGTTTATATTTCAGACCCGATGGCGCAATGGCTCCCACCTCATGCCTTGTGGAGTGGTGGTCCTCCAGTTAGGGCCTCTTTCATGGGGTGGCTGGTTCTTTTGGACAAGATTCTAATGGAGGCGAACCTGAAGAAGAGAGGATTCCAATTACCGAGTAGATGCTCTTTTTGTCTAGCTGGGTAGAAGGATACTTTCCATCTGTTTTGGGGATATCCTTCGGTACAGTTTTTGGTGAACACTGCATGGGACGATAAGGGCCTACCTTGGGGGGGCCTAATGCACACTTACGACCCCTTATATTGGCTCATGAGATTTGGGGTATGGGTTCCAAATGGGTGTTTATTTGGAGATGCTGGGTTCTGATTTTGTTGAGGTGCGTGTAGTTAGAGAGGAATAACATAGTTTCTAAAGGTTCACGTCTCTCTGATGGGCTTGCTACAGAAAATCAACTATATGTTGTTGGAATGATCTCAGCTAAGGTGGTCGGGTACAGACCAGCTGGATTGGGGAACTGTGCATCGGGCATGTTGGACAGCCCACAACACGCAGGGTTGGGACGCTGCAGGGTGCTTCCACTTGGGAGGTTATCCTGCAACCTAATGGCCAGCCGCGTTGATAGAATTTCTGGTTCTGCACTATAGTTTTTCTGCAGATTGTTGTGCCTTTTTGCAGTTGCTGCGTTTTTCTGCAGCAACTGTAGTTGTGGGAACGGACTGTTTCCTTTCTCCCTTACGTTACTCTGTAATGGACTGTATCTGCATCTTGTTTTTTTGGTGCTCTGATTTCTGTTGCAACAGGTGATACCTCATCACTCGTTGCTGCAGCTCTGTAATGGTTTATAACATGTGAATGAAATTTAATTTCCTTAAAAAAAAATTGTACAGGAAGCATCATCTGCGTTTTATGTGTACCCTAAGGGAATAAAGGACCTCTTGGTCTACGTCAAGAATAGATACAATAGTCCAAAAATTTTCATTACAGAAAATGGTGAGTTTCATTTCCATACAACCCTAAGTTTGTCAAATTTTTGACAATTGAAGTTGTTATTTCTCTTAATATCTTTCTATGCACGTTTGCAGGATTTTCAGAGGCCAATAACAGCACTCTTCCATTAGTGGAAGCACTGAAGGACACGCCGAGAATTGACTTCTACTCCAAGCATCTTTATTACCTACAGCAGGCCATGAGGTTGTTAAACCAGATCCTAGTGGCTGCCTCTTTCATAATTTCATTCTTTTGTTCATCATTGATATTTTTATTTTTCTTCTATTTCATTTATGAATTTCAAACAGAACCATCACCAATTCAACCATGCATGAGTTTTCTCCACATTGCTACTAATGCCAGCTAGAACTCTTAAGAGATTTTCTGAAAACACTCTAATTAAAACATTGTTTCTATGTGATGTTACTGTCTTACAGGGAGGGAGTTGATGTTAGGGGATATTTTGCGTGGTCGCTTCTTGACAACTTTGAATGGAACAGTGGCTACACTGTCAGATTCGGACTTGTTTTCGTTGACTATAAAAATGGACTGAAGAGGCACCCCAAGGATTCTGCTCTTTGGTTTAAAAAATTCCTCCGTGCATAGAAGCTACGATTATGTTCTTGCTAAGCCTAAATAAGGCATGTGGATGCACTGCTATTAAATAAAAGAGTTATCAATTAAATAAAACATGTGAAATTATCTCCCTCTCTCTCGCATGTACGTGTCGCGTGTGATATATTCATATCATCATAGTACCATAACATCTTGTAAGTGAAGAGAATAAAATATAGAATGGAGAGAAAAGTTGAAAATGATGATAGAGAATGACTTCTAATACTTTTACTCAAAAAGGCTCTTCACACTTTGATACATACAATGACTCTTAAACTAGGCTTTTATAGCACCAATAAGACCTTTCTAGATGTATTGAGACTCCAAAAGACTCTTAGAAACTTGTACATACACAATAATTCAAGAAAACTCTTGTACATACTCAATAATTCTAGAAGACTCTTGTTCAAGTTTAATTTATTCCCAACAATGTCTCTTCTAAATTAAACTTGCTCCTTACGCCCAACCTTTCTGCATTTCTCTTGAAGACTTGTTCACTAAGTGGCTTTGTGAAAATATCTGTCAACTGATCTTCCGTTCTGCAGTACTCCACATGAACATTACCTTCATTTATAAGTTCCCTCAGAAAATGATACCGAATCTGAATGTGTTTGGTCCTTCCATGAAGAACTGGATCTTTCGCAACTGAGATAGTTGAGTTGTTGTCACAGAAAAGAGTTGTTGGCTTATTTTGCTTCTGCTTCAAACTCTCCAAAATTTCATGCAACCAGATTAACTGACAACCTGCAAAAGATGCAACAATATATTTTGTTTCTGTAGTAGAAAGCGCAACAATTTGTTGTTTCTTTGAGCTCCACGAAATTGCTCCACTTTCAAGATTAAATAAATAACCTGAAGTACTTCTGCTATCATCAACGCTCCCTGTTAAGTCACTATCAGTATAACCAATAAAGTTGACTGCAACGTTAGTTTCATAAAGAATTTCATCATCGATAGTTCATTTCACATATCTTAGAATTCTTTTTGTAGCTTCCCAATGATTTGAATATGGCTTCTCCATGAATCTACTCACTAAACTGACAACATACATAATGTCAGACCTTGTGGATGTGAGATACAATAGATTTCCAACCAAACTTCTGAACATAGTGAAATTGACAAGTTTTCCTTTACCTTCTTTAGATAGCTTCAAACCTGAAATTCATGGAGTCAAAACTGGATTAGCATTCTCCATCTTGAACTTCTTCAAGATCTCTTTTGCATAGCTCTCCTGCAAAATAAAAATTTCTTTCTTGGTTTGATAAACTTTAATACCAAGAAAATGATGCAATTCATCTAAATTTGTCATCTCAAACTCTACCATTATTGAGTTCTTGAACTCATTCAACATCTGCGCATCATTCCCTGTGAAAATTAGATCATCAACATAAAGACTTATAACAATGAATCTTCCTTCCGAATTGACTTTGATGTAGAGAGTATGCACATATGGATATTTCTGAAATTCATATTTTTCAAAATATGAATTGATGCGGCTATACCATGCTCTGGGTGATTGCTTCAACCCGTACAAAGCTTTGTTCAACTTGTACACTTTCTTCTCTTCTCCATCCTTGACAAACCCAGGTGGTTGGTCAATATAGACTTCTTCATTAAGAACACTATTCAAGAACGCAGATTTCACGTCCATTTGAAAAAGCTTGCAATTATTCTGAGCAGCAAGAGAAATAATTAAACGAACAGTCTCAAGTCTTGAAACAGGAGCAAATACCTCTGTAAAATCTTCTCCTTCTTTTTGCTTGTACTCTTTTGCTACCAGCCTTGCCTTGTGCTTGTTGATAGAGCCATCTGGATTCATTTTTGCCTTGTACACCCACTTTACTCCAATAGAACTTTTGTGTGGTGGCAAATCTGTAAGCTTCCATGTATCATTGTTTTCAATTGAACCAATTTCTTCTTTCATGTCTCTCCTCCATTTTTCTTCTTGACATGTATCATAAAAAGAAATTGGATCTTCACCTGCAAAAAAGGAAAAAAAATATAACATCATTCTGACTAATTTCTTCTATGATGTCATATAATTCTTGGACGCTTCTCATTTTTCTTATAGGTCTGCTCGATGAAGAACTTTGAGAAGTAGGAGAATTTTCTGCTTGGGCACCATTTTCATTATTTTCAAATATTGGATCATTTTCTTCTTCTTCAAACTCAAAAGGAAAGATAGGCAAATTTTCTTTTTAAACCTCCATGTCTTCAAATATGGAATTTTCATCAAATCGAACATCTCAATTGATCACAATCTTCTTTGCAACTGGGTTGTACAACTTGTAAGCCTTGCTTCTTTCGCTGTAGCCTATGAAAATACACTTCTTTGATTTATCATCCAACTTGTTTCTCATAGCATCTGGAACATGAGCATGAGCTACGCTCTCGAATACCTTAAGATGGTTAACACTAGGCTTTGAACCATACCATGCTTCATGTGGTGTGCAATTTTCCAAGCTTCTTGTTGGTGATATGTTAATAAGATAATCTGCACAAGAAACAACTTCTGCCCAAAATCTTCTTGACAGTTTCTTCTTCATAAGAATACATTTGACCATCTCCATAATTATCCGATTCTTTCTTTCACACACACCATTTTGTTGTGGTGTATGTCAGACCGTCATTTCATGTCGAATATCATTGTCCTTGCAATAATTTTCAAACTCATTTGAAAAATATTCACCTCCGCGGTCAGTCCGCAAAGTATTGATTTTCAGCCTAGTAAATGTTTCAACTTCCGCCTTGAAGTCTTTGAATTTCTGAAGAGCTTCTGATTTTTCTTTGACACAATACACCCAAAATTTTCGTGAGTAATCATCAATGAAAGAAATAAAATAATGATTACCTCCCAAAGATGTCACTATCATCGAACCACAAAGATCTGAATGAATAAGCTCCAAAGGTCTTGTTGCACGCCATGATGATTGAGGAGGAAATGGGTTTCTGTGTTGCTTTCCGAGTTGACATGCTTCACAAACTTCATCAAGATGATCAATTTGAGGCAAGCCTTTGACCATCATCTTCTTTGAGAGAAGCTTCAAATTTCTATAATTCAAGTGTCCATATCTATCATGCCATAGCTTAGAAACTCCATTATCAATACTAGTAAAACAAGACATTTTTATTTTAAATAGTGAGTGAGAAAAGATTATTTGAAGCAACTCCAACCCTTCCAATAACTTGCTTTTTCCTTGACAAGTAGCAAGCCATGTCATGGAAATGAATGTCGTATCCCTTCTTCAAAAGATGCCCTACACTGAGCAAATTATTTTTCAAACCAAGAACAAAATAAACTTCAGACATTTTCGTAATTTTTCCTGATTTTGTTTTGAACTCCATTTCACCAACACCACTAACTTTGTAAGCCTTTCCATCTCCTACTATAACTTCACCATAATTAGATTCAAACAACTTAAAAAATAAATTTTTGTTACCTGTCATATGCTTACTAGCACCACTGACTGTGTACCAGACATCATCAAGACCTCCACCATGAGATACAAGCAACAATGTAAAACCCATGAATTTTAAAGAATTTTCAATGAAATAAAAATGTGTGTTTACGTGAGATAATATGGTTTATGAGATATTCAATGTGATTTTGAGGCTTGTGGGTCAGTCGAGCGAACCCAATAACGAATACTGGAAAGGGTACTTGGATCCGAACTTTGACGAGATCCGATGACCTGACTCGGTTCATGAGTCCAAGTAAGGAAACCTGATGGTTTCGGGATGATAGCGTGAGATCTGAAGCACATTTAAAGTAAGCGAGTGCAAGTTTTAAACCAACGGGTGAAAAATCCACTTGAAAATGAAAGAAATCCATCAACAAAGAAAAACGTCCCAATATGACATAAAAAGAATATTTTCGCAAAAGTAAACAATAAGTGGTGAAGTGGAGTTATGGTAGGACACACAGTGTTGTAGAGTTGCAACCTCAATTCAAAACCCCCAGTGCACAAATTAATTTTTTTTGTCACAAGAAAGTGATGTTTTCTACCTTGGTGAAAAGGGTAAAAACGTGGGATTATATTAAGCCTAAATTTTTGGCTTTTTCATCTAGCTCTACCAAGGATTGAGGAGAATCCCATGTGACATGGAAGAGGGGTACCCATAAAGCAAATAGTGAGGGAAGTTAGAGGAAATCATGCCAAAGAGAGGAGGGGGCATTGTTGGAAATAGACATCACCCACCCAAAACGTGAGATTTGGGTGAAGATTTAATGCTTTGAAAATTTGGTAACTTCCCCCTAAATAGAGGAGTTAAATGAGAGATTTTGGTAAGGAGTTACATTAGACGTCTCTCTCTCTCTCTCTCTCTCTCTCTCTCTCTCTCTCTCTCTCTCTCTCTCTCTCTCTCTCTCTCTCTCGGTGGTGGTCGACCTCCATTGTTGGACTGTGTGGACCTCCCTTGCTGAACGCTTGAACATCCATTATCGACGTGGGGTGCCGCTCTAACGAAGAGAAGGAGTTGCAGCCTTGCTGTCGTGAGGCTCCAAAGAGGTAAGAAGCATTGCTATTTGTATGTAAGTGGTTGATGCCTTGTTGCACATCTATGTTGCAATATCATAGAGTTTATGCGACAAGCACCACCTATATATAGGAATGTTTAGGGCCTCGAGACCGAGGTGGCATGAGCGGAAACACATACTCGCCAATAGGTTAATATGTAGTGGTTCAGCCAATGGTTCTCACCCTTGGCCAACGTTGGGGCAATGTGGTGTTCTTTGTAAGGGCATTTTGTTCCTATGTATATGCCTGGTGATATGTAGTACTCATATCAAAACCTATAGTTCAAATCTATGAAGGAAAAATGCATATATGTTTGGTGTGGGTGTTAGCCATGACAAATTCAAGATCGAAACAAAAAAATAAAGTAGGCAAATGGCGTGGAATCTTAAGTATCTCGGATTATTATTCATAAAATTATTGTTTGGTTGTATTTTCTTGTTCAATACACCTTTCATACCTTGTAGTTTGAATGATTTTAATCAAGTCTGAAGTTATGTATACGTGATTGCTATTTCACATCATGGTAAAATAAAGATATATCATTCCTATTTGGTAATTCGATTGGATTCGATGTTTTTGAGTATGGAATGCACTCATATTTATAGTTGAAAGATTTCATACATTGAGGATGAAAGGGGTGGCAAAACAGTTCATTTAGAATGATCAAAATGTTTGAAAAATAAAAAGATACGCCCTTTTAAAAAGTTACAGAAAAATGACAAAATTAGTCGACTGAGACAATAGTTAGTCGACTGATAATATGTTCAGTCGACTGATAAAAACCTTCAGTCGACTGCTGCAAAAATTTCCAGAAAACAAACATTCTGTTCAGTCGACTGATAAAACCTTCAGTCGACTGATGCTAAAATTTTTCCAGAAAACAGGCATTCTGATCACTCGACTGATAAAACCTTCAGTCGACTGATGCTAAAATTTTTCCAGAAAATAGACATTCTGTTCAGTCGACTGATAAAACCTTCAGTCGACTGATGCTAAAATTTTTCTAGAAAACAGATATTCTGATCAGTCGACTGATAAAACCTTCAGTCGACTAATGCTAAAATTTTCAGAAATTTGATATTCTGTTCAGTCGACCGATAAACCCTTCAGTCGAGTGCTGCTAAACTTTTCTAGAAAACAGACATTCTGTCCGGTCGACTGATAAAACTTTCGGTCGACTAATTTTATGATCAGTCAACTGATAAACCCTTCAGTCGACTGCTGCTAAACTTTTTCAGAAAACAGACATTCTGTCCGGTCGACTGATAAATTCTTCGGTCGACTAATTTTACAAAAAAATAACATTTTTCTTAGAAGATTTGAAGCAAAAAGGTTGGTCGACCGGTGAGCCTATTGGTCGACTAATAAACATGAAAAATTAAGTAAAGGGTTTTCAAAAATGATTTTCATGAAGGGTTCTTTTAGAAAAGTTTTTCTAAAGACTTTTTAGGTGAAATGCAATTAAAATATCTATGAAAGGAATAGTTTTGATGGTAAACTAAATATGTGATTCACATATGGACTTTAGGATTATATCCAATACATGGAACACACATGGTACGTATACTTGCACAACGAAGATCATTTCTTGTTTAGGACAATATAAGAGTTCAAAAATGAACATGTGGTTTCGCTAAATGTTGGGAGTGCCAAACAAGCACTTACGAAATGATAAAGTTAGATAATGCCATGTTGCGACATAACCAGTGGGGGTATGAAACGTACACTCGAGCTCATAAACAAATCTTAAAATGCCGAATGTATAAGTACTCGACACAAAGTTGAACCAGAATTATGAGAAATTGTGGTTGGTGCCTTTGAGGCATTCGATGGGTAATGTGCATATACTAAGATCAACCTGAATATGGGTTGGGATTTCGGAAAACCCCTATGGTGCAACGACTCGCACTAAGAATTTAATAAAATACAAAATATGCATTACATAACCTAAATATGGGATTCTGGGTATACCTGCAAGATGGTGTATGTTACTGGTTTCCCAGGGTTCTGGGTACATCTGAAAGACGATGTATGTTACTAGACCCAAATAAAACAAGAATGAAAATTATGCACATATATAATACTTATGGGATTCTGGGTATACCTGAAAGATGGTGTATGTTATTGGTTTCCCAGGGTTCTGGGTACATCTGAAAGACGATGTATGTTACTAGACCCAAACAAAACAAGAATGAAAATTATGCATATATATAATACTTATGGGATTCTGGGTATACCTGAAAGACGGTATATGTTACTGGTTTCCCGGGATACTAGATATACCTAAAAACGGTATATGTTACTGGTTTCCCAGGGTTCTGGGTACATCTGAAAGACGATATATGTTACCGGACCCCTTATAGTGCGATAGCTCACACTTGGTTATAAAGAAAATGTAAAATGAAATATAAAACCTTTGAGACTCTGGGTATACCTGAAAGACGGTATATGTTACCAGATTCTTCGAGCTCTGGGTACACCTGAAGGATGGTGTATGTTACTGGACCCATGGTCTACCCTAGAGAGGGTAGGTGGTACGAACTTCATGGACGTTTGTGTTTTCGTGAGAGTTGGGCGTCTCACCATATGGTCTTGGTCCGCTACGAGGTCTATGCCTGTGTGTACCCACAGGGTAAGAGTAAGATAAGCATTAAATAATTTAAGTTGACTGGAAACTTATCTCTGAAGAATTATATATTGTTGATTTGGCTTTAGTGAAACTTGTGGAATCTACAGCTTGTACTAATGTAGAGAAATATACCTTTAGTTCAATCATCTTTTGCACTGTATCATGAATTAGAAATCATAATTATCTTCTTAGAATGATATAAACTTCCATGCTAGTTATATCTGCAGTTGTTGCACATATTTGTACACAGGACACTAAGCACCACATATAAATACATTGCTTCTTACGCAGACAGGGGAGTCTGACCCTTCTGCTTTAAATGTTTTTCAGGCAATGCATAAATGGAGCATCGTGGCGTCGCATTTGGAAGTAGTCAAGAGATCTCAGTTTTTCAGTGTTTTCAGTTTGAACTCTGATTAGTAGATTTACATTTCTGTTATGGGATGTAATTAATGACATTAATGTTTCAATTAATGAATGGTATGTTTAGTACTTCTCTGTTTTATCCTATAATGCACCCGACTTGTGTTTTTCGCACTTCCGCTATTTAAAAAAAAAAAGAAAAAAAAATTTACCCCAAAATTTTACTATAAAAAAGTTGGGGCGTTACAACTTTGGTATCAGAGCAGGACTGAAAAATCTGAGATCTTGGCTCTTCCAGCGACCGCGATGGCTCTGTAAGTATGTAGAAATGTGGTTTTCTTAATGTAGAGATAAAAACATATAATTGCTTATTATATTTTCATGGAGTTATAACTAAGGTTAGAATGGCCTTTTACTTCCCAAACGAATGGCTTGGGTAAACCGTTGCAATGATTTATGGAGATGCTACATAACCTGGCCGAAGTGGTAGGCCGACAGGCTGCTGCAACGCAGCTGGTGGGTGACAATTTACATCTTGTGACCCATTAGAATATACATAGAAGATGAGTGCCACCTAAAGTATGGTATATATTTTGCTAGATGGGAAACGTGGATGCACTTGAGGGCATAGCTTCCCAAGTTAGTCTCGTATCAACTCCTGCGAGAGTTGAAGTTCTGAAGCGAAACCCAGGGACTGCTCACGTATTCTACCTTCTCGAAACTGATTTGGTGAATCGTAACGAATATCAAAATTATTATCCCAATCGCATTGGAAACGATGATTTTGTTGATAAGAGTCATCGGATGAGGCTCTAAATTAATGTTTTTCTTTTTTCTAACTTCGTTGGAGATGTTAGTGACTCTATCATTGATGAGGGGTACCTTTCCGAATAATCTTTCGAACAGAAGGTGAAAGCCTTGTCTGTGCCCGTTAAACCTTTGAGTTCCTCGTTGGAGGATGTTGTAGACCCCTAGTTGTTCTTGGTGATGAGAACGTAAATGATGTTATATGCTTAGCAAATGGCTTTTGGGTTGCCGATGATGGCAATCGACTCCTGAGAGGGTCATAGTTGGGGACTACATAACACCAGACTTCTGGGTGTTATGGTTTTTGAAAGAGCGTTGTGGGAATTCTTGTTTCCCAACCACAGTTGAAAGGGATTGTGGTAAGTTGAGTTGGCCCAGGTGGTGATTCCGGGTAATGCCAACGTTGACATTAGGGTGGTGATGCTCTACTGATGTCATTAGAGTGGTGATTCTCTAATGAAGGTTGCTGGAGTGGTGATTCTCTAACGATGCCGCTAGGGTGGTGATTCCCTAACGATGTCATTAGAGTGGTGATTCTCTAATGAAGGTTGTTGGAGTGGTGATTCTCCATCAATGCCGTTAGAGTGGTGATTCTCTAACGATGCCGCTAGGGTGGTGATTCCCTAACACTGCCATTAGAGTGGTGATTCTCTAATGAAGGTTGTTAGAGTGGTGATTCTCCAGCAATGCCGTTAGAGTGGTGATTCTCTAACGATGCCGTTAGGGTGATGATTCCCTAACGATGCCATTAGAGTGGTGATTCTCTAATGAAGGTTGTTGGAGTGGTGATTCTCCAGCAATGTCGTTAGAGTGGTGATTCTCTAACGATGCCGCTAGGGTGGTGATTCCCTAACGATGCTATTAGAGTGGTGTTTCTCTAATGAAGGTTGTTGGAGTGGTGATTCTTCAGCAATGCCGCTAGGGTGGTGATTCCCTAACGATGCCATTAGAGTGATGATTCTCTAATGAAGGTTGTTGGAGTGGTGATTCTCCGGCAATGCCGTTAGAGTAATGATTCTCTAACGATGCCGTTAGGATGGTGGTTCCCTAACGATACCATTAGAGTGGTGATTCTCTAATGAAGGTTGTTGGAGTGGTGATTCTTCAGCAATACCGTTAGGGTGGTGATTCCCTAACGATGCCATTAGAGTGATGATTCTCTAATGAAGGTTGTTGGAGTGGTGATTCTTCAGCAATGCCGTTAGGGTGGTGATTCGATTCTCTAACGATGCCATTAGGGTGGCGATTCCCTAATGAGGTTGTTGAAGTGGTGAATTTTCAACAATATCGTTAGAATGGTGATTCTCTAACAATGTCATTAGAATGATGATTCTCTAATAAGTGGTGATTCTTCAACATTGCCGTTAGAATGATGATCTTCTAACGATGTCATTTGAGTGATGACTCTTTTTTTTATGATATTGGAGTGGTAATTCTCCGGATAGTGGGTTAGAGCGGAAGTTCTCTAATGTGGGTCGTCTAGAATGGTGATTTTCTGACGATAGCGGCCTTATGCGGTGTCGCTTGAGGTTGTTCGAAGAATATATGTATAAAATGAGTTATTGCACCAATAAATTTTATTGCGGAACTGTTTGAATTGTGTATCGTACATTTGAGAACTATGAAAGATTGCTAAGGATATTACTTAGCAAGTATAATTGTGTAACCTAACGATTAACTATTATTATGCTTTTGTCCTGATAGATGGCATGGGAGGCCAGGTGCAACGATATCATGGACACTGTGAACAACCTTGCCGAGGTTGTGCAACAGCAGGTGGTTGCAATGCAACAAGTGGGTGTGAACCTCCAACATGTAGCCCAAGATAGGCAGAACATAGGGACAGTCACTTACAAGCGCTTTATGGAAATGGATCCTCCTGTTTTTAAGGGCAAGACTGATCCTGAAGCGGCTGAGACGTGGATACGTGAGATTGAACGTATTTTTCGTGTTTTGAATGTTCCAGAGGAACAAAAGGTGAACTTCAGTACCTATCGTTTGAAGGACCACGCTGAGAAGTGGTGGGATACAATCTATGCAGTCAAGTTCCAGAATGAAAAGGTTACTTGGGACGAGTTTATTGAGGTTTTTAACTCTGCATATTTCCCTAAGCATGAACGTAGTAAGAAGATGCAAGAATTTTTAGACCTACAACAAGGGGCAACAACACTGGCGGATTATATCACTAAGTTTCGCTGTCTAGAACGATATTGCCCAAATGTATACACCATGGAAGAGGATCGAGCAATGAAGTTTGCTCGTGGATTGAAGCCAGCTTTGAGAACCAAGGTGTTCACACGAGGGCCAAAATCACTCGAGGAGGCCATCGAAGTAGCGACCCTATTGGAAGAAGACTGGGTCAAAGAGCAAAAGAAGCAATGGAATAAACCCGAGCAACAGATCAAGGTGAGTACTATTGAGAAAAATCATAGTGAAAGGGAGTTCACACTACCTACAAAAAAGAAAATGCGACAGGAAGGCTACCCAAACCGTCAACAGCAAAGGAAATCGCAACAGCCAAAGGTTCAACAAATTTGTCGACGGTGCAATGAGGATCATCCCTTCAGAGTTTGCCCTCTCTATAATGGCAAGTGTTTCAAATGTGAGCAACCAGGACATATTGCTAAGTTTTGCCCGAAGAAGTCTACTAAAAATTTAGTTTAAGCTGATTCGACTCCATTGAAAGAAAAGACGTGCCAATAAGAAATACCATAACCTTTTTGTCGAGTGATATTTGTGATTTCGCGGACGAAATCCTTTTTAAGGAGGGTAGGATGTAAAACCCATGAATTTTAAAGAATTTTCAATGAAATAAAAATGTGTGTTTACGTGAGATAATATGGTTTATGAGATATTCAATGTGATTTTGAGGCTTGTGGGTCAGTCGAGTGAACCCAATAACGAATACTGGAAAGGGTACTTGGATCCGGACTTTGACGAGATCCGATGACCTGACTCGGTTCACGAGTCCAAGTAAGGAAACCCGATGGTTTCGGGATGATAGCGTGAGATCCGAAGCACATTTAAAGTAAGCGAGTGCAAGTTTTAAACCAACGGGTGAAAAATCCACTTGAAAATGAAAGAAATCCATCAACAAAGAAAAACGTCCCAATATGACATAAAAAGAATATTTTCGCAAAAGTAAACAATAAGTGGTGAAGTGGAGTTATGGTAGGACACAGTGTTGTAGAGTTGCAACCTCAATTCAAAACCCCATGTGCACAAATTAATTTTTTTTGTCACAAGAAAGTGATGTTTTCTACCTTGGTGAAAAGGGTAAAAACGTGGGATTATATTAAGCTTAAATTTTTGGCTTTTTCATCTAGCTCTACCAAGGATTGAGGAGAATCCCACGTGACATGGAAGAGGGGTACCCATAAAGCAAATAGTGAGGGAAGTTAGAGGAAATCATGCCAAAGAGAGGAGGGGGCATTGTTGGAAATAGACATCACCCACCCAAAACGTGAGATTTGGGTGAAGATTTAATGCTTTGAAAATTTGGTAACTTCCCCCTAAATAGAGGAGTTAAATGAGAGATTTTGGTAAGGAGTTACATTAGACGTATCTCTCTCTCTCTCTCTCGGTGGTGGTCGACCTCCATTGTTGGACTGTGTGGACCTCCCTTACTGAACGCGTGAACATCCATTATCGACGTGGGGTGCCGCTCTAACGAAGAGAAGGAGTTGCAGCCTTGCTGTCGTGAGACTCCAAAGAGGTAAGAAGCATTGCTATTTGTATGTAAGTGGTTGATGCCTTGTTGCATATCTATGTTGCAATATCATAGAGTTTATGCGACAAGCACCACCTATATATAGGAATGTTTAGGGCTTCGAGACCGAGGTGGCATGAGCGGAAACACCTACTCGCCAATAGGTTAATATGTAGTGGTTTAGCCAATGGTTCTCACCCTTGGCCAACGTTGGGGCAATGTGGTGTTCTTTGTAAGGGCATTTTGTTCCTATGTGTATGCCTGGTGATATGTAGTACTCATATCAAAACCTATAGTTCAAATCTATGAAGGAAAAATGCATATATGTTTGGTGTGGGTGTTAGCCATGACAAATTCAAGATCGAAACAAAAAAATAAAGTAGGCAAATGGCGTGGAATCTTAAGTATCTCGGATTATTATTCATGAAATTATTGTTTGGTTGTATTTTCTTGTTCAATACACCTTTCATACCTTGTAGTTTGAATGATTTTAATCAAGTCTGAAGTTATGTATACGTGATTGCTATTTCAAATCATGGTAAAATAAAGATATATCATTCATATTGGGTAATTCGATTGGATTCGATGTTTTTGAGTGTGGAATGCACTCATATTTATAGTTGAAAGATTTTATACATTGAGGATGAAAGGGGTGGCAAAACAGTTCATTTAGAATGATCAAAATGTTTGCAAAATAAAAAGATACGCCCTTTTAAAAAGTTACAGAAAAATGGCAAAATTAGTCGACTGAGACAATAGTTAGTCGACTGATAATATGTTCAGTCGACTGATAAAAACCTTCAGTCGACTGGTGCAAAAATTTCCAGAAAACAGACATTCTGTTCAGTCGACTGATAAAACCTTCAGTCGACTGATGCTAAAAATTTTCCAGAAAACAGGCATTCTGATCAGTCGACTGATAAAACCTTCAGTCGACTGATACTAAAATTTTTCCAGAAAATAGACATTCTGTTAAGTCGACTGATAAAACCTTCAGTCGACTGATGTTAAAATTTGTCCAGAAAACAGATATTCTGATCAGTCGACTGATAAAACCTTCAGTCGACTAATGCTAAAATTTTCAGAAATTTGATATTCTGTTCATTCGACCGATAAACCCTTCAGTCGACTGCTGCTAAACTTTTCCAGAAAACAGACATTCTGTCCGGTCGACTGATAAAACTTTCGATCGACTAATTTTATGATCAGTCAACTGATAAACCCTTCAGTCGACTGCTGCTAAACTTTTCCAGAAAACAGACATTCTGTCCGGTCGACTGATAAATTCTTCGGTCGACTAATTTTACAAAATAATAACATTTTTCTTAGAAGATTTGAAGCAAAAAGGTTGGTCGACCGGTGAGCCTATTGGTCGACTAATAAACATGAAAAATTAAGTAAAGGGTTTTCAAAAATGATTTTCATGAAGGGTTCTTTTAGAAAAGTTTTTCTAAAGACTTTTTAGGTGAAATGCAATTAAAATATCTATGAAAGGAATAGTTTTGATGGTAAACTAAATATGTGATTCACTTATGGACTTTAGGATTATGTCCAATACATGGAACACACATGGTACGTATACTTGCACAACGAAGATCATTTCTTGTTCAGAACAATATAAGAGTTCAAAAATGAACATGTGGTTTCGCTAAATGTTGGGAGTGCCAAACAAGCACTTACGAAATGATAAAGTTAGATAATGCCATGTTGCGACATAACCAGTGGGGGTATGAAACGTACACTCGAGCTCATAAACAAATCTTAAAATGCCGAATGTATAAGTACTCAACACAAAGTTGAACCAGAATTATGAGAAATTGTGGTTGGTGCCTTTGAGGCATTCGATGGGTAATGTGCATATACTAAGATCAACCTGAATATGGGTTGGGATTTCGGAAAACCCCTATGGTGCAACGACTCGCACTAAGAATTTAATAAAATACAAAATATGCATTACATAACCTAAATATGGGATTCTGGGTATACCTGAAAGAGGGTGTATGTTACTGGTTTCCCAGGGTTCTAGGTATATCTGAAAGACGATGTATGTTACTAGACCCAAACAAAACAAGAATGAAAATTATGCACATATATAATACTTATGGGATTCTGGGTATACCTGAAAGATGGTGTATGTTACTGGTTTCCCAGGGTTCTGGGTACATCTGAAAGACGATGTATGTTACTAGACCCAAACAAAACAAGAATGAAAATTATGCACATATATAATACTTATGGGATTCTGGGTATACCTGAAAGACGGTATATGTTATTGGTTTCCTGGGATACTGGATATACCTAAAAACGGTATATGTTACTGGTTTCCCAGGGTTCTGGGTACATCTGAAAGACGATATATGTTACCGGACCCTTTATAGTGCGATAGCTCGCACTTGGTTATAAAGAAAATGTAAAATGAAATATAAAACCTTCGAGACTCTGGGTATACCTGAAAGACGGTATATGTTACCAGATTCTTCGGGCTCTGGGTACACCTGAAAGATGGTGTATGTTACTGGACCCATGGTCTACCTTGGAGAGGGTAGGTGGTACGAACTTCATGGACGTTCGTGTTTTCGTGAGAGCTAGGCGTCTCACCATATGGTCTTGGTCCGCTACGAGGTCTATGCCTGTGTGTACCCACAGGGTAAGAGTAAGATAAGCATTAAATAATTTAAGTTGACTGAAAACTTATCTCTGAAGAATTATATACTGTTGATTTGGCTTTAGTGAAACTTGTGGAATCTACAGCTTGTACTAATGTAGATAAATATACCTTTAGTTCAATCATCTTTTGCACTGTTTCATGAATTAGAAATCATAATTATCTTCTTAGAATGATATAAACTTCCATGCTAGTTATATCTGCAGTTGTTGCACATATTTGTACACAGGACACTGAGCACCACATATAAATACATTGCTTCTTACGTAGACAGGGGAGTCTGACCCTTCTGCTTTAAATGTTTTTCAGGCAATGCATAAATGGAGCATCGTGGCGTCACATTTGGAAGTAGTCAAGAGATCTCAGTTTTTCAGTGTTTTCAGTTTGAACTCTGATTAGTAGATTTACATTTCTGTTATGGGATATAATTAATGACATTAATGTTTCAATTAATGAATGGTATGTTTAGTACTTCTCTGTTTTATCCTGTAATGCACCCGACTTGTGTTTTTCGCACTTCCGCTATTTAAAAAAAAAAGAAAAAAAAATTTACTCCAAAATTTTACTATAAAAAAGTTGGGGCGTTACAAACAAAGTGTCATAATTTTGCTCTTGGTTTTTGCTTTCATACACCAAACGAGCATCATGCCTTTGTTCCTCCTTGTACCAACATTCACTTGCCATATGATCAGGTTTGTGGCAATTATAGCATTCAAAATAGCTATGACCTCTCCATCTTTGATTTCCACAACCTCTTCTTCTTTGCGAGCCTTTCAAATTTTGATTTTGATTCAAGCCATTCTCCTTGCTTGAATAATCGCCTCTTCCACGAGCATATAAGCCTCTTCCTCTAAAGCTTTCATTTCTTCCACGACCACATCCTCGACCTCTTTGATTTTTGAAATTCTCTTTCTCATTTAGAGATAATTTCGACTGAAGTGCTTGATCCAAAACTACTTCTTTCTTCTTTTTGATTAGCCTTTCTTCATGAGCTTGCAACGAACCCGTAAGTTCATCAATGGTCATGATATTCAAGTCCTTTGATTTTTCAATGGCTATCACAATGTAGTCAAATTTTGAATCTAAAGAACGAAGAATTTTCTCAATGACATGAACATCATCCATAGTTTCACCATTTCTTTTTAATTGGTTAACTATAGATAATACTCGTGAACAATAATCAGAAACTGATTCCCACTCTATTTTATGCAAACATTTTTATGCAAACATTCAAACTCACCTCGAAGAGTTTGCAAACTGACCCTTTTTACCTTTTCACCTCCTTTAAATGAACTTTCCAAAATCTCCCATGCTTGCTTTAAGGAAATAGTACACGCAATCTTCTCAAAAGCGACTTCATTTGAGGTTACTCCTTGGTAGATTACCACAAGAGCTCTCTTATCTTTCTTTCTCGATGCTTTTAGACTCTCTCTTTGTGCCTGTAGCATTTCTTCTTCATTTTCAACTTCAACATAGCCTTTTTCGACTATCTTCCACAATTCTTGAGATCCAAGAATAGCTTTCATTTCGATACTCCAATGGTCATAATTTTCTTTGGTTAATTGAGGGACGAAAGAAAGAGGAATAAAGTTGTTTATTTTAATCGAACAAAGCTCTAATACCAATTTGAAGAGAATAAAATATAGAATGGAGAGAAAAGTTGAAAATGATGATGGAGAATGACTTCTAATACTTTTACTCAAAAAGGCTCTTCACACTTTGATACATACAATGACTCTTAGACTAGGCTTTTATAACACTAGTAAGACCTTTCTAGATGTATTGAGACTCCAAAAGACTCTTAGAAACTTGTACCTACTTAATAACTCTAGAAGACTCCTAGAAACTTGTACATACATAATAATTCAAGAAAACTTTTGTACATACTCAATAATTCTAGAAGACTCTTGTTCAAGTTTAATTTATTCCCAACACTAAGAATGGATATAAGAATGTTTTTTTTTATCTTCAAACTTTATGTCTAGGTTTTGGCTAATGCTTTCTAAATTCCTTAAGAACTTGTATGTTTCGCAAACTGAGTTCTCAATTTCACTGGTTGTTCATAACTTGTTACCACTCTAGATTTTGCCACCCTCCTGTGCCTAGTGAAATTGGCACTTGATGACTATCACAGCTTGGCTGATGTTGATGAATCAATTGAGCATCTCAAGAACCTGGTTTACTTGAGTATGGTGTATTGTGTTGCTTTAGGAGAACTACCTTATGGTATTACTTGGAAATAATCAATATTTCTGCTTGTGTAAACATTAAAACTTTTCCAGAACTATTGGGGGAAATGGACTCATCGATCGTATCCTAGATCAAACAAAAATAAACAATATATCTGACTCCGTAGTGGACTTGATCCACCTTATTAAGCTATCTTTAAAGGATTGTGGATCACTAGAAGAGCTTCCATCTTCCATTGGAAGAATGGAATCTTTGCAGCAAATGAACCTTCAAGGAACATCATTGAGAAATTTATCCATCCATAGGCGAACTCAAAAACCTTGACATCTACCTCTAAAGGGTTGCAAATTGCTGGAACTACCAGATTGCATTGGATACCTAGAATCTCTAGAAGATCTGATCTTTAACAACACTTCATTATCAAGGATACCTGATTCCATTGGCAATCTGAAGAGTCCCTATAGGTTATCTCTAGAACAACATGAATCGATGAAAGATATACTGATACCTCTTGGACGTTCAGATGCTTCATCTGTAGAACCCATCATTGTTTGCACTTTATTAAAAAGATTACCGGGTTCCATAGGAAGCTTGAAGAACCTCCACCAGCTATTCATAGATGGGTGTCCATCACTAGAAGAGTTGTCAGATGCCATTGGAAAGTTGGAATCTGTAGAAAAGCTCATTCTTGTTGAAACTAAAATAAAAAAGTTACCTGATTCCATAAGGAAGTTGAAGAACCTCTACAAGCTATCTCTGAAGGATTCTGAATTATCGGAAGAACTACAATATTCCATCAAAAGTTTGGAGTCATTAAAAGAGCTCATCCTTGATGGATGCACATAATTAAAAACTTTACCTGACTCAATGAGACATCTCAAAAACATCTATGAATTATCTGTGAAGGGATATAAATCACTTGAAGAACTGCCAGATTCATTTGAAAGTTTCATATCCTCAAAAGAGCTCATCCCTGAAGGCACTTCCTTGAAAAGGTTACCTAATTCTATGGGAGGCATGAAGAACCTTATTCAACTATCTTTAAAGGGCTCTGAAACATTTGAAGAAGTACCATATTCAATCAGAGGTTTGGGGTCCTTAAAAGAGCTCAACCTTGATTGCACTAAAATAAGAAACCTACCAGATTCCATAAGGCGCATGAAGAATCTCTATGTGCCATCTCTAAATAAATGTAAACTACTAGAGGAAATTCCATATTCACTTGGAGAACTAAAAAATCTTGAGAGCTTAACATTGGATGATTGCAAGAGCCTCAAAGCTCTTCCTGGATCAATTGGATCACTAGAAAGACTTGAGACATTGTCAATGAATGAATTGGTGAGCATAAGACTTCTGCCTTCTTCCATCGGGCAATTGACAAGTCTGGTTCAATTGGAGATGTCAAACACTTGAATCAAAGAAATCCTTCAAGAATTTGGTCTCATCATGCTGAAGGTTTTAAATACAACAATCCTCAGCTCACCATGCTTCCTTCCAGTTTCTTTCAACTCAGCTCCTTGGAGAAACTGATTGCCCATGGATGTAACTGGATAAAGGGTGTCAATGCCACTTATTTTAGAAGACTATCATAATTGAAGACACTAGACTTAAGCCACAGTGAATTCAGACACCTACCATCATGTGTTCGACTTCCTCAACTCGACGAACTCATTTTAGAGGATTGTAAAAAGCTTCAGTCTTTGTCTCGACTGCCTTTATCTCCGAGCACTCTTAATGCCAACAGAAGCACTGCATTTGAGTCAATCTCATATCTCTAAAAATCAAGTGGCTTACATCAGCCAAGTCTGCTTGGATGCAAGAGGCTTGTTGAAGTTGATGGCCTCGAGGAACTGGAATGCTTGAACATCTTATACATGGGTGGCTGTGAAAGCCTTGGTCCAGACATGATGAAAAGACTCTGTGAGGTATGTGCTGTTATAGTAGTACTGTAGTAGCATATTGAAACTTGACAAGAAACGAGGCATGGTCAGGTGATCGGGCTGAGTACTTTACAAAGTACTCAGGCTACACCAAACACAGAAAATCGCTAATTGGCTGCAGTGATTTTCTGCGTACAACACAAATGCAGAAAATTGTTATGTGGACAACAATTTATTGTGTAAAACACGAAATACGGAAAATCACTAATTGGCTGCGTAAAACACAAATGCAAAAAATTGTTGTGGACAACAACTTTCTGTGTAAAACACAAAACATGCAGGGTACCATCCAGCGTGCATTTTGAGCACGTCCATCGATGCAAATTCACCATCCCATGTTTGGGCATTTTGGGCTCCGCAAAAAAGCACATGCCCATCGATGTGTTTTCGTGGAAAAGGGGAGTATTCCATGAAGGGGCGTTTGCATGTCAAAAAATGGGGTGCCGCGGCACCCCCTTTCGTTGATTCCACTGCCACGGAAATGGAATCAAACCCTCCATGGGAACCATTTTCGCAGAAAACCCACCTGCAACGTGTAAAATGCCACGCCCGTCGAGGGTTTTCCCCGAAAATGCAGAGTTCCAGTATTTGTGTTGTCACCGGGGGCCGGCAAAAACTCACGCCCGTCGATGGGTTTTGGCTGAAAACAACCCACTTTCTATGACACACAAAGACCCTTAGGGCATGTTTGATGGCTTATTCAAGTTTGGACAAAATGAACAAAAAATGGAATAGAACATTGGTTCTGTTTGTTCGGTAACAACTACTTCAAGTCCAACGTTTCTTTGGATCATACTTAGATACTATGTTCCAAATGTCCATTGTTTGATGACGATGTGAGGATAACTTGCACCGTCATGGAACTCAGAATCCTTCATGCCTGTCGCCAAAACCCTCTAAGCTTTCGACGGGGTTCAACGCGCCTTCAAGTAGAAGGGAGCAGCAAAGACGATGCTGAGAGGTTTGGTAGAGTCGGGGGGGGGGGGGGGGGGGGGGGAGACAAAGCGTACAGTGCAGCCGAAAATTAGAGCCAGAGCGGAGGCCAGAGGGGGATGGACCACGTGAGAGGAAAACTGCAAGGGGGGTCACAGGGGAGACACCGATGCAGGTGGTTCGACGAACCGAGGAAGAAAGGGAGCGAGGGAGAGAGGTAGATCGCAGGAGGAGAGCGAGGTGGAGCCTGAGGCAAAGGGGGTTTATAGGGGGGTTCCGACGAGTCGAGGGAACGGACAGGCGGGAGACGCAGGGGAGGTTGGTCAAGTCGAGTGTCCAGTGAGGGGGGCTGGAGAAGGAATGGGGTCTGGCGATGGTCGCCAGAGGGAAACGAGGTCGAAAGGGGGAAATGGGGTTGAGAGAATGGGTTAATGGTCGTCGGAGAGGAAATGGGGTTGAGTGATGGTCGTCGGAGGGGAATAAGGTTAGAAAGGGGGTTGAGAGAGTGGGTTTGAAAGAGAATGGTCGCCAAAGAGGGAACGTGGTCGAGCGATGATCGTCGGAGGAGAACGGGGTCAAAAAGGGGGAATGAAGGTTCAAAGAGTGGGTTTTGACCGAGAGAAGAGCCCTGAGAGAGAGTGTCGGGCATGCGAGATGGTTTGGCACGTTCGTCAAGAAATTTTCGTTCCTTTCGTTCCTGTTATTTTTGTAAAAGGGGGAGGGTGAAATGAAAATAACATACTTATAAGAATGCGACCGACACACAAAACGTCGTCCGCCGTGTCCAACGTTTGTTAAAAATTGCCTTTTTTAGAATAATTTTTGTCTGAATCACGCTGAGAATGGTGCATCAAACTTATCCTTAGGGATCTCTTAACTGATCCCTCACATGACAGCATTTTGTGTGGGTCAGGCCCATGAAATGGGGAAGCAGATCAGGTCATGCGAAACATGAGCATTTTTGCTCATGCCGACATCGTGGCCATGTGATTTGTATTTTAAAAAGCCAAAAAGTCAACAAAACCACGTGGCATTCATCCAAAATGCAAACAGATGGCTACGATGTCGATGTCGAGCAAAAACGCTCATGTTCATGACCTTTGGAGGCACATAAGGGATGGGCACGTGGCTGTTAGTGATTGGACCGAAAATCATCGCTCGATTTGCTCTCTATTTTTTAATGGAGATGTGAGAGGCGATGAGGATTCTCTGAATCCCCAGCCTTTTTGCTGTTTGGCAACATGTATTTGGAGGTGAGAGTGAAGATCAAAGTGGAGATGGAAACCCATCAACCCATTTCAACTACACATTAAAAGATGTCAAAGTGGAGATGGAAACCCATCAACCCATTTTCATCTCCACTCCTGTAACCCTTCTTTATATGACCGGCTCCCAAACAGAGCCATAGATTTGGTCTTATATGGTTGGACTCCTTTCAGATTCACACGGGTATGGAACCAACAGTTTTCTGTTGGATCTGTATTCAGATCTGGATCAAATCCCACGCATCTTGCAGTACTTTACATGAAATACATGTTCCAAATCGACTTTTACCAGATCCAATAGTACCACAAGAAGCTCAGATTCAGATGCCTACCTACTTCAATAGGCCTAGTTTGAATTTGGATTCAGACTTCCTGCCTAAAATTCAAAGCTGGGTCAGCCCACATCTGCTCTGTATTTAATGCGTTTGCTCCCCTAGTGCAGTCCGCATCCAACTCAACTTGCTAGATCTGGTCTGGTCCAAATCCGGATGGCCAAAACTCGAACTTATCCAAAGTGGATGACCAACTATATAGGTCAGGCCTTCCCTTCACTTATTTGTAAGTGAACAATGTTATGGGTTCTTCCGGCAATTAGTATTTCCAGCAAGCAAAGGCTCATTCAATCCAGAAGCATTTATATGGCATTATGCTTCGTACTGATGTTTTACTAACACAGCAGGCCTCGTTTGAGAATTGATGGAGTGCCAGCTCTCTGGATATCTGATTAGTATCCAGCAGCAGTTACTGTTTAGGGTTCCAGGCAGCTGTGAAAGCGAGCCCATGCTTATAAACAGTTTTCAGACTCAGTCATCCCTGACCACAGCCCATGCTCATACAGATTGAAATCCTGAGTGAGGATGAAGCTGTCTTCAAAACCACAAGGGAAGCTGAAGATTGCCATTCTGATGAGGAAGACTACAGTTTTCCTTTAATGATGAGGTACCCACCAGGATCGAGCCCTAATTCGCAGTACCCTATAGTGGTAAACCCCGAGAGAGTAGACCGGACACACAGTGCTGATCATGACTACTGCTGCCAAGTAAAATTTAAAATTGATGATGCTAGTAATGTTGATGAGATACATAGGTATGTGAAGGAGGGAAATGTGATGATAAGAGTTTCAACAATAGGTGGCCGCTCTAAGCTGATGATGGGAGGTGACATTTGGCTTGTAAATAATGAGTGACTTGTGGATGATCAGGCTATCTGATGCTAGTGGTTTTATTTTTACTTCTTTTAGACTGTGCATTAAATTCAGAGTATCTGATAACTCGCGAGAAGAATAATTTTAATTTCTAGGTATACATATCCATACTTTCTTCTTCAAAGGGGGGAGCCAAACAAGATTTTGGTATCAAGTTGTTCTCGACAGGAAAAACCTAGGTTAAATTAGAAAGGCTTGTTCTTGGGAAATCTTTTTTCCATTTCTTCAACTTGTGCATCCTCTTATTTACAGCAACTTTTTCCATTCCATGAAGAACTTAAGCATGCTCAATTAGTTTAATCGGTTGTGATTCAGTGCAACCTAAAACATGCTTCGCACCATCCTGCAAATCTCTCTTAATTGCGATCTGCTATTTTAAAAGGTGTTAAAAGATGGCTGCTAGTCAAATTTATATTCTGGTAGATGTAGAACTTAGTAAGTCAGCACTAGGGTTGCAAACAGTTTTGATTTCGGATCTGAAAATACAATGTGGAGCAGTGGCGGATCCAGGATTTTCCTTAAAGGGGGACAAAAAAATTTTGGTTTCTAATATTGAAAATTTTCAAACTTTGCCAAACCCCTTTAGGAAGTGATGCCCCCGTTTAGAAACTTTTCAACACTTTGCCAAGCTTTTCAAAATCTAAACTTTTCAAAACTTTACAAGGGGCTCGAGCCCCTCTTCGATCCCCTGGATCCGCCCTTGCTGGGGAATTGGTTTGGTTCGGATCGGGTACAACCAAAATTTTGCAAAATAGCCATCCCTAGTCCGCACCTGCCAGTATAGTTTTGAGACAATTTGGCAGACATTGTTATTTGTAAAGCAACAAAAAAGGAAAAGTGGTGCAAACACCAGCTTGGGTCGCCCTAATGGCAACGGGCTTAAGCAGATGGTGCTGACCTCTTGGTCTCAGGTTTGACTCCCACTAAGTGTGCGGGTGCCTTTTATTGATGAGCTCTATAAGGACTTGGTGTCGATGATCCCCCCTGGGGTCTACCTTGCAGGTGGGTGGGCCCATTAAGTGACGGTTATAGCACAAAGATTCAGATATATAGTGTAGGCGACATAAATTTGTTGATTTTGTAAAAATTGTACGCCATGTATATATATATATATATATATATATATATATATATATATAGAGAGAGAGAGAGAGAGAGAGAGAGAGAGAGCTGCTCACTCGTTAGATGCTCAAACGAACACTCACACTGAGCTTTCATCGCGCAGCATGATAGACACTCAACATCCTTTTTGCACAAAAAAAAAATTTACTTGTGCTAGTAAAAATTTAAAAGTGGCTGCTTAAACTTTTAGTGGTGCTATTTTAATTAGCATCACTAAAAGTTTTTTTGCACAAAATGACGTTGAGCATCCATCACTTCGCGTGATGGATGCTCAACATGAGTAATTTAGTTTTTACCACCTAACAAGTGAGCATCTACCAATTTTAGTATGCACACACACACACACACACACACACACACACACACACACACACATATATATATATATATATATATATATATATATATATATATATATATATATACATAATAATGGGTCAGAGCTAAACCAATTTGGTGCTAAACCACATGCTAAATGGATTTTTCAACTTCTCCGATGCTTTTTATGTGGTTTAGGCTCTATAAATATGTTGGGTGTGGTCGATTTACTAAGGATCCACACTTGGATCATGTGTTTTTCATGAAAAAAATGATGTTTAGAGCCTTAAAAAATTTACAAAGATTTTGGACTGTTGATTTTTCGAAGTTTATAAAAACCCGCCCATGTGTTAGAATCAAACGTTTCAAGACTGATTCCTATAAAATCAAGTACATAGATCACACCAGAATTTAAAAATAAAATGAAAAAAAGTCCGAAAAACCTATTTGACACACGGTTTAGCACCGACCCAATATATATATAGTGAGAGAGAAAGAAGTTTAGAATGCACAACCGTGCATTTCAATAATATGAACAATTAATTTCAAGACATAATTTTCCCTTCAAAATGACTTAGAAAAATTTATATTGGTTTTGTTGTCAGTTGACAAGCATACTTTATTTAATTTGAACATCCAATATCCAACCTACCACCCCTTTAAATCTAGGGATGGCATGGTGGATCGGGGGGAAAGCGGGGGCCCACCCCGCCTCGCCTCGTTTGGACCGGGGATGAAGGGTATGAAACAGGGATGGAGGCGGGGACGAAGGTTAAAATCCATCCCCGTTCGGGGATGGAGGCGGGGATGGACTTACACCTTTCCCCGCCCCACCCTGTCCCCGCCACGATCCCCGCCTAACCCCGCCCCATCCCCAGTCCTTCTAAAGGATGGCAATAGACTACGGGGAAACGGAGCCCCACCTCATCCCCGTTTGAACCAGGAATGGAGGACATGAAACGGGGATGAAGGCAGGGGTGGAGGTTAAAATCCATCCCCCTGCGGGGATGGAGGTTCTAATCTTGAGACGGGGCGGGGGTGGAGACCCTGTCCCCGGCCTCGGTCCATTGTCATCCCTATTTAAATCCACTTGCCTCTTCGCTAACATTCCATCCTCCTCACTCACCGGTTAAAATCATCCGCAATCAATCCCGCATGGGTACCAGTTTGGTCTGGCCTCATTAAACTCTCTCTCTTTCTCAAAAAAAAAAAACGACTGAAAAACAAACTACAAAATTGACTCAATAATAATTACAAAAAGGCCATTTTGAGGTGCAAATTTTGTCTTAAATATTATTGTACATGTTACTAAAATGCACAAATGGTTGTATATATATATATATATATATATATATATATATATATATAGAGAGAGAGAGAGAGAGAGAGAGAGAGAGAGAGAGAGAGAGAGAGAGAAGTGGTATCTTCTTGACCACTTTTGAGCTTGACCGTCAGGCTCCTACCAGTGAATAGGGGTTTTCAAGGTTTTTTTTTTTTAAATTTAACCCTGCAAATGTGTTAGGCATGGTTGATTTGTTAAGAAATTATACTTGGATCATGCTTTTGTTTTTGATAAAATAATGATTTTTAAGCATTAAATATTTTGAAAATTATACAATTGATTTTTATATTTTATAAAAACCTGTGGCAATGATACAATATATATATATAAAATCAAGCATGTAGATCACATTTGTATGGTTAGATTTTAGAAAAAAATAAGAAAAATCCTTTCAAAGTCTGATAAGCTTAAAAAGTTGTCAGGCAGCTACCACTCACTATATATATTAATGGATAGGTGCAAATGATACTTGCTAAATGAGGTTTTCAGAATTTTTCATTTTATTTTTAAATTTTAACCGTACATATGTGATCCATGCACTTGATTTTATAGGAATCAGCTCTTGAAGTGTTTTTAAAATGTTCAAAAAAATGATGGTCCAAAATCTTTGTAAACTTTCAAAGCTCCAAATATCATTTTTTCATCAAAAACACATGATACAGGTGTGGATTCCTTGTAAATGGACTATGCCCAGCACATTTATGGGTCAGAACTGTGAAAAAAATACCTTAAAGGCAAAAAAAAGCCATTTATCACGTATCATTTAGCACCTATCCATTTTTCTCTCTCTCTCTATTTTACATATATTTAAGTGATGGCATTTTTGAAATAATTAAAAACTTGACGGTTAACATACAGAGAGACGGTGGGCACCACAAATTAAGTTTGTTCTTGGGACCCACATTATAATATGATTAAAAACCATCTCGAGTCTCTCTCTCTTATTGACCAGTCAAGACCCTCGTTAATACGAATTTTTTTTCTTTTTATTGAGAGAAACAAAAGACATTTTTAAAGGCTGGTTTTGTTTTAAATTGCTTCAAAACAATGCTTACAGAGTCAGACACGTTTTAGAGCGCGTCATTTCCGTGTCTCATTACAAACATGTCAGACTTCATGCTTGCACGTATCATGTATGACACAAGCTCATTTGAGCGTGTTACAGTGACATAAGTTCTCGGTGAGGGTTCCTCATCATAAGGGTATATTTGAATCACTGTCCCCTGCCCGAAATGGACGCCGAGATTGGTGATTTTAACAAACTTTGGACGTAGTGGATACTCGAAATAGTGTCCGCCACATCCTTAAAAACCTGTTCTTTTTGTAATACCCCCTTGTTACAAAAGAAACAAGACAAGAGGAACATGTTTAAAAAAAAAATCGAGAGTAAGGTTCCCTCGACTCTCTCTCTCTCCATGGAGAACGGGATGAGCTGGCTGATCGTCATCCACGACAATGACCCGATGGCCTTTAGCTCTGGTCAGAAAACCGCCCCTGTGGGCGATTTCATTGGCCATAAGCTGTTTTTCGAAGAAACAAGAGCGGTACTTCCGCGAGCAGGGAGACTTCCAGTGGGATGTCTTTTGCTCGAAGGAGAAGCAACAGAATGGTGTGGCCGACGGTGGCCAAGAGGCCGATCGGGAGTGGCTCCAGAGAGATCATTCGGATGATGATGACGACGACGATGTGGACGAATACACTGATGATAATGACGAGGGAGATGGCGAAGTGGAGGGTTTGGTAAACGCGAACGGTGGGACAAGGGGTTATTGCGGTTCTCTGTTTAAATGTGATTCTCTATCGTGATTTTCATACTTTCTCCCTACTTGCATTAGTTTGCAGAAGAAAAGGGGTTACCCAAGTGCGATCAAATGCCTTCTGTAAAGCCCCAACCTTTGTTGGGTTATCCTTGCAACTGAACCAGGGCATTTTTAGGTTTTCATATGTATGGGTTTTCTTAGATTATGGGTTTTTGTTTGATTTTCATAGATTAGGTTTTTGTTTGATTTTATTGATTACGATTCTCTTCTTGATTGATAATTTTTTTCTTAGTTCTTTTCCATCAAACAAAGGACATTTGTTGTGCTTGGAACCAAAAGAAGAGAACGAACATAACCAATGTTCTGTTATGTTTTTTTTGTTCATTTCGTCCAACCCTGAAAAAGGGATCAAAGATACCTTAGGGTATGTTTGATGCATTGTTCCTAGCGTGATTCAGACTGAAATCTCGCTGGGAACGGCAATTTCCAACAAACGTTGGACACGGCGGACAACGTTCCCCACGTCTGTCGCGTCCTTATACATGTGATCTTTTCGTTCCACCCTCCCCCCTGTTACAAAATTTTCTAGACGGGCGCACCTCTCTCGCCCGACGCTCTCTCCCCGTCAATGCATCTCTCTCCCTCATGGTCATGGAGGCGAGGCAGAAGACGACGACCTTTCTTCTGCAAGAAACATGGGAGAGAGATATATGAGGGGATGGGGAGGATGAGGGGTATCGACATCTCACTCTCTCTTCTCGTTCTGATCTCTTCTCTCTCATAGGTCTTCATTTCAGCAAATACAAAATGACATGAACTGCAATGGGAAGGGAGTTGGTTGCCTTTGAAAGAAACATCAAAACCGTGAAGAAAAAGGGGAAATCCTTTCTTTCTTCGTGATTCAACCCTTTTGTGTGTGCTACCTTCGTTGGAGGGGACATCACTCGGGGGGAACGACCGAACGAGACCTAAGATTTGGTTCCTTCGTGTATTGCTGAGGTTGAGAATGTGATAAGCCCTCTTGGCCAGCACTGATCTTGCTGGAGCTAAGCCTATTTCGTAACTCTCCCTCTCTTTGAATGAAGGTGTATGATCGATGTAACCTTAACTTGTTGTGTGAATGTTTGATTGTGGGTTCTTTTGTTTGCTAAATATAAGGGATTAAGATGAATTATTTCTATTTCATGAACTTTTCATGTTGTTGAATGTACCTATAAAATCTGTTTGAGGTCGTTTGAGAGGTGCCTACCAACCGTTTGCTGAAACGCCTCTAAGACATAGCTCAACTTATTTACAAGCCTTTTTAGGTATGAAGTCTAATTTGTGCCCATTTGTTCTTGCACAATAATCTGTTTCATATTTTTTGCTTCCACAATTTTTATGTTCTTTGATTAGCTTATGTCTGTTTAGGTTTTGTTTCATTTATTTCATTTAGTTCTATTTTTTAGTTAACTGTTATTTTTATTAGTTTCAATTCTAGCAAGGCTATGTCTTGTCATCAAATGCAAAGTCACAATGAGGTTCTTTAATCAATGGTTATGATTATGAATGCAAACATAGAAATACTGAATGGGTTAGATTAGACTTACATCATCTTGTAAGTAAGACTTGTTCAAGCAATTTGTGCTTTTTGAAAATGTGTCTCTGGATGACTGAATTCTAAATTCTAGTGTTAATGGCCTCATTTGTCAAGTCTGAAGACATACATGGGATCTTTCCTTTTATATTACAATATTGTTTAAGTTGGATCTTCTACATTGTCTACTTTGTTACCACATTATTGGACTTGCTAACTGCCCTACTTGGACATGGATTATCCCTAATGCTGAGAGTATAAGGTCACAAATGCCAAAGAAACCTTGTGCATGTTACGAGCACAACACATTGTATGCTTTCTTTATGTGCATTATGCTGATTCTGATCTCTGTAATGATCTATTCATGTCCTAATGTTCTAATCTTTTCATATTTACTTGTTTGAATCTTGTCCCCTAATAGTTAGAATGATTTGTTCTATAGGTCTTCTCAAAAATTTTCAACACAACCTTTGAGATTTTATTCATATTTTTTTCATTTCTTACAAAATTTAGGATGTTGAATTCTGCATGAAAAAGAACTACCTGCACCAGAATTAGATGAATACAACATTTTTTATTTTTATCAAAGTGCTCAGGGCTTCTTTGAAATGTAGGATGTTGATCCACATGCATTGCATGGCCCTTTTGACAATGTTTTCATGCTAGATCTAGTGAAGGTGTGCCAACTTGTTGAAGATGGCTATTACTTGGAATTGAATGATCTTTCAGAACTCGTGTATCCTTGTTCTACTGTTGAAACGTGACTCAAGTGGTTTTGAAATGCTTGACAGACTGTTGCACTATTTTGATGCCACTGAAAATAATTTATGTGAGGTTGGTTCAAGTTCTTCTGGGATTGGACAAGAAGCAGATGTAATTGATAGGCATTTAAACATTAACACTAAGGTAATGTTGACTTGCATTCTAGAAGCTTGAAAAGCTTACACATTTTATCCTCAGTGAAGGGTCTCTTAAATTGAATTTTCTATGCATACATCGTCTATTGTGAGTATACCAATAATTTTGTATACCATTTTTAGGTGGATGAAGCATCATTGTCATATGTGGAACAACCAGATACCTTGCAAGTCCATATTGCAGAGCAGTCGACCTCTAAGCAAATACTTGATAGAGTTTTATGCCGAAGGCATAAAGTCTTATCCAGCAACTCATCACAGGCGAATGCAAAAGAAAATATCAACCAGTCTCAGAACTTAGAAGCACCAAGTGGAACCGACTGTTGGAGAAAGAATTACAAAGAAGAAAATGTCTCTTCTGTGTGAAATCTTTCTCTTTTAGACTTGAATCAGGGCTTCTAAACCTGTAAATTCATTTCTTTAATCTCTGTGAATTCTATAGCCAGAATTTATTTATTCATCTCTTACTGATTCCACTAATACATTTTTGGTCTCATTGATTTTGCTAATACTCACATGGTTAATGCGACACCGACTTCATGTCTATGGTTTGCGATGGTAGAGGCTGGTTGTAATGGTCTGATTGGCTGCTATCTGTGTGTGTACGCACGTGCAAGCACATGCATGTGCAAAATCCAATTTGAGATTCATATTCGAGGCAAAAATCTAATTTGAGATTCATATTCGATGCAAAAATCCAATTCAAGATCCATATTCGGGGAAAAAATTCATATTATGGCAAAAATCCAATTTGAGATCCATATTAAAAGCAAAAATCTATATTCGGAGCAAAAATCTAATTCGAGATCCATATTTGGGGGCAAAAATTCATATTTGGGATAAAAATACAATTCCAAAATGCATATTCTAGGGCAAAAATTCATGATTTTAGATATAATTTCTTTATTGAACCCATATATGAGCAAAAGACCATAATAAACTTCTTAAAACATGTAAAATGATGGACGGATTGGGTCATACGATCCAAAATGAAGTAATTCAACCCATTATCCATGATTGTCCAAGTTGTCCACACATAGTCATCAAACAACGAACATTTAAAACATAGTATCTAAATATGGTCCAAACAAACGTTGAACTTGGAACAGTTGTTACGGAACGAACAAAACCAATGTTCTGTTCCATCTTTTTGGTTCATTTTGTCCAACCCTGGACAAACCATCAAACATACCCTTAAAGGACAAAAAATACAAAAGCTGTGGGTGTAACAATCATAGCTTGACAAGTTGCTTTTAACTGCCAAATTATAACTTAATGAACTTGATCAATGGGGAGAGCAGTTTGTTTGGTCTCTGAGTTGCAGAAGATTATGGCTCTCTCCACCACAAAAGGTGAATATGTTGTTGTTACTAAAACCAACAATAAGATGATCTGGTTGAAGATTTTTTTGAAGAGTTTGGTAGAAAGCAAAACAATAGTATCATTTTTTGTGACAGTCAAATTGTGATTCATCTACCAAAGAATTTGACATTTCATGCTCGAACAAAGCATATTCAGATGAAGTATTACTTTATTCATGATTTGTTGGCTGATGGGGCACTAACACTCAAGAAGATTCGTTGATCTTTTTCAAAAGACATACTTCTCATCTTTTCAAGAATAAAATCATTACAAGAGACGCTACAACAAAGCAGCAGATTAGCGACGACCACATTCCGTCGCTAATCCGTCGCTAACAGGCGTAGCGACGGATTAGCGACAACCAGGCGACGGTATGCTTACGTCGCGAATATTTCAACGCTAACTGGCAACGGATTTATTTCGTCGCCAGGTCCGTCGCTATTTGCGACGGACTAACAAGCGTTGTATTCCGTCGCCAATCCGCCGGTACTAAACGGCGACCACAGCTTGGCGACAGATTTACTTCTATTGCTATGACGTCGCTAGATTTATATGAATAGCGACAGATGGTTCCGTCGCTAATCCATCGCAAACACGAAAAAAAATTTTAAAAAAATTATTTGAAAATTAAATACCGAGAACAGTACAATTTATATTTCCTGTTAATAAAAAACAAACCACACAAAAAATCCATATAACAAGAATCTACAACAATTAATCGTTCCACCTTAAAATTAACAAGTTTAATTATTTACAATTCAATAATTACAATTAGGAAACATAAAAAAATAGAACTTCTTCAACACAGTTCTCTAATCATTGCCAAGATTTTGTGCGTCTTCTTGTTCATTGTCTTTATCTGTCCCTTCAGCTCCACTACACTGATTATCACTAGCAGCCTACACAAGAAAAAAACAGTCAGTATTGATAAACAAAATATAATGAAATAAATTACACACTATATGTGATTCTATCATGTGCTCATGTGTGATCTAAGGCAATAAAAAAACTCTATATGTGATTCTATCATGCTCATATGTGCTCTAAGGCAGGCAAAAAGTTCTATATGTGATTCTATCATGCTCATATGTGTGCTAAGGCAGTCAAAAAATTGAATATGTGATTATAGCATGTTCATATGTGTTCTAAGGCAGCTAGAAAAACTCGATATGTGATTCTACCATGCTCAGATGTGCTTTAAGGCAGGCAAAAAACTATATATGTGATTCGATCATGCTTGTATATGTGCTAAGGCAGTCAAAAAATTGAATATGTGATTATAGCATGCTCGTATGTGCTCTAAGGCAGGCAAAGCAAAAAAATTTATATGTGATTCTATCATAAATGATATATGTTCTAAGGCAGTAAAAAAACTCTATATGTGATTTGTGCATGCTCATATGTGTTTTAAGGTAGTCAAAAAACTGAATATCTGATTATAACATGCTCATATGTGTTCTTAGGCAGTCAAAAAACTGAATATGTGATTATAACATGCTCATATGTGCTCTAAGGCAGGCAAAAAAAATGAATATGTGATTATAGCATGCTCATATGTGCTCTAAGGCAGGCAAATTTTTTTATATGTGATTATAGCATGCTCATATGTGCTCTAAGGCAATAAAAAAACTCTATATGTTATTATAGCATGCTCATATGTGCTCTAAGGTAGGCAAAAAACTCTATATCTGATTCTATCATGCTCATATGTGCTCTAAGGCAGGCAAAAAGTTATATATGTGATTTGATTATGCTCATATGTGTTCTAAGGCAGACAAAAAACTGAATATGTGATTATACCTCAGCGGGACCTGGAATCGAAGATCCCCTGTTCAGAACAAGATTGTTGATCTTATTTCGGAGAAAGGGGGCGACAATGTCATGGAAGTAGTTATTTAGTGATTCCGTAATGATTTGGCGTACATCATCACCGGAAAGAATAGTCTGCTGCTTGGAGCTTATGTCGGTGCAAGAAGTCGGTGAGCCATAACTAGAAGAAGCAATAACTGGTGAAGTGTTCATATTACTCCCAAACCCAAACACGCGACCTTTTTTGGGTTCACCTGCTGCAGTCACCCATGCTGTAGGATCAAATGATGGATGCTGAGTAGCGTCATCGCCATATCGCTCTACCATCTGTTGCTCATATGCTTCCTACAAAATAATGTTTAAAGTATTCATTAATAATTAATGATAACATTATGATAACTTGCATATATATTGCAATGATTATTAATAGAATAAATACATACCGTTGTCGTTCTCGCCTTCTCTGATACGAAGACTCTCGTGGTCTTCCGTTTATGTGTTTCAACAAACACATCCTTATATGGTACACTGCCTCCTTTTTCTGCTTCCTGCGAAGTTAAATGACAAAAGATTTAGTACACAAGTTTGCAACAATACTTATAAAATTAATATTATATATTGATGAGTTACCATTTTCTTCAGGTGACTCCCAAATGTCTTAGATCCACCTGTGTGTAGATGGGCTTCGGGCATCTTCGATCGATTTTGTCCAGCCTTCGCAGAGCAATTTCTAAATGCATCTCCCGCCCACTTATCGCACTTCCATTGCAAAGTTCTGATGAGTACGATCAAAGTGCTTCCAAGCTTCAGCGTCAACATGATGCGTGATTTTGTTTTCATCGTGTCGAACTTTATTTGCATGCCATCTCATGTGTTTAGCTGTCCTTGAAGACATATACAATCGCTGCAATTTAAGAGTGATAGGAAAGTAGCAGAGCGACTTGTATGAAACTTCCTTTGATCTCGTGCTACCATTGCCTCTTATTTTTGGCTTGAATCGAGGATGCCCACTTGACGGGCATGATATGTTGTTTTCCTGCTTCTTGAAATACAACATGCAGTGATTTGGACAAGCATCAATTTTGTTGTAACCCATACCTAGAGCGTTGACCATAACTTTCGCACGATAGAAATTTTGTGGCAATTTCTCATCTTTGGGCAACATACTCTTCACAATCATGCACAAACGGTCAAAACATGATTGACTCAAATTATACTTGGACTTCAAATTCATTAGTTGAAGAACTGCATACAAGATAGTGTGACTCTCACAACCGTTCCAAAGTGGCTCATCAGAATCTCTAAGTAAATCATAAAATCTACTAGCTGCATCGTTTGGTGATTCTTCATCTACGACAGTTCTTATATCACTAGAACTCATAGCAGAACCCAGTTCTGTTCCTGCAGCATCAAATATCAAATTAGTATATGGATTATCGTGCACCACATTCACCCGTGCATCAAAATCGTTTCTAAATTCTTCTCCATGAAACATCCAGTTCTGATAATCACTCACAAAACCCTTCCTATATAAGTGATGTCTAACGCCATGAGGTTCTACAAATCGATTATTCTTACAAATCTTGTAGGGACACCTAATCCGACCTGTGGGATCTACTGTACTGACACTTGCCGTTACAAATTCAATAAAACTGTCAATACCATCCATATATTCATGCGATAACTCATTGTCCACTATCCTACGGTACATCCATTCACGGTTTGCAGTCATTTTGTCGTATGATGTTACGAATAGTATCATAACCAATTAAAAGAGAACCATCAAAATGCTATGATGAAGAAAATATCAAATTTATCATGCAATATATGATGTCATACAATCACAAGAATTATGATGCATGCATTGATAACTTAATATTTTCATGTGCAAACTATTCATGACACGATACATTCATTTGAAGCATGCTTTCAGTATACAATTTCACATGGAAGACATAATCATATTGAAAGTAACTACATGCAAGCATGGATACAATCACATCAAACATTGCAATACATCGAAATAATTCATATCAAACAAATGTCAAACATGTACCTGCAGCAAACACACTTAAATATCCCACTAACTACTACCATGCCTAGCATGGACTCCGTACTCCAAAAATAAGAACACTTCCATATTCATACATCAAAATCATGCTCAACATGATCTCCGAACTCCAACAAAGCAGTCCTAGATATCAACAACTAAGTGAGTGTGTGAATAATAAAGTGTTACATTCAATAAATTAAATAACATGTGATGCGCTTGCATCACTTACTCACCACGGGTATTTACCCGATTTGTATTGTTTTTGTCACTTACTTACCATGGGTGGCAGGGCACAAGCGAGTTTCGTTAAGAAATCTGCAAAAAACATTGTGTTAAAATGAAGTCACCACCTGCAAAAAAAAAAAACTAAACTGATGATGATATATCTAATGATGAAATGCGATGAAATAAAGTGTGCAAGTAATGTACTGCAATGAATATTGAAGCTAATTAGGGAAACACAAACACTTATACAATGCAAAAAACAACTAAACTGATGATGATATATCTAATGATGAAATGCGATGAAATAAAGTGTGCAAGTAATGTACTGCAATGAATATTGAAGCTAATTAGGGAAACAAAACACTTATGCAATGCAAAAAACAACTAAACTGATGGTGATATATCTAATGATGAAATGCGATGAAATAAAGTGTGCAAGTAATGTACTGCAATGAATATTGAAGCTAATTAGGGAAACACAAACACTTATGCAAAGAAAGCAAAAAGACTAAACATAACTTTTACAAAAATGAAAAACTAAAAGATTAAAAAAAATTAGCAAAACAAGAAATGCAGACAAGGAATTATCTAAACATGAAATGCAATGATCAAAAGCAAACACAAAAAAATGAAACAAGAAAATAATGAGAAAAACACAATTGGAAATTGAAATACAGGAAAACAGAAAAATGAACTTGTAAAAAAAATCAGAAAAATAAAATTTGAATGAAATAGACATAAAAAAATCAGATAAAAGCATGAAACATAAAACTGGACAAACAGAATTTTGAATGAAAGAAAATAAAACAGGGAAAAATTAAAAACAGGAAATTAGAACCAGAAATTAAAAACAGGAACAATTAGCAACAGAAAAAAAAAACTAAAAACTATACCTAATGTAAACAGTAAAGCAAACAGAAAATTATTAAAAATTCAGAAAAGAAAAATAGGTAATGCAATGTTGAAAAAGAAAGCAAACAAGAACTGACTCAATTGAAAAGAAGAAATTCAACAATGAAAACAGAAAAATAAAAAATTGACATCAAACAAGACATAAAATGAAAATCAGATTTATGCTAAAGATGAAAACAAGAATTAGAATAGTTCGAGAATTCGGAAACACAAATCTATTACGATGACTGAATCATAATGCAAAAACACTGAATTAAAAACAAATAGAGACAATTGAATGTAAACTGAAAGTGTAATGCAGAAAAAAAACACAAGAAATAAAAAAAAACATGAAATTGACGACTGTAAAACAAGAAAAATCAACAATGAACAACAACAATCGACAAACAATGGAAATAAAAACTCAGATCTATGAACCGATTGAAAAAATTTGCAGATGCTTAAGACGGGAAACAAAGAAACAAATGCTAATTCGATCTATTGTTTTTTTCTTTTTATTTTTATTTCTCTTGTTTTTATTTTTTATTTATTCTGTTTTATACAGAATTAATGGAAGAAGAAGAAAATGCAGATGAGGAATCAGAGGAAGAATAAGAATAAGAAGAAGAATGAAGATGACTTACCGTACCAGAGGGGTTAGAAGAGAAATGCAGGGGGGTCATCCCCCTACTGCTGGAAATGATTACCTGCGCGTCGCCGGGCGGTGGTGGGAGGCTGACGGGGAGCGGCGGCTGGCGAGCGGTGGACGGTGGGGGCCGGATAGAGGCCGACGGGCGGCGGGAGGGAGAGGGCGGCGGGCGGGAGCAAGACAGCGAAACAGGAAAAAGAGAAAGAGGGATGAGATTAGGGATTTACGCGACGGAATAATTTCGTCGCTAAGCCGTCGTAAATCAAAATACCAAAATAGCGACGAAATATATTCTGTCGCTAAGCCGTCGCTAATTAGCGACGGATTAGCGACGACAGAGTTCCCTCTCTAAATCCTTCGCTAAAATGGTTTTCTTGTATTAAGAATTAGCGACAAAAAATTGATGTCGCTAATCTGTCGCTAATTCACAACGGATTAGCGATAAAAGTTGTTTCCTCGCTAATCCATCGCGAATTAGCGACAGATTCATGAAGAAAGGTTTCTCTAGCTAATCTGTCGCTAATTAGCGACGAAAAAAATCCGTCACAAATTTCCATCGCTAATTAACAATTTTCTTGTAGTGAGAGAGTACTTTTACAAAGATTTTTAATAAAATGCAAATAGGATAACTTAGTGATGTTGGGATGACTAAGTCTTTTGTGTCAAACATTTATGTCTTTATGTTTGGCCACCTTAAGGGGTTTTAGGGATTTGAAGAGAATCCACATAGTACAAGTCTCCTGTCCTAGAGTCTTCCCCAATCAACTTCCCAGACCCGTGATCTTGTATTAAACACTTATTAGATGAAAATTGAATGTCACATCCAAGGTTCGAGAGTTAAGAGATGGAAAGCCAAAACAATTATTGCAGAGAAGCTGAGGTTGTGCACAATCTTAGTTGGCCTTCATGAATAGTAGTTGGAGGTGTCACACTGAGATTCTGAACTGCTTGAAGGAAGAAGTCACGAGGTGCAGTTGTTGAATGAAAATCAATCTACAAATGAGTGATTATTGGAGGAGTGTGGAGTCTGTTTCCTACCTGGATATAAATCCCTAATGTTCTCGGATCCAACTTCGTGGTAAGTTGACATGAGATTGTAAAAGGGTTGTGCCTCCCAGAGTGCAAGGTGGTCCAAATCCAATTTGAATAATCTTTTGAATCTTAGTTTAGTGATCCATATCGAGAGATAAAGTGTCAAATTCAACCAAAAGGGAAAAGCAAGGCATCATATTGATCTCTTATCTTATTGAAGGTGGTATCTATGGAACGACCAACTCCTAGGAAAGGTAGAAGCAAAGAGGCTTGAATTAACTTGGGTTTAGTTTGGTTCAATCAGACCAGTACATCCTAAATAAGGAAACCTCACATCTCAATAGATAAAGAAAAAAGAAGGATTTCGATGAGCCTTTCTCATTAGATGTTTTTGTTTTTATTTAAAGTTAAACACGTTATGCGGATGGAGGTAAAGTTTAACGGTGTTGAAGCACATGGTAAAAGTGGCTTTTCAGAAACTCAGCTGATGTATTATTTTTCTTGTCCCTTGCAATCAGTGTACCTTCTTTATATCCATTATTGGCCCGTGATGAAATAACATAATGTTTTGTCAGTATATTGTGTGGTCTCAATTTGGGACATGGATAAAGCCCCTTGAAAAATGACAGGATAAGAAGAGAAAAGGTGAGAAGTTTTGCACTTGAGCCAAACAGTTATTAGGCATGAGGGACCAAAAAGTCTAATAATAAACTTCAAGATGATCAAAGAGTTTTGCATGGTCAATAGGTGTCCAACTACATGGACAATAAAAAATGTCCTAGCAGTAGTCAAAACTTTAAGGAGCTAAAAACTTTTAGCCACTGGACAGGTTAGGCGCAAATTAACAAAGGAGAAACAGAAAGTAACCTTGGAGTAGTAAATCAAAACCAAAGTCAAAGCCAGAGTCAGGCTCTCTTTCCTCAAGGGTCTCTACCCAAATGAGCCTGTTCAGACCCATGAGAGTTCTGCTCACTCTTTCATGAGACCCTATTTACTTTTTGCTTACTTGTCGTGATTTGAAATTACATACTCCATCCCATGTGACTCCATGTGATTTGGAATGACGTGAGAAGTGAGTAATTATTGTGACCTGACAATCTAGCTGTATCTCGACTACAGTCCTTGAAATCTATATAAACATGCATGCACTACCCAAGATAACCATATGACCATAGCAATGGCTGCCAACATCTTTTTTATCTTCTTCTTTATCTCCTTCTCCCAGATGTATGCGTCTCCTACTCCATCTCAAGAAGTTGTTTCTTCACTTAGTAGGAAGAGCTTCCCAAAGGATTTCATCTTTGGCACTGCATCTGCATCATACCAGGTTTGGTATTTAAGAACTGGCCTTATTGTGTCAAATTGTGTTGTTTCTTGAGCATTATTCTTCTGCTAAGGGGAAACAAAATTTCTTGGTTCAGTACGAAGGTGCTGCTAAAGAAGGTGGGAGGCACCCTAGCATTTGGGATACCTTTACTCATGAGCATCCAAGTACGAGCACATTATCCTTTTGCTACAGCATGCTCAAGGAAGCTTGCAAGTTGCAACTTCCTTTCATTTTTTCTCCTTTCCTGCATGTTTAGTAAGCTGATATGATGTTAATGCATGTGCTTGTTCAGACAAGATCACAGACCATTCTAATGGCGATATTGCGGTGGATCAATATCATCGTTACAAGGTTTGCTAATACTTTTCATATATATTCTTTAAAATATTAAGTTAATATCTAGAATAAACAGATGTAATATTTACTGTGAAGTGCTCCGTACTGTCAGCTTCTATGACCAAGCCCACCATGATTTTGTGGTAACAATACTTTGACGACAGCTGAAGCAGAATTATATGCTAAAAGTTAGAAGAGGAATCTGCTAAATATGTTTCTTACAATTAAAGGCAGAAATGCCCACGATGACTTCGCTCATCTGGTAGAGGTGTCTTATTAATGTCACCAAGTTGACTACCAATTTGCCTATATCCTTTGTGGCAAGGTCGAAGCTGGTGTACTTTCGATTGAGCAAGGGGGATCTGCTATGCAGTATATATATATATATATATATATATATATATATATATATATATATATATATATATATATATATATATATATATATATATATATAAACTAGTTAAATATGTAAACAGGTATGCATCGAGATTTTAGTAGGCTTTTTTTATTTTTTTTTAAATTTCAACGTACGCATGTGATCTACATGCATGGTTTTATAAAAACAGACTCTTGAATCATCATATTACAATGTATAAGAAGGATCTTTTAAGACTTGAAAATCAACGGCTCAAAATTTTTGTAAATATGCAAGCATAAAAAATCACTTTTCTTGATCCGAATATGATGATCCAATAATCGAATCCAAGCAAATGGACCACACTAAATGCATCTGAAGGTTAGATTTGCAAAAAAAACCTATGAAAATCTCTCTTTACATTTACTAGTTTACATATTCTAGTTTTCCTATATATATAATATGTTAACTGCAGTATGAACCGACATTTTCATAGTTTTTTTATTTTTTTTCTTAAATTTCACCATATGGATGTGATCCAGATGCTTGTCTTTTATAAAAACAGACTTTTGGATCATCTGATTATGATGCATAAGGATCTTTTAAGATTTGAAAATGAACAGTTCAAAATTTTCATAAATATTAAAGCATCCAAAAATCACAATTTTTTCATCAAAAATACATGATCCAGCAGTCGGTTCCTAGCAAATGAACCGCACCGAATGCATTTGCAGGGTTGGATGTGAAAAAAATGTGTCGAAAACGCCCATTTTATATTCCAGTTCACATATTTTCAGTTAACATATTCTAGTGACCCCCCCCCCCGCCACACACACACACACACACACACACACATATATATATATATATATATATATATATATATGGGCAGGTGCTTGACGGTTTTTGTGCTTACCACAAGTGGATAGGGTTTTCATGTTGGTTTTTAAAAATTTGAATTTGCAGTTGTATTCTGCATGAAAGATTTGCTAGGAAATCATACTTGGATCATGTTTTTTTTAAGAAAAAGATGATTTTTAAGCATTAAATATTTTTAAAATTATAGTCTGTTGATTTTAAATCTTATGAAAACCTAACCCAAAAGTTGATTCCCATATAATCAAGCAAGTAGATCACATATTCACGGTCAGATTTAAAAAAAAATAGAAACAATCTTTCCAAAGCTAGCAGGCATACAGTATGCACAAAAAGCGTCAGACACCTATTACTCTCTTTGTGCCTGACGCTTTTTTGTGCATATTGCATGCCTAATGAGCTTTACACCAAGTTAGGTTTTTACAAGAATAAAAAATCAACGGTCTTTACTGCTTAAAAATTATTTTTTTCTCAAAAAAGCATGATCCAAGTGTGATTTCCTAGCAAATTAATCATTTAAAACACGTGCAGGGTCAGATTTTTGAAAAACAATCTAAAAACTCCTATCAACTAGTGGTAGGCACATAGTAGACACAAAAAACTAATATATATATATATATATATATATATATATATATATATATATATATATATATATATATATATATATATATATATATATAAGGTTTTTATAAGATTAAAAAATCAATAGTCTATAATTTAAAAAAATATTTAATGCTTTAAAATCATCTTTTTTCTCAAAAAGAACATGATCCAAGTGTGATTTTCTAGCAAATCGATCATGCAGAACACATATGCTGGGTCAGATTTTTAAAAAACAACCTGAAAACTCTTATCCACTAGTGGTAGGCAAAAAAACTATATATATATATATATATATATATATATATATATATATATATATATATATATATATATATATATATATATATATATATATATATATATATATATATATATATATATATATATAAAATCTTAGCCCTATTGCTATGACTAAGAATGAACAGAGGCGTTTAACTTACATAACACTCATCTAATATTTGCAAAAATAATGTTGCTTAAGTGTTATAGAAAAGAGCTAATAAAAAAAAGCTAATATGAAAAGACCAAAATTTTTAAAATAATTAAGGATTTTACATAATCATATACTTAAGGGTGTCAATGGATCGGGTTTGACTCAGACCTGACTTGTACCAAACCCTATAGGGTCGGGGTTTGGTGACAAATAAGAAGGTCCAATTAGAATCTATGTCAGACCTGAAGGGTCCAATTAATATATGGAGTCAGGTATGGTTTGTAAAATTTCATACCAAACTCAGGCCCAACCTGAGTTCATCTTAAGAAAGCATAATACGTTTATACATCTAAAACATTTAATAACTTTTGTGGTTGCTAAAATTGCAGCAGTTCATCATCTTTTTGTGATTACAATTCTTGGCTGTGAATTGCAGGAGGATGTGAAACTGATGAAAGACTTGGGGATGGGTGGATATCGACTCTCAATCTCTTGGAGCAGAATACTACCAAGTATTGAATCCTACATTGCCGCAATATTTAATCTGAAATAAATCACTGTATCAATAGATTTTCTCTAGATATATTTTATTTGTTCATATATATATATATATATATATATATATATATATATTCTCTTGAATCTAACCGTACAGATGTGATCTGCATGCTTAGTTTTATAAGAACCCACTATTGAATTGTCCGATTTTGATGCATAAACGAGATTTTTTAAGGCTTTAAAGTCAATGGCTCCTAATCTTCATAGATATTCAAGCATTTAAAAATCACATTTTTTATCCAAAATACACGATTCAATGGTTGATCCCTAGTGAATTCATCATGCCAAGCACATCCACTTGGTTGGATTTGCAAAAAAAGTGTTTGAAATGCCCATATTTCTGGTTGTCAAATTTCAGTTCTCATATTCTAGTGACTCTCTTATATATATACATAATGTGAGAACCAATCATAACTGGTCTCCACCGTTTGATGAAATTTGATCGACCAGTGGAGAGACTGGTCTCCAAAGGATGTTTACAAGTCTTTTTACGAAACTGCAAAACCGGCAAAAGTTGTCTCTTTCTTCCCTCAAGGTAAATCGGCTCGTCTCTCTCTTTGCATCTTTCTTTTTTCTCCTCTCTCTTTCTATCGGAGAATCTCTATGCATATTTATTTTTCTCCTCTAAAGGATAGTCCATCTACTCCTCTCTCTCCTTACGTCTTTCTTTTTCTCCTCTCTCTATCTATCGGAGAACGGTCTCTATTTCAGAGTTTTTCTTTTCTCCGCTCTCTTAGTAAGTTGCCGAACTTGGTCATAGGGCCAAGTAAGTATGTTTCACAATCGACCTATTATCTGCTAGCTTCTGAGCATATTCTTCACCTTTGTGCTTCTTTCTTGGGGATATCATATTCTACTCAAGTGAAAGAACTAGTTTTTTAACTCATGCACTTCCTTCTGTAGATTCTCAACATGTGTGCGCTTTAAATATAAATGTTTGCTTCATAAAATTCACTTTCCTGGCCCCACTTTGAAATAACTAGTAGGATATCCGTTGTGAAGTGGTGGCATCTTAATTTTTAGCCCTTAAGATTTTGAAAGATTTGAGTAAGTCTAGATATACAAAAAAAAAAGAAATTTAGGGTATTGCTTTGAGCCACGTTGGGCTCGTCGTCCAAGAGGGTAAATGAGTAGGGCCTACCAGCAAGCCCAGACTCCTCATTATAAAAGAGTCGAACTTGATCAGGTAAACTGAGCTCAATTAAGCGTGGTAAAACTTGATTAAGGTCATGATGTAATAAGTATGAAACAAGGAGAGAATGTTCCTCTCATTGTTCCTGTATAGGGTTGATGCCCAAAAACTCTCCATTTTTTTTTTGTTAGTTTTTCAAAGGACTCCTGTTTTTGGTACTCCCATGAAAACCTTGATTCACTTAAAGAAACATTAACATCAATAGGCTTTTGCTCTCTGTCAATCATCTGAAGAGAAACATAAATTATATTCGGTTCTCATGATCGTCCTCTAATACAACCTCCATGCACTTGCTAAGTTGTTAGACATCAACACACTTGAAAAGCAAATTATAAGTTCCAGTATCTAGAGACATGCAATTAATTTAGAAGCACTCCCTAGTCTTTCAGCTATGAAAAGATTCGTTATGACAACATTGTAAGCAGTTGTACGAGGATTCAACTCCGACAGAGAGACCGCAAAATTCATTGACTCACTGAGAGAGAGATGATTTGCCTTGAGGAAGAGATAGAAATTTTGCAGGGTCTCTTTCTCTCTCTGCAGATTTTGCGTCTCGTAAAAAGGACTTATCAGGCATCTTTTGCACACAAAAAAAAAAAAAGTAGAGACCGGTCTCTCCACCGATGATTTGATTGAATGGTTCTGACCGGTCCTCACACTTCTCATCTTCCAGGGTATATATATGAACCTAATCAAACTGAATCAACCAAGTTTTAACCGGCAAATGACATGTCACAAAACATTAAAATTTCATTATTATTTTTAAAAATAAAAAAATTTAAATTATTTTTAAAAAATATTTAAAATAAAACGATTCAGCTTGGTTTCTTACTTATTTTTTGGTCGATACTATTTGAATGGGCCGATTCAGGACGATTTTCAACAGTGGGTTTCACGTTTGTAATAATCAATTTAGATAAGAATTTTGCAGTGCAATTCGTGTAAACTGTATTTATGCTTATAATCTTTTTCCGTTATTATGTATCTATATCCGCCCTTTGGCAATTCAACGTTCTTGATGTTACAGCGCATAACCTCATAATCCGGTTCCTAATCATCTTGCCCGCCATTTCATTAAAAAAAGTCGCGATTCTACAACCAAATGGGTTATAGGGTGGATCCCACGTTATACGATCACTTTTTCTTTGATCATTAAAGGGTACATTCGGGTGTCTCAACTCCCATGGGATTTGAAATCAGAATGATTTCGATTATTCAAAATCACGGCTCCCATGGGGTTTGAAGTTGAAATCTCATGATTTCTTGTGGGCTTTTAGAATCGCTTTCTCCTGAGAAAGCTTGGATCGAACCGAACATGCTCTAATTAACGTATACTTTTCATGCAACAGCTGGCAAGACAAGCGGTGGAATCAACAAGGTGGGTGTGGCCTACTACAACAGTCTAATCAACGAGCTGCTTTCTACAGGTGATCTCTCTCTCTCTCTCTCTCTCTAGGAGTATACAAGCCACACTCATTCAAACTCATCAAATATAAGCTTAACAATCCCAACATGAAAAATAGTTTGCCTGGCTCCATTTAAGGGACAAGTCCACCTCCGTTCTATGCGTTCATTTTTTGACAAAGGGTGTCTGTTCATCTGATAGGTGTGAAGCCCTTTGTTACTATCTTCCACTGGGATGTTCCTCAGACCTTAGAGAGTGAATATGGTGGATTTCGAAGTGCCAGAATTGTGTAAGTGTTATTTCCTCTCTACGTTTTTTTAGCCTCAGTTATCTATTCAAAATTGGAAGAAACTAATGCTCATTTCAACAGAATGAGAGCAAATCAACCCGCGCATGTTTATAAAACAGAAAGCTTTGTTCATTCATGAAAAATTATGTGGTAACATTTCTTAAATATTTTAATAGTTTAATATATCAAAATATATTCATTAATAATAAAAATGCATAAAAATCATTAATAGATTCTAAGAAGATGTTAGGCACATGTCACATCATGTCAAGTAGCTGTCCACAGGTAGTGTCATGTACGTTTCCCAAACATGGGACCCAAATAATATGTCCCTGTGATATGTAGTGTCTGGTGTTGGAGCTTGGTTGTAAGAGGTTTGTGGTTATGTTCGTGGGTCACGCCTTCTGGAGGCAGTTCTTGGTCCAATGATCCCAACTTAGACTGAACCCTGACTGACCTACCTTAGATCCAGAACAGAGAGACCCCGGTTGGAATCAGATCAGCATCTAGGGTTGATCCAGATCTGAGTCGGGTCAAACCCTATACCTGTTAATTATTTAAACTTGAAAATCAATAGATCTAATCCATTTTCACCAATTATAGTACTATGGGATCTGTAGCTCCCGAGCTTCGATCAGTGTAAGGTCTGCATTGGATCTGGGTGTGGAACCAGATCCACTGTTCATAAGTCAGACCCAGTAGCGGATCTAGCCTGACCCGACTAATACCCTTTGCAATCCTATGTCCCACCCAGTGTTGTGAGAGGCGTACGCCTCAGTACCTGAAGCGTACGCCTCAGAGGCGAGGCGCACGCTCAAGGTACTGAGGCGTGCTGTGATGCGCAAATTGCCGGTGGATCCACCTACTGAAGCCTTCCTTCATCCCCAAGTCTTCCTCCTCCGCCCGATTTGTCGGCTGTGCTAACCCCAAGTGCCGGTGGATCCACCGCCAGGTGCCGGCCAGCTGCTCCACCGCCGCTCCCTGCCTCCCCTCCCACCGCTTCACTTTCATACCAGTTGTGAAACCACGTCGGGGGACTGGAAACACCATCACCATCCCGGCAGCATCAAACACCAGAAGTAGGACCATCATTCCCGGGGCCTATGCTGGGTTTGGCTTATGCAAGGGGGTAGCTTCTGAGGGAGTCGAACCCCGACTACCTTTCTTACAGCCGAGGTCCACTCTAACTACACTAACTCCTTTGCGGTTGAATGTGATCTGCTTAAGTCACTCTCACCCAGCATGCAGAGGAGGAGCCAGAAATCCAAATTAGGGTGAGCACAAATGTATCTATTCATGTGAGCACAAATGTACTCTTCATGTGTATGTATATATAGAGATGTGTGAAAATACTAAATGGGCACGGTGCTAAATGAAATATGCTATTGAATTTGTTCAAACATGATTGATTTACTAGAAATCAACACTTGGATCGTGTATGTTGAATGAAAAAAATGGTATTTAAAGCTTATTAAAAAAATTTAATTTGAAGGCCATTGATTTTTTGAAACTTTATAAAATCTCATCCATGCATCGGAATCCAATACTCCAAACTGATTCCTATAAAAATAAGCAAATATATATATATATATATATCACATCTGAACCGTCAGCACCATGTTCATTTTGTAAATCCTGAGAGACCTCAACGCAAATATATATTAATAATAATATTAAATAAAGCAAGGGACATAGAGAGAAAAGGTTTGAGGTGAAGGAGGCACAATATTCGGGTTAGGGTGGCACTGTTCACCCTGACCCAAACCCCTTTATTGGGGGTCCAAGGTCAGGGTGGGCACTTGACCACCGTCGTCAGCATCTGCTCGCATGCAATGATTTAATTGTATACACAAATTTAATGGACGGTAGCGCAGACTCCAGTTCACTCTCGTGACACGTCCTCTTATATGTTCTAATTATTATTAAAAAGTTTTCATTGTGCTTTGTTCTTTTCTTTTGAAAGGCAAGCTATAAGGTTAGATAGGCAGACCCCACCAGTTATTATTGGACGTACTACTGGGTTTTGAACCTGCAATGTCCCACCATAAGGAGACGTGGACTGACAGTTCAATTGTATTTTTTGGGACAAGGAGTCTGCCTTGAAAAGATGAGGCCGAATCTTATTGTTATAAGATTTAAAAATTTGATTTTTTTTTTGTTAAAAAAAACTGTGGAGTCAAATTGGAAAGAAATGATTAATGAGATTATTTTCTGATTTATAGCAAGGATTACGCAAACTTCGCAGAGGTATGCTTTAGAGAATTTGGAGACAGGGTCAAGCATTGGATTACTCTCAACGAGCCATGGACGTTTGCTGATCTGGGATATGCAGCTGGCACATTTGCACCTGGAAGATGCACCAAGGTCCTCGGTAACTGCACCGCTGGGAATTCGGCAACCGAGCCCTATGTTGTGGCCCATAACTTGCTGTTAGCCCATGCTAATGCAGTGAAGCTATACAAAGACAAGTACCAGGTAATACTATTTTCATATTGCTTTCTACGACTTACAAACATCCTTCCAATTAGGTTTAAGTGAGTTAAATTGTAGAAATTGGTAGTACCAACTAATCCAAATCCGATCCAGTACCCGGGTGATTGAGATCAGTCCAAGGGGTTTGGCATAGTCATAAGGGACCTAGTTTGCTAGAGGGCCGTTCAAGGTTCAAATCTCACGGGCATCACTCTCCTGGGAATGACAAAGTATGCAATCACATTGCACCTGATGGTGGGTGATCAGGTGAGCACATTAAAAGTATGCAAAATCACATTGCACCTTATCTTCCCTCTATAATGAGCTCAGGTTAAGATGCCATCGAAGATAACAGCTAAAAACAGAACAAAAAAAGGAAAAGAAAGCTCAGTAAGAGATTTTTCCATTGCTTAACTACCAATGCAATTTACAATTGGGTAAACCTCATGTCCAATGCTGATGGAAGGGGAGGGGTTAGCAAAACATCTGGTTAACATATGTTGATTTCTTTTTTGCAGAAAGCACAGAAGGGAGAGATAGGCATTACCTTGGTTTCGAATTGGTTCCTGCCATACTCAACTTCTGCAGCCGACCACAAGGCTGCACAGCGGGCGCTTGATTTCATGCTTGGATGGTAACTTCCTGCTCTCTCTCTCTCTCTCTCTCTCCTAGTGAGACATTAATAAGCCCCAATATTCACATAACTACCCTGTGAGTTTATACAAGATGTAGTATGTAGTATTCTCAACAAAGTTGAAAGAAGAATGAATAACCTTTCCCATGGGGTAGCAGGTCTTCTGTCATGATCGGCCCGTTTTATTTTTACGCTTGTGAACTCCTAAGGCGTGTTTGAAATATGTAGACTCCCTTTTCCCTGTGGGCCCGATGGTGGAGTTAAATGGGAGCAGCATGTGCCCCGCCAAAATGAAGAAGGATGTGTTGAGAATAAATTAAACTTGAATAAGAGTCTTCTAGAATTATTGAGTATGTACAAGCTTCTAAGAGTCTTCTAGAATTATTGAGTATGTACTTTCTAAGAGTCTTTTAGAGTTATTAAATAGGTACAAGTTTCTAAGAGTCTCTTCTAGAATTATTGAGTATGTACAAGTTTCTAAGAGTCTTCTAGAGTTATTAAATAGGTACAAGTTTCTAAGAATCTTTTGGAGTCTCAATACATCTAGAAAGGTCTTAATAGTGCTATAAAAGCCTAGTCTAAGAGTCATTGTAGGTATAAAAGTGTGAAGAGCCTTTTTGAGTAAAAGTATTAGAAGTCATTCTCCATAATTGTTCTCAACTTTTCTCTCTATTTTCTATTTTATTCCCTTCAAATTGGTATCAGAGCTTTGTTCGATTAAAATGAGCAACTCTATTCCTCTTCCTTTCGTCCCTCAATTAGCCAAAGAAAATTACGGCAATTGGAGTATCCAAATGAAAGCTATTCTTGGATCTCAAGAATTGTGGGAGATAGTCGAAAAAGGCTATGTTGAAGTTAAAAATGAAGAAGAAATGTCACAGGCTCAAAGAGAGAGTCTAAAAGCGTCAAGAAAGAAAGATAAGAAAGCTCTTGTGGTAATCTACCAAGGAGTAACCTCAAATGAAGTCGCTTTTGAGAAGATTGCGTGTGCTACTTCCTCAAAGCAAGCATGGGAGATTTTGGAAAGTTCATTTAAAGGAGGTGAAAAGGTAAAAAGGGTCCGTTTGCAAACTCTTCGAGGTGAGTTTGAATGTTTGCACAAAACGGAGTCAGAATCAGTTTCTGATTATTGTTCACGAGTATTATCTATAGTTAACCAATTAAAAAGAAAATGTGAAACTATGGATGATGTTCGTGTTATTGAGAAAATTCTTCGTTCTTTGGATTCAAAATTTGACTACATTGTGGTAGCCATTGAAGAATCAAAGGACTTGAATTCCATGACCATTGATGAACTTACGGGCTCGTTGCAAGCTCATGAAGAAAGGCTAATCAAAAAGAAGAAAGAAGTAGTTTTGGATCAAGCACTCCAGTCGAAATTGTCTCTAAATGAGAAGGAGAATTTCAAAAATCAAAGAGGTCGAGGACGTGGTCGTGGAAGAAGTGAAAGCTTTAGAGGAAGAGCCTCATATGCTCGTGGAAGAGGCGATTATTCAAGCAAGGAGAATGACTTGAATAAAAATCAAAATTTCAAAAGCTCGCAAAGAGGAAGAGGTCGTGGAAATCAAAGAGGGAGAGGCCGTAGCTATTTTGAATGCTATAATTGCCACAAACCTGGTCATATGGCAAGTGAATGCTGGTACAAGGAGAAAGAAAGGCATGATGCTCGTTTGGTGTATGAAAACAAAAACCAAGAACAAAATCATGACACTTTGTTGCTTGTGTCTCATGGTGGAGGTCTTGATGATGTCTGGTACATAGACAGTGGTGCTAGCAAACATATGACAGGTAACAAAAATTTATTTTCTAAGTTGTTTGAATCTAATTATGGTGAAGTTAAAGTAGGAGATGGAAAGGCTTACAAAATTAGTGGTGTTGGTGAAATGGAGTTCAAAACAAAATCAGAAAAAATTGAGAAAATGTCTGAAATTTATTTCGTTTCTGGTTTAAAAAATAATTTGCTCAGTGTGGGGCATCTTTTAAAGAAGGGATATGACATTCATTTTCATGACATGGCTTGCTACTTGTCAAGAAAAAAGCAAATTATTGCAAGAGTTGGAGTTGCTTCAAATAATCTCTTTTCACTCACTCTTCAAAATAAAAATTTGTCTTGTTTTACAAGTATTGATAATAAAGTTTCTAAGCTATGGCACGATAGATATGGACACTTGAATTATGGAAATTTAAAGCTTCTCTCAAAGAAGATGATGGTCAAAGGCTTGCCTCAAATTGATCATCTTGATGAAGTTTGTGAAGCATGCCAACTCGGAAAGCAACACAGAAATCCATTTCCTCCTCAATCATCATGGCGTGCAACAAGACCTTTGGAGCTTATTTATTCAGATCTTTGTGGTCCGATGACGGTGACATCTTTGGGAGGTAATCGTTATTTTATCTCTTTCATTGATGATTACTCACGAAAAGTTTGGGTGTATTGTGTCAAAGAAAAATCTGAAGCTTTTCAGAAATTCAAAGACTTCAAGGCGGAAGTTGAAACATTTACTAGGCTGAAAATCAATACTTTGCGGACTGACCGCGGAGGTGAATATTTTTCAAATGAGTTTGAAAAATATTGCAAGGACAATGGTATTCGACATGAAATGACAGTCCGACATACACCACAGCAAAATGGTGTATGTGAAAGAAAGAATCGGACAATTATGGAGATGGCGCGATGCATTCTTAAGAAGAAGAAGTTGTCAAGAAGATTTTGGGCAGAAGCTGTTTCTTGTGCAGTTTATCTTATTAACAGATCACCAACAAGAAGCTTGGAAAATTGCACACCACATGAAGCATGGTATGGTTCAAAGCCTAGTGTTCACCATCTTAAGGTATTCGGGAGCGTGGCTTATGCTCATGTTCCAGATGCTATGAGAAACAAGTTGGATGATAAATCAGAAAAGTGTATTTTCATAGGCTACAGCGAAAGAAGCAAGGCTTACAAGCTGTACAACCCGGTGACAAAGAAGATTGTGATCAGTCGAGATGTTCGATTTGATGAAAATTCCACATTTGAAGACTTGGAGGCAGAAAAGGAAAATGTGCCTATCTTTCCTTTTGAGATTGAAGAAGAAGAGAATGGTTTAGCATTTGAAAATAATGAAAATGGTGCCCAAGCATGAAATTCTCCTTTTTCCCCAAGTACTTCATCAAGCAGCCCTATAAAAAAAATGAGAAGCATCCAAGAATTATATGATGTCACAGAAGAAATTAGTCAAAATGATGCCATATTTTTTGCCTTCTTTGCAGGTGAAGATCCAATTTCTTTTGATGATGCATGTCAAGAAGAAAAATGGAGGAGAGCCATGAAAGAAGAAATTGTTTCAATTGAAAACAATGATACATGGGAGCTTACAGATTTACCACCACACAAAAGCTCTATTGGAGTAAAGTGGGTGTACAAGACAAAAATGAATCCAGATGGCTCTATCAACAAGCACAAGGCAAGGCTGATAGCAAAAGCGTACAAGCAAAAAGAAGGAGAAGATTTTACAGAGGTATTTGCTCCTGTTTCAAGACTTGAGACTGTTCGTTTAATTATTTCTCTTGCTGCTCAGAATAATTGGAAGCTTTTTCAAATGGACGTGAAATCTGCGTTCTTGAATGGGGTTCTTAATGAAGAAGTCTATATTGAGCAACCACCTGGGTTTGTTAAGGAAGGAGAAGAGAATAAAGTGTACAAGTTGAAGAAAGCATTGTACGGGTTGAAGCAATCACCCAGAGCATGGTACAGCCGCATCAATTCATATTTTGAAAAGTGTGGATTTCAAAAATGTCCATATGAGCATACTCTCTACATCAAAGCCAATTCAGAAGGAAAATTCATTGTTGTAAGTCTTTATGTTGATGATCTAATTTTCACAGGGAATGATATGCAGATGTTGAATGAGTTTAAGAACTCAATGATGGCAGAGTTTGAGATGACAGATTTGGGTGAATTGCATCATTTTCTTGGCATTGAAGTTTATCAAACCAAGAAAGGAATTTTTATTTCACAGGAGAGCTATGCAAAAGAGATCTTGAAGAAGTTCAAGATGGAGAATGCTAATCCAGTTTCGACTCCATGCATTTCAGGTTTGAAGCTATCTAAAGAAGGTGAAGGAAAACTTGTCAATTCCACTATGTTTAGAAGTTTGGTTGGAAATCTAATGTATCTCACATCCACAAGGCCTGACATTATGTATGTTGTCAGTTTGGTGAGTAGATTCATGGATAAACCATATTCAAATCATTGGGAAGTTGCAAAAAGAATTCTAAGATATGTGAAAGGAACTATCGATTATGGAATTCTTTATGAAACTAATGTTGCAGTTAACTTTATTGGTTATACTGATAGTGACTTAGCAGGGAGTGTTGATGATAGCAGAAGTACTTCAGGTTATGTATTTAATCTTGGAAGTGGAGCAATTTCGTGGAGCTCAAAGAAACAACAAATTGTTGCGCTTTCTACTACGGAAGCAGAATATATTGCTGCATCTTTTGCAGGTTGTCAGTTAATCTGGTTGGGTGGAATTTTGGAGAGTTTGAAGCAGAAGCAAAATAAGCCAACAACTCTTTTCTGTGACAACAACTCAACTATCTCAGTTGCGAAAGATCCAGTTCTTCATGGAAGGACCAAACACATTCGGATTCGGTATCATTTTCTGAGGGAACTTGTGAATGAAGGTGATGTTCATGTGGAGTACTGCAGAACGGAAGATCAGATGGCAGATATTTTCACAAAGCCACTTAGTGGACAAGTCTTCAAGAGAAATGTAGAAAGATTGGGCGTAAGGAGCAAGTTTAATTTAGAAGAGGCATTGTTGAGAATAAATTAAACTTGAATAAAAGTCTTCTAGAATTATTGAGTATGTACAAGCTTCTAAGAGTCTTCTAGAATTATTGAGTATGTACAAGTTTCTAAGAGTCTTCTAGAATTATTAAATAGGTACAAGTTTCTAAGAGTCTCTTCTAGAATTATTGAGTATGTACAAGTTTCTAATAGTCTTCTAGAGTTATTAAATAGGTACAAGTTTCTAAGAATCTTTTGGAGTCTTAATACATCTAGAAATGTCTTAATAGTGCTATAAAAGCCTAGTCTAAGAGTCATTGTAGGTATAAAAGTGTGAAGAGCCTTTTTGAGTAAAAGTATTAGAAGCCATTCTCCATAATTGTTCTCAACTTTTCTCTCCATTTTCTATTTTATTCCCTTCAGGATGAGGTGCAATGTGATTGCACACGTTGTTAGCCGTAGGGCTCAACAGCATATGGTGGGTGGTCAGATGCAGCAGCATACCAAAAAATGTGTAATCACATGGCACACGATCTACCCTCCCTCAAAATGGATGCCTTGCATCCCCATTTTTTTGTGAAAAAGAGTCACACCCCTAGTGGTGTAACTCTTTTGTTCAGGACTTAAGTACTGTTGAGTAATGATTGTCAAACGCACCCGTGTTGTCATGAATTTGGTTTCACTCATCCCCTATATACGTCATCCCCCATCTTCATACTCATCTGAATCTTATTGATGTAAGTTGTTTTTATCAAATCTGACTTCATAGATGAATTTAGCATGGTTGATTTAATAAGAATCCACCTTTGGATCATACTTATTTTGTGAAAAATATGATTTTTGAATTACAAAATTGTGTGTTTTCTCAGCCGTTAATTTTTGAATTGTCAAAAAAATCCAGCAAAAGAATAATTCAAGTATTGTTCTTAACTAAGTGGATGATGTAGATCACATTTATAGAGTCCAATTTGATCACAACTTGCATCAATGAAATCCTAATGGGGGTCACAAAGATAGAGATTACTTGTGGGATGAGTGGATCCAAACTCTATTGCCATGCATCTCACATTTTGGTATCTGGTAACACTTTCTCACTGGAACTTAGCATTTGCAACTATGCAATATTTTTCATTTTAATGACATATCATGATTCAAACTTTTATTTGAAAAGAAGTTTATACAAGAATAAAGCATTACTTTTTAACGTTTTTGCTGCCAACATGACAGGTTTATGGATCCATTGACTAAGGGTGATTATCCACAAAGCATGAGATTGCTTGTGAAGAACCGTCTCCCAAGATTCACAAAAGAAGAAGCACAACTCGTTAAAGGGTCCTACGATTTTATTGGAATTAATTATTACACAACCAACTATGCATTAGATTATGGCTCAAGCAACACAATCATCGCTCCAAGCTATACCACGGATTCTAGAGCTAACCTTACAGGTAACATGAATAGTAACATGTCATGTGGAAGTCACCCACATGGGTCTGCTCCCATGGTTAGGATGTTGCGTTTTTCAGATATCTTTTATTCGATTCCATGTGTGTGCACCTGTGCATGAGAAGACAAAGTGCCTTTCTAGTGAAAACGGAGGTTATTTCTAATGAGTTGATGAACAAGGGATCGATGGTAGGGCTGATAAATGAACCGAAGGGAGAGAGAGAGAGAGACGAACGTTTTTAAGCATGACAATAGAGTCTGGGTCCCTGCTAAATGAAATATGTTAAATAAAACATGCCAGGTTTTTAAGGCTTTTTCATTTTATTTTTAAATTATGACTGTACAGATTGATCTATGTATTTGATTTTATAGGGATCAGCTCTTGAACCGTTCAATTCCAACACATGGGTGGGTTTTTATAAGGAGTCTAAAATCCTTGTAAATTTTCGAAGCTGCAAATATCATTTTTTTTATAAAAAACACATGATTCAGGTGTGAATTTTTAGTAAATTGACCATGCCCAGCACATTTATAAGGTCGGAACCCCATAAAAAGCATTGAAAAAGCCAAAAAAACTCATTTAGCACGGACCTATTTCTCTCTCTCTCTCTCTCTCTCTCTCTCTCTCTCTATATATATATATATATATATTTGTATGTGTGAAACATATTCTTTTTCTGTTTGAGCACTGTGGATCTTTGAAATGTTTTTGGATATAAACCATATATTTAACATTATGTATACTATAGTACTAATGTCTGCCATCTTTTGAATTACATCAACAGGGGAAAGGAATGGTGTGCTCATTGGCCGTCAGGTGAATTTCACATGAAGTTATTATGATTTAATAGTTTATTTCATGTTATTAAGCTAGTTCATGTTTGATCACCGATAGTTGGATGAAAACAAGCCCAGCTGAAGTCTAGCTGAGCGGTTCATGCTGGGCTCTGTTTCCCAAATACAAAACTCAAGGTCAACTTAAACAATCTTAGCTTATCCAGCTCAATGATTCTAACCTGTCAGTGATAAATATGGAAACTATTTAGACCGACCAATTGGTGGTCCTGAGTCTCGGCTGAGATGTGCGTTTATGCACCTGGGATGGGATGTGAGGTCCTTTCTCCTTTGTATTTAGACTAAATCATGGATTTGGTAGAGGTGGCAGCTACTAAATTCAGGATTTGGCAGCTGCCACTTCTTCAAATACATAAACTTCATAAACGGCCATTCCAGCTACAGATTCCAAACAGGCCCTAAGGAGATAAGATCAAGAAATCAGATTCGCTGCTCGAGCGATTGCCTTGGAAAAGTACTCGGCCCAACTAGGGATGCAAACAGTTCGGATTCTAGATGGGGGTTTTGAAAATTCCGGATCCATCTCCCCAATGTATTATGTGATCCAAAATCCCAAACGTTTGCATCCCTAGGTCCAACCATTGACAGCCATGTCCCAAAATACCACAAACTTGTGGGAAAGGGAGCTGCGTGGCTGTGAATGATTAGAATGAGTACCTTGTACCTGGGTCAATCACCAAAATTTAGCCTCTTCTTTAACATATGACATCAGATGATCCATGTAGTTCTTAGCCATCCAGCTGATGCATCTGGACATCTAGGATTGGTCCACAGCCAAGCAAGAATGTGGATTATTCCTAGCCATTAATTGGATGGTTAGGATTGAATCCCATCATATGTCAGATGATGGGATCCGTTCTGGTCAATGCATCAATTTCTACCTACTTTTCTTTGATGAACGTCGAAAAGAGCAATTCTACATAATTTTGATTCAAACTTTTTTATCATAAAGACGGATGGCACCCCTGACAGAGTGTCGGTACCATGATTACCTCTAACTGAAATGCAGGCCCAAATATGAATTTGAATCTGAGTATATCCGATGAGATAGAGTTGAATTTGTTACAAAAATACATAATTATATTAGATCTAATAAAACATAGTAATAAATTTCTCTGGCCTCCATGTGGTTGTATTTCTTCTTTTAATTCTATTTTTTTAAAGAAAATTTACTTTTATTTAGATCATAGCTACAAGTGATGAGATATCACTTGCAAGCATGTACAGAGCAACAGTAAGGAAAGGATACAGCAACCAGTTAGCATTCATGTCGGGACATTTGATTTTAATTCTTTCCTTGAATTCCCATCTGATGATCGCCCATAGAGTAGCTTCACCTTAAACTTAGGTCTGTTCCTTTCCAGACAAAAAGGAGGACCCAGCAGATTTGATCCAAATTGAAACATAGATCTAACAAAAAATACTGGCCTAAGATCTTTTGTGAAGTAAAACAGAATCAGATTAAACAAATCTATAACTGATCTGGATGCATGCTTAGATTTTTTTGAAGGGTCTTTATTTTAAAATAAGCTTAGGTTATGATGCTTGACTAAACCATACACCTACTCTAATCCATAGTTGCATTGGTACTTGATATATTGTTGGGTACCATGTGTTAGGTATGCCTATATTGAGCACGGCTACGAGATTCATTTCAGAAACTATATACAGGAGTTCCAGAAACTCATTTCAAGTTGCATGTATTTTTTAAAATGATATAAAATTTACTTTTTTCTATAGTTTTGAAATGATGAAATATTGGTATATTATAATACAAGATGATAATAACAATAATAAATAACGTATCACTCTTACAAATATGACTATGAACTTAAAAAAGCTTGTCCCTTCACAAAAAAAAAAAGATATATAAGACTTCATTAAACCCGAACTAGTAGCTCTTGAATTTTTTTGTTAATTATTTGCCTTCATTCAATTAAATATCGCTAGATTAGTTCTTGCGCATCATTGAATAGCTAGTCATGGAAGTTATTTCCTAAATTTGAAGGTTTGAAAAGATCACCGGATAAGCTCTGGTGGAAAGCATCTAGAGGACCAGAGCTTAAGTTGGCGAATGCTCATGTTTATATTTCAGACCCGATGGCGCAATGGCTCCCACCTCATGCCTTGTGGAGTGGTGGTCCTCCAGTTAGGGCCTCTTTCATGGGGTGGCTGGTTCTTTTGGACAAGATTCTAATGGAGGCGAACCTGAAGAAGAGAGGATTCCAATTATCGAGTAGATGCTCTTTTTGTCTAGCTGGGTAGAAGGATACTTTCCATCTGTTTTGGGGATATCCTTCGGTACAGTTTTTGGTGAACACTGCATGGGACGATAAGGGCCTACCTTGGGGGGGCCTAATGCACACTTACGACCCCTTATATTGGCTCATGAGATTTGGGGTATGGGTTCGAAATGGGTGTTTATTTGGAGATGCTGGGTTCTGATTTTGTTGAGGTGCGTGTAGTTAGAGAGGAATAACATAGTTTCTAAAGGTTCACGTCTCTCTGATGGGCTTGCTACAGAAAATCAACTATATGTTGTTGGAATGATTTCAGCTAAGGTGGTCGGGTACAGACCAGCTGGATTGGGGAACTGTGCATCGGGCATGTTGGACAGCCCACAACACGCAGGGTTGGGACGCTGCAGGGTGCTTCCACTTGGGAGGTTATCCTGCAACCTAATGGCCAGCCGCATTGATAGAATTTCTGGTTCTGCACTATAGTTTTTCTGCAGATTGTTGTGCCTTTTTGCAGTTGCTGCGTTTTTCTGCAGCAACTGTAGTTGTGGGAACGGACTGTTTCCTTTCTCCCTTACGTTACTCTGTAATGGACTGTATCTGCATCTTGTTTTTTTGGTGCTCTGATTTCTGTTGCAACAGGTGATACCTCATCACTCGTTGCTGCAGCTCTGTAATGGTTTATAACATGTGAATGAAATTTAATTTCCTTAAAAAAAAATTGTACAGGAAGCATCATCTGCGTTTTATGTGTACCCTAAGGGAATAAAGGACCTCTTGGTCTACGTCAAGAATAGATACAATAGTCCAAAAATTTTCATTACAGAAAATGGTGAGTTTCATTTCCATACAACCCTAAGTTTGTCAAATTTTTGACAATTGAAGTTGTTATTTCTCTTAATATCTTTCTATGCACGTTTGCAGGATTTTCAGAGGCCAATAACAGCACTCTTCCATTAGTGGAAGCACTGAAGGACACGCCGAGAATTGACTTCTACTCCAAGCATCTTTATTACCTACAGCAGGCCATGAGGTTGTTAAACCAGATCCTAGTGGCTGCCTCTTTCATAATTTCATTCTTTTGTTCATCATTGATATTTTTATTTTTCTTCTATTTCATTTATGAATTTCAAACAGAACCATCACCAATTCAACCATGCATGAGTTTTCTCCACATTGCTACTAATGCCAGCTAGAACTCTTAAGAGATTTTCTGAAAACACTCTAATTAAAACATTGTTTCTATGTGATGTTACTGTCTTACAGGGAGGGAGTTGATGTTAGGGGATATTTTGCGTGGTCGCTTCTTGACAACTTTGAATGGAACAGTGGCTACACTGTCAGATTCGGACTTGTTTTCGTTGACTATAAAAATGGACTGAAGAGGCACCCCAAGGATTCTGCTCTTTGGTTTAAAAAATTCCTCCGTGCATAGAAGCTACGATTATGTTCTTGCTAAGCCTAAATAAGGCATGTGGATGCACTGCTATTAAATAAAAGAGTTATCAATTAAATAAAACATGTGAAATTATCTCCCTCTCTCTCGCATGTACGTGTCGCGTGTGATATATTCATATCATCATAGTACCATAACATCTTGTAAGTGAAGAGAATAAAATATAGAATGGAGAGAAAAGTTGAAAATGATGATAGAGAATGACTTCTAATACTTTTACTCAAAAAGGCTCTTCACACTTTGATACATACAATGACTCTTAAACTAGGCTTTTATAGCACCAATAAGACCTTTCTAGATGTATTGAGACTCCAAAAGACTCTTAGAAACTTGTACATACACAATAATTCAAGAAAACTCTTGTACATACTCAATAATTCTAGAAGACTCTTGTTCAAGTTTAATTTATTCCCAACAATGTCTCTTCTAAATTAAACTTGCTCCTTACGCCCAACCTTTCTGCATTTCTCTTGAAGACTTGTTCACTAAGTGGCTTTGTGAAAATATCTGTCAACTGATCTTCCGTTCTGTAGTACTCCACATGAACATTACCTTCATTTATAAGTTCCCTCAGAAAATGATACCGAATCTGAATGTGTTTGGTCCTTCCATGAAGAACTGGATCTTTCGCAACTGAGATAGTTGAGTTGTTGTCACAGAAAAGAGTTGTTGGCTTATTTTGCTTCTGCTTCAAACTCTCCAAAATTTCATGCAACCAGATTAACTGACAACCTGCAAAAGATGCAACAATATATTTTGTTTCTGTAGTAGAAAGCGCAACAATTTGTTGTTTCTTTGAGCTCCACGAAATTGCTCCACTTTCAAGATTAAATAAATAACCTGAAGTACTTCTGCTATCATCAACGCTCCCTGCTAAATCACTATCAGTATAACCAATAAAGTTGACTGCAACGTTAGTTTCATAAAGAATTTCATCATCGATAGTTCATTTCACATATCTTAGAATTCTTTTTGTAGCTTCCCAATGATTTGAATATGGCTTCTCCATGAATCTACTCACTAAACTGACAACATACATAATGTCAGACCTTGTGGATGTGAGATACAATAGATTTCCAACCAAACTTCTGAACATAGTGAAATTGACAAGTTTTCCTTTACCTTCTTTAGATAGCTTCAAACCTGAAATTCATGGAGTCAAAACTGGATTAGCATTCTCCATCTTGAACTTCTTCAAGATCTCTTTTGCATAGCTCTCCTTCAAAATAAAAATTTCTTTCTTGGTTTGATAAACTTTAATACCAAGAAAATGATGCAATTCATCTAAATTTGTCATCTCAAACTCTGCCATTATTGAGTTCTTGAACTCATTCAACATCTGCGCATCATTCCCTGTGAAAATTAGATCATCAACATAAAGACTTATAACAATGAATCTTCCTTCCGAATTGACTTTGATGTAGAGAGTATGCACATATGGATATTTCTGAAATTCATATTTTTCAAAATATGAATTGATGCGGCTATACCATGCTCTGGGTGATTGCTTCAACCCGTACAAAGCTTTGTTCAACTTGTACACTTTCTTCTCTTCTCCATCCTTGACAAACCCAGGTGGTTGGTCAATATAGACTTCTTCATTAAGAACACTATTCAAGAACGCAGATTTCACGTCCATTTGAAAAAGCTTGCAATTATTCTGAGCAGCAAGAGAAATAATTAAACGAACAGTCTCAAGTCTTGAAACAGGAGCAAATACCTCTGTAAAATCTTCTCCTTCTTTTTGCTTGTACTCTTTTGCTACCAGCCTTGCCTTGTGCTTGTTGATAGAGCCATCTGGATTCATTTTTGCCTTGTACACCCACTTTACTCCAATAGAACTTTTGTGTGGTGGCAAATCTGTAAGCTTCCATGTATCATTGTTTTCAATTGAACCAATTTTTTCTTTCATGTCTCTCCTCCATTTTTCTTCTTGACATGTATCATAAAAAGAAATTGGATCTTCACCTGCAAAAAAGGCAAAAAAATATAACATCATTCTGACTAATTTCTTCTATGATGTCATATAATTCTTGGACGCTTCTCATTTTTCTTATAGGTCTGCTCGATGAAGAACTTTGAGAAGTAGGAGAATTTCCTGCTTGGGCACCATTTTCATTATTTTCAAATGTTGGATCATTTTCTTCTTCTTCAAACTCAAAAGGAAAGATAGGCAAATTTTCTTTTTAAACCTCCATGTCTTCAAATATGGAATTTTCATCAAATCGAACATCTCAATTGATCACAATCTTCTTTGTCACTGGGTTGTACAACTTGTAAGCCTTGCTTCTTTCGCTGTAGCCTATGAAAATACACTTCTTTGATTTATCATCCAACTTGTTTCTCATAGCATCTGGAACATGAGCATGAGCTACACTCTCGAATACCTTAAGATGGTTAACACTAGGCTTTGAACCATACCATGCTTCATGTGGTGTGCAATTTTCCAAGCTTCTTGTTGGTGATATGTTAATAAGATAATCTGCACAAGAAACAACTTCTGCCCAAAATCTTCTTGACAGTTTCTTCTTCATAAGAATACATTTGACCATCTCCATAATTATCCGATTCTTTCTTTCACACACACCATTTTGTTGTGGTGTATGTCAGACCGTCATTTCATGTCGAATATCATTGTCCTTGCAATAATTTTCAAACTCATTTGAAAAATATTCACCTCCGCGGTCAGTCCGCAAAGTATTGATTTTCAGCCTAGTAAATGTTTCAACTTCCGCCTTGAAGTCTTTGAATTTCTGAAGAGCTTCTGATTTTTCTTTGACACAATACACCCAAAATTTTCGTGAGTAATCATCAATGAAAGAAATAAAATAATGATTACCTCCCAAAGATGTCACTATCATCGGACCACAAAGATCTGAATGAATAAGCTCCAAAGGTCTTGTTGCACGCCATGATGATTGAGGAGGAAATGGGTTTCTGTGTTGCTTTCCGAGTTGACATGCTTCACAAACTTCATCAAGATGATCAATTTGAGGCAAGCCTTTGACCATCATCTTCTTTGAGAGAAGCTTCAAATTTCTATAATTCAAGTGTCCATATCTATCATGCCATAGCTTAGAAACTCCATTATCAATACTAGTAAAACAAGACATTTTTATTTTAAAGAGTGAGTGAGAAAAGATTATTTGAAGCAACTCCAACCCTTCCAATAACTTGCTTTTTCCTTGACAAGTAGCAAGCCATGTCATGGAAATGAATGTCGTATCCCTTCTTCAAAAGATGCCCTACACTGAGCAAATTATTTTTCAAACCAAGAACAAAATAAACTTCAGACATTTTCGTAATTTTTCCTGATTTTGTTTTGAACTCCATTTCACCAACACCACTAACTTTGTAAGCCTTTTCATCTCCTACTATAACTTCACCATAATTAGATTCAAACAACTTAAAAAATAAATTTTTGTTACCTGTCATATGCTTACTAGCACCACTGACTGTGTACCAGACATCATCAAGACCTCCACCATGAGATACAAGCAACAATGTAAAACCCATGAATTTTAAAGAATTTTCAATGAAATAAAAATGTGTGTTTACGTGAGATAATATGGTTTATAAGATATTCAATGTGATTTTGAGGCTTGTGGGTCAGTCGAGCGAACCCAATAACGAATACTGGAAAGGGTACTTGGATCCGGACTTTGACGAGATCCGATGACCTGACTCGGTTCATGAGTCCAAGTAAGGAAACCTGATGGTTTCGGGATGATAGCGTGAGATCTGAAGCACATTTAAAGTAAGCGAGTGCAAGTTTTAAACCAACGGGTGAAAAATCTACTTGAAAATGAAAGAAATCCATCAACAAAGAAAAACGTCCCAATATGACATAAAAAGAATATTTTCGCAAAAGTAAACAATAAGTGGTGAAGTGGAGTTATGGTAGGACACACAGTGTTGTAGAGTTGCAACCTCAATTCAAAACCCCCTGTGCACAAATTAATTTTTTTTGTCACAAGAAAGTGATGTTTTCTACCTTGGTGAAAAGGGTAAAAACGTGGGATTATATTAAGCCTAAATTTTTGGCTTTTTCATCTAGCTCTACCAAGGATTGAGGAGAATCCCATGTGACATGGAAGAGGGGTACCCATAAAGCAAATAGTGAGGGAAGTTAGAGGAAATCATGCCAAAGAGAGGAGGGGGCATTGTTGGAAATAGACATCACCCACCCAAAACGTGAGATTTGGGTGAAGATTTAATGCTTTGAAAATTTGGTAACTTCCCCCTAAATAGAGGAGTTAAATGAGAGATTTTGGTAAGGAGTTACATTAGACGTATCTCTCTCTCTCTCTCTCTCTCTCTCTCTCTCTCTCTCTCTCTCTCGGTGGTGGTCGACCTCCATTGTTGGACTGTGTGGACCTCCCTTGCTGAACGCGTGAACATCCATTATCGACGTGGGGTGCCGCTCTAACGAAGAGAAGGAGTTGCAGCCTTGCTGTCGTGAGACTCCAAAGAGGTAAGAAGCATTGCTATTTGTATGTAAGTGGTTGATGCCTTGTTGCACATCTATGTTGCAATATCATAGAGTTTATGCGACAAGCACCACCTGTATATAGGAATGTTTAGGGCCTCGAGACCGAGGTGGCATGAGCGAAAACACATACTCGCCAATAGGTTAATATGTAGTGGTTCAGCCAATGGTTCTCACCCTTGGCCAACGTTGGGGCAATGTGGTGTTCTTTGTAAGGGCATTTTGTTCCAATGTGTATGCCTGGTGATATGTAGTACTCATATCAAAACCTATAGTTCAAATCTATGAAGGAAAAATGCATATATGTTTGGTGTGGGTGTTAGCCATGACAAATTCAAGATCGAAACAAAAAAATAAAGTAGGCAAATGGCGTGGAATCTTAAGTATCTCGGATTATTATTCATAAAATTATTGTTTGGTTGTATTTTCTTGTTCAATACACCTTTCATACCTTGTAGTTTGAATGATTTTAATCAAGTCTGAAGTTATGTATACGTGATTGCTATTTCACATCATGGTAAAATAAAGATATATCATTCCTATTTGGTAATTCGATTGGATTCGATGTTTTTGAGTATGGAATGCACTCATATTTATAGTTGAAAGATTTCATACATTGAGGATGAAAGGGGTGGCAAAACAGTCCATTTAGAATGATCAAAATGTTTGAAAAATAAAAAGATACGCCCTTTTAAAAAGTTACAGAAAAACGACAAAATTAGTCAACTGAGACAATAGTTAGTCGACTGATAATATGTTCAGTCGACTGATAAAAACCTTCAGTCGACTGCTGCAAAAATTTCCAGAAAACAGACATTCTGTTCAGTCGACTGATAAAACCTTCAGTCGACTGATGCTAAAATTTTTCCAGAAAACAGGCATTCTGATCAGTCGACTGATAAAACCTTCAGTCGACTGATGCTAAAATTTTTCCAGAAAATAGACATTCTGTTCAGTCGAATGATAAAACCTTCAGTCGACTGATGTTAAAATTTGTCCAGAAAACAGATATTCTGATCAGTCGACTGATAAAACCTTCAGTCGACTAATGCTAAAATTTTCAGAAATTTGATATTCTGTTCAGTCGACCGATAAACGCTTCAGTCGACTGCTGCTAAACTTTTCTAGAAAACAGACATTCTGTCCGGTCGACTGATACAACTTTCGGTCGACTAATTTTATGATCAGTCAACTGATAAACCCTTCAGTCGACTGCTGCTAAACTTTTTCAGAAAACAGACATTCTGTCCGGTCGACTGATAAATTCTTCGGTCGACTAATTTTACAAAAAAATAACATTTTTCTTAGAAGATTTGAAGCAAAAAGGTTGGTCGACCGGTGAGCTTATTGGTCGACTAATAAACATGAAAAATTAAGTAAAGGGTTTTCAAAAATGATTTTCATGAAGGGTTCTTTTAGAAAAGTTTTTCTAAAGACTGTTTAGGTGAAATGCAATTAAAATATCTATGAAAGGAATAGTTTTGATGGTAAACTAAATATGTGATTCACATATGGACTTTAGGATTATATCCAATACATGGAACACACATGGTACGTATACTTGCACAACGAAGATCATTTCTTGTTTAGGACAATATAAGAGTTCAAAAATGAACATGTGGTTTCGCTAAATGTTGGGAGTGCCAAACAAGCACTTACGAAATGATAAAGTTAGATAATGCCATGTTGCGACATAACCAGTGGGGGTATGAAACGTACACTCGAGCTCATAAACAAATCTTAAAATACTGAATGTATAAGTACTCGACACAAAGTTGAACCAGAATTATGAGAAATTGTGGTTGGTGCCTTTGAGGCATTCGATGGGTAATGTGCATATACTAAGATCAACCTGAATATGGGTTGGGATTTCGGAAAACCACTATGGTGCAACGACTCGCACTAAGAATTTAATAAAATACAAAATATGCATTACATAACCTAAATATGGGATTCTGGGTATACCTGCAAGGTGGTGTATGTTACTGGTTTCCCAGGGTTCTGGGTACATCTGAAAGACGATGTATGTTACTAGACCCAAACAAAACAAGAATGAAAATTATGCACATATATAATACTTATGGGATTCTGGGTATACCTGAAAGATGGTGTATGTTATTGGTTTCCCAGGGTTCTGGGTACATCTGAAAGACGATGTATGTTACTAGACCCAAACAAAACAAGAATGAAAATTATGCATATATATAATACTTATGGGATTCTGGGTATACCTGAAAGACGGTATATGTTACTGGTTTCCCGGGATACTAGATATACCTAAAAACGGTATATGTTACTGGTTTCCCAGGGTTCTGGGTACATCTGAAAGACGATGTATGTTACCGGACCCCTTATAGTGCGATAGCTCGCACTTGGTTATAAAGAAAATGTAAAATGAAATATAAAACCTTCGAGACTCTGGGTATACCTGAAAGACGGTATATGTTACCAGATTCTTCGAGCTCTGGGTACACCTGAAGGATGGTGTATGTTACTAGACCCATGGTCTACCCTAGAGAGGGTAGGTGGTACGAACTTCATGGACGTTTGTGTTTTCGTGAGAGTTGGGCGTCTCACCATATGGTCTTGGTCCGCTACGAGGTCTATGCCTGTGTGTACCCACAGGGTAAGAGTAAGATAAGCATTAAATAATTTAAGTTGACTGGAAACTTATCTCTGAAGAATTATATATTGTTGATTTGGCTTTAGTGAAACTTGTGGAATCTACAGCTTGTACTAATGTAGAGAAATATACCTTTAGTTCAATCATCTTTTGCACTGTATCATGAATTAGAAATCATAATTATCTTCTTAGAATGATATAAACTTCCATGCTAGTTATATCTGCAGTTGTTGCACATATTTGTACACAGGACACTAAGCACCACATATAAATACATTGCTTCTTACGCAGAGAGGGGAGTCTGACCCTTCTGCTTTAAATGTTTTTCAGGCAATGCATAAATGGAGCATCGTGGCGTCGCATTTGGAAGTAGTCAAGAGATCTCAGTTTTTCAGTGTTTTCAATTTGAACTCTGATTAGTAGATTTACATTTCTGTTATGGGATGTAATTAATGACATTAATGTTTCAATTAATGAATGGTATGTTTAGTACTTCTCTGTTTTATCCTATAATGCACCCAACTTGTGTTTTTCGCACTTCCGCTATTTAAAAAAAAAAAGAAAAAAAAATTTACCCCAAAATTTTACTATAAAAAAGTTGGGGCGTTACAACTTTGGTATCAGAGCAGGACTGAAAAATCTGAGATCTTGGCTCTTCCAGCGACCGCGATGGCTCTGTAAGTATGTAGAAATGTGGTTTTCTTAATGTAGAGATAAAAACATATAATTGCTTATTATATTTTCATGGAGTTATAACTAAGGTTAGAATGGCCTTTTACTTCCCAAACGAATGGCTTGGGTAAACCGTTGCAATGATTTATGGAGATGCTACATAACCTGGCCGAAGTGGTAGGCCGACAGGCTGCTGCAACGCAGCTGGTGGGTGACAATTTACATCTTGTGACCCATTAGAATATACATAGAAGATGAGTGCCACCTAAAGTATGGTATATATTTTGCTAGATGGGAAACGTGGATGCACTTGAGGGCATAGCTTCCCAAGTTAGTCTCGTATCAACTCCTGCGAGAGTTGAAGTTCTGGAGCGAAACCCAGGGACTGCTCACGTATTCTACCTTCTCGAAACTGATTTGGTGAATCGTAACGAATATCAAAATTATTATCCCAATCGCATTGGAAACGATGATTTTGTTGATAAGAGTCATCGGATGAGGCTCTAAATTAATGTTTTTCTTTTTTCTAACTTCGTTGGAGATGTTAGTGACTCTATCATTGATGAGGGGTACCTTTCTGAATAATCTTTCGAACAGAAGGTGAAAGCCTTGTCTGTGCCCGTTAAACCTTTGAGTTCCTCGTTGGAGGATGTTGTAGACCCCCAGTTGTTCTTGGTGATGAGAACGTAAATGATGTTATATGCTTAGCAAATGGCTTTTGGGTTGCCGATGATGGCAATCGACTCCTGAGAGGGTCATAGTTGGGGACTACATAACACCAGACTTCTGGGTGTTATGGTTTTTGAAAGAGCGTTGTGGGAATTCTTGTTTCCCAACCACAATTGAAAGGGATTGTGGTAAGTTGAGTTGGCCCAGGTGGTGATTCCGGGTAATGCCAACGTTGTCATTAGGGTGGTGATGCTCTACTGATGTCATTAGAGTGGTGATTCTCTAATGAAGGTTGCTGGAGTGGTGATTCTCTAACGATGCCGCAAGGGTGGTGATTCCCTAACGATGTCATTAGAGTGGTGATTCTCTAATGAAGGTTGTTGGAGTGGTGATTCCCTAACGATGTCATTAGAGTGGTGATTCTCTAATGAAGGTTGTTGGAGTGGTGATTCTCCAGCAATGCCGTTAGAGTGGTGATTCTCTAACGATGCCGCTAGGGTGGTGATTCCCTAACACTGCCATTAGAGTGGTGATTCTCTAATGAAGGTTGTTAGAGTGGTGATTCTCCAGCAATGCCGTTAGAGTGGTAATTCTCTAACGATGCCGTTAGGGTGATGATTCCCTAACGATGCCATTAGAGTGGTGATTCTCTAATGAAGGTTGTTGGAGTGGTGATTCTCCAGCAATGTCGTTAGAGTGGTGATTCTCTAACGATGCCGCTAGGGTGGTGATTCCCTAACGATGCCATTAGAGTGGTGTTTCTCTAATGAAGGTTGTTGGAGTGGTGATTCTTCAGCAATGCCGCTAGGGTGGTGATTCCCTAACGATGCCATTAGAGTGATGATTCTCTAATGAAGGTTGTTGGAGTGGTGATTCTCCGGCAATGCCGTTAGAGTAATGATTCTCTAACGATGCCGTTAGGATGGTGGTTCCCTAACGATACCATTAGAGTGGTGATTCTCTAATGAAGGTTGTTGGAGTGGTGATTCTTCAGCAATACCGTTAGGGTGGTGATTCCCTAACGATGCCATTAGAGTGATGATTCTCTAATGAAGGTTGTTGGAGTGGTGATTCTTCAGCAATGCCGTTAGGGTGGTGATTCGATTCTCTAACGATGCCATTAGGGTGGCGATTCCCTAATGAGGTTGTTGAAGTGGTGAATTTTCAACAATATCGTTAGAATGGTGATTCTCTAACAATGTCATTAGAATGATGATTCTCTAATAAGTGGTGATTCTTCAACATTGCCGTTAGAATGATGATCTTCTAACGATGTCATTTGAGTGATGACTCTTTTTTTTATGATATTAGAGTGGTAATTCTCCGGATAGTGGGTTAGAGCGGAAGTTCTCTAATGTGGGTCGTCTAGAATGGTGATTTTCTGACGATAGCGGCCTTATGCGGTGTCGCTTGAGGTTGTTCGAAGAATATATGTATAAAATGAGTTATTGCACCAATAAATTTTATTGCGGAACTGTTTGAATTGTGTTTCGTACATTTGAGAACTATGAAAGATTGCTAAGGATATTACTTAGCAAGTATAATTGTGTAACCTAACGATTAACTATTATTATGCTTTTGTCCTGATAGATGGCATGGGAGGCCAGGTGCAACGATATCATGGACACTGTGAACAACCTTGCCGAGGTTGTGCAACAGCAGGTGGTTGCAATGCAACAAGTGGGTGCGAACCTCCAACATGTAGCCCAAGATAGGCAGAACATAGGGACAGTCACTTACAAGCGCTTTATGGAAATGGATCCTCCTGTTTTTAAGGGCAAGACTGATCCTGAAGCGGCTGAGACGTGGATATGTGAGATTGAACATATTTTTCATGTTTTGAATGTTCCAGAGGAACAAAAGGTGAACTTCGGTACCTATCGTTTGAAGGACCACGCTGAGAAGTGGTGGGATACAATCTATGCAGTCAAGTTCCAGAATGAAAAGGTTACTTGGGACGAGTTTATTGAGGTTTTTAACTCTGCATATTTCCCTAAGCATGAACGTAGTAAGAAGATGCAAGAATTTTTAGACCTACAACAAGGGGCAACAACACTGGCGGATTATATCACTAAGTTTCGCTGTCTAGAACGATATTGCCCAAATGTATACACCATGGAAGAGGATCGAGCAATGAACTTTGCTCGTGGATTGAAGCCAGCTTTGAGAACCAAGGTGTTCACACGAGGGCCAAAATCACTCGATGAGGCCATCGAAGTAGCGACCCTATTGGAAGAAGACTGGGTCAAAGAGCAAAAGAAGCAATGGAATAAACCCGAGCAACAGATCAAGGTGAGTACTATTGAGAAAAATCCTAGTGAAAGGGAGTTCACACTACCTACAAAAAAGAAAATGCGACAGGAAGGCTACCCAAACCGTCAACAGCAAAGGAAATCGCAACAGCCAAAGGTTCAACAAGTTTGTCGACGGTGCAATGAGGATCATCCCTTCAGAGTTTGCCCTCTCTATAATGGCAAGTGTTTCAAATGTGAGCAACCAGGACATATTGCTAAGTTTTGCCCGAAGAAGTCTACTAAAAATTTAGTTTAAGCTGATTCGACTCCATTCAAAGAAAAGACGTGCCAATAAGTAAGAAATACCATAACCTTTTTGTCGAGTGATATTTGTGATTTCGCGGACAAAATCCTTTTTAAGGAGGGTAGGATGTAAAACCCATGAATTTTAAAGAATTTTCAATGAAATAAAAATGTGTGTTTACGTGAGATAATATGGTTTATGAGATATTCAATGTGATTTTAAGGCTTGTGGGTCAGTCGAGCGAACCCAATAACGAATACTGGAAAGGGTACTTGGATCCGGACTTTGACGAGATCCGATGACCTGACTCGGTTCACGAGTCCAAGTAAGGAAACCCGATGGTTTCGGGATGATAGCGTGAGATCCGAAGCACATTTAAAGTAAGCAAGTGCAAGTTTAAAACCAACGGGTGAAAAATCCACTTGAAAATGAAAGAAATCCATCAACAAAGAAAAACGTCCCAATATGACATAAAAAGAATATTTTCGCAAAAGTAAACAATAAGTGGTGAAGTGGAGTTATGGTAGGACACAGTGTTGTAGAGTTGCAACCTCAATTCAAAACCCCATGTGCACAAATTAATTTTTTTTGTCACAAGAAAGTGATGTTTTCTACCTTGGTGAAAAGGGTAAAAACGTGGGATTATATTAAGCTTAAATTTTTGGCTTTTTCATCTAGCTCTACCATGGATTGAGGAGAATCCCACGTGACATGGAAGAGGGGTACCCATAAAGCAAATAGTGAGGGAAGTTAGAGGAAATCATGCCAAAGAGAGGAGGGGGCATTGTTGGAAATAGACATCACCCACCCAAAACGTGAGATTTGGGTGAAGATTTAATGTTTTGAAAATTTGGTAACTTCCCCCTAAATAGAGGAGTTAAATGAGAGATTTTGGTAAGGAGTTACATTAGACGTATCTCTCTCTCTCTCGGTGGTGGTCGACCTCCATTGTTGGACTGTGTGGACCTCCCTTGCTGAACGCGTGAACATCCATTATCGACGTGGGGTGCCGCTCTAACGAAGAGAAGGAGTTGCAGCCTTGCTGTCGTGAGACTCCAAAGAGGTAAGAAGCATTGCTATTTGTATGTAAGTGGTTGATGCCTTGTTGCATATCTATGTTGCAATATCATAGAGTTTATGCGACAAGCACCACCTATATATAGGAATGTTTAGGGCTTCGAGACCGAGGTGGCATGAGCGGAAACACCTACTCGCCAATAGGTTAATATGTAGTGGTTTAGCCAATGGTTCTCACCCTTGGCCAACGTTAGGGCAATGTGGTGTTCTTTGTAAGGGCATTTTGTTCCTATGTGTATGCCTGGTGATATGTAGTACTCATATCAAAACCTATAGTTCAAATCTATGAAGGAAAAATGCATATATGTTTGGTGTGGGTGTTAGCCATGACAAATTCAAGATCGAAACAAAAAAATAAAGTAGGCAAATGGCGTGGAATCTTAAGTATCTCGGATTATTATTCATGAAATTATTGTTTGGTTGTATTTTCTTGTTCAATACACCTTTCATACCTTGTAGTTTGAATGATTTTAATCAAGTCTGAAGTTATGTATACGTGATTGCTATTTCACATCATGGTAAAATAAAGATATATCATTCATATTGGGTAATTCGATTGGATTCGATGTTTTTGAGTGTGGAATGCACTCATATTTATAGTTGAAAGATTTCATACATTGAGGATGAAAGGGGTGGCAAAACAGTCCATTTAGAATGATCAAAATGTTTGCAAAATAAAAAGATACGCCCTTTTAAAAAGTTACAGAAAAATGGCAAAATTAGTCGACTGAGACAATAGTTAGTCGACTGATAATATGTTCAGTCGACTGATAAAAACCTTCAGTCGGCTGGTGCAAAAATTTCCAGAAAACAGACATTCTGTTCAGTCGACTGATAAAACCTTCAGTCGACTGATGCTAAAAATTTTCCAGAAAACAGGCATTCTGATCAGTCGACTGATAAAACCTTCAGTCGACTGATACTAAAATTTTTCCAGAAAATAGACATTCTGTTCAGTCGACTGATAAAACCTTCAGTCGACTGATGTTAAAATTTGTCCAGAAAACAGATATTCTGATCAGTCGACTGATAAAACCTTCAGTCGACTAATGCTAAAATTTTCAGAAATTTGATATTCTGTTCATTCGACCGATAAACCCTTCAGTCGACTGCTGCTAAACTTTTCCAGAAAACAGACATTCTGTCCGGTCGACTGATAAAACTTTCGGTCGACTAATTTTATGATCAGTCAACTGATAAACCCTTCAGTCGACTGCTGCTAAACTTTTCCAGAAAACAGACATTCTGTCCGGTCGACTGATAAATTCTTCGGTCGACTAATTTTACAAAAAAATAACATTTTTCTTAGAAGATTTGAAGCAAAAAGGTTGGTCGACCGGTGAGCTTATTGGTCGACTAATAAACATGAAAAATTAAGTAAAGGGTTTTCAAAAATGATTTTCATGAAGGGTTCTTTTAGAAAAGTTTTTCTAAAGACTTTTTAGGTGAAATGCAATTAAAATATCTATGAAAGGAATAGTTTTGATGGTAAACTAAATATGTGATTCACTTATAGACTTTAGGATTATGTCCAATACATGGAACACACATGGTACGTATACTTGCACAACGAAGATCATTTCTTGTTCAGAACAATATAAGAGTTCAAAAATGAACATGTGGTTTCGCTAAATGTTGGGAGTGCCAAACAAGCACTTACGAAATGATAAAGTTAGATAATGCCATGTTGCGACATAACCAGTGGGGGTATGAAACGTACACTCGAGCTCATAAACAAATCTTAAAATGCCGAATGTATAAGTACTCAACACAAAGTTGAACCAGAATTATGAGAAATTGTGGTTGGTGCCTTTGAGGCATTCGATGGGTAATGTGCATATACTAAGATCAACCTGAATATGGGTTGGGATTTCGGAAAACCCCTATGGTGCAACGACTCGCACTAAGAATTTAATAAAATACAAAATATGCATTACATAACCTAAATATGGGATTCTGGGTATACCTGAAAGAGGGTGTATGTTACTGGTTTCCCAGGGTTCTAGGTATATCTGAAAGACGATGTATGTTACTAGACCCAAACAAAACAAGAATGAAAATTATGCACATATATAATACTTATGGGATTCTGGGTATACCTGAAAGATGGTGTATGTTACTGGTTTCCCAGGGTTCTGGGTACATCTGAAAGACGATGTATGTTACTAGACCCAAACAAAACAAGAATGAAAATTATGCACATATATAATACTTATGGGATTCTGGGTATACCTGAAAGACGGTATATGTTATTGGTTTCCTGGGATACTGGATATACCTAAAAACGGTATATGTTACTGGTTTCCCAGGGTTCTGGGTACATCTGAAAGACGATATATGTTACCGGACCCTTTATAGTGCGATAGCTCGCACTTGGTTATAAAGAAAATGTAAAATGAAATATAAAACCTTCGAGACTCTGGGTATACCTGAAAGACGGTATATGTTACCAGATTCTTCGGGCTCTGGGTACACCTGAAAGATGGTGTATGTTACTGGACCCATGGTCTACCTTGGAGAGGGTAGGTGGTACGAACTTCATGGACGTTCGTGTTTTCGTGATATCTAGGCGTCTCACCATATGGTCTTGGTCCGCTACGAGGTCTATGCCTGTGTGTACCCACAGGGTAAGAGTAAGATAAGCATTAAATAATTTAAGTTGACTGAAAACTTATCTCTGAAGAATTATATACTATTGATTTGGCTTTAGTGAAACTTGTGGAATCTACAGTTTGTACTAATGTAGATAAATATACCTTTAGTTCAATCATCTTTTGCACTGTTTCATGAATTAGAAATCATAATTATCTTCTTAGAATGATATAAACTTCCATGCTAGTTATATCTGCAGTTGTTGCACATATTTGTACACAGGACACTGAGCACCACATATAAATACATTGCTTCTTACGCAGACAGGGGAGTCTGACCCTTCTGCTTTAAATGTTTTTCAGGCAATGCATAAATGGAGCATCGTGGCATCACATTTGGAAGTAGTCAAGAGATCTCAGTTTTTCAGTGTTTTCAGTTTGAACTCTGATTAGTAGATTTACATTTCTGTTATGGGATGTAATTAATGACATTAATGTTTCAATTAATGAATGGTATGTTTAGTACTTCTCTGTTTTATCCTGTAATGCACCCGACTTGTGTTTTTCGCACTTCCGCTATTTAAAAAAAAAGAAAAAAAAATTTACTCCAAAATTTTACTATAAAAAAGTTGGGGCGTTACAAACAAAGTGTCATAATTTTGCTCTTGGTTTTTGCTTTCATACACCAAACGAGCATCATGCCTTTGTTCCTCCTTGTACCAACATTCACTTGCCATATGATCAGGTTTGTGGCAATTATAGCATTCAAAATAGCTATGACCTCTCCATCTTTGATTTCCACAACCTCTTCTTCTTTGCGAGCCTTTCAAATTTTGATTTTGATTCAAGCCATTCTCCTTGCTTGAATAATCGCCTCTTCCACGAGCATATAAGCCTCTTCCTCTAAAGCTTTCATTTCTTCCACGACCACATCCTCGACCTCTTTGATTTTTGAAATTCTCTTTCTCATTTAGAGATAATTTCGACTGAAGTGCTTGATCCAAAACTACTTCTTTCTTCTTTTTGATTAGCCTTTCTTCATGAGCTTGCAACGAACCCGTAAGTTCATCAATGGTCATGATATTCAAGTCCTTTGATTTTTCAATGGCTATCACAATGTAGTCAAATTTTGAATCTAAAGAACGAAGAATTTTCTCAATGACATGAACATCATCCATAGTTTCACCATTTCTTTTTAATTGGTTAACTATAGATAATACTCGTGAACAATAATCAGAAACTGATTCCCACTCTATTTTATGCAAACATTTTTATGCAAACATTCAAACTCACCTCGAAGAGTTTGCAAACTGACCCTTTTTACCTTTTCACCTCCTTTAAATGAACTTTCCAAAATCTCCCATGCTTGCTTTAAGGAAATAGTACACGCAATCTTCTCAAAAGCGACTTCATTTGAGGTTACTCCTTGGTAGATTACCACAAGAGCTCTCTTATCTTTCTTTCTCGATGCTTTTAGACTCTCTCTTTGTGCCTGTAGCATTTCTTCTTCATTTTCAACTTCAACATAGCCTTTTTCGACTATCTTCCACAATTCTTGAGATCCAAGAATAGCTTTCATTTCGATACTCCAATGGTCATAATTTTCTTTGGTTAATTGAGGGACGAAAGAAAGAGGAATAAAGTTGTTTATTTTAATCGAACAAAGCTCTAATACCAATTTGAAGAGAATAAAATATAGAATGGAGAGAAAAGTTGAAAATGATGATGGAGAATGACTTCTAATACTTTTACTCAAAAAGGCTCTTCACACTTTGATACATACAATGACTCTTAGACTAGGCTTTTATAACACTAGTAAGACCTTTCTAGATGTATTGAGACTCCAAAAGACTCTTAGAAACTTGTACCTACTTAATAACTCTAGAAGACTCCTAGAAACTTGTACATACATAATAATTCAAGAAAACTTTTGTACATACTCAATAATTCTAGAAGACTCTTGTTCAAGTTTAATTTATTCCCAACACTAAGAATGGATATAAGAATGTTTTTTTTTATCTTCAAACTTTATGTCTAGGTTTTGGCTAATGCTTTCTAAATTCCTTAAGAACTTGTATGTTTCGCAAACTGAGTTCTCAATTTCACTGGTTGTTCATAACTTGTTACCACTCTAGATTTTGCCACCCTCCTGTGCCTAGTGAAATTGGCACTTGATGACTATCACAGCTTGGCTGATGTTGATGAATCAATTGAGCATCTCAAGAACCTGGTTTACTTGAGTATGGTGTATTGTGTTGCTTTAGGAGAACTACCTTATGGTATTACTTGGAAATAATCAATATTTCTGCTTGTGTAAACATTAAAACTTTTCCAGAACTATTGGGGGAAATGGACTCATCGATCGTATCCTAGATCAAACAAAAATAAACAATATATCTGACTCCGTAGTGGACTTGATCCACCTTATTAAGCTATCTTTAAAGGATTGTGGATCACTAGAAGAGCTTCCATCTTCCATTGGAAGAATGGAATCTTTGCAGCAAATGAACCTTCAAGGAACATCATTGAGAAATTTATCCATCCATAGGCGAACTCAAAAACCTTGACATCTACCTCTAAAGGGTTGCAAATTGCTGGAACTACCAGATTGCATTGGATACCTAGAATCTCTAGAAGATCTGATCTTTAACAACACTTCATTATCAAGGATACCTGATTCCATTGGCAATCTGAAGAGTCCCTATAGGTTATCTCTAGAACAACATGAATCGATGAAAGATATACTGATACCTCTTGGACGTTCAGATGCTTCATCTGTAGAACCCATCATTGTTTGCACTTTATTAAAAAGATTACCGGGTTCCATAGGAAGCTTGAAGAACCTCCACCAGCTATTCATAGATGGGTGTCCATCACTAGAAGAGTTGTCAGATGCCATTGGAAAGTTGGAATCTGTAGAAAAGCTCATTCTTGTTGAAACTAAAATAAAAAAGTTACCTGATTCCATAAGGAAGTTGAAGAACCTCTACAAGCTATCTCTGAAGGATTCTGAATTATCGGAAGAACTACAATATTCCATCAAAAGTTTGGAGTCATTAAAAGAGCTCATCCTTGATGGATGCACATAATTAAAAACTTTACCTGACTCAATGAGACATCTCAAAAACATCTATGAATTATCTGTGAAGGGATATAAATCACTTGAAGAACTGCCAGATTCATTTGAAAGTTTCATATCCTCAAAAGAGCTCATCCCTGAAGGCACTTCCTTGAAAAGGTTACCTAATTCTATGGGAGGCATGAAGAACCTTATTCAACTATCTTTAAAGGGCTCTGAAACATTTGAAGAAGTACCATATTCAATCAGAGGTTTGGGGTCCTTAAAAGAGCTCAACCTTGATTGCACTAAAATAAGAAACCTACCAGATTCCATAAGGCGCATGAAGAATCTCTATGTGCCATCTCTAAATAAATGTAAACTACTAGAGGAAATTCCATATTCACTTGGAGAACTAAAAAATCTTGAGAGCTTAACATTGGATGATTGCAAGAGCCTCAAAGCTCTTCCTGGATCAATTGGATCACTAGAAAGACTTGAGACATTGTCAATGAATGGATTGGTGAGCATAAGACTTCTGCCTTCTTCCATCGGGCAATTGACAAGTCTGGTTCAATTGGAGATGTCAAACACTTGAATCAAAGAAATCCTTCAAGAATTTGGTCTCATCATGCTGAAGGTTTTAAATACAACAATCCTCAGCTCACCATGCTTCCTTCCAGTTTCTTTCAACTCAGCTCCTTGGAGAAACTGATTGCCCATGGATGTAACTGGATAAAGGGTGTCAATGCCACTTATTTTAGAAGACTATCATAATTGAAGACACTAGACTTAAGCCACAGTGAATTCAGACACCTACCATCATGTGTTCGACTTCCTCAGCTCGACGAACTCATTTTAGAGGATTGTAAAAAGCTTCAGTCTTTGTCTCGACTGCCTTTATCTCCGAGCACTCTTAATGCCAACAGAAGCACTGCATTTGAGTCAATCTCAGATCTCTAAAAATCAAGTGGCTTACATCAGCCAAGTCTGCTTGGATGCAAGAGGCTTGTTGAAGTTGATGGCCTCGAGGAACTGGAATGCTTGAACATCTTATACATGGGTGGCTGTGAAAGCCTTGGTCCAGACATGATGAAAAGACTCTGTGAGGTATGTGCTGTTATAGTAGTACTGTAGTAGCATATTGAAACTTGACAAGAAACGAGGCATGGTCAGGTGATCGGGCTGAGTACTTTACAAAGTACTCAGGCTACACCAAACACAGAAAATCGCTAATTGGCTGCAGTGATTTTCTGCGTACAACACAAATGCAGAAAATTGTTATGTGGACAACAATTTATTGTGTAAAACACGAAATACGGAAAATCACTAATTGGCTGCGTAAAACACAAATGCAAAAAATTGTTGTGGACAACAACTTTCTGTGTAAAACACAAAACATGCAGGGTACCATCCAGCGTGCATTTTGAGCACGTCCATCGATGCAAATTCACCATCCCATGTTTGGGCATTTTGGGCTCCGCAAAAAAGCACATGCCCATCGATGTGTTTTCGTGGAAAAGGGGAGTATTCCATGAAGGGGCGTTTGCATGTCAAAAAATGGGGTGCCGCGGCACCCCCTTTCGTTGATTCCACTGCCACGGAAATGGAATCAAACCCTCCATGGGAACCATTTTCGCAGAAAACCCACCTGCAACGTGTAAAATGCCACGCCCGTCGAGGGTTTTCCCCGAAAATGCAGAGTTCCAGTATTTGTGTTGTCACCGGGGGCCGGCAAAAACTCACGCCCGTCGATGGGTTTTGGCTGAAAACAACCCACTTTCTATGACACACAAAGACCCTTAGGGCATGTTTGATGGCTTATTCAAGTTTGGACAAAATGAACAAAAAATGGAATAGAACATTGGTTCTGTTTGTTCGGTAACAACTACTTCAAGTCCAACGTTTCTTTGGATCATACTTAGATACTATGTTCCAAATGTCCATTGTTTGATGACGATGTGAGGATAACTTGCACCGTCATGGAACTCAGAATCCTTCATGCCTGTCGCCAAAACCCTCTAAGCTTTCGACGGGGTTCAACGCGCCTTCAAGTAGAAGGGAGCAGCAAAGACGATGCTGACAGGTTTGGTAGAGTCGGGGGGGGGGGGGGGGGGGGAGACAAAGCGTACAGTGCAGCCGAAAATTAGAGCCAGAGCGGAGGCCAGAGGGGGATGGACCACGTGAGAGGAAAACTGCAAGGGGGGTCACAGGGGAGACACCGATGCAGGTGGTTCGACGAACCGAGGAAGAAAGGGAGCGAGGGAGAGAGGTAGATCGCAGGAGGAGAGCGAGGTGGAGCCTGAGGCAAAGGGGGTTTATAGGGGGGTTCCGACGAGTCGAGGGAACGGACAGGCGGGAGACGCAGGGGAGGTTGGTCAAGTCGAGTGTCCAGTGAGGGGGGCTGGAGAAGGAATGGGGTCTGACGATGGTCGCCAGAGGGAAACGAGGTCGAAAGGGGGAAATGGGGTTGAGAGAATGGGTTAATGGTCGTCGGAGAGGAAATGGGGTTGAGTGATGGTCGTCGGAGGGGAATAAGGTTAGAAAGGGGGTTGAGAGAGTGGGTTTGAAAGAGAATGGTCGCCAAAGAGGGAACGTGGTCGAGCGATGATCGTCGGAGGAGAACGGGGTCAAAAAGGGGGAATGAAGGTTCAAAGAGTGGGTTTTGACCGAGAGAAGAGCCCTGAGAGAGAGTGTCGGGCATGCGAGATGGTTTGGCACGTTCGTCAAGAAATTTTCGTTCCTTTCGTTCCTGTTATTTTTGTAAAAGGGGGAGGGTGAAATGAAAATAACATACTTATAAGAACGCGACCGACACACAAAACGTCGTCCGCCGTGTCCAACGTTTGTTAAAAATTGCCTTTTTTAGAATAATTTTTGTCTGAATCACGCTGAGAATGGTGCATCAAACTTATCCTTAGGGATCTCTTAACTGATCCCTCACATGACAGCATTTTGTGTGGGTCAGGCCCATGAAATGGGGAAGCAGATCAGGTCATGCGAAACATGAGCATTTTTGCTCATGCCGACATCGTGGCCATGTGATTTGTATTTTAAAAAGCCAAAAAGTCAACAAAACCACGTGGCATTCATCCAAAATGCAAACAGATGGCTACGATGTCGATGTCGAGCAAAAACGCTCATGTTCATGACCTTTGGAGGCACATAAGGGATGGGCACGTGGCTGTTAGTGATTGGACCGAAAATCATCGCTCGATTTGCTCTCTATTTTTTAATGGAGATGTGAGAGGCGATGAGGATTCTCTGAATCCCCAGCCTTTTTGCTGTTTGGCAACATGTATTTGGAGGTGAGAGTGAAGATCAAAGTGGAGATGGAAACCCATCAACCCATTTCAACTACACATTAAAAGATGTCAAAGTGGAGATGGAAACCCATCAACCCATTTTCATCTCCACTCCTGTAACCCTTCTTTATATGACCGGCTCCCAAACAGAGCCATAGATTTGGTCTTATATGGTTGGACTCCTTTCAGATTCACACGGGTATGGAACCAACAGTTTTCTGTTGGATCTGTATTCAGATCTGGATCAAATCCCACGCATCTTGCAGTACTTTACATGAAATACATGTTCCAAATCGACTTTTACCAGATCCAATAGTACCACAAGAAGCTCAGATTCAGATGCCTACCTACTTCAATAGGCCTAGTTTGAATTTGGATTCAGACTTCCTGCCTAAAATTCAAAGCTGGGTCAGCCCACATCTGCTCTGTATTTAATGCGTTTGCTCCCCTAGTGCAGTCCGCATCCAACTCAACTTGCTAGATCTGGTCTGGTCCAAATCCGGATGGCCAAAACTCGAACTTATCCAAAGTGGATGACCAACTATATAGGTCAGGCCTTCCCTTCACTTATTTGTAAGTGAACAATGTTATGGGTTCTTCCGGCAATTAGTATTTCCAGCAAGCAAAGGCTCATTCAATCCAGAAGCATTTATATGGCATTATGCTTCGTACTGATGTTTTACTAACACAGCAGGCCTCGTTTGAGAATTGATGGAGTGCCAGCTCTCTGGATATCTGATTAGTATCCAGCAGCAGTTACTGTTTAGGGTTCCAGGCAGCTGTGAAAGCGAGCCCATGCTTATAAACAGTTTTCAGACTCAGTCATCCCTGACCACAGCCCATGCTCATACAGATTGAAATCCTGAGTGAGGATGAAGCTGTCTTCAAAACCACAAGGGAAGCTGAAGATTGCCATTCTGATGAGGAAGACTACAGTTTTCCTTTAATGATGAGGTACCCACCAGGATCGAGCCCTAATTCGCAGTACCCTATAGTGGTAAACCCCGAGAGAGTAGACCGGACACACAGTGCTGATCATGACTACTGCTGCCAAGTAAAATTTAAAATTGATGATGCTAGTAATGTTGATGAGATACATAGGTATGTGAAGGAGGGAAATGTGATGATAAGAGTTTCAACAATAGGTGGCCGCTCTAAGCTGATGATGGGAGGTGACATTTGGCTTGTAAATAATGCGTGACTTGTGGATGATCAGGCTATCTGATGCTAGTGGTTTTATTTTTACTTCTTTTAGACTGTGCATTAAATTCAGAGTATCTGATAACTCGCGAGAAGAATAATTTTAATTTCTAGGTATACATATCCATACTTTCTTCTTCAAAGGGGGGAGCCAAACAAGATTTTGGTATCAAGTTGTTCTCGACAGGAAAAACCTAGGTTAAATTAGAAAGGCTTGTTCTTGGGAAATCTTTTTTCCATTTCTTCAACTTGTGCATCCTCTTATTTACAGCAACTTTTTCCATTCCATGAAGAACTTAAGCATGCTCAATTAGTTTAATCGGTTGTGATTCAGTGCAACCTAAAACATGCTTCGCACCATCCTGCAAATCTCTCTTAATTGCGATCTGCTATTTTAAAAGGTGTTAAAAGATGACTGCTAGTCAAATTTATATTCTGGTAGATGTAGAACTTAGTAAGTCAGCACTAGGGTTGCAAACAGTTTTGATTTCGGATCTGAAAATACAATGTGGAGCAGTGGCGGATCCAGGATTTTCCTTAAAGGGGGACAAAAAATTTTTGGTTTCTAATATTGAAAATTTTCAAACTTTGCCAAACCCCTTTAGGAAGTGATGCCCCCGTTTAGAAACTTTTCAACACTTTGCCAAGCTTTTCAAAATCTAAACTTTTCAAAACTTTACAAGGGGCTCGAGCCCCTGGATCCGCCCTTGCTGGGGAATTGGTTTGGTTCGGATCGGGTACAGCCAAAATTTTGCAAAATAGCCATCCCTAGTCCGCACCTGCCAGTATAGTTTTGAGACAATTTGGCAGACATTGTTATTTGTAAAGCAACAAAAAAGGAAAAGTGGTGCAAACACCAGCTTGGGTCGCCCTAATGGCAACGGGCTTAAGCAGATGGTGCTGACCTCTTGGTCTCAGGTTTGACTCCCACTAAGTGTGCGGGTGCCTTTTATTGATGAGCTCTATAAGGACTTGGTGTCGATGATCTCCCCTGGGGTCTACCTTGCAGGTGGGTGGGCCCATTAAGTGACGGTTATAGCACAAAGATTCAGATATATAGTGTAGGCGACATAAATTTGTTGATTTTGTAAAAATTGTACGCCATGTATATATATATATATATATATATAGAGAGAGAGAGAGAGAGAGAGAGAGAGAGAGAGCGCTGCTCACTCGTTAGATGCTCAAACGAACACTCACACTGAGCTTTCATCGCGCAGCATGATAGACACTCAACATCCTTTTTGCACAAAAAAAAAATTTACTTGTGCTAGTAAAAATTTAAAAGTGGCTGCTTAAACTTTTAGTGGTGCTATTTTAATTAGCATCACTAAAAGTTTTTTTGCACAAAATGACGTTGAGCATCCATCACTTCGCGTGATGGATGCTCAGCATGAGTAATTTAGTTTTTACCACCTAACAAGTGAGCATCTACCAATTTTAGTATGCACACACACACACACACACACACACACACACACACACATATATATATATATATATATATATATATATATATATATATATATATATATATATATATACATAATAATGGGTCAGAGCTAAACCAATTTGGTGCTAAACCACATGCTAAATGGATTTTTCAACTTCTCCGATGCTTTTTATGTGGTTTAAGCTCTATAAATATGTTGGGTGTGGTCGATTTACTAAGGATCCACACTTGGATCATGTGTTTTTCATGAAAAAAATGATGTTTAGAGCCTTAAAAAATTTACAAAGATTTTGGACTGTTGATTTTTCGAAGTTTATAAAAACCCGCCCATGTGTTAGAATCAAACGTTTCAAGACTGATTCCTATAAAATCAAGTACATAGATCACACCAGAATTTAAAAATAAAATGAAAAAAAGTCCGAAAAACCTATTTGACACACGGTTTAGCACCGACCCAATATATATATAGTGAGAGAGAAAGAAGTTTAGAATGCACAACCGTGCATTTCAATAATATGAACAATTAATTTCAAGACATAATTTTCCCTTCAAAATGACTTAGAAAAATTTATATTGGTTTTGTTGTCAGTTGACAAGCATACTTTATTTAATTTGAACATCCAATATCCAACCTACCACCCCTTTAAATCTAGGGATGGCATGGTGGATCGGGGGAAAGCGGGGGCCCACCCCGCCTCGCCTCGTTTGGACCGGGGATGAAGGGTATGAAACAGGGATGGAGGCGGGGACGAAGGTTAAAATCCATCCCCGTTCGGGGATGGAGGCGGGGATGGACTTACACCTTTCCCCGCCCCACCCTGTCCCCGCCACGATCCCCGCCTAACCCCGCCCCATCCCCAGTCCTTCTAAAGGATGGCAATAGACTACGGGGAAACGGAGCCCCACCTCATCCCCGTTTGAACCAGGAATGGAGGACATGAAACGGGGATGAAGGCAGGGGTGGAGGTTAAAATCCATCCCCCTGCGGGGATGGAGGTTCTAATCTTGAGACGGGGCGGGGGTGGAGACCCTGTCCCCGGCCTCGGTCCATTGTCATCCCTATTTAAATCCACTTGCCTCTTCGCTAACATTCCATCCTCCTCACTCACCGGTTAAAATCATCCGCAATCAATCCCGCATGGGTACCAGTTTGGTCTGGCCTCATTAAACTCTCTCTCTTTCTCAAAAAAAAAAAACGACTGAAAAACAAACTACAAAATTGACTCAATAATAATTACAAAAAGGCCATTTTGAGGTGCAAATTTTGTCTTAAATATTATTGTACATGTTACTAAAATGCACAAATGGTTGTATATATATATATATATATATATATATATATATATATATATATATATATATATATATATATAGAGAGAGAGAGAGAGAGAGAGAGAGAGAAGTGGTATCTTCTTGACCACTTTTGAGCTTGACCGTCAGGCTCCTACCAGTGAATAGGGGTTTTCAAGGTTTTTTTTTTTTAAATTTAACCCTGCAAATGTGTTAGGCATGGTTGATTTGTTAAGAAATTATACTTGGATCATGCTTTTGTTTTTGATAAAATAATGATTTTTAAGCATTAAATATTTTGAAAATTATACAATTGATTTTTATATTTTATAAAAACCTGTGGCAATGATACAATATATATATATAAAATCAAGCATGTAGATCACATTTGTATGGTTAGATTTTAGAAAAAAATAAGAAAAATCCTTTCAAAGTCTGATAAGCTTAAAAAGTTGTCAGGCAGCTACCACTCACTATATATATTAATGGATAGGTGCAAATGATACTTGCTAAATGAGGTTTTCAGAATTTTTCATTTTATTTTTAAATTTTAACCGTACATATGTGATCCATGCACTTGATTTTATAGGAATCAGCTCTTGAAGTGTTTTTAAAATGTTCAAAAAAATGATGGTCCAAAATCTTTGTAAACTTTCAAAGCTCCAAATATCATTTTTTCATCAAAAACACATGATACAGGTGTGGATTCCTTGTAAATGGACTATGCCCAGCACATTTATGGGTCAGAACTGTGAAAAAAATACCTTAAAGGCAAAAAAAAGCCATTTATCACGTATCATTTAGCACCTATCCATTTTTCTCTCTCTCTCTATTTTACATATATTTAAGTGATGGCATTTTTGAAATAATTAAAAACTTGACGGTTAACATACAGAGAGACGGTGGGCACCACAAATTAAGTTTGTTCTTGGGACCCACATTATAATATGATTAAAAACCATCTCGAGTCTCTCTCTCTTATTGACCAGTCAAGACCCTCGTTAATACGAATTTTTTTTCTTTTTATTGAGAGAAACAAAAGACATTTTTAAAGGCTGGTTTTGTTTTAAATTGCTTCAAAACAATGCTTACAGAGTCAGACACGTTTTAGAGCGCGTCATTTCCGTGTCTCATTACAAACATGTCAGACTTCATGCTTGCACGTATCATGTATGACACAAGCTCATTTGAGCGTGTTACAGTGACATAAGTTCTCGGTGAGGGTTCCTCATCATAAGGGTATATTTGAATCACTGTCCCCTGCCCGAAATGGACGCCGAGATTGGTGATTTTAACAAACTTTGGACGTAGTGGATACTCGAAATAGTGTCCGCCACATCCTTAAAAACCTGTTCTTTTTGTAATACCCCCTTGTTACAAAAGAAACAAGACAAGAGGAACATGTTTAAAAAAAAAATCGAGAGTAAGGTTCCCTCGACTCTCTCTCTCTCCATGGAGAACGGGATGAGCTGGCTGATCGTCATCCACGACAATGACCCGATGGCCTTTAGCTCTGGTCAGAAAACCGCCCCTGTGGGCGATTTCATTGGCCATAAGCTGTTTTTCGAAGAAACAAGAGCGGTACTTCCGCGAGCAGGGAGACTTCCAGTGGGATGTCTTTTGCTCGAAGGAGAAGCAACAGAATGGTGTGGCCGACGGTGGCCAAGAGGCCGATCGGGAGTGGCTCCAGAGAGATCATTCGGATGATGATGACGACGACGATGTGGACGAATACACTGATGATAATGACGAGGGAGATGGCGAAGTGGAGGGTTTGGTAAACGCGAACGGTGGGACAAGGGGTTATTGCGGTTCTCTGTTTAAATGTGATTCTCTATCGTGATTTTCATACTTTCTCCCTACTTGCATTAGTTTGCAGAAGAAAAGGGGTTACCCAAGTGCGATCAAATGCCTTCTGTAAAGCCCCAACCTTTGTTGGGTTATCCTTGCAACTGAACCAGGGCATTTTTAGGTTTTCATATGTATGGGTTTTCTTAGATTATGGGTTTTTGTTTGATTTTCATAGATTAGGTTTTTGTTTGATTTTATTGATTACGATTCTCTTCTTGATTGATAATTTTTTTCTTAGTTCTTTTCCATCAAACAAAGGACATTTGTTGTGCTTGGAACCAAAAGAAGAGAACGAACATAACCAATGTTCTGTTATGTTTTTTTTGTTCATTTCGTCCAACCCTGAAAAAGGGATCAAAGATACCTTAGGGTATGTTTGATGCATTGTTCCTAGCGTGATTCAGACTGAAATCTCGCTGGGAACGGCAATTTCCAACAAACGTTGGACACGGCGGACAACGTTCCCCACGTCTGTCGCGTCCTTATACATGTGATCTTTTCGTTCCACCCTCCCCCCTGTTACAAAATTTTCTAGACGGGCGCACCTCTCTCGCCCGACGCTCTCTCCCCGTCAATGCATCTCTCTCCCTCATGGTCATGGAGGCGAGGCAGAAGACGACGACCTTTCTTCTGCAAGAAACATGGGAGAGAGATATATGAGGGGATGGGGAGGATGAGGGGTATCGACATCTCACTCTCTCTTCTCGTTCTGATCTCTTCTCTTTCATAGGTCTTCATTTCAGCAAATACAAAATGACATGAACTGCAATGGGAAGGGAGTTGGTTGCCTTTGAAAGAAACATCAAAACCGTGAAGAAAAAGGGGAAATCCTTTCTTTCTTCGTGATTCAACCCTTTTGTGTGTGCTACCTTCGTTGGAGGGGACATCACTCGGGGGGAACGACCGAACGAGACCTAAGATTTGGTTCCTTCGTGTATTGCTGAGGTTGAGAATGTGATAAGCCCTCTTGGCCAGCACTGATCTTGCTGGAGCTAAGCCTATTTCGTAACTCTCCCTCTCTTTGAATGAAGGTGTATGATCGATGTAACCTTAACTTGTTGTGTGAATGTTTGATTGTGGGTTCTTTTGTTTGCTAAATATAAGGGATTAAGATGAATTATTTCTATTTCATGAACTTTTCATGTTGTTGAATGTACCTATAAAATCTGTTTGAGGTCGTTTGAGAGGTGCCTACCAACCGTTTGCTGAAACGCCTCTAAGACATAGCTCAACTTATTTACAAGCCTTTTTAGGTATGAAGTCTAATTTGTGCCCATTTGTTCTTGCACAATAATCTGTTTCATATTTTTTGCTTCCACAATTTTTATGTTCTTTGATTAGCTTATGTCTGTTTAGGTTTTGTTTCATTTATTTCATTTAGTTCTATTTTTTAGTTAACTGTTATTTTTATTAGTTTCAATTCTAGCAAGGCTATGTCTTGTCATCAAATGCAAAGTCACAATGAGGTTCTTTAATCAATGGTTATGATTATGAATGCAAACATAGAAATACTGAATGGGTTAGATTAGACTTACATCATCTTGTAAGTAAGACTTGTTCAAGCAATTTGTGCTTTTTGAAAATGTGTCTCTGGATGACTGAATTCTAAATTCTAGTGTTAATGGCCTCATTTGTCAAGTCTGAAGACATACATGGGATCTTTCCTTTTATATTACAATATTGTTTAAGTTGGATCTTCTACATTGTCTACTTTGTTACCACATTATTGGACTTGCTAACTGCCCTACTTGGACATGGATTATCCCTAATGCTGAGAGTATAAGGTCACAAATGCCAAAGAAACCTTGTGCATGTTAAGTGCACAACACATTGTATGCTTTCTTTATGTGCATTATGCTGATTCTGATCTCTGTAATGATCTATTCATGTCCTAATGTTCTAATCTTTTCATATTTACTTGTTTGAATCTTGTCCCCTAATAGTTAGAATGATTTGTTCTATAGGTCTTCTCAAAAATTTTCAACACAACCTTTGAGATTTTATTCATATTTTTTTCATTTCTTACAAAATTTAGGATGTTGAATTCTGCATGAAAAAGAACTACCTGCACCAGAATTAGATGAATACAACATTTTTTATTTTTATCAAAGTGCTCAGGGCTTCTTTGAAATGTAGGATGTTGATCCACATGCATTGCATGGCCCTTTTGACAATGTTTTCATGCTAGATCTAGTGAAGGTGTGCCAACTTGTTGAAGATGGCTATTACTTGGAATTGAATGATCTTTCAGAACTCGTGTATCCTTGTTCTACTGTTGAAACGCGACTCAAGTGGTTTTGAAATGCTTGACAGACTGTTGCACTATTTTGATGCCACTGAAAATAATTTATGTGAGGTTGGTTCAAGTTCTTCTGGGATTGGACAAGAAGCAGATGTAATTGATAGGCATTTAAACATTAACACTAAGGTAATGTTGACTTGCATTCTAGAAGCTTGAAAAGCTTACACATTTTATCCTCAGTGAAGGGTCTCTTAAATTGAATTTTCTATGCATACATCGTCTATTGTGAGTATACCAATAATTTTGTATACCATTTTTAGGTGGATGAAGCATCATTGTCATATGTGGAACAACCAGATACCTTGCAAGTCCATATTGCAGAGCAGTCGACCTCTAAGCAAATACTTGATAGAGTTTTATGCCGAAGGCATAAAGTCTTATCCAGCAACTCATCACAGGCGAATGCAAAAGAAAATATCAACCAGTCTCAGAACTTAGAAGCACCAAGTGGAACCGACTGTTGGAGAAAGAATTACAAAGAAGAAAATGTCTCTTCTGTGTGAAATCTTTCTCTTTTAGACTTGAATCAGGGCTTCTAAACCTGTAAATTCATTTCTTTAATCTCTGTGAATTCTATAGCCAGAATTTATTTATTCATCTCTTACTGATTCCACTAATACATTTTTGGTCTCATTGATTTTGCTAATACTCACATGGTTAACGCGACACCAACTTCATGTCTATGGTTTGCGATGGTAGAGGCTGGTTGTAATGGTCTGATTGGCTGCTATCTGTGTGTGTACGCACGTGCAAGCACATGCATGTGCAAAATCCAATTTGAGATTCATATTCGAGGCAAAAATCTAATTTGAGATTCATATTCGATGCAAAAATCCAATTCAAGATCCATATTCGGGGAAAAAATTCATATTATGGCAAAAATCCAATTTGAGATCCATATTAAAAGCAAAAATCTATATTCGGAGCAAAAATCTAATTCGAGATCCATATTTGGGGGCAAAAATTCATATTTGGGATAAAAATACAATTCCAAAATGCATATTCTAGGGCAAAAATTCATGATTTTAGATATAATTTCTTTATTGAACCCATATATGAGCAAAAGACCATAATAAACTTCTTAAAACATGTAAAATGATGGACGGATTGGGTCATACGATCCAAAATGAAGTAATTCAACCCATTATCCATGATTGTCCAAGTTGTCCACACATAGTCATCAAACAACGAACATTTAAAACATAGTATCTAAATATGGTCCAAACAAACGTTGAACTTGGAACAGTTGTTACAGAACGAACAAAACCAATGTTCTGTTCCATCTTTTTGGTTCATTTTGTCCAACCCTGGACAAACCATCAAACATACCCTTAAAGGACAAAAAATACAAAAGTTGTGGGTGTAACAATCATAGCTTGACAAGTTGCTTTTAACTGCCAAATTATAACTTAATGAACTTGATCAATGGGGAGAGCAGTTTGTTTGGTCTCTGAGTTGCAGAAGATTATGGCTCTCTCCACCACAAAAGGTGAATATGTTGTTGTTACTAAAACCAACAATAAGATGATCTGGTTGAAGATTTTTTTGAAGAGTTTGGTAGAAAGCAAAACAATAGTATCATTTTTTGTGACAGTCAAATTGTGATTCATCTACCAAAGAATTTGACATTTCATGCTCGAACAAAGCATATTCAGATGAAGTATTACTTTATTCATGATTTGTTGGCTGATGGGGCACTAACACTCAAGAAGATTCGTTGATCTTTTTCAAAAGACATACTTCTCATCTTTTCAAGAATACAATCATTACAAGAGACGCTACAACAAAGCAGCAGATTAGCGACCACCACATTCCGTCGCTAATCCGTCGCTAACAGGCGTAGCAACGGATTAGCGACAACGAGGCGACGGTATGCTTACGTCGCGAATATTTCGACGCTAACTGGCGACGGATTTATTTCGTCGCCAGGTCCGTCGCTAATTGCGACGGACTAACAAGCGTTGTATTCCGTCGCCAATCCGCCGGTACTAAACGGCGACCACAGCTTGGCGACGGATTTACTTCTGTTGCTATGTCGTCGCTAGATTTATATGAATAGCGACAGATGGTTCCGTCGCTAATCCGTCGCAAACACGAAAAAAAATTTTAAAAAAATTATTTGAAAATTAAATACCGAGAACAGTACAATTTATATTTCCTGTTAATAAAAAACAAACCACACAAAAAATCCATATAACAAGAATCTACAACAATTAATCGTTCCACCTTAAAATTAACAAGTTTAATTATTTACAATTCAATAATTATAATTAGGAAACATAAAAAAATAGAACTTCTTCAACACAGTTCTCTAATCATTGCCAAGATTTTGTGCGTCTTCTTGTTCATTGTCTTTATCTGTCCCTTCAGCTCCACTACACTGATTATCACTAGCAGCCTACACAAGAAAAAAACAGTCAGTATTGATAAACAAAATATAATGAAATAAATTACACACTATATGTGATTCTATCATGTGCTCATGTGTGATCTAAGGCAATAAAAAAACTCTATATGTGATTCTATCATGCTCATATGTGCTCTAAGGCAGGCAAAAAGTTCTATATGTGATTCTATCATGCTCATATGTGTGCTAAGGCAGTCAAAAAATTGAATATGTGATTATAGCATGTTCATATGTGTTCTAAGGCAGCTAGAAAAACTCTATATGTGATTCTACCATGCTCAGATGTGCTTTAAGGCAGGCAAAAAACTATATATGTGATTCGATCATGCTTGTATATGTGCTAAGGCAGTCAAAAAATTGAATATGTGATTATAGCATGCTCATATGTGCTCTAAGGCAGGCAAAGCAAAAAAATTTATATGTGATTCTATCATAAATGATATATGTTCTAAGGCAGTAAAAAAACTCTATATGTGATTTGTGCATGCTCATATGTGTTTTAAGGTAGTCAAAAAACTGAATATCTGATTATAACATGCTCATATGTGTTCTTAGGCAGTCAAAAAACTGAATATGTGATTATAACATGCTCATATGTGCTCTAAGGCAGGCAAAAAAAAATGAATATGTGATTATAGCATGCTCATATGTGCTCTAAGGCAGGCAAAATTTTTTATATGTGATTATAGCATGCTCATATGTGCTCTAAGGCAATAAAAAAACTCTATATGTTATTATAGCATGCTCATATGTGCTCTAAGGCAGGCAAAAAACTCTATATCTGATTCTATCATGCTCATATGTGCTCTAAGGCAGGCAAAAAGTTATATATGTGATTTGATTATGCTCATATGTGTTCTAAGGCAGACAAAAAACTGAATATGTGATTATACCTCAGCGGGACCTGGAATCGAAGATCCCCTGTTCAGAACAAGATTGTTGATCTTATTTCGGAGAAAGGGGGCGACAATGTCATGGAAGTAGTTATTCAGTGATTCCGTAATGATTTGGCGTACATCATCACCGGAAAGAATAGTCTGCTGCTTGGAGCTTATGTCGGTGCAAGAAGTCGGTGAGCCATAACTAGAAGAAGCAATAACTGGTGAAGTGTTCATATTACTCCCAAACCCAAACACGCGACCTTTTTTGGGTTCACCTGCTGCAGTCACCCATGCTGTAGGATCAAATGATGGATGCTGAGTAGCGTCATCGCCATATCGCTCTACCATCTGTTGCTCATATGCTTCCTACAAAATAATGTTTAAAGTATTCATTAATAATTAATGATAACATTATGATAACTTGCATATATATTGCAATGATTATTAATAGAATAAATACATACCGTTGTCGTTCTCGCCTTCTCTGATACGAAGACTCTCGTGGTCTTTCGTTTATGTGTTTCAACAAACACATCCTTATATGGTACACTGCCTCCTTTTTCTGCTTCCTGCGAAGTTAAATGACAAAAGATTTAGTACACAAGTTTGCAACAATACTTATAAAATTAATATTATATATTGATGAGTTACCATTTTCTTCAGGTGACTCCCAAATGTCTTAGATCCACCTGTGTGTAGATGGGCTTCGGGCATCTTCGATCGATTTTGTCCAGCCTTCGCAGAGCAATTTCTAAATGCATCTCCCGCCCACTTATCGCACTTCCATTGCGAAGTTCTGATGAGTACGATCAAAGTGCTTCCAAGCTTCAGCGTCAACATGATGCGTGATTTTGTTTTCATCGTGTCGAACTTTATTTGCATGCCATCTCATGTGTTTAACTGTCCTTGAAGACATATACAATCACTGCAATTTAAGAGTGATAGGAAAGTAGCAGAGCGACTTGTATGAAACTTCCTTTCATCTCGTGCTACCATTGCCTCTTATTTTTGGCTTGAATCGAGGATGCCCACTTGACGGGCATGATATGTTGTTTTCCTGCTTCTTGAAATACAACATGCAGTGATTTGGACAAGCATCAATTTTGTTGTAACCCATACCTAGAGCGTTGACCATAACTTTCGCACGATAAAAATTTTGTGGCAATTTCTCATCTTTGGGCAACATACTCTTCACAATCATGCACAAACGGTCAAAACATGATTGACTCAAATTATACTTGGACTTCAAATTCATTAGTTGAAGAACTGCAGACAAGATAGTGTGACTCTCACAACCGTTCCAAAGTGGCTCATCAGAATCTCTAAGTAAATCATAAAATCTACTAGCTGCATCGTTTGGTGATTCTTCATCTACGGCAGTTCTTATATCACTAGAACTCATAGCAGAACCCAGTTCTGTTCCTACAGCATCAAATATCAAATTAGTATATGGATTATCGTGCACCACATTCACCCGTGCATCAAAATTGTTTCTAAATTCTTCTCCATGAAACATCCAGTTCTGATAATCACTCACAAAACCCTTCCTGTATAAGTGATGTCTAACGCCATGAGGTTCTACAAATCGATTATTCTTACAAATCTTGTAGGGACACCTAATCCGACCTGTGGGATCTACTGTACTGACACTTGCCGTTGCAAATTCAATAAAACTGTCAATACCATCCATATATTCATGCGATAACTCATTGTCCACTATCCTACGGTACATCCATTCACGGTTTGCAGTCATTTTGTCGTATGATGTTACGAATAGTATCATAACCAATTAAAAGAGAACCATCAAAATGCTATGATGAAGAAAATATCAAATTTATCATGCAATATATGATGTCATACAATCACAAGAATTATGATGCATGCATTGATAACTTAATATTTTCATGTGTAAACTATTCATGACACGATACATTCATTTGAAGCATGCTTTCAGTATACAATTTCACATGGAAGACATAATCATATTGAAAGTAACTACATGCAAGCATGGATACAATCACATCAAACATTGCAATACATCGAAATAATTTATATCAAACAAATGTCAAACATGTACCTGCAGCAAACACACTTCAATATCCCACTAACTACTACCATGCCTAGCATGGACTCCATACTCCAAAAATAAGAACACTTCCATATTCATACATCAAAATCATGCTCAACATGATCTCCGAACTCCAACAAAGCAGTCCTAGATATCAACAACTAAGTGAGTGTGTGAATAATAAAGTGTTACATTCAATAAATTAAATAACATGTGATGCGCTTGCATCACTTACTCACCACGGGTATTTACCCGATTTGCATTATTTTTGTCACTTACTTACCATGGGTGGCAGGGCACAAGCGAGTTTCGTTAAGAAATCTGCAAAAAACATTGTGTTAAAATGAAGTCACCACCTGCAAAAAAAAAACAACTAAACTGATGATGATATATCTAATGATGAAATGCGATGAAATAAAGTGTGCAAGTAATGTACTGCAATGAATATTGAAGCTAATTAGGGAAACACAAACACTTATACAATGCAAAAAATAACTAAACTGATGATGATATATCTAATGATGAAATGCGATGAAATAAAGTGTGCAAGTAATGTACTGCAATGAATATTGAAGCTAATTAGGGAAACGCAAACACTTATGCAATGCAAAAAACAACTAAACTGATGATGATATATCTAATGATGAAATGCGACGAAATAAAGTGTGCAAGTAATGTACTGCATTGAATATTGAAGCTAATTAGGGAAACACAAACACTTATGCAAAGAAAGCAAAAAGACTAAATATAACTTTTACAAAAATGAAAAACTAAAAGATTAAAAAAAAATAGCAAAACAAGAAATGCAGACAAGGAATTATCTAAACATGAAATGTAATGATCAAAAGCAAACACAAAAAAATGAAACAAGAAAATAACGAGAAAAACACAATTGGAAATTGAAATACAGGAAAACAGAAAAATGAACTTGTAAAAAAAATCAGGAAAATAAAATTTGAATGAAATAGACATAAAAAAATCAGATAAAAGCATGAAACATAAAACTGGACAAACAGAATTTTGAATGAAAGAAAATAAAACAGGGAAAAATTAAAAACAGGAAATTAGAACCAGAAATTAAAAACAGGAACAATTAGCAACAGAAAAAAAAAACTAAAAACTATACCTAATGTAAACAGTAAAGCAAACAGAAAATTATTGAAAATTCAGAAAAGAAAAATAGGTAATGCAATGTTGAAAAAGAAAGCAAACAAGAACTGACTCAATTGAAAAGAAGAAATTCAACAATGAAAACAGAAAAATAAAAAATTGACATCAAACAAGACATAAAATGAAAATCAGATTTATGCTAAAGATGAAAACAAGAATTAGAATAGTTCGAGAATTCGGAAACACAAATCTATTACGATGACTGAATCATAATGCAAAAACACTGAATTAAAAACAAATAGAGACAATTGAATGTAAACTGAAAGTGTAATGCAGAAAAAAAACACAAGAAATAAAAAAAAACATGAAATTGACGACTGTAAAACAAGAAAAATCAACAATGAACAACAACAATCGACAAACAATGAAAATAAAAACTCAGATCTATGAACCGATTGAAAAAATTTGCAGATGCTTAAGACGGGAAACAGAGAAACAAATGCTAATTCGATCCATTGTTTTTTTCTTTTTATTTTTATTTCTCTTGTTTTTGTTTTTTATTTATTCTGTTTTATACAGAATTAATGGAAGAAGAAGAAAATGCAGATGAGGAATCAGAGGAAGAATAAGAATAAGAAGAAGAATGAAGATGTCTTACCGTACCAGAGGGGTTAGAAGAGAAATGCAGGGGGGTCGTCCCCCTACTGCTGGAAATGATTACCTGCGCGTCGCCGGGCGGTGGTGGGAGGCTGACGGGGAGCGGCGGCTGGCGAGCGGTGGACGGTGGGGGCCGGATAGAGGCCGACGGGCGGCGGGAGGGAGAGGGCGGCGGGCGGGAGCAAGACAGCGAAACAGGAAAAAGAGAAAGAGGGATGAGATTAGGGATTTACGCGACGGAATAATTTCGTCGCTAAGCCGTCGTAAATCAAAATACCAAAATAGCGACGAAATATATTCTGTCGCTAAGCCGTCGCTAATTAGCGACGGATTAGCGACGACAAAGTTCCCTCTCTAAATCCTTCGCTAAAATGGTTTTCTTGTATTAAGAATTAGCGACAAAAAATTGATGTCGCTAATCCGTCGCTAATTCACAACGGATTAGCGATAAAAGTTGTTTTCTCGCTAATCCATCGCGAATTAGCGACAGATTCATGAAGAAAGGTTTTTCTAGCTAATCTGTCGCTAATTAGCGACGAAAAAAATCCGTCACAAATTTCCATCGCTAATTAACAATTTTCTTGTAGTGAGAGAGTACTTTTACAAAGATTTTTAATAAAATGCAAATAGGATAACTTAGTGATGTTGGGATGACTAAGTCTTTTGTGTCAAACATTTATGTCTTTATGTTTGGCCACCTTAAGGGGTTTTAGGGATTTGAAGAGAATCCACATAGTACAAGTCTCCTGTCCTAGAGTCTTCCCCAATCAACTTCCCAGACCCGTGATCTTGTATTAAACACTTATTAGATGAAAATTGAATGTCACATCCAAGGTTCGAGAGTTAAGAGTTGGAAAGCCAAAACAATTATTGCAGAGAAGCTGAGGTTGTGCACAATCTTAGTTGGCCTTCATGAATAGTAGTTGGAGGTGGCACACTGAGATTCTGAACTGCTTGAAGGAAGAAGTCACGAGGTGCAGTTGTTGAATGAAAATCAATCTACAAATGAGTGATTATTGGAGGAGTGTGGAGTCTGTTTCCTACCTGGATATAAATCCCTAATGTTCTCGGATCCAACTTCGTGGTAAGTTGACATGAGATTGTAAAAGGGTTGTGCCTCCCAGAGTGCAAGGTGGTCCAAATCCAATTTGAATAATCTTTTGAATCTTAGTTTAGTGATCCATATCGAGAGATAAAGTGTCAAATTCAACCAAAAGGGAAAAGCAAGGCATCATATTGATCTCTTATCTTATTGAAGGTGGTATCTATGGAACGACCAACTCCTAGGAAAGGTAGAAGCAAAGAGGCTTGAATTAACTTGGGTTTAGTTTGGTTCAATCAGACCAGTACATCCTAAATAAGGAAACCTCACATCTCAATAGATAAAGAAAAAAGAAGGATTTCGATGAGCCTTTCTCATTAGATGTTTTTGTTTTTATTTAAAGTTAAACACGTTATGCGGATGGAGGTAAAGTTTAACGGTGTTGAAGCACATGGTAAAAGTGGCTTTTCAGAAACTCAGCTGATGTATTATTTTTCTTGTCCCTTGCAATCAGTGTACCTTCTTTATATCCATTATTGGCCCGTGATGAAATAACATAATGTTTTGTCAGTATATTGTGTGGTCTCAATTTGGGACATGGATAAAGCCCCTTGAAAAATGACAGGATAAGAAGAGAAAAGGTGAGAAGTTTTGCACTTGAGCCAAACAGTTATTAGGCATGAGGGACCAAAAAGTCTAATAATAAACTTCAAGATGATCAAAGAGTTTTGCATGGTCAATAGGTGTCCAACTACATGGACAATAAAAAATGTCCTAGCAGTAGTCAAAACTTTAAGGAGCTAAAAACTTTTAGCCACTGGACAGGTTAGGCGCAAATTAACAAAGGAGAAACAGAAAGTAACCTTGGAGTAGTAAATCAAAACCAAAGTCAAAGCCAGAGTCAGGCTCTCTTTCCTCAAGGGTCTCTACCCAAATGAGCCTGTTCAGACCCATGAGAGTTCTGCTCACTCTTTCATGAGACCCTATTTACTTTTTGCTTACTTGTCGTGATTTGAAATTACATACTCCATCCCATGTGACTCCATGTGATTTGGAATGACGTGAGAAGTGAGTAATTATTGTGACCTGACAATCTAGCTGTATCTCGACTACAGTCCTTGAAATCTATATAAACATGCATGCACTACCCAAGATAACCATATGACCATAGCAATGGCTGCCAACATCTTTTTTATCTTCTTCTTTATCTCCTTCTCCCAGATGTATGCGTCTCCTACTCCATCTCAAGAAGTTGTTTCTTCACTTAGTAGGAAGAGCTTCCCAAAGGATTTCATCTTTGGCACTGCATCTGCATCATACCAGGTTTGGTATTTAAGAACTGGCCTTATTGTGTCAAATTGTGTTGTTTCTTGAGCATTATTCTTCTGCTAAGGGGAAACAAAATTTCTTGGTTCAGTACGAAGGTGCTGCTAAAGAAGGTGGGAGGCACCCTAGCATTTGGGATACCTTTACTCATGAGCATCCAAGTACGAGCACATTATCCTTTTGCTACAGCATGCTCAAGGAAGCTTGCAAGTTGCAACTTCCTTTCATTTTTTCTCCTTTCCTGCATGTTTAGTAAGCTGATATGATGTTAATGCATGTGCTTGTTCAGACAAGATCACAGACCATTCTAATGGCGATATTGCGGTGGATCAATATCATCGTTACAAGGTTTGCTAATACTTTTCATATATATTCTTTAAAATATTAAGTTAATATCTAGAATAAACAGATGTAATATTTACTGTGAAGTGCTCCGTACTGTCAGCTTCTATGACCAAGCCCACCATGATTTTGTGGTAACAATACTTTGACGACAGCTGAAGCAGAATTATATGCTAAAAGTTAGAAGAGGAATCTGCTAAATATGTTTCTTACAATTAAAGGCAGAAATGCCCACGATGACTCCGCTCATCTGGTAGAGGTGTCTTATTAATGTCACCAAGTTGACTACCAATTTGCCTATATCCTTTGTGGCAAGGTCGAAGCTGGTGTACTTTCGATTGAGCAAGGGGGATCTGCTATGCAGTATATATATATATATATATATATATATATATATATATATATATATATATATATATATATATATATATATATATATATATATATATATATATATATATATATATATATATATATATAAACTAGTTAAATATGTAAACAGGTATGCATCGAGATTTTAGTAGGCTTTTTTTATTTTTTTTTAAATTTCAACGTACGCATGTGATCTACATGCATGGTTTTATAAAAACAGACTCTTGAATCATCATATTACAATGTATAAGAAGGATCTTTTAAGACTTGAAAATCAACGGCTCAAAATTTTTGTAAATATGCAAGCATAAAAAATCACTTTTCTTGATCCGAATATGATGATCCAATAATCGAATCCAAGCAAATGGACCACACTAAATGCATCTGAAGGTTAGATTTGCAAAAAAAACCTATGAAAATCTCTCTTTACATTTACTAGTTTACATATTCTAGTTTTCCTATATATATAATATGTTAACTGCAGTATGAACCGACATTTTCATAGTTTTTTTATTTTTTTTCTTAAATTTCACCATATGGATGTGATCCAGATGCTTGTCTTTTATAAAAACAGACTTTTGGATCATCTGATTATGATGCATAAGGATCTTTTAAGATTTGAAAATGAACAGTTCAAAATTTTCATAAATATTAAAGCATCCAAAAATCACAATTTTTTCATCAAAAATACATGATCCAGCAGTCGGTTCCTAGCAAATGAACCGCACCGAATGCATTTGCAGGGTTGGATGTGAAAAAAATGTGTCGAAAACGCCCATTTTATACTCCAGTTCACATATTTTCAGTTAACATATTCTAGTGACCCCCCCCGCCACACACACACACACACACACACACATATATATATATATATATATATATATATATATATATATATATATATATATATGGGCAGGTGCTTGACGCTTTTTGTGCTTACCACAAGTGGATAGGGTTTTCATGTTGGTTTTTAAAAATTTGAATTTGCAGTTGTATTCTGCATGAAAGATTTGCTAGGAAATCATACTTGGATCATGTTTTTTTTAAGAAAAAGATGATTTTTAAGCATTAAATATTTTTAAAATTATAGTCTGTTGATTTTAAATCTTATGAAAACCTAACCCAAAAGTTGATTCCCATATAATCAAGCAAGTAGATCACATATTCACGGTCAGATTTTAAAAAAAAAATAGAAACAATCTTTCCAAAGCTAGCAGGCACACAGTATGCACAAAAAGCGTCAGACACCTATTACTCTCTTTGTGCCTGACGCTTTTTTGTGCATATTGCATGCCTAATGAGCTTTACACCAAGTTAGGTTTTTACAAGAATAAAAAATCAACGGTCTTTACTGCTTAAAAATTATTTTTTTCTCAAAAAAGCATGATCCAAGTGTGATTTCCTAGCAAATTAATCATTTAAAACACGTGCAGGGTCAGATTTTTGAAAAACAATCTAAAAACTCCTATCAACTAGTGGTAGGCACATAGTAGACACAAAAAACTAATATATATATATATATATATATATATTAGGTTTTTATAAGATTAAAAAATCAATAGTCTATAATTTAAAAAAATATTTAATGCTTTAAAATCATCTTTTTTCTCAAAAAGAACATGATCCAAGTGTGATTTTCTAGCAAATCGATCATGCAGAACACATATGCTGGGTCAGATTTTTAAAAAACAACCTGAAAACTCTTATCCACTAGTGGTAGGCAAAAAAACTATATATATATATATATATATATAAAATCTTAGCCCTATTGCTATGACTAAGAATGAACAGAGGCGTTTAACTTACATAACACTCATCTAATATTTGCAAAAATAATGTTGCTTAAGTGTTATAGAAAAGAGCTAATAAAAAAAAGCTAATATGAAAAGACCAAAATTTTTAAAATAATTAAGGATTTTACATAATCATATACTTAAGGGTGTCAATGGATCGGGTTTGACTCAGACCTGACTTGTACCAAACCCTATAGGGTCGGGGTTTGGTGACAAATAAGAAGGTCCAATTAGAATCTATGTCAGACCTGAAGGGTCCAATTAATATATGGAGTCAGGTATGGTTTGTAAAATTTCATACCAAACTCAGGCCCAACCTGAGTTCATCTTAAGAAAGCATAATACGTTTATACATCTAAAACATTTAATAACTTTTGTGGTTGCTAAAATTGCAGCAGTTCATCATCTTTTTGTGATTACAATTCTTGGCTGTGAATTGCAGGAGGATGTGAAACTGATGAAAGACTTGGGGATGGGTGGATATCGACTCTCAATCTCTTGGAGCAGAATACTACCAAGTATTGAATCCTACATTGCCGCAATATTTAATCTGAAATAAATCACTGTATCAATAGATTTTCTCTAGATATATTTTATTTGTTCATATATATATATATATATATATATATATATATATATATATATTCTCTTGAATCTAACCGTACAGATGTGATCTGCATGCTTAGTTTTATAAGAACCCACTATTGAATTGTCCGATTTTGATGCATAAACGAGATTTTTTAAGGCTTTAAAGTCAATGGCTCCTAATCTTCATAGATATTCAAGCATTTAAAAATCACATTTTTTATCCAAAATACACGATTCAATGGTTGATCCCTAGTGAATTCATCATGCCAAGCACATCCACTTGGTTGGATTTGCAAAAAAAGTGTTTGAAATGCCCATATTTCTGGTTGTCAAATTTCAGTTCTCATATTCTAGTGACTCTCTTATATATATACATAATGTGAGAACCAATCATAACTGGTCTCCACCGTTTGATGAAATTTGATCGACCAGTGGAGAGACTGGTCTCCAAAGGATGTTTACAAGTCTTTTTACGAAACTGCAAAACCGGCAAAAGTTGTCTCTTTCTTCCCTCAAGGTAAATCGGCTCGTCTCTCTCTTTGCATCTTTCTTTTTTCTCCTCTCTCTTTCTATCGGAGAATCTCTATGCATATTTATTTTTCTCCTCTAAAGGATAGTCCATCTACTCCTCTCTCTCCTTACGTCTTTCTTTTTCTCCTCTCTCTATCTATCGGAGAACGGTCTCTATTTCAGAGTTTTTCTTTTCTCCGCTCTCTTAGTAAGTTGCCGAACTTGGTCATAGGGCCAAGTAAGTATGTTTCACAATCGACCTATTATCTGCTAGCTTCTGAGCATATTCTTCACCTTTGTGCTTCTTTCTTGGGGATATCATATTCTACTCAAGTGAAAGAACTAGTTTTTTAACTCATGCACTTCCTTCTGTAGATTCTCAACATGTGTGCGCTTTAAATATAAATGTTTGCTTCATAAAATTCACTTTCCTGGCCCCACTTTGAAATAACTAGTAGGATATCCGTTGTGAAGTGGTGGCATCTTAATTTTTAGCCCTTAAGATTTTGAAAGATTTGAGTAAGTCTAGATATACAAAAAAAAAAGAAATTTAGGGTATTGCTTTGAGCCACGTTGGGCTCGTCGTCCAAGAGGGTAAATGAGTAGGGCCTACCAGCAAGCCCAGACTCCTCATTATAAAAGAGTCGAACTTGATCAGGTAAACTGAGCTCAATTAAGCGTGGTAAAACTTGATTAAGGTCATGATGTAATAAGTATGAAACAAGGAGAGAATGTTCCTCTCATTGTTCCTGTATAGGGTTGATGCCCAAAAACTCTCCATTTTTTTTTTGTTAGTTTTTCAAAGGACTCCTGTTTTTGGTACTCCCATGAAAACCTTGATTCACTTAAAGAAACATTAACATCAATAGGCTTTTGCTCTCTGTCAATCATCTGAAGAGAAACATAAATTATATTCGGTTCTCATGATCGTCCTCTAATACAACCTCCATGCACTTGCTAAGTTGTTAGACATCAACACACTTGAAAAGCAAATTATAAGTTCCAGTATCTAGAGACATGCAATTAATTTAGAAGCACTCCCTAGTCTTTCAGCTATGAAAAGATTCGTTATGACAACATTGTAAGCAGTTGTACGAGGATTCAACTCCGACAGAGAGACCGCAAAATTCATTGACTCACTGAGAGAGAGATGATTTGCCTTGAGGAAGAGATAGAAATTTTGCAGGGTCTCTTTCTCTCTCTGCAGATTTTGCGTCTCGTAAAAAGGACTTATCAGGCATCTTTTGCACACAAAAAAAAAAAAAGTAGAGACCGGTCTCTCCACCGATGATTTGATTGAATGGTTCTGACCGGTCCTCACACTTCTCATCTTCCAGGGTATATATATGAACCTAATCAAACTGAATCAACCAAGTTTTAACCGGCAAATGACATGTCACAAAACATTAAAATTTCATTATTATTTTTAAAAATAAAAAAATTTAAATTATTTTTAAAAAATATTTAAAATAAAACGATTCAGCTTGGTTTCTTACTTATTTTTTGGTCGATACTATTTGAATGGGCCGATTCAGGACGATTTTCAACAGTGGGTTTCACGTTTGTAATAATCAATTTAGATAAGAATTTTGCAGTGCAATTCGTGTAAACTGTATTTATGCTTATAATCTTTTTCCGTTATTATGTATCTATATCCGCCCTTTGGCAATTCAACGTTCTTGATGTTACAGCGCATAACCTCATAATCCGGTTCCTAATCATCTTGCCCGCCATTTCATTAAAAAAAGTCGCGATTCTACAACCAAATGGGTTATAGGGTGGATCCCACGTTATACGATCACTTTTTCTTTGATCATTAAAGGGTACATTCGGGTGTCTCAACTCCCATGGGATTTGAAATCAGAATGATTTCGATTATTCAAAATCACGGCTCCCATGGGGTTTGAAGTTGAAATCTCATGATTTCTTGTGGGCTTTTAGAATCGCTTTCTCCTGAGAAAGCTTGGATCGAACCGAACATGCTCTAATTAACGTATACTTTTCATGCAACAGCTGGCAAGACAAGCGGTGGAATCAACAAGGTGGGTGTGGCCTACTACAACAGTCTAATCAACGAGCTGCTTTCTACAGGTGATCTCTCTCTCTCTCTCTCTCTCTAGGAGTATACAAGCCACACTCATTCAAACTCATCAAATATAAGCTTAACAATCCCAACATGAAAAATAGTTTGCCTGGCTCCATTTAAGGGACAAGTCCACCTCCGTTCTATGCGTTCATTTTTTGACAAAGGGTGTCTGTTCATCTGATAGGTGTGAAGCCCTTTGTTACTATCTTCCACTGGGATGTTCCTCAGACCTTAGAGAGTGAATATGGTGGATTTCGAAGTGCCAGAATTGTGTAAGTGTTATTTCCTCTCTACGTTTTTTTAGCCTCAGTTATCTATTCAAAATTGGAAGAAACTAATGCTCATTTCAACAGAATGAGAGCAAATCAACCCGCGCATGTTTATAAAACAGAAAGCTTTGTTCATTCATGAAAAATTATGTGGTAACATTTCTTAAATATTTTAATAGTTTAATATATCAAAATATATTCATTAATAATAAAAATGCATAAAAATCATTAATAGATTCTAAGAAGATGTTAGGCACATGTCACATCATGTCAAGTAGCTGTCCACAGGTAGTGTCATGTACGTTTCCCAAACATGGGACCCAAATAATATGTCCCTGTGATATGTAGTGTCTGGTGTTGGAGCTTGGTTGTAAGAGGTTTGTGGTTATGTTCGTGGGTCACGCCTTCTGGAGGCAGTTCTTGGTCCAATGATCCCAACTTAGACTGAACCCTGACTGACCTACCTTAGATCCAGAACAGAGAGACCCCGGTTGGAATCAGATCAGCATCTAGGGTTGATCCAGATCTGAGTCGGGTCAAACCCTATACCTGTTAATTATTTAAACTTGAAAATCAATAGATCTAATCCATTTTCACCAATTATAGTACTATGGGATCTGTAGCTCCCGAGCTTCGATCAGTGTAAGGTCTGCATTGGATCTGGGTGTGGAACCAGATCCACTGTTCATAAGTCAGACCCAGTAGCGGATCTAGCCTGACCCGACTAATACCCTTTGCAATCCTATGTCCCACCCAGTGTTGTGAGAGGCGTACGCCTCAGTACCTGAAGCGTACGCCTCAGAGGCGAGGCGCACGCTCAAGGTACTGAGGCGTGCTGTGATGCGCAAATTGCCGGTGGATCCACCTACTGAAGCCTTCCTTCATCCCCAAGTCTTCCTCCTCCGCCCGATTTGTCGGCTGTGCTAACCCCAAGTGCCGGTGGATCCACCGCCAGGTGCCGGCCAGCTGCTCCACCGCCGCTCCCTGCCTCCCCTCCCACCGCTTCACTTTCATACCAGTTGTGAAACCACGTCGGGGGACTGGAAACACCATCACCATCCCGGCAGCATCAAACACCAGAAGTAGGACCATCATTCCCGGGGCCTATGCTGGGTTTGGCTTATGCAAGGGGGTAGCTTCTGAGGGAGTCGAACCCCGACTACCTTTCTTACAGCCGAGGTCCACTCTAACTACACTAACTCCTTTGCGGTTGAATGTGATCTGCTTAAGTCATTCTCACCCAGCATGCAGAGGAGGAGCCAGAAATCCAAATTAGGGTGAGCACAAATGTATCTATTCATGTGAGCACAAATGTACTCTTCATGTGTATGTATATATAGAGATGTGTGAAAATACTAAATGGGCACGGTGCTAAATGAAATATGCTATTGAATTTGTTCAAACATGATTGATTTACTAGAAATCAACACTTGGATCGTGTATGTTGAATGAAAAAAATGGTATTTAAAGCTTATTAAAAAAATTTAATTTGAAGGCCATTGATTTTTTGAAACTTTATAAAATCTCATCCATGCATCGGAATCCAATACTCCAAACTGATTCCTATAAAAATAAGCAAATATATATATATATATATCACATCTGAACCGTCAGCACCATGTTCATTTTGTAAATCCTGAGAGACCTCAACGCAAATATATATTAATAATAATATTAAATAAAGCAAGGGACATAGAGAGAAAAGGTTTGAGGTGAAGGAGGCACAATATTCGGGTTAGGGTGGCACTGTTCACCCTGACCCAAACCCCTTTATTGGGGGTCCAAGGTCAGGGTGGGCACTTGACCACCGTCGTCAGCATCTGCTCGCATGCAATGATTTAATTGTATACACAAATTTAATGGACGGTAGCGCAGACTCCAGTTCACTCTCGTGACACGTCCTCTTATATGTTCTAATTATTATTAAAAAGTTTTCATTGTGCTTTGTTCTTTTCTTTTGAAAGGCAAGCTATAAGGTTAGATAGGCAGACCCCACCAGTTATTATTGGACGTACTACTGGGTTTTGAACCTGCAATGTCCCACCATAAGGAGACGTGGACTGACAGTTCAATTGTATTTTTTGGGACAAGGAGTCTGCCTTGAAAAGATGAGGCCGAATCTTATTGTTATAAGATTTAAAAATTTGATTTTTTTTTTGTTAAAAAAAACTGTGGAGTCAAATTGGAAAGAAATGATTAATGAGATTATTTTCTGATTTATAGCAAGGATTACGCAAACTTCGCAGAGGTATGCTTTAGAGAATTTGGAGACAGGGTCAAGCATTGGATTACTCTCAACGAGCCATGGACGTTTGCTGATCTGGGATATGCAGCTGGCACATTTGCACCTGGAAGATGCACCAAGGTCCTCGGTAACTGCACCGCTGGGAATTCGGCAACCGAGCCCTATGTTGTGGCCCATAACTTGCTGTTAGCCCATGCTAATGCAGTGAAGCTATACAAAGACAAGTACCAGGTAATACTATTTTCATATTGCTTTCTACGACTTACAAACATCCTTCCAATTAGGTTTAAGTGAGTTAAATTGTAGAAATTGGTAGTACCAACTAATCCAAATCCGATCCAGTACCCGGGTGATTGAGATCAGTCCAAGGGGTTTGGCATAGTCATAAGGGACCTAGTTTGCTAGAGGGCCGTTCAAGGTTCAAATCTCACGGGCATCACTCTCCTGGGAATGACAAAGTATGCAATCACATTGCACCTGATGGTGGGTGATCAGGTGAGCACATTAAAAGTATGCAAAATCACATTGCACCTTATCTTCCCTCTATAATGAGCTCAGGTTAAGATGCCATCGAAGATAACAGCTAAAAACAGAACAAAAAAAGGAAAAGAAAGCTCAGTAAGAGATTTTTCCATTGCTTAACTACCAATGCAATTTACAATTGGGTAAACCTCATGTCCAATGCTGATGGAAGGGGAGGGGTTAGCAAAACATCTGGTTAACATATGTTGATTTCTTTTTTGCAGAAAGCACAGAAGGGAGAGATAGGCATTACCTTGGTTTCGAATTGGTTCCTGCCATACTCAACTTCTGCAGCCGACCACAAGGCTGCACAGCGGGCGCTTGATTTCATGCTTGGATGGTAACTTCCTGCTCTCTCTCTCTCTCTCTCTCTCCTAGTGAGACATTAATAAGCCCCAATATTCACATAACTACCCTGTGAGTTTATACAAGATGTAGTATGTAGTATTCTCAACAAAGTTGAAAGAAGAATGAATAACCTTTCCCATGGGGTAGCAGGTCTTCTGTCATGATTGACCCGTTTTCTTTTTACGCTTGTGAACTCCTAAGGCGTGTTTGAAATATGTAGACTCCCTTTTTCCTGTGGGCCCGATGGTGGAGTTAAATGGGAGCAGCATGTGCCCTGCCAAAATGAAGAAGGATGTGTTGAGAATAAATTAAACTTGAATAAGAGTCTTCTAGAATTATTGAGTATGTACAAGCTTCTAAGAGTCTTCTAGAATTATTGAGTATGTACTTTCTAAGAGTCTTTTAGAGTTATTAAATAGGTACAAGTTTCTAAGAGTCTCTTCTAGAATTATTGAGTATGTACAAGTTTCTAAGAGTCTTCTAGAGTTATTAAATAGGTACAAGTTTCTAAGAATCTTTTGGAGTCTCAATACATCTAGAAAGGTCTTAATAGTGCTATAAAAGCCTAGTCTAAGAGTCATTGTAGGTATAAAAGTGTGAAGAGCCTTTTTGAGTAAAAGTATTAGAAGTCATTCTCCATAATTGTTCTCAACTTTTCTCTCTATTTTCTATTTTATTCCCTTCAAATTGGTATCAGAGCTTTGTTCGATTAAAATGAGCAACTCTATTCCTCTTCCTTTCGTCCCTCAATTAGCCAAAGAAAATTACGGCAATTGGAGTATCCAAATGAAAGCTATTCTTGGATCTCAAGAATTGTGGGAGATAGTCGAAAAAGGCTATGTTGAAGTTAAAAATGAAGAAGAAATGTCACAGGCTCAAAGAGAGAGTCTAAAAGCGTCAAGAAAGAAAGATAAGAAAGCGCTTGTGGTAATCTACCAAGGAGTAACCTCAAATGAAGTCGCTTTTGAGAAGATTGCGTGTGCTACTTCCTCAAAGCAAGCATGGGAGATTTTGGAAAGTTCATTTAAAGGAGGTGAAAAGGTAAAAAGGGTCCGTTTGCAAACTCTTCGAGGTGAGTTTGAATGTTTGCACAAAACGGAGTCAGAATCAGTTTCTGATTATTGTTCACGAGTATTATCTATAGTTAACCAATTAAAAAGAAAATGTGAAACTATGGATGATGTTCGTGTTATTGAGAAAATTCTTCGTTCTTTGGATTCAAAATTTGACTACATTGTGGTAGCCATTGAAGAATCAAAGGACTTGAATTCCATGACCATTGATGAACTTACGGGCTCGTTGCAAGCTCATGAAGAAAGGCTAATCAAAAAGAAGAAAGAAGTAGTTTTGGATCAAGCACTCCAGTCGAAATTGTCTCTAAATGAGAAGGAGAATTTCAAAAATCAAAGAGGTCGAGGACGTGGTCGTGGAAGAAGTGAAAGCTTTAGAGGAAGAGCCTCATATGCTCGTGGAAGAGGCGATTATTCAAGCAAGGAGAATGACTTGAATAAAAATCAAAATTTCAAAAGCTCGCAAAGAGGAAGAGGTCGTGGAAATCAAAGAGGGAGAGGCCGTAGCTATTTTGAATGCTATAATTGCCACAAACCTGGTCATATGGCAAGTGAATGCTGGTACAAGGAGAAAGAAAGGCATGATGCTCGTTTGGTGTATGAAAACAAAAACCAAGAACAAAATCATGACACTTTGTTGCTTGTGTCTCATGGTGGAGGTCTTGATGATGTCTGGTACATAGACAGTGGTGCTAGCAAACATATGACAGGTAACAAAAATTTATTTTCTAAGTTGTTTGAATCTAATTATGGTGAAGTTAAAGTAGGAGATGGAAAGGCTTACAAAATTAGTGGTGTTGGTGAAATGGAGTTCAAAACAAAATCAGAAAAAATTGAGAAAATGTCTGAAATTTATTTCGTTTCTGGTTTAAAAAATAATTTGCTCAGTGTGGGGCATCTTTTAAAGAAGGGATATGACATTCATTTTCATGACATGGCTTGCTACTTGTCAAGAAAAAAGCAAATTATTGCAAGAGTTGGAGTTGCTTCAAATAATCTCTTTTCACTCACTCTTCAAAATAAAAATTTGTCTTGTTTTACAAGTATTGATAATAAAGTTTCTAAGCTATGGCACGATAGATATGGACACTTGAATTATGGAAATTTAAAGCTTCTCTCAAAGAAGATGATGGTCAAAGGCTTGCCTCAAATTGATCATCTTGATGAAGTTTGTGAAGCATGCCAACTCGGAAAGCAACACAGAAATCCATTTCCTCCTCAATCATCATGGCGTGCAACAAGACCTTTGGAGCTTATTTATTCAGATCTTTGTGGTCCGATGACGGTGACATCTTTGGGAGGTAATCGTTATTTTATCTCTTTCATTGATGATTACTCACGAAAAGTTTGGGTGTATTGTGTCAAAGAAAAATCTGAAGCTTTTCAGAAATTCAAAGACTTCAAGGCGGAAGTTGAAACATTTACTAGGCTGAAAATCAATACTTTGCGGACTGACCGCGGAGGTGAATATTTTTCAAATGAGTTTGAAAAATATTGCAAGGACAATGGTATTCGACATGAAATGACAGTCCGACATACACCACAGCAAAATGGTGTATGTGAAAGAAAGAATCGGACAATTATGGAGATGGCGCGATGCATTCTTAAGAAGAAGAAGTTGTCAAGAAGATTTTGGGCAGAAGCTGTTTCTTGTGCAGTTTATCTTATTAACAGATCACCAACAAGAAGCTTGGAAAATTGCACACCACATGAAGCATGGTATGGTTCAAAGCCTAGTGTTCACCATCTTAAGGTATTCGGGAGCGTGGCTTATGCTCATGTTCCAGATGCTATGAGAAACAAGTTGGATGATAAATCAGAAAAGTGTATTTTCATAGGCTACAGCGAAAGAAGCAAGGCTTACAAGCTGTACAACCCGGTGACAAAGAAGATTGTGATCAGTCGAGATGTTCGATTTGATGAAAATTCCACATTTGAAGACTTGGAGGCAGAAAAGGAAAATGTGCCTATCTTTCCTTTTGAGATTGAAGAAGAAGAGAATGGTTTAGCATTTGAAAATAATGAAAATGGTGCCCAAGCATGAAATTCTCCTTTTTCCCCAAGTACTTCATCAAGCAGCCCTATAAAAAAAATGAGAAGCATCCAAGAATTATATGATGTCACAGAAGAAATTAGTCAAAATGATGCCATATTTTTTGCCTTCTTTGCAGGTGAAGATCCAATTTCTTTTGATGATGCATGTCAAGAAGAAAAATGGAGGAGAGCCATGAAAGAAGAAATTGTTTCAATTGAAAACAATGATACATGGGAGCTTACAGATTTACCACCACACAAAAGCTCTATTGGAGTAAAGTGGGTGTACAAGACAAAAATGAATCCAGATGGCTCTATCAACAAGCACAAGGCAAGGCTGATAGCAAAAGCGTACAAGCAAAAAGAAGGAGAAGATTTTACAGAGGTATTTGCTCCTGTTTCAAGACTTGAGACTGTTCGTTTAATTATTTCTCTTGCTGCTCAGAATAATTGGAAGCTTTTTCAAATGGACGTGAAATCTGCGTTCTTGAATGGGGTTCTTAATGAAGAAGTCTATATTGAGCAACCACCTGGGTTTGTTAAGGAAGGAGAAGAGAATAAAGTGTACAAGTTGAAGAAAGCATTGTACGGGTTGAAGCAATCACCCAGAGCATGGTACAGCCGCATCAATTCATATTTTGAAAAGTGTGGATTTCAAAAATGTCCATATGAGCATACTCTCTACATCAAAGCCAATTCAGAAGGAAAATTCATTGTTGTAAGTCTTTATGTTGATGATCTAATTTTCACAGGGAATGATATGCAGATGTTGAATGAGTTTAAGAACTCAATGATGGCAGAGTTTGAGATGACAGATTTGGGTGAATTGCATCATTTTCTTGGCATTGAAGTTTATCAAACCAAGAAAGGAATTTTTATTTCACAGGAGAGCTATGCAAAAGAGATCTTGAAGAAGTTCAAGATGGAGAATGCTAATCCAGTTTCGACTCCATGCATTTCAGGTTTGAAGCTATCTAAAGAAGGTGAAGGAAAACTTGTCAATTCCACTATGTTTAGAAGTTTGGTTGGAAATCTAATGTATCTCACATCCACAAGGCCTGACATTATGTATGTTGTCAGTTTGGTGAGTAGATTCATGGATAAACCATATTCAAATCATTGGGAAGTTGCAAAAAGAATTCTAAGATATGTGAAAGGAACTATCGATTATGGAATTCTTTATGAAACTAATGTTGCAGTTAACTTTATTGGTTATACTGATAGTGACTTAGCAGGGAGTGTTGATGATAGCAGAAGTACTTCAGGTTATGTATTTAATCTTGGAAGTGGAGCAATTTCGTGGAGCTCAAAGAAACAACAAATTGTTGCGCTTTCTACTACGGAAGCAGAATATATTGCTGCATCTTTTGCAGGTTGTCAGTTAATCTGGTTGGGTGGAATTTTGGAGAGTTTGAAGCAGAAGCAAAATAAGCCAACAACTCTTTTCTGTGACAACAACTCAACTATCTCAGTTGCGAAAGATCCAGTTCTTCATGGAAGGACCAAACACATTCGGATTCGGTATCATTTTCTGAGGGAACTTGTGAATGAAGGTGATGTTCATGTGGAGTACTGCAGAACGGAAGATCAGATGGCAGATATTTTCACAAAGCCACTTAGTGGACAAGTCTTCAAGAGAAATGTAGAAAGATTGGGCGTAAGGAGCAAGTTTAATTTAGAAGAGGCATTGTTGAGAATAAATTAAACTTGAATAAAAGTCTTCTAGAATTATTGAGTATGTACAAGCTTCTAAGAGTCTTCTAGAATTATTGAGTATGTACAAGTTTCTAAGAGTCTTCTAGAATTATTAAATAGGTACAAGTTTCTAAGAGTCTCTTCTAGAATTATTGAGTATGTACAAGTTTCTAAGAGTCTTCTAGAGTTATTAAATAGGTACAAGTTTCTAAGAATCTTTTGGAGTCTTAATACATCTAGAAATGTCTTAATAGTGCTATAAAAGCCTAGTCTAAGAGTCATTGTAGGTATAAAAGTGTGAAGAGCCTTTTTGAGTAAAAGTATTAGAAGCCATTCTCCATAATTGTTCTCAACTTTTCTCTCCATTTTCTATTTTATTCCCTTCAGGATGAGGTGCAATGTGATTGCACACGTTGTTAGCCGTAGGGCTCAACAGCATATGGTGGGTGGTCAGATGCAGCAGCATACCAAAAAATGTGTAATCACATGGCACACGATCTACCCTCCCTCAAAATGGATGCCTTGCATCCCCATTTTTTTGTGAAAAAGAGTCACACCCCTAGTGGTGTAACTCTTTTGTTCAGGACTTAAGTACTGTTGAGTAATGATTGTCAAACGCACCCGTGTTGTCATGAATTTGGTTTCACTCATCCCCTATATACGTCATCCCCCATCTTCATACTCATCTGAATCTTATTGATGTAAGTTGTTTTTATCAAATCTGACTTCATAGATGAATTTAGCATGGTTGATTTAATAAGAATCCACCTTTGGATCATACTTATTTTGTGAAAAATATGATTTTTGAATTACAAAATTGTGTGTTTTCTCAGCCGTTAATTTTTGAATTGTCAAAAAAATCCAGCAAAAGAATAATTCAAGTATTGTTCTTAACTAAGTGGATGATGTAGATCACATTTATAGAGTCCAATTTGATCACAACTTGCATCAATGAAATCCTAATGGGGGTCACAAAGATAGAGATTACTTGTGGGATGAGTGGATCCAAACTCTATTGCCATGCATCTCACATTTTGGTATCTGGTAACACTTTCTCACTGGAACTTAGCATTTGCAACTATGCAATATTTTTCATTTTAATGACATATCATGATTCAAACTTTTATTTGAAAAGAAGTTTATACAAGAATAAAGCATTACTTTTTAACGTTTTTGCTGCCAACATGACAGGTTTATGGATCCATTGACTAAGGGTGATTATCCACAAAGCATGAGATTGCTTGTGAAGAACCGTCTCCCAAGATTCACAAAAGAAGAAGCACAACTCGTTAAAGGGTCCTACGATTTTATTGGAATTAATTATTACACAACCAACTATGCATTAGATTATGGCTCAAGCAACACAATCATCGCTCCAAGCTATACCACGGATTCTAGAGCTAACCTTACAGGTAACATGAATAGTAACATGTCATGTGGAAGTCACCCACATGGATCTGCTCCCATGGTTAGGATGATGCGTTTTTCAGATATCTTTTAATCGATTCCATGTGTGTGCACCTGTGCATGAGAAGACAAAGTGCCTTTCTAGTGAAAAAGAAGGTTATTTCTAATGAGTTGATGAACAAGGGATCGATGGTAGGGCTGATAAATGAACCGAAGGGAGAGAGAGAGAGAGAGAGAGAGAGAGAGAGAGAGAGAGAGAGAGAGAGAGAGAGAGACGAACGTTTTTAAGCATGACAATAGAGTCTGGGTCCCTGCTAAATGAAATATGTTAAATAAAACATGCCAGGTTTTTAAGGCTTTTTCATTTTATTTTTAAATTATTACTGTACAGATTGATCTATGTATTTGATTTTATAGGGATCAGCTCTTGAACCGTTCAATTCCAACACATGGGTGGGTTTTTATAAGGAGTCTAAAATCCTTGTAAATTTTCGAAGCTGCAAATATCATTTTTTTTCATAAAAAACACATGATTCAGGTGTGAATTTTTAGTAAATTGACCATGCCCAGCACATTTATAAGGTCGGAACCCCATAAAAAGCATTGAAAAAGCCAAAAAACTCATTTAGCACGGACCTATTTCTCTCTCTCTCTCTCTCTCTCTCTATATATATATATATATATATATATATATATATTTGTATGTGTGAAACATATTCTTTTTCTGTTTGAGCACTGTGGATCTTTGAAATGTTTTTGGATATAAACCATATATTTAACATTATGTATACTATAGTACTAATGTCTGCCATCTTTTGAATTACATCAACAGGGGAAAGGAATGGTGTGCTCATTGGCCGTCAGGTGAATTTCACATGAAGTTATTATGATTTAATAGTTTATTTCATGTTATTAAGCTAGTTCATGTTTGATCACCGATAGTTGGATGAAAACAAGCCCAGCTGAAGTCTAGCTGAGCGGTTCATGCTGGGCTCTGTTTCCCAAATACAAAACTCAAGGTCAACTTAAACAATCTTAGCTTATCCAGCTCAATGATTCTAACCTGTCAGTGATAAATATGGAAACTATTTAGACCGACCAATTGGTGGTCCTGAGTCTCGGCTGAGATGTGCGTTTATGCACCTGGGATGGGATGTGAGGTCCTTTCTCCTTTGTATTTAGACTAAATCATGGATTTGGTAGAGGTGGCAGCTACTAAATTCAGGATTTGGCAGCTGCCACTTCTTCAAATACATAAACTTCATAAACGGCCATTCCAGCTACAGATTCCAAACAGGCCCTAAGGAGATAAGATCAAGAAATCAGATTCGCTGCTCGAGCGATTGCCTTGGAAAAGTACTCGGCCCAACTAGGGATGCAAACAGTTCGGATTCTAGATGGGGGTTTTGAAAATTCCGGATCCATCTCCCCAATGTATTATGTGATCCAAAATCCCAAACGTTTGCATCCCTAGGTCCAACCATTGACAGCCATGTCCCAAAATACCACAAACTTGTGGGAAAGGGAGCTGCGTGGCTGTGAATGATTAGAATGAGTACCTTGTACCTGGGTCAATCACCAAAATTTAGCCTCTTCTTTAACATATGACATCAGATGATCCATGTAGTTCTTAGCCATCCAGCTGATGCATCTGGACATCTAGGATTGGTCCACAGCCAAGCAAGAATGTGGATTATTCCTAGCCATTAATTGGATGGTTAGGATTGAATCCCATCATATGTCAGATGATGGGATCCGTTCTGGTCAATGCATCAATTTCTACCTACTTTTCTTTGATGAACGTCGAAAAGAGCAATTCTACATAATTTTGATTCAAACTTTTTTATCATAAAGACGGATGGCACCCCTGACAGAGTGTCGGTACCATGATTACCTCTAACTGAAATGCAGGCCCAAATATGAATTTGAATCTGAGTATATCCGATGAGATAGAGTTGAATTTGTTACAAAAATACATAATTATATTAGATCTAATAAAACATAGTAATAAATTTCTCTGGCCTCCATGTGGTTGTATTTCTTCTTTTAATTCTATTTTTTTAAAGAAAATTTACTTTTATTTAGATCATAGCTACAAGTGATGAGATATCACTTGCAAGCATGTACAGAGCAACAGTAAGGAAAGGATACAGCAACCAGTTAGCATTCATGTCGGGCCATTTGATTTTAATTCTTTCCTTGAATTCCCATCTGATGATCGCCCATAGAATAGCTTCACCCTTAAACTTAGGTCTGTTCCTTTCCAGACAAAAAGGAGGACCCAGCAGATTTGATCCAAATTGAAACATAGATCTAACAAAAAATACTGGCCTAAGATCTTTTGTGAAGTAAAACAGAATCAGATTAAACAAATCTATAACTGATCTGGATGCATGCTTAGATTTTTTTGAAGGGTCTTTATTTTAAAATAAGCTTAGGTTATGATGCTTGACTAAACCATACACCTACTCTAATCCATAGTTGCATTGGTACTTGATATATTGTTGGGTACCATGTGTTAGGTATGCCTATATTGAGCACGGCTACGAGATTCATTTCAGAAACTATATACAGGAGTTCCAGAAACTCATTTCAAGTTGCATGTATTTTTTAAAATGATATAAAATTTACTTTTTTCTATAGTTTTGAAATGATGAAATATTGGTATATTATAATACAAGATGATAATAACAATAATAAATAACGTATCACTCTTACAAATATGACTATGAACTTAAAAAAGCTTGTCCCTTCACAAAAAAAAAAAGATATATAAGACTTCATTAAACCCGAACTAGTAGCTCTTGAATTTTTTTGTTAATTATTTGCCTTCATTCAATTAAATATCGCTAGATTAGTTCTTGCGCATCATTGAATAGCTAGTCATGGAAGTTATTTCCTAAATTTGAAGGTTTGAAAAGATCACCGGATAAGCTCTGGTGGAAAGCATCTAGAGGACCAGAGCTTAAGTTGGCGAATGCTCATGTTTATATTTCAGACCCGATGGCGCAATGGCTCCCACCTCATGCCTTGTGGAGTGGTGGTCCTCCAGTTAGGGCCTCTTTCATGGGGTGGCTGGTTCTTTTGGACAAGATTCTAATGGAGGCGAACCTGAAGAAGAGAGGATTCCAATTACCGAGTAGATGCTCTTTTTGTCTAGCTGGGTAGAAGGATACTTTCCATCTGTTTTGGGGATATCCTTCGGTACAGTTTTTGGTGAACACTGCATGGGACGATAAGGGCCTACCTTGGGGGGGCCTAATGCACACTTACGACCCCTTATATTGGCTCATGAGATTTGGGGTATGGGTTCGAAATGGGTGTTTATTTGGAGATGCTGGGTTCTGATTTTGTTGAGGTGCGTGTAGTTAGAGAGGAATAACATAGTTTCTAAAGGTTCACGTCTCTCTGATGGGCTTGCTACAGAAAATCAACTATATGTTGTTGGAATGATCTCAGCTAAGGTGGTCGGGTACAGACCAGCTGGATTGGGGAACTGTGCATCGGGCATGTTGGACAGCCCACAACACGCAGGGTTGGGACGCTGCAGGGTGCTTCCACTTGGGAGGTTATCCTGCAACCTAATGGCCAGCCGCGTTGATAGAATTTCTGGTTCTGCACTATAGTTTTTCTGCAGATTGTTGTGCCTTTTTGCAGTTGCTGCGTTTTTCTGCAGCAACTGTAGTTGTGGGAACGGACTGTTTCCTTTCTCCCTTACGTTACTCTGTAATGGACTGTATCTGCATCTTGTTTTTTTGGTGCTCTGATTTCTGTTGCAACAGGTGATACCTCATCACTCGTTGCTGCAGCTCTGTAATGGTTTATAACATGTGAATGAAATTTAATTTCCTTAAAAAAAAATTGTACAGGAAGCATCATCTGCGTTTTATGTGTACCCTAAGGGAATAAAGGACCTCTTGGTCTACGTCAAGAATAGATACAATAGTCCAAAAATTTTCATTACAGAAAATGGTGAGTTTCATTTCCATACAACCCTAAGTTTGTCAAATTTTTGACAATTGAAGTTGTTATTTCTCTTAATATCTTTCTATGCACGTTTGCAGGATTTTCAGAGGCCAATAACAGCACTCTTCCATTAGTGGAAGCACTGAAGGACACGCCGAGAATTGACTTCTACTCCAAGCATCTTTATTACCTACAGCAGGCCATGAGGTTGTTAAACCAGATCCTAGTGGCTGCCTCTTTCATAATTTCATTCTTTTGTTCATCATTGATATTTTTATTTTTCTTCTATTTCATTTATGAATTTCAAACAGAACCATCACCAATTCAACCATGCATGAGTTTTCTCCACATTGCTACTAATGCCAGCTAGAACTCTTAAGAGATTTTCTGAAAACACTCTAATTAAAACATTGTTTCTATGTGATGTTACTGTCTTACAGGGAGGGAGTTGATGTTAGGGGATATTTTGCGTGGTCGCTTCTTGACAACTTTGAATGGAACAGTGGCTACACTGTCAGATTCGGACTTGTTTTCGTTGACTATAAAAATGGACTGAAGAGGCACCCCAAGGATTCTGCTCTTTGGTTTAAAAAATTCCTCCGTGCATAGAAGCTACGATTATGTTCTTGCTAAGCCTAAATAAGGCATGTGGATGCACTGCTATTAAATAAAAGAGTTATCAATTAAATAAAACATGTGAAATTATCTCCCTCTCTCTCGCATGTACGTGTCGCGTGTGATATATTCATATCATCATAGTACCATAACATCTTGTAAGTGAAGAGAATAAAATATAGAATGGAGAGAAAAGTTGAAAATGATGATAGAGAATGACTTCTAATACTTTTACTCAAAAATGCTCTTCACACTTTGATACATACAATGACTCTTAAACTAGGCTTTTATAGCACCAATAAGACCTTTCTAGATGTATTGAGACTCCAAAAGACTCTTAGAAACTTGTACATACACAATAATTCAAGAAAACTCTTGTACATACTCAATAATTCTAGAAGACTCTTGTTCAAGTTTAATTTATTCCCAACAATGTCTCTTCTAAATTAAACTTGCTCCTTACGCCCAACCTTTCTGCATTTCTCTTGAAGACTTGTTCACTAAGTGGCTTTGTGAAAATATCTGTCAACTGATCTTCCGTTCTGCAGTACTCCACATGAACATTACCTTCATTTATAAGTTCCCTCAGAAAATGATACCGAATCTGAATGTGTTTGGTCCTTCCATGAAGAACTGGATCTTTCGCAACTGAGATAGTTGAGTTGTTGTCACAGAAAAGAGTTGTTGGCTTATTTTGCTTCTGCTTCAAACTCTCCAAAATTTCATGCAACCAGATTAACTGACAACCTGCAAAAGATGCAACAATATATTTTGTTTCTGTAGTAGAAAGCGCAACAATTTGTTGTTTCTTTGAGCTCCACGAAATTGCTCCACTTTCAAGATTAAATACATAACCTGAAGTACTTCTGCTATCATCAACGCTCCCTGCTAAGTCACTATCAGTATAACCAATAAAGTTGACTGCAACGTTAGTTTCATAAAGAATTTCATCATCGATAGTTCATTTCACATATCTTAGAATTCTTTTTGTAGCTTCCCAATGATTTGAATATGGCTTCTCCATGAATCTACTCACTAAACTGACAACATACATAATGTCAGACCTTGTGGATGTGAGATACAATAGATTTCCAACCAAACTTCTGAACATAGTGAAATTGACAAGTTTTCCTTTACCTTCTTTAGATAGCTTCAAACCTGAAATTCATGGAGTCAAAACTGGATTAGCATTCTCCATTTTGAACTTCTTCAAGATCTCTTTTGCATAGCTCTCCTGCAAAATAAAAATTTCTTTCTTGGTTTGATAAACTTTAATACCAAGAAAATGATGCAATTCATCTAAATTTGTCATCTCAAACTCTGCCATTATTGAGTTCTTGAACTCATTCAACATCTGCGCATCATTCCCTGTGAAAATTAGATCATCAACATAAAGACTTATAACAATGAATCTTCCTTCCGAATTGACTTTGATGTAGAGAGTATGCACATATGGATATTTCTGAAATTCATATTTTTCAAAATATGAATTGATGCGGCTATACCATGCTCTGGGTGATTGCTTCAACCCGTACAAAGCTTTGTTCAACTTGTACACTTTCTTCTCTTCTCCATCCTTGACAAACCCAGGTGGTTGGTCAATATAGACTTCTTCATTAAGAACACTATTCAAGAACGCAGATTTCACGTCCATTTGAAAAAGCTTGCAATTATTCTGAGCAGCAAGAGAAATAATTAAACGAACAGTCTCAAGTCTTGAAACAGGAGCAAATACCTCTGTAAAATCTTCTCCTTCTTTTTGCTTGTACTCTTTTGCTACCAGCCTTGCCTTGTGCTTGTTGATAGAGCCATCTGGATTCATTTTTGTCTTGTACACCCACTTTACTCCAATAGAACTTTTGTGTGGTGGTAAATCTGTAAGCTTCCACGTATCATTGTTTTCAATTGAACCAATTTCTTCTTTCATGTCTCTCCATTTTTTTTCTTGACATGTATCATCAAAAGAAATTGGATCTTCACCTGCAAAGAAGGCAAAAAATATGACATCATTCTGACTAATTTCTTCTATGATGTCATATAATTCTTGGACACTTCTCATTTTTCTTATAGGGCTGCTCGATGAAGAACTTTGGGAAGCAGGAGAATTTCCTGCTTGGGCACCATTTTCATTATTTTCAAATGCTGGATCATTTTCTTCTTCTTCAAACTCAAAAGGAAAGATAGGCAAATTTTCTTTTTAAACCTCCAAGTCTTCAAATATGGATTTTTCATCAAATCGAACATCTCAATTGATCACAATCTTCTTTGTCACTAGGTTGTACAACTTGTAAGCCTTGCTTCTTTCGCTGTAGCTTATGAAAATACACTTCTTTGATTTATCATCCAACTTGTTTCTCATAGCATCTGGAACATGAGCATGAGCTACGCTCTCGAATACCTTAAGATGGTTAACACTAGGCTTTGAACCATACCATGCTTCATGTGGTGTGCAATTTTTCAAGCTTCTTGTTGGTGATATGTTAATAAGATAACCTGCACAAGAAACAACTTCTGCCCAAAATCTTCTTGACAGCTTCTTCTTCATAAGAATGCATCTGGCCATCTCCATAATTATCCGATTCTTTCTTTCACACGCACCATTTTGTTGTGGTGTATGTCGGACCGTCATTTCATGTCGAATACCATTGTCCTTGCAATATTTTTCAAACTCATTTGAAAAATATTCACCTCCGCGGTCAGTCCGCAAAGTATTGATTTTCAGCCTAGTAAATGTTTCAACTTCCGCCTTGAAGTCTTTGAATTTCTGAAAAGCTTCTGATTTTTCTTTGACACAATACACCCAAACTTTTCGTGAGTAATCATCAATGAAAGAAATAAAATAACGATTACCTCCCAAAGATGTCACAGTCATCGGACCACAAAGATCTGAATGAATAAGCTCCAAAGGTCTTGTTGCACACCATGATGATTGAGGAGGAAATGGGTTTCTGTGTTGCTTTCCGAGTTGACATGCTTCACAAACTTCATCAAGATGATCAATTTGAGGCAAGCCTCTGACCATCATCTTTTTTGAGAGAAGCTTCAAATTTCTATAATTCAAGTGTCCATATCCATCATGCCATAGCTTAGAAACTCCATTATCAATACTAGTAAAACAAGACATTTTTATTTTGAAGAGTGAGTGAGAAAAGATTATTTGAAGCAACTCCAACCCTAGCAATAACTTGCTTTTTCCTTGACAAATAGCAAGCCATGTCATGGAAATGAATGTCGTATCCCTTCTTCAAAAGATGCCCTATACTCAGCAAATTATTTTTCAAACCAGGAACGAAATAAACTTCAGACATTTTCGTAATTTTTTCTGATTTTGTTTTGAACTCCATTTCATCAACACCACTAACTTTGTAAGCCTTTCCATCTCCTACTTTAACTTCACCATAATTAGATTCAAACAATTTAGAAAATAAATTTTTGTTACCTGTCATATGCTTACTAGCACCACTGTCTGTGTACCAGACATCATCAAGACCTCCACCATGAGATACAAGCAACAAAGTGTCATAATTTTGCTCTTGGTTTTTGCTTTTATACACCAAACGAGCATCATGTCTTTCTTCCTCCTTGTACCAGCATTCACTTGCCATATGATCAGGTTTGTGGCAATTATAGCATTCAAAATAGCTATGACTTTTCCCTCTTTGATTTCCACAACCTCTTCCTCTTTGCGAGCCTTTGAAATTTTGATTTTGATTCAAGCCATTCTCCTTGCTTGAATAATCGCCTCTTCCACGAGCATATGAGCCTCTTCCTCTAAAGCTTTCATTTCTTCCACGACCACATCCTCGACCTCTTTGATTTTTGAAATTCTCTTTCTCATTTAGAGATAATTTCGACTGAAGTGCTTGATCTAAAACTACTTCTTTCTTCTTTTTGATTAGCCTTTCTTCATGAGCTTGCAACAAACCCGTAAGTTCATCAATGGTCATGATATTCAAGTCCTTTGATTTTTCAATGGCTATCACAATGTAGTCAAAATTTGAATCCAAAGAACGAAGAATTTTCTCAATGACATGAACATCATCCATAGTTTCACCATTTCTTTTTAATTGGTTAACTATAGATAATACTCGTGAACAATAATCAGAAACTGATTCCGACTCTATTTTATGCAAACATTCAAACTCACCTCGAAGAGTTTGCAAACGGACCCTTTTTACCTTTTCACCTCCTTTAAATGAACTTTCCAAAATCTCCCATGCTTGCTTTAAGGAAGTAGCACACACAATCTTCTCAAAAGCGACTTCATTTGATGTTACTCCTTGGTAGATTACCACAAGAGCTCTCTTATCTTTCTTTCTTGATGCTTTTAGAGTCTCTTTTTGTGCCTGTAGCATTTCTTCTTCATTTTCAACTTCAACATAGCCTTTTTCGACTATCTTCCATAATTCTTGAGATCCAAGAATAACTTTCATTTCGATACTCCAATTGTCATAATTTTCTTTGGTTAATTGAGGGACAAAAGAAAGAGGAATGAAGTTGTTCATTTTAATCGAACAAAGCTCTGATACCAATTTGAAGAGAATAAAATATAAAATGGAGAGAAAAGTTGAAAAAGATGATGGAGAATGACTTCTAATACTTTTACTCAAAAAGGCTCTTCACACTTATTTGTAAGTGAACAGTGTTATGGGTTCTTCCGACAATTAGTATTTTCAGCAAGCAAAGGCTCATTCAATCCAGAAGCATTTATATGACATTATGCTTCGTACTGATGTTTTACTAACACAGCAGGCCTCATTTGAGAATTGATGGAGTGCCAGCTCTCTGGATATCTGATTAGTATCCAGCAGCAGTTACTGTTTAGGGTTCCAGGCAGCTGTGAAAGCGAGCCCATGCTTATAAACAGTTTTCAGACTCAGTCATCCCTGACCACAGCCCATGCTCATACAGATTGAAATCCTGAGTGAGGATGAAGCTGTCTTCAAAACCACAAGGGAAGTTGAAGATTGCCATTCTGATGAGGAAGACTACGGTTTTCCTTTAATGATGAGGTACCCACCAGGATCGAGCCCTAATTCGCAGTACCCTATAGTGGTAAACCCCGAGAGAGTAGACCGGACACACAGTGCTGATCATGACTACTGCTGCCAAGTAAAATTTAAAATTGATGATGCTGGTAATGTTGATGAGATACATAGGTATGTGAAGGAGGGAAATGTGATGATAAGGGTTTCAACAATAGGTGACCGCTCTAAGCTGATGATGGGAGGTGACATTTGGCTTGTAAACAATGAGTGACATGTGGATGATCAGGCTATGTGATGCTAGTGGTTTTATTTTTACTTTTAGAATGTGCATTAAATTCAGAGTATCTGATAACTCGCGAGAAGAAGAATTTTAATTTCTAGGTATACATATACATACTTCTTCAAAGGGGGGAGACAAACAAGATTTTGGTATCAAGTTGTTCTCGACAGGAAAAACCTAGGTTAAATTAGAAAGGCTTGTTCTTGGAAAATCTTTTTTCCATTTCTTCAACTTGTGCATCCTCTTATTTACAGCAACTTTTTCCATTCCATGAAGAACTTAAGCATGCTCAATTAGTTTAATCGGTTGTGATTCAGTGCAACAAAAACATGCTTCGCACCATTCTGCAAATCTCTCTTAATTGCGATTTGCTATTTTAAAAGGTGTTAAAAGATGACTTCTAGTCAAATTTATATTCTGGTAGATGTAGAACTTAGTAAGTCAGCACTAGGGTTGCAAACAGTTTTGATTTCGGATCTGGAAATACAATGTGGAGCAGTGGCGGATCCAAGATTTTCCTTAAAGGGGGACAAAAAATTTTTGGTTTCTAATATTGAAAATTTTCAAACTTTGCCAAGCCCCTTTAGGAAGTGATGCCCCCCGTTTAGAAACTTTTCAACACTTTGCCAAGCTTTTCAAAATCTAAACTTTTCAAAACTTTAAAAGGGGCTCGAGCCCCTCTTTGATCTCCTGGATCCGCCCTTGCTGGGGAATTGGTTTGGTTCGGATCGGGTACAGCCAAAATTTTGCAAAATAGCCATCCCTAGTCCGCACCTGCCAGTATAGTTTTGAGACAATTTGGCAGACATTGTTATTTGTAAAGCAACAAAAAAGGAAAAGTGGTGCAAACACCAGCTTGGGTCGCCCTAATGGCAACGGGCTTAAGCAGATGGTGCTGACCTCTTGGTCTTAGGTTTGACTCCCACTAAGTGTGTGGGTGCCTTTTATTGATGGGCTCTATAAAGACTTGGTGTCGATGATCCCCCCTGGGGTCTACCTTGCAGATGGGTGGGCCCATTAAGTGACGGTTATAGCACAAAGATTCAGATATATAGTGTAGGAGACATAAATTTGTTGATTTTGTAAAAATTGTACGCCATGTATATATATATATATATATATATATATATATATATATATATATATATATATATTTATATATATATATATATTGTAAGACCCGCAATTTTTCAGTATCTTTCTGAAGAAATTCACGAGGCATTTTCAAGTAAAAATAACATCTGAACCCGAAATACAAATCAGATCGATTTGTACGAACCAGTTATACTTAAGATATTCGTCGCTTTGCGAATATATGCTCAAACACTCTGGAAGCCATAACCTCTTAACTAAACAAAATCAAGAGATTCGTACGAGCCAACTTTCTTAGTTACGTCAATACGAAGAAAATTGCGTACTCAGAATTTTTCGGAAAAAAATTGCCGAAAACCCGAAATTCTTGCGGGACCCACAGAAATATTGGTGGGACCCACAGGAATATTCCTCAGAAAATATCTTGTGGGACCCACAAAATATCCTGTGGAAATATCTTGTGGGCCCCACCTCAAAAGGAACCTCCAAGAATTTAAAAGAAGCCAAGGGGTAAAAGGGGCATGGAAAAACCCAAGAGGAGGTGGGCTTGGGCTATAAATAGCCCTCCCCACTCTCTCTCTTCTCATAATTTCGACCCCCCCTCTCTCTCTTGCCTTCTCTCTCTCTCCTAAACCTCCCCTAGTGAGCCCAAGTGAGTCTAAGCCCACCTGACCTGGCCTGAACCCACCTGACCTGGTCTGAGCCTGCCTGACCTGGTCTGAGCTCACCTGACCTGGGTCTGAACCTACTTGACCTAGTCCAAACCTAGTTGACTTGACTTGAACCTAGTTGGGTTTAAAGTCAAAGTCAAAGTCCTTTTTTGTCCAGATTCCGGTTTGGATTTCTGAACCCAGACTTAGCCTACTTGAGCTGAGTTCGAACCTGCTGAACCCAGTTGACTTGGATCGAACCCTGTTTGGTTCAAACCACTTAGGTTGAGTAGCTTGACCTACTCTACCTCTTTCTCAACTAAGTCAGCTTCATCTGACTTAGTCTGACCTCTAGAAGGAAGGCTCGAAGCCAAAGAAGCAACCTGGAGCCGTTTCTTCGACAATTTGAAGTAAGTTCACTTCGTTGATCCATCTCTCTCAAGTATTCGACTGTTTGTATATAGAATATACTTTCTGAAGTAGTATCTTGCTTTAGTTCTTGATTGAGCCCTTTTTGGACACTTCGGTGTTCACCCGCTCGTCTCGTAACTATCGTCGGATATATCTATGTTCAAACACGCAGTATATGCATTCTTTAAAATGGTATCTCGCCCTAGTTCTTGGTTGAGCCCTTTAGAACACTTCGGTGTTCACCCGCTCGCCTCGTAACTATCGTTGGATGCGGATCTAGGTGTATATCTGCTGATTCTGCCAACGCGTCTTATATCGCACAGGCTATGTAATTTACCTTTGCCGTCGCGTCGTATGATGCCAAGGCTCCCTGCTTTCTGCACTTCCGATTATGCATTTACTTACGCCGTCGCGTCGAACGATGCCAAGGCTCCTGCTTTCTGCACTGTATTTACTTACGCCGTCGCGTCGAACGATGCCAAGGCTTCTGCTTTGTTATATATGTAGAATATTTCGTTCAGTTACACACCCTGAACAATAGTATATGCATTTCTTTACGCCGCCGCTGTATAAAGCACAGGCTTCTGCTTATACTACATATATAGCGCATAAATGAGCGTTCAAATGGAGATCAAACTCCAAATCGCCAATGCGATTCCCTGACCGCTCCTCGTTCAAGATTCTGCTTGACGAATGAAGCCCCTATTGGAAAGGCTTCGATTTTTGGCAAAATGCTCTTTACGTAAAGACTAAGTCAATTACGTATGGCCTGGCTATGGCCAAGGGTTCCTGCAACCTTGATGGATGCAAAGTATGCACAACGGTGCGCATCCATTTCCCGAATTAAGCGTGGCGATTTCCTACCAAAGAGGGGAGATGCCGCTGAAATGGATAAAAGAAACGCACGCTTTCTCCATAAAAGAGAGGAAGTGCTGCTGAAATTTCTGAAGAAGCTAAGAATAGCTCAGAAAGAACGTAGCAGGATACTCTGACATATAGCAGAGTGCTACCCAGTTCATGGTTTGCCCTCTACAACGTAGAAGGGTTCGTCGCACCACTGCCGGTAGAGCAGGGGAGGTGCTGACGAAATGGTTGGCAGAAGAACTGCCGGAACCAGTTGAACGACATAATGATGTCCGTTGATGGAACGATGCCAGAATGGCTCGTATCCCTGTGCCTGCAAGGGCACCTTGCTCGTAAGGGCCATCGAGCCGGAGTAGAGGCTGCGCCTTGGCTAGGTTTGGACTCGTTGCGTGAAAATACGCCGAGTAGCCGATCTATTTAGATCGAGTCATATGCATGCTCATTGAGAACGATTACACAACCAGACTCGTAAGGGCTGATGAGCCAGAGTGTGTTGTTTCCACCCAAAGAGGTGTGATGCTCGTAGTGGCCGAAGTGCCAAGAGCGGTGTTCTGCATGCATATGAATAAGACTTAAGGTCTCACATACCCCGCGGTTGAAAATCGTGTTAGGGGTACTCCCTCAGTAATGACTGTGTTGGGGCAGACTGAATGGGGTCGGGTACATACTCCCGTAGTGCTAAAAGCATGGGCTGCCTAAATGGCATGCAGATTCTGTCCAAGTAATTGTAAGACTGGCAGATCCCTTCAGGAATTATGCTCACTGTGGAATGACAGTGATGGTACAGCCTTGAGTGACATGTATTTTACTTTGGACCTGATAGAGTCCACGATGGCCTCAGTCACTCATGGGTTTTGGGGTCGTGGTTATCCTTAAGATCTAAGGATTGAACTCAACTACTGCAAGTAGAGGATGCATCCGAATATGGGCCTAGTAGGATTCTCCCAGTTGAAACACACTGTCCTACTATGGATAGGGTCAACAGGCCTCTGAGGTATCTAAAATACATAGAATAATCAACCCCCAGAACGTCGCGTTGATGCCCGGACAATAGCTCTACCTGCGTACCAAAGGCGGGAGCGGTTAAATATCGAAACAATGCATTAGTTCTAGGTACAACGATGCTTTGAATGTATGAGTGGATGACGTGTTGAGTCAGTCCTGCATAACCTTTGTGAAGGTGTCATGTTCGGTATACTACTGGACCGAATGGGCAAAGACCCGTGTTGTATCCGCACGACTAAGCGAAGCTCGAGGAGTTGTCCTTAGATGCGTGGGATACGGATGTGCCAAGTATGAAAACTTGAGCTAGACATCACTTTGAGACCCGGAAGAGGTCATGGCTAAGTCATGGAGACTTAAGCGGTTATTCAAATCACAACCCTGAAAAGGCTTGCTCTAAGTCATGAGGACTCGAGCGGATGTTCAACTCATAGCCCTACGGAGGCTCTTGCGATATACGCTAAGTCTTGGAGGCTTGAGCGTCGTTATTGCGCATTGCGACCCTGAGTGGTCATTATTTGTACTTGAGTTGAATGGTTATATGATTGCATGCTTACCAGACCATCAGTGGTTCTGACCCCGTTTAATGGGGATTTCAAGTGTTGTACCTGCGTGGCGATATGCGGAGCAAGGCGGCATCGAGTTCCAGGGTTTCTCTAGACAAAGTTGTACTGCTTCCTTTTATTGAACCTATACTGCTTTTTTTAAGTAGTGATGTAATAAACAAGTGGTTTTCGATAAAATGGAACACTTTGGTGGTCAATGAGTTGCTTGGCCACATACCTGCAACGTGCTCGGGGTTTTCTAAAACTGACGACTCATTATCGTCTGATTCCGCTGCTAAAAGCTTTTCTAAGTTCCGCTGCAAAGAAAAAAAAAAAAAGAAATTCATGAAAATTTTAACTTAGCTTTGTTTTGGAAATCCGGGGCGTTACATATATATATATATATATATATATATATATATATATATATATATAGAGAGAGAGAGAGAGAGAGAGAGAGAGCTGCTCACTCGTTAGATGCTCAAACGAACACTCACACTGAGCTTTCATCGCGCAACATGATAGACACTCAACATCCTTTTTGCACAAAAAAAAATTTTACTTCGCTATTTTAGTGCTAGTAAAAATTTAAAAGTGACGGCTTAAACTTTTAGTGGTGCTATTTTAATTAGCATCACTAAAAGTTTTTTTGCACAAAATGACGTTGAGCATCCATCACTTCGCGTGATGGATGCTCAGCATGGGTAATTTAGTTTTTACCACCTAACAAGTGAGCATCTACCAATTTTAGTATGCACACACACACACACACATATATATATATATATATATATATATATATACATAGTAATGGGTCAGAGCTAAACCAATTTGGTGCTAAACCACATGCTAAATGGATTTTTCAACTTCTCCGATGCTTTTTATGTGGTTTAGGCTCTATAAATATGTTGGGTGTGGTCGATTTACTAAGGATCCACACTTGGATTGTAAGATCTCGTGTTTTCGGATCTTAGTCAATTCATGAAAATTTTGAAATTTGGCTAAGTCTGGTAAGAAAATCGTTTGAGGCTCGAGTTTTAGACCGAGGTCTTAGAGTTTGGGTTTGACCCAAGTCTCATCAACAAGGTCTAGACAAGCCAATCGAAGTGTGGCAAAGAGTTTTAATTTAAACTTTTAAATTCAAGCGAAATTCAAGCAAAATTTAGGTTATTTTTTGGCGAAATTCGGAATTTGATATTCACGTAATATATCATTGGATGCGCCTAGAAATTCTGAGCGCAATGATATTTTACTTTTTCAAATTTGAGTTCTGGTTGGCCCAGAAATCACGTTTTTCTAAAATTTTAGCAGTTTGTTGAAACAGATCCGAAATTGGATCGGATTGAATCCAAGGCGTAGGATCCAAATTTCTATAGATTTGGGTCCTAGTTAGGTCCTATAAAAATCTGGAGTTGATACAAGTCTTAATCCAAATTTTTATATGAGTATGAGTTTGGATCTTGGATCTTGGATCCGAATCTGGATCTAAATCCAAGCTCAACATTTTTATGACTTTAAATTCAGCTAGGAGCTTTAAATTGGGGTTATTAGCATATAAAAGTCTCCATGGTCAACATGACCAATTTTGGGAACCTTTGAATATTTAAGAATAAGTAAATTCAAAAAAATAAATTTATTAATTTAATTATTTTTATTAATTCCGGGATTTGGGTTAAGAGGGTTAGGGTTAACTCTCTTCCCTAATTAAAAAGGGTCTAGAGGTTTCCATATCTTTTAGGAAAGGAGGGTCAAAAAGTCAAACAAAATAATAATAAGTAAAGGATTCCAAAAAAAATCTGGAAACTCCCTAAAGAGAGAGACCTAATTCTGGAAACTCTCTAAAGAGTTTCCAGCTATATTAAAAGAGAAAGGGGGGGGGGGGGGGGGGCAGCCCTTCTCCCTCATTTTCACCCTAGAGAAAAAAAAGGGGAGAGAAGAAAAAGAGAGAGGAGTGAGAGAGTGGGAGAAAAAAAGGGAGAGTGAAGGAGGTAGAAGAAGAAGGTTGGAAGCATCGTAGCTCAGCTCAAACGCCTTCCACACCCTCTATTCATATTTTTCCTCTAAAGGTACGGGTACTCCTTGAAACGAAAGAGAAATCAGGTAAAGATTGGATTTCCATGCATCTTTTGATGGAAATCCATAGAGGAACAGTGGACCCACGATTTCCACTGTTACCCATTCATATATTCTGTATTTTTATTGTTTCTTAACAAAAAAAAGGTATATAATATAACTAATAAACAGTTTTTGCACAAACTTTTATGCTGTCAGTTTTGACAGCATACACAAGCCCAAACTGGACCTGTGTATATGCTGTTGAGCCCATCCGACAAGGTCGGCTGGACTGGGCATGGCTTTAACAAAAGAAAAAAAGATCTGTTTTCTTTTTTTGGGGATTCGGCTGTTGGCTGGCTGGCAGCCAGCCGAGTGGCACTCGGCTGACTGCCAGCTGTTGGCCGAGCCGGCAGGCCCAGCCAAGTGATTGGCTGGGTACGGTGCTGATTTTGGCAGGACCGGGGCAGGCCCAGTCGACCCAATCGGTTGGGTGCTGGCCTGTGGTCTTGGGCATTGGAAATTTTTTTTTCTGTCTGTATATGCTGTGGTTTCCTGACAGCATACACAAGCCCAAACCGGGCCTGTGGATATGCTGTCAGACCCAGCCGACAGGGTCAGCTGGGCTGGGTGACTTAGATAAGAAAAAGAAAAAAATATATAAGAGTATATATATATATATATATATAAGGTGAGATATGTATAGGGTTTAAATATTTTTGTTAAACTCCTATGCTGCTGTTATGCTGTCCATCTTCAATAGGCTAAACAGGCCGGACTGGGGACTGTGTACATGCTGTATGTTGTCCAGCTTCGACTCCTATGCTGCTGGGACTATGTACACGCTGTCATAACCATCCGGGTGTTGGCTGAACATGGAATGGATGTTGAAGTACTGACAAACATAAATTTTTCCTTAAGGCATGCATGTCACAGTTAATGATAGACACTTATAGACATGCATTGATTGAATCAAGTCATGTGACAGCAAGCATGCACTTATTTAAAAAATTTGCATTTGACTGTCACGTAGAACGGTAGTAGTTGTGTTGATGTGCCTATGACTATTGTAAACCAACTCATTTCTTTGTTGGCTGCATACACGTGAAAATACATATATGTTGATGTTTCTTTTAACGTAACAATGCATTTACCAGTGGGCATGCACATGATATGAACATATAGTGACATGCATATGTGACTCTTGTTAAAGTTTGCAACCAACATGAGTAGATACACAATTGGAAAATAGGTATGCACATAAGGAAGCTCACTTAAAAGAAAACATGCATCCACTTGAGTTTGCATATAGGGAAATTCTGAAAATTTCTGTGGTTATGCTTATGGGTTGTGAGCTTGTAACTAACTTGAAAAATGTGCAAATTGAAAGTACATGATTTACTTCACATACAATATGTTATGGTTTATGCATAATGTACATCGGTGAACAAAGTGAATTACCGAGGGCTTGGTAAGCCCGAGTTGAGGGTTGCTTTTCCTTATTCCTGTCAATGCATTGCAAAAATTATGTTTTTCTAATATTTCATTTTATTGCACTGTTCTACATGTTTCCACGGGCCGGAGTTCTGTGATGGCTCTCGCGAGATAGACGCGAGCTTTTATCTTTATTTTGCATATGATGTTGCAAAACTTAAGAAATTAATTTTTAATAAAAAGTAATAATAAAGAACAGTGTAATATACCTTCTGGGATCACCCATCTGAAGAATGGGGATCTTAGAGATCCGGTCTTGGGGAGACTGTGAGGATACAAAACTCTGTGTGCTTAATTTGGACCCCTGAACCCGATATTGAGGTTCTTTCTCCTAGCCATGGTTTTAGGGAGAGTCCGTCATTTTACCTGGGGGTGGTATGTTTTGACACAGTTGTTGTTTTTGGTACCAAGAAAGTGGCACTTGTGGGCGTGGGGTGTCCCTTGTGTCCCCGACATTAGATATGGAGGTCTAATGTTCCGAAGGTGATTCGGTCGAGGGCTAAGTTTGAAACCCAGTAATAAAATACAAATTATGTGCTAAGATACCCTGGGAACCTAACTTGACCTCGAGGTTTGTATCCGTTTGGTGTATCCATGGGCAACGATAATTAAAAAAAGAAACTTAAAGTTGTATGCATTTAATAGGGCATGCATAGGGAAATAAAAAACTTAAATGAAAGATAATAAAATGATTCATGCATTGTACAAAAGTATTTATTACATGCTATTGCTTTACTGTCTTTGCATGCTTAACATTTATGATTGTTGCATGAATAAATTCCCAAATGCTATAAACTGTCTTGTATGTATTTCCCTCGATTGTTGCATGATATCTTACCTTAACCCTTTATCTCACTTGTTTCATTAAGAAGTAGTTGTGCTCAAAATTTCGATTCTGACACCCTACTTTATTGGTTTTTCGCAGAAGCAAGTGATCAGTGAAGTCGACAGCTACTGGAAGGGCGCGCGAGTCATACTGAGTTTTGACTGCTTCATTTGTGGACAGAGTGGCTCTTTCTTTGTTTTGGTCCTTCAATCTAGTGTTCTTTTCATTTACTTATTTTTCATCAGTAGTTACGTTACTTTCGGTTGAGTGAAACACTGTTTTTGAGATTAGTTCTTAACTCATTAATAAAGGTATTGGTTTAGTTCTATGGATGATAATTGCAAGTTCGTTTGTGGTATCTGGCTATCCAGTTGGAATTGGAACTGTGAGAATCCCGGGTCTCTGGAAAGTTTTCCGCACTGTTTATAAAAAAAAAATACCGCATTTTCAAAGGGGATGAGTTGGGGTCGTTACATGGATCATGTGTTTTTCATGAAAAAAATGATGTTTAGAGCCTTAAAAAATTTACAAAGATTTTGGACTGTTGATTTTTTGAACTTTATAAAAACCCGCCCATGTGTTAGAATGAAACGTTTCAAGACTGATTCCTATAAAATCATGTACATAGATCACACCAGAATTTAAAAATAAAATGAAAAAAAGTTCGAAAAACCTATTTGACACACGATTTAGCACCGACCCAATATATATATAGTGAGAGAGAAAGAAGTTTAGAATGCACAACCGTGCATTTCAATAATATGCACAATTAATTTTAAGACATAATTTTCCCTTCAAAATGACTTAGAAAATTTTATATTGGTTTTGTTGTCAGTTGACAAGCATACTTTATTTAATTTGAACATCCAATATCCAACCTACCACCCCTTTAAATCTAGGGATGGCAGTGGATTGAGGGAAAGCGGGGGCCCACCCCGCCTCGCCTCATTTGGACCGTGAATGAAGGATATGAAACAGGGATGGAGGCGGGGACGAAGGTTAAAATCCATCTCCGTTCGGGGATGGAGGCGGGGATGGACTTACACCTTTCCCCGCCCCACCCTGTCCCCGCCACGATCCCCGCCCCATCCCCAGTCCTTCTAAAGGATGGCAATAGACTACGGGGAAATAGAGCGTCGCCTCATCCCCGTTTGAACCAGGAATGGAGGACATGAAACGGGGATGAAGGCAGGGGTGGAGGTTAAAATCCATCCCTCTGCGGGGATGGAGGTTCTAATCTTGAGACGGGGTGGGGGTGGAGACCCTGTCCCCGGCCTCGGTCCATTGTCATCCCTATTTAAATCCACTTGCCTCTTCGCTAACATTTCATCCTCCTCACTCACCGGTTATTCACCATCACCAGAAAATCATTCGCAATCAATCCCGCATGGGTACCAGTTTGGTCTGGCCTCATTAAACTCTCTCTTTCTCAAAAAAAAAAACAACTGAAAAACAAACTACAAAATTGACTCAATAATAATTACAAAAAGGCCATTTTGAGGTGCAAATTTTGTCTTAAATATTACTGTACATGTTACTAAAATGCACAAATGGTTGTATATATATATATATATATATATATATATATATATATATATATATATGAGAAGTGGTATCTTCTTGACCACTTTTGAGCTTGGCTCCTACAAGTGAATAGGGGTTTTTAAGGTTTTTTTTTTAAAATTTAACCCTGCAAATGTGTTAGGCATGGTTGATTTGTTAAGAAATGATACTTGGATCATGCTTTTGTTTTTGATAAAATAATGATTTTTAAGCATTAAATATTTTGAAAATTATACAATTGATTTTTATATTTTATAAAAACCTGTGGCAATGATACAATAGCTGATTCCTATATATAAAATCAAGCATGTAGATCACATTTGTATGGTTAGATTTTAGAAAAAAACAAGAAAAATCCTTCCACAGCCTGATAAGCTTAAAAAGTTGTCAGGCAGCTACTACTCATTATATATATTAATGGATAGGTGCAAATGATACTTGCTAAATGAGGTTTTCAGAATTTTTTCATTTTATTTTTAAATTTTAACCGTACAGATGTGATCCATGCACTTGATTTTATAGGAATCACCTCTTGAAGTGTTTTATTCGGACACACGAGTGGGTTTTTATAATGTTCAAAAAAATGATGGTCCAAAATCTTTGTAAACTTTCAAAGCTCCAAATATCATTTTTTCATCAAAAACACATGATACAGGTGTGGATTCCTTGTAAATGGACTATGCCCAGCACATTTATGGGTCAGAACTGTGAAAAAAATACCTTAACGGCAGAAAAAAGCCATTTATCACGTATCATTTAGCACCTATCCATTTTTCTCTCTCTCTCTATTTTACGTATATTTAAGTGATGGCATTTTTCAAATAATTAAAAACTTCGGTTAACATACAGAGAGACGGTGGGCACCACAAATTAAGTTTGTTCTTGGGACCCACATTATAATATGATTAAAAACCATCTCGAGTCTCTCTCTCTTATTGACCAGTCAAGACCCTCGTTAATACGAAATTTTTTTCTTTTTATTGAGAGAAACAAAAGACATTTTTAAAGGCTGGTTTTGTTTTAAATTGCTTCAAAACAACGCTTACAGAGTCAGACACGTTTTAGAGCGTGTCATTTCCGTGTCTCATTACAAACATGTCAGACTTCATGCTTGCACGTATCATGTATGACACAAGCTCATTTGAGCGTGTTACTGTGACATAAGTTCTCGGTGAGGGTTCCTCATCATAAGGGTATATTTGAATCACTGTCCCCTGCCCGAAATGGACGCCGGGATTGGTGATTTTAACAAACGTTGGACGTAGTGGATGCTCGAAATAGTGTCCGCCACATCCTTAAAAACCTGTTCTTTTTGTAATACCCCCTTGTTACAAAAGAAACAAGACAAGAGGAACATGTTTTAAAAAAAAATCGAGAGTAAGGTTCCCTCGACTCTCTCTCTCTCCATGGAGAACGGGATGAGCTGGCTGATCGTCATCCACGACGATGACCCGATGGCCTTTAGCTCTGGTCAGAAAACCGCCCCTGTGGGCGATTTCATTGGCCAGAAGTTGTTTTTCGAAGAAACAGGAGCGGTACTTCCGCGAGCAGGGAGACTTCCAGTGGGATGTCTTTTGCTCGAAGGAGAAGCGACAGAATGGTGTGGCCGACGGTGGCCAAGAGGCCGATCAGGAGTATCTCCAGAGAGATCATTCAGATGATGATGACGACGACGACGATGTGGACGAATACAATGATGATAATGACGAGGGAGATGGCGAAGTGGAGGGTTTGGTAAATGCGAACGGTGGGACGAGGGGTTATTGCGGTTCTCTGTTTAAATGTGATTCTCTATCGTGATTTTCATACTTTCTCCCTACTTGCATTAGTTTGCAGAAGAAAAGGGGTTACCCAAGTGCGATCAAATGCCTTCTGTAAAGCCCCAACCTTTGTTGGGTTATCCTTGCAACTGAACCAGGGCATTTTTAGGTTTTCATATGTATGGGTTTTCTTAGATTATGGGTTTTTGTTTGATTTTCATAGATTAGGTTTTTGTTTGATTTTATTGATTACGATTCTCTTCTTGATTGAGAATTTTTTTCTTAGTTCTTTTCCATCAAACAAAGGACATTTGTTGTGCTTGGAACCAAAAGAAGAGAACGAACATAACCAATGTTCTGTTATGTTTTTTTTGTTCATTTAGTCCAACCCTGAACAAGGGATCAAAGATACCTTAGGGTATGTTTGATGCATTGTTCCCACCGTGATTCAAACGGAAATCTCGCTGGGAACGGCAATTTCCAACAAACGTTGGACACGGCGGACAACGTTCCCCACATCTGCCGCGTCCTTATACACGTGATCTTTTCGTTCCACCCTCCCCCCTGTTACAGAAGCAGGAACGAGAGGAACAAAATTTTCTCGACGGGCGCACCTCTCTCGTCCGATGCTCTCTCCCCGTCAATGCATCTCTCTCCCTCATGGCCATGGAGGCGAGGAGGAAGACGACGACCTTTCTTCTACAAGAAACACGGGAGAGATATATATGAGGGGATGGGGAGGATGAGGGGCATCGACATCTCGCTCTCTCTTCTCGTTTTGATCTCTTCTCTCTCATAGGTCTTCATTTCAGCAAATACAAAACGACATGAACTGCAATGGGAAGGGAGTTGGTTGCCTTTGAAAGAAACATCAAAACTGTGAAGAAAAAGGGGCAATCCTTTCTTCCTTCGTGATTCAACCCTTTTGTGTGTGCTACCTTCGTTGGAGGGGACATCACTTGAGGGGGACGACCGAACGAGACCTAAGATTTGGTTCCTTCGTGTATTGCTGAGGTTGAGAATGTGATAAGCCCTCTTGGCCAGCACTGATCTTGCTGGAGCTAAGCCTGTTTCGTAACTCTCCCTCTCTTTGAATGAAGGTGTATGATCGATGTAACCTTAACTTGCTGTGTGAATGTTTGATTGAGGGTTCTTTTGTTTGCTAAATATAAGGGACTGACCTTTATGTTTATTATTCTTATATGCTGAGTTAAATTCCTGAAACTCACTGTTAAGATGAATTATTTCTATTTCATGAACTTTTCATGTTGTTGAATGTACCTATAAAATCTGTTTGAGGTCGTTTGAGAGGTGCCTACCAACCGTTTGCTGAAGCGCCTCTAAGACATAGCTTAACTTATTTACAAGCCTTTTTAGGTATGAAGTCTAATTTGTGCCCATTTGTTCTTGCACAATAATCTGTTTCATATTTTTTGCTTCCACAATTTTTATGTTCTTTGATTAACTTATGTTTGTTTAGGTTTTGTTTCATTTATTTCATTTAGTTCTATTTTTTAGTTAACTGTTATTTTTATTAGTTTCAATTCTAGCAAGGCTATGTCTTGTCATCAAATGCAAAGTCACAATGAGGTTCTTTAATCAATGGTTATGATTATGAATGTAAACATAGAAATACTGAATGGGTTAGATTAGACTTACATCATCTTGTAAGACTTGTTCAAGCAATTTGTGCTTTTTGAAAATGTGTCTCTGGATGACTGAATTCTAAATTCTAGTGTTAATGGCCTCATTTGTCAAGTCTGAAGACAGACATGGGATCTTTCCTTTTATATTACAATCTTGTTTAAGTTGGATCTTCTACATTGTCTACTTTGTTACCACATTATTGGACTTGCTAACTGCCCTACTTGGACATGGATTATCCCTAATGCTGAGAGTATGAGGTCACAAATGCCAAAGAAACCTTGTGCATGTTAAGTGCACAACACATTGTATGCTTTCTTTATGTGCATTATGCTGATTCTGATCTCTGTAATGATCTATTCATGTCCTAATGTTCTAATCTTTTCATATTTACTTGTTTGAATCTTGTCCCCTAATAGTTAGAATGATTTGTTCTATAGGTCTTCTCAAAAATTTTCAACACAACCTTTGAGATTTTATTCATATTTTTTTCATTTCTTACAAAATTTAGGATGTTGAATTCTGTATGAAAAAGAACTACCTGCACCAGAATTAGATGAATACAACATTTTTTATTTTTATCAAAGTGCTCAAGGCTTCTTTGAAATGTAGGATGCTGATCCACATGCATTGCGTGGCCTTTTTGACAATGTTTTCATGCTAGATCTAGTGAAGGTGTGCCAACTTGTTGAAGATGGCTATTACTTGGAATTGAATGATCTTTCAGAACCCGTGTATCCTTGTTCTACTGTTGAAACGATCAATAACTCCCTTGCATATTTTGATGCTTCTGCTGCTAATAATATCCCAATTGAAGATGGCTCCTTTTTAGAAATGAATGGTCTTTCAAATCTTACAGATGCCGACTCAAGTGGTTTTGAAATGCTTGACGGACTGTTGCACTATTTTGATGCCACTGAAAATAATTTATGTGAGGTTGGTTCAAGTTCTTCTGGCATTGGACAAGAAGCAGGTGTAATTGATAGGCATTTAAACATTAACACTAAGGTAATGTTGACTTGCATTCTAGAAGCTTGAAAAGCTTACACATTTTATCCTCAGTGAAGGGTCTCTTAAATTGAATTTTCTATGCATACATCGTCTATTGAGAGTATACCAATAATTTTGTATACCATTTTTAGGTGGATGAAGCATCATTGTCATATGTGGAACAACCAGATACCTTGCAACTCCATATTGCAGAGCAGTCGACCTCTAAGCAAATACTTGATAGAGTTTTATGCCGAAGGCATAAAGTCTTATCCAACAACTCATCACAGGCAAATGCAAAAGAAAATATCAACCAGTCTCAGAACTTAGAAGCACCAAGTGGAACCGACTGTTGGAGAAAGAATTACAAAGAAGAAAACGTCTCTTCTGCGTGAAATCTTTCTCTTTTAGACTTGAATCAGGGCTTCTAAACCTGTAAATTCATTTCTTTAATCTCTGTGAATTCTATAGCCAGAATTTATTTATTCATCTCTTACTGATTCCACTAATACATTTTTGGTCTCATTGATTTTGCTAATACTCACATGGTTAACGCGACACCAACTTCATGTCTATAGTTTGTGATGGTAGAGGCTAGTTGTAATGGTCTGATTGGCTGCTATCTGTGTGTGTACGCACGTGCAAGCGCATGCATGTTCAAAATCCAATTTGAGATTCATATTCGAAGCAAAAATCTAATTTGAGATTCATATTCGATGCAAAAATCTATATTCGGGGCAAAATCCAATTCAAGATCCATATTCGGGGCAAAAATTCATATTATGGCAAAAATCCAATTTGAGATCCATATTAAAAGCAAAAATCTATATTCTGAGCAAAAATCCAATTCGAGATCCATATTTGGGGGCAAAAATCCATATTTGAGATAAAAATACAATTCCAAAATGCATATTCTAGGGCAAAAATTCATGATTTTAGATATAATTTCTTTATTGAACCCATATTTGAGCAAAAGACCATAATAAACTTCTTAAAACATGTAAAATGATGGACGGATTGGGTCATACGATCCAAAATGAAGTAATTCAACCCATTATCTATGATTGTCCAAGTTGTCCACACATAGTCATCAAACAACGAACATTTAAAACATAGTATCTAAATACGGTCCAAACAAACGTTGAACTTGGAACAGTTGTTACGGAACGAACAGAACCAATGTTCTGTTCCATCTTTTTGGTTCATTTTGTCCAACCCTGGACAAACCATCAAACATACCCTTAAAGGACAAAAAATACAAAAGCTGTGGGTGTAACAATCATAGCTTGACAAGTTGCTTTTAACTGCCAAATTATAACTTAATGAACTTGATCAATGGGGAGAGCAGTTTGTTTGGTAGGATCTGTTAGTGCATGTCACCTTATCTTGTGACATTGCATTGTATAACTGATGCGGGTCTACCTAGGGGTGGCAAAACCTGACCCGACCCGCCAACCCACCTCTTAGGCGGGTTCGAGTTTGGCTATAAACGGGTTGGGTCATAAACAGGTCGACCCGCCTAACCCGTTTATTAAACGGATCAGGTTTGTGTTAGGGGTATGCCAACCCGGCTGACCCGTTTAATAAACGGGTTAGGCAGGCGCGGGTCAACCTGTTTACCTGAACCCAACCTGCCAACCCGCTCGCCAACCCGTTTACCCGACCTTGACCCGCCCGCCAACCCGCCAACCCACCCGCTAACCCGCCAACCCATTTATCCGACCCAACCCGTTTATTAAACGGGTTAACCGGGTCGTGTCGGGTTACCCGTTTGATAAATGGGTCGAGTTAGTGTTTGCCACAGCGGACCTGTTTAATAAATGGGTCGGGTTCATGTTGAGGTATGTTGACCTGCCAACCCGACCCGATTGCCACCAGTAGGTCTACCTAACTCTAGCTCGCTTATAAAAGAAAAACTTAGTGAACTGAGGAAAGTAGCATTTTGCTTCTGCTGCTGCTTGTAATTTATTATGTAGAAGACAGGAGCCTATCTACTCCACATTGTATCAGTGACAATGAAATAAAAAGACAGGGATAATAACCACCGCGGGGGTCGGCAGCCTGGCCAGTGGGGTGTGTCCGTAGCTTCTACGTAAGGTAGGGTGGTCGTGAGCCTCACCTGTGGTTTTTCTTGCTTTGGCGAGGGTTTCTCATCGTCAAAAAGAAAAAAGAGACCGAGATAATAATGCGAGCACATTAGACTACCTTTTCACCAACCTTCATCAGAGAAAAATAATTGAAATTTTCAACTGTTATTGTGTTTTTTGTCTGGGCAAGCTAAAAAACTCTTATCACCAACCACCGACTTTGAGGTCATCCTGCTCACCAGAAAATATACCCAGTTTCATCGATGCTGCCAGGACAGTGATCGAAAGTATGACAGGCAGAGCTAACACGGATAGGTCTCTATCCTGGAGATGGTTTGTCCGTGTAAATATAAAAAAAAAATGAAAAACATAAAAAAAAAGTGGTAAGATAAAATTTAATGTCACAATAAAACAGCTTGACTGTTTTGAGAGCGCATCAGGTCAGAAGCAGCTCTGACGGTAGCTGCCATTCATCCATGTGATGAACGGCAGCCAGAACACCACTCTATTCCAGCCATTTGATTTTTTGGGGCTGTAGATGCCGATTCATCCAAAACATGAACGGCTCTCAAAAAATTTGTGGGACCCATCAAAGTAACGACATAACCATCTACGGTGTTGGTGTAGCTTTGAGTTTTCAAACAAGGTTTATTCACAGTTGTCCCCTTGTACAGTAAGCACAGTTCAAATGGTTGGTGCAGTGGTCCAATCAATCAGGTTCAAAATTGTCACACTAAGCCCAGAAAAAGTTAGGTAGATTTTGTCATGTTAGATTATTGGGACCAGCCTACATGTCCTTTCACCTATGGTGAACTGATCCAGCTAACAGAGGACAAATCTGCAAGTCCCATCCTTGTTCACCTTCCCATCTTATCTGGCCTAATGCTACAAATCAGAGAGTCAACAGGCAACTTTCTTTAAGCCTCTTAAGTATTGCACTGTTTCCACACCCTCCCCACATTCCCAATGGATTCCACGCTCAAAGTATCCTCACTAGCAATATGCCTCCTGCTCTGTGTTCCAGCAGCAGCCGCTGCATCAGGTTCTCATTCCCTACTCTTCTTTGCCTAAAAGATGATCTTTGAATCACCTTTTTCTTCATTTAATCACTTCATTAACTAATTTGTCTTCGTTGTGTATAGTTGGAGGGAAGCCAGTGGCATATGATACTTACATAAACAACAAAGATGGTGATGGCCGCAAACTGGGAGTGAAGCTTACTGCTGGCCGGATATTGGGACCAACGGCCGAACCATGGCACCGTTTCGTTGTTCTGCGGCAAGGTGGATGGTACTCTCAGAAGAGAGTTTCCTTCTACTTGCCACCAAGCCCTGTAAAAAGTCCTAACAGGTCCATGTACATACCTTCACCTCCTCCAACACTAATTAACTAAACCAGTTCACTTTTACTACAGACACTGTAATCAAGGATCAATTATTGCGGCGTGTTTTCGGCCAATTTGACCAAATCTCTCTAAAATATTTATGTACAATCTTCTGTGATGAATCAAAATAGGGTGTCATGCCTACATAGTGAAGCAAATTGCTCATTATATGGCGTTACTCAAAGAAAGAAAAAATTGCCTATCGTCTCATCATTGTTATAACTTCACGCACTTTATCCTAATGTAGTTTTGAAAGAATGATCTGAAATATGTAATATTTATGGCTTATTTCATAAATATTGAAGAAAAGATATGTTAGTGTTCAGACAAACTCCATAACATTAAGCAAGCTAGAAGCCTAGAACTTATCCAAAAAAATAAAAATAAAATAAAAGCAGCAGCTAGACAGGGTAGGACAACTGCAAGTCTTGCTTAGCAGGTTGGATCCCTTCTTGATTTTTAATAAAAAAAAATTATTTTCTACTCGAAAGCAATGAAGGTTCTGTTTGAGAGTGTTACATTGAGATGGAATCACAATTTCCATGTGTTCCCGAAACATGGTTTCGCCGGAACGTGATGTCGAGGATGGAGTTGCCAAAAGTTGTTGTGAATGGTGTTCAAATGTGGTAGTGGGGCTGCCAACTCCACTCCCAATGCTTGTGTTTTGGCTACATACAAACTCCCAAACGGGAGAGAGCATGAGAGCAATGGTGGAGACCACAAAACACTTCCGATTCAAGGCTGCCAAACAGAGCCTAAGAGGTAAGTCGAATTGTCTGAATATTTGAGGTGAAGGCATAAGTGATAAGTGCCCTGTGAACATCCAAAACACACAATCTATCGTGAACCAATATATTCTGGATTTATGTGATCTGATGTAAAAAAACCCCTCCGACGAAGGGGATAAACATCAAATTAAAAAAAAAAAAAATCTAAGGAAACAACGGTTTCCCCAAAAGGAAAACCGTGTTACAGAGAGGGGGTGAGGATAAACCTCACCCCTCAAAATCCGCGGAGGGTGAGGCTTATCCTCACCCTGCGTGAGCGCTATAAAAACCCTTACGCAGCCTCCCTCCACCGCATCTCAACGAGCGGCAGAGGGAGAGACATAGAGAGAAAGGGGGCGACAGGGATTGAGAGAAGGAGGCACTTACCGGTGACGGCGGCGAGGTAAGCCTCCACCCTCCTCATCTTCTTCTTCGTTCTTCTTTTCTGTCAGAGCAAAAAGGAGGCCGACAGCCATTGCTGCCGGCGAGTTGCAGGTAAACAAAAAAAAAATTGATGTCAGAGCGGGAGAGAGAGGGAAGCGTGGGGGTCGACCAGCTCCGGCGACCAGCCGACTATTCTGGATCCAGTTAGAATAGTATGGATCCAGTCAGACCAGTTCAGATCCAATCAGATTGTTCTGGATCGAGAAGAGTTATGGATCTGAATCCAAACAGACTAGGTTGTATTCAGATCAAAAATGGATATGGATCAGATCGTAAGAAAGTCTTGTATGGTACCAAAATTCGAAATTTACCAAGATATTCATTCAGATACTCGAGATCCATTTCAGTAAAATGGACATAACTTTGCACCCCAAACTCAGAATCGAGTGAAGTTTGGTGCGTTAGACTCGTATTGAAAAAGGGAATCCATTGATCTATGAAATTAAGCCAAATTAGTGATTCAAGAATCAAGGTTTTTTAGTAAGATTCATGAGAGGTATTTTGGTAAGAGGTTTTGTGAATTAATTCAAATATGTTACTTTAATGACCAGATCCTACTGTTAGAGCATCTTGAGACTCACTTTCGGTGAAAGTACAGTGTTCACACTTGAGGTAAGAGATATTATAAGTAATCTTAGATGTCAATAAACATTTTTACGTTACTTGTTACTGTAATGTTATAAACTATTCACATGATAGTTTTCGAGTAAGACCATGACATGCATAAACTTTCATGCTTGACATTATGAGTAGAATTATATACATGTTTGTGTGATATGCAAGTTAGTTTTGATATGTCATGCATGATGAAAAGAAATTCTATTGTGATTGCATGTTTAGATAATTCATAAATATCATGCATTGTGATGAGACTATATTTAGATTAGAGTCTCATTTAGTCTATTTATGTTGTTTGAATGAATATTTTGAGATCAACATGCATGACCCCTTAAATTCCGGAAGTGGAGTGGGGCAAGGGCTACCTGATTCACGACCAAAGTGCAGCCACCATGGAGAGTGGGCCGCCGGTGATTTAACGATGTAGAGACACTACATCATTGTGTGCTAAGTGAGAGAGGTGTGAGTCCTAAGGTCATCATAAGATTAAGAATGAGAATTGTTGTGTTCAGTCATGACACCACTCGTGAGAGAACGAGTGAACTATGAATTTGAGAATATTATTCAATGTGTGAACTTAGTTATGACTTAGGATTTCACTCACACTGGTTTGGGACTCTGAAGGACCATGGATGGTTGATAACCATCATGGTTAGGATGTAGCATGAACCATACCGAGATTGAGAGCTTGACCTCCCGGCTAGCTACCGGTGGGGTCCCCGTGGTGGTTCATTGCAGTGCCTGGTGGTCTGGATACCACTGAGAGTGTATGGTTCATTGTCTTACCAACATGTAGAATTAGAGTGTTCTACGGGGTTGCTACGCCCATAGACGGCTATTACCGGTATAGCCAACCTAGTGATAGTTGTGTGAAAGAGAGTATTTGAGAATGATAATGGGGGTAATTAAAATATGCAAACATGTGTACTGTGTCGAGAACTAAACTAAGACTAGGGGCTTAGAGCCCATTACAGTTGTAAGTTAATTGTTATTTACTTATAATTATTTCTTACTGGGTTGTAGACTCACCCCAATTTTGTTTAATTACAACTATAGGTTTCAGGCATTAGTATCGGTCAACGTGTGAGCAGCTTCTTCAACAGAGTATTGATATATTTTACTTTCATTGTCATTGAATAAAATATATTTGCTTTATTTTGTTATGAATGATGAACAATTGTAAGAAATAGTTGATTTATGAGAATAAAATGAAAAGTTTTTTTTTGCCACTTTTTCTCTGTATAAACTTTGTACTCTCTCCTTCTGGGAAGTAATATCAACCGAACTCGAACTCTTGAGGTCCCAGATTAGGGTGTTACATCTGATGACTGCCGAATGCAACTTTCGAGCAAGCCACCCTAAGCCACATAAAGGTGCAGAGGCACTTTTCTGAAAATGTCCACAACTGCAAAATTCTAAAATGTGACCGAATTTGTATCGTCATCAAACGGTATGTGGCTTGATCTTTTGGATGAGCTTAGAGGTCTCAATTACCAAAGATCTACCTATCATCCTTCCCCGATATCTGCAATGAATGGTAACAAAAAAATACCTTCATGAATGACAAAATAAAGCCAAAAGTTGCCTCAATATGATGAGCTAAAATGGGCATAACTTTTCTTGTGTATGTTGGCTTGGGTGGTAGATACCCTTGCTGCAAGTACATTTTTTTAGCCAGATTATCCTAAACCATTGGAATGCAAAATTCTATCATCCTAGGATATTTTTGCTTTTAATTAAGCTTTTTTGTCCGGAATTGTGCCTTTTTGGTTGGTGTAACTGAACCAATGCCATGGAGTTGAATTCGTTTGCGTGCTTTCATGCATACATGTGGGCACAAGTACTGATTTTTTATTTGACATTATTTCACAAAATAACTTCCAGATTCAGTTGAACGCACTTTCAATTCCATGAATCAAACACACATAATGAGCAGCAAATTCTAAACCATTTGGTGAATGAAAAAAACAGTGACACTGTATCTAATTTGGTAAGGGCCACTTGTGCACATCTCACCAAGTTGACGAGACATCACAAGTTCAAAACACATGGGTGCACATCCTTTAATTACTGTGAGGCTGAAGCTGGGTATACTCCCTGGTGGGAAAAGGGACCTCGCGTTGTTGTATGCCATTGAGCTCAGTGAACTAAGCGGTGCTTCCTTGGTTATCAACAAAAAAATACCAGTAATCTGAATTATGTTCTACAAATTTGAGACGAAGTCTGAGCCCATCAAAATGATCTCAATGAATTCGGTAAGCATGTATTTTGATTGGCTATAGGACATGGAGCTTTTTTCCTCACTTGTCCAGCATGGTTTTGAATATTTAGTCACTTTCTCCATTTCCAGAAGTATATGAATATTTGTAAAGCGTTTTTTCATCACGAACACTGAAAAGAAAACATCCACCTTGGCCCATACATCCAACAAGATTATATAAAATTATGAATGAGAAAGAAGCCGCACTATGCCACTTGCATTTCACATGTCTATAAATGGGCAGTGATCTTACTGCAGGTGACAAAACCAAAGTATTGCAGAAAAGAAAATATTGCACTCAGGTTCAGAAGAATAAAGTTGGGATTTTGTTTTTTATTCATAATGGCAAACTTTGACTATAGATAGAAAGTAATTAGCGGCATGTGCTGGGTGACGAGGAATCACATGACAGTAATGTGTGTGTTGGGTGTAATTACATATACCTTAGGTTCGGACTAGTTATTGACAATACTAAAAATGCAAAATGCAAATTCGACATGCATATATCTAATTTGGTGCTCTATTATAACGATAAGCATACATAGAAAAAACCCATACACAATTTACGTAACAATGACCAAAAGTGCCCTATGATCTCAAAGCTGTTTCTTTTTCTTTTTCTTTTTTTGGATAAGTAAGCTGGGGTTAGGCAGACCTCTACCAGCACAAAAACGAAAATGCAAAGAAAGACTTTATTTTACAAGTGGATTCGGGAACTGTTGCCACTGCTAAGCGTGGTCAATTTGAGATGAGATGCTTACTGACCTGGAGTGCATATTAGACTTGATAATTTATTAAATGTCTAAAATGTTCTATAAGTCCTGAGCAGCATGTGGTGTGCACAACACCAACCTTGTAATCTTTCAAGTTTGCTGTTATGGGTCTCACGCATAACATCTTCCTGGTGGTGATCACTATCATTCTTCTGAGTAGTTTCTCAGCAAGATCCACTATCAGATGCACACCACATGCTACTGAAGGCAGTGACATGCCTGCAAGGAGTGCTCAAAGTCAGAAAATTCGCGTCGCCGGTGGATCCAGATACTGGTGGCCTCTATCAGATCCTGGAAGATGGTTCTCTGAGAAAAGGGCCAATTATATCTTACGGTCACCAACACCACAAATACATCCCTTTTTTTCGAAAAATCCACCTGATCCTGGTCGTGCGCCTATGCCTAAAGCACTACCAGTACTAGTTCCTCAGCCGTCTCCAAGCCAGCAGGTGCTCGCTGCTGCACCTTCACCACTGCTGCCTGTTACTGCTGCAACAGCACCTTCAGCAACTCCATCTATGAGTCAGGTGTCACGAAGCCAACAAATGCTTACTCCTGCATCTTCACCAGCTCTGGCTATTCCTACAACAGCACCCAGAGTGATTCCATCGAAGAGTACAGTGTCTCCAAATACAGAGATGCTCGCTCCTGCACCTTCTCCTACAAGGAACTAGGACCCATCTTTGATAAGCAATGTTCAGCCGTGTTGTTCTTTGCGCAAGGTGTGATGGCTTTTTATGTTAAGCACTTATATTAACCGTTTTTTTGGAGAGGGTGGTGTGTTCCCCCTGAAACACAAATTCGTGTGTTCCTGTGTGTACGGAGGAATATCTTAGGACCCGCAATAATTCATATGTCAATGTTGCCCACGATGATTTTATAATAAAATAACATATAAAAAAGGTGGATATGCGTTTGACGGAAATGTTTTCCCGTAAGATAAACATGCGTTGGATGAAAATGTCCTCCCACTCTCCATAAATAGATTTACACGTTTCGCCTTTGTTTTTAGCTTGTGTTACAACACATGGCCGCCTTCTCGTTCCTACCTGATGAGTTGTAGAGCCTTATTCATAGCGTTTTTGCCCTCCCTACTCTCTTATCTGATTTCAATTGTAAATCGCTACTCTCTTATTTGATTTCTACTGTAAATCGCTACTCTCTTATCTGATTTGTACTGTAAATCGTTATTCTCTGATTTGATTTCTACTGTAAATCGCTACTCTCTTATCTGATTTGTACTGTAAATCGTTATTCTTTGATTTGATTTCTACTGTAAATCGCTACTCTCTGATTTTATTTTTACTGTAAATCGCTACTCTCTTATTTGATTTATACTATAAATCGCTACTCTCTTATCTAATTTTTATTGTAAATCGCTACTCTCTGATTTGAATTCTACTATAAATCATTACTCTCTTATCCGATTTGTACTGTAAATCGCTATTTTCTGATTTGATTTATACTGTAAATCGTTACTATCTGATCTTATTTCTACTGTAAATCGCTACTCTCTGATTTTATTTCTACTGTAAATCACTACTCTCTGATATAATTTTTACTGTAAATCACTACTCTCTGATTTGATTTCTACTTTAAATCACTACTCTTTGATATCATTTTTACTGTAAATCGCTACTCTCTGATTTGATTTCTACTATAAATCGCTACTCTCTGATTTGATTTCTACTGTAAATCGCTACTCTCTTATCTGATTTCTATTATAAATACTCACTCTACTCAGTTTGACATTGCCATCATTATCTCTGTTGTAAATTGTTATTTTCTATCTACTAAGTTTGATGTTTGCACCCTCGTATCATAATAGACAATAGACAACATGATGTTTTTTCTAGTAGTTCAACTACTTTTCACGAACAGACGATGACAAAGGGTGCTCTGGCGATAATAGATGACGGCGACAGTAAAAGGGTGCTTTGGCGGCAGCAGACGACAACAAAGGGTGCTTTGATGGCAGCAGACGATGGTAAAGGGTGCTTCGTCAATCAGAGCTCCTGTTACAACAGATGGTGCATCACCAAAGGGTGATCCAGAACGTTTACGGTAACATATTGCGAGAAGCTCCTGTTGAAGCAGAGGAGTTTACCCCTTAGGGCAAAAACGATGATGATTTTAACCCTTTCTGGCGGGGGGACATTTTTGTTTTTTACTCGAAACGTCATTTTATGGCGCTAATGGCAGAAAAATGTACTTAAGTCTTTGCAAACACACCAGACTCCGATGTTAAGTGATGCTGACACACAAGGGGAAATGAGCCCCATATGCTTACATACATGGCACTCATTCAGACCCGAGAACACGCACCTGCATGTTCCGGGGGGAAACATATAACATGCCTTCATTTTTTTATGCTTAGGACATGAGACGCAGAGGTGGGCAATGGGTCGGCCTAGCCCGCCACGGGCCATCTTGGGCCTATAAGCTCAGCCCGATTATATATATATATATATATATATATATATATATATATATATATATATATATATATATATATATATATATATATAAAACCTGTAATGTCAAACACTACGTCAGATTATGTTGGACGAGCGCACACCCGATCGACAACACACTCATTTTGAGTAAAAATACCTTTAGCGGCAGTCAACACGACTATTGCTAAAGGCATTTTTTCTGCCTAGCTCTTGACGGCCACTGATTCCTTTTTTTTTCAGAACTTCAATGAACGATATATATATATATATATATATATATATATATATATATATATATATATATATATATATATATATATATAAACTAGCCCAGTCCGGTTTAGACTCATGGCCTAATGAGCTGAGCAACCGATGAGATGGACTTTTTTTAATGGGCCGGACCCGTTGCCCACCCCTAGATAAGTGCACCCATGCATAGAAGAGACTTTAGGCCATCACCACCACACTTGGGTTTTTCTTTTTCTTTTGTTAGAAAAAGGTTTAACCATTAAGTGTCAAAAGATGTAATGAATATGAAAAAAATGATCGTATTATTCTTGTAAAATGGTGTGTTCTTTGTAATGCCTCACAATTTGCTGAAATTTGTTTTATGTTAAAAAAATTTAATTCTTAACTTTTTAAGAATATTTTTACCCTTCTTACAAGCGAACCTATTGAGGTTTGAATGATATATGCTCGCAACATCTCAATAAAAATGAAAAAACATTTCATAAATCTGATGAAATTTGCAAAAAAAATTCTAGCTCGCCAAGTTCTCTTGATACATTTACGATAGTCCTTGACATTCATGTAGACGTCATACAAACCTTTTTTAACTTAAAACTCGCTAAAGTCAAGAAGAACACTTACAAATATATGTCAGCCTTTGAAAATATACATGCTATATACTAGCTACGAAATCCTATTTTTGCAAGTTGTTTTACACTACAACAAACCAACGGATTAGCGACAACCTAAATCCGTCGCTAATCCGTTTAGAGACGGATTAGCGATGGATATCTTCCATCGCAAATTTTTCACCGCTAATAAGTGACGACATATATTTGTCGCCCATTCCGTCGCTAAGTAGCGACAGACTGTATCTGTCGCCAGTTTCGGCGCTAAATTACGATGGAATAACAAATGACAAAATCCGTCGCAAGGCCATCATCACTAAACAACGACTTCGGTTTGGCGACAGATTTATAGCCGTCGCTAAATTCAATGCCCATAGTAATTAGCGATGGATATATCCATCGCTAATCCATCGTAAAAAAAAATTAAAAAAAAAATATTTGAAAATTAAATATCGAGAAAAAATTTCTCGTGATCCAATTTATATTTCCTGTGAATAAAAAACAAAGTACACATCAAAATCCATATAAAAGGAAACTAAAACAATTAATCCATCCACTTTAAAATTTGCAAGTTCTAATCATTTACAATTCAACATTTACATTTTTGAATAAAAAAGAAGGTAAAACAAATTCAACACATGAATCTAATCATCGCCAAGACTTTGTGCGTCCTCTTGTTCATTGCTTTGATCTGTTCCTTCAACTCCACTACGTTGATTATCGCCAGCAACCTACACAAAAAAGAAAGGTCAGTACTGATAAACAAAATATATTGAAATAAATTATACTCTATTTGTGATTCTATCATGCGCATATGTGTTCTAAGGCAGTAAAAAAACTTTATACAAGATTTTATCATGTTCATATGTGTTATAAAGCAGTAAAAAAACTTTATATGTGATTCTATCATGCTCATATGTGTTCTAAGGCAGTAAAAAAACTATATATGTGATTCTACCATGCTCATATGTGCTCTAAGGCAGTCAAAAAGTTGTATATGTGATTCTACCATGCTCATATGTGTTCTAAGGCAGACAAAAAACTGTATATGTGATTTATCATGCTCATATGTACTCTAAGGCAGTAAAAAAACTGTATATGTGATTCTACTATGCTCATATATGCTCTAAGGCAGTAAAAAAATTATATATGTGATTCTACCATGCCCATATGTGTTCTAAGGCAGGCAAAAAACTGTATATGTGATTTTATCATGCTCATATGTACTCTAAGGCAGTTAAAAAACTGTATATGTGATTCTACTATGCTCATATGTGCTCTAAGGCAGTAAAAAAACTGTATATGTGATTCTATCATGCTTATATGTGTTATAAGGTAGTAAAAAAACTTTATATGTGATTCTATCATGCTCATATGTGCTCTAAGGCAGTAAAAAAACTTTATATGTGATTCTATCATGCTCATATGTGTTCTAAGGCAGTAAAAAAACTTTATACGTGATTCTATCATGCTCATATGTGTTATAAAGCAATAAAAAACTTCATATATGATTCTATCATGCTCATATGTGTTATAAAGCAATAAAAAAACTTTATATGTGATTCTATCATGCTCATATGTGTTCTAAGGCGGAAAAAAAACTCCACACGTGATTCTATCATGCTCATATGTGTTTTAAGGCAGTAAAAAAACTTTATATGTGATTCTATCATGCTAATATGTGTTCTAAGGCAGTAAAATAATGCTATACATGATTCTATCATGCTCATGTGTTATAAAGCAATAAAAAAACTTCATATGTGATTCTATCATGCTCATATGTGTTCTAAGGCAGTAAAAAAATTATATACCTGCCGGGCACCGGAGCTCATGTTAAATGCAGACGAAGTTTCTCTGTCCTGAAAAAAGTTGCACAACTCATTACGGACAATGTTGGGAATGGCTTCATTTAAAAAGCATTGCATTTTGTCTTCAAGACGCTGACAGACACCATCCCAAGACATAGTAGGGTCATTAGGACGTTGAGAGTTGATGCTGGCGAGAGAACTCTATGGGCCCGGGCTGCAGGAGGCAATGACTGGTGTGGTGTTCATGTTACTCTCAAACCCAAACACATGACCCTTTTTGGGTTCACCGGTTGCAGTCACCGATGCTGCAGAATCAAAAGGCGAATGCTGAGTGGAGTCATCGCCATATCGATGTACCATTTGCTGCTTGTATGACTCTTACAATGTAATGATTAGAATATGAATTAATAATTAAGAATTACAATATTTGTGATAACGTAATTCATAGTAACTTGTCTATTACAATTTTTATTAATAAAATAAATACATACCGATGTCGCTCTCGCCTTCTCTGATACGAACTTTCCCGTGGTCTTACGTTTATGTGTTTCAACAAACACATCCTTGTATGGCACAATGCCTCTTTTTTCTGCTTCCTGCAAAGTGAAATGATAAAAGATTTAGTTAACAGGTTTGCAACAATACTTATAAAATTGATAATATATATATATATATATATATATATATATATATATATATATATATATATATATATATATATATATTGATGAGTTACCATTTTCTTCTGGTGGCTCCCAAAAGTCCTAGATCCGTCTGTGTGTAGATGGGCTTCGGGCATTTTCGCTCGATTTTGTACAGCCTTCGCTGAGCGATTTCGAAATGCATTTTCCGCCTACTTGTCGCACATTCCCTCCCAATAATCTCTCCTGATAGTAATAGCGCTATGGCCCTTCCACTATAGTGGATCATCTATTCCGCTAGATGTTTTTTGTCTACAGTCTTCATATTGTGCAGCATGTCTGCAAATCGATTGGTAGCCACCTTCTGCCACACCTTCCTTGCATCATGTTCCTCCATCGTAGTCGCGAAGCGATTCGAATCCTATATATATTTTCAGAAAGTTAGTAGACATGATTGTAACAAAAAATTAAATATGAAATACATTAACTATGACAAACAACTGTATACCGTGAATGAGGACCACAATCTATCTATCACCTCTTTTGGATACTCTTTCCATTGAGCGACCGGTCCTGTTAGATGTTGAAGTAGTGAATTCCTAATATCGTGTACTACTTCTTGTGGCTCAAACCTCATGCTGCACATAAATTGGTACACAGTAAATATCAATATACAATATTTATAAGATATGCAATAAGTGAAAATGAAATACTTATGGTCGATTATCGATATACACTATTCGAATGAGTCTTCTTGTGCCAGACTGAGAAGACCCTGCATCCTGTGTTGGCTCTTGACTTGTATGATCAACTGGTGTAGGTGGGTCATGTACAAGCGAAACATCGTCTGTAAAAAAATACGTTAGAAATTCTCAGAATGCACATTTCAACTAATCAAGTATCCAATTAGTTAAATGATATATCTATCAAAAGAGCTCGTGAAGATGAAGGCTGAGACTGGGTACCACTAGATGAACGACCACTATAACCTCCACGAACCATATTCTAACAAATAAAAAATGTTAGAATATACATTCAAATTGTTTCAAATCATTCACATCAAGTATTTCAATACATTCAAATAATTCAAATCAAGTATTACAATACATTCAAATCATTCAAATTATTCACATCAAGTATTGCAATAATACATTCAAAACATTCAAATCATTCACATCATGTATTGCAATAATACATTCAAATCAATCAAATCAAGTATTGCAATAATACATTCAAATCATTGCAATACATTTCTATACATTCAAAACATTCACATCAAGTATTGCAATAATACATTCAAATCATTCACATTAAGTATTGTAATAATACATTCAAAACATTCAAATCATTGCAATACATTTCTATACATTCAAATCATTCACATCAAGTATTGCAATAATACATTCAAATCATTGCAATACATTTCTATACATTCAAATCATTCACATCAAGTATTGCAATAATACATTCAAAACATTCAAATCATTCACATCAAGTATTGCAATAATATATTCAATACATTCAAATCATTCATGCCAAGTATTGCAATAATACATTCAATACATTCAAATCATTCACGTCAAGTATTGCAATAATACATTCAATACATTCAAATCATTGCAATACATTTCTATACATTCAAATCATTCACATCAAGTATTGCAATACATTAAAAACATTATAATACATTCAAATAGAGGTTTGTATTACAAGATTTTGCTCACTAGTTCAAGAATTCTTTCGTCGGAAAAGCAGGAGGGCGACCCCCTGCCGGAAAAGCAGGGGGGCGACCCCCTGTCTGAATAAAACAATGAGGCAGAGGGGTCGACCCCTGTCCGAATAATTAAACAACGAGGCAGGGGGTCGACCCTCTGCCGAAAAAGACAAAATGCGGCAGGGGATCGCCCCCCTGCCGGAAAAAACAAATGAGGCAGGAAGGCGACCCCCTGCCCGAATAAAAAAACGAGGCACGGGGGCGATCCCCTGCCGGAAAAAAAAAATCATGCAGGGGTCGCCCCCCTGCCGAAAAAAAAAGTGACAACGAGGCAGAGGGGTCGACCCCCTACCGAAAAAAAATGAGTGGCAAGAGGGTGACCCCCTGCCGGAAAGGGGGGGGGGGGGGGAGACCCCCTGTTCGAATAAAACAATGAGGCAGGGGGGTCGACTCCTTGCCCGAATAATTAAACAACGAGGCAGGAGGTCGACCCCCTGCAGAAAAAAACAAAATGCGGTTGGGGGTCTCCCCCTCTGCCGGAAAAAACAAACGAGGCAAGGGGTCGCCCCCTACCTAAAAAAACAAAAAGCAGCAGGGGGTCGCCCCCCCCCCCCCGCCAGAAAAAACAAACTAGGCAGAGGGTCGACCCCCTGCCGGAAAAAACAAAATGCAGGGTAGGAACCCCCACTGTCGCAGGTAAAAAAAAACTGGGATTTACCTGCGGCGGGCAGGGGGCGACAGCCGGGTGGCAGAAGGGCCAGGGAGTGCGTCGGGCGGTGGAACGGGAGAAGACGGGCCGGACGGAACGGGGGCGATGGGCGGCGGAACGGGGAGCGCCGGGCGGCGGCCGGCAGGCCGGGGAGTGCGCCGGGCAGAGGAGGATGGCGTCGTGCGACGGAGGGTTGCGTCGGTCGGGCGGGAGAGATGAAACAGGAAAGAGAAAAAGGGGCTCTGATTCGGGATTTACGCAAAAATTAGCGACGGCTTAATTCCGTCGCAACTCCATCGTAAATTTATATGACCCCTTAGCGACAGAATATTTCCGTCGCTAATCCTTGCGTGTGTTGCGATAAAAATGCGTTGTCGCTAATCCGCCGCTACTTAGCGATGGATATAGCGAAAGACGTTGTTCCGTCGCTATATCCGTCAATACTACAAATCTTAGCGATGAATAAGTTTTCGTCGCTACATCCGTCGCAAAGTGGCGACGAAAAAAATCCGTCGCTAATTGGCAATTTTGTTGTGGTGTTAATCAAGTTCGACCAGGTGGTTAACTTGATTGGAGTGCGTCCTTAATTAGATCATGTACCTTTAATAACAAGAACCATAAATTTTTGGTCAAGTTAAACCCTTAGTTGGATCGACATTTTAGAACAAGAAAACATATATTTGGACCAAGGATAGGTGCTAACCCCACTCGATGGTGTGACCGTGTCAGCCCACTAGTTTTTATTTTTAAGGGTATTTAGCAGGCGGAGAATGATGTGTGCCGTCTATCACACATGATGAATGTCGCTTACATACCCTGCACATATATATATATATATATATATATATATATATATATATATATATATATATATATATATATATATAAAGAGAGAGAGACAAATGGGTAGGTGGCTCACGCTTTTTGTGCCTACCAACAGTGAGTAGGGGTTTTCATGTTGTTTTTCAAAAAATCTGACCCTACAGATCTTTTTTGCATGATTGATTTTGCTACAAAATCACATTTGCTAATGTTTTTTGAGAAAAATATGATTTTTTAAGCATTGTATATTTTTAAAAATTTGTAAAAAGTTGATTTTTTTTTAATCTTATAAAAACCTACCTTGGCAGACGATCCAAAAGTAGATTATCCTAAAATCAAGCATGTAGATCACATTTGTATGGTCGGATTTTAGAAAAAATAGAAACAATTTTTTCAAAGCTGGATCGGCACATGGTAAGCACAAAAAACATCAGGCACCTACCCATATATATATATATATATATATATATATAGAGAGAGAGAGAGAGAGAGAGAGAGAGTATATCTGTGTAAGTTTTAATCAACTTCCTGTAAAACGTGCATGTGCATTTAGAAGCAAATAAGCAAAAATTCTTGATTTATGATTAATCAAATTTTTAGTGCAATATATATAGTTGATCATTTTATTGAAATAAAAACACATTTAAATATAAAAAATGCTTAAATTATATTTTCTACTAAATAAAGCTTAGAGATCACATCTATAGGTTTCGATTTAAAAAAAATATGCAACTATGTTTTCTAAAAAGGCTTGAGACAGTCTAGGAGATGAATAGTACGAAAGATACACATGCATTTAGATTAAGTAGAAAATACATGTAAAATATGTTTTTAAAAGATAAATGGTTTGAAACTTACTCGTAAAACTATTTATAATCTTTTTTAGGTATCTCATTGTTCGCACAAACCAAGTATTAATAACTCAAGTTTGTATCGCATTTCTGTCGTCATCCCATGACATACTTAAACTTGCTTTTTTATCCTAATAATGGTCTTTCTCTCTCTTTATATATAAAGGTTAATATTTGGTGTTTTCAAAGCACACAATTATTGTGTATAAATCGCTTTTTTTTCATATCGAACCTTATGGATGTAATCTATAAAATTTGTAAGTTTTAAGGCTCCAAAAATCAATGGCCTACAACGCACTAAAATTTTATGATTAAAAAATAATAAAACGGTCGGCACAATCCCCATTCACACATATATATATATATATATATATATATATATATATATATATATATATATATATAGAGAGAGAGAGAGAGAGAGAGAGAGAGAGAGAACAGGGTAGCTGATTAAAGGTTAGCTACTTAACCATACTGACAGACTTATATCCAGCAACCCAGACACGTTTTTCCCCTTACCCTCTTCCTCTCTCATTCCCTCGTACCAGACCAGCGACCAGCGGGAGGTGCTCGGTCGCGCAGCAGCACCTGAGTCTCTCTCTCTCTCGGGAGATCTCCACCGGATCCGGACTGATAGCCTCTGTTTCTGATTTATATTTTGTGCTCTTTTTTTGGCTTATGTGTTCTTTGTCGGTCTGGGTCATGTGTGTTTTGTTTGCCGGTTTCAACGTCAGTTGAACCTGTCATAATGTTGATATCTTTGATTCGGCTCTCTCTCTCTCTCTCGGGAGATCTCTCTCTATTTCTGGTTTTTTAGAAAGAGATCTGACAACTAAACCGCTGTGTCTCTCATCTTGCATTTTGCATCCCTGCAATATGTGGAAATCCATCTGCTGAGTTTACTGTGTGCTTTTTACATGGAGTATTTGACTAGCTAATATGATCTGAGTCAACTTCGTAGTTGCCATCTGAACTTTCATCCAATATTAGAGGAAGAGAACTCTCTCTCGAAGCTGCAGGTGAAGAACTTCACAAGGGATGAACATGTTTTGGGTGGAGTTTTTTTAATTCAGTCCATTGCACATGTTTTTTGCTTGTTGGGGCTCCACTGGAACCTTTTGGAGTCCTCACAGTTGTTGTTTGTTGTGAAGACCAATGGCCCCCACTTATTGCTGGAGAAGACAGTTCAAGGAGAAGTTATCTTTTGGAATGAGTAGAAGTGTCCTATAAGATGCTGAAACCCTTCTTAGACACGCTGTGTAGAGATGGATATTCAGGCATTTGATTTCCTTTTGTTATAATAGTGGGAAGGAATAACTTTTCTTCTCGACAATTCTGGAAGGGGTTAGTCAAAGTTAAAATCTATATGTATCGTAATGCTTTTATTCAAAGTTAAAATCTATATGTCTGTTTTATCTTTCAGCCCTTGCTTTTATTGTCACTTAAGTATTAAATACAATGTCCTAATTCCTCAAACGAATGTGGTTCTGTTTTATTTCATTCCTTAATTGATGATCCATTTTAACAAGTTGCACTTTAGCATCTTCAATAAACAATATCATTTGTGTCGTTCTGTCAAATATTGAGCATATCGTCTTAGTTTCTCGTGACTTTGGCTTTATTTTAGGGCATGTTTGGTTGGGTGTCCTGAGATTTTGACTCATGCAAATGAGAGAACGAATCTCATTGGGATCAGCTAAATAATAAAATTGGGTTCAAATCCAACAGGGGCCATCCCCATCCTGTATATCAAAAAAAGAAAAGAAAAAGACCATCGACGATTGCAGTTACAAATGAGTGCATAATTCCAGATTCTTTCAAATGTTTTCTTAGGGAATACAAGTAGCACCAAAACATGGAGTTTCACAAACAAAATGTTAGGCGGCATGAAGAACAATGTCCAAGAGAGAGGGAGAGTCACAATCACTGTTAAAATTCAAAAAATTGCATGTATCAACATAGTTTCTTAGCAGGTGCAGAGATTTCTGTTTCGGTTTCCCTTCATGGTAGAGCATGCGGGTGTTTTCTGTTCAAACAAATGGAGCCACTACACTTAGCAATTGATCAGAAGGCGACATTTAACACCTTTGATTTCTCCACCAAGACAATCTGCCCATTCCATGCAGTCTGATCTAAAGCTTGAATTGCAGCATCAACATCCCCATCTGATTTTGTTCTGCACCCAGCCCAACAAAGGATAAATATAAAAGAATAAAATAACAAGAAACAATATACGTGGTTCGACCGAAGATGGATCTACGTCCGTGACCTCAATCACTCTTCATGTTAGAATCTTACGAGGAAGAGAGTTGAGCTGATTGCTTTATACTACTAAACGGTTACAACAGATTGAATCCCTTAATGTTAGGGATTGAATTTACATTTGGTTTATCATAACAGATTTTGACTTATCCTTGACATTTGGAGGATTTCTTTTTACAGCAGGTAACTTTTTTCATTTGGATTGATTTTCAATGATTTTTTGTTCTTCATTTCTATCTTTATTTTCAACAGCCTCCCTCAAGTTCAATGTGTAAAATTTCGATAAGATCCTTAAACCTTGGAGAGGGTAAGGGTTTTGTGATAACATCAGCCACTTGATCCTTCATAGAGATGTATCTACTTCAAGCTCTTTCTTGACAATTTTATCTCTAATAAAATGAATGTCGATTTCTATATGCTTGCTTCTATTGTGAAACATAGGATGAGAAGCAAGATAGAAAGCCCCAACATTATCACACCATAAAATAGGAATTTGATCAAGCGTTATTTCAAGTTATTTGATGAGGAATTGTGTCCAAACAACTTCTGTTGTCGCATTGGCAAGCACTCTATATTCTGACTCTATGCTTGATCTAGAAACAATAGTCTGCTTTCTCGAGCTCCAAGATATCAAATTTGGTTCATAAAAACTACATATCCACTAGTAGACTTCATGTCATCTACACATCCTGCCCAATCTACATCTGAATAGGTGTGAATGGACTTGTCTGAACTTGGTTTTACCATAAGTCCACATTCAATGGACCCTTTCAAGTATCTTAAGATACGTTTGACCGCAACCCAATGATCATTTATCGGGTCATGCATGTATTGACATACACGATTTACAATAAAAGATATGTCTGGCCTTGTTATTGTTGCATATTGTAGGGACCCAACAATGCTTCTGTAAAGTGTGAGATCTTTAAAAGATGGACCAAACTTAGCTATAAGCAAAAGAGAGGTAGCCATTGGAGTGGACACTAGTTTGGCATCTATCATAGATACCTTTGAAGTATGTCACATATATACTTTTTATGACTTAACATCAACCCCTGATTTATGAAGTGAGCTTCAATCCTCAAAAAGAAATGCAACACACCAAGGTCTTTTAAGGCAAAGGCTGAACTTAACTTTTGAATAAGAGCTTTGATATAGGAGTTTGAGTTCCCAGTGATAATAATATCATCCACATAGATCAAAGCATAAATAGTATTAGATTTATCCTTGAGGGTAAATAATGAAGTATTAGTTTTGGCAACAATAAATTCGACTGAATATAAGAAGGAACTTAGTTTGGAAAACCAGGCTCTCGAAGCTTGTTTCAATCCATATAGAGCTTTGTTAAGTTTGCATATATGATTAGGAAATCTAGGATGCTCAAACCCTGCAGGTTGATCCATGTAGATTTCTTTCGACAAGTTTCCATGAAGAAAAGCATTTGTATGTCAAGTTGATATAGTTCCCATTTATTATTGAGAGCTATAGATAAAACTAATCTGATGGTGGTCGGATTGATAACTAGACTAAACATTTCAAGGTAGTCAAGCGCTTCTTGTTGACTATAGCCTTTAGCCACAAGATGAGCCTTGAACCTTTCCAAAGACCCATCAACTTTCCTTTTAATTTTAAAAATCCACTTACACCCTATCACATGACCAACTTGATGTCTAGGAACCAATTCCCAGGTTTGATTCTTTAGGAGCGCAACATATTCATGTTTCATAGCATGCTTCCTGTTGGGGTCTAAGAGAGCCCCCCTGAACGAGTTTGGTTCTTTGTCTTGAAGGGAAACTAATAAAGCTTCTCAAATAGGATACTTGGTGGACTGAAAAACTTTTGGTTTGAGAGTCCCATCTTGAAATTGAGTTACCATATGATGTGTTTTCATAGGAGGTTGATCATTTCTGGAATCTTCCTCAACTGATTCAAAACTGAATAGATTTTTATTAGTGGATAAAATCTCATTTGGTTGAGAGTCATCTATCTCACATCTAGAAAGAGCTTGGTTCTTTTGGTCTGAGTTGCTGGCTATCATTTCTATGTTAGGATAATTTATGAGAATAAAACTTTCTTTTTTGAACTCAGCTGGTTTTGATTTATCATCATATTAAGAGTCAAAAGGAAACAAATCTTTATGAAATATAACATGTCTTGAGATATACATTTTTTCTTATTTAGGATTCATGCAATAATAACCATGATGTTGAGGCACATACCCTATAAATACATATTTTTCAGATTTATAATCTAATTTATGGTGTCTATAATCCTTCAAACATGAAAACAAGCACATCCAAATACTATGAGAAAAGTATAATCAGGTTTTTGGTGGAATAAAACTTCTAAAGGAGATTTCCCCTTCAACACTTTTGAAGAAAATCTATTTATCAGAAAAATAGCAGTATTGAAAGCATAACTCCAATATCTTTGCGGAATACTAGCCTGAGCCATCATAGTGAGTCTGGTTTCCATAATATAACGGTGCTTGTGTTCAGCCGCACCATTTTGTTGTGGAATATGAGGACAAGAAATACGATGACCAATCCCGTTTTCTTTTAGAAAGTTTGTCATAGCTTGAAATTCGCTTCCCCAATCAGAATGGAAAAAATTTATTCGCTTACTTGTAACATTTTTCACATATTCTTTAAAAGTTTTGAAAGCTTGTAACACATCAGACTTATATTTTATCAAGTACATCCACACAAACCTTGAGTAAGTATCAATAAAGATGACATAATAACGGAATCCATTGATACTAACAATGGGAGCTGGTCCAGACACATCAGATAAAACTATATCAAGAGGTTTTTTGGCTTCATGTGCAGATTTTTTAAAAGAAAGATTATGATTTTTTCTCTCAAGCACGCTTCACACATCTTATTGGTGAAAAACAAATCAACTGGTAAATCAAACATATCTAAGACCTGAGTCACAATATTCAACGCTGGATGACCCATGTGTTTATGCCACTGATCAATGGAGACTTTCTCTCCAATGTTGATGTTCTTACTTTGTTCCTTGTTGTATAATCCATCCTTATTTGTTCATCTAAGAAGGCATTTCCCTGAATAAAGATCCTTCACATAGCAAGACAAGGGATGAAATTCAAATTTAACATTATTATCCTTACAAAATTTTTGTACGGATAGCAAATTCTGAGATATAGAAGGCACATGTAAGATATCATCAAGAAGCATATTTGAACAAATTTTAGATGATCCAACATGATAAATGGACAAACTTGAACCATCGCCAACTTTAAGTGTATCACTGCCTTGATATTCTGCATTAGGTTGTTGAGATCATTAGTGACATGATGGGTGGCACTCGAATCTGGGTACCAATTTTCATCTCCTATCTCTTGGCTTTGATTGTGAGTGACATGATAGACTTGAGTATCACATCCTTTTGATTGAGCGACTTGTGTAAAGGTAGAAAATTGATAACATCGCTTTGCCGAGTGACCTGACTTATCACACAACTCACAAAAATTTTTGCCTTTATCATTGTAGTTATTATTGAATCTACCATTTGACCTTCCTCCTCTACCTCAAAAACTTCCTCTGTCTCCTTCATATGACCCTCTTCCTCTGAACGAGTTGCGTTTATTTTCATAATTATGTTTTGAGACCATATTGGCCATTGGACTAATATTTTGCGACTGAGTTTGTGAGTCAAAATCAGTCATCATATGAGCTTCTTGAATCAAAAGTAGGCTATGCAATTCAGTTAATGAGACTAGGTCGGGTCGAGTTTCCATAGAAGTTCTGAAAGCATTATATTCTGTTGGAAGTCCCTTTAGAAGTTGCATGACTAGATCGTCTTCTTGCACTGGTCTAGATGCTATTGCTAGTTGATGAGCAATAGTCTTAGCTCTCAAAAAATATTTGTCTATGCTTCAGTTACTTTTCCTAAGATCTTGAAGCTACGACTTAAGTTGCATAATTCTGGATCTCGAATGTGCATGATATGATTGCTTGAGGGCATTCCAAACAGCAAAGGAACTGTTTAGACCTACCACCTGACTGTAAACCGATTCAGTCAGGGAAGGTAAGATCCAGCTTAATAGAAGTTGATCATGTTTCATCCATTCGACATATTTGGGATTTTCATCAGTTGATCCCTCAACCATCTCGGGTGGAGACAGTTTAGATCCGTCAATATAACCAACCATCTCGGGCGGAGATGGTTTAGATCCGTCAATATAACCCAGCAAGTCATAGGTGATAAGACTAGGTTTGAATTGAAATTCCCAGAGTAAAAAAAAAATTGAACTAAGCTTGATAGATAAAAAATGATGCAGGTTATTTGGAAATGAAGAAATCGAGGATGCCATACCCGATGAATCTGATGACGAATTGACGCCTGCCACAGTTGAGTGAGTTAAGGAAGAACTTGCAGCCAATGCAACTTTAAGAAGGAAGGATAGAAATTACCTACTGGCTCTGATACCATAAAATAACAAGAAACAGTATGCGTGGTTCATTCCAAGATGGATCTACGTCCACGACCTCAATCACTCTTCACGTCAGAATCTTACGAGAAAGAGAGTTGAGCTAATTGCTTTATACTACTAAACTGTTACAATAGATTGAATCCCTTAATGTTAGGGATTGAATTTACATTTGGTTTATCATAACAGATTTTTTACTTATCCTTGACATTTAGAGGATTTCTTTTTACA